>NC_091081.1:41567500-42817500 GCF_032405125.1 Capricornis sumatraensis | reverse complement strand
AATGAAACAGAAGTAGATATTTTTCTGGAGTTCTCTTTCTTTTTCTGTGATCCAGCGGATGTTGGCAATTTGATATCTGGTTCCTCAGTTCAGTTCAGTGGCTCAGTCACGTTCAACTCTTTGCGACTCCATGGACTGCAGCACACCAGGCCTCCCTGTCCAAAACCAACTCTCAGAGTCTACTCAAACTCATGTCCATTGAGTTGGTGATGCCATACCACCATATCATCCTCTCTCATCTCCCTCTCCTCCCACCTTCAATCTTTCCCCAAATCAGGATCTTTTTATATGAGTCAGTTATTCACATCAGGTGACCAAAGTACTGGAGTTTCAGCTTCAGCATCAGTCCTTACAATGAATATTCAGGATTGATTTCCTTTAGGATGGACTGGCTGGATCTCCTTGCTGTCCAGGGGACTCTCAAGAGACTTCTCCAACACCACAGTTCAAAAGCATCAATTGTTTGGCATTCAGCTTTCTTTATGGTCCAACTCTCACATCCATACATAAATTCTGGAAAATCCATACCTTTTACTAGATGGACATTATTTGGTAAAGCAATGTGTCTGCTTTTAATATGCTGTCTAGGTTTGTCATAACTTTTCTTCCAAGGAGCAAGCATCTTTTAATTTCATGGCTACAGTCACCATCTGTAGTGATTTTTTTTCTCAAATATAAATTTATTTATTTTAATTGGAGGTTAATTACTTTACAATATTGTATTGGTTTTGCCATACGTCAACATGAAACTGCCACAGGTATACACGTGTTCCCCATCCTACACCACCCTCCCTTTTCCCTCTCTGTACCATCCCTCTGGGTCGTCTCAGTGCACCAGCCCCAAGCATCCTGTATACAGCATTGAACCTGGACTGGCCATTCATTTCATATATGATATTATACATGTTTCAATACCATTCTACCAAATCATCCCACCCTCTGCCTCTCCCACAGAGTCCAAAAGACTGTTCTATACATCTGTGTCTCTTTTGCTATCGCATACAGAGTTATTGTTACCATCTTTCTAAATTCCATATATATGCATTAGTATACTATATTGGCGTTTTTATTTCTGGCTTACTTCACTCTCTATAATCGGCTCCAGTTTCATCCACCTCATTAGAACTGATTCAAATGTATTCTTTTTAATGGCTGAGTAATATTCCATTGTGTATATATACCACAGCTTTCTTATCCATTCATCTGATGAGGGACATTTAGGTTGCTTCCATGTCCTGGCTATTATAAACAGTGCTGCGATGAGCATTGGGGTACAAGTGTCTCTTTCAATTCAGGTTTCCTCGGTGTGTATGCCCAGCAGTGGGATTGCTGGGTCATAAGGCAGTTCTATTTGCAGTTTTTTAAGGAATCTCCACACTGTTCTCCATAGTGGCTGTACTAGTTTGCATTCCCACCAACAGTGTAAGAGGGTTCCCTTTTCTCCACACCCTCTCCAGCATTTATTGCTTGCAGACTTTTGGATTGCAGACATTCTGACTGGAGTGAAATGGTACCTCATTGTGGTCTTGATTTGCATTTCTCTGATAATGAGTGATGTTGAGCATCTTTTCATGTGTTTGTTAGCCATCCATATGTCTTCTTTGGAGAAATGTCTATTTAGTTCTTTCACCCATTTTTTGATTGGGTCGTTTATTTTTCTGGAATTGAGCTGCATAAGTTGCTTATATATTTTTGAGATTAGTTGTTTGTCAGTTGCTTCATTTGCTATTATTTTCTCCCATTCCAAAGGCTGTCTTTTCACCTTCCTTATAATTTCCTTTGTTGTGCAGAAGCTTTTAATTTTAATTAGGACCCATTCGTTTATTTTTGCTTTTATTTTCAGTATTCTGGGAGGTGGGTCATAGAGGATCCTGCTGTGATGTATGTCAGAGAGTGTTTTGCCTATGTTCTCCTCTAGGAGTTTTATAGTTTCTGGTCTTATGTTTAGGTCTTTAATCCATTTTGAGTTTATTTTTGTGTGTGGTGTTAGAAAGTGATCTAGTTTCATTCTTTTACAAGTGGTTGACCAGTTTTCCCAGCACCACTTGTTAAAGAGATTGTCTTTAATCCATTGTATATTCTTGTCTTCTTTGTCAAAGATAATGTGTCCATAGGTGTGCAGATTTATCTCTGGGCTTTCTATTTTGTTCCATTGATCTATATTTCTGTCTTTGTGCCAGTCCATACTGTCTTGATGACTGTGGCTTTGTAGTAGAGCCTGAAGTCAGGCAGGTTGATTCCTCCAGTTCCATTCTTCTTTCTCAAGATTGCTTTGTAGTGATTTTGGAGTTTAAAAAAATAAAGTCTGTCACTGTTTCTGTTGTTTTCCCATCAATTTACCATGAAGGGATGAGACAAGATGTCATGATCTTTATTTTCTGAATGTTGACTTTTAAGCCTACTTTTTCACTCTCCTCTTTCACTTTCATCAAGAGGCTCTTTAGTTCTTCTTTGCTTTCTACTATAAGTCTGGTGTCATCTGCATATCTGAGATTACTGATATTTCTCCCAGCAGTGTTGATTCCAGCTTGTGCTTCATCCAGTCCAGCATTTTTCATGATGTACTCTGCAGATAAGTGAAATAAGCAGGGTGACAATATACAGCCTTGACATATTCCTTTCCCAGTTTGGAACCAGTCTGTTGTTTCATATCCAGTTCTAAATGTTGTTTCTTGACCTACATACAGACTTCTCAGGCAGCAGGTCAGGTGGTCTGGTATTCCCATCTCTTGAAGAATTTTTCACAGTTTGTTGTCATCCATAAAGTTGAAGACTTTGGCGTAGTCAATAAAGAAGTAGATGTCTTTCTGGAACTCTCTTGCTTTTTTGATGATCCAACAGATGTTGACAATTTGATCTCTGGTTCCTCTGCCATTTCTAAATCCAGTTTAAACATCTGAATGTTCATGTTTTACATACTGTAGAAGCCTGGTTTTGACAATTTTGTGCTTTTCTTTGCTAGCGTGTGAGATGAGTGCAATTGTGCACCAGTTTGGCATTGCTTTTCTTTGGGACTGGAATCAAAACAAACCTTTTTTTAGTCCTGTGGCCACTGCTTAGTTTTCCAAATATACTGGAATATTGTGTGCAGCACTTTCACAGCATCATCTTTTAGGATTTGAAAAAGCTCAACTGGAATTCCATCATCTCCACTAGCTTTGTTTGTAGTGATGCTTCCTAAGTGATGCTTCCACTTTGTTGCATTCCAGGATGTCTGGCTCTAGATGAGTGATCACACCATCATGATTATCAGGGTCATGAAGGTCTTTTTAATATATTTCTTCTGTGTATTTTTGCCACTTCTTCTTAATATCTTCTGCTTCTGTTAGGTCCATACCGTTTCTGTCATTTATTGTGCCCATCTTTGAATGAAACAGTTTCTTGGTATCTCTAATTTTCTTGAAGAGATCTCTAGTCTTTCCAATTCTGTTGTTTTCCTTTATTTCTTTGTATTGATCACTGAGAAAGGCTTTATCTCTCCTTGCTGTTCTTTGGAACTCTACATTCAAATGGGTATATCTTTCCTTTTCTCCTTTGCCTTTTGGCCTCTCTTCTTTTCACAGCTATTTGTAAGGCATCTGCAGACAACCATTTTGCCTTTTTGCAGTTCTTTTGCTTGGCGATGGTCTTGATCCCTGCCTCCTGTACAACGCCATGAACCTCTTCCATAGTTCATCAGACACTCTGTGTATCAGATCTAATCTCTTGAATCTATTTGTCACTTCCACTGTATAATCATAAGGGATTTGATTTAGATCATACCTGAATGACCTAGTGCTTTTCCTTACTTTCTTCAATTCAAGTCTGAATTTGGCAATAGGGAGCTCATGATCTGAACCACAGTCAGCTTCCAGTCTTGTTTTTGCTAGCTGTATAGAGCTTCTCCATCTTTGGCTGCAAAGAATATAATCAATCTGATCTCGGTATAGAGCATCTAGTAATGTCCATGTGTAGCATCATCTCTTGTTGTTGGATGAGGGTGTTAGCTGTAACCAGTGAGTTTTCTTTGCACAACTCTACTAACCTTTGCCCTGTTTCATTTCTACTCCAAGGCCAAACTTGCCTGCTACTCCAGATATCTCTTCCTACTTTTGCATTCCAGTCCCCCATGATGAAAAGGACATCATTTTTGTGTGTGTGTGTGTGTTACTTTTAGAAGGTCTTGTAGGTCTTCATAGAACCTCTCAACTTCAGCTTCTTCACCATTAGTGATTAGAGCAAAGACCTGCATTACTGTGATAATGAATGATTTGCATTGGAAACAGAGATTATTCTGTTGTTTTTGAGATTGCACTGAAGTACTACATTTTGTACTCTTTTGTTGATTATGAGGGCTACTTTATTTTCTAAGGGATTCTTGCCCACAGTTATCAATATAATGGCCATCTGAATTAAATTCACTCATCCATGTCCATTTTAGTTCACTTATTCCTAAAATTTTGATGTTCACTCTTGACTCTTTGGCCTGAGTGTTTGGCCACTCAGGTTTTTTGGCCAAACTCCAGTTTGGCCATTTCCGATTTACCTTGATTCAGGGACCTAACAGTCCTGGTTCTTTTGCAATACTGTTCTTTATAGCATCAGACTTTACTTCTAAGACACATCTACAACTGAGTGTTGTTTTCACTTTGGCTCAGCCTCTTCATTCTTTCTAGAGCTTTTCTCCACTCTTCTCCAATAGCATATTGGGCTCTTAACAACCTGGGGACTTCATCTTTCAGTGTCCTATCTTTTTTGCCTTTTCATACTGTTCATGGGGTTCTCAAGGCAAGAATACTGAAGTGAAGTGATTTGCCATTTCCTTCTCCAGTGGAACACGATTTGTCAGAAATCTCCACTATGACCCATTCATCTAGGATGGCTCTATGTGACATGACTCATAGTTTCATTGAGTTAAACAAGGCTGTGATCTATGTGATCAGTTTGGTTAGTTTTCTGTGATTGTGGTTAATATATATATATATATATATATATATATATATATATATATTTTTCTGTGATTGTTATAGTTTACTATCATGTTATTGAGTACTACTAGTACATTGATATGACCCTGGCTTATTTGACAAATCAGCCAAAATTATTTTTATAAAAAGTGACAAATTTCAAGTTACAGATATTTTAGGGTAACTAAAATTTTTTGGTAAGTTTGTTTGCTTAAAATTAATGCTGAACTTATGCTAGTAAAACTTATCTCTAGAAATATATACAAAATTTTTTATAGATATATTACTTGCCTTGAATTTGAAAGAAAAATTAGATAATGGTGTTGCTGGATGAAATAAAGAAAACAAGATTAGAAAATGATAATTTCTGCAGTGCTACCTGAGGGTTCATTTTAATGTTTTCTCTTCTGGGTACATTTGGAATTTACCTAATGAAAAAAGTTCTTTTTTTTTTTTTTTAGTTTGATGTCAACAGAAACTTTTGCCACCATAAAATTTCAAATATCTCTCATGATTTATTTCTGTTAAATCCTTTTTTAAAAATATATAATTTTTCATCAGTGCATTATTGTACAGCAATTAGAAAACACACATAAACCAGAGGAAAAATATAAGCATGCATGATCAAATTACTTAGAGATAAGAACATTAATTATTTCACTTAAATATGTATTATTGGAAGAAAAAACAAAAACAGTTTCTAAGGGTATCTTTGAATATTAAAGGCTATGGTACATAATGCTATGAAGAACATTGATTATCTTTGCTTAATTACATGGTGTGTTAAAGTATATGTGTGTTTGTGTCTGTCATGGGTGTGAATGCCAAAGAATTTATGCAGAAGGGTAAGGCAAAACTTGTTATTTTTTTTTCTATGATTCAGTTTCAGACACCATCCATTTATATTTTTATATAAATATAACTTTAATGAAATGCAGTTTTGGTCTATATTTAAGTGACAGTAAGTTATTTTAATTGAATTGAATAATCAACCAAGATAGAGAAAACATTAACAAACAAAAAAGAAAGAAGTAAGAGAAATTAATAATAAAAATGTTTACTGTTAATAAAAATAAGTATAATTGTTTAAAAAACATCAAACACCATTATAATTATTTTGAAAGTATTGAAACAGGGAATGTTGGAAGGTAATTTTTAAAAAGTTAGCTAGCTGTACATCAACATGTATGGCAAAATCAATACAATATTGTAAAGTAATTAACCTCCAATTAAAATAAATAAATTTGTATAAAAAAATTAGCTAGCATAATTTTACTATATATTACAACAGAGAAATTGAGGATGGTAGATAAAATTTAGACAAATCAATAAATATAGTTAACTCTGTAGCACTGTATTTTTTTAAACAAATTAAATGCCTGGATAAGAAAGTGGCTTTTTTAGTCTGTGTGAGTGTGTATAAAGTCAAAATATGTACAGAGATTATGACTCATAAAATGGAGATTGTCTTTGAATAAACGTTTTGTAAATATTTTATTGATGTAAAAATTTCAATTATAAAGAATTTACAAAAAGAATACAAAATGTATCATCCCATCAATAAACTAACCATATTATTTATAACATTAAAAAAACACTATTTTTGTATATGTTTTGTGCAATTGATCTGCTAAAGATGGGGAAGGACAAAGAAAGGAAATAACTGCTTCTCTAATTCTATCTGCCTATATTTGCATTGCCTGTTTTACACAAAGTATTTTTATGACTGCAAACATTTTCATTACAATTATATTTTGATCATGAATCTCTCCATTTCATTAAAGTATAATTTAATATTCACTATCTTAAGTTCTATTTTATGTAGCATTAATATGGGGTTGGGTATTCTTTTTATTTACATCAGTTAGACATAACTTTGATCAGTCTTTTTTTTAATATTTTGTTTTTAACATTTTTAATATTCAATCTTAAATATTTAAATAATATTTACATTAGTTAGACATAATTTTGATCAATCTTGTTTTTAATATTTTGTATTTTTCTTGCAGTATACTTTAACTCTACAGCATAGACTATATTGTATGTTGGAAAACAGGAAATACATATTTAAGCAGGAAATTTTAATGCATTTAATTTGTTTTTAGTTTCTTTCTAATTTATCATCTTGTTAATTTCTATATTTCATACCCTTGTAGACTTCTTGCTTTTACTTTTGATTTTTTATTATATATTTAGTGTGCTTTTGTTGTTGTTAAAGTAAAGATTTAATAGTATCTTTAAGACTGAGGCCTTCTATTTAAAAAAGAGCTTAAAGAAGCTCTTTCCTAGTTCTCTCCCAATCAAGTTCACTTTTCAGCAATTATTGATATTATTTTGATTACCATTTTGCTAATAATTAGTCATGTGGCACATCCTTCGATGTGCTTGTTGGTCATCTGTATGGCTTCTTTAGAGAAATGTGTATTTAGGTGTTCTCCCTTTTTTTTGATTGGATTGTTTGGTTTTGTTGTTGTTACTGAGTTGTATGAGCAGTTTGTATGTTTTGGATGCATGTATATAATTTGTATGTATATAATTATTGGTCCTATCATTTGGAAAAAAATTTCTCTTAGGTTTTTTTTTTGTTGTTGTTGTTTATGATTTCCTTGTTGAGCAAAACCTTATTAGTTTGATTAGATCTCATTTGTCTATTTTTGCTTTTATTGTATGGCCTTGGGAGACTGACCTAAGAAAACATTACTAAGATTTATGTCAGAGAATATTTTGCTTAAGTTCTCTTTTAAGAGTTTTATGGTTCAGTTCAGTTCAGTTCAGTCACTCAGTTGTGCCCAACTCTTTGTGACCCCATGAATTGCAGCACGCCAGGCCTCCCTGTCCATCACCAACTAATGAAGTTTGCCCAAACTCATGTCCATCGAGTCAGTGATACCATCAAGCCATCTCAACCTCTGTTGTCCCCTACTCATCCTGCCCCCAATCCTTCCCAGAATCAGGCTCTTTTCCAATGAGTCAACACTTTGCATCAAGTGGCCAAAGTATTGGAGTTTCAACTTCAGAATCAGGACTCCAATGAACACCCAGGACTGATCTCCTTTAGGATGGACTGATTGGATCTCCTTGTGGTCTAAGGGACTCTCAGGCATCTTCTCCAGCACCATAGTTCAAAAGCATCAATTCTTTGGCGCTCAGCTTTCTTCACAGTCCAACTCTCACATCCATACATGACCACTGGAAAAACCATAGCCTTGACAAGATGGATCTTTGTTGGCAATGGCAAAACATTTCAGTATTCTTGCCTTGAGAACCCCATAGTAAAGTAAATGTCGCTCAGTCATGTCCGACTCTTTGCGACCCCATGGACTGTAGCCTACCAGGTTCCTCCATCCATGGGGCTTTCCAGGCAAGAATATTGGAGTGGGTTGCCATTTCCTTGTCCAGGAGATCTTCCCAACCCAGGGATCAAACCCAGGTCACCCGCGTTGTAGGCAGACGCTTTACTGTCTGAGCCACATGAACAGTATGAGAAAGCAAAATGATAGGATACTGAAAGAGGAACTCCCCAGGTCAGTAGGTGCCCAATATGCTACAGAACATCAGTGGAGAAATAACTCCAGAAAGAATGAAGGGATGGAGCTAAAGCAAAAACAATACCTAGTTATGGATGGGGCTGGTTATAGAAGCAAGGTCTAATGCTGTAAAGAGCAATATTGCATAGGAACCTGGACTGTCAGGTCCATGAATCAAGGCAAATTGGAAATGGTCAAACAGGAGATGGAAAGAGTGAACGTTGACATTCTAGGAATCAGCGAACTAAAATGGACTGGAATGGGTGAATTTAACTCAGATGACCATTATATCTACTACTGTGGGCAGGAATCCCTTAGAAGAATTGGAGTAGCCATCATGGTCAACCGAAGAGTCCAAAATGCAGTATTTGGATGCAATCTCAAAAACAACAGAATGATCTCTGTTCATTTCCAAGACAAACCATTCAATAACACGGTAATCCAAGCCTATGCCCCAACCAGTAACACTGAAGAAACTGAAGTTGAATGGATCTATGAAGACCTACAAGGCCTTTTAGAACTAACACCCAAAAAACATATCCTTTTCATTACAGGGAACTGGAATGCAAAAGTAGGAAGTTAAGAAACAAATTCGCTCAGTCGTGTCTGACTCTTTGCAACCCCATAGACTGTAGGCTACCAAGCTCCTTCATCCATGGGATTTTCCTGGCAAGAAACACCTTGAGTAAGAGGCAAATTTGGCCTTGGTGTACGGAATGAAGCAGGGCAAAGACTAATAGGATTTTGCCAAGAGAATGCACTGGTCATAGCAAACACCCTCTTCCAACAACACAAGAGAAGACTCTACACATGCACATCACCAGATGGTCAACACAAAAATCAGATTGATTATAATCTTTGCAGCCAAAGATGGAGAAGCTCTATATAGTCAGCAAAATCAAGACTGGGAGCTGACTGTGCCTCAGATCATTAACTCCTTATTGCCAAATTCAGACTTAAATTGAAGAAAGTAGGGAAAACCACTAGATCATTCAGGTATGACTTAAATAAAATTCCTTATGTTTATACAGTGGCAGTGACAAATAGATTTAAGGGACTAGATCTGATAGAATGCCTGATGAACTACGGACAGAGGTTCGTGACACTGTACAGGAGACAGGGATCAAGACCATCCCCAAGAAAAAGAAATGCAGAAAAGCAAAATGGCTATCTGGGGAGGCCTTACAAATAGCTGTGAAAAGAAGAAAAGCCAAAAGCAAAGGAGAAAAGGAAAGATGCAAGCGTCTGAATGCAGAGTTCCAAAGAATAGCAAGAAGAGATAAGAAAGCCTTCCTCAGTGATCAATGGAAAGATATAGAGGAAAACAACAGAATGGGAAAGACTAGAGATCTCTTCAGGAAAATTAGAGATACCAAGGGAACATTTCATGCTAAGATGGGCTCGATAAAGGACTGAAATGGTATGGATCTAACAGAAGCAGAAGATATTAAGAAGAGGTGACAAGAATATACAGGAGAACTATGCAAAGAAGATCTTCACAACCCAGATAATCATGATGGTGTGATCACTCACCTAGAGCCAGACATCCTGGAATGTGAAGTCAAGTGGGCCTTAGAATGCATCACTATGTACAAAGCTAGTGGAGGTGATGGAATTCCAGTGGAGCTATTTCAAATCCTGAAAGATGATGCTGTAAAAGTGTTGCATTCAATATCCCAGCAAATTTGGAAAACTCAGCAGTGGCCATAACTGGAAAAGGTCAGTTTTCACTCCAATCCCAAAGAACAGCAATGCCAAAGAATGTTCAAACTACCACACGATTCCACACATCTCACATGCTAGTAAAGTAATGCTCAAAATTCTCCAAGGTAGGCTTCAGCAATACATGAACCATGAACTCCCTGATGTTCAAGCTGGTTTTAGAAAAAGCAGAGGAACCAGAGATCAAGTGGCCAACATCCACTGCATCATCAAAAATGCAAGAGAGTTCCAGAAAAATATCTATTTCTGCTTTATTGACTATGCCAAAGCCTTTAACTCTGTGGATCACAATAAACTGTGGATAATTCTGAAAGAGACAGGAATACCAGACCACCTGACCTGCCTCTTCAGAAACCTATATGCAGGTCAGGAAGCAACAGTTAGAACTGGAATGGAACAGAAGACTGGTTCCAAATAGGAAAAGGAGTACATCAAGGCTGTATATTGTCACCCTGCTTATTTTGCTTATTTAACTTTTATTCAGAGTACATCATGAGAGACGCTGGGCTGAAAGAAGCACAAACTGGAATCAAGATTGCCAGGAGAAATATCAATAACTTCAGATATACAGATGACACCACCCTTATAGCAGAAAGTGAAGAGGAACTAAAAAGCCTCTTGATGAAAGTGAAAGAGGAGAGTGAAAAAGTTGGCTTAAAGCTCAACATTCAGAAAACGAAGATCATGGCATCTGGTCCCATCACTTCATGGGAAATAGATGGGGAAACAGTGGAAACCATGTCAGACTTTATTTGGGGGGGCTCCAAATTCACTGCAGATAGTGATTGCAGCCATGAAATTAAAAGACACTTACTTTTTGAAAGGAAAGTTACGACCAACCTAGATAGCATATTCAAAAGCAGAGATATTACTTTGCCAACAGTGGTCTGTCCAGTCAAGGCTATGGTTTTTCCAGTGGTTATGTATGGATGTGAGAGTTGGACTGTGAAGAAAGCTGAGCACCAAAGAACTGATCCTTTTGAACTGCAGTGTTGGAGAAGACTCCTGAGAGTCCCTTGGACTGCAAGGAGATCCAACCAGTCCATCCTAAAGGAAATCAGTCCTGAGTGTTCATTGGAAGGACTGATGCTAAAGGAGAAACTCCAGTACTTTGGCCACCTCATGTGAAGAATTGACTCATTGAAAAAGACCCTGATGCTGGGAGAGATTGGGAGCAGGAGGAGAAGGGGACAACAGAGGATGAGATGGCTGGATGGCATCACCAACTCAACGGACATGAGTTTGAGTGAACTCCGGGAGTTGATGATGGACAGGAAGGTCTAGAGTGCTGTGATTCATGGGGTCGCAAACAGTCAGACAGGACTGTGTGACTGAACTGACTGACTAGGTTGGTCATAACTTTCCTTCCAAGGAGTAAACGTCTTTTTATTTCATGGCTGCAATCACTATCTGCAGTGATTTTGGAGTCCCAAAAAATAAAGTCTGACATGGTTTCCACTGTTTCCCCATCTATTTCCCATGAAGTGATGGGACCAGATGCCATGATCTTCGTTTTCTGAATGTTGAACTTTAAGCCAACTTTTTTCACTCTCCTCTTTCACTTTCATCCAGAGGCTCTTTAGTTCCTCTTCACTTTCTGCTATAAGGGTGGTGTCATCTGCATATCTGAGGTTATTGATATTTCTCCTGGCAATCTTGATTCCAGCTTGTGCTTCCTCCAGCCCAGCGTTTCTCATGATGTACACTGCATATAAGTTAAATAAGCAAAATAAGCAGGGTGACAATATACAGCCTTGACGTACTTCTTTTCCTATTTGGAACCAGTCTGTTGCTTCATGTCCAGTTCTAACTGTTGCTTCCTTACCTGCATATAGATTTCTGAAGAGACAAGTCAGGTGGTCTGGTATTCTGATCTCTTTCAGAATTTTCCAGTTGTTTTATGGTTGATATGTATTTAAATCTTTAAGCCATTTTGACGTTATTTTCTTGTGTGGTGTGAAGTAACTTTATTGATTTACATGTTATCGTCCATTATCCCCAATTGTACTAGCTGAAGAGATCATATTTTACACTTTTAATTTGTAATCTTTCTAACAGTTCTCATTATATGGTTTTCTTTTTTGTTATTAATGTTCAAGTTTTCTTTGCTACTTGGGAACTACCCTATTTATTTATTTATTAATGATTACTTTTTTTTTCTCCTTCACTTTAATTCTATTTTTTTTTTCTTTACTTATTTTAATTGATAGGCTAATTACTTTACAATATTGTTGTGGTCTTATGCCAGTTAGAGTGGCTGCTTTCAGAAAGTCCACAAACAATAAATGCTGGAGAGGGTGCAGAGAAAAGGGAACCCTCTTACCTTGTTGGTGAGAATGAAACTAGTACAGCCACTATGGAGAACAGGGTAGAGATTCCTTAAAAACCTGAAAATAGAACTCCCATATAACCCAGCAATCCTACCGCTGGGCATACACACCGAGAAAACCAGAATTGAAAGAGACATGTGTACCCCAATGTTCATCACAGCACTGTATATAACAGCCAGGACATGGAAGCAACCTAGATATCCACTGGCAGACGAATGGATAAGAAAGCCGTGGTACACATACATAATGGAATATTACTCAGTTAATAAAAAGAATGCATTTGAATCAGTTCTAATGAGGTGGATGAAACTGGAGTTTATTATACAGAGTGACATAAGTCAGAAAGAAATACACCAATATAGTATATTAACACATATATATGGAATTTAGAAAGATGGTAACAATGACCCTATATATGAGACAGCAAAGGAGACACAGATGTATAGAACAGTCTTTTGGACTCTGTGGGAGAAGGAGAGAGCGGGATGATTTGAGAGGAAACTACTTTCAAATCATTTTTAGAGGAGTAAATGTGTCAAATGTTTTTGAAATTGTATTCATCTGATGTTCTTTCTGTGACATTTGTAGATGAAAATAACTTAGCTTGGTATAAGAATATCTCTGATACACATTTGTTCACTCTGTGTTGTCACTGTAAAAATTTCTATTTATATTTGTAGAAGAGGTTTTGGTCATTTCTGAATTTTGTTTCTTTACATATATATGTAATAAGATTTGTCTTCATAATACCATCACAGTATGCATGGGAGTGTGCATTTTTTAAAATATCACTTGGTGTTTTCCTATTTTATCTTTCTACTTTGTTACATTTATTTTATTTGCCTTGGTTTATTCTTCAGGAATACCAATAAATAATTTATTATATATCCATTTCCTGAGCTCCACGTGTAACTTTCCTCACTGACTTTTTCAACTCTTGAATTTATTTCACTTTTGGATGTTTTCAAATCTGTTTCTACCTCATTGATTTAATTTTCTTTATCAATTTGACTTCTCACTTCAGGATTTAACTATTTGATTGTACTATTGTGATTTATCATATGCACTCTTAATTTTTCTTTTCTTTTAACCTTATTCCTGTTTCATTCTACTGCCATTTCATCTTTCCCAGTTTTACTTTTTAATTTTTTTTTTTACTAATGATATTTTATTGTGTTCTTAATTTATGAAAAGCATAGGCCTTCATAGATCCATTTAACTTCAGCTTCTTCAGAGTTACTGGTTGTTGCATAGACTTGGATTCCCGTGATATTGAGTGGTTTGCCTTGGAAACGAACAGAGATCATTCTGTCGTTTTTGAGATTGCATCCAAGTACTGCATTTCGGTCTCTTTTGTTGACCATGATGGCTACTCCATTTCTTCTAAGGGATTCCTTCCCACAGTAGTAGATATAATGGTCATCTGAATTAAATTCACCCATTCCACTCCATTTTAGTTCATTGATTCCAAGAATATTTATTGACTATGCCAAAGCCTTTGACTATGTAGACCACAATAAACTGTGGAAAATTCTGACAGTGATAGGAATACCAGACCACCTGACCTGTCTCTTGAGAAACCTATATGCAGGTCAGGAAGCAACAGTTAGAACTGTACATGGAACAATAGACTGGTTCCAAATAGGAAAAAGAGTACATCAAAGCTGTATATTGTCACCCTGCTTATTTAACTTCTATGCAGAGTACATCATGAGAAACGCTGGGCAGGAAGAAGCACAAGCTGGAATCAAGATTGTGGGAGAAATATCAGTAACTTCAGATATGCAGATGACACCACCCTTATGGCAGAAACTGAAGAGGAACTAAAAAGCCTCTTGATGAAAGTGAAAGAGGAGAGTGAAAAAGTTGGCTTAAAGCTCAACATTCAGAAAACGAAGATCATGGCATCTGGTCCCATCGTTTCATGGTAAATAGATGGGGAAACAGAGGACACAGTGAGAGACTTTATTTTGGGGGGCTTCAAAATCACTGCAAATGGAGATTGCAGCCATGAAATAAAAAGATGCTTACTCCTTGGAAGGAAAGTGATGACCAACCTAGATAACATATTCAAAAGCAGAGACATTACTTTGTCAACAAAGGTCCATCTAGTGAAGGCTATGGTTTTTCCAGTGGTCATGTATGGATGTGAAAGTTGGACTGTGAAGAAAGCTGAGCACCGAAGAATTGATGCTTTCGAACCGTGGTGTTGGAGAAGACTCTTGAGAGTCCTTTGGACTGCAAGGAGATCCAACCAGTCCATTCTAAAGGAGATCAGTCCTGGGTGTTCTTTGGAAGGACTAATGCTAAAGCTGAAACTCCAGGACTTTGACCACCTCATGTGAAGAGTTGACTCACTGGAAAAGACTCTGATGCTGGGAGGTATTGGGGGCAGGGGAGAAGGGGACAACAGGATGAGATGGCTGGATGACATCACCTACTCGATGGACATGAGTTTGAGTGAACTCTGGGAGTTGGTGATGGACAGGGAGGCCTGGCGTGCTGCAATTCATGGGGTTGCAAAGAGTCGGACATGACTGAGCGACTGAACTAAACTGAAAGTCTGTGTTAGCTAGTAAGCCACAATGAAACCACGACAAACTGAAGTGACTATATAGATTATTCAGGCAAATTAAAAACAAATCAATATGCAATGGAAATGACACACACTGTTTTACATTAACCAAATTAAATACTGTTAACTACATGATTTGCTTACATTTCATAGGCCTTAGATAATAGATATTATCTAGATGCATATTTTTAACCTCATTTGCAGAGGGTTGAGTTAATAATATGCTTTTATTAAGGTTACTCTTTTCTCTTATTTCATTTATTTCTTTTCATTCACCTACTCCAATCACTTCTCTATTCATCTCCACTCTGCTACAATCTTTTTGTACTATCTTTTTTATTTTTGACATGTTCTTATAATGGTGTACTACTGTATTATGTTATTAAACTTACATTATGTTTGGTTCACTGAGCACTATGATAACATTTTATTGACAAGGGAATTTTTGCAGAAATTAATGCCTGTGGCCCGCAATTTGCTATGGAAGTGAAATTGAAATGTCTTTGGTCAATAAGTTGATCCATTTGTGGAAATCATTTTTAATCTAATGCTCCTAAGAGTGGCATCCTTTAAAGTGAAGTAAGTTTTGCTTTGGGAGGCAGGTAAACTACTTGGGTATTAGTTTAATACATTAAAATTTTCTTAGGATAGGCTAGTCTAACCTTTACCTTGACTAGTTAAGCCTTACTACAATGTGAGACCCTGCTAATATCTCTACTGCCTATCATAGATGTTCAGTTAATTCTCTTTGGTATGGCTAGTTGAATATCTTTTCTGTTAAAAGAACATTTCATCTTAAATTACTGTAGTTATTTTTCCATTGAATTTGTTCTTTGATAGGTCTTATGGATACTTATCCTATGCTTTATACTCCTAGGTATTTACTCAGACTCAAGATTACTCCTACTTAGATGTATGAAGTCCTTTTGGAGGATGCATAGCTTCCTTCTCTCCAATAATCTTAACAAACCCGCTAAATAACTCTGTCTCTTTAGCGCTGCTTATTTTCAATATATAAGAAGTGGTTATATATATTTTTCTCAGTTATCTATTATGAGAAGATAATTTCAGTACTATTTCTTCCATTCTGGCCACAAGGTGAAGTAAGAAAGTTTAGAATCTACATCTTTTCTGCTTAGTATCACATGATTATCAAAGCATGAACTTTTCAACACAAAAGAAAAAGCTTCAAGTTATAAATGTAAAATGCTTGATAGATGCTGAAAAATGCAAAGTATAAGTTACAGGCAGATTAATTCATCTAGGACTAATCATATAATATGAACTAAATAAATTTGTATCAGTTCATATCCTAAGTAACATGGTTGCCTTGGAAGAAGCCGATATACTAGATTACCAGTAGATTAATAAAACACTATTCTTCCCTGGAGAAGGAAATGGCAACCCACTCAAGTATTCTTGCCTGGAGAATTCCATGGACAGAGGAGACTGGCAAACTAGAGTTCTTATTAGTACCATTCCTAAATACCGTGGGGAATGCAACAATTTCTAGAGAAGCACTTTGAGCACTCAAAGCTTTGTTCTCTAATTGGTATTCCTCAGCCACTTGTCTACCAATACTCCTATGGTTCTATGATATATCTTCTGAGAATTGATAGTGAGCAATATTTTGAAGTAAGATTTCATACTTAACTGTGATTAACATAGTTTATGCCAGCATATGCTCTAGATTTGGAGGATGGTGATCCATTTGATAGGAGATAGCATTTGGATTAGCCATTGTTATATGCATTTTGATACATTTTAGCTTCTCAATACAAGGTGATTTCATGCTTCAGTGAACTCTTCACAGATTTTAAAAATAATGTATATGTGTAAATATAAGTATTTTACTAGAAAGCAAATATCTTTAAGGAATTTCAAGTGTATAACATGGCCCTATAACTCTCTTCATAAGCAAGGAGGCTGGATAAATGGTACTTGGTGATAATATACTCCACATTTTCATTGGAAGATTAACATTATTTACCAAGAAGGAACTACGGGAGTAGGGGGCAGAGAGTTGCACTGGTGAAGAGCCAAAAAACCACTGAAAAGGTTTTCTATATGTGAGAAGGAAACATACGTATTGAAAGAAAAGAGAAGAACAAGTGAAGGTGCATGATAAGGCTTTTTTTTTTTTTTTAATGGTGAAAACTTAATGATTCATAATGTTTCTGAAGTTTAAATTCTAACAGGCAAACTGGGGATTTTAGGTACAACGATTCAATTTAGTTTCTCAAAGCCTAGCTGCTCTAGCCATAGTATAGGATCTCTATTAGACTGCTACTCCATTGAAAGGTTGAAGCTACCTAGGGACTTCTTTTTAAGAACAAATTATGGTTGTTTTTAAGTTGTTGCTTTGAGGTAACTGAAGAACCTAATATAGCCCCTCACCAGATATCACTCCAAGACTTCAAGTATTATTTCTCTGGGAAACTTTGTATAGGCGCTTCAGAGTAGCATTGTCTTCTTCCCTTAATTCCTAGAAATTCTGTACTGGGAACCTCAGGAAATAAATTATGATAGGAGGAACTCAAACACATGGCCTGTCTTACTTTCATTTAATTATTTTGAACAATTGAAATATTTCTAGAAGCTGGTTTTTCTGACTGCCTTTATAGCCAGCTGCTTCTTACTCAGTCATATTTTCAGTAAGGGTTTCTCAAAAACCAACTTAACTCCTTGATTCTTGAGACAGCATTCTTTTTCTATTTAGATTTCAATTCCGTCTTTGAATCCTGACTGGATGTCTCTCTGTTCTCACATTCTCTTGGCTTTTATTCTTTGATCCACTTGTCACTTTTATCACTTGACCTCCTCATGATTTCCTATAAAAGCAGAGGGAGTTAAGTAGTTGGTGACCAACAACTCTTCCCTCTGTATCATGTTTTATTAAATTCTGGTTTTGCTGGGGGCATACTTAAATCACAACCAAAACGTTTTAAGTTGGGATAAGAATGGGTTGGTTTATCAAGTAGGACAGTGAACCTGTTTTTTAGGAAGAAATACTCAGAGAGTAAGGGAGAAAATGAATGGGAACTTCACTTTACACGACTTAAGACAACATGGCTGTCTCAATAAATGAGGCTAACGTTTCTCCTGGATCCCAAAATTCAAATCATATTTATAAATATATAATTCAACTACTGTATGGTTTAAATGGGCTTATTGGGCTACCATGGGGAAAATATCATTTTTACCATTTTCTACAGAGAAAGTATTTTCCAAGTTATGTGTCAGACAACTCAATGAACATTTTAAAAACAAATTTTTATGTTGGAACTATCTGTGCAGCAGTTTCTTACAGTTGTATATAAAATGTTTTTATATTAAAATTGAGTTATTGTATAAAAACACACCTTTATGCCACAATAAATTTACTAGTACTTAGTAAACAAACAAATAAAAACTACTCTTTATGAAAGAAATTGCTGAAATGTTACTGTAATCCCAGAAAAGGAGGCAAATGTATATAGGTTATGTATTAGATTAATTAATAAGATATCCATAAGTTATTTATTACCAATTTACATAAAGCAAAAGTTTACAAATAGCTCTTGTCCTTGGAAACTCAGTCCACATCTGAAGAGAAGGAAAGAAATTGATGCTGGAAGAGAAAAAAGGGGGAGTAACAAAATTTTCATGAGCCAAAGCATAATCGTGAAGAATAAACTATTGAGAAGATCATTGCAGGAGTTTAAGTCAGAGTTAAGTCAGAGTTGTGCTGTAGGATGTCACAAAAGATAAAGATAAAGAAGAAAGATGTAGAGTGTACTACAACAATGAAATTTATAATTAAATTTAAATTCAGAGTTTAAGTTTTTTTCTTTTTTTCCCAGTATGTACAGGGAAAACAAATTTCAAGAAAATATATTTGGTAAAGACTCAATATCTTCATCTATTAAAAAAAAAAAAAACTCTGCATAAAACATTGCAAGGTTATTTTTTTCTAAGCAAATGAAGTAATGTTAGTGCAAACTCTTGGGCGTAGAATATATTTGAGAAAGTAAATGTATTTGGAAATTTTTTAATTTGGAATAATCTAGCAGTTTGAAAATTATATATTTTGGTAAAGGAAGGCAATAGTAATACAATGAAATCTCTTGAAAGACTCCCCCCATTAGACAAGTAGCTATGGCTGTTTGTTTATTTTTATTTATTTTTGTGATACCACGCAGCATGAGGGACCTTAGTTCTCCAACCACAGATTAAATGCAAACTCCCTGAAGTAATAGCTGAGAGTCTTAACTACTGAATCTCCAGGGAACTCCCAGGTATGACTGTCTATTTTTAAAAAACAAAAATAGTTAGGAAGTGTTTTCCAAGGTTTAGATACTGAGCTTAGAAGATGATGGAGAGAGTAATGGTTCTACTGTGATTTTAAGTGGTTTCAAGGAAGTTTGATGGATTAATAGATTATATTTAACTCTAAATATACTGAAATAGCTTATGACTTCCCAATCTATCAAGTATGAGTCAAATTATCAAAATTAAAAATAATAAAGATTACCTAGAATTATGTTTTCTTATTCCTTTCTTGTTTTCCTAAATCTTAGAAAAAGTTAGTTCTTGTAAACAGTACTTTTTAAAAAATGTTAAAGACAACTGTTTTAAGTGTAAGTTTTTTTTTTTAAAGAATAAGGGATGGACAAAAATAAAAACTGCAACATCTGAAGAGTGTTAAATAAGACAGAGCTTGCTATCAAGGAGCTTAGACTTTAAAATCTTTACAAAAAGTACAGACCTCATATCAACTACTTTTAAAAATCAATTTCCTATGAGTTAACTCTGTGTTGTTGCTTTTTCAGACTATAGAATTCCTTGATTTTTATCCCATATTTTCTTTGAATAATCACTTTTATCTCAAATTATCATAGAATTCAGTCTAATTTAAAGTTAAATGTCATGTTTTGGCAGAGTCAGATATGACTGAGCAACTAAACACAGCACAGCACATATAATGAAGTGGGCATAAGACTAATCCTAAAGAAGGAAAGGTGTTCTGTTCATATTTATACCTGTTTTTCTCTTCTTTAAAATTAACCTTAATATTTATCATTGCTATCTTATGTATTTTTACTGTTCTTATCCTCAAGTAGTTTTGCCCAAATTGAATACATAACCAAGCTTGAAAAAATCATGAGTATACTAATAAATTTTAGCCAGTTTGTGGGTGCTTAAATTTCTCTTCTAAATATGGCCTAACACCTGCAGAACGATCCTATATACACCTATAAATCAAAGGGAGAAATGAACAAATAATATAGAAAGGATATTTACAGATGTCATCCAATAAGTGATGATGCTCATAAAGAAACAGATGTCAAAATCATCAGCAATCACAGAAATGCAAATTACATGGATAAGATATCATTACACATCTATAAGAATGACAAAAATTACAGAGTCAGATGATAAAAATATAATTTTGGGGGGAGAATAAATATCTGGCATTGCTAGGAGATGGTTATTGAGGAAGTCTTTCCAGAGACCAATTTAATACTACTGAGATGAAATGAAGATAAAATTACTTAGAACCCAGAAATAACATTCCTGGGGACATTTTTCTGATAAATTTTCACAGTGATTCATGAGGGAAATATATTCAAGAGCTCATTTCAGTGTTGTTTGTGGTGGGAAGAAGATGGAGGTAAACTTGAGTTCATTCCAAACCCAACATAGTGAGTAGGTAGGCAAAGTATGAAGGGCACTCAACTGTGTAGCAATCACAATTTCTGGCATCTAATCAGATGTATGAGTCATGTGAGAGAGGAAGAGAGAAAGAAAATATATATCGCCCATAACATGGAGGATGGCAAATGAATATAAACAAACTGGAAAATAAGAAAGATTTCAAAGCACTGATTTTAAACATGGAATAATTAAAGAAAATTTGAACACAATGAATAGAAAAAGGAAAATGTTAAGAAAAATGAAAAAAAAAGATTAAAATATACCTCATTTTTGAAGTACAGTTGATTTACAATATTGTATTAATTTCAACTGTTTAGCATAGTGATGCCTATGCTATACAGTAATCCCTTGTTTATCTATTTTATATATACTGATGTGCATCTATTAATACCAGATGCCTAATTTATCCCTTCTTCTCCCTTCCCTTTGGTAGCCACAAGTCTACTTTCTATGTCTGCGAGTCTCTTTCTGTTTTGTAAATAAGTACATTCACACTATTTTTTTTTATATTCCACATATAGATGATATCATGTGATATTTGTCTTTCTCTGACTTATTTCATTCACTGTGATGATCTCTAGGTCTATCCATGTTGCTGCAATTGACATATCATTCTTTTCATGGCTGAATAATATTTCATTGTATATAATATTTCACATATTCTTTAGCCACTTATCTGTTGATAGATATTTAAGTTGCTTCCATGTGTTGGCTGTTGTAAATAGTGCTGCCATGAATATTGGGATGCATGGATCTTTTAAAAGTAGAGCTTTATTTTTCCTTTTCTGACATGCCAGGTCATATAGTAACTCTAATTCTGTTGTTCTTTTAAGGAATCTCCAGTGTTCTCCATAATGGCTGAACCAGTTATATATTCTCACCAACAGTGTAGGAGGGTTTCTTTTTCTTTTCAGCATTTAATAGTAGACTTTTTGATGATGTCCATTCTGACAGGTTTGAGGTGACACATCATTGTAGTTTTGATTTGCATTTCTCTAATAACTTCATGGCAGGTAGATGGGGAAACAATGGAAACAGTGACAGACTTCATTTTTTGAGAGTCCAAGATCACTGCAGATGGTGACTGCAGCCATGAAATTAAAAGGCACTTTATCCTTGGAAGAAAAGTTATGACCAACCTAGACAGCATATTAAGAAGCAGAGCCATTGCTTTGCCAACAAAGGTCCATCTAGTCAAAACTATGGTTTTTCCAGTAGTCATGTATGGATGTGAGAGTTGGACTATAAAGAAAGCTGAGTGCTGAAGAATTGATGCTTTTCAACTGTGGTGTGGAGAAGATGCTTGAGAGTCCCTTGAACAGCAAGGAGATCCAACTAGTCCATCCTAAATGAAATCAGTCCTGACTGTTCATTGGAAGGACTGATGCTGAGGCTGAAACTCCAATACTTTGGCCATCTCACACAAAGAGCTGACTCACTGGAAAAGATCCTGATGCTGGGAAAGATTGAAGGCAGGAGGAGAAGGGGACGACAGAGAATGAGATGGTTGAATGGCATCACCAACTCAAAGGACATGAGTTTGAGTAAGCTCCAGGAGTTGGTGATGAACAGGGAAGTGTGGCATGCTGTAGTCCTTGGCATCGCAAAGAGCTGGACATGACTGAATGATTGAACTAAACTAAACTGAACTGAACTGAATAATTAGCAGTGTGAAGCATCTTTTCATGTGCTTCTTGATCATCATATGGCTTCCTTAGGAATGGAGATAGAGATATTAGAAATAGAGAAATGTCTGTTAAGATATTCTGCCCATATATTGATTGAGTTGCTTGTTTTTTGTTAAAGTTTCATGAGCTGCTTATATATTTTAGAAATTTAGCCCTTATTTTTGTATCATTTGCATATATTTTCTCCCAGTTCTTAGGTTAATTTTAAAATTTTGTTTGTGGTTTCCTTTGCTGTGCAAAACCTTATAAGTTTGATTGTTTATTTTTGCTTTTATTTCTTTGCATTAGGAGACTGACCTAAGAAACATGGCAAGGTTTGTGTCAGAGAATATATTGCCTATGTTCTCTTCTAGGATTTTCATGGTATCTTGTCTTACATTGAAGTCTTTAAACCATTTTGAGTCTACTTTTGTTTATGGTGTAGGGGACTGTTCTGACTTAATTGATTTACATGCTGCTTTCCCCATACCAATTGATGAAGAAGCTGTCTTTTCTCTATTGTATAGTCTTGTATCCTTCATTTAAAATTAATTGACAAAAGTGTGTGTGTATATTTCTGAGCTGTATTCTGTTCAATTGATCTACATGTCTGTTTCTGTGCCAATACCGTGCTGTTTTGATCACTGTGGTTTTGTAGTAATGTCTGAGGTTTAGAATGGTTATGTCTCCAGCTTTGTTCTTTTGCCTCAGGATTGCACTGGCAATTCTGGATCTTTTGTGCTTCCACATTAATTCTAGGGTTATTTGTTCTAATTGTATAAAATATGTCATGGGTAATTTAATATGGACCACACTAAATCTGTAGATTGCTGTGGGTAGTATGGCTATTTTAACTATATTAATCCTTCAAATCCAAGAGCGTGGAATATTATTCCATTTTGTGAATCACCTTCAATTTCCTTTTTTGAATATTTTTATAGTTTTCAGAGTATGTCTTTCACTTCCTTGGTTAAGTTTATTCCAAAGCATTTTTTTGATGCAATTTTAAGACTTCTTTTTTTTTCAACTTTCTCTTTCTGATGTTTTATGTAAAGAAATGCAACATATTTCTGTATATTAATATTTATCCTGATACCTTGCTGAATTGATCAATTCTAGTACTTTTTTGTGTAGAGTCTTTAGGATTTTCTATATAGAATATCTTGTCATATGCATATAATGACATTTTTATCTCTTCTTATTTGTATACCTTTTATTTATTTATTTTTGTCTGTTTGCTGTGCCTAAGATTTCCAATGATATGTTAATTAGAAGGGGCAGGAGTGGACATTCTTTTCTTGTTTCAGATTTTATTGGGAAGGCTTTCAGCTTTTTACAATTTAGTATTATTGGTTATGGGTTTGTCATAAATGGATTTTATTATGGTGAGATATGTTCACTTTATATACACTTTGGCAAGAATTTTTACCATGAATTAATTTTAAATTTTGTCCAATCCTCTTTTCTGCATCTATTGTGATGATCATGTAGATTTTACCTTTTATTTTGTTGATGTGGTGAGTTACATTGATTTTTTATTTAAAAAATTATTTTTAATTGGTAGATATTTTACAATATTGTCTTGGTTTCTGCCATACATCAATATGAATCAGTCATAGATATACATATGTCCCCTCCTTTTTGAACCTCCTTCCCAACTCCCACCCAAGCTCACCCCTCTAGGTTGTCACAGAAGATTGGATTTGAACTCCATGCATCATAAAGCAACTCCCCACTGGCTTATTTTACATATGGTAATGTGTAGTTTCAATACTACTCTCTCAATTTGTCACACCCTCTCATTATCCTACTGTCCCCACAAGTCTGTTCTTTATGTCTGTCTCGCCTTTGCTTCCCTGCAAATAGATTCATCAGTACCATCTTTCTAGATTGCATATGTATGTGTTAATATATAGTATTTGTTTTTCTCTTTATGACTAACTTCATACTGTATAATAGGCTCTAGGTTCATCCACCTTATTAGAACTGGCTCAAATGTGTTCCTTTTTATAGCTGAATAGCATTTCATTGTGTATATGTACCACAGCTTCTTTATCCATTCATCTGTTAATGATATCTAGTTTACATTTCCTAGCTATTATAAATAATGCTGTGATGAACATTGATGTACATGTGTCTTTTCCAATAATGATATCCTCAGGGTATATGCCCAGTTGTGGGATCCTCAGGATATATGCCCGGTAGTGGGGTTGTTGGGTCATATGGTGTTTTTATTCCTAGTTTTTTAAGGCATCTCCATCCTGTTCTCCATAGTGACTATATGAATTTACATTTCCACCAAGAGTGCAAGTGGGTTCCGTTTTCTCCACACCCTCTCCAGTATTTAGTGTTTGTAGAATTTTTGATGATGGCTGAAGGGTTAATGTGGCCACAATAGGGAAAGTGGAGATGTGCTGCTTGCAAACAGGATGTTCTGCCAAGGAGATGGACACAGCCTTGAGACTAATGGTCCCTTGCTAATAAGGGAACATTCCCTTCTTATGATAAGGGCTCTGGACAGATTCTGCAGTAAGCTGGAATTTCACTCCCTTTTGCTGTACGATAACATTTGTGCACATGCGATTACTGAACAAGTTTGGTCATGCAGTCTGGAATTTTGCCCAGAGGGGATATATATAAATAAACCTTGAGCTCGCTGACACGGGCAGTTCTTGTCCCTCTGGCCAGAGTGTATGTCTTTTGTGTGCGTCTCGTATGTCTCGTATGTTCTGTGTCATTTCACTCATAATCTCCAAAAATCTCCTACAATGGCCATTCTGACCGGAGTGAGGTGATACCTTATCTTAGTTTTGATTTGCATTTCTCTAATAATGGGCAATTTTGAACATCTTGTGCTTATTTACCATCTGTATGTCTCCTTTGGAGAAATGTCTGTTTAGGTCTTCAGCCCACTTTTTGATTGGGTTATTTTTCTGGTATTGAGCTACATGAGCTTCTTGTATATTTTGGAGATTATCCTTTAGTTGTTAGTTGTTTCATTTGCTATTATTTTCTCCCATTCTGAGAGTTGTCTTTTCATCTTTTTATGGACTCCTTCCCTGTGCAAAAGCTTATAAGTTTAATTAGGTCCCATTTGTTTATTTTCCTTTTTATCTCCATTATTCTAGGAGATGGGTCATAAAGGATCTTGCTGTGATTTAGGTCAAAGAGTGTTCTGGGTATGTTTTCAAATAAGAGCTTTATAGTTACTGGTCTAATTTACATCTTTAATCCATTTTGAGTTTTTTTGTGAATAATGTTAGGAATTTTTTTAATGTCATCTTTTACAAGTAGATTTCCCGGGTTCCCAGCACTGGTTATTGAAGGGACCGTCTTTTCCATTTTATGCTCTAGTCTCCTTTGTCAAAGATAAGGTGCCCACAGGTGTATGGGTTTATCTCTCAGCGTTCTATCTTTTTCCATTTGTCTATATTTTTGTTTTGGTGCCAGTACCATACTGTCTTGATAACTATAGCTTTGTAGTATAGTCTGAAATCAGGGCATCTGATTCCTTCAGCTCCATTTTTTTTTTTTTTTCTCAAGATAGCTTGCCTATTGAGGGTCTTTTGTGTTTCCATACAAATTGTGAAATTATTTTTTCTAGTTCTGTGAAAAATATTATTGGTAGA
This sequence comes from Capricornis sumatraensis, assembly GCF_032405125.1. Classification (NCBI taxonomy): domain Eukaryota; kingdom Metazoa; phylum Chordata; class Mammalia; order Artiodactyla; family Bovidae; genus Capricornis; species Capricornis sumatraensis. The sequence continues at coordinate 42,791,407 of NC_091081.1, read as the reverse complement.
TTGATAGGGATTGTACTGAATTTATTGATTACTTTGTATAGTATAGTCATTTTTACAATATTGATTCTTCTAATCCAGGAACATGGTATGTCTTTCCATTTGTTTGTGTCATTTTTTATTTCTTTCAGCAGTGTTTTATAGTTTTCTTCATATAGGTCTTTTGTCTCCTTAGATATTTTATTCTTTTTGTTGCAGTGGTGAATGGGATTGTTTCCTTAATTTCTCATTCTGATTTTTCATTGGTAATGTATAGGAATGCTGAGGATTTCTGTGTATTAATTTTACATCCTGTGATTTCATTATATTCATTGATTAGCTCTAGTGATTTTCTGGTGGTATCCTTAGGGTTTTATATGTATAGTGTCATGTCATCAGCAGTGAGAGTTTTACTTCTTTTCCAATCAGAATTTATTTTATTTCTTTTTCTTCTCTAATTCCTGTGGCTAGGATTTCCAAAAGTATGTTAAATAATAGTGGGCACCTTGTCTTGTTCCTGATCTTAAAAGAAATACTTTCGGGTTTTCACCATTGAGAATAATGTTTGCTGTGGATTTGTCATACATAGCCTTTATTATGTTGAGGTACGTTTCTTCTATGCCTACTTTCTGGAGAGCTATATTATAAGTGGGTGTTGAATTTTTTCAAAAATTTTCTCTGCATCTATTGGGATGATCAATATGGTTTGTATCTATCAGTTTGTTACTATGGTGTATCACATTGATTTGTGTATATTGAAGAATCCTTGCATCCTTGATAAAAAGCCTACTTGATCATATCATATGTCTTTTTTATATGTGAAAGTGAAGTGAAAGTGAAGTCGTTCAGTCGTGTCTGACTTTTTGTGACCCCATGGATTGTAGCCTACCAGGTTCCTCTGTCCATGGGATTTTCCAGGCAATAGTACTAGAGTTGATTGCCATTTCCTTCTCCAGGGAGAATGTGTAGTTGGATTTTATTTACTGGAATTTTGTTCAGGATCTTTACATCTATGTTCATCAATGATATTGGCCTGTAATTTTCTTTCTTTCTTCTTCTTCTTCTTCTTCTTTTTTTTTTTTTTTTTTGTGACGTCTTTGTCTGGTTTGGTATCAAGGTGATGGTGGCCTTGTAGAATGAGTTTGGGAGTTTTGCTTCCTCTACAATTTTATGGAGGATTTTGAGTAGGATAGGTGTTAGCTCTTCTCTGAACTTTTGGTAGAATTCATCTGTGAAACCACCTGGCCTTTGTCTTTTGTTTATTGGATGATTTTTTTTTTTTTAATTACAGTTTTGATCTCTGTACTTGTGATCTGCCTGTTCATATTTTCTATTTCTTCCTGGTTCAGTTTTGGAGAGTTATACTTTTCTAAAAAATTGTTCATTTCTTTGAGATTGCCCACTTTATTGGCATATTATTGCCCACTTTATTGGCATATTGTTGCCCATAGTAGTCTCTTATGAGCATTTGTATTTCTGCATTTTCTGTTGTAACTTCTTTTTCTTTTCTAATTTTATTGATTTGCATATTCTTTTTTTTTTTTTCTCTTGATGAGTCTGTCTAGGCTAATGGTCTGTCAATTTTGTTTGTCTTCTTAAAGAACTAGCTTTCAGTATTATTGATCTTTGCTATTGTCTCCTTCATTTCTTTGTCACTTATTTCTGTTCTGATCTTTGTGATTTCTTTCCTTCTACTAAATTTGGGCTGTTCTTGTTCTTCCTTTTCTAGTTGCTTTAGGTGTAAAGTTAGGTTGTTTGTTCAATGTTTTTTGTTGTTTTTTGAGTTAGTCTTGTATTGTTATAAACTTCCCTCTTAGCACTGCTTTTACTGCATGCCACAGGTTTTGAGTTGTCATGTTTTCATTGTCGTTTGCTTTTAGATATATTTTTATTTCCTTTCTGATTTCTTTAGTGATCTGTTGGTTATTCAGAAGCATAGAGTTTAACTTCCATGTGTTTGTGTCCTTCATAATTTTTTTTTCCCCTATAGTTGGTCTCTAATCTTATAGCTTTGTGGTCAGGAATGATGTTTGAAATGATCTCATTTTTCTTTTCTTATTTATTTAATTTACCAAGGCTTGATTTGTGACCTAAGTATGATCTGTCCTGGGAAATGTTCCATGTACCCTTGAGAAAAAAGTAAAATCTACTGTTTATGGATGACATGCTCTGTAAATATAATTTAGGTCCAACTGGTCCAATGTATCAATTAAAGCTTGTATTTCCTTATTAATTTTATGTCTGGATGATTTTTCCATTGGTATAAGTGGAATATTAAAGTCCCCCAGTATTACTGTGTTACTGTCGATTTTCCCCTTCAATAGTTGCATTTGTATTATGTATTGAGGTCCTCCTATGTTGGGTGTATAGATATTTAGAGTTGTTATGTCTTCTTCTTGGATTGACCCCTTGATCATTATGTAGTGTCCTTCCTTGTAACATTCCTTGTCTTTTGTAATGGTTTTCATTTTAAAGTCTGTTTTATTTGATATGAGTATTGCTACTCCTGCTTTGTTTTAATTTCTGTTTTCATGGACTATCTTTTTGCAGCCACTCATTTTCAGGGTATGTCCCTAAGTCTGAGATGAGTCTCTTTTAGACAGCATATATAGGGGTCTTTCACACTGACTTTGTATGTGTTGAAACATCTTTGTGATCCTGGAATGAATCCAGCTTGATCATGGTATATGATCTCTTCTAATATGTGATTGGATTTACCTTGTTAATATTTTTGAGGACTTAATCAAAGATAGTAGCATGTAATTTTCATTGTTGGGTAGAGTCTTTGTTGTTTTTGGTATATCAGGATGATGGGACTTCCTAGAATGACTTTGGAATATTCCCTCCTCTTCAATATTTTGGAACAGTTTGAGAAGGATGGTATAAATTCTTCTTTGTATGTTTGACAAAATTTCTCAGTGAACCCATTTAGTCCTAGATTTGTATGCAGGGAATCTTTTTTTTTTTAATTGCAAATTCTGTTTCACTTCTAGTGATTAGTATATTCAAATTATCTGTTTCTTCTTGACTTAGTTTTGACAAGCTATATGGTTCTAGGAGCTTGATCATTTATTTTAGGTTGTCAAATTTATTGGCCTGTAATTGTTTATAATATTTTTACAGTATTTATTCCTGTCATTTTTTTATTTTTATTTTTTCTGTTCTTCTGATTGGTGATTTTTGGTACTCTCTCACCATCTTCCAGGTCACTTACTCATTCCTCCATATTATCTAATTTGCTATTTATTGCCTTTAGGTCATTTTCATCTTGGCAATTTAGTTGTCTAATTTTGACTGACTTCTGTTTATTACTTTTAGGTCCTTGTTACAATGATCCACAATTCTATGTTCTTTCTTAATTCCTTCAGCATTTTTATTTTGTCTTTTTTGATCTCAAGATCTGATTGACTGGAAAGATCTGCTTTATTTTTCTTTCAGGAGATTTATCTCATTTTTTTAATTGGAAATAGCTCTGCTTTTCATTTTTCTTATTTATCTTATGTATGAATTTAGGAGAAGTGTTAATCCACTGTGATCTCAAAGGTCTTTTGGTCTTAATGGGTGTGTTTATGTGGGAATGATCCTGTTTAGCAAAGACACATTAATTGTTAGCAATAAATAATTGAAAATTAATTTTAAAAGAGTACAATTTACAAAAGCATCAACAAATATGAATTGTGAGAACAAATTTAAATATAGGTAATATATATATTTGGAGAAGGTTAAGGCACCCCACTCCAATACTCTTGCCTGGAAAATCCCATGGACGAAGGAGCCTGGTAGGTTGCAGTCCATGGGGTCGCGAAGAGTTGGAATCGACTGAGTGACTTCACTTCCACTTTTCACTTTCATGCATTGGAGAAGGAAATGGCAACCCACTCCAGTGTTCTTGCCTGGAGAGTCCCAGGGACGGCAGAGCCTGGTGGGCTGCCATCTATGGGGTCGCACAGAGTCGGGCATGACTGAATTGACTTAGCAGCAGCAGCAATATATATATTCTGAAAATAAAATATTCATGAGGTTGAAGAATCAGTTTGTTTACCAATTGATTCTCTCCAAAGTTACCTGTAGATTCAATATAATTCTAATCACATTCTCAGAAGTTTTCCTCAGAAATAAAGATAATTTTATAACATACTTGAATATCCAAAGAATTTATAATAACCAATTTTTTTTTGGAAAATTAAGAAACCATTAAGATTTATTTTTTAAGTGTTACTTTAAAGCACTGAAATCAAGATTATGTGAAATACATGTTAAGATAGACATATGTACCAATGAAATAGAAAGGAGATTGTATAAGTAGACCTTTAGAGGATAGTTAACTTTCAGTGAAATTCAAGATTAAATTCAAAGAAAAGATACTTTTTTTTTTTCAACAAATAGTACTAGTCCTACCAAATCTACACGTGAAAGCTGAAAGTAAAGAATTCACCCTTTACTTCTCAGCATAGAGAAACATTACTATGGTAATTTTTATAGCAAAGGTGAAAGTTTAAAATATGAAATATAAAGATAAATGCAGAAGAAAGATCTTTGTGAGCTTGATATAGGCAAATATTTCTCTGACAAGCCACAAAATAATAATAGCTATAGAATAAACAATAAATTGAACTTGAAAAAGTTAAAGCAAATATAGAGAGTACAAAGGACTACAGTTCAGAATGTATAAAAGCAAAGATTTGTAATCTAGAAGATATTAAAAAAATACTTTTACAGTTAGGTAATAAAATGTATTAAAATGGGCAGTACATAGAAATGAACACAATGAATGACACATATCAATGCACACATCCTATATATAAATGAAAACAACCATACTTAAAGGTCTAGTTATCAATTAACTGCAGTTCAGAACCACAAAAGATCCACTAAAGACCCTCTAAAATGCCTACAAGTAAAAAGATGAGCACCACGAAGTGTTGGAGAGAATGAGGAGCAACTGGAACACTCATATCTTGCTAGTAGTAGTAGAAAATTTTAAATACACTTTTGAAAACCATTTAATACTTTAAAAAATTAGGTTATATAATGTTTGTGTTTAATAACAATTTTAGTCCTAGGTACTTATCCCAAGGAAATGAAAATGTGATTCCACAAGAAGAACTGTATACAAGACATATTCACAATAATTTAATTCACAATAATTAAAAGTGGGAAAAAAGTTCTAATAAAGGCGAATAAATTATTTTATGGCCTTACAATGGAATACTATTCACATTTTTTGGGAAGCAAATGGTTGATAATTCTAAAAAGATTACTACTAAAAGTGCCTTCATAATACACAAAAATATAGACATAAAAATATATAGAAAATAAATTTTTAAAATCCCATGGCCGAAAGCATAAAAATACAAGCCAAACAACAAAATCAAATACATATCTATATGAAACTCTAGATGAAGTTCAACATATTAATATGTTGTCAGAAAATAGTTATGTGATTCACTGTTGACTGGGGCAGAGTTTAGGAGAAGTGAGGAAAAAATTGACATCAAAGTTACATGAGATGATATTTTGTGGTGATAGAAGTATTCTGTATCTTGATTGTGGTGATAGTATGGGGATATGCATTTGTTGAAATCATCACGTTGTTTAGTTAAAATGTATCAATTTTATTTATTACAAATTATAATTCAATAAAATGGAATTTGATGCAAATGGAATCTGACTGGGATGTTTATGTTTCTGCAGAATGCCAGAGAAAAGAACATTCCTTCATTTCTTGAAAATGTATATACAGACATTAGACTTTGGTTCTTATAGTTTAAATTACTTTTGTACTATAAATTTTTTATCAAAAATAAGAAATAATTCTATCTTATAAATGTGAATAAATAAGACATTAAGTTTAATTTACACATTTGAATCACTTACACATAACATTAGAATAATAAATGTCATTTGATTAAATACTTATTTCTTGAAAACGTATGAAAGAAATAAATATTTGAAATTTTTATATAATATAGCTTAGGAAGGCTTTGTCATTTATACATAAATGAAAAAAGGTTAATTTCCTTTTAGGCACTGAAATCCTCTTTAAAATAAAAATTCTTATAATTAGAACAAGATTGTAATTAATTGATGTAATTTTGGTCATCATAATCAAAATGAAACCATCCTGATAGCAATTTGGGATGTCTTAAGCAGTGCTCTAAAACAGAGAGATTCCTACATGGCTAAGATAGGCTAAGGTAAAAATTTTAAAAGCTCATACTTAGAAGTTAACACTAAATCTTATCTCATTGGTAGGAAAATTCCAAAAGCAATAGGCAATATCTTAACCCCTCTAAAGAATGGCATATTATTTTTAATAAATAATCATAACTCTGTTACTAAAGTTGTGACATTTGATATCTATTTGATGAAATTGTATAAAAATGATTTTATAGCACATTATCAAGACTTTTTCTGCATTTAGCAATATAATCAAAGGATAAAGTAGAGAAAGATTTCAATATCATATAGTTAGATTTCTAGTTTTATTTAGTTTTATCTTGCACATATTATTCCAACCTGTATAACCTTTGTTGAATTACCATAAGAGGTGTGCACTACAGTTGAAAGACCTTCCATCCACCTACAGCTATGGATTTCTGTTGTGTCAGTTTGTTCTTTTAGTTTGCAGAAACCACATTTTTGCAAGGGTGGTTGTAGGCAGCTGGTAACACATAGATATTTTACTTAAAACAGAATTTATTGTACAAAGACTGAGTAAATGTTTACATGAGAGATAAGAATACAAATAAGAGGAATTGAAAAAAAAATGACTGTGTGGTATAAATTTCTCAAAATAGCTAAGGAACATTTAAATAATTTTTAGTCAAATTAGGTGATTCACAAACTTGGCAATTTTTTCTATTTTGATGAAGAGAATTATGAAGAAGTTTGTTTTGGGTTGTTTCTAACAAGATTCATATTTGCATGACTAGTGGCCAAATGCAATCCAGATTTTCCTGTTGCAGATTACTTAGAAGAGTAATTCCACAAATATCATATGTAGTGTTAGCAACACTTCATAACAATGCAAAGTTGGGCTTTTTATTATTTTGTTTGCAGATTGAAAAATTGAGCTTCATATTAACAAATGTAGTCAATGATGTCATTCTTATAAGGTAATATGTGTGTTAGTCACTCAGTTGGGTTCGACTTTTTTCTACCCCACGGCCAGTGAGACTCCTGTGCACATGAAAGTCTCAGGTAAGAATAGTGGAGTGGGTTGCCATTTCCTTTTCCAAAGGAAATAATACTTTGAGTTCAAAGAAAGCAATACACCCTTGATAATCTAGATAGTCTGCATGTTTGTAGTTCTCTTCCTTTTGTTCATAATCTTATTTATATGTAATTTTCTTCTAAACTATTTAGAAGCTGGGTTTTGTGCACACCAACATAAAGTCACCTCAAATATGCAACCTGTACTCAAGCCAAGAGTGACAGTGGAACATGTGCTGGCATGATCAACTGAAGGCGGGGACATGCAGCTCCCATACTGCCGTTCAGGGCTTCTTAGCAAGACATTGAGTGAGACAGCAGTCCTTAGAGAAAAAATTCTATTCTGATTGTACAAGTCATGGATACAAAACTAGGTAACATTTGGAAAATACAGAAAAATGAATTAATACTTGCTGGTAATATAAAAATTGAAGAGCAGTTCAGTTCAGTGGCTCAGTCGTGTCCGACTCTTTGCGACCCCATGAATCGCAGCACACCAGGCCTCCCTGTCCATCACCATCTCCCAGACTTCACTCAGAAAATTGAAGATAATGTGATTCAATAATTAATATAGTGCTTCATAGCTATGCTATACAAATATAAAAACTAAACAATGTATAGATTTTGTTTTATATATGAGATTAAGTACAAAAATTTACTTGTGATATATATATATATATATATATATATATATATATATATATATAATTTGTATTGGTGCCTATGCATAATTACTAGAAAATAACTTCCCATACTTAATGATTGTTAATATATAGTAACTGAATAAACACTTGCTCTGAAATTAAATTGTGGTTTCTTACAACACTTAAAGACTTTAATCAATAAGCTTAGCAGTTTCTGCTTCTAAATGTTGTGTACATTTGATCAAACAAGTGTGACACTGTAAAAAGGTGATTTTCTCTTGAAGGGTTAATGCAGCCACAATAGAGAAAGTGGAGATGTGCCTGCAAACGGGTCTCTCTGCTCGGGCTGAATGTGCTTGCAAACGAGGCATTCTACCAAGGAGTCTGGACACAGCCTGGAGTTTAATGGTCCCTTGCAAATGAGGGAACATTCCCTTCCTGTGATAAGGAGGAAGAAACGGCTCTGGACAGACTCTGCAGTAAGCAGGAATTTCACTCCCTTTTGCTGTATGATAACATTTATGCACATGCACTATACTGAGAAGGCTTAGTCATACAGTCTGAAATTCTGCCCAGGGGGGCTATATAAAAGTAAACCTCAAGCTTGCTTGCTTGTGCAGTTCTTTTTCCTCTGGCCAGAATGGTGTCTGTCTCTTGTGTGTGTCTTGTCTTGGTGTCATTTCACTCGCAATCTCCAACATCTTTAATTTCAAGTACTGATTGAGAAATGCATTTAAAATGTTAGTTGTGTTTTTCACATTTTAAAGGTGTATATATAATTTACTAGCTTTCTAACTCATAAGTCATTCTTTGTATATAAACAACCATGTGAAAAATGACAAAATTAGAAATTTTTTATGTATGTACATAAAGATTTAATAGGCTTCCCTGGTGGCTCAGTTGTAAAGAATCCTCCTGCCAATTCAGGAGATGTGAGTTTGATCCCTGGGTAGGGAAGATACCCTGGAGAAGGAATGGCACCCCACTCCAGTATTCTTGCCTGGGAAATCCCATGGACAGAGGAGCCTAGTAGTGTACAGTAGAGGGGATTGTACAGTCAGGCATGACTCACTGACTAAGCAACAGCAAGGTTTTAATATTAGAAGTGTTATATATACATATACTAATCTTCCCAACCCAGGGATCAAACCCAGGTCTCCTGCATTGCAGGCAGATTCTTTACTGTCTGAGCCATGACTTTACCATCTATACATATATACTCATGCATATATGCATGTTCAATATCTTAAAAATTCTCAGCTATAATAACAATTTAAATAAAATCAGTCAGAAGTGAGGGAAATATTAGAATGAGGCATTTATGGTGCAGAGAACAAAAAAAGAATTAAAAAGGTAAAAGAAATGAGAAGTATGCAAAGTCAGTTAATTTTCTCTATCCCTAACTTTATAGTGTTTTGAAAGTTCTTGTTAAGAAGTTCTTTCATTTTAGTATAGTACCTGGTTGTTAATATACCCTACCACATCTATTCATTACTATAAATTATCCCCCTTTTTGTAGATAATTCTGGTCAGTGCTGTACTTTTGGCTTTTCTGAGATATAGCGGAGTAACATAGCTTTGGAAGGTCAAGAAGTTGAGCAAAAAAATGTTAATTATATGACAGACACTAGGATTCATTTATGCCTTTTGAAGAATAATCTATTAAGTGATATAATTTTGAATGAATAAATAATAAATTATGCAGGAACACTGTGTTCATCCTATCTTATTGCTGTCAAGACATCCAAAATTAAACCTTTTACAGAATTAACAATGGAATTTATTACTTAATGATGCTTAGTAACACCTATATTCAGTTCAGTTCAGTTCAGTCACTCAGTAATGTAAGACTCTTTGTGACCCCATGAATCACAGCATGCCACGCCTCCCTGTCCATCACCAACTCCCAGAGTTCACTCGACTCACGTCCATGGAGTCAGTGATGCCGTCCAGTCATCTTATCCTCTGTCATCCCCTTCTCCTCCTGCCCACAATCCTTCCCAGCATGAGTCTTTTCCAATGAGTCAACTCTTCGCATGAGGTGGCAAAGTACTGGAGTTTCAGCTTGAGCATCATTCCTTCCAAAGAAATCCCAGGGCTGAACTCCTTCAGAAAGGACTGGTTGGATCTCCTTGCAGTTCAAGGGACTCTCTAGAGTCTTTTCCAACACCACAGTTCAAAAGCATCAGTTCTTTGGCGCTCAGCTTTCTTCACAGTCCAAATCTCACATCCATACATGACCACTGGAAAAACCATAGCCTTGACTAGACAGATCTTTGTTGGCAAAGTAATATCTCTGCTTTTCAATATGCTATCTAGGTTGGTCATAACTTTTCTTCCAAAGAGTAGGCATCTTTTAATTTCATGGCTGCAGTCACCATCTGCAGTGATTTTGGAGCCCCCCAAAATAAAGTCTGACACTGTTTCCACTGTTTCCCCATCTATTTGCCATGAAGTGATGGGACCAAGTGCCATGATTTTCATTTTCTGAATGTTGAGCTTTAAGCCAACGTTTTCACTCTCCTCTTTCACTTTCATCAAGAGGCTCTTTAGTTCCTCTTCACTTTCTGCCACAAGGATGGTGTAATCTGCATATCTAAGATTATTGATATTTCTCCCAGCAATCTTGATTCCAGCTTGTGCTTCTTCAAGCCCAGTGTTTCTCATGATGTACTCTTCATATAAGTTAAATAAGCAGATGAGAATATACAGCCTTGACATACTCCTTTTCCTATTTGGAACCAGTCTCTTGTTCCATGTCCAGTTCTAACTGTTGCTTCCTGACCCGCATATAGGTTTCTCAAGAGGCAGGTCAGGTGGTCTGGTATTCCCACCTCTTTCAGAATTTTCCACAGTTTATTGTGATCCACACAGTCCAAGGCTTTGGCATAGTCAATAAAGCAGAAATAGACGTTTTTCTGGAACTCTCTTGCTTTTTCCATCATCCAGCGGATGTTGACAATTTGATCTCTGGTTCCTCTGCCTTTTCTAAAACCAGCTTGAACATCAGGAAGTTCACGGTTCACATATTACTGAAGCCTGGCTTGGAGAATTTTGAGCATTACTTTACTAGTGTGTGAGGTGAATGCAACTGTGATAGCTTGAGCATTCTTTGGCATTGCCTTTCTTTGGAATTGGAATGAAAACTGACCTTTTCCAGTCCCGTGGTCACTGCTGAGTTTTCCAAACTTGCTGACACATTGAGTGCAGCACTTTCACAGCATCATCTTTCAGGATTTGAAATAGCTCAACTGCAATTCCATCACCGCCACTAGCTTTGTTCATAGTGATGCATTCTAAGGCCCACTTGATTTCACATTCCAGGATGTCTGGTTCTAGGTGAGTGATCACACCATCGTGATTATCTGGGTCGTGAAGATCTTTTCTGTACAGTTCTTCTGTGTATTCTTGCCACCTCTTCTTAATATCATCTGCTTCTCTTAGGTCCATACCATTTCTGTCCGTTATCAAGCCAATCTTTGCATGAAACTTTCCCTTGGTGTCTCTAATTTTCTTGAAGAAATCTCTCGTCTTTCCCATTCTGTTGTTTTCCTCTATTTCTTTGCCTTGATCACTGAGGAAGGCTTTCTTATCTCTTCTTGCTATTCTTTGGAACTCTGCATTCAGATGCTTATATCTTTCTTTCTCTCCTTTGCTTTTCACTTCTCCTCTTTTCACAGCTATTTGTAAGGCCTCCCCAGACAGCCATTTTGCTTTTTTGCATTTCTTTTCCATGGGGATGATCTAGATCCCTGTCTCCTGTACAATGTCATGAACCTCCGTCCATAGTTCATTAAGCAATGTGTCTATCAGATCTAGACCCTTAAATCTATTTCTCACTTCCACTCAATAATCATAAGGGATTTGATTTAGGTCATACCTGAATGGTCTAGTGGTTTTCCCTACTTTCTTCAATTTAAGTCTGAATTTGGCAATAAGAAGTTCATGATCTGAGTCACAGTCAGCTCCTGGTCTTGTTTTTGTTGACTGTATATAGCTTCTCCATCTTTGGCTGCAAAGAATATAATCAATCTGATTTCGGTGTTGACCGTTTGGTGATGTCCATGTGTAGAGTCTTCTATTGTGTTGTTTGAAGATGGTGTTTGCTATGACCAGTGCATTTTCTTGGCAAAACTCTATTAGTCTTTGTCCTGCTTCATTCTGTATTCCAAGGCCAAATTTGCCTGTTATTCCACGTGTTTCTTGACTTCCTAATTTTGCATTCCAGTCCCCTATAATGGGTGTTAGTTCTAAAAGATCTTGTAGGTCTTCATAGAACGATTCAACTTCAGCTTCTTCAGCGTTACTGGTTGGGGCAAAGACTTGGATTATCGTGATATTGAATGGTTTGCCTTGGAAATGAACAGAGATCATTCTGTCGTTTTTGAGATTGCATCCAAGTACTGCATTTTAGACTCTTGTTGATCATTAGTTCATATTTAATTGATCCTGTGAAAATAAATATATTCTTGATTGCAGAGTTCTGTGTTCAACAGATAAAGAGACAAGACAAATTAATAAACAGGATAACCTGTTCTACTGGAGTATTTTTATTTTAAAACACCTAAATTTAACCCATTGAGGAGATAAGTTTCCACTCTATAATAAACTTATTACAAATGATCATTATTTGCTTTCTTGTGAAATTCTTCAGGCACGATTAAACTTTCATACACTCAAGTAGTAACATAGCATGTAACATGTAAGGAAATACAGAATCTGATATAATTGAAGGAAGTTATCTTTCATCTAAGCAAACTAATGCTAAATTATACATTAAAGTAAATAGATACTGAGATCTGATCTAATGCTTGCTCATATTTTCCTATATAGTAAGCCAACTATTTTGACATTAAGGACATTAAAGCTTCTATTCTGTCCCTTTCAGTTTTGAATGTTCCCATTACATTTTTGGCTGTCAATGACCTAAGATTAAAGTCAGATCAAACATATCTTTTCTTTCTCCCTGTTACTTCAGTTGTATTAAGATTCAAGCAAAAAGTTAATATACTAGTGAAATTTGAAGAATTTACTTTCTAATATAAAACTTATAGATTTTTTCTTATAAGTATTAAAATATAAAGCTTAGTCATTGTTGTATGTGACTCCAAGGATAAATTTCCCCGTTTAGAGTCTTAGGAATTATACGTACCTCTCAGAAGATTTATATATGAGTTACAGTGAAAGTTACACCCAGAATTGGTTGACAACGGAATTTTAATTTATTAGCAACCTATTGACTATGGTACTGAAATTAAATTAATGCTTTGAAAAAACTGAATGTAGATATAAATAAAATTTTATGCAAAGTAGACAAATTGAGCAATATGCTTTGAAAACTTGAAGGCTAAATTAAATGTAAACATATACAAATTATTAAACTTTTTGTCAAAGATGAAATGTTTTGTCACTACAAGGGCATATTTTCTAGCTATATATTGAGGAAATAAATTAAACCTGATTCTAACTAATCAGATATACAGCATTATGTAGGCATGGCATAACACTCATCTCAGTAGGGTTAATTCTTCTCAGTAGAGTTAATTCGTCTCAGTAGAGTTAATTATTTTAACTCATGAATGTTTACTGAACAATACATTTCTCCTGTATACAAGACTGAATTCAACATAACATACAGCACTCCAGGAGCAAGTCCTCTTGAAAGAGACACATATATAACTAAAAGTAATATTCAAGGAAAGGCAAATACTATAAAAGAGGTGAAAGTGACATGTAAAAAGTAGTTAAAGATGTAATTCACTCCACCAGGACGACTAGAAATTTCTAAGAAGAGTTATCAAATAAAAGGAGCAGTATATCAAAGAATAGAGGTTAACAGAGGATTCTGAGTACCTAAAGAGAGGAAATAAAAGTGGAATACTTTTGGTTGGTTATCAGGCCGTTAAGCACTGTGGTTAAGTGCTTTACATACACTGTAATTTAATTGCTTCAAAAATTATTTGAGACAAACAGCATTTGAGGGCTGAGTTGCAACATTTATAACTGTTTTTCAGTCATATCAGAGCCCATTTTTATAACAATCAAAGCAACTTATCTTTGTGAACAGAAGAAAGCAATATTTCTGAATCTTATGCTGATAGGCTAGCTTTGGGGATCATTTCAGAGTCAGTCAGTCTTTTTCTTAAGCTAGGTCTGCAATCATACATGCAAATCTAATTTTTCACTTTAATTGGGATATTTGCCATCATATTTATAACTTTGGGGAATTCATTATCAATTTATGAACTTAGGTTACTTTTCACCAAATAGAAGAGAATAAAAGTAAACTTTTGTGGAGAAAACCAGTTCAATATAATAAAATGTTTCTAGTTCAAAATGTCACACGTGTTTATGCCATAAGGACTTTATGTGGTATATTTAGTTTATATTCAAGTCTGAGGGGAAAAAAAAAGAAACACAAGAAAGTATTTTAAAATGAACCCCCTGAAAAAGATAACAATTGATTCAAATAAAAATGCTTAAACCTGATCCTATAATTTCAGTAGAAATAGTAGAAAGGCTTCTGGTGTCCATTTGTTTTATGGAATCTGTATCTTTTAGCAGTACTGTAAAATAATGATGGTCCTTTCCATAACGAATTAAAAGAACATCCTAAATATTTCTCTTTACCCAATGTCAATTTGTAAACCAAATTATAAAATATTTAAAAGATTTGTCAAAAAGTAAAGGAGATGAAATTTTAAAGCATGTGACAGAATAAGAATATTCTAATTTTTTCCTCACTGGTATAAATGTTACATTTCCTTCAGGCTGTACACAAAAAACTGTTTCAATTTCAGCAATTTTTTTTACAGTAATCAAGTCAGGTTCTAACTAGGTACATGACCATGGGAAAATAATTCAAACTCTCAGATACTCAGTTCTTTCATGTGTAAACTGCTGGGATTGAAATATACGTTCCTTATGTCCCAATCAACTTTAAAAATTCTGCTGGAAGTAGATGTTTTCTTGAATTACAGCTGCTATAGCATGGGATAGAGAAGGAAATGGCAACCCACTCCAGTATTCTTGCCTGGAGAATCCCAGGGACAGAGGAGACTGGTGGGCTGCCATCTGTGGAGTTGTACAGAGTCGGACATGACTGACGTGACTTAGCAGCAGCAGCAGTGTGGTAAGGAAAGAAAGATGCATGGCTACTGTAGACTGATTAGATGTAACTAGTTCAGTAGGAACAGGTACAACTTGAAACCAAATGTACAAATGTTGCAAATACTTTCTGGAAATTGGAAAACATTTAAAAGTTGTTTTCCTCAATGGGCCAAAATCAAGAAAATCTATGGATCTATTGTTAACTTTTCTGAAAAACAAGATTTTTTTCTATTCCCTCATTGTGCTGCCTTTTTTTTTTTTTTTGCTACTCAGTATGATCAGAATAATAGACTAGGCTTAAAGTCTCAAACAGTATAATTTAATTTATATTCTGATGGTTATATATAAATAAATTTATGTTTCTCTGTACTGAAATCCTTTCATTGTTCACATGTTTATTTTTCATTATTTGTTACATATATAAAACTTTTGTTACGTTCATTCTTTCCCACTTAATATTTGCAATCCATTCTATTATTACTACAGTTAAGATAAATTATATTTAGAAGGAGATCAACTCTATGATGATGGACAGAAACTAGACCTGTTGGTAGTGAATTTGTATTTCAAACAAATGTAAAACTATAACTGTACACCTGAAATTTGTATAATGAAAAAGAGCATCTGTGACTTAAATTGCATAAACATGTTATTCAAAGCAATCTATTAGGCAGGGCTTCCCAGGTGGCTTAGTGATAAAAAAAATCTATCTGCCAATGCATGAGGCGTGGCTTCGATTCCTTGTTTGGGGAAATCTGCTAAAGAAGGAAATGGCAATCCACTCCAGTATTCTTGCCTGGAAAAATCCCACAGCCAGAGGAATCTGGCAGGCTGCAGTCCATGAGGTTACGAAAGAGATGGACAAGACTTAGCAACTAAACAACAACATGTATTAGACAATGCATAGTGAATAATTACTGCTAATTTTGAGCATCTTTCCTGTACCTCGTGGTTATCTGTATATCTTCTTTGGAAAAAATATCTCTTTAGGTCTTTAATTGGATTGTTCACTTTATTGAGTTTTAAGAGTTATTTGCATATTTTGAATAGCAGTTCTTTATCAGATATTTCTTTTGAAATCATTTGTTCCAGTATTTAGCTTTTCTTCTCATTCTTTTGACAATGAGACTAGACAGAGAAGGCAATGGCAACCCACTCCAGTACTCTTGCCTGGAAAATCCCATGAATAGAGGAGCCTGGTAGGCTGCAGTCCATGAGGTCGCTAAGAGTCAGACACTACTGAGCGACTTCCCTTTCACTTTTCACTTTCATGCATCGGAGAAGGAAATGGCAACCCACTCCAGTGTTCTTGCCTGGAGAATCCCAGGGACGGGGGAGCCTGGTGTGCTGCCAAATATGGGGTCGCACAGAGTCAGACACGACTGAAGCGGCTTAGCAGAAGCAGCAGCAGCAGTGCAGAATAGAAGTTTATTTTGTTATTTTTTTGTTTTTTTTTGTTTTTTTCTCAAATTTTTTTTAATTTTAAAATCTTTAATTCTTACATGTGTTTTGTTTGCCTGAATGAAGTTCAATTCACCATTTGTTTCTTTAATGGACAGTCTCTTTGGCATTGTCTTTAAAAATTCCTTGCAAAACCCAGCATCATCTGAGTGTCTCTGATGCTGTTTTCTAGGAGTTTTATAGTTTTTGGCTTTAACATTTTTATCTATGGTCCATTTTGAGTTAATTTTTTGAACGATATGAGATCTGTGTCTAAATTTGTTTTTTCCTCTATAGATTTTTTTTAGAGCAGCTTTTGTTTAACATCAAAATTGAGAGAAACATACAGAGAGTTTCCATTACACACTGCCTCAACACTGCATAGCTTCTCCCATTATCAACATTCCCCCACTAGAGTAGTGTATTTGTTGCAATTGATGAATCTATATTGACAAAATCATAATCACCCAAGACCATAGTTTACATTAGGGTTTACTCTTGGTACTGCACTTTCTATAGGTTTGGACAAATGTATAAAGACATATTCATCATAGTATCATACAGAGCATTTTCACAGCACTGTACTCTGCCTATTCATCCATCATTTCATCCCAACCAACTCCTGGCAACTACTGTACAGAATGCCATATAATTAGGATCATACAGTATATAGGCTTTTCAGATTGGCTTTTTTTCACTTAGTTATATGTATATGCATATGTGTATATATATTGTTTGCTTCTTTTTGTACAATAGTGTTCAGTTGTTCTAGCACTGTTTGTTAAAAAATGAAACAAAACTATCCTTTCTCCATTGGAAAATCTTTGCCCCTTTGTCAAAGATCAACTGACTATATATTGTATGAGTATATTTTGAGGTTCTATATAATGTCCCATTGATCTATCTATTCTTTCCCTCATTTAATTTTATTGTTTTCTAGAAGGTTATTTTTATAAAGTATCATTTATATTATCAGTTTCTAGAATAGCAATAGTTTAAAACTAATACATCCATGGAATGCATTTAATGCACACATTTTCATTTTTAATTTCTTCACTCAGAACTTAAACAAAAGCATTTCACAATTGAATACTAAAATATTTTTTTTATTTTATATATCTTTATTTTATACATTTGAGAATTAAGAATTATGTTATTTGCAATAAGTCCAAATGATGAAAATTGTTGCTCAGTTTTAGTTTTACAAGATAAATATTATATCATTAAATTCATGCAGATTGGTTATCTATTTAGATAAAAGTTATTTTCACCTTGTGCCATATTCTAAAATAAATTTCAGATACAGTAAATATGACAAATGAAAGTAACTTTTAAAAAGCATAGGAAAATATATGTCTGAACTCAAGCTGAGGAAGTTCTTACAAAGTATTTCATCAAAGGAAAGATTGATGTCTTGACTATAAAAAATTTAATTATCCTGAAGTGAAAAAAAAAGATATCATAAGCAAATGTCAAATGTTTGCCATATATGTAAATCAAAGACTATATTCTAATCTATAAAACTTTCAAGAAATCAATAAGCAAAAGATTAACACTCTATTAGAAAAATAAAAAAGAAACATATGCAAGGAATAAAAGAAATACTAATGGCCAATAAACCTATGGAAAAAAGGTCTAATAACAAAATATGCATATTAAAACAATAAAATAACATTTTTTGCTTTCACATTGGATTTTTAAAAAATTTTAATACCAAGTATTGGCAAGATTACATAGAAGCAAGTTAATGAAAGAGACTGATATTTATTGAGGATTAACTCTGAGCCAAGAAATCTCACATATGTCTGATAAGATTGTACATTGTTACCTAACTAAAGCAAAAACAAAAATGTGTACTTTATAATTATTTTCTCACCTCATTTTGTTTTATGAAGTTAATAGTTGTTTTCTTTTTAAGAATATGCTTCTTTTTTTTTTTTTTGGTCTCCTAGATGTAAGGCTTTTTGATTAAGGCATGAATAGTATGATTTGCTTATCATATATTTGTCATAAAATTTATTAATATAACTTATTTTGTCATATAATAACTTTAAATTTTATTTCTTTGCTGTTATGTAATTCATGGTGATTGCAGCCATGAAATTAAAAAATGCTTACTCCTTGGAAGAAAAGTTATGACCAACCTAGATAGTATATTGAAAAGCAGAGACATTACTTTGCTGACTAAGGTCCGTCTAGTCAAGGCTATGGTTTTTCCTGTGGTCATGTATGGATGTGAGAGTTGGACTGTGAAGAAGGCAGAGCACTGAAAAATTGATGCTTTTGAACTGTGGTGCTGGAGAAGACTCTTGAGAGTCCCTTGGACTGCAAGGAGATCCACCAGTCCATTCTGAAGGAGATCAGCCCTGGGATTTCTTTGGAAGGAATGATGCTAAAGCTGAATCTCCAGTACTTTGGCCACCTCATGTGAAGTGTTGACTCATTGGAAAAGACTCTGATGCTGGGAGGGATTGGGGGCAGGAGGAGAAGGGGATGATAGAGGATGAGATGGCTGGATGGCATCATTGACTCGATGGACCTGAGTCTGAGGGAACTCTGCGAGTTGGTAATGGACAGGGAGGCCTGGCGTGCTGTGATTCATGGGGTCGCAAAGAGTCGGACACGACTGAGCGGACTGAACTGAACTGAACTGAATTCATCTATTAGCAGAACAGAATAGGACAATGAAGAACTCATCATGTTTCTATATTTTCCCTGATGTTTACTGCCTTAGTTAAATCACCTTTGTGTTTCCTTCCAATCTAAATAATTGCACTTTTTGTAATTGCCCAAATTTGTGCCAGAATTTTTGTAGTAGAAGCATATAGAGCACTATGATATAATCACATCATTAAAATTGAGACAAGGTTTCTTGAGAGAAAAATAGAAAGCTGTAACCTGAAACTTGCAAAATATTTTTCTAAGAGAAGCAAGAAAATGAGCAACAAACAGTGAATGCACATTTACTGTAAATTCCAGAGGGGCCCCATATTTTCTGTCTTCAGTAAGAAAACATTGTTAATCAGTCCCAACAATTTTTAGGACTAAGATTAACTTCTATCTGAGAACCTAAATAAGTCTAAGTCATGACTAACAGTATATTCAAAACTTACATCATACCACAAGGGATTTTATCCTAGTGGAAAACTCTGGGATATTGTTAAAATTGCCTCCATCAAGAAAAACATAGGAACAACAACATTATGACTATGAATTATGTATGAATATAAGCGTGTTTTATCTTCTTCCACAGAAACTTTGAGGAGAGACGTTTCATCCTTTCATCCTTCACCTTTTATTGAGCTATTATTTATTGAGCATGGATTATGTGGGTAGTACTGCTCTATATGGGCTTCCCGGGTGGCACTAGCAGTGAAGAATCTACTTGCCGATGTAGGAGACGTGAGTTTGATTCCTGGGCTGGGAAGATCCCCTGAAGGAGGACATGACAACTCATTCCAGCATTCTTGCATAGAGAATCCCATGGACAGAGGAGCCTGGTGGGTCCCAATCCATTGGATTACAAACAGTATGACACTACTGAAGGGACTTAGCATGCATGCATGCACCATGCTATGTGCTTGGAAACATCATTGAAAACATATATAAAAATATATTCTGTTGACTTCTAATTATACCAAAAAAATGTGTGTTTTTAGTCACTCAGTCATGTCTGACTCTTTGTGACCCCTTGGACTGTAACCCATCAGGTTCCTCTGTCCATGGGTTTCTCCAGACAGCAATACTGGAGTGGGTGGCTGTATCCTTCTCCAGGGGATCTTCCTGACTCAGGGGTTGAACCTGGATTCCCTGTATTGCAAGCAGACTCTTTACTGCCTGAGCCACTAGGGAAGTCCCAATAAAGTTTAGAGCAAGTTAGAAGGTGATTAGTAATGTGGAAATAAAAAAGAAACGTGAAATGATAAGGGCTAGGGTGGGAGTGAAGGAAGGTTGTAAATTTACAGATGGTCAGGAGTTGAAAAATGAACAAATACTTTCATAAAGGTAAGGAAGTTAGCCATGGCATAGCTAGAGGAGGAACACTTTCAGGAAGAAGAAGCAGAAAATGCAGAGGCTGAAAAGATCAAGTATGGCAGGCATGCTTGTCTAGGTACTTTATGATTAACATGGGAAGCAGAGTGGGTGGAACAGAATGAATGGAGAGAAGGATAATAAAGAGTCAGATCAGAGAAGTAATGAGGATGGGAGGGTATGACTCACATTGGACTAGGTGGGCCCCTCTAAAGACTTCAGACTTTACTCATTGAAACAGTAAGCCATGGGAGAATTTTGAGTGAAAGATGTAAATTATATATCTTTTAAAGTACAGATTTCATTATGTGTTGCAAATAAACGGTAGAGGGGTGAATGGGTAAGGTAGAAGCAGGAAAACGGTGGCAACCGAGGCAAAAGATGTTGAAGCCTAGTGTCAACCTAGAAACAGAGAAAGCATTAGACTCTGGATATGTTTTTAACACAGAGCTAACATTTTCTGGTGGATTGAAACTGGAATGTGAGAGAGAGAGAGAAGTGCTGAGGACAACCTTCTCCTTGCCCAGGAGAGAAACATTCATTTGTATCTTTCAAGGTTGTTCACTGTATAACCATCCTTGACAAGATACTTTGGAAGTAAGGCAGTGTCTTTCTCTCAAGATGTGCAATATGTGAGGTGCATGGACAATTGTCCACCATTAATCAATTTTTCCCTTATATAAATTCCTTTATAAGGTGAAACAATGGTGCTATACACTTGACCATACATTGGACTTTGATGACAATGTTCAAAACCAAGCCTCACCTGAAGCCACGCCAGTCTTTAAATGTTTTAGTTCCTATATTGTTTGTGGATTTGAGTTGGATTTTTAGTTACTTATAATCAGAAATGTATTTTTTTATTCTTTATGATTAAACTTAAACTATACTTCTCCCTATAACTTTTTAATTATTACAAGGTACTTTGGTCTATTTTATCACATAATTACTGTTTATAGCATTCAAAAACTTTGATCTACTTTCATTCCAATTTTCTAAAATTTTAGTATTTTTTTAGTTTACCTTCGAGTTTTGTATAAATTCCATGAGAATGTCACGATTCATTCAACATTTTTTATAGGTAGAAAGTATATCTGTGCTCCAGAATGGTATGAGAAATTATAGCTCATAATAACATTCAGTATTCATAGATATACTCTTTCCAGTAATACTAATATTTAAAAATTAAATCTGGATGAGTGACATTACCAAAATGGCAAAGTATGAAACCTCTTGCCAGTCCACTTTCCCTTCAATGATCAACAACTAGACAGTTATCCATAAACAAAAGCAGCTCTTAGATTGCTCAGGAGTCCATGGGGTATGAAACTTCAGGAAACACAGTAGAACAAAAAAACCTGAGAAGAACCACACAAAAGGGAAAGGAGAACAGCTTTCTTTTACCTGCATTATCCCACCCCACAGGCAGGCACAGCTCACATCTAAGAGGGAAAACCTCACCTAGAAAGAGTTCTCCATAACTGGAAAGGGGAGAAGGAAATGAGTGACCAGCTTCCCCAGCTATTTGGGGCACTACATGAAGAATCTTGCTTTAGTTTCACCCCATCCAGAGACTGAAGAGCTGAGATGGCCAGGAACAAAAAAGAACAGGGGCTATGGGTATTAGCCACACAATGGGAATGACCTATTCCACAGAGGACCCCAGAAGCTTTTACTACTGAAGACCCCAATGGTCAGCACAACTACCATAGACCCCTACAGAGCTGACCATTTTTTTTTGCCCCACAGATACAGTTTGCATGTGCTATCTGCCTGAGTCCTTCCCTGCTCTCTCTCCCTCCTACCCTGCCAGAACAAGGATCTGCACACACCTCTAGTCTGTGCCTTTGTGTCTGCATGAGAGCAAGACAGTAGCCTGGATCTAGGTGACTGACCCTTATGGCTGTGGGAGCCTTGAGGGTAGACCGTGTGTACATGCACACCAGTTCTGCTATGTGCATGCTTCTGGTGAGTTACAGTGACTATGAAATGTACACTCAGATCAGGCCCTATTTCCTCTCATTGGTCTGTACAACTAGTCTCACCTACAGGTATGTCCACCAGCTCTGCATCTACACACCTCTAGTCTAAATCCTTTCACTAGCCTCCACTCTCCTGAACTCACCCATAGGAAGACCCTGC
The DNA here is from genome assembly GCF_032405125.1 of Capricornis sumatraensis. Lineage (NCBI taxonomy): Eukaryota > Metazoa > Chordata > Mammalia > Artiodactyla > Bovidae > Capricornis > Capricornis sumatraensis. Next base: position 42,768,848 of record NC_091081.1, on the reverse strand, counting down.
AGTGGCAAGAGTGCAGTAAAATGCTGATAGCTAGGGCCCCACAGCTGCTTATGAACCCAACTCTGGACCTGTCTCTTCTAGATGGCCTGCTCTGCTGGCCTTGCTTGCTACTAGACCCTCCAACTGTGTATCTGCATCTCATTGGCCTGACTTCCCTCAGCAGTCTTCACTGTTATGCTCATGTCTCTGGCAAGTTCGCGGAACCACGAAAGTGCATGCTGACCCCAGAACCCCTGCAGTTGCCAGAGCAGCTGCAGCTGGCCTTGGCTTTTGCTGCTGGTCCTGCCCTCCACCAAAACATGTGTATTTGCAACCTGCCCCAACCCAGGTTGTGCATACAGACTCCAACTACCACCACCGCCTGCCACTGGACCTGCAGGTACTCCTGAGAGCCCCAGCATTACTATCCTCATCCTCCCCTGGAGGAGGTCATGGCAATCTATTCCATTATTCTAGCCTGGAGAATCCCATGAACAGAGGAGCCTGGCAGGCAATGGTCCATAGGGTCACAAAGAGTCGGACACAACTGAAGTAACTTAGCACACACAAAAGGATTATAAACCACCATCAAGTATGATTTATCCCTAGGACACAATCATGATTTAAATCAATAAATGTGAAACATGACACTAATGGGATGAAAGAAAAAAATCATGAGATTATCTCAATAGATGAAGAAAAAGCATTTGACAAAACTAACTTTTTTTTTTTTTTTTTGAAGGGGATGGTGGAGAGACAGTGGAAGATCAGTTGAGTTCTGTTCAGTCGCTCAGTCATGTCTGATTCTTTGCGACCCCATGAATTGAAGCACGCCAGGCATCCCTGTCCATCACCAACCCCCGGAGTTCACTCAAACTCATGTCCATCAAGTCGGTGATGCCATCCAGCCATCTCATCCTCTGTCGTCCACTTCTCCTCCTGCCGCCAATCCTTCCCAGCATAAGAGTATTTTCCAATGAGTCACCTTTTCGCATGAGGTAGCCAAAGTACTGGAGTTTCAGCCTCAGCATCAGTCCTTCCAACGAACACCCAGGACTGATCTCCTTCAGAATGGACTGGTTGGATCTCCTTGCAGTCCAAGGGACTCTCAAGAGTCTTCTCCAACACCACACTTCAAAAGCATCAATTCTTTGGCATTCAGCCTTCTTCACAGTCCAACTCTCCCATCCATACATGACCAAAGGAAAAACCATAGCCTTGACTAGGTGGACATTTGTTGACAAAGTAATATCTCTGCTTTTCAATATGCTATCTAGGTTGGTCATAACTTTCCTTCCAAGGAGTAAGTGTATTTTAATTTCATGGCTGCAGTCACCATCTGCAGTGATTTTGGAAGCCAAAAAAAAAAAAAATTAATTCTGACACTGTTTCCATTGTTTCCCCATCTATTTCCCCTAAAGTGATGGGACCAAATGCCATGATCTTTGTTTTCTGAATGTTGAGCTTTAAGCCAACCTTTTCACTCTCCACTTTCACTTTCATCAAGAGGCTCTTTAGTTCTTCTTCCCTTTCTGCCATAAAGGTGGTGTCATCTGCATATCTGAGGTTATTGATATTTCTCCCAGCAATCTTGATTCTAGCTTGTGCTTCTTCCAGCCCAGCGTTTCTCATGATATACTCTGCATATAAGTTAAATAGACAGGGTTGACAATATACAGCCTTGACATACTCCTTTTCCTATTTGGAACCAGTCTGTTGTTCCATGTCCAGTTCTAACTGTTGCTTCCTGACCCTCATATAGGTTTCTCAAGAGGCAGGTCAGGAGGTCTGGTATTCCCATAGTGGAAGATAAGTTACTATATTACCTTTAAGAAAGGAAAGATTAAATTGTAAGCTTAAAGCCCCCAAAACTATCCAGTACACTCATGCTCAGTTGCTTCAATCATGTCCAACTCTTTGTAACCCCATGGACTATAGCCTGCTAAGCTCCTCATCCATGGGGATACTCTAGGCAAGAATACTGGATTGGGTTGCTATGCCCTCTTCCAAGGGATCTTCCAGACCCTATCTCTTATGTCTCCTGCATTGGAAGGTAGGTTCATTAGCACTAGAGCCAGCTGGGAAGCCTGAAAACTGTCAAGTAATGGTTCAGTTCAGTTCAGTCGCTCAGTCGTGTCTGACTCTTTGCGACCCCATGAATCTCAGCATGCCAGGCCTCCCTGTCCATCGCCAACTCCCATAGTTCACTCAGACTCACGTCCATCGAGTCAGTGATGCCATCCAGCCATCTCATCCTCTGTCGTCCCCTTCTCTTCCTGCCCCCAATCCCTCCCAGCATCAGCAAGTAATGGTAGTTAATTTTAATAGTATGTTTCCAAAGGCCTGCTACTGTTCTTTGTAACACGAATTAACTGATTTAATTAATCCTTAACACAGAACCAGGAATTATGCATGTTTGTTATCATCAGGCCACTAAGACACAAAGAGTAACTTAGCCAAGGTTGTGCAGGATTCTTGCCCAGAATCCCTGCCTCAGCTATTCCATTTATTGTTTGTTGCCCTTCATAGGTCTTTATGCTTCTAATTTTGTATACTCTAACCTATACTTCTCATACTCTAACCTAGCTTGAGAATATTGTGTGTGCACTCAGTCACTCAGTCATGTCTGACTCTGTGACCCTATGGACTGCAGACTCCAGGCTCCCCTGTCCATGGGATTCTCCAGGTAAGAATACTGGAGTGGGCTGCCATTTCCTCCCCCAAGGGATCTTCCAGATCCAGGAATTGAACTGGTGTCTCTAGCATCTCCTGCATTGGCAGGTAGATTCTTTACCACTAGCACCACCAACCACCTGGGAAGCCCCAGATTGAGAGTATTATATCATTTCATTTGGTTGTTATCCATTGCTTGCATTTAGTTTGCCATATAGTATACATATCTTTCATGTGAGATTCATTTATAAGGGATGGAACATAAGTTTTCATGTTAAAGAGAAGCTTACAGTTTGCCAGATTTGAGCTTGAAATTTTGATGCTCTCAGAGGTATTTTGCAAGTAAGTCCTTTTAGTATGAAAATAAGTACAAGGATGATGATGAGATTCACAGAATTGGTTTCATAGGATCTCTTCACCATCTGGCTATTCTATCAGTAGAGTAACATTGAAAATCCTCACAAGAAATAAACATGTTTGTGTCTATCAAAAGAAGGGCACCTAAGAAACCAACAGGAAAATTCTGACAGTCTATGTTTATCATTGGTGTGAATTTATGACTGTATAAAGCAATAGTATCCTCTTATCCATACACAATATCGGCTGTATTACTATAAGAAATATATATTAGTGATCAAAAATATCTGAGGATAAACTAAAACATGATAGGTGATACTGTGTAGACAGATCTTGGTTCAGCCTGGAGTTAACAGTGAGCACATATACCTTATTCATGTTTTTCTAGCACCTCCCACCTAAGGGAAATAATAGCATGTTTCAAGTTACAGCTCTGTTTATCTCTTAAACTACCCTGTTTCAACTTAGAGTTATCATTATAACATAATATTGTATCTGCCATAACTACATAGTTCCTGGCATTACTTGGAGAAACAGAAATGTATAATTATTTGGTTTGGAAGACAGAAACCCTCAAGGGAACATTTTTTTTTTAAGGAATTTAAAGTCAAAGAAGTAGAGAAATATGATTACCTCATCATAAAAGAGTTAGTTAAGTTGTGGTAAAAGAGCAACACAAAACAATTCTACTGATGCAGGCAAAACAGTAAAATCACTACACAAAAGCTGACAGAGCAAATGCAGTGCTCATACTGAATAACCTGAGCTCCGGGGCCAGTCATTTTCCTTCACTCTGTGTATGTCCAGGCTGGCTGAGGCTGCAGCAGGGCTGAATTCAGATACTAGATAGAGTTTGGGACCTGTAGGCCTATGCGTGTGTGTATAAAATGGAACTCAATGAATGGAGACCTCAAATAGTATAAGATCCTAAATTATACTATATTTTTAAAATATCATAAAAAGTTTTGATATTTGGGAAAAAAACAACAATAGTGTAACTTTCGTTAATCTCACTGCCTACATATACTGCACATTTCTTGAGGGAGAGATGATGACTGTGTAGCAAAATAACTTGAATAATTGGCACAAGATCTATTTATTTGATTCCAGAATATAAATACAGCTTCTGGTTAGAAGGGCAGCAATTTGGGGGAACTACAGACAGACTCCTTTGAACTCTCAGAAATACGGTTTACTACAGCAGGCTTAATTCAATGAAAAGACACAGTTTTTCTGAAAGCAGAGGGGATATAGGGTAGGGTGCTTTCTTTCAAGTGGGGAGCCTCTGGATTCTTATTGCAACAACCAATCCCCTAGAGAAAAATTCGAGAGGTCAATTCCCTGTATCATGTTTTTACATTGAAAACATATAGTTCTCACTAAATCATGTGAATCATCTCACTAAATCATGTAAACTAACAGCATTACCCCAAATGACAAAACATACTTGAAGTGACAAATTTAGGAAATTGTATTACATTTATTATCACAGAAGAATTTGCTTTGATATGCAAATTTTAAAATGCATGAATATATGGGTCTAAGGCAAAAATAATCAATAAAATACAATAGGGTGCAATTTTTGTAATTACAAGCTGCACTAAACAATATAGCAAGATTTAAAGTACAGTCTTGATTGTTACTTTATGATAAATGCATGCCCTTTGGTTGTCTTCTAGGGAGTAGAAATGTCAGTTACTGCAGGTTAAATTTCTTTAGGATTTTCTTCAGAGACAGTAAAACTGGACATTTTGCTCCTCAGACAATATTTCAAAAAGGATTTAAGAGAATTATTTTTTTGCCATAAAGTCATAACTGTCTTGTGTTTTTTTGTTAGATCATTCTAGCAGGAAAGAGAGAAGGTGGATTAGAGTCAAGAGTGGTGCTACGGTGGCAGGTCTGGAGATTTTTGAGAAAGTTTAGGGGAGGAGTGGACAAAGCCTGGACCAAGACATTGACAGTGAGTGTCATTGGGATGGTTTTGGATTAGAGAAACCTCCCTGAGGTGAAACTGTGGTTCACTGGAGAGCAGGAGGTGAGAAGTAGGAGTAGGAGGAGCCGAGTACCATGCCCTATCCAAGCAGAAACGCAACGACTTCTCCTGTGAACTTTTCGGAGGAATACAAGTTTGTCTAATTTTTCCATACAATAGTTTAAGAGTGATCTCAACACATAACTAATGTATAAACTTTTACCCAGCCTTTTGACTTTTAGCATTCAAAAGATTCCCCCTAATACTCTTTAACAGACAAACCAACAACAACAAAAACAAAAAAATGGGTAGGTGGAGAAAATTTAACTACAGATTTCACTCAGTTCAGTTCAGTTCAGTTCAGTCACTCAGTCGTGTCTGACTTGTTGCGAGCCCATGAATCGCAGCACGCCAGGCCTCCCTGTCCATCACCAACTCCCGGAGTTTACCCAAAATCATGTCCATTGAATCAGTAATATCATCCAACCATCTCACCCTCTGTCGTCCCCTTCTCCTCCTGCCTTCAATCTTTCCCAGCATCAGGGTCTTTTCAAATGAGTCAGCTCTTCACATCAGGTGGCCAAAGTATTGGAGTCTCAGCTTCAACATTAGTCCTTCCAAAGAACATCCAGGACTGATCTCAATCAGGATGGACTGGTTGGATCTCCTTGCTGTCCAAGGGACTCTCAAGAGTCTTCTCCAACACCACAGTTTAAAAGCATTAATTCTGTGCTCAACTTTCTTTATAGTCCAACTCTCACAACCATACATGACCACTGGAAAAACCATAGCCTTGACTAGATGGACCTTTGTTGACAAAGTAATATCTCTGTTTTTTAATATGCTGTGTAGGCTGGTTATAACTTTCCTTCCAATGAGTAAGCATCTTTTTATTTCATGGCTGCAATCACCATATGCAGTGATTTTGGAGCCCCAAAATATAAATTCAGCCACAGTTTCCACCATTTCCCCATCTATTTGCCATAAAATATGCAGTGGTTTTGGAGCCCCAAAATATAAATTCAGCCACAGTTTCTACCGTTTCCCCATCTATTTGCCATGAAATGGTGGGACCAGATGCCATGATTTTCGTTTTCTGAATGTTGAGCTTTAAGCCAACTTTTTCACTCTCCTCTTTCACTTTAATCAAGAGGTTTTTTAGTTCTTCTTCACTTTCTGCCATAAGGGTGGTGTCATCTGCATATCTGAGGTGATTGACATTTCTCCCAGCAATCTTGATTCCAGCTTGTACTTCATCTAGTCCAGTGTTTCTCATGATGTACTCTGCATATAAGTTAAATAAGCAAGGTGACAATAGAGTACATTATTAAATACAAAATTAAATCAATTAACCAAAAATATCCCTTTCTTTAAGTTTTTAACTAATGAAAATTTTGCCACAGAGAACATAGATAGATAGTAAATGTAAACAAAGCCACTTACCTTCATTTCCCACACCATCATTCATAAGTCCTCCAAGCCACATCATTTGCTCTAGGTCTGTGTGTGTGTTAAGTCATTTCAGTCATGTCTGGCTCCATTATCTGTAGCCCAACATGGTCCTATGTACATAGGATTGGATTGTCCAGATGAGAATACTGGAGTGGGGTTGCCATTTCCTTCTCCAGGGAATCTTCCTGACCCAGGGATCAAACCTGTATCCATTACATCTCCTGCATTGGCAGGTAAGTTCTTTACCACCAGTGTTACCTGGGAAGTGATCTGCTGTATAGCGGCCATACTTATCTGGGGTGATGTCTGGAACTTGGAACTCTGCCCCTAGTTGCCCCAGGGGAATATCTTTCAGAGACACCTTAAGGTGAGTTCAGAATACAATAAGACTGTCATCAAGGGCTAACCAATGGAGAAGGAAATAAAAATATATCTCTGAATGCCTACTGCTTTCAGTTTCTCCAGACTTCACTGTATCCTGTGTGTTTCTCTTCTTAGCATAAACTACAAGGTCTCTTCTCTAAACCATATGGATTTATTATTATTTGAGAAAATTTAAGGACAATGACATCAATTTTGTTGTTTATTTGTTTGTTTTGTATTTTGGATAGGTGCCAATGTCTTTCAGCAATTCCCCTTTTGGAATTTATTCAAAGAAATAAATTGGGAGAGTATTAAACAAGCAAAGAGGACACAAACTAGTGTTGTGATAGGTCCAAGCCAAAACCTAGTTACTTCCTCCCATCTTGTAGAATAGAAATAGTTCTCATAGTTATATATCTGCAGCCTGATCATCATTTAATGACTGTTATCTAACTGTGCATGTGTGATGCCTGGTTATTTCTTTTTATACACTGTAGGAAAGTAGGTAAGCTTTCTTACATAGTAAGCTTTCTGGCATAGTAGGAAATTATATTAAGAACCTCAATTTTAGTACCAGGCAACATGGGTTGCTAAAGGTATTATAAAAGGTTACTGTAAAAGGCAATTATCACAGAGTTTCAGCATTACCTGGTTGGAGATTTAGATTTTGAAAAGCCACATTCAGAAGTTCCTACAACCTCACAGAAATTCAATCTAGACAACTTCAAACTAATCACTACTGACCTGAGCTGCTCTCATGAGGATCTTATACAAGAGAAATAGTCCTGATTGATTACCCCAGCCTGTTGTATTTTTACTACAATGAATCATTCTAGCTCTTGCAGATAACTGTTACTTATAAAAGACTTAATTGTTGGTGTTTATTTCTTTGCAATGGACATAAGCCCAGTCTTCTGTGGAACTGTATCAGGTATACATGGAAATATTAAAGACAAAAAACTAAACATTTAAATGACAGCAACTAGTGATGTTTAGAATACACAGAAGAACTGTATAAAAAAGATCTTCAAGACCAAGATAATCACGATGGTGTGATCACTCACCTAGAGCCAGACATCCTGGAATGTGAAGTCAAGTGGCCCTTAGAAAACAGCACTACAAACAAAGCTAGTGGAGGTGATGGAATTCCAGTTGAGCTATTTCAAATCCTGAAAGATGATGCTGTGAAAGTGCTCCACTCACTGTGCCAGCAAATTTGGAAAACTCAGCAGTGCCCACAGGACTGGAAAAGGTCAGTTTTCATTCCAATCCCAAAGAAAGGCAATGCCAAAGGATGCTCAAACTACTGCACAATTGCACTCATCTTACACGCTAGTAAAGTAATGCTCAAAATTCTCTAAGGCAGGCTTCAGCAATATGTGAACTGTGAACTTCCAAATGTTCAAGTTGGTTTTAGAAAAGGCAGAGGAACCAGAGATCAAATTGCCAACATCCACTGGATCATGGAAAAAGCAAGAGAGTTCCAGAGAAACATCTATTTCTGCTTTATTGACTATGCCAAAGCCTTTGACTGTGTAGATCAAAATAAACTGTGGAAAATTCTGAAAGAGATGGGAATATCAGACCATCTGACCTTCATCTTGAGAAACCTATGTACAGGTCAGGAAGCAAGAGTTAGAACTGGATGCGGAACAACAGACTGGTTCCAAATAGGAAAAGGAGTATGTCAAGGCTGTATATTGTCACCCTGCTTATTGAACTTATATGCAGAGTACATCATGAGAAATGCTGGACTGGAAGAAACACAAGCTAGAATCAAGGTGGCTGGGAAAAATATCAATAACTTCAGATATGCAGATGACACCACCCTTATGGCAGAAAGTGAAGAGGAACTAAAAAGCCTCTTGATGAAAGTGAAAGTGAAGAGTGAAACAGTTGGCTTAAAGCTCAACATTCAAAAAACAAAGATCATGGCATCTGGTCCCATCACTTCATGTGAAATCGATGGGAAACAGTGGAAACAGTGTCAGACTTTATTTTTTTGGGCTCCAAAATCACTGCAGTTGGTGACTACAGCCATGAAATTAAAAGACGCTTCCTCTCCGGAAGGAAAGTTATGGCCAACTTAGATAGCATATTGAAAAGCGGAGACATTACTTTACCAACAAAGGTCTGTCTAATCAAGGCTATGGTTTTTCCAGTGGTCATGTATAGATGTGAGGGTTGGACTGTGAAGAAAGCTGAGCGTTGAAGAATTGATGCTTTTGAACTATGGTGTTGAAGAAGACTCTTGAGAGTCCCTTGGACTGCAAGGAGATCCAACCAGTCCATTCTGAAGGAGATCAGCCCTAGGATTTCTTTGAAAGAAATGACGCTCAAGCTGAAACTCCAGTACTTTGGCCAGCTCATGCGAAGAGTTGACTCATTGGAAAAGAGTGATGCTGGGAAGGATTGGGGGCACGAGGAGAAGGGGATGACAGAGGATGAGATGGCTGGATGGCATCACTGATTCTATGGATGTGAGTCTGAGTGAACTCTGGTTGTTGGTAATGGACAGGGAAGCCTGGCATGCTGTGATTCATGGGGTCGCAAAGAGTCGGCCACGACTGAGCGACTGAACTGAACTGAACTGAACTGAACTGCGTGTTGTTTTAAAATGACAGTTATAATCATGATAGACATTAAAACAATGATAATGACAGTAATAATAGCAATTAATTTTTCTGTTTTTAATTTTAAATTTATTTATTTTTTAATTGAAGGATAATTGCTTTACAATATTGTGTTGGTTTCTGCCAAACATCAACATGAATCAGCCATAAGTACACATATGTCTCCTCCATCTTGAATCTCCTTGCCACTTCCCTCTTTCCCTTTCCCACCCCTCTTGGCTGTTACAGAGCCCCAGTTTAAGTTTACTGAGTCATACAGCAAATTCCCATTGTCTATCTCTTTTAAATATGGTAATGTAAGTTTCCATGTTACTCTCTCCATAAATCCCAACTTCTCCTTCCCCCTGACTCCCCTCTCCGGGTCCACAAGTCTGTTCTCTATGTCTGCGTCTCCGTTGCTATCATTCATATAATTTCATTAGTGTCATCTTTCTAGATTCCATCCATACGCATTCAGTTCAGTTCAGTCACTCAGTCGTGTCTGACTCTTTGTGACCCCATGAATCACAGCATGCCAGGCCTCCCTGTCCATCACCAACTCCCGGAGTTTACTCAAACTCATGTCCATCGAGTTGGTGATGCCATCCAGCCATGTCATCCTCTGTTGGCCCCTTCTCCTCCTGCTCCCAATCCCTCCTAGCATCAGAGTCTTTTGCAATGAGTCAACTCTTTGCATGTGGCCAAAGTATTGGAGTTTCAGCTTCAGCATCAGTCCTTCCAATGAACACCCAGGACTGATGCACAAGTATATGATATTTATTTTTCTCTCTCAGGCTTACTTCACTCTCTATAACAGTCTCTAGGTTCATCTACCTCATTAAAATGGACTAAAATTCACTCCTTTTTATTATTAGTTAATGTTGATTGGACACCCATTTTTATGACAATGCAAAGGTAGTCTTTTAAGGGTTTTACATACAAGAACATATTGGGTTATTTTAACAAAATCCTTTATAATCATTCCTATTTTACAATGTTTGGCTCCATGGAAACTGTCTTTAAAACCAAGACTTTACTTCATGTAACTCCATTCATTACCAAAGGTCATGGGTGTGTGTGTGTGTGTGTGTGTGTGTGTGTGTTTTCCCTTTTCACTCTTTATTCATTATATATACACAGTCACATTGAAAATCAGAAGTTATCTTTAAAAATGTTAACTGTTTACTTCTGATAGAAGATTCAAGGGATTTTTGGTCTTTATTATACACACCTTTCTGCATTATTTGAGATTTTATTGAGAAGGTATCATTTTTAATAAAAATATTTGAAACTAAAATATATGGTTATATGGCAAATGTTTTAAATTCATTGTTTAAAATAAGTAAGTTTCCAAATTCTTATGCATTTATGATGACAATGTTATACTTCTAAACCTACGCATATGCCCACACACATGTTCATAGTCACAGGTAAAATGTTGGAAGTACATCAAAATCTTAGTTATAATTATCTATGAAAGATCAAATTAGGCAGAGTTTCAATTTTTTTTCTTTTTGGCTAAAATGACTTTTTCATTCTACTTTGCTTTAACATATGTTATTTTGTAATAGGCATAAAGCCAAAAAAAATAAAAACAACAACAACAACAACAACAACAACAACAACAACACCTTAAAGAAAGTGAAAGAGGAAAAAAAAGGGAAGTGACATTGGAAGCACCTGGGATGTAAAACCTATTTCTGGTGCCATCATTTACTGACTGTCACTTCACCTATTTAAACCTCAAATTCTTCATTTGCTAAGAAGTTTATAGTAATAATACCTCATAGGATTATTGTTTGAAGCAAATTAAATAGTTTGTGCAAAATGTAATTATAAAAATGAATTCAAATTCTAGGAATGATGCTTCTGTTTGAACTAAAGCTAAGAAACAGAATAATGCAATTCCCAGCGGGAAAAAGAAGTATGGCTTCAGGCTAATCTGAAAAAATTATAGTTCTTTCTAAATTAGATCCACTTATCTATTTATCTAATCATATGTACTTTGCCTTTTTGGTGGTATTCCCATTCTCTGTCTTAGACTTTTACAACTTCAAGCAATCAGATTCACAGAAAAGTGACACACTCAATTTTTGCCCTTTCCATTCAATGCCAAAAGCAAAATAACAGTTTCTGAATTCCATGCCTACTCCACAAATAACAGAGCTTGAGTTTAAAGCACATTCTTGTTACCCCATGGTAATTTCTACCTCACTTTTTTCAGAATGAATCCTTTCCCAAACTTCATGTCACTGACTTTAGCCATAGTATCCAGATTAACCCTTAGCAGTCAGCTTCCAAATATTAGCATTATTTCTCCTACTTGTCTCCAAAGTGTTGAAAAGGTCTAGGACTTAATGCTCCAGAACACGGCCTCTCTGTGCCTCACCCCAGAAGAGACCCCCACAGGTGGTGGAAAATATGATGACTCTGGACTGCCTTTATCACTGATCATTTACCTGGTTCTATAACTACATGTTAAGTATTTGGGCCAGGTTGCCCTGTGCAACTGTCTTTTGGAGAGTCTCATATAACTCCATCCGTTATTCTATGTTTAAAGGATGCTTGCTGATCTCTAGAATGGGTAATATGAAAATCCTGTCTAGTTGTTGTATTTTTAGAAAATCAATTGCCCAATTAACCAAACAACAAACAATTTTGAATTCCTTTATTTCTAATTTGTTTAATTCTTAACAAATTAAAATTTCATTTCTTACTAGTGTGTTCCTACTACTGATCCATGTCAGCACAATGGACATGACACTTTTTAAAGTACTGCTTTGAACCTATATTAGAGCATTTATTATATCTGTATAGGATTTTTTATATTGTGATATATTTGATTTACAATGTGCTGTTAGTTTCAGGTGACAGCAAAGTGATTCGGTTATACACACATATCTGTTCTTTTTCAGATTGTTTTCCCATATAGATTATTATAGAATACTGAAAATAGTTTTCACTGTGCTATACAATAGGTACTTGTTGATTCTTTTACATATAGTGTGTGTATGTGTATATGTTAATCCCAACCTCAAAATTTATTCCTCCCCCTTTGGTAACCATAAGATTGTTTTCTATATCTGTGAATCTGTTTCTGTTTTGTGAATAAGATCTTTTTCTTTAAACATATGATAATGTATATTTCCATGTTACTCTCTCCATATATCCCACCCTCTTCTTCTTCCCCAACCCCCAGCCATGTGCATAAGGCTTTTCTCAATGTCTAAGTCTCTACTGCTGCTCAACAAATAGGTTCATCACTACCATCTTTCTAGATTCTATATATATATACACCAGTATACAATATTTGTTTTTCTCTTTCTGACTTACGTCACTCTGTATAATAGACTCTAGGTTCATCCACCTCATTAGGACTGACTCAAATGTGTTCCTTTTAAAGGCTGAGTAATATTCCACTTTATATACATGAGAAACGATGGGCTAGAAGAAGCACAAGCTGGTATCAAGATTGCCGGGAGAAATATCAATCACCTCAGATATGCAGATGACACCATCCTTATGGCAGAAAGTGAAGAGGAACTAAAAAGCCTCTTGATGAAAGTGAAAGAAGAGAGTGAAAAAGTTGACTTAAAGCTCAACATTCAGGAAACTAAAATCATGGCATCTGGTTCCATCACTTCATGGGAAATAGATGGGGAAACAGTGGAAACAGTATCATACTTTATTTTGGAGGGCTTCAAAATCACTGCAGATGGTGACTGCAGCCATGAAATTAAAAGACACTTACTCCTTGGAAGAAAAGTTATGACCAACCTAGATAGCATATTCAAAAGCAGAGACATTACTTTGCCAACAAAGGTCCGTCTAGTCAAGGCTATGTTTTTTCCAGTGGTCATGTATGGATGTGAGAGTTGGACTGTGAAGAAAGCTGAGCACTGAAGAATCGATGCTTTTGAACTGTAGTGTTGGAGAAGACTCTTGAGAGTCCCTTGGACTGCAAGGATATCCAGCCAGTCCATTCTAAAGGAGATCAGCCCTGGGTGTTCTTTGGAAGGAATGATGCTAAAGCTGAAACTCCAGTACTTTGCCACCTCATGCGTAGAGTTGACTCATTGGAAAAGACCCTGATGCTGGGAGGTATTAGGGGCAGGAGGAGAAGGGGATGACAGAGGATGAGATGGCTGGATGGCGTCACTGACTCGATGGATGTGAGTTTGAGTGAAATCCGGGAGATGGTAATGGACAGGGAGGCCTGGTGTGCTGCGATTCATTGGGTCACAAAGAGTCAGACATGACTGAGCAACTGATCTGATATATATATATATATATACATATATATATTTCACAGGTATGTATATATATATATATATATATATATATATCCATACATATATATATATATTTCACAGGTTCTTTATCCATTTGTCTGTCAGTTGACATCTAGGTTGCATCCTTGTCCTAGCTATTGTAAATAGAGCTACAGTGAACATTGGGATACATGTGTCTTTTTCAATTTTAATTTCCTTAGGGTATATGCATAGTAGTGGTAAATAAGTTCTTTGTATCTTTTTTTTTTTTTTTTTAGATTCCACCTATATAAGTGATGTCATATGATATTTGTTTTCTTCTGTCTGACTAACTTCACTTAGTATGGTAATTTAACATATTATATTTCTGCAAATGGCATATTTTATTATTTTATGACTGAATAATACTTCATCTTCTTTTTCCATTCATCTGTTGATGCATATTTAGGTTGCTTCCATGTCTTGGCTATTGTATATAGTATTGCTCTGAACAAGGGGGTGTATATATATTTTTGAACTATGTTTTTCTGCAGATATATGCCCAGGAGTGGGGTTGCTAAATCATATGGTAGCTCTTATTTGGTTTTTAAGGAACCTCCATACTGTTCTCCATAGTGGCTATACCAATTTACAGTCTCATCAACAGTGTAGGAAGAGTCCCTTTTCTCCACATCCTCTCCAGAATTTATTGTTTGTAGATTTCTCAATGGCCATTCTGACAGGTATGAGGTGATACCTCACTGTAGTTTTGATTTACATTTCTCTAATAATTATCATTGAGCATCTTTCCATGTGCTGGAGGAAACCATAAATAAAACAAAAGGACAACGCACAGAATGGGAAAAGATACTTGTAAACAATGCAATCAACAAGGAATTCATCTCGAAAATACACAGCTCATGGAGCTCAATACCAAAATAAAACAAATAACCCAATCAAAACATGGAATCATACATTACCATAAGTAAAATGGATAGCCAATGGGAATTTGCTGTATGACTCAGGGAACTGAAACTGGGGCTTTGTTACATCCTGAAGTTGTGGGATGGGGAGGGAGGTGGGAGGGAAGTTCAAGAAGGAGAGGACACACATATACCTATGGCTGATTTATATTGATGTTGGCAGAAACCAACATAATACTGTAAAGCAATTATTCTTCAATTATAAATAAATAAATTTTAGAAATGGGCAGAAGATCTAAATAAACATTTACCCTGTTCTATTTTTAAATGTTCACTTTTCCACTTTTCCCTTGGATTATACTCTGCTCTGAGGGCAATCACATCATCCAAAGTTGCTCCCATTTCTTTCTGGCCCCAAGATCCAAAGGCCTCATCGGGTTGTTTATTCAATTTATCCTAGGTGAAAATAAATTTACTTCAGCACTGAATCTGTTTGGCAACATCATTTATAATTATTTTCTTGTGCAACAGGTATATAATACTTGGCTTTAAATAAACAAAAAATAGTGATTTATATTGTTTAATAAAATTATATAATTAAGTTTGGCGGTTCAGTTTTATTCTCAATGATATATTTGTACTAAGTACTAAAAATGTTTCTTGAGGAAATACTGAGATAAAAGAAAAATAACATAGGAATAGAATCACAGTGTTGGCTATAAGAAAGTGAAAATGTTAGTTGTGTTTGGCTCTTTGTGACCTCATCAACTTTAGAGCCCACCAGTTCTTCTTTTCATGGAGGCAAGAATACTGGAGTGGGTTGCCTCCCCTCTCCACAGGATCTTCCTGACCCAGGGATCAAACTCAGGTCTCCCATACTGCAGGAAGATTTTTTACCATCTGAGCCAGCAGGGAAACCCATTAGCTATGAGATATCAGTATTAGACTCCTTGTTAGTCACTCAGTAGTGTCCAACTCTCCAACTATAGGACTGTAGCCTGCCAGGAGCTCACCAGGTTCCTCTGTCCATGGAATTCTCCAGGTGAGAATACTGGAGTGGGTTGCCATTCCCCTCCCCACAGGATCTTCCCAACCTAAAGATTTAACCCAGGTCTCTCACACTGCAGGCAGATTCTTAACCATCTGAACCACCAGAGAAACCCACTGGCTATGAGACATCAGTATTAGACTCTGTGTTAGCTGTACAGCTGTATCCAGCTCTTTTTAACTCCATGGACTGTAGGCTGTCAGGCTCCTCTATCCATGGAATTCTCCAGGCAAGAATACTGGAGTGGGTTGCCATTTCCTTCTCTAGGGGGTCTTCCTGACCCAGGGATCAAATGTGGGTCTTCTGCACTGTAAGGAGATTCTTTACAGCCTACTATGTTTCCTGCACTGGCAGGAGGGTTCTTGGGAAGCCCTTTCATTCCTAAATGGGAGATAATAAACTTGGGGATCAAATGAGATGGTATGTTTGAAAATGTTTTCCCCAAAGTAAAAGTTTCAGTACATTCAGTTAATTTTAGACTTATTATGCTTAAAGCACACACACACACACACACACAAAAAAAAAAAACAGTTAAGATATTCTATATGTTAAATGAGTTGAGCTTTGGAAATCAATTATCATTATCACTGTCATCATCCTTATCATCCTAATGATAAAATAGCAACTATATGTATTTAGTGAGAATTTATTATGTGCTAGAAATAATTTTTGTTATTTTTATAAATCTCCAATTGTTGTGACTTGCAAGGTAGTTATTATTCTCTCAATCTGACAAGATGAGAAAACTGAAACTCGAAGACGGTGGCTTGAGTAGCAGTACACAGCCAGTACATGACAAAGACTAACATAAAATTCTGGCCACAGATTCTCATCTGGAATCACAAGGTGACTGGAATGATAATGCCACAGATTAGTTGTCTTTTTCTTACAGATGGTTTGTTCAAAACATATGCAGATAAAGGATAAGCAATTAGAGAGTACTTGTACATCTACTCTTTGTGATTCTGCATCCGCAAGCTGTCCACCTATTCTCTGAAGCATCATTATCCATTCCTCTGCCAGGGTCTCAGCATGTGTACTTGGGATATAAGTTACTTGGCTCTAGAGTGACCCAGTTGCAATTAAAAGGAGCTTCAGAATGTAGTTGCTTCAGAATATAATTTACTCAAGAATTAACTTCTCCACTCTCTCACAGCTTGTTTTTAGGAATGGTGTTATATTCAAATCAGTTTTTGTTATTTAACTTCTGAAACTATCAATACAACAAGACTCCTTTAATGTTTTAACCATCAATATTTAGTTTTGCTAAAGTCAACATTGACAACTGTACCTAGTGTAGATCTATGTAAACATTCTTCGGCCTTTTATGTGATAATTATTATGGAAAATTGCCTTCACACTCTCCAGGAAAATCCCCATTGCTTTCTATCACCATTATTTCAGAAACAATGCCATCTTTCAGAATTTTATTCCTGACTCACCAGAAACACTAATTTCTCTAATTTAAGGTTTACATGTATAAAATTTAGATTATACTATTGTCCTGAAATTTTCTTTAAATGAGATAATATATATGCAGAACACTTCACACATACACAACCAGCTCATTAAATTATAATTCCTTTCCTATTTTCAACCACTTAGAATGAATCAACATTTGGAAAAGATAAGGCAATAAAAGAATTTGTGTCAGATTATACATATGTATGATTTCTTCCCTGGTAGCTGAGCTGGTAAAGAATCTGCCTGCAATACAGGAGACCCCAGTTCAATTCCTGGTTCAGGAAGAACCCCTGGGGAAGGGATAGGCTACTCACTCCAGTAATCATGAGCTACCTTGGTGGCTCAATCAGTAAAGAATCTGCCAGCAATGTGGGAGACCAGGGTTTGATGCTTTCATTGGGAAGATTCCCCTGGAGGAGGGCATGGCAACCCACTCCACTGTTTTGGGTTGGAGAATCCTTATGAACAGAGGAGCCTGGCAGGCTGCAGTCCCTGGGATGCAAAGAATTGGCCATGACTGAGTAACTAAACACAGTATGAATTTCTATAAAGTATAGTAATTTTGTGTGTGCATCTGTCCTAAGTCACTTCAGTTGCATCAGACTGTGCAACCCTATGGACTGTAGTCTGCCAGGCTCCTCTGTCCATGGGATTATGCAGGCAATAATATTGGAGTGAGTTGCTATTTCCTCCTCCAAGAGATCTTCCTGACCTAGAAATCAAACCTGAGTCTCTTATGTCTCTTTCAGGAGGCAGGTTCTTTACCACATAGCACCACCCAAGAAGCCCAATTTTATGTGTGCAACACATCAGTCTTATACAACCACATTTTTTCTTATGGAAAAAAAAATTTAAAAAAGAAACAGTTTAAGTGTAACTTGAAGTGAGGATATACATAAGGCAATGTCCCTAAGAGTAAAAACTTATTAAATCTACCTCTCGCCTGAGCCCTCTCTGGAGGTCTGAGATAGAAGAATAGCTTCACTTTATCCCTTTTAACTACATCCACTTAATTTCTCTGTTAAGTTGTTCTGCTTCATTTGACCCAGGTATTCTTATCCTTGTTTCAATTCTCTCCATTTTAAGTAAAGAATAATAACATCTGTGTTATTCCTCGGAGGGTTGTTGTGGGGAGCAAAATGATGATGAATGAAAGTGAAAGAAGGTTCATAAGTTAAAATTTTTGAAATAAATATGTTGGAATTATTCTATTAGGAGCTACCTTGAGTGGACAGTTCCTTTAATCACAGATTTCGGAGTCTAAAATACTGAGGTAGATATTGCTATAAATGTCACACAAAGCTACTTTGCCTGAGTGTACGGTTAAGATACTTTTCTAGATCTTCTGTTTGTGTGACCCTGTGACTCAGCTGCATTCAGAAGACTATGAGCAGAATGATGTATTTGACTCCCAGACCTGCCCCATAAAAACCTCCTATGTAGACTTGTTTACAGTCCTTTTTTCACTTCAAAAGGCTGGAATGGAGACAAGTAGCAAGGTGACCTTGGGCACACATTGTTCAAAGTGGCAAAGTCCTTGTTTCCATGGTCAATAAATAACTATCAAGAGAGGGAAATGCATTGTTGACCTGTAAGGGAAAAATAATCTATGATGCAGATTTGGGTCAGTTTGTTATAGCAGTCCAATAAACCTAGGCAAGACAGAAATCTACTCTAATCATGCTGAGCAAAATAAGTTACTTTCATATATTTTGATTCAATTAAATCCTCCTAATAAAAACTTGAAAAGTAAAACGTGCTGAAATCAAAATAGGACATTTATTGCCAAATACAAAGCTATACAAGTATTTCTCAGTACTCATATATGGAAACTATATATCTGAATAATGCTTCTAATGCTCATAAAGTTTTACAGTGTTGTCCTGATGATTATTTTTTATGTTTTATGTAATGTTATCATTATGTTATCAGGATTGTAGTTAATATTCTTTAAATAGTATCTTAATATAATTGGGAATCGCTGAGTTTTACAACTTTTCAAATGAGATACTACTACTAACAATGTATTACTAACAAAAATTATTATGTGCTTGGGATATTCTTAAAACTTTACATGCATTTTATCATTTAATATGCATAATAGCACTTAGAATAAATACCATTATGACTGTACAAGGAAACTGAGGAGTAAGAGGTAAGCAACTCCCATGGTCTTTCATAATCCCAAATCCTACCATATTCACAAGTTTTAAAGGTGTGGAGAAAATAATTTGTACGGTATCAGCAAGAAAATTTTCATCATTTTTCCTATTGTCCTGTATGGAATTTCTCACCTAGAGATAGGCTATAGTATTCTAGTCCTTGCTGATATAGAGGAAATTAACTGTTTTGTCATTTAAAAACTTTCTTTTGGAATACAATTTTATTTGGGATTGTTATATAATGGAGTCTCAGTTTAACATGAAATAAACTATAAACTAAATATAAATGATGCCTCTGATTAATTATGACTGAATATATATGTTTTTCTCAGCTTAGCTTTCCCCACTCCCTCAAGTAAAACTTTAAAAAACAGAATTTTGAAAGGCATAACCCTATAAAGAAAAAATAAACAATAGAGAAAATGTATTTTTCTTACTTTTCATTGACCTCGTTATATTATTTGTAAAATTTAAAACTTTTTCAACATTTCTACAAAATTAAGATTCATCATCACCATCTAGATAATAAATTTACCCATCATCCAGAAGAGTCCCTGTGTGGCTTTGTAATCCTACTCATTTCCATCTCTCTCTTACCATAACTACTGCCCATTTTTCGGCAACTACTGATCTGCTTCTGTCCCTAGGTTAGCTTTCCATTTTCTAGAAATCTATATAAATTAAAATTTACATTGTTTTTTCACTCAGCATAAGAAATTCACCCATGTTGTTGCTGTATCAGTAGTTAAATCTTTTAATCATTAAGTAGCATTCCAATGTATTTATCCATTGACTGGTCGATATCTCAGTTGCTTTTGAATTTGGATTTTTCTAAATTAAACAGCTATGAACATTGATGAGTGAGTTTTCATATGGACATGTGCTTTCATTTTTCTTGAATATGTTCCTAGGAATAGAAAGACTGGTTTATCTGGTTGATGAATGTATGACGATTTAAGAAAAATCCAAAATTGTTTTCTAAAGTGGTGGGACCAAATTCACTCTCTTCAGTAGTATGAGAGCTCAAGTAGTTTCCCATCCTTGACAAGACAAAGAATAATCAGACTTTTATATTTTATCCATTTTAATAGGTATATCAGTTCAGTTCAGTTCAGTTCATTTCAGTCACTCAGTAATGTCCAACTCTTTGCGACCCCATGAATCGCAGCATGCCAGGCCTCCCTGTCCATCACCATCTCGGGGAGTTCACTCAGACTCCTGTTCATTGAGTCCGTGATGCCATCCAGCCATCTCATCCTCTGTCGTCCCCTTCTCCTCCTGCCCCCAATCCTTCCCAGCATCGGAGTCTTTTCCAATGAGTCAACTCTTCACATGAGGTGGCCAAAGTACTGGAGTTTCAGCTTCAGCATCATTCCCTCCAAAGAAATCCCAGGGTTGATCTGCTTCAGAATGGACTGGTTGGATCTCCTTGCAGTCCAAGGGACTCTCAAGAGTCGTCTCCAACAGCACAGTTCAAAAGCATCAATTCTTCGGCACTCAGCTTTCTTCACAGTCCAACTCTCACATCCATACATGACTACTGGAAAAATCATAGCCTTGACTAGACAGACCTTAGTTGGCAAAGTAATGTCTCTGCTTTTGAATATGCTATCTAGGTTGGTCATAACTTTTCTTCCAAGGAGTAAGCGTCTTTTAATTTCATGGCTGCAGTCACCATCTGCGGTGATATTGGAGCCCCCCAAAATAAAGTCTAATACTGTTTCCACTGTTTCCCCATCTATTTCCCATGAACTGATGGGACCAGATGCCATGATTTTCGTTTTCTGAATGTTGAGCTTTAAGCCAACTTTTTCACTCTCCTCTTTCACTTTCATCAAGAGGCTTTTTAGTTCCTCTTCACTTTCTGCCATAAGGGTGATGTCATCTGCATATCTGAGGTTATTGATATTTCTCCCGGCAATCTTGATTCCAGCTTGTGTTTCTTCCAGTCCAGCGTTTCTCATGATGTTCTCTGCATAGAAGTTAAATAAGCAGGGTGACAATATACAGCCTTGACGTACATCTTTTCCTATTTGGAACCAGTCTGTTGTTCCATGTCCGGTTCTAACTGTTGCTTCCTGACCTGCATACAGATTTCTCAAGAGGCAGGTTAGGTGGTCTGATATTCCCATCTCTTTCAGAATGTTCCACAGTTTATTGTGATCCACACAGTCAAAGGCTTTGGCATAGTCAATAAAGCAGAAATATATGTTTTTCTGGAACTCTCTTGCTTTTTCCATGATCCAGCAGATGTTGGCAATTTGATCTCTGGTTCCTCTGCCTTTTCTAAAACCAGCTTGAACATCAGGGAGTTCACGGTTCACATATTACTCAAGCCTGACTTGGAGAATTTTGAGCATTACTTTACTAGCATGTGAGATGAGTGCAACTGTGTGGTAGTTTGAGCATTCTTTGGCATTGCCTTTGTATATAGTGGTATCTAATTATGATTTCAGTTTGCATTTTCTTGACTAATTATGACTAAATTTCATAACTAGCTTGACAAATTATATAAATTGGGCTTCCCTGTTGGCTTAGCAGTAAAGAATCCACCTGCCAATGCAGGAAACATGGGTTCGATCCCTGGGTCAGGAAGATCCCCTGGAGAAGGAAATGGCAACCCACTCCAGTATTCTTACCTGAGAAATCCCATGGACAGAGGAGACTGGTGGCTAAAGTCCATCGGGGTCACAAGAGAGTTGGAAAACAACTTAGCCGTTAAACAATAACAAATGGTGTCAAGTAGCATTTTCTGTGTTTATTTGTCTTCCATATGTCTTTCTTGGTGAAGCTATGAGTCAAAAATTTCCCAAGTCTTTAAAAATCAGATTACTTCTTCTATCATTATTGAATTATAAGATCCACTATATATTTTGTTGTTCAGTTGCTAAGTCATGTCCAACTCTTTGAGACTACATGGACTGCAACATACGAGGCTCCCCTATTTGTCACCATCTCTCAGAGTTTGCTCAGATTCATGTCCATTGAGTTGATGACACTGTCTAATTCTCTCATCCTCTGCTGCCCCGCTTCTTCTGCCTTCAGTCTTTCCCAGCATCGGTGTCTTTTCCATTGAGTTGACTCCTTGCATCAGGTGGCTAAAGTATTGGAACTTCAGCTTCAGCATTAGTCCCTCCAAATAATATTTAGGGTTGATTCCCTTTAGGACTGACTGGTTTGATCTCCTTGCTGTCCAGGAGTCTTCTCCAGCACCACAATTCAAAAGTATCAATTCTTTAGTGCTCAGTCTTCTTTATGGTAGAACTCTCACATCCATACATGACTACTGGAAAAAGCATAACTTTGACTATGCATAGCTTTGACTTAGACCATTGTCAGCAAAGTGATGTCTCAAAACTTTTTATTATGCTGTCTAGGTTTGTCATACCTTTCCTTCCAAGGAGCAAGTGTTTTTTTTAATTTCATGGGTGCAGTCACCATCCACAATGATTTTGGAACCCAAGAAAATAAAATCTGTCATTGCTACCAATTTTTCCCCTTCTATTTGCCATGAACTGATGGTATCAGATGTCATAATTTTAGTTTTCTGAATGTTGAGGTTTTTTTTTTTTTAGTTCATTTCTTTTATTTTTTTTTTAATTTTAAAATCTTTAATTCTTACATGTGTTCCCAAACATGAACCCCCCTCCCACCTCCCTCCCCATAACATCTCTGTGGGTCATCCCCATGCTCCAGCCCCAAGCATGCTGTATCTTGCATCAGACATAGACTGGCGATTCAATTCTTACATGATAGTATACATGATAGAATGCCATTCTCCCAAATCATCCCACCCTCTCCCTCTGAGTCCAAAAGTCCGTTATACACAGCTGTGTCTTTTTTCCTGTCTTGCATACAGGGTCGTCATTGCCATCTTGAATGTTGAGTTTTAAGCTAGCTTTTCTACTCTCCTCTTTTACCCTACTCAGGAGGCATTTCAGTTCGTATTCACACTCTGCCATTAGAGTGATTATCACCAGCATTATCTGAGGCTGTTGATGTTTTTCCTGGCAATTTTGATTCCAGCTTGTGAGTCATCCAGCTTGTCATTTTACATGATGTAAGACTTCCCTTATAGCTCAGTTGGTAAAGAATCCACATGCAATACAGGAGACTCTGGTTCGATTCCTGGATTGGGAAGATCACCTGGAGAAGGGAAAGGCTACCCACTCCAGTAGGCCTGGAGATTTCCATGGACTGTATAGTCCATGGGGTCACAAAGAGTTGGACATGACTGAGCGACTTTCACTTTCACTCTGCTTAAAAGCTAAACAAGCAGGATGACAATATAGAGCCTTGAAATACTCCTTTCCCAATTTGGAACCAGTCCTATTGTTCCATGTCCAGTTTTAACTATTGCTTCTTGACCTTCATGCAGGTTTCTCAGGAGGTGGATAAGGTGGTCTGGTATTCCTATCTCTTTAAGAATTTTCCACAGTTGCTATGATGTTTTCAGTCAAAGGCTTTAGCATAGTCAATGAAGCAGAAGTAGATTTTATTTTTTAATTCCCTTGCTTTTTTTATGATCCAATAGATTTTGGCAATTTGATTTCTAATTCCACTGCCTTTTCTAAATCCAGCTTGTATCTACTGCTGAAACCTAAATTGAAGGATTTTGAGCATAACCTTACTAGCATGTGAAATGAGGGAAATCATTTGGTAGTTTGAGCATTCTTTGGCATTGCCCTTTCACTGGGGTTGGAATGAAAACTGACATTTCCAGTCCTGTGGCCCCTGATTAGTTTTCCAAATTTGCTGACATAGTGAATAGTGAGTACAGTACTTTAACAGCATCTCTCTATATATATGTAAATATTTCATTTTTATTTGATTCTATGTGTATATATATATATATAATGCTTTTAATTTTGACAGAGTTCATCTGATCAATTTATTACTTGTTGATGTCATATCTAAGTCCTGTTTGTTTAACCTAAGCCTTGTATGTTATCTTTCATAATTTTACATTTTACTTTTAGATCTGTTATCAATGCTGTAGATAAAAGAATTTTAAGTAAATTATGTATATCCTGTAAGGTAGGTATAAAATTAATCTTTCATATATATATTTAAATTTATCAGTGTCATGGCAAAAGTATCCTCTGTTCTGTTATTATCTTTGCAGATGTTTCAAAAATCTGTTGTTTATATGTGTAAGGGTATATTCCTAACTCTCTATTCTGTTCCACCAACTTACATGTTTATACTTTTGTCAATTCCATGAAGTTTTTGTTGCCTTATCTTCATAATAAGACTTGAAATCAGTTTCACCTCTGTGTTCTTATTTGAAAGATGTTTGGCTACTCTAGATTCTTTGTTTCTCTGTATGAATTTTAGAATCAGCTTGCCAATTTCCTCCAAAACAAACACAAAACATAAAAGCTTCTTGTATATCAATATTATTTTATTTTCAATTTTTGTTTGATTGTTCATAATATAGCAAAACATGACTGATTTTCATACTAATCACACATTTTTGTATAGCTTTCTCCATTCTTCTTCTCTGTGAATTCTGATCCTTCTCTTAAAAAATTACGTTGGAGTATATTTGCTTCAAAATGTTGTATTAGTTCCTGCTGTATAGCAAAGTGAATCAGCTATACATATACACAAAGCATTGAGCAGAGTTTCAATGTATAGTGTATTTCATGTATAGCAGTATAATGTATAATGTATTTCACTGCTAATGTATAGCAGTGCTATACACTAGGTTCTCATAAGTTATCTGTTTTATACGTAGCAGTATATATATGCCACTTCTCTTTGGTCTCCTCAGGCCCATCTCTGTCTCCTTAACTCAGCAATCCACCAGGGTCATCTGATTTCAACCTCCCTGAAATAAATAAATAAATATTTAGTAGAAGAAGAGAGAAAGCTGCAGACTTATGCTTATGAGAAGCATAGTCAGTTAAAAAAAAAAAAATCTGCCTGCAATAACAGGAGACCCAGGTTTCATCCCTGGTTTGGGAAGATCCCCCAGAGAAGGGAATGGCAACCCACTCCACTGTTCTTGCCTGGAGAAATCCAGAGACAGAGGCAACTGGCAAACTATAGGCGATGGGGTCAAAAGAGTCAGACACAACTGAGTGACTAACACTCTCTCACACACGTATGTGAGAGAGGAGGTAGAATAAACGCTATCATCATTTGTTTACATTATTTCTAGAAAGGCTGGGGATTTGGTGATACCAGATGCTTGTGAATGTAGGTTGCTTTTGAGGGTGGATTTGAAAACTGGAGAATTAATTGAAAATCTTTTTAAGGAACAATGCCCAAACCTAGACAAGTAGGAGACAACTTTTCAGAATCATAATGAAAGTATTTCCTGGGACTCTCCAGTACCGGGACCATTCTGTTCAGATCAATACAGGGAGTCAGAGGACTCCAAGAAAGTATGGCCAGCTGATACAGGAAATGAAAGCACTTGACAGATTAACTATGCATTTTACTGTGCTGAAAGAAAATTTATGCTTAGGATACTTGGGAATGAATTAACGGTAGGTATCTAGAAATCTAAGTGAATGAAATGAGGCAATTAACAACTTCATGGAAAATGAAAAGCTGTGCAGGAATGAAAATGTAACTTCTGTGATTATTTAGCCAGGCCCAAGTTTAGATAGCATGATGCCATTCTGAATATTTAAGAAAAAGATTTAAGATAAAGAAATACCTTTGGTAAGAAGGCAGGAGTAGATGCATGAATGTGTGTCTATGGTGATTCTAATCTCTTTGTAGCTGGTAAAAAGTATAATGCACTTTAAAATCAAGAAAGAATAGTATGAACGTACTTTGTTTTATTTTTAGAATTATGTAAACAAATTACAAAGAAAGAAAATTAAAAATAATTTTTTGAGGCAGTAGGAATTAGATCAGAAGACTGCTATTGATTATTAATGTTTGTATATCTTTGTATATATATATTATTTTGATTGAAATAAACAGAAATTAAAACAAAAGTTATCTCAATATTACAACTTACACTTAGAAGCTTCAATGTGTCTGTTTAAAAGCTAAGAATATGCATCCAGGTTTAGAATCTCTGCTCCACTGTGTGATTAAGTTATGCTGAAAATGTTGCTTCACCACTGACTTAATGCTCTAGTCTGCTAAATGGAATGGTAGTTGTATCTGCCTCAATGGTAGCTGTATCTGCCTTAATATGGCTATTAAGGAGCTCCAATGGGATAATATTTGTGAAGTCCTTAGTATTGGGATGGGCCCATAGTGAGTGCTCATTTCTAGTGTGTTATAATAAAAACAAAGAAAATGATACTAATAAAATGTTGTAGGAATGTTACTTTGGCTTCATTTAAAAATCTATAGTGAAATCAGTGCCGAAAACGCCGAAATATCACTTTACCTTAAGCTTTTGCATTGATTTAAAATACTCAAAAAATTTAAAAAGTAAGTCGTTTTTGATGCTCCTAAATCTGTTTAAGGGACTTCCCAGATTGGACATGACTGAGAGACAGCAGACACAGACATATCTGCTTAAAGAAATGCTTCTGAGCACATTAGTCAGATTCTGATGCCCCATTTTGTTCAAAACATGTCCATTCAATAAATTTTTTCAAAGCCACAAAACCCTGCAATATGATTTTTCAAAACGAGAAGTGTGGAAAAATAGCTGGCCTGGCCAACCTTCCTGGCCTAGTTGTGAGCCTGAGTCTGAGATGGATTACCAGAAGAAAAGTTGGCCTCCTTTGAATTTTTAGATAGAAGGAGTTTGTTAAAGCAAAAATGACCCTGAAGGACGTTGTTAGTGTAAAGAATAGTTCACTACAGTTTCCACTTATTTATTGGACACTAGGGAAAATATAAACTATATTGGCCTCAAGGCAGCAGCTTATCCTGTGGAACCACTGCAAAATCATTCCAAACTATGTATTAAAATCAGCAACAAAACAAAATCAACCTTTTTCCTATCTTTTCCTTATTTTAGTAACCTTCTTGGGATTTGTTGCATGTTAACATATTACTATGAGGAATTCAGTATTGTAAAAGGAACATAATTATCCTGAGGAAAATATGTCCCATTTCACTTTGAAAAAAACTCTTAAAGAGCAAGCTAACTATGAAAATTTTAGACTACATCTTTTTAAAAAATATTTGATATATCACAACGTCCTCAAGGGCATGGACTTTGGCTTTTTTGTGTGACACTTTCATTCTGTGCAACGTCCAGGACATATCCGATGTTCAGTGAATATTTATTTCACTGAGTTTATTCCTGGTTAAGATATTTTTCTGGGGGACATTTTATTTTCACTGTGACTTTGAGGCTGTCTTGATGAATATGCAGTTTATTCACAGTATTGTACCATAAAGGTCACTATGACAGGGCAATGGAAATATGAATATAGAAGCTTGAAGATGAGTTGATTCATTTTACAAAGGTAAACATCAAATGCTGCATAACTGTCTGCTTTTAATTAGCTTGTCAAAAGATTTTGACAAAGTCCTCCAGTGGATTACTGAACAAACCTGGATGCAGATTACTTCTATTGAATCATTTATTGTCTTTCATAGCTTTTAATAGAATTGATCTAATCATGCTCATTCTATTCTCTTATCAATTTTACACTCCTCTTTTGTTTGCATTTGTAACTATAAGGTTTTGTAGAGATAATTTTGTCTTCCCTGTGTTTGTTATAGCTGCTCTCAGCTTGAACACATACTTTAGATCTCTCCAGATATTTTTATTTGGGTCTCAGTATGATGTTTCTAGTAATGTTTATACTTTTATTTGTTTCCCTTGGTTTTTGATAACAGTTTTTTATAGCTATCATTTCCTTCTCCCATTTACTATTATAACAAAATAAAAATATGGTCATTTTAAAAAATAAACTCAGGAAATTAATGCCTTTAGTATAATATCCAATTTCCTTGATCTTCTCATTCTTATGAATATTTTTCAGCCCCCTTTTCCTCATTACATATAGGAATGAGATGTTTCTGAAATTAGCAACTTATCTATAAAGTGAGATGATCTGATACAAATCAATTTTCATCTTCCCAGTATTAAATGAATTAATTCACCAAAGTAGCTTGCAAAATAATGAAAGCAAAATGCAAGCAAAGAAATTGAGTGACCTTTAACAAGCCTCAAATAGAATTAAATGCCAATGTCCTGAAGAGGAGTTCCTTCTGTTTATTTCTGGCAGCTACAGATTTTAGCCGAGACACTGGGTGATGGGGAGTTGCTGGCTGATTCCTAAAACTTGGATTTTATTACTGGTGAAACTACTATTCCCAGCAGGAAAATGGCATTTTTTTTTTTAATGATTCCTTTCTCTTGCACTTCTCAAAATATTGTATTTTTTTTCCTGAAAGAGAAACTTTCATTTGGTATTTGCCTTTCAGTTGGCATATATAAAAACTACACATATAAGTCAAAGTTGGCAATAGTATTTAATGTAGGTATATTACAAGTGTCTCAAAAGTTAGAGGCAGTTTTCTGATCAAAACTCAAACAGAGTAGAAAAACTGTTACAGTGCTGAGCAAATTACCTGAAATTGTTCACTGGAAAATGAGAAATCTCAAAATACTCAAACTCTTAAGAAGTATATCAGTAGGATGGGAAAAAACAAAAATGAATAAAAGTAAAAGTAGTAATAATAAGCCTAGATATTATGTTTGAATAAAATGGAACCCTATTCTGATATCAAGTTATTAATACTCCTCCAGCAGGTTATAGTTGATTACATACTATATAGTATATGAATAGTTACTTATAACTCCATCAATCAATTTTATTCTGCATTTGGAAATGTATCCATCACTCTTTGCTGGTGCTTTATTCTCAATTATTGAGAAATAAAAAACAAAAAGTAGAAGAGACTCAAACTACTGCCTCACTAAATTGTGGTGATGTAAAAGGCTTTCTTGTGTACTGTTGAGCTGGTTACAGAGACATATAACAACTTTCTCTAGGTAACTTAGATCACCAAATGAAGGGACTTGAACCAGTGTCTTGATCTCCATTTCACAGTACTAGCTATGTGTTATGCACAAAACTGGAAGAACCAACAGTTGTCAGTATAAAAGATAAGAAGAGAAGCATAGAGAATCATGCTTTGAGTCATTGGATATCAAGAGCCAAATATTGTGCCTATTAGTGTGAGGACAGTTTCATTAGTTTTTTTTCCAGAATCTAAAGCATATCTCCTTACACAATTATAGAAGAAAAAAAAAGTCATTGATAAATACTAAAAGTAAATGCATTAACAGAGAAATTAGTTCTTTCTTATCTACCTTGGTAACTGAATTTCAGAAACTCAGTCAGCTAATTATGTTTAAAATATATTATCATGGATGATATGCAAAGTGAAATCCCACAGGAAACACTGCTAATGGACAATGTGGGCATATGTAAGCAAATGTTTGTGCTTTTGTGTTTATTTATTATTTTCTAATTTAGCAATGTGTGTATGTGTGTGTGTGTTAGCTGCTCAGGTGCACATGACCCTTTGGAACCCCAAAGACTGTAGCTTTCCAGGCTCCTCTGTCCATGGAATTCTCCAGGCAAGAATACTGGAGTGGGTCGCCATTCCCTTTTCCAGTGGATCTTCCAGACCCAGAGATTGAACCCAGGTTTCCCACATTGCTGGCAGAGTCCTCACCATCTAAGCCACGAGGGAAGCCCAATTTAGCAATATATCTACTTAAATTCACTCTACAGAGCTCCTTGATAGAAAAAAAAAAAAAAAGAAAGAAAAAGTATATATGCCAAGAACCAGTTACGTGAAAATCACTGAGCAAGTACATAAAAGATACAGAGAAATGTAGAAGATATTCTTCCTCTTCAAGAATATTACAAACATATTTGATCAATTAACCTATGCACAGAGGAAGCAAAAAAATTATAGTGAAAAATAGTATATGCAATTGCATATGCATATTAATTTGGCAAATATTTATTGATCATCTGCTCTTCCATATTGTATAAGAAAATTGTGGTGAATATTGCCTCTAAAGTTTCTACCCTTGTTTTCTTTATAGAATTTGGGGTAATTAGATAAGTGAGCACTATATGTTGGAATGACAATTGTTACAATGATCCAAGAAAAAAACACAATTTTCCATTCAGTTCAGTTCAGTTGCTCAGTTGTATCCGACTCTTTGTAACCCCATGAATTGTAGCACGCCAGGCGTCCCTGTCCATCACCAACTCCCGGAGTTCGCTCAAACTCATGTCCATCAAGTCGGTGATGCCATCCAGACATCTCATCCTCTGTTGTACCCTTCTCCTCCTTCCCCCAGTCCCTCCCAGCATCAGGGTCCTTTCCAATGAGTCAAATTTCACATGAGGTGGCCAAAGTATTGGAGTTTCAGCTTTAGCATCAGGCCTTCCAAAGAACACCCAGGACTGATCCCCTTTAGGATGGACTGGTTGGATCTCCTTTCAGTCCAAGGGACTCTCAAGAGTCTTCTCCAGCACCACAGTTCGAAAGCATCAATTCCCTGGCTCTCAGCTTTCTTCACAGTCCAACTCTCACATCCATACATGACCACTGGAAAAACCATAAGCTTGACTAGATGGACTTTTGTTGGCAAAGTATGTTTGCTTTTGAATATGCTATCTAGGTTGGTCATAAGTTTCCTTCCAAAGAGTAAGTGTCTTTTAATTTCATAGCTGCAATCACCATCATTGCTGTGGTTCAAAAGGCTGAATTTATTCTACATGATAGAAGTTAGTTCTAGTAAATGAGTTGATAGATAAAAAGAGAACAATCCAGGAAAGAAGTAAGCATAAACATACAAACCTCCTCTGATTGTCATAGTACTATGGACATGTTGTCTTTCTGGTCTGGGTAAAGCACAAGCAGTTTGAGTTCTAATACTTCAGTGGATTTACTGATTTAAAAATTGTATTTGTAAATTCTCCCTCACCTAATGCCAGGCCTTGGAAAAACAGGTGTGCCACAAAACTCTAACAATTGAACTATATGTTTTTCTCATCTATGTATCTATCCTTAAAGCTATTTTTCCTCCACAGAACTAATATCAAAACACAAATTTTCATGAGTGAAATGCTTTTGAGCATGACGCTTGCCTTATATGAGCTTTAAAATTAAAAGATTAAAGTACAATTTTAATTTTTAATGTGTACATATTAAAATATTTTATTAGAAATGCATGTAACAGCTCCCAAACAGTTCCTGGAACATAGTTAACCTGAAACTCTCTCCTCCTCAACTTCTTACTTAAAGCTTAAACCACTACCACATTCTAAGAGCTGATGGCATTGTATAAGAAGAATAGATGCTTCAGTTTGAAATTTGATATCTGTATTAACATCTTGGCAGAGTTAGTAAAATTAATTACCCCATCTATTTTAGTTAAGCAAGTTCTAATATTTGTATATCAGTATTATTTGCACATGTACAAATAGGCATATACTGCCAAGGCATGCCTTAGAATGTAAAAGGATTTGAGAAGGAAAATGCCCTGTCGAGAAATATTTGAAATAAATCCAATATATATTAGCATTCTTTCTACTTCTAAAAGTGTATCTCTTCTACTCAGGGATGATTTTTGATGATAGGAAAATACATTTTGTAGTTCTCAGGGCTGAGAGCAAATACAACTTTCCTTTGCTAAACTCAATAATTTCAGGAATAGGCACCTAATCTGGATATTACATTTTTGTGTGAAGGTGCCTTTTCTCCATCTCATGCACTAGGCATTTATTCCTAATGGATGCTATTTGCAGACATTGCCTCACCATAAATAACTGTTTCAATGAGGCCAGGACCTTTTGTGTTCAACCTGTAGGCTGTGTTCCAACTGAGTGGCATTTGTGCTTATATCCTGCTTCAGGGGAAAACATACATACACATATACAAAATCTCAACTGTTTCACAAACCACATCTCCATTCTGCACATCATTATTTGTGTCAAGAAAGTTTTGGTCAGAATGAAGCAAGGTAAATTGAAGATGACAAAATTTCCCATGTTTTCTAGTCAACAATCAAAATGTGTTGTGCTCTGCTGTGTATCTGCTTGCATCCATCCTACATATTTTATTTATTTTCTCATTTATTTCTAAACAACTAGACTACATTTAAATTTACAGATATAGAGCATGGAGCCTCTGGGCACATTTAAAATACAAGGAAATAAATAAGCATTCCTACAAAAATGCTCTAAAAATCACAGTGGAGCCCATTTTTCTGTCTATACCAGGGAGAAGGAGAAACAAGAAACCTGAACCTGAGAGACCAAGTAAAGATTCTACCATGGTGAAATAAAATTGAGATTTCATGAGACACCTTGTCTTACAGAGGAGGGGAATATCTGTGTAGTAGGACTATGGAGAAAAGCATCGAAGCGTGGTTTGATAATGAGAGCAAACTTGTTAGTTTAGCACAGAGTGAATGTGCCTATTATTATTATCATTTTATTATTACTGCTACTATAATTATTTTAATTGCTAAGTAGATTCATTTAAATTCCTATAAAGTTAATAATCTTTGAAGGAGCAACTAATATATCTTGAATCAATTTCATAGTATAATTGTGAGATAATATTTTCATAATTAAACAATAATTAAACATCATAACTGACAACACAAAAGTAATAGATTTCATGTTCCAAGGTAACATACTATTCAAATTCATGACTATGAATATTGGACTTCAGAATGTTTCTGGAAAAAAAAAAAAAGAATTTTAAGAAAATCATTTACCCAGGTAAATTTATTTAACTCTGCAGCAGACTAGTGTGGAAGAAACAGCAATATTAAACTGGTTGTGAAGAGTATGATAGAATAGTTTGGTGCACAGTAACTGTTCCTTTGATTATTATTATTGATATTATTCTCTTTGCTAATCTGATTCTTTAAAATCATTGAAGAGATTAATAATTATTCTAGCAAGAGTAATATATCTTTTAATCCATTGCACCTAATAATTTTAAACAATCTTGCCATATTTGAAAAACATATAGTATAATATTAATTTTTACCGATGATTATAAGTAATGGACTTCTGGATGTCCCCCAGTAAAAAGAGAATTTTACAAAGAGACTTGTCCCAGGCTAATTTATTGTAATGTGGCAGAAGTAAGGAGGAATTTAAGTATGAAAAAACTTTTCCTGTGATTGTTTTTTTAAGTATGTGATTCTCTGACTCAGTTCGAATGGAATGGGGAAAAAAGCCTATGAAAGTTTTCCTTTATAACTAAGATTATATTCGTGTGATTAATTTTAAATTGAATCTTTATGAAAAATAAACTACAGCCAACTAAATGTAAGAAAATCATAAATCTTATTCTCACAAAGTGGTCATTGTAAATATATTCATTGGGGTATTTTAGAAACTGTATTCTTCATTAAAAAGCACTAACATTCTAACTAAAGTTTAAGTAATTTGTGATTTCATAGTTATTCTAGGTATAAATTATTAAATATTTACACTGCAGTACTTACAAATGTCTTGATTTGAGTAATAGTTGTCATGTGTTATCTTCTTGATATCAGTAATTACATTTTCTCACATAAGAGAAAAGTGCATAAGAGAAGATGGAAAAATCTTTCCTATGGTTTAAATGTTTCAAATGTCAGAATTCTTTAGAAGCTAATTATCAGTATTTCAAACTTTTTCAGCTCCAAAGAAAAAGAGCAGCCTGGAAACCAATAAATAGAGAAAAATGATAAAAGCCAGACAATTTTTAATAGTAATTTAGAAAACAAAGTTTTATGCTAATAACAGTAGGTATTTATTTTCAATTACCCCAGATAATTTGCTTTCCTTAACTGCAGGAAGGTAGTTCTTTGTAATTAATATTGCCTTAAACTTTATCTGGATCTCCTTCTTAAAGAGTTCTTCCTAAATGGCATAGATTTTTTAAATTAATGAACCAATTTAGGAAAAATAGCACATTCAAATCCCTGGTTTAGATTATTGTTGGCATTAATCTAGAGGACATACACAGAGTAAACAAGTAAACATGACAATAAGGATGAAGTCAAACCATTTTGAGTATATTCATTTGTGTGTGTGTGTGTGTGTGTGTGTGTGTGTGTGTGTGTATAGCTGGATACCCTTTGATTCTCTGCATTAAAAATGTGTGGTCCATTCTTTTATTTTACTAGAGAATTTAACTATCTTCAAAAGGAACTGGCATTTTATAAAGAAAAGGTTTACAAGACAGAAAAAAACAATCTCATATACACATAGCTTCAGTTCTGGATTTGTCATTTCTCTTCCTTGATTGTTTAAAAAGCCTCCTCATAGGTAATCTGGTTCCTTTTTTTTTTTTTGTTTATCACTGATTTTGTTTTTTATTTTTTTTATTTTTTTATTTTTTTTTAAGGGACAACATTTTAAAAATGATTTATATTTTTCTAAAGTCTCTTAACCAAAGTGTGATTTATGGGCCAGTAGCATTGCTAACCTTGGAGAAGGCAATGGCACCCCACTCCAGTACTATTGCCTGGGGAATCCCATGGATGGAGGAGCCTGGTGGGTTGCGGTCCATGGGGTCGCACAGAGTGGGACACTACTGAGTGACTTCACTTTCGCTTTCACTTTCATGCATTGGAGAAGGAAATGGCAACCCACTCCAGTGTTCTTGCCTGGAGAATCGCCTAGTGGGCTTCCGTCTATGGGGTCGCACAGAATCAGACACTACTGAAGTGACTTAACAGCAGCAGCATTGTATAACCTAGAAGGCAGAATTCCAAACCCTATCGGAAACCTACTAAATCAGAGTCTGCCTTCTAACAAGTTTCCAAATGATTTGTATGCACCCCTTGACTTCGCTGAGATGATAGAGTCTGCCTGCAATACAAAAGACTAGGGTTCAATCCCTGGGTCAGGAAGATCTCCTGGTGAAGGGCATGGCAACCCACTTCAGTATTCTTGCCTGGAAAAATCCCATGGATGGAGGAGCCTGGCAGGCTGAAGTCCATGGCTCACAAAAAGCTGGACATGACTGAACAAGTAACACTTGATGTTTCAACCCAGTGTAACTAAAACCGTAATTCCAAATGTTGGCAGTACAAGAGCTAAGGTTGAAAAACAAGGGCAGATCATAGAAGGTTTTTATCTAGCATGCATAAAGATGCATGTAAGAGAAATCTTCATTCAGGGGACTTTAAAAAGAAAGAGATTTGTTTAATGTCCAGAATCAAGGTGACCCCAAGGATAGTAACTTAGAAAGGTGAGTTAAATATCATTACCGTTCATGTTGACTGAATTCTCACATTAGCAGCATAATGGGTGCAGGTCTTCTGGAGGCTACATCAAGTGGTGTCATTTCTTTCTGTTAGGTAGTTAGAATAGGGAAAAGGAGTCCAAAATGGCAGTGGCTAAAAGACAAAGTAGGGAAAAGTCTGCAAAAATAGAACAAAGAAAGGCCAAAGAAATGTCCGAGGACCGGAGTCAGGACTTCAGGTAGAACAGCACTCCTGGCTGAGCCCAATTTGCATAGGGCAGGCCCAGGGGGAGGAAAAAATATATAAAAGGAGGAGCCAAAGCGCTTTCTCTTTCTCCCACATGCCTACGCTCTCTCTCTCTCTCTCTCCCCCCAGCCCCACCCCCACCACGCACCTGCACACTCCTCCAGTCTCTTCTCTTCTTAGAGAATGGTTTCTCCTGCTATCTTCTAAATAAAATAGAGCTGTAACACTGATTTGTCTAAGAGCTATGACATGATTTGTTCAAGACCTGAGAGCTGTGATGCGCAGAGGGCTTTAATGTCCTTCACCCCAAATCATTGTTGTGACGAGACAAGAACCGAGAAACATACACTTGCCTGACATTTCCATATATGTTTTATAGGAGAAAAGAGAAATTCCAAGAATTCCCTCAGAGGACATTTATTGTTTCTCATTGTCCAAAACTGGACCATGCTTATCCTTAAAACAGTTAGTGGCCCTGGAAAAAGAGATCACCATGATTAGCTTAGATAATCAACATCAGTCTCAGAAGCTCAACTTGGGATCATTTTCCAATGATTCATATAAAGTTAGCTATGAAATTTGAAAAATAGGTGTTGTGTTGGGTTAAATAAAGGGGAAAAGAGGTTTTTGGGTTTTTTTGTTTTGTTTTGTTTTGTTTTGTTTTGTTTTGTTTTGTAGCCAACTTCCTCCAGAGTCAATGTGGAAAGACTGAAAGATTTTTAAGTGGGATAGTAATGACTAAATCTATTTATAAGAAAAAATATTTTGTTTATCTTCTCAAAGAACTAGCTTTTAGTTTTATGAGCTTTGCTATAGTTTCTTTAATTTCTTTTTCAATGATTTATTCTCTGATTTTATGATTTCTTTCCTTCTACTAACTTTTGGGGTGTTCTTCTTTTTGTTTTAAAGAGGCTTTACAAGTAAAGTTAGGTTATTTATTTGATGTTTCTCTAGTTTCTTGAGATAGGCTTGTATTGTTATGAACTTCCATCTAAGCCCTACTTTTACTGAATCCCATAGGTTTTCATTATCATTTGTCGTGTTTTCATTATCATTTGCTTCTATGCATATTTTGATTTCCTTTTTGATTTCTTCAGTGATCTATTGGTTATTCAGAAATGTGTGGTTTAGCCTCTGTATGTTTGTGTCTTTAATAGTTTTTTTCCCCCCCGCCCTGTGGTTGATATCTAATCTTACAACATTGTGATCAGAAAATATGTTTAAAATAACTTCAATTAAAAAAAAAATAATTACCAAGGCTAGATTTTTGGCCCAGGATCTGATCCATTCTGGAGAATGTTCTTTGTGCACTTGAGGAAAAGGTATAATCCATTGCTTCTGGGTGTAGATATCAATAGATCCTATAGATATTAATTAGGTCTAACTGGCCCAATGTATTATTTAAAGCTTGTGTTTCCTTGTTTTTCTGTCTGGATGATCTATCTGTCCATTGATGTGAATGGGGTATTCAAGTCCCCCACTATTATTGTGTTACTATCAATTTCCCCTTTAATAGTTGTTAGCATTTGTCTTATATATTGAGTTGCTTCTATGTTGGGTGTATATATACTTATAATTGTTATATCTTCTTCTTGGATTGATCCTTGATCATTATATAGTGCCCTTCTTTGTCTCTTATAACAGTCTTTAAAGTCTATTTTATCTGATATGAGTATTACTATTCTTACTTTCTTTTGGTCTCCATGTGCATGAAATATCTTTTTCCAGCCCCCTGTTTTCAGTATGTGTGTGTCCCTAGGCTTGAGGTAGGTCTCTTGTAGACAGCATATATAGGGATCATGTTTTTATATTCATTCAACCAGTCTTTGTCTTTTGATGAGAGCATTTAACACATTTATGTTTAATGTAATTATTGATAAGTATGATCCCATTACCATTTACTTTATTGTTATGGGTGCATTTTTATAAACCTCTTCATCTTGTTCTCTGAGAAGATAAACAAAATAGACAAACAGTTAGTCAGACTCAACAACAACAAATAAAAAGGTAAAGATTCAAATCAATAATATTAGAAATGAAAATGGAGAAACTGCAACAGACAGCATAGAAATACAAGCAATCACAAGAGACTACTATGAGCAACTATATGCCATTAAAATGAACAGCTTGGAAGAAATGGACACATTCTTAGAAAAGTATAGTTTAAAACTGTACCAGGAAGAAATAGGAAATTTGAACAGACTAATCACAAGCATGGAAATCAAAAGTGTATCAAAAATTTACCCCCAAACAAAAGCCCAGCTCCAGATGATTTCACAGGTGAATTTATTTAGAGAAATTTAGAGAATTTAGAGAAGAGTTAACACCTATCTTACTCAAGATCTTCTAGAAAATTGCAGAGGAAGATAAACTCCCAAACTCATTCAAAGATGCCACAAAATAAGAAAACCACAGGCCAATATCACTGGTGAACATAGATGAAAAAAATCCTCAAGAAAATTCTAGTAAATAGAATCCAATAACATATTTAAAAGATTATACATCATGATCTAGTGGACTTTATTCCAGGGAAGTCAGGATTCTTCAATATTCACAAATCTATCAATGTGATACACCATATTAACAAATTGAAAGATAAAAATCATATGATTATTTCAATAGCGGCAAAGAAAGCCTTTGAAAAAATTCAACACTGATTTATGATAAAAACTCTCCAGAAAGTAGGCATAAAAGAATAGAGTTTAATATAATAAAAGCCATGTATGACAAAGCCACAGGAAATCAAAGAAAATTAAATTTAAAAAAAAAGGAAAAGAAGAAGTAAAATTCTCACTGTTTGCAGATATGATCCTCTACATAGAAAACCCTAAAGATGCCACCAGAAAATTACTAGAGGTAATCAATGAATATGGGAAAGTTTCAGGATATGAAATTAATACAGAAACTTAATACAGAAATCCTTTGCATTCCTATTTACTAAAAATGAAAAATCAGGAAGAGAAATTAAGGACATATTCCCATTAACCATTGCAATGAAAAAAAATAGAATACTTAGTCATAAATTTACCTAAAGAAACAAAAGACCTGTATATAGAAAGCTATAAAACACTGATGAAAGAAATCAAACATGACACAAATAGAGGAAGATATATACCATATTCTTGGATTGGAAGACTCAATATAGTGAAAATGAGTATACTACCCAAAGCAATCTATAGATTCAATGCAATCCCTATCAAACTACCAATATTATTTTTCAAAGAACTAGCACAAATAATTTCACAGTTTTGTATGGAAGCACATAAGACCCTGAATAGCCACAGCAATCTTAAGAAGGAAGAATGGAGTTGGAGGAATCAACCTTCCTGACTTCAGACTATACTACAAAGCTACAGTTATCAAGACAGTATGGTACTGGCACAAAGCCATAAATATAGATCAATGGAACAAAATAGAAAGTCCAGAGACAACTCCACACTCACTGGATGCCATATCTTTGAGAAAGGAGGCAAAAATATGCAGTGGAGAAAAGACAGTCTCTTCAACAAGTGGTGCTGGGAAAACTGGTCAAATACATGTAAAAGAATAAAACTAGAACATTTTCTAATACCATACACAAAAAATAAACTCAAAATGGGTTAAATACCTAAATATAAGAGCAGAAACTATAAAACTCTTAGAAGAAAATATAGGCAGAACATTTGATGACATAAATCAGAGCAAGATCTTCTATGACCCACTTCCCAGAGTAATGAAAATAAACAAACAGAACCTAATTAAACTTAAAAACTTTTGCCCCACAGAGAAAACTATAAGCAAGGTGAAAAGACAGCCCTCAGAATGAGAGAAAATAAAATCAAATGAAACAACTGACAAATAATTGATCTCCAAACTATACAAGCAGCACATGCAGCT
This sequence comes from Capricornis sumatraensis, assembly GCF_032405125.1. Lineage (NCBI taxonomy): Eukaryota > Metazoa > Chordata > Mammalia > Artiodactyla > Bovidae > Capricornis > Capricornis sumatraensis. The sequence continues at coordinate 42,729,306 of NC_091081.1, read as the reverse complement.
CAAAACCAGAAAAATAAAAAACCTAATAAAATATAAGGCAAAATACCTAGACAAGCATTTCTCCAAAGAAGCCATACAGATGGCTAATAAACACATGAAAAGATGCTTAACTTCACTTATTATTAGAGAACTGCAAATCAAAACTGCAATGAAGTATCATCTCACAGCAGTCAGAATAACCATCATCAAAAAGTCTAAAAACAGTAAATATTGGAAAAAGTGTGGAGAAAAGAGAATCATTGTACAATGTTGGTGAGAATGCAAATTGATACAGGCAGCATAGGGAACAGTGTGAAGATTCCTTAAAAAACTGGAGAAAAAAACTACTATACAACTCAGCAATCCCACTGGTGGGCAGACACCCTGAGTAAACCAGAATTTAAAGAGACACATGTACCCCAGTTTTCATTGCAGTGCTGTCTACAGCAGCTTGACATGGAAACAACCTAGATATCCATTGTCAGATAGATGGATAAAGAATTTGTGGTATATATTAAAAAATGGAATATTACTCAGCTATAAAAAGGAATATATTTCAGTGAGTTTTAATGAGGTGGATGAACCTGGAGCCTATTATACTGAATGAAGTAAGTTTTAAAGAGAAAGTCAAATACTGTATATTTATGCATATATAAGGAATTTAGAAAGATTGTACTGACAGTCCTACATTCAGGGCAACAAAGGAGACATAGATGTAAAGAACAGATTTTTGGACTCAGTGGGAGAAGCTGAGGGTGGTATGATTTGAGAGAATAGCATTGAAGCATGTATATTACCATATATGAAACAGATCACCAGTCCAAGTTCAATAAATGAGACAGAGCACTCAAAGGTGGTGCTCTGGGACAACCCAGAGGGACGGGGTGGGGAGGGAGGTGGCAAGAGGGTTCACGATGGGGGGACACATGTATACTTGTGGCCGATTCATGTTGATATATGGCAAAAAACCATCACAATTGTAAAGCAATTATCCTCCAATTAAAATAATTAGTTGTAAAAAAGTGACAGTAGATAGAAAAAAAAGAAAAAATATTGTGGAAGATACATATTAAGTACAAGGCAGGGAAATTATTCTTAAGAAGCTATTAAAATTCTAGTGCAAGTAGTCTAAGAATCCAAATTTAATTAATTATAGAAATAGAGAAGAGATAGACTTGAGAGACATTGTATTCGGTTGGCCAAAATGCTCCTTCAAGTTTTTCCATGAGAGGTCACAGGAAAACTAAAATTAGCTTTTTGGTCAGCCCAGTAATAAGGAAATAGACTAAAAGGTCTGGTGACCAAATAATTGAGAGGCTATGGAAACTGCAAGGAAAAGAGGCCTGGCAGGCTACAGTCCATGGGATTGCAAAGATTCAGACACCTCTGAAGTGACTGAGTGTGCATGCAAGCGGGATTATCGGCTACACAGATGGAATATTTCCTCAAATGTAGAAACTATGTGTATTTTGTTCACTGGAATATACCAAACTTTTAATAAAGTAAAAGATACAATCTAGCTGATTAATAATTATTTGTGAATGTAATAAATAAGCATGTCATTAATTGAAGGCATTAATGCAGGTAGAGGAAAAGATTTGAGGATGAACAAAAATGCTTGTGGATCTGTGGAATGATGCTATTCAGGTCACAATTAAAAATTTAGATCTTGGGGAAAATATCTAAGCTTAAGTTTTTACTTGTATTCTCTGGGATTTTTTTTTCATCCTTTATGTTTTCTTTCTGTTCTAGTCTCTTGATCAGGCTCATTTTGCCACATGGATGACAGGACAAATCAGCATACTGAAGATCATTAAGGGGGAAGTCATGGTCTCTGAATTTCATTATCGCAGACTTACAAACTTTACACATTTGTTTTTAGTGTAACTATGTTGTCTTATATGCAGATAAGATAATAAATTAGGCAAATTCCTAGAATGAAATCCATTTCCAAGTCATATTATAGGATTAGCTAATACCATATTTTCTCACACATTTACGTTTTTCAAATTTTCTTTCTTCTTCCTGGAATCTTTTACTAACTTATTTGCCAGCTTAATTTTTATTCATCCTTTAAGTTCCAAGTGTCACCTAAGTGCAATTTTGAAACTTCTATTGGATACCTATTATGTTAGCTTAAACTGTGTTAGGTGCTAGAGTTATAAAGATAATGAGATATAATATTTGTGATCAAGAAGCTTACTACTTAGTGAGGAAATACATAGTACATGAACAAATTTATAATATGCATTGAATTTTCTGAGAGCTAATTTCTTCTTCCAATTTTATTGGGATATAATTGACATACATCACTCCAAGTTTAAGGTGTATGGCATAATGATTTGACTTACATAAATCATGAAATGATTATTACAATAAGTTTGGTGAATATCCATCATCTCATATAGATACAAAATTGAAGAAATAGATAAAAATTTTCCTTGTATGAGAACCCTTAGGATTAACTCTCATAAGAACTTTCATACATTGCATATTGTGTGTGTGTGCTCAGTCGTGTCTGACTCTTTTTGACCCCATTGTAGCCCACCAGGCTCCTCTGTCATGGAAATTGTCATTTCCTCCTCCAGAGGATCTTCCCAAACCAGAGATTGAACCCACATCTCTTCCATCTTCTGATTGGTGGGCGGATTCTTTACCACTGTGCCACCTGGGTAGCCTATACATTATATAGGGCAGTGTTAGTTATGTTAATCATGTTGTATACTATATCCCTAGTCCTTATTTATCTTATAGTTAGAAGTTTGTACCTTTTGATCAACTGCATGAAATTCCCCCTCCCTTGACTCCCTACATCTAGTCACCACAGAACTAATCTCTTTTTCTATGTTTTTTTAATTTGTTGTTTTTTAAGGTACAGTTGACTTACAAAACTGTGTTAGTTTCTAGTATTCTGTGTTAGTTTTTAGTTTATAGTAATTTGATATTTCTATATATAGTAAAGCAATCACCAGGAAAAGTCTAGTTACCATCTAACACCATAAAAAAGAATATAATGATTGTACTGCCCAGATTGTACATTTCATTGCTGTGACGTATTTGTTTTGTAACTGAAAGTTTGTTCTTAATTTTCCTCACCCATCTTACTCATTTCTCAACCTTCCTCCCCTCTGGCAACCAGCTGTTTGTTATCTGGGATACTACTGATTTTTCGAGTAGGGACCATTCCGTGCTTCCCTGTCCATCACTAACTCCTGGAGCTTACTCAGACTCACGTCCATTGAGTCGGTGATGCCTCATTCTCTGCCGTCCCCCTCTCCTCCTGCCTTCAATCTTTCCCAGCATCAGAGTCTTTTCCAAGAAGTCAGTTCTTCCCATCAGGTGTCCAAAGTATTGGAGTTTCAGCTTCAGCATCAGTCCTTCTAATGAATATTCAGGACTAATTTCCTTTAGGATTGACTGGTTTGATCTCCTTGCAGTCGAAGCAACTCTCAAGAGTCTTCTCCAATACCACTGTTCAAAAGCATCAATTCTTCAGTGCTTAGCTTTCTTTATAGTCCAACTCCCATATCTATACATGACTACTGGAAAAATCATAACATTGACTAGATCGACCTTTCTCAGACCACAAATGGAGTCTCTGCTTCTTGTTACAACTAGGGGGTCTTTGAGAAAGTCATTTAATTTCTTACTAACTTTGGTTTCTATGTGGAATATTGAAAAACAAAAACTAGAGAAAAATAGGTTTTCTCAAAGTTACTTACTAGTTTTTGTTGTTATCTTTATGGTTAAACAGCTCAGTAATAACAATAGCAAAATACCATGCTGTTTATTATATATTAATCACTCACAGTTCTAAGTATTTTATAATTGATTCATGAAATCCTCAAAAAGACTATGAGAGAGTTTGTTATTATTTTTATAGTTACCATTATTCCTATTTTGGATTGGAGAAACTGAACCATGAAGCTAAATAACTGGCCAAGGTCACCCAATTAGTAAGTCATATAACCAGCGTTCATTGTCAGTCCAAAGTCTAAGCTTTAACCATTATCCTGCACTTTCAATTGAATTTTGTTTCTATAAGAAATTATACAGTCAATGTATGTGGGTCTTTTATAATATAAATTTCCAAACTTGCAATTATAATTCCTGTCAATCGAATCATATTTAAAAAAAATTTTGTATACATTATGTTTTGAGAGTCTTTACCAGTGTAATTTCATCATTTATGTCATTCATTCAACTTATTTGCACAAGTATTAAATAAATAATCTTAGATTGAATTTCAACATGAATACACAATCTCATACTTTTAAATTTGATTCCCTATTAACTTTAAATATTTAGATATTTTAGGAAATGGATTATTTTTTAGGAAATGGATTCTTTTTTCTTAATTCTTTTTATTTTATTTTTTTAAATTTTAAAATCTTTAATTCTTACATGCGTTCCCAAACATGAACCCCCCTCCCACCTCCCTCCCCATAACATCTCAGTGGGTCATCCCATGCACCAACCCCAAGCATGCTGTATCCTGCGTCAGACATGGACTGGCGATTCAATTCTTACATGATAGTATACATGATAGAATGCCATTCTCCCAAATCATCCCACCCTCTCCCTCTCCCTCTGAGTCCAAAAGTCCATTATACACAGCTGTGTCTTTTTTCCTGTCTTGCATACAGGGTCGTCATTGCCATCTTTCTAGATTCCATATATATGTGTTAGTATACTGTATTGGTGTTTTTCTTTCTGGCTTACTTCACTCTGTATAATCGGCTCCAGTTTCATCCATCTCATCAGAACTGATTCAAATGAATTCTTTTTAATGGCTGAGTAATACTCCATTGTGTATATGTACCACAGCTTTCTTATCCTTTCATCTGCTGATGGACATCTAGGTTGTTTCCATGTCCTGGCTATTATAAACAGTGCTGCGATGAACATTGGGGTACATGTGTCTCTTTCAATTCTGGTTTCCTCGGTGTGTATGCCCAGCAGTGGGATTGCTGGGTCATAAGGTAGTTCTATTTGCAATTTTTTAAGGAATCTCCACACTGTTCTCCATAGTGGCTGTACTAGTTTGCATTCCCACCAACAGTGTAGGAGGGTTCCCTTTTCTCCACACCCTCTCCAGCATTTATTGCTTGCAGATTTTTGGATCGCAGCCATTCTGACTGGTGTGAAGTGGTACCTCATTGTGGTTTTGATTTGCATTTCTCTGATAATGAGTGATGCTGAGCATCTTTTCATGTGTTTTGTTAGCCATCTGTATGTCTTCTTTGGAGAAATGTCTATTTAGTTCTTTGGCCCATTTTTTGATTGGGTCATTTATTTTTCTGGAATTGAGCTGCATAAGTTGCTTATGTATTTTTGAGATCAGTTGTTTGTCAGTTGCTTCATTTGCTATTATTTTCTCCCATTCTGAAGGCTGTCTTTTCACCTTGCTTATAGTTTCCTTTGTTGTGCAGAAGCTTTTAATTTTAATTAGATCCCATTTGTTTATTTTTGCTTTTATTTCCAGAATTCTGGGAGGTGGATCATAGAGGATCCTGCTGTGATTTATGTCGTAGAGTGTTTTGCCTATGTTCTCCTCTAGGAGTTTTATAGTTTCTGGTCTTACACTTAGATCTTTAATCCATTTTGAGTTTATTTTTGTGTGCGGTGTTAGAAAGTGATCTAGTTTCATTCTTTTACAAGTGGTTGACCAGTTTTCCCAGCACCACTTGTAAAGAAATTAAGGAAACAATTCCATTCACCATTGCAATGAAAAGAATAAAATACTTAGGGATATATCTACCCAAAGAAACTAAAGACCTATATATAGAAAACTATAAAACACTGATGAAAGAAATCAAAGAGGACACTAATAGATGGAGAAATATACCATGTTCATGGATCGGAAGAATCAATATAGTGAAAATGAGTATACTACCCAAAGCAATTTACAAATTCAATGCAATCCCTATCAAGCTACCAGCCATATTTTTCACAGAACTAGAACAAATAATTTCAAGATTTGTATGGAAATACAAAAAACCTCGAATTGCCAAAGCAATCTTGAGAAAGAAGAATGGAACTGGAGGAATCAACGTGCCTGACTTCAGGCTCTACTACAAAGCCACAGTCATCAAAACAGTATGGTACTGGCACAAAGACAGACATATAGATCAATGGAACAAAATAGAAAGCCCAGAGATTAATCCACACGCATATGGACACCTTATCTTTGACAAAGGAGGCAAGAATATACAATGGAAACGGATTCTTAATAATTGGGAATACATTCACAGTCTTGACATAGGTATCATTTATGGAGCAACATATTTCAGAGATTGTTCTAGACCAGCAAAACTTTTTTTATATAATAGACATCTAACTTTGGTCTTAGGTATGAAAGTAAATACTTACTTATAAACCATAAACAATTGGATCATATTTTTGGCAATTTTATTTATTAAAATTATTCATCATCTCAGTGAACAGCGTTGCAATTTAAATTTTTTGTATTTATAATGATCAGACCATCAAATAAAATTCATTTTGTAGTAAATTATAAGATGTTTCTATTTTAAAAGCACTAAACCTTTAAAATAGTAATATGGTAAATAAAAATGCTAACATTTCGTATCTAGAGAAGGGAACAGCTACCCACTCCAGTATTCTGGCCTGGAACATTTAATGAACTATATTTTGATCTGCCACCATCCTCCATACTTCTTTGGATGTGCTCTTTCTTCTCTAATTACTTTTGGCTTTAATCACTTAAAGTGAAACCAACAGTTTTGAAATATAGGCAGTTACATCTGCTGGTGAAATGATGTCATCAGTCCATGGGCTCACTCACTCAGGACTAGAGCAGTCAGAGTCATCACCTTCTTAATCATGGTCTAGATTTGGTCAGATTTCCAGTAGGTATAAGACAAACTCTAAACTTGTGTTCTCCCAGACTCCAGTCTTCCTTTACTCTTGACATTCTGCTACGAGAGAACACCCTTTCTTTTTTCACATATGTCCTGTTCCCAAAGATGAATTATAAGTTTTCTGAAGTCCTGTTTACTTTGCCATCCAACTTCTAAGAAGCTGAAACCAATGTTATAAAACATCTTTATAGCAATCTAGTGGAATTAAAGGTCTTGTTCTAAACATCTTAATGACACAAAATGAATGAAGTGCCATCCACTGAATTCTCAAATAAGTCACTTAATGCCTAGAACATTCTGCTCCCATGATTCACTAACATACTAGATTCCCTGAAAGACTGCAATGCACTATTTTAAACTATGTCTCTGACCCCTCCAGATAGAGAACCTACCTAAATTCTCATTATTCAGTGAAACAGTGTTCTCAGTATGCCTCAAATCCAATCACACTTAGCTATGGTAGGGCATACACCATCAGTTCAGTTCAGCTCAGTCCCTCAGTTGTGTCTGATTCTTTGCGACCCCATGAATCGTAGCATGCCAGGCCTCCCTGTCCATCACCAACACCTGGAGTTCACTCAGACTCAGGTCCATCGAGTCAGTGACGCCATCCAGCCAACTCATCCTCTGTCGTCCCCTTCTCCTCCTGCCCCCAATCCCTCCCAGCATCAGAGTCTTTTCCAATGAGTCAACACTTCGCATGAGGTGGCCAAAGTACTGGAGTTTCAGCATTAGCATCATTCCTTCCAAAGAAATCCAGGGCTGATCTCCTTCAGAATGGACTGGTTGGATCTCCTTGCAGTCCAAGGGACTCTCAAGAGTCTTCTCCAACACCACAGTTCAAACCCATCAATTCTTCAGCGCTCAGCCTTCTTCACAGTCCAACTCTCACATCCATACATGACTACTGGGAAAACCATAGCCTTGACTAGACAGACCTTAGTTGGCAAAGTAATGTCTCTGCTTTTGAATATGCTATCTAGGTTGGTCATAACTTTTCTTCCAAGGAGTAAGCGGCTTTTAATTTCATGGCTGCAGTCACCATCTGCAGTGATTTTGGAGCCCCAAAAAATAAAGTCTGACACCGTTTCCACTGTTTCTCCATCTATTTCCCATGGAGTAATGGGACCGGATGCCATGATCTTCATTTTCTGAATGTTGAGCTTTAAGCCAACTTTTTCGGTCTCTTCTTTTACTTTCATCAAGAGGCTTTTTAGCTCCTCTTCACTTTCTGCCATAAGGGTGGTGTCATCTGCATTTCTGAAGTTATTGATATTTCTCCCGGCAATCTTGATTCCAGCTTGTGTTTCTTCCAGCTCAGCATTTCTCATGATGTACTCTACATATAAGTTAAATAAGCAGGGTGACAATATACAGCCTTGACGTACTCCTTTTCCTATTTGGAACCAGTCCATTGTTCCATGTCCAGTTCTAACTGTTGCTTCCTGACCTGCATACAGATTTCTCAAGAGGCAGGTCAGGTGGTCTGGTATTCCCATCTCTTTCAAAATTTTCCACAGTTTCTTGTGATCCACACAGTCAAAGGCTTTGGCATAGTCAATAAAGCAGAAATAGATGTGTTTTTGGAACTCTCTTACTTTTTCCATGATCCAGCGGATGTTGGCAATTTGATCTCTGGTTCCTCTGCCTTTTCAAAAACCAGCTTGGACATTACGAAGTTCATGGTTCATGCATTGCTGAAGCCTAGCTTGGAGAATTTTGAGCATTACTTTACTAGCATGTGAGATGAATGCAATTGTGCGGTAGTTTGAGCATTCTTTGGCATTGCCTTTCTTTGGAATTGGAACGAAAACTGACCTTTTCCAGTCCCGTGGCCACTGCTGAGTTTTCCAAACTTGCTGGCATATTGAGTGCACCACTTTCACAGCATCATCTTTCAGGATTTGAAACAGCTTGATTGGAATTCCATCACCTCCACTAGCTTTGTTCGAAGTGATGCTTTCTAAGGCCCACTTGACTTCACATTCCAAGATGTCTGGTTCTAGATGAGTGACCACACCATCGTGATTATCCGGGTTGTGAAGATCTTTTTTGTACAGTTCTTCTGTGTATTCTTTTCATCTCTTCTTAATATCTTCTGCTTCTGTTAGGTCCATACCATTTCTCTCCTTTATTGAGCCCATCTTTGCATGAAATGTTCCCTTGCCATACCAATAAATAATTAAGTTTCACGAATGTAACAGAAGCATCTACTTCTTAATCATTCTTACAAACTATGGGTACTAGTCAGGACATTAAAATATACACATAAAATTTAAATCTGGAAAGATAAAGAATCTGTAAACTCTCAGTTTTACATTAAACCATAGAAATTATCTTTCTTACAATTTCAACAACATTGTAGTTATTTTTCAAAATTTTATTTTTTAATATATTTTTGCCCAGTATTTTTAACATATTTTAAAATAGATTAAAAAATCAATTGTTGCATGTGTGTTTTATCAAGGTAAATATACATGTTTTGAGGCATCTCAGAGAAAGCAGCATGGGCTTGTTCAAAATAGCAATCATAGAAAAATAATTAAGAAATGGAATAAAAGAGTTTATATAATAAATCTATATGCATGAGAAATAAAATGAAAATGCACACAACAATAAAATATGAATACTACAATGATAATTCATTCTAAGAAAGTTAAAATGTGTACAATAAATGGAAAGAGCCACATGAATGGTGTAAGAGGACTGTCTTTGATTATATTTCCCTAAGAATAAAACTGTCCTTTTAATATATTATCTATCTTTGATTTAATTTCTGATACTGCCAAAGTATGGCAAATATTGATTTAAGGTATAAAGTAATATATTTCAACATATAATAATCTGTCACTTAAAGTAAGTTTGTCTTCCATCTCACTTTATATTCTAGCTCAGAGAATATATTTTCCCTCAAATTCCAAAGGAGGAAGACACTTATGTTTCTGAATTTCAAATTTGCAGTATTATACACCATAAAAAATAAAAAATGAGAAATTTGCCTGGATGTGTAACTTTTCCAACCCACATTCAGCTGAAATGAAGGCCATGTCAGGAGTAGAACATGTTCTACTTGCCATGATGAATAACTGGTACTAACAGCAGCTATGGAGGCAGAGCCATTAGAGAGATGGATGAATAGATCAGTAAGGAGAGGCGCACAGATCTGCTGATGGGAAGGTCACAAAGCAAACATTAACAATTAAGGACATTAATATATTCTCCCACACCAGTGCTTTTTCAATAGTGACTTTTGACAGGTACAATCTGGCTCCTATATGTCTCTGCCTAAACCTCAGGGACAGTTTTAGTTCAATTCACAAACATGTTCATGGATTTGCCTTTCAAGATAGAAACAACTGAAAACAGGGCTTAGCTTTTTATATATTGTATACATTGGAACTTGTCTCTTCCCTGAGCAGACAAATGAATGAATAGTCTGTGAAGTCACAAACACGTGTAAAGTAATCACAATTTTTGTGGGTTTTGGGTTTTTTTTTTTTAGTAATTACATGTGTAGTTCCTCATTGACATGAATACAGATATGCATGTGTGTGTGTGTGTGTGTGTGTGTGTGTGTGTTCTCAAATTTATTTTTAAATTGGCCAGTTCAGTTCAGTTCAGTCACTCAGTAGTGTCCAATGCTTTGCGACCCCATGAATCACAGCATGACACGCCTCCCTGTTCATCACCAACTCCCAGAGATCACTCAGACTCACGTCCATCGAGTCAGTGATGCCATCCAGCCATCTCATCCTCTGTTGTCCCCTTCTCCTCCTGCCCCCAATCTCTCCTAGCAGCAGAGTCTTTTCCAATGAGTCAACACTTCACATTAGGTGGCCAAAGTACTGGAGTTTCAGCTTTAGCGTCATTCCTTTCAAAGAAATCCCAGGGCTGATCTCCTTCAGAATGGACTGGTTGGATCTCCTTGCAGTCCAAGGGACTCAAGAGTCTTCTCCAACACCACAGTTCAAAAGCATCAATTCTTTGGTGCTCAGCCTTCTTCACAGTCCAACTCTCACATCCATACATGACCACAGGAAAAACCGTAGCCTTGACTAGACGAAACTTAGTCGGCAAAGTAATGTCTCTGTTTTTGAATACGCTAAATTGGCCAAAGTGATGGTTAATATGGAAGCTACTCTTACCATTTGGAGGAGGGGGCAAGAGAAAAAAATAAATGCCTAAATAGATAAGATGGCTGAATGGCATCACCAACTTGATGGAGATGAGTTTAAGCAAGCTCCAGGAGTTGGTAATGGATAGGGAAGCCTGGAGTGCTACAGTCCATGGAGTCACAAAGAGTTGGACACAATTGACCGACTAAACTAAATTGAAAGAAGATGAAGAAGTTACAGATCATTTTCCCAGATGGCATATTGCTTGTCTTATTTTATCGAGGTGCTCTGAACAGCCCCCACACTAGGGATAGTCAGGACAAACAACACATAGGCATCAATTGGTATGAATAAAAAAGTTATTCCTTATATAGAAAACAACAAAAATAATTTCCAAAGAGAAGGGCTCAGGTTGGGTCTGGAGTGAAACAAGAGGTGTGAAAGTGGGTGACGGATTTGTATTTTTGCCAAGATGTACTGCTGATTTCTTGAAGGCTTGCTCAGATGTGGAGTAAAGGTGAAGAGGAAAGCATGAGTCTTGAAAGCTGTCAAGAGTCGAACATCAAAAATTAAATTTTCATCCTTATCATACTAGTTTTAATATAAAATAATTACCATAATATCAACATTTGAAATGCTGAGAGAGAATATCTTTTGTGGAATTTTCTCCTAATGAACAATTATAATTTCTTAATTAGAATAATTACACTTCAATCATTCATAGCATTTCCAGGAGATTTTTCCTGCCTTACATTATTTAATTATTGCATCTAAGAAGGACATAGACCCAAAATTATCTTCCTCATTAATATTTCCCTCCTCAAGTTAGTTGTTATATCACTATGTAACTTCCAGCTAAAAAATAGATTATAGGAAGTATATACCCTTGAATAAGAATTTATTTTAATGGAACTCTGCTATCCTTAAAGAACTGTGAGTTGAAATTATTTGTATTTATAGAAACTGGGATTAGACCTTACAATAAACAATTTTCACAGGAATTTTCAGAGGTATTTTGCAGGATATGTGCCAAATATAACACAGTGGCACTATAAAAACTAGGTATGTTTGCATTTTTAGTGCAGGATGAGGGGCACAGAGAAAAAAGAAACCTGACATTGATTAAGCTCTGTTATGTGTCAAACACCATGTCAGGTGTTTTACATATTTTTCATACCTCTTCCATATAAGGAGAGCATAAATTTTTACAATTTATTTTTGAGAATATTGAGATGCAGTGAGATTCAGAAATGTTCTCAAGGCTGCTCAACTATGAAGTTAAAACTGGGATCAATAACTTCAAAAAAGGTATGTTCTTTATATTTTCTGTGTTTATTAGCCCAAACTGTATTAACATGCCAATCTGTGAAGTGATATTTCAATAAAAGCTGTAGGACAATTTCATATGTAATCATACATCATTTTGTTTTATTACTATCTAAGATCCTATATAGACTGTTTTAATCTTGGCATATTTACAAGCACCTAAATTTCCATTGCAAGCACTTTTCTGCTGTTATTTAGTCACTAAGTTATGTCTGACTTTTTGTGACCCCCATGGACTGTAGTCTGCCAGGTTCCTGTCCATGGATTTCTCAGGCAAGAATACTGGAGTTCATTTCCATTTCTTTCTCCAGAGTATCTTGCTGACCCAGTGATAGAACCCATGTTTCCTGCTTTGCAAGTGGATTCTTTATTACTGAGCCACCAGGGGAGCCTTAATGTGTTCCATGATATTGTCATATTTCTTCTAGATCATGTTCTGTGTATCATGTTATTCTAAACTAAAATTTTATTTTATTCTAGGTGATAACAAACTCACTTAAATTATGATACTCAGTTTCTTCCTTTCAATATTATATTAAATCACATTGACAATATTATCAGTGCCTATTCTTAAAGTCTATGAAATTCACAAAATTATCCAATAGTTTTTGCTTATATCAATGTTGGGAACCTGGAATGTCAGGTCCATGAATCAAGGCAAATTGGAAGTGGTCAAACAAGAGATGGCAAGGGTGAACGTCGACATTCTATGAATCAGCGAACTAAAATGGACTGGAATGGGTGAATTTAACTCAGATGACTGTTACATCTACTACTGTGGGCAGGAATCCCTCAGAAGAAATGGAGTAGCTATCATGGTCAACAAAAGAGTCCGAAATGCAGTACTTGGATGCAATTTCAAAAAAGACAGAATGATCTCTGTTCGTCTCCAAGGCAAACCATTCAATATCACAGTTATCCAAGTCTATGCCCCAACCAGTAATGCTGAAGAAACTGAAGTTGAACGGTTTTATGAAGACCTACAAGATCTTTTAGAACTAACACCCAAAAAAGATGTCCTTTTCATTATAGGAGACTGGAATGCAAAAGTAGGAAGTCAAGAAACACCTGGAGTAGCAGGCAAATTTGGCCTTGGAATGCGGAATGAAGCAGGGCAAAGACTAAGAGTTTTGCCAAGAAAATGCACTGGTCATAGCAAACACCCTCTTCCAACAACACAAGAGAAGACTCTACACATGGACATCACCAGATGGTCAACACCAAAATCAGATTGATTATATTCTTTGCAGCCAAAGATGAAGAAGCTCTATACAGTCAACAAAAACAAGACTAGGAGCTGACTGTGGCTCAGATCATGAACTCCTTATTGCCAAATTCAGAATAAAATTGAAGAAAGTAGGGAAAACTGCTAGACCATTCAGGTATGACCTAAATCAAATCCCTTATGATTATACAGTGGAAGTGAGAAATAGACTTAAGGGCCTAGATCTGATAGATAGAGTGCCTGAGGAACTATGGACTGAGGTTTGTGACATTGTACAGGAGACAGGGATCAAGACCATCCCCATGGAAAAGAAATGCAAAAAAGCAAAATGGCTGTCTGGGGAGGCCTTACAAATAGCTGTGAAAAGCAAAGGAGAAAAGGAAAGATATAAGCATCCAAATGCAGAGTTCCAAAGAATAGCAAGAAGAGATAAGAAAGCCTTCTTCAGCAATAATTGCAAAGAAATAGAGGAAAACAACAGAATGGGAAACACTAGAGATCTCTTCAAGAAAATTAGAGATACCAAGGGAACATTTCATGCAAAGATGGGCTCAATAAAGGACAGAAATGGTATGGACCTAACAGAAGCAGAAGATATTAAGAAGAGGTGGCAAGAATACATGGAAAAACTGTACAAAAAATATCTTCATGACCCAGATAATCATGATGATGTGATCACTAATCTAGAGCCAGACATCTTGGAATGTGAAGTCAAGTGGGCCTTAGAAAGCATCACTATGAACAAAGCTAGTTGAGGTGATGGAATTCCAGTGGAGCTGTTTCAAATCCTGAAAGATGATGCTGTGAAAGTGCTGCACTCAATATGCCAGCACATTTGGAAAACTCAGCAGTGGCCACAGGACTGGAAAAGGTCAGTTTTCATTCCAATTCCAAAGAAAGGAAATGCCAAAGAATGCTCAAAATACCGCACAATTGCACTCATCTCACATGCTAGTAAAGTAATGCTAAAAATTCTCCAAGCCAGGCTTGAGCAATACATGAACGATGAACTCCCTGATGTTCAAGCTGGTTTTTGAAAAGGCAGAGGAACCAGAGATCACATTGCCAACATCCGCTGGATCATGGAAAAAGTAAGAGAGTTCCAGAAACACCTATTTCTGCTTTATTGACTATCCCAAAGCCTTTGACTGTGTGGATCACAATAAACTGTGGAACATTCTGAAAGAGATGGGAATACCAGACCACCTCACCTGCCTCTTGAGAAATTTGTATGCAGGTCAGGAAGCAACAGTTAGAACTGGACATGGAACAGCAGACTGGTTCCAAATAGGAAAAGGAGTACGTCAAGGCTGTATATTGTCACCCTGCTTATTTAACTTGTATGCAGAGTACATCATGAGAAACGCTGGACTGGAAGAAACACAAGCTGGAATCAAGATGGCCAGGAGAAATATCAATAACCTCAGAAATGCAGATGACACCACCCTTATGGTAGAAAGTGAAGAGGAGCTAAAAAGCCTCTTGATGAAAGTGAAAGAAGGGAGTGAAAAATTTGGCTTAAAGCTCAACATTCAGAAAATGAAGATCATGGCATCTGGTCCCATCACTTCATGGGAAATAGATGAAGAAACATTAGAAACAGTGTCAGACTTTATATTTTTGGGCTCCAGAATCACTGCAGTTGGTGACTGCAGCCATGAAATTAAAAGCCGCTTACTCCTTGGAAGAAAAGTTATGACCAACCTAGATAGTATATTCAAGAGCAGAGACATTACTTTGCCCACTAAGGTCTGCCTAGTCAAGGCTATGGTTTTTCCTGTGGTCATGTATGGATGTGAGAGTTGGACTGTGAGGAAGGCTGAGTGCCGAAGAATTGATGGGTTTGAACTGTGGTGTTGGAGAAGACTCTTGAGAGTCCCTTGGACTGCAAGGAGATCCAACCAGTCCATTCTGAAGGAGATCAACCCTGGGATTTCTTTGGAAGGAATGATGCTAAAGCTGAAACTCCAGTACTTCGGACACCTCATGCAAACAGTTGACTCATTGGAAAAGACTCTGATGCTGGGAGGGATTGGGGGCAGGAGGAGAAGGGGACGACTGAGGATGAGGTGACTGAATGGCATCACTGACTCGATAGATGCGAGTCTGAGTGAACTCCGGGAGATGGTGACGGACAGGGAGGCCTGGCGTGCTATGTCATGGGGTCGCAAAGAGTTGGACACGACTGAGCGACTGAAATGAACTGAACTGAACACATGTTGTATTAATATCCTATTTTTCTTGTAACCAATTACCACAAATAGTATCTTGCGGAGGGCCAGTGTGAGGAACTCTGCCCATGGCAAAGGTCATGAAGAAGGAGGCTTGGCATACACAAAGGCGTGATAAAGCCTCAGGAAACCCCCTGTTCCTGAGCATCTACCCCCAAAACCAAAGTCTATCTACACTACTGTTTCATGCTCTCACCTACACCTCTGACTTTACGGGGGGCTCTCCCCCATCACCATTTCTCTCGGAGAAGTTAACGTGCAGCTCCAAGTCAATAAAAGTTCCTGGGCATGACAAGAGTGTTTCAGCTTAAGGACTCCTCTGAAGGTTATCTAGCCCACCTGTATAGGTTCATCTGGCCACATGGGATTGTTTACAGCCTCCCAACCTGAGAGGCAGGAGATGTTTTAGACGTACTAAAGGCAAATTCTTTTGGGAAATTGTCAGTATAGTGGATTGGTTAGGAATTATATTGGTGAAGGGTTTTTCATTTGTTGTGCCAATAATTGCTGCTAATTCCCTGCCCTGGGTGGGACAAGGGTGTCTCAAACCTCTCTGCTGGCAAACTAGTTTGTGTGACAGGATTACCCATACTCCTGCCACTAAGCAAATGATTGTTTACTACCTCTCAACCATAAACAGCACAGAGAGTTTTGGAGTATTTTGAGAGTCTTAATTAGCATAGGGCTTTTCTCATTGTTGAGTCAATGATTGCTGCCAGGCCTCCATATCCATAGGCACCTGGGAATATATTAATCAATGTATTTGGAATATAGAAAAGGAAATATAGTAGTTTTTAAGGTTAGCAATACTAGACTTTTTGAGTTAATGAATTTTCTCTTTTGTAATAGATCACTGTACTTTGTTATAAATCACTGTGTCCTTGCTATGTAAAAGTGTAACTTTATCACTATCTTAAGACTAAATAGATCTTAAGGGGAACATTGGTGAAAGGATTTTCATTTGTTGGGCTGATGTTTGCTGCTAAATCTCCATATTCCCTGCCCTTATAATGAATAGAACTAGCATATAGGAGAAATAAGTATTAACCTTTAAGCATATAGGAGAAATAAGTATTAACCTTTAAGATTAATCATGTTAACCTTGGGTTAAATAAATTCCTTTCTTGATTGTAACTCACTACACCCTCACCCTATAGGAATGCAACTTTATTTGGAGGGTAGTGCCTGGTTTAAGAAAAAACACCCTTGGAAAAAAATAAGTTTTTTGGTTATCAGAAAGAAAGGATCATAAAATGTCAGCAGGTCTCATGGCCAGAAGATGATGTAAAACCCCTAAGGTCTTTTTTTATGTAAAGTACCTGATTTTGGTAAAGGTCAGGACTGCTGACCCCTGTGTGACTCTGTATTCATCCCTATGTGTAACAAAAGGTATAAAAGCAAACCCAAAAATAAAGAAAGGGGATCAGTTTCCAGAAAGACTGATTCCCCCATGTCGCTTCTTTCTTGCTCCCCGTTTTTCTGGCTGAATTCCCATCTGGAGTGTGGGTGCTTGCCATGTCTACTTACTTGTCCCGGTTTTCAAGCCCACGCAAGAAGGAGCCCAAGGAGGGGCACCTTCCAATATTCAAGTGGCACTGGTGGCCCAATGTAGATGGTGCAAATTCCTTGTCTTGGAATTTTATTGGTATCCCACATAAACCAAGTTGTTCAGCCTCTTTTTCTCTCCTACTGTTTTCTGGCTGAATTCCCATTTGGTGCATGGGTACCCACCAAGACTATTAATTTTGCCTGGGCTTCTAAGATCATACTGGGGGAGCTTCAGTGCCTCCTCTCCTTCGGGACAACGGGAAGACACCTGTGGCCTATGTAGGTGGTGATTGGTATTCCACGTGAACCAAGTTATTTAGCCTCTTTTTCTCTGCTAATTTTCTAATCCCTCTCTATCTGTAATTAAATAAGTTATTTCCAAGGACACCAACTCCGTCCCCACCTTCAAATCACTCTGGATCCACCGGGGCTGGACACCGGCAGTATCTTAACACAAATTTATTATTTTACATTTCATCTAGTTAGAAATATGAAATATATAGTCTAAATAAAAATGTTCACATGACTGTGTTTCTTCTGGAAGACCTAGGAAGGAGCCTTTTTCTGTTTTGTTTTTGTCATTCTCGTTGTCTAGAACTCACCTCCATTCCTTCCTTCATCTTTAAAACCTGCAGTTGTGTCATTGTCTCTTCATCTTCCATCATCACATACTCTCTGATTCTGGCTCTCCTTTCTTCTGACATTTATAAGGATTCTTGTGATTACAATGGGCCCAACCACACAATTCAAGATGCTGTCGGGATCTCAAAATCCTTGCCTTAATCACATCAGCAAAGTCCTTTTTGTCATGTAAGTCAACCTGTGTATTGGTTCTGGGAATTAGGAAGTGGACATCTTTGGGTGGGGGAGAGGACATTATTCCATATACTACATAAGATAAATATTAAATGTTTTTTATGTATTCACTTTTCAACATTTAAAATCTAAGTATTGTCTATGATGTTAGTATCTTTAACCAGTCCATTGCATGATATTAAAGAAGTTTTAAAATCTTTACTGACCATGAGTCTGTAGAAAGTGTGCTGGATGAAGTGGGGGATGGTGTGGATTCTCAAGTTGTCATCCAAGAGCTGCTACTGACCCCTCTTGCCTAGATTAGTCCATATCAGAGAAGTGTACTTTACCCATAAACTAAAATAGACAGGAAACCCTTTTAAGCTAACATGTTTAAAATCTACAGTGTTTTCTGTTTATCATTTTCCTGACACCAAGATCATAAACTAGGTTACTGCATATGCTTGGCACTTATGGTTTTCCTTTAAGCTGGCTTAGTAAAAATTGTACTTAGAATTCATGGTCTTTGATTCAGAGAGTATCTGTTTTGTTTCCTTTTTTTTTTTTTTTTAAGTTTGTTAAAATCTTTGTCTTAGTTCAGGCTACTATAAAAATTACCACAGACAGGGTGGCCTAAACATCAAACATTTATTTTCCACAGTGCTGAAGGCCAGAAAGTTTAAGGTCAAGGTTCCAGCAGGTGCTGTGCCTGATGAGAGCCCTTTTTCTGGTTTGCAATTGGCCATCTTCTCATGTTCTCCTCATGTGGTAAGAAGTACAGAGAAAGGAAGCAAATACTGTGTCTGTCCTTATAAAGGTACAAATCCTATTCATGAGAGCTTCATTCTCAGGACCTAACTACTTACTAGATACCCGTCACTATGGGTGTTAGTATTTCATTATATGAATGGTGGGGAGGGGGGGATCCACAACATTCAGTACATAACATCTTGCTAAACAAACACTTACTATTTGTCAAAAAGACATTTTAAAATGCCCCTCTTAAAACCTTTTATCTCATGCATTTCTATTCAGATTTCATTATGGAATATAAAATTATTTCTCAGACCCACAAATTTAGCAACAGAGGAAATATAAATAAAAGCATCTGGTTCTTATGACTAACATAATTTTGGATACACTTAGTTATAGTTTATAAACAAATACCCCAACATCTTAGCTTCCTTAAAGAAGAAATACTCACACTACGTTTCCATCATTGATATTCTTTGGCTTAATATTGCTATAACACTGAGACCCTGCCTGATCAAGAAGAACCTAACTGGATCCTTCCTGTACACTGGGAGGGAGATGAACCAGTAGTTGAAGTGAGAACTTATATTCAGAAGCAACACTTACGTTACTTCTTATTTTTCATCTGGCAGAGCAAGTCACTGGGGTCAATATAGATACTTCCTGTATCATCAAGGAGACTGTGCCTTATTTGAGAGGAACATTTTGAGGTTCAGAGTCAAGCTTGACTCTGAAGTGATAGGACAGAGGTATATATTTTTCCCTTGGGAAAGAACAGCAAAGTTTTGGAAAAATATTTTATTGTTCTTGTTCAGTCACTAAGTTGTGTTCAAGTCTTTGTGTCCCCAGGGACTATAGAATGCCAACCTTTCCTATCCTTCACTATCTCCCAGAGTTTGCTCAAATACTTAACCATTGAGTCAGTGGTGCTATCTAACTCTCTCATCCTCTGCCACCCTCTTCTCCTTTTGCCTTCAATTTGCCCATCATCAGACATTTCCAATAAGTCCACACTTCCTATCAGGTATCCAAAGTTTTGGAGGTTAAGCTTCAGCATCATTCCTTCCAAAGAATATTCAGCATTGAGTTATTTTAAGAAGACTGGTTTGATCTCCCTGTTAAACAAGGGACTCTCAAGAGTCTTCTCCAACACTGCAATTCAAAAGCACCAATTATTTGGCACTCAGCCTTCTTTATGGTCCAATTCTCACATCCATACATGACTACTAGAAAAACAATAATTTTGACTACACAGACCTTTGTTGGAAAAGCAATATCTCTGCTTTTTAATACAGTGTCTAAGTTGGTAATAGCTTTCCTTCCAAGGGCAAGTGTCTTTCAATTTCATGGCTGTGGTCACCAGCCACAAAGATTTTGGAGCCCCCAAAATAAATTCTATCACTGCTTACATGTAAATGTAGCCATCTATTTTCCATGAAGTGATGAGACAAGGTGCCATGATCTTTATTTTCTGAATATTGAGTTTTAAGCCAGCATTTTTACTCTCCTCTTTTACTTTCATCAAGAGTCTCTTTATAACTAAAGACCTATATATAGAAAACTATAAAACACTGATGAAAGAAATCAAAGAGGACACTAATAGATGGAGAAATATACCATGTTCATGGGTTGGAAGAATCAATATAGTGAAAATGAGTATACTACCCAAAGCAATTTACAAATTCAACGCAATCCCTATCAAGCTCCCAGCCATATTTTTCACAGAACTAGAACAAATAATTTCAAGATTTGTATGGAAATACAAAAAACCTCGAATAGCCAAAGCAATCTTGAGAAAGAAGAATGGAACTGGAGGAATCAACTTGCCTGACTTCAGGCTCTACTACAAAGCCACAGTCATCAAAACAGTATGGTACTGGCACAAAGACAGACATATAGATCAATGGAACAAAATAGAAAGCCCAGAGATAAATCCACACACATATGGACACCTTATCTTTGACAAAGGAGGCAAGAATATACAATGGAGGAAAGACAATCTCTTTAACAAGTGGTGCTGGGAAAACTGGTCAACCACTTGTAAAAGAATGAAACTAGATCACTTTCTAACACCGCACACAAAAATAAACTCAAAATGGATTAAAGATCTAAATGTAAGACCAGAAACTATAAAACTCCTAGAGGAGAATATAGGCAAAACACTCTCAGACATAAATCACAGCAGGATCCTCTATGATCCACCTCCCAGAATTCTGGAAATAAAAGCAAAAATAAACAAATGGGATCTAATTAAAATTAAAAGCTTCTGCACAACAAAGGAAAATATACGCAAGGTGAAAAGACAGCCTTCTGAATGGGAGAAAATAATAGCAAGTGAAGCAACTGACAAACAACTAATCTCAAAAATATACAAGCAACTTATGCAGCTCAATTCCAGAAAAATAAACGACCCAATCAAAAAATGGGCCAAAGAACTAAATAGACATTTCTCCAAAGAAGACATACGGATGGCTAACAAACACATGAAAAGATGCTCAACATCACTCATTATCAGAGAAATGCAAATCAAAACCTCAATGAGGTACCACTTCACACCAGTCAGAATGGCTGCGATCCAAAAATCTGCAAGCAATAAATGCTGGAGAGGGTGTGGAGAAAAGGGAACCCTTCTACACTGTTGGTGGGAATGCAAACTAGTACAGCCACTATGGAGAACAGTATGGAGATTCCTTAAAAAATTGCAAATAGAACTACCTTGTGACCCAGCAATCCCACTCCTGGGCATACACACCGAGGAAACCAGAATTGAAAGAGACACATGTACCCCAATGTTCATCGCAGCACTGTTTATAATAGCCAGGACATGGAAACAACCTAGATGTCCATCGGCAGATGAATGGATAAGAAAGCTGTGGTACATGTACACAATGGAGTATTACTCAGCCGTTAAAAAGAATTCATTTGAATCAGTTCTGATGAGATGGATGAAACTGGAGCCGATTATACAGAGTGAAGTAAGCCAGAAAGAAAAACACCAATACAGTATACTAACACATATATATGGAATTTAGAAAGATGGCAATGACGACCCTGTATGCAAGACAGGAAAAAAGACACAGCTGTGTATAACGGACTTTTGGACTCAGAGGGAGAGGGAGAGGGCGGGATGATTTGGGAGAATGGCATTCTATAATGTACACTATCATGTAAGAATTGAATCGCCAGTCTATGTCTGACGCAGGATACAGCATGCTTGGGGCTGGTGCATGGGGATCACCCACAGAGATGTTATGGGGAGGGAGGTGGGAGGGGGTTTCATGTTTGGGAACACATGTAAGAATTAAAGATTTTAAAATTTAATAAAAAAAAAAGGATAAAAAAATAAAAAAAAAGAGTCTCTTTATTTCTTCTTTACTTTCTGTCATAAAGGTGGTGTCATCTGCATATCTGAGGTAATTGATATTTCTCCCCGCAATCTTGATTCCAGCTTTGCTGAATCCAGCCCAACATTTCACATAAGCAGAGTGCCATTATTTATAAGCAGAGTGCCATTATTTATAAGCAGAGTGGCAATATACAGCTTTGATATACTGCTTTCCCAATTTGGAACCAATCGGTTATTCCATGTCTGATTTTAACTGTTGTTTCTTGACCTGCATACAGATTTCTTAAGAGGCAGGTAAGGTAGTCTGATATTCCCATCTCTTTAGAAATTTTTGACAGTTTGTTTTGATCCACACAGTCAAAGGCTTTGGTGTAATCAATAAAGCAGAAGTAGATGTTTTTCTGGAACTCTCTTGCTTTATCGATGAATCAACGGATGTTGGCAATTTGATCTCTGGTTCCTCTGCCTTTTCTAAATTCAGCTTGAACATCTGCAAGTTCTTGGTTCATGTACTGTTGAAGGCTGGCTTGGAGAATTTTGAGCATTACTTTGCTAGCATGTTAGATGAGCACAATTGTGTAATACTTTGAACATTCTTTGGATAGCTTGGTTGGAATGCCGTCACCTCCACTAGCTTTTTTTTAGTAATGCTTCCTAAGGCCCACTTGATTTACTCCCAGAATGTCTGTCTCTAGTTGAATGACCACACTATTGTGGTTATCCAGGTCATTAAGACTTTTTTTTGTATAGTTCTTCTGTGTATTCTTGCCACTTCTTAATCTCTTTTGCTTATTTTATGTTCTTAGTGTTTCTGTCCTTTATTGTACTTATCCTTGCATGAATTATTCCCTTGATAGCTCCTGTTTTCTTGAAGAGTTCTCTAGTTTTTTTCCATTGTTTTGTTTTCCTCTACTTCTTTGCATTGGTCATTGAAGAAGATATTCTTATCTCTTCCTGCTGTTCTCTGAAACTTTTCATTAAGTTCAGTTCAGTTCATTTCAGTCACTCAGTTGTGTCTGATTTTTGCAACTCCATGGACTGCAACTTACCAGGCTTCCCTGTCCATCACCAACTATTGAAGTTTGCTCAAACTCATGCCCTTCCAGTCAGTGATGCCATCCAATCATCTCATCCACTGTCATCCCCTCCTCCTCTTGCCTTCAATCTTTCCAGCATCAGGGTCTTTTCCAAGGAGTCAGTTCTTCCCATCAGGTGGCCAAAGTATTGGAGTTTTAGCTTCAGCATCAGTCCTTCCAATGAATATTCAGGACTGATTTCCTCTAGGATAGACTTGTTTTGATCTCCTTGCAGTCTAAGAGACTCTCAAGACTCTTCTCCAACACCACAGTTCAAAAGCATCAATTCTTTGGCGCTCAATTTCTTTACAGTCCAACTCTCACATCCATACATGACCACTGGAAAAACCATACTCTTGACTAGATGGACCTTTGTCAGGCAAAGTAATGTCTCTTTTATATATACTGTCTAGGTTGGTCATAGTTTTTCTTCCAAGGAGCAAGAATCTTTTAATTTCATGTCTGCAATCACCATCTGCAGTGATTTTGGAGGCCAAGAAAATAAAGTCTGTCACTGTTTCCATCGTTTCCCATATAGTTGGCGTGAGGTGATGGGACCAAATGCCATGATCTTAGTTTTTTTTTTTGTTTTGTTTTTATTTCATGATCCTAGTGTTTTCACTTTTGAGTTTTAAGCCAGCTTTTTCACTCTCCTCTTTCACTTTCATCAGGAGGCTTTTTAGCTCCTCTTCACTTTCTGCCATAAGGGAGGTGTCATCTGCATATCTGAAGTTATTGATATTTCTCCCGGCAATCTTGATTCCAGCTTGTGTTTCTTCCAGTCCAGCGTTTCTCATGATGTACTCTGCATACAAGTTAAATAAGCAGGGTGACAATATACAGCCTTGACGTACTCCTTTTCCTATTTGGAACCAGTCTGTTGTTCCATGTCCAGTTCTAACTGTTGCTTCCTGACCTGCATATGGATTTCTCAAGAGGCAGGTCAGGTGGTCTGTTATTCTCATTTCTCTCAGAATGTTCCACAGTTTATTGTGATCCACACAAAGGCTTTGCCATAGTAAATAAAGCAGAAATAGATGTGTTTCTGGAACTCTCTTGCTTTTTCCGTGATCCAGTGGATGCTGGCAATTTGATCTCTGGTTCCTCTGCCTTTTCTAAAACCAGCTTGAACATCAGGGAGTTCACGGTTCACTTATTGCTGAAGCCTGGCTTGGAGAATTTTGAGCATTACTTTACTAGCATGTGAGATGAGTGCAATTGTGCAGTAGTTGGAGCATTCTTTGACATTGTCTTTCTTTGGAATTGGAAGGAAAACTGACCTTTTCCAGTCCCGTGGCCACTGCTGAGTTTTCCAAATATGCTGGCACACTGAGTGGAGCACTTTCACAGCATCATCTTTCAGGATTTGAAACAGCTGCACTTGAATTCCCTCACCTCAACTAGCTTTGTTCGTAGTGATGCTTTCTAAGGCCCACTTGACTTCGCATTCCAAGATGTTTGGCTCTAAATTCATAATCACATCATCATGATTATCTGGGTCATGAAGATATTTTTTGCACAGTTCTTCTGTGTATTCTTGCCACCTCTTCTTAATATCTTCTGCTTCTGTTAGGTCCATACCATTTCTGTCCTTTATCGAGCCAATCTTCGCATGAAATGTTCCCTTGGTATCTCTAATTTTCTTAAAGAGATATCTAGTCTTCCCCAATCTGTTGTTTTCCTCTATTTCTCTGCAATTATCACTGAGGAAGGCTTCCTCATCTCTTCTTGCTATTCTTTGGAACTCTGCATTTAGATGCCTATATCTTTCCTTTTTTCCTTTGATTTTTACCTCTCTTCTTTTCACAGCTATTTGTAAGGCCTCCCCAGACAGCCATTTTGCTTTTTTGCATTTCTTTTCCATGGGTAAGGCCTTGATCCCTGTCTACTGCACAATGTCACAAACCTCAGTCCATAGTTCATCAGGCACTCTATCTATCGATCTAGGCCCTTAAATCTATTTCTCACTTCCACTGTATAATCATAAGGGATTTGATTTAGGTCATACCTGAATGGTCTAGCGGTTTTCCCTACTTTCTTCAATTTAAGTCTGAATTTGGTAATAAGGAGTTCATGATCTGAGCCACAGTCGGCTCCTGGTCTTATTTTCGTTGACTGTATAGAGCTTCTCCATCTTTGGCTGCAAAGAATATAATCAATCTGATTTTGGTGTTGACCATCTGGTGATGTCCATGTGTAGAGTCTTCTCCTGTTTTGTTGGAAGAGGGTGTTTGCTATGACTAGTGCATTTTCTTGGCAAAACTCTGTTAGTCTTTGCCCTGCTTCATCAGCCTTTATGTACTCCTTCCCCAATTTGGAAACAGTCCATTTTTCCATGTCTCGTTCTAACTTTTGCTTTTTGACCTGCATTCAGTTGGATGGTTCTTTTCTTTTCTCCCTTGCTTTTCCCTTCTTTTCTTTCTTCAGCTATCTGTAAAGTGTCCTCAGACAACCACTTTGCCTTCTTCCATTTATTTTTCTTTGGGATGAGTTTGGTCACTGCTGCTTGTATATTGTTACAAACCTCTACCATATCATCAAAAATTTTTTCTCCATTGATTAATTATGAAAACTTCTTTACTTGGTTTGTAGGTTTATATTAATTTTTATCATATAGATCTTATAAATTTGCACTAGATCATGCCATCTTTTGCTACAGATTAGAATTTTAAGCAAGATGATTGATGGAGTAACAACTATATAATAGCATACTAATCCTACTGTTGTCTTCCTATCACTGTCTTAATATAATTTTACCTTGGCTGCAATTCTTTCCAGTTTAAAAGTTGATATGCGATTTATAAACAGTAAAATTTACCACATTTAAGGTACAGATGTACACACTTGTGTAAATTCTGGTACAATAATCATGATTATGATAGAACCTTTCTCCAAAATTCTTCTTGTGTCCCTCTGTAATTTCCTCTCCTGAGTTTCAGCTCTTTACATCATTAATCTACTTCCTATAAGATAGTTTTACATTATAAATTGTACTATATATAATCTTTTGTGTCTAACTTGTATTTATTAGTAGTCACTTATTTTATATTACTAAGTAGTATTTCATCATAGAGGAAAAAACAATTTGTTCATAAGCTTATGAAAAAACAATTTGTTCTGTTCTTAAGCTCATGAACAATTAGGTTTACTCCAGTTTGAGAATATTATAAAGGTAATATAAATGTCATCATGCAGCTCCTTATGTGAACATATATTTTCTTTTCAGTGCAGTTCAGTCCAGTCACTCAGTTGTATCCAACTCTTTGTGACCCTATTGACTGCAGCATGTCAGGCTTCCCTGTCCATCACCAACTCCCAGAGCTTTAATTTTATATATGCCTAGATGTGGGATTGTTGGGACAAATAGGAAGAAATCATAAGAAATCACAGAATTGTTTGTTTCAGTTTTTTTGCTTCATGTATATTGATGCTCTGTTTATTAGTTACAGAATTTATTAGTTTAGAATTATTATATTGTCATGTTATAATGATTCATTACCATTATAAAGTTACTCTTACAGTAATTCTTGATTTTATTTTTCCTGACATTTTTGGAACAACCCAAGCTAACTTATTGCTATTTTCTATATAGCGTCTTTTTTCCTGTTTCTTGCTATTATTCCCTTTGTGCTGTGTATTTAAAATGTGTCTGTTGAAGCAGATAGGTGGTTTTTCTTTTTTATTTAATATGACAGTCCTGCCTATTTCTTGGGACCGTCAGTTTGCATTTAGTTCAATTGTAGATATTTTTGTGTTTACTCTGAAATTTTGCTATTTTATTATCTCTAATATTTTCTCTATTTATTTTCTTTTGTATTAATCATCTTTAACATTTCATTTTCATTTATCTGATGATTTCTAAATATTGTCACTATTTTACCTATAGTAATTTACTTAGTGTAAATGTTTACTTCAGGTAAAATATAAGAACATTAAAATGGTATATGTTTATTTACCATGACTCCTCTTCTTACCCATAAATAAACATAAGTAGGGTTTACCTTCTCTTTGATTTCTTTGCTGTTAGAGATATTCAAAGTTTCTGATTTCTCTGTGGCTTTGAGCACCATGTTAAATTTGTTTATTAATTCCAATAGTATTTTTTAGTGGAGTCTGTATTGTTTTCTATATGCAGTTTCATGCCATCTGCAAGTAAAGACAGTTTTGCCTTTGTTTTTCTACTTGGATGCCTTATATTTCTTTTTATTGCCTAATTATTCCTAACTCTAGTTAGGACTTCCGGTGCTATGTTGAATAACACTCCTCTAGTGGGCATCCTTGTCCTGAAATTAGAGAAAATATTTTCCACTTCTAATGTCTAAATATAAATCTAGCTGTAGGCCAGTCTTTATTATGTTGAGGTATATTAGAGTTTGTATCATGAAAGAATGTTGAATTTTATCAAATGCGTTTTAGGCATCTATTTTGATGATGATGTGATTTTAGTTTTCATGCTGTTAATGTGGTTTATCACATTTGTTAGTTCGCATATGTCGGACCATCCTTGCACCTCAGTAAGAACTCCCATTCATTTATAATACATGATCCTTTTATGGTGTTTTTAAATTTAGTCTGCTAATATTTTGTTGAGAATTTTTACACTTTTGTAATCAGGTTTCTTGACTTAAAATTTTCTTCTCTTGTAACATACTGCTTCTCATCCTTAATGTGCATGTTACACTACTACATTTTCCTTTTATGTTACCACTTGCTTTTCTATCCCTCAACTTTTATCCAACACTTATTACAGTGAGCGCTGAAATTTCCAGCTTGTAATTTCAGTAGCCATAGCTCTGGGGGTTTGTTAGTGTCCTGGATAAAGGAAAATTCAATTCTTATTCTTACCATATTCAGCTGTTTGGGATAAAACTCTCCTGTGTTTGTCTACTCTTGGATACTTCTCAGATTTTTTTTTTTTTTTAAGGTGGTAGTCAGAGTCTTTTTATTTATTTATTTATTTTTACTTTACAATATTGTATTGGTTTTGCCATACATCAACATGAATCCGCCGCGGATGTACACGTGTTCCCCATCCTGAACTCTGCTCCCACCTCCCTCCCTGTACCATCCCTCTGGGTCATCCCAGTGCACCAGCCCTGAGCATCCTGTATCCTGCATTGAACCTAGACTGGCGATTCATTTCTTATATGATATTATACATGTTTCAATGCCATTCTCCCAAATCATCCCACCCTCTCCCTCTCCCACAGAGTCCAAAAGACTGTTCTATACATCTGTGTTCTCAGATTTTTTAATGTTCTTTTAACTTTTAGCTTTACTTTACTTTTATAATAATTTTCTCATTGGGTAGTATAGTACCACTGTCTCACATTTACATGCTCTCTTGTTCATTTTTTTCCTGTTTTTTATTCATTTTTACTTGTTTTTATCCTTCTCATATTTTGTAGCCACTGTAAAAAACTGGAGGCCATTGGCAACATATAAATAAATATTATAAATAATTTTTATAGGTTCAACACATCTTAAAATTTGATTTACAATTAAAAAATTAATAAAATTAAGGGTAGTTCTTATAATCTAGTGGAGATATTCTGTGTTAAAAAGCAATGTGGATACTCCATAGGTATCAGTATAGAAGAATTTATTCCATTATGTCTCTTTGGAAAATTGTGACATAATTTGAAATATGAGATGTTGATACTTCTGGGTACCACCATTATATTAATAACTTCCATCTGGAATTCCACAAGATTCATCCCTTTGAGCCCAGCATGCCACCCAATCTTACTATCCTGCTGTGTAGATTCAACTCCTTCCATATTCTCATGTATACCAATTTTGAATCTGACATATTCTGAAATCCTTATTAAATGCATTCCTGTCTTAAGTCTCAACCTCCTAGTTGTTCTACTACTGTTCAGTGTTGTTATCAAATAGATTCATATAATAAAGGGCATGATGCCTGTTATTAAGGGATCCTAGAGGATATTTCTCAAAGTATGCTAATAAATAGTGAGTGTATAATGATAATGATTTTTATGACCTTTGGGAATGTGTTAGGCATGGTTACTCACTATTCACTATTTGGCACTATAGTTTTCCATTAATTGTTAATTAGTGTCAATGAAACACAAAAGTTTATGTTTCCTGTAACCTACTTATAATGAGATTATCCTTCTTATTTATATATCTAAGCCTCAAAACAATCTCATATGGCCTCAGAGCAGTTTATCCTTCTCTCCTTATTCATTATGTTACCATCTCTATCACTATTCTAGTGAAGTACTGGTTAGAAAGACAGAAGCTATATTAAAGCATGTTGTATAAAAATTTTCAAGAATGAAAAGAGATTTGAGAAAAGATGATGAGATGAAAACAGATCAATATGAAATTTGGTAAAGCTTGCTGACAGAGAGACATTCAGAGAAAGTTTCAATACAAGCAAAAGATTGTTTCCTTGCTAAGAGTGTTAAATGCGTGACCAGTAAAATAAGAAATTTAGACCATTAGGGAAATATTAAGAATATAAGAGTCAGTGAATGTAAAATGGAGATGAAACCAAGAGATTTCATTAAAAGATGCTGGAAGATAGCTCAGTAGAAAGAAGATGTTTAAGACTGGTGTGAGTCTAGGAGGTAAGTATATTAGTCATGAGGAAAATCATCCAGCCCAGAAGTAGGCAATATTGGACATTTCTGATAATTACAATTTGTAAAATAGAAATTTTCTATATATCACTTAAAATTTTTATTTTATATTGGAGTATAGTTGATTTACAATGTATTAGTTTCAGGTGTACAGCAAAGTGACTCAGTTTTACATACACAAATATCCATTCTTTTTCAGGTTTTTTTCCCATATAGATATTACAGAATATTGAGTAGAGTTCTCTGTGCTGTACAGTAGGTCCTTGCTGATGGTCTGTTTTATAAATAGTAGTGCATAAATGTTAATCCCAAACTCCTAAATTTTTTAGGAATAAAAATCCTGAATATAAAACTAAAACATGGAAAGCTCTTTCACTGAGTTCATTATCATATTTGCTATATTATTTAATTTACCTTCATGTAAGATGCTTTATTCTGATCATTATTCCTTCTGCTAACATAGCACTAATGTTTATATTTAATCATACTAACAACTTCTGAGGAACATTTTTCCTCCCCTAGAAGTCAATAGCCTCCACATAGAGTCACTTGTTAAATTCTCCATTATGTAGAATGTACAGAGATATTGGCCTATTAATAGTTTATATTTAATGGCCTATGGGATTTCCAGCTGGTGCATTGGTAAAGAATCTGCCTGCAAGTGCAGGAAACACAAGAGATGCAGGGTCAGGAAGTACCCCTGAAGTAGGAAACGGCAACCCATTCTATTATACTTGCCTGGAAGAATTGCATGGACAGACGAGCCTGGCAGATTATAGTCTATGGAGTCTCAAAGAGTCAGATATGACTGAGCAACTGAGTACACATGTGCACACACAGGCACACATGCACATTTAATGACCTATATTTACTTGTTTCCAAACTCAGTTTCATTAATGAGATAGCAATGAAGTGTTCATTTTTTGAAGTAATGGGAACCACAGTAAATTTTAAACAGATCCAGTTTTCAAGCCCTCATCCAAGAAAAACTTTCACTGGAAAAAAATAAAACAGGTCAGTTTATTAATACCTTAAGAAAATTATAGGATTACAAAAGAAATATGGATTGTGAAAAATACATGAAAATAAATTGCTTGTTACTCCTTTCTTTTTCTTTTTTATTTTATGTATTCATTTACTCATTAGTATCTTTAGAAGATAAGAATGGATTTGTAACTCTTAATGGAGGAACTTGGATTCTGCTTAAAGATAATTTCAAGATCTGTTTCTAGTTTCTATATTTAGTGATTTAGCATCCTTTTAGACCTGATTGCAGTGTTACCCTTGTTTATTCCATCAAATATTGATCTTCCTGTAGTGTCTGTTAATAGTGGCACTATCCATTCTGTTATCTAACACAAGTATTTGGTGATTTCATATATTTCTTATTCTCATGTATTAAATGTACTTTATGGTTATCACTGGGCAGCAAGAAAGTCAATTTCTGAAGGCAGAAGTTTAAAATTTTACGGAAATTAGAAATTGGTAATAAAAGAGGTCATCCAGATCGAGGCTACCAATTTAAAAAGGGCATAGCAATAGTCAGGAAAGCAAAGGGCAAAGCCAGTATTCCATGTTCAAAGCTAGACAGTGTTCAATGGGAATAGAACTCTGAGCTATTGAACAAAATATTCACCAATGTAAAAAAATATTTTGTGTTTAGTTTTAGGAAAATTTAATTCACAGTATAGTCATAGGAAGTCCAACTGCTTTTGCTCAACACCTTGTTAACTAAGTGGCACTAGAAGTTCTTAGAATTAACCAGATTTAAAATATTTCCTTGCTTTTGTATTTCTAAGTTTGGGGTTATGTTTTCACTGTTATGCTATCTAACACAGACTCCAGAATTTTAGATTCTTGAGCAGAACTTAGTGTATCAAAAGGTGAGGCAGAAATTTCTTCAGCATAGATTCTTTGACCTTATTTGGGGCATGTTGGTAAATTAGAAAGTTTATGATGTGATTTGTATAATTATGATATTTTTTTGAGTCAGATTTCAGTTCAGTTCAGTTCCGTCGCTCAGTCATATCTGAGTCTTTGCGACTTCATGAATCGCAGCACACCAGGCCTCCCCATCCATCACCAACACCTGGAGTTCACCCAAACTCATGTCCTTCGAGTTGGTGATACCATTCAGCCATCTCATCCTCTGTTGTCACCTTTTCCTCCTGCCCCCAATCCCTCCCAGCATCAAGTCTTTTCAAATGAGTCAAATCTTCTCATGAGGTGGCCCAAGTACTGGAGTTTCAGCCTCAGCATCAATCCTTCCAATGAACACCTAGGACTGGTCTCCTTTAGGATGGACTAGTTGGATCTCCTTGCAGCCCATACATGACCACTGGAAAAACCATAGCCCTGAATAGACGGAGCTTTGTTGACAAAGTAACGTCTCTGCTTTTCAATATGCTGTCTAGGTTGGTCATAAGTTTCCTTCCAAGGAGTAAGCGTCATTTAATTTCATGGCAGCAATCACCATCTGCAGTGATTTTGGAGCTCCCAAAAATAAAGTCTGACACTGTTTCCGCTGTTTCCCCATCTATTTCCCATGAACTGATGGGACCGGATGCCATGATCTTTGGTTTCTGAATGTTGAGCTTTAAGCCAACGGTTTCACTCTCCTCTTTCACTTTCATCCAGAGGCTTTTTAGTTCCTCTTAACTTTCTGCCATAAGGGTGGTGTCATCTGCATATCTGGAGTTATTGATATTTCTCAGCAAACTTGACTCCAGCTTGTGCTTCTTCCAGCCCAGTGTTTCTCATGATGTACTCTGCATATAAGTTAAATAAGCAGGGTGACAATATACAGCCTTGACGTACTCCTTTTCCTATTTGGAACCAGTCTGTTGTTCCATGTCCAGTTCTAACTTTTGCTTCTTGACCTGCATATAGTTTTCTCAAGAGGCAGATCAGGTGGTCTGGTATTCCCATCTCTTTCAGAATTTTCCACAGTTTATTGTGATCCACACAGTCAAGGCTTTGCCATAGTCAATAAAGCAGAAATAGATTTTTTTTTTTTTTTCTGGAACTCTCTTGCTTTTTCATATGTTCCAGTTTAGGCCAGTGCAAATTCTTTCAGTAGGCTTTTATGTGCTTTTGATCTATATTTATAATTGTTTATTTTATCTATTTCATTTTTTGTTTCTTATTTTTTTAGTTTCTTAATTTGAGTCATACAAGATGCTTCAAGATCCTCTTATATATTGCCTGTCCTTGAATTATCCATTTCTCTAAGGAGCCATTATTCCTTTTATTGGAGGGCAGTATTGGAAACCAGGATTTGGGTGCTATTATATCAGTAGTAAATATTTACATTAAAAAATCTGGAAAATAATTTCTTTTCTGCAGTCATCTATATCTATATGTATATAGAATATCTGTCATAGTTTGTTTCTTCATTGCACTAGGTGTAACCTAATTACAAATCTTATATGCCTTATGCAAAAACTCTAAGCTGGAGTTACAGTTTTTCTTTGAGTGTGTGAAGAAAAAAGAGTTCTATCTAACTATGATACTGAAAAGGCAATTGGAAGGAAGGCAGAGAATGGGCATTTAGCTCAGTCTTTGGATGGAGACAAGATCCTTTCAGAAATTATATTGAAGTATGTATCTATTTACTATTGTTGTATTAAAAAGTACCACAAATTTAGTGGTTTTACCATTCATTTATTATTTCACAGTGTCTCCAGAACAAAAGTCATCACAATTGAACTGATTCTCTCTTCAGGGTCTCACAATACAAACATACAGATATGAGCCAGGTTGTGTTTGCATCTGGAATGTGAGTCTCTTTCTAAGCTCATGTGGTTTGGCAAAATTCAGTTCTTTGCAGTTGTGGAACTGACTTCCCATTCCATTGCCAGCTGTTACTCAGGTGCCACTCTGAGCTTTTAGAGATCTCTCATATTCCATGCCATTTTCCCCCCACCAAGTTCAATGTCAGCTCAGGAGAATCTCCCTCAGGTTGAGTCCTTCTCATGTTTCTAATATCTTTGCAGAAAGAGGCTAGTCTTTTTTAAGGCTTTACCTAATTAGATTCTACCCACTGAAGATAATCTTGTTTTCTTAAAGTCAGCTGTGCTTTATCACAAAACTTGATCTGGGAATGAAATCCATCATACTCACAAGTTCCATGGATTATACAAGGTATGTGGACTCAGGACAGAAATATTGATGACCATCATAGAATTTTGCCTATGGCAAATTTGTGTTTTGAAAGTTTTGTAGTACATTTTCCAGTTGCAGATACAGAGGAGGTGGGTACTAGGCAGTGAGGAGAGATAAGCTACAGCAAGTTATGAAAGTAAATATACAAGTGACTCAGGATTAATACAGTATGACTTACTGTCAGGACATCTGGGACATGAAACTATATGCACGTTTTGGCCCAAATTGCAGAGACTTCAATCCATGGGTTCCCAAAGAGTCAGACACAACTGAGGAACTGAACTGAACCAAACTGAACTGATGGAGATTTCATTTTATAAGAAGTCTGTAATTTTTCTGTAGTTGGTAGAGGATTTTTATCAAAGGAGCAACAAGTATATTTTGCTCTTCTGATAAAACACCTAGGCAATAGCAGATGTGGTCATCCTGCATAATACCAAGCTGGAGTCAGAATCAATAAGTAAGCCCAAGCAAGAGCTGACAAAGGCCCACAATATGAAAATGATAGTAGGAAAGAGGACAGTTGAATAAGTCTCCCTCATACCTTCCATTGTGAGGCCAGGCAAAGATTCCTCAGGGGAAAGCAAGATCAAAGACACAGAAGAGGGGAAACTTGGAGTCTGTCAGCAGAATTTAGTTATTGATATGAATCACAGGAAAGATGTAAAGGTCTGTTGGAAATAAGACTATAAAGATGGAAAATTATCTTGAATGGACACATCCTGGAGAAAGTAATCATTCATGTGTATTTGAGACTATTGAAGTATTCCAGTGCAAGTTTTTTTTTTTTTTTAAGTATAAATACTGAAAACACAGGGATACCCAAGACTGAAAGTCAAAAATAAATGCATCAACAATTACACAATTGAAAAGTTAACTTTACTTTTGCCTCGGATGACCAGTATTTAAGTATTTAATCATGTGCTTAGTAAATAAGTTATCTTATCCAAATTATTTAAAAAATAGTAATTTAACAATTTTATCATGAAGTTTTTGAATTCATTATCTTTACTTTTGCCACAAAATGATATTAAATAGGTACTATTTTATTTTTGAAACTTACTACATCTCCTTTTCCCACAATCTGACACACTCTTCTTTGGTGCCTAACCTGGGAGAAAATGACTGGGGACCTAAAAAGAAAAGCCATGAATAATTGACATAGTGGGGGAAAGGGCATACCCTGCTCCATCTTTTCTTTTTCTGTTCCTTGACTCTGGATCTAGCTAGGAATTATGCATAGGGTTGCGAGAAAGATTTCTCAGTTTCTTAAATGACAGCTTTCTATTTGACAACCATCATTTCAAAACCAAAACAAACTTTGTCACTTATTAAAATGGAATATATATCCACATAAAAATACATTTCTATTTTTATTTCTGAAACTAAAATTTCTGAGTGTACAAGCATCTTTAAGTCATATGCAGGGCTACTGAGATGATTACACATTGCACTGTCACTGGCAATTAGTTTGACATACACAGTGGAAAGAGAAGTGAGCATATGGCAACTATCCATTTTCTTTTTTCAGTCTAGGAAATTTGATTTTCTTTGTTCTGACATTGTTTGGTTATCTCAATGGATCTATTTATTTGATAATAGTCAAATTTCTATGTCATTTATGTTTAAATTTAGCTTGAGCCAAGGAAATATTTTGTCATCTTTGCTTTTTAGATATCTACTTAAGAATCTAGATTGAGAGAGAATTGCGTTGGAAAGGCACAGCAAGGTAAACAGTGAGAAAGGAAGATGTATGAACATTTCTAAGATGATTTTACAAAGTACCAACAACAAAAAAGAAATCACCGCCAGAAATATAGAATATATAACAACTAGTGAGGATCTATGATCTGCTGAAACCACAAGACTGTATATAAAGAAGTGTTTTATCAGTGTGTAACTCTTTCATTGCCCAATCCACTTGCCTAAGTATTTGAGATGATACAAGGGTAAAACTCCTCATTTTCCCTCTTGTTTTGCTCATGCCTTATTAAATACTGAATATAAATAAATATTTTATATAATATTTTGATAAATTAATGAAATGAGTTATGGGTATAAAAATGATTTGAAATTAAGTCATCATCTCTTGATCTTCAAGATTTCAAGATCATGTGAAAAATTCCCTTATATGTTGCAGTTCATAAAGCAGGTTCACCATCCTGATTCGATCCTAAAAATATCATGGAAATAAAGAGAACACACACTGCCATTACTTATTGGGTGAGAATTTTGTAAGACTCTGGAAGGAAATCTTAAGGATCTTGCTTTTGTTCAAAATAAATAATTTTGAAACTGAGCACTTGTTCCTTAATTTCTGATTATCAAGCTTCCAGAACCTTCTATTATCTTTCCATTGTAATTTGGCCCTAGGTAACAGAGTGGAGAAGGAAATAGCAACCCACTCCAGTATTCTTGCCTGGAGAATCCCAGGGATGGGGGAGCCTGGCGGGCTGCCGTCTATGGGGTCGCGCAGAGTAGGACACGACTGAAGCGACTTAGCAGCAGCAGCAACAGAGTGGATGGTAGCAGTTTTTGGAGATCCACACATCTGTACCTCCTTCACTTTTTCTTCAAATTGTAAACCTAAATTTTTCATGACTTAGCTTTAGGTTATAAACACTTTCTCGACTTCATAAACCTCACTGTTACAAAATAAAATATTTGCTTTAAAGATTCTTGTGCCATGATTTCAAAATTCTGTCAGATAGATAAGATATATTATTAATTTAAGAAAAACTGATCAATCTTAGTCTTACCTGACTAAATGAATTTATTTGACTGAACTGGTGGAGGATTGCATAGAAGGAAGGAAACAGAGATTAATATTTCAAGATATTATTCCAATTTAATAATTTTACAATGAGGAAAGTTATAGAAGAAAAAGATGGGCAAAGAACACTTGTGTTTACAGGTAATGTGTGTGTGCTCAGTCATGTCTGACTCCTTTGCAACCCCATGGACTGACTGTAGCCTGACAGGGTCCTCTGTCCACGGAATTTTCCAGGCAAGAATACTGGAGTCGGTTGCCATTTCCTACTTCAGAGGATCTTCCTGGCTCAGGGATCAAAACCATGTCTCTCATGGCTCCTGAATTGGCAGGTGGATTCTTTACCACTAGCACAGGGAATCCTTTTGAGGAAAGTTAAGTCTACAGTAATTTAGAATCTTGTATATGATTATAGAGATTAAAAAAATAGAATGAATAGCTTAATATTTCCATGGATCTCATGGAAAAATCTTTTGATGAAATAATCTGATGCATCTTTCAGAGAAATTTGGAAAAATATGGAATTTGTATTTTTCTTTTAAAGGCTAAATTTGCTTAGATAGAGATTCAAAGATCTTTGTAGGGCAGTGATTAGTGTTGACTAGGTGCTATGGGAATATTGAGAAGAGTGTAACTCACAACTTGAATGATTGAGAAAGTTGTGAAGGGCAAGTGGCAGAAATGTCAGAGAAAGATGAACTAGGAAACAGAATAAATGGAACTTATAAACCAGAAGTTGTAATTAATTAGACCACTAGATGCATTTGGGTTGTGAAAGAGAAAAGGAAAAGTAGAATTAGTAAACATTATGGAAAATGAGGACTGTGAGTAGGTCAGGAATAATCTATGTCATTTGTTCCATAGGCAAATGACTTATGATTTCGAGAGACACATGAAAACATGGTTAAATCTGTAATTTGGAAAGAGAATTACTAATAGTGGAGTCTTGAAATAAAGCTTTTTGGCAAGAAGAGTAGTTAGAAAATAATAGGAGTATCCCAAGAAAGAGTGATGATTTGTACCTGAAATAATTCAAAGCCAGGTAGTGTTATGAAAAAAAAAAAGGGTAGATCAAGATATATTTAGTAGGAAGAACAAATAGGGTGTAATGATTGATGGTAGGAGAGACTGTGTGTGAAAACATCTGATATCTGGCACATACAGCTATTCAATAAATGTCCAATCTCCACTTTCCTGAAATCTTTGTTAGATTGCCCTTAACATGATTATCACTCAGACCTGTCTGCCTTAGAAGTTATGTCAACAAGCACCTAAAGCAACTGGAGTATGATTTGAAGATCTCTATACACAAAGCCAGGAAAAAGGAAATAATGTTCATATTCACATTTGCCTACAAGATCATCCCTTTACATTCAAACATACAATTCCATACACTTCCAAAAATCAGTATGGATGATATATTTGATTGCCCAAAATGTGGATATTATATCTATAAATTTAAAATGTCAGAAAACCATTATGGTATCAAACAAATGTGCAATCAATATTTATAAGACAAAAGATGTAAATCTTGGTACTTTCATAAGTTAAAAACAAAATAGGATTTATAGTAGTAAAGTCCGATAATATCCAATAAGCAACATCAGTCAAGTTCTTATTTGCTACCTCAACTCTGCATTTTGTGCATTTATTTTTTTCATTTTATGTATAATAGTTTTAACAAATGAAGATGATAACTAGTATCAAAAAGGTTAAGGCAATTTAAATAAGAAAGGAAATATGTAAGTAACAAGAGAAAAGATGAAGTGTATCCAAAGAAAATACATCTGGAAGTCTCATTATTTCCATTGCTTAACTGTATTTCTTTAACTGTTGAACTATATCCTTTGTCTTTATTAACTCTTAAGATTCTTCTGTAGTATCTTATGAGTCCATCTATACCAAAAAGAAAACAAACAAACAACAATATATAGAGACCATGTTCCTCTTGGTCAGAATTTTTTATTCTCCATTTTTTACCCTACGGACTCTTTAATAACAGATATACTTCAGTTACAAATATGTATGTCTTACCTGACCTCCAAATTTGTAGGTAAGAGTTTTAGCAGAAAATTGTGGTAAATATAGCTAGGGTATTTGTGACACTGGGGAAGGGAAGTGCAGTATAAATGTTTTGTGTCTTTTATCATTAAGATTAAGGTTGGTTTTAACAGAAAAAATTAATGAGCTCATAGCATTTATATATATCACTCATCATTCTCATTCTAGGAACTGAAACACAATCTATAGATGAAATAGACATGCTCAGACTTTCATAGATATTAATATTATGTAAAAATGAGTAAAAAAATATATTGATAAAAGGATACTCATTGAATAAATGTTGTTGGGTTTATTGTCTGATCATATAAAACATAAGAATCTTGATATCTGCTTCAAACTTTATCCTAATAGTAATGCCATCTATTTCATGGATGTAACTGTGAAAACAAAACTAAACAAAACTTTCTAAATGATAATATAGCATTATGTTTTTTATAATCTTTAAGAGAGTTAAAAGGGAAAAAATTAGCAACATATGTAACTGAGAAAGAGATTATAAACATAAAAGTGAACTTTCATCAATAAGAAATTGACAAACCTAATTATAAATTATCAAGAGATTTAGATAGGAACTTTATTTAAGCAATCCGACCAATGCATCTGGGCAGAGAGGTGAATTCTTAATTATCTCTGAGAAAATTAAAATTAAGACACAATTAAACAGCACTAAGCAAAATCATAATGGGTAAAAACAAATGCAAACAAGTCCAAATATTTCAAAGGAAGTGAAGCAACTGGGACTCTTCACAAATTACAGATAAGAGTGAAAAACTGTTACGACTTTTGGAAAACTTTTAAGTTTCAAACTAAGCTTAAATATATTTCTATGACTGTGTATGTACTCCTAAGTACATAAAGAAGAGAAATGTGTTTGTATGTACAATAAAAGACATCAACAATAATATTCATAGAAGTATTATTATCTCTGTTAGAAACAAATCAAATGACTATCATCAGTATGTTGGATAAATAAATAATTGTGTATTACATGATTGGATAGCATGCAGTAATCAAAATGAATAAACTGCAACTACACACAAACAATATGGAATAATATCATAAACAGACTGGATGAAAGAAGTCAGTTATAAAATAATGCCTAACATGTTATTCCATTTATATAAATAACAGTCAATAGTTTTAGAAATCAAAGTTATGGTCATATATAAGTAAAAGAGAGCAAGGCCTAATTCACAGAGGCAAGAATGGAGATCTAACGTGATAACAGTGTGTTATTTCTTAATCTAGGTGATGGTTATAGAGATGAGTTTAAGATAAATCACTAAATGTACAATTCAGATTTGTGCATTTTTATGTTAATCTACTTGGTGGCTTAGATGGTAAAGCGTCTGCCTGCCATGCGGGAGACCTGAGTTCGATCCCTGGGTGGGGAAGATCCCCTGGAGAAGGATATGGCAACCCACTCCAGCACTCTTGCTTGGAAAATTCCATGGGCAGAGGAGCCTTGTAGGCTACAGTCCATGGGGTCGCAAAGAGTCGGACACGACTCAGCAACTTCACTTAACCATATATGTATCACAGTTCTCTGCACAGTAGATGAATTAAAGAATTATTGTCAGTTTTACTAAGTACAAAAATTATATTGTGGTTATATAAAAATAAATGCCCTTAGTTTTAAAAATGCATACTGTTTACTAAAGTATGGCCTAAAAAAGATATGCTTGCCACTTGCTTTAAAAGAGGTTCAAGATGAAAAACAAATAAAAAGAGATAAATAAATGTGACAAATCTTGCTGACATTGCATGATAAGTCTATGTCAATAAATTGTACTATTCTATTTATGAGAATACATGGTACTGTGGTACCGCTCTATCTGCTTTCAAATATATTTGAAGTTTTTATGACATATATTAAAAAAAATCAGTGGCACAATTATCTAACTCTAAAAATGACTCAAAATTTATTTCTATCCCTGTTTCTTAGCACAGTATATGATACCCCTCATACAATCAGTAGCTTAGGAATTAACTTAGACGTAATACTTGGTTTTCTTTCCTTCTTCAACCTCTTTACTTCAACCATGCATCTAATCACCCTTAAAGTCCTACTGCTCCCGCCTCTTTGTTACTGAGGGAATCTATCTATTTCACATCTTTGCCCTGACCACTGTCTTACTTCAGGTCCCAATCATTGCTATACTGTGTTGCTTCAATAACCTTCTTAACCGATCTTCTCACCTCCAGCGTTTGTCCAGTTTCAATCAGTTCTCCACACTGGATCCAGAGGTCTTTTAAAGCAAAGATTTAATCACACTGTTTTCATCATTAGAATAACTCAGTGACTCCCCAACAGGACATGGGATAGTGCCCTGGCAAGTATTTAGTGCTCAACTGATATTTATTGAACATATCAACACATTTATTAAGATTTTTCCTTATCAAAATGAGGACTCACAAGAGTAGCTCACAAACTTGAAGAACATTTAATAAACTCTAAAATTGCAATTGCCTGTTTGAATAGCCTATGCACTGTTGTGTTTTCAGTCATGTATGTGTGTGTTTGGGGCTTCCTGGGTAGTTCAGCTAGTGAAGAATCCACCTTCATTGAAGGAGACCCTAAATCAACTCCTGGGTCAGGAATTTCCCCTGGAGAAGGGATAGGCTATTCACACCAGTATTCATGGGCTTCCCTGGTGGCTCAGATGGTGAAAAAGCTGCCTGCAATGCAGAAGACCTGATTTCAATCCCTAGGTTGGGAAGATCCCCTGGAGGAGGGCATGCCTACCCACTCCAGTATTCTTTTTTTTTTCTTTTTTTACTTTATTTTATTTTACAATACTGTATTGGTTTTGCCATACATCAACATGAATCCACCATGGGTGTGCATGAGTTCCCAATCCTGAACCCCCTCCCACCTCCCTCCCCATACCAACTCTCTGGGTCATCCCAGTGCACCAGCCCCAAGCATCCTGTATCCTGCATTGAACCTAGACTGGCGATTCGTTTCTTCCATGATATTATACATGTTTCAATGCCATTCTCCCAGTATTCTTGCCTGCAGAATCCCCATGGACAAAGGAGCCTGGCAGGCCACAGTCCATGGGGTCACAAAGAGTCAGACACAACTGAGCAACTAAGTACAGCACAGCATGTATGTGTTTAATTAAAAAGCATATTTCCATGTGCCCTAGATCAGTTTCAAAGTTCTGAAACTAACACAAGTTGCCCAGTTGTTGCTCCCTGGTTCCATACACACACACACACACACACACACACACACACATATTGGCCAATAAAGAAGCTTCAGAGAAGCCCTTTTCAGAATGAAGAAAATAGTCAAGGATGAAAGAACCAAGAAATTGAGGTTCTGCAAATCTTCATGCAGGGCGTCCCTGATAAAGAATCTGCTTTCTTTGCAGGAAATGTGGGTTTGATCCCTGGCTTAGGAAGATCCCCTAGAAGAAGATATGGCCACCCACTCCAATAATCTTGCCTGAAGAATCCCCATGGACAGAAGAGCCTGGCTGGTTACAGTTCATGGAGTCACAAAGAGTTGAGCCCAACTTAGTGACTAACAACAACAAGGTCATCATGTACAGTAATTCAGGGAAATACTGAAATGGTAATGATTTCCACACTCAGCAAGGTATGCATATATTTCCAACATACTCAACAGTAGAGGGAGTTATTTAGTCCTTCCTGTCCATTTTATGAGTACTAACTGGGCAGAAAGATATATTGTTGTGATAAAGTTGCAGATGACAGAAAGGGATTTAACTTAGGTGACTGATATTTATTGAATCTTTAGGTGGATTATGGAGCAGGATCAATACTAAGGACCTAGTATGTATGTATGTATGTATATAAAGACTCCACAGATCTGTCTCATCATGAGCTTCTAGTCTGGCCACACTGAGTCATGAAATCTGGAAGCTAACATATAGACTAAGCCAGCAATTCACTCCATCAAAATGTATGCCCATGTATTCTTTCATAATCCTATTAAAAAATTCTGCTATAGCTTCTACAAAAAAGTGAGCAGCATCCATGATAATACTCACCAACAGAGTTAGGAAAAAACAAAAAAATTGCAGCTACCTCATGCTATTCTATATATGTCTTCCAAATCATGCAAAGAAGAATATGATTGGAAAACCCAATATCTGGATTGGAATAGTATCTGTAAATAAATCCAATATATATATATAAAATATGAGTTAAGGAGGATATACTACTAGGTGGTTTAAATGAATGTCATTCAAGAAAATCCAAAAAAATCCTTCACAAGGACCAGGAAGATATTAGTAGGACAAATCAATCAACAGCTGCCAAAGAAAGAAAATCATAAATCTGAGAGGAGCTAAGTGAGTAGATAAGATTCTACTGGTTTTCTGATGAAACTGGTGTCATTCTTCATGATTTGCTTAGGTGAATTACTTAATGGATAGAAATTCAGAATTTTATATAATTGCTTACAAGGATTTTACAAAATGTGAAGGAATATGTACAATTAATACCATGTAATTCTGGAAAAAGTATTCTAGGAAAAGAAATAATTGATTTCATTTATTTTTACACATTTACACTTAATCAGAGTTACTATTTTCCTAAATTGATTTTAAAGAGATTTGGGGACATGTGTAAATTGGAAAAGAAAATCAGTACATGTTTATTTTTATGTTATTATCTTCTTTGACAAATGGTTAACAAACATATATCCAAGTTACATCGTTTACTGCTTTTTATTTTACTGGCACTTTTTTTTTTTTTTTTTTTTTTTTGCCTCACTGTCCCAATTAATTTTTCCTTTCTTACTAATCACAGAGTACTTTTCTAAAGTACTAAGAAACAAAGGTTGAACAATCAAAGCAACTTAAAGTTTGTTATTCTATCAACCATTGAGGCAAATGTATTCATAAAATGTATTCTAAAATGTTCTTCTAAAATTTACTTATTTTTTTAAGATGTCACTGATTAGACCAACAAAAGCATTAGACCAACAAAAGCATTACAAAAAGAACATTTCTAAATGTGGATAGTTAGGTATGTTTTGCTTGCTGTTCTCTTCTATGTGATTTTATT
The DNA here is from genome assembly GCF_032405125.1 of Capricornis sumatraensis. NCBI lineage: Eukaryota > Metazoa > Chordata > Mammalia > Artiodactyla > Bovidae > Capricornis > Capricornis sumatraensis. Next base: position 42,685,379 of record NC_091081.1, on the reverse strand, counting down.
GGATTACTGTAACTTGGAAAATATTCAATTATACAGAAATTGAGTCAACATAATAATACTCAAGCTTTTACAAATATATAGTTTCATAATAATGAAAGATAACTTAATAAAGATATTTGAACACAGGGAGTATGTGAATTTTTTCAATTAGTGTTTATAATTTCCCAGATATGACTAAAATCAAAACATTACAAATATTAGATGACATTCAAGGTTAAGACATGGCCTCTATCATTATAATGACATTTACTTCAGAAATTTTAGAACAAACTGTTGTAGCAGCCATGATGAGTCAAAGCAAAAGCATTTTGATGTTCCACATGAAAAATAGATTTTTTAAAAACTGGCTGAATTGAATCATTTCAGATTGCCCACCACCTGTCATTGCTTTTTTTCTAAACTAAAAGCATTCATTGCTTTATATGTGAAACTTCTGCTATTGCAAATCAAATTTCTTTTCCAAATGGCTGAGGCCCATTAGCCCATAGTGTGGTGGTTTATGTGTTAAGAGCACATAAAGTTCATAAAGAAGGTGATTTTATGTTAAGGTTTAGTTAAAATGTGGGAAACACGTAGATTGAAGATAGATGGCTTATTATAGGTCATTACAGGAGTGTCATTGCTCCGTTTATATTGTTTAAACCTAGCTCTAAATAACATAACAGGAAGACAAATACAATAGGAAATACAAAGAAAGAGCATTTAATCAGTGTATTGACTTTCGATGAGTATCGATCCCTGCTTTGTACTCTAATCTGAATGGAGATCAAAAAGTGAACTTTTTTGGTAATCATTTTAGATCAACACCATGGCTTCTTTGGTATCTGCTGCAATCACTTATGATTAAAGGCCCAGAAGGGAATTAACATCAATTTTCTGGTTTCCCTGGGGGCAGCAAGATTGTTGACTAGCCTTTCATTTTCATACATTTATTTCACTAAATGATTCAACTGAGTTCAAGTGTGATTTTCTCCACATTTATTTGTATATTTTTGTCTTCAAGTATCATAATCTGCTTCTAACATAACACTTAGTGTGAATTTTTAAAACTTGAGGTTTTCAGTTTGTAATATTAAAATGCATGCTTAAGTCTACATTTTTCAAAGAGTATAAAATCAATTTGAGGGTTCCACTCTTCTTTGATCATCTATTTGTCCAGAGGTAGTGACTACTCACAGTTTAATGGGCATCTTTTCCCATTAATTGTTTTCACTGAGAATATATAAATCTAGATGATAGGAAATTAAACTTTATTTGTTGTGTGTCTAGGAAAGAAAAGTTAAGTGCCTGCATGTAACCAATTTCTGGCTAAATAAGCTATATTAAAACCCAATTTTCTTAGAAATTCTAGAATAGAGACTTGTAGAGACATCTTAGATACGGTAAATAAGACAACCATAGGTACAGGCTTCTACAGTTATAAGTGAGTTTTATGTTGTTGTTGCTTTGTTTTGTTTTTTGGTAGAGGATGAAGTAAGCCAACAAGGATCACTTACCCCTCAGCATGAGGTTCAAAATAATACTGACTTTTTTTTCTTTAATATATGACACTTAACTCTTGGATCAAACTCCTAACAGTAAGCTGTTGTTTTTATCCTGATAAATGAGGAATATCCTTTCTGGAGAAAATTCTAAATGAATACGTATATCTTGCACACTGATACACACAGTGCAAACACACACTTAAGGCCAAAGTTTTCTTCTCATGTCTGCAGTGCACATGCCACAAGAAACACTAAAATTTTATCAGAATGCTTTCTGACCAAATCATTTTTCAAAAAGTGATATTAAGCCTCCCTGTCTCTTAGGTTATTCTCTCAGATTTCATAACCTTTCTTTCATTCCTGGCTTATCAAACAAAACAACAACAACAAAAAAACCCAACATTTACAACTAAGAGATGCTATTTTTACTGTATATTTTCAGAATAGTGGTAACAGAATCCACCTTTTTGTTATAGGATAGGTGAGTGGGCAAACTCAATCAGAAACAATCCAATACTGCCTGGGTAATACCTTAGCCCTCAGATGGTGGTTTGGTTCATGAAAACAAGATGGAACAAATAACAAATTGTCTGGTAGAAATAAAGCATCCAGAAGTGTTGAATCATTCTGAAATGAATACATAATTAGGATTCTTGAGATTGTTCTAAGAAACTCTCCCAATAAAGAATGTCGAAAATTCTGAATAAAATATTTACTTAAAACCAACTTTTAAAATTCAAGGCTGATTGGCAAAATAAGTTACAATGATCCTTGGATTACAGAATTTTTTTTTTTTTTTTTCCCAAAGCGTTCACCTAAGTTTTAAGGCAGTGGAAGCCAACTAGCTCTTATTTATTTTTATACTCAACACACAAGGCACCCAGGACTTTTAGCACAGCCATCTCCTGGAATTCGTTCCTTTAAGCCTTTATATCCTCAGTTCTAATCAATCTTGTACCCTTTAACAACTTCTGAAATACTCCTCCTGTACTTTTCTTGTTAGTTGCTCAGTCATGTCCGACTCTTTGCCACCCCCTGGACTGTAGCTCACCAGGCTCCTCTGTCCATGGAATTCGCTATGCAAGAATACTGGAGTGGGTAGCCAGTCCCTTTTTCAGGGTATCTTCCTGACCCAGGGATGGAAGATTCTTTACCATATGAGTCACCCTGTACTTTTGGAAATAGTCATTTTTCTAAGTTCGCTAAATATTTTTTTATTTGCTCTGATCATTCCCTTTAGCATCAGGCTGAACACACTGACCACCTCCAATCCTCTTAAGCAGTGGATATTTTTACTTTCTCACTTCCCATTCCACTAGCCTGGAATGGTACCTTCCATTCCGGGCTGGGTAGTACCTTCCTTTGTTCCTCATTGCCACGCTTCTGAATTAGTAATGCTCTCTTCTCCCTAAAACTCACGTCACCACACCATCCTAATGCTGCCTGTCTGTCGACCTCCACCTGTATTATACATCTCTTGTCACGGTCCATCATTGTTTAAGTTGTCAACTAGCTGTTGCTTCTTTCCTCTCTCCATATACCCTTGGCAATATCCCATCCTGGCTCAATCCAACCTCTTGATGGCTCTTTGCCTAAAACCATGAATCAGGATGTGTTCAAGGAAAAAAGGGAAAGACCAGCTGCTAGGTGTCAGTCTCATTTATTTTATAGTTAATGTCTGTTAGTTACACTATATTTTTATATCCCATTCATCCTCCCATTGCTTTGTATAATTATTTCATACTTTTTCTCAAACCTCTCTCATAGCTTTATCTTGGATTTTGCTTCTTCTTTTACTTAAACAAGTAAAACAATGTACCCAGGACCCCATCTACCATCTACATGCATGCTGTCCTAAACGGACTTTTACTTGGTTACTATGGATGGATTATCTCTGGTCTCACATAAGGTTACTCTCTGGACTTGTGTTTTCTACCCTTCTTTATCTTTATTATTCATGGATGTAGCGCTAGAAATTTCCCCTTTCTCCTATATTATTATTTTTATTCTTACTAAACCTCCATAAATAATTCATTATTTACTTCTCTATTAATTATATCTCTTTAACACTTTTCATTCATATTAAAAAAAAACTTACATACAGATTGTTATACTTAACAGTAGAAACACATATTTTATATTGCAAAAAAATGATATTAATCTTTATGAAACTGCATTGTTCATATCTTTGTTGGTATTTGTAAATATAATTATATTAATATACTGATATTTTTATCATCATATTGATAAAATTTAATATTTCTCATAATTTTAAAATTGATTTACAGTATTTCTTAGAAAACCATATTGTTTCTATATTATAACATTTATTTCCAGTATTTATAATTCTATTCATTTATTTTATGTTTTGATTTCAATAGCTGGGGACTTTAGAAAATAATGAGTTGAAGACATATTAGTGGGAGTGCTATTTTTATTTCTGATGTAAAAGAAATGTTTCAATATTCTCTTGTATTTTTATTTACAAGAGACTTTAAAATCATGAAATGCATTATATTTTATTGTTTTTTCTAATATATTACAATTATCCTTTCATTTTTCTTCTATAAAGACATGTCTGTCATTATGCTGAATTATATTAGATAATGTCTAGATTTGAATTATTTCTGCTGGGGCTTCCCTGGTGGCTCAGAGGTTAAAGCATCTGACTCCAATGCAGGAGACCCGGGTTTGATCCCTGGGTCGGGAAGATCCCCTGGAGAAGGAAATGGCAACCCACTCCAGTATTCTTGCCTGGAGAATCTCACGGACAGAGGAGCCTGGTAGGCTACAGTCCACGGGGTCGCAAAGAGTCGGACACGACTGAGCGACTTTGAGCGACTTCTCTCTCTCTCTCTCTCTCTCTCTCTCTCTCTGCGCTATCCAAAGATAAAGCCAAATTTTTCATAGTGTGTCAATATTATGTTTTTAATATATTCCTATCTTAATTTGCTAAATTTTTATTTCAAACATTTGTACTTACAATTTTGATTTACTTGTAATATAAATTTTCTGTCCTTGTCTGATTTTAGTATCATGATTTATAAACTTTGTAAAATTGGTTGCAAGTAATTTGATTTCAAACATTTTTGTGGAAATATGAAATAGCTTTGGATTTCTATTATTAAATAGATATATTGTTTTTTGATCTATTCATCTATTAACTATCTTTATTTTCTTAAATTATAACAGAGAACAAACATGACTCCATATCTATTGCTTTAGCTCTAAACCTTATGCTTTGTTGTCTGTGCTTATCAATGCTAGATCTACAGCTTTGTAAAGGAATGCTGCCTATAGCCTGAAATATACATTCTAAAGGCTCTGCTCCTAGACTGGACCTTTAAAGGCATAGTATTTTTAATTCATATAGAGATAACAAGTTGTAGGACAGAAAATAACATTTGTCTTGTTGGAAGTTTATTAGAACATCTTGACCAGACCTATGTTGACACTCCCACTCCCCCTGCTCTCACCCTCCCACCCCTCTGGGGCTAGCTGTCAATATGAAATTTGCAATGGCTATCCGCACCATTTCCCATTTTAGAGTAAAAGAAGCCTGAATTATAACTTGGGCAAGATGGTTCTTTGGGGCAGTGGTCTGTCGGCTTCTGGCTTCCCTAATGCCTCAGTGGTATAGAATCTGTCTGCCAAGCAGGAGACAAAGTTTCTGTGCCTGGGTTGGGAAGATCCCCTGGAGAAGGAAATGGCAACCGGTTCCAGAATTCTTGCCTGGGAAATCTCATTGACAGAGGAACCTGGCACACTACAGACCATGGGGTCATAAAGAGTCAGACATGACTTAGTGACTAAAAAACTGCCACCTTCTAGGTCTGCTGCCTTCTCAATAAAATTGCTATTCCTCGCCCTGACACCACCTCTCTGCATTTATTGTATGTCACAGGGAACAATACAAACTTGGAATCAGTAACAATATTATTTTAGGATATTGTCCATTTAATAAAAATATTATTTTTTACATTATTTATATCAGTCATTACTGATATAAAAGTATTATATTTTTAAAATTTCTAATATTTTTATTTGTGTTTTTCCTGATTCCCTTATCCTTCATGGCTAATCTTGAATGATACTTACCTTTCTTTAATTTTCTATTTTTGTGGATAGATTCTATCTTATTCTCATGATTAGATGCTCAGTGGTGTCTGACTGTTTGTGACTCCATGGATTATACTCCGCCAGTCTCCTCTATCCATGGGATCCTCCAATTCTTAACACAATTGGAAGACTGTATTTATCTGCATAGCATCACCATGTATAAGGGTTTCTGTGTATATAAATAAATATAATATATAATATTTATATATTAATATATTTGCTTTTTGTAGCAAACAAGTTAGATTGTTACATTTTCCTTATGAACTGTTTTATTATTAGTTACCACCTTTATTTGATATATTTTATCTGATATTGATAAAGAAGGTGGAGGAGAAGGGGGGCAAGAGAGGTTGAAATGGTTGGATGACATCACTGACTCAATAGACATATGAGTTTGAGCAAGCTCCGGGAGTTGGCAATGGACAGGGAAGCCTGGCATTCTGCAGTCCATGAGGTCACAAATAGTCGGACACAAATGAGTGACTGAATTGAACTGATCTGATATTAAGATACAAATACATTTATTTTTATTCCTCTTTTTTTACGTGATGTATCCTTTTCTTTACTTAATTTCAATGCTTTCAGCTTAGATGCAATCTTATTAATTGGATTATAGCTTTATAGTAAATGAAAAAAAAGTGCAAGCATTAGTCACTCAGTCATGTCCAACTCTTTGGGACCTAATGGACTGAAGCCAGCCAGGCTCCTCTCCCCATGGAATTCTCCAGGCAAGAATACTGGAGTGGGTTATCATTCCATTCTCTAGGGACTCTTCCCAATCCAGGTATTTAACCCGGGTCTTTGCATTGCAGGCAGATTCTTTACCAACTGAACCATTAGGGAAGCTTCTCTATAGTAAATATTTAACCAATATTTCAATACTATATTTTTAAAATATGTAATTTATACCTGTTATAAAGTATGATTTATTTCAATGAAGATATGTTTTTATAATACATTGTAGCTCTTCTTATCTTGATATTTTATCTTCATATTCATCTACTTTACTAATTTTTTATTTTTGCTAGCAGCTCTATTGAGATATAATTTACATATGATACAATTCACCCATTTAAAGTGTATAATTCAAAGGTATTTGGTGTATTCAAATAACTATGCAACTATTGCCATGATCAATTTTAGAATATTTTAGAATATCACGTCCATCGAGTCGGTGATGCCATCCAGCCATCTCATCCTCTGTCCTCCCCTCTTCCTCCTGCCCCCAATCCCTCCCAGCATCAGAGTCTCTTCCAATGAGTCAACTCTTCGCATGAGGTGGCCAAAGTACTGGAGTTTCAGCTTTAGCATCATTCCTTCCAAATAAATCCCAGGGCTGATCTCCTTCAGAATGGACTGGTTGGATCTCCTTGCAGTCCAAGGGACTCTCAAGAGTCTTCTCCAACACCACAGTTCAAAAGCATCAATTCTTCGGCGCTCAGCTTTCTTCACAGTCTAACTCTCACATCCACACCTGACCACTGGAAAAACCATAGCCTTGACTAGATGGACCTTTGTTGGCAAAGTAATGTCTCTGCTCTTCAATATGCTATCTATATAATATGTAATTTGTCTGCCTTTATATAATGTTTTAAAGTTTTATTCATGTTATATGTACTTATCCCGTTTTATTATTGAAATGTATTTCATTGTATGGTTAGAACAAATTTATTTATTCATTCATAGCTGATGGACATTTAGTTGTTTTCAATTTTGGAGTGATCTCAATAATATCACTATGAACATTCATGTAAAAATTTCTGTGTTGACATATGTTGTCATTTCTCCCCCCAGAGAAGAAAAAAAAATTGAAATTCATGGATCTGATAAAGGTTTGGATCTTAAATATATAAATAGCACTTACAATAAGTATATTAATAGATTATTATTTCAATATTAAAAGACAGTCCAATTTATAAGTAGGTAAATGTGAGAATAGACATTTCTCAGAGAAAATAAACAAATACAATAGTACTTAAAAAAATGCTCAGCATCTTTAGTCATGAGGGAAATGCAAATCAAAACCACAATGAAACACTAGTTCATACCCATTAGGATAAATATAATAAAAAAGAAAATGATAATGAGTATTGACTAGGATGTGGAGAAATTATAACTTTCATATGTTGCTGAAGCCACTTTGTAAAACAGTCTGGTGGTTTTTCTTTGAAATTTCAGACCACTTTCACTCTATAGGTTTGGAAAATATTTTCTCTATTATTTAGTGATTTAAAGTTTTTAATTCAGGCTTAGTTAAACAAAGTCAAAGCTATTGATTATATCTTCTTGGCTCCCAAAACTATGCCTTTGATTTAACTCCAAGTAAATGTTTTGCTATCTCACCTGTCAAACCAATCCAATAGGTTTATTTTTAAATTACAAACTTCATTATTATTGGCTTATAAATTACTGTTACTTTAGATTTTTGTTCTTATTCATCAATATAATTGCTTATCATTCCTTCTTGTATATCCACATTTTTGAAGTTATTTTATTTTATTTTAGTACATCTTTAGAATTTCCTTTAGTAAATACATGTTGATTTTACACTCTCTCAAATTTTTGTTTTCTCAAATATTTATATATAGCTTTTGAACTATGAATGGTCATTTAGTTGGGTATTTAATTCTAGGTTGATGATTATCTTCTCTAAAAACTTAGAACTTATAATTCCACTGACTTTGGCTTTCATTTTTGCTATTAAAAGTTGCTATGTGTTTAAAATTTAATTATTTTCATGTATCTGAAAATCTGCCTTTCAGGATCTCTTGGTGATTTTAACACTTTGTTATTTCACTACAGAATATCTGGATTATTATTTTTTTTTCTTTTTTATGGTTAGTAGTTTGTTGTGCTCATCATATCTTAAACCTCCTAACTTTTGAAAAAACTTTTCCAATACCTCTTGACTCTTTCTCCAATTCACTTTCTTTTCACCTTCTGGAAGACTACAAAGTTCATAGCATGTAACGGGGTAGTTATAGATCAATGAGAGCTGCTGAGAGAAGAAAAACTGATACAGCTAGTTAAAATATTAATTTTCTGTTTACTATGAATAAAAATCTGGAAATTCTAATGCCAGCTGTATAATCTAGTTAAACTTAAAAAAAAATTAACACCAGACATCAGATAAAGCCATTCTCAGATGTGAGGCAGATATGACTGAGACATCTGTCATGCCATTGATTATCAGGGTTATTTGGCTGATTTGACTGGCTAGGAAAGTGTTCCCTTCCTTCCTCCCAGCTCTATGTGTGTCCTTCCTGTAGCTGCCTGCTTGCTCAAAGAGGATGACATTCCTTGATAAAGGAAAAGACTGTTCTTTGGTCAAAGATATACAAGTAGCTGCCCTCCCCTGCAAGAATTTCCAAACAAGTTCTCAAGGCATTCTTAGTATTCTTAACAGTGTTCTACTCAATGGAAAAAACAAACAAACAAACAAAAACCCAAAACTTTGCTTTTGGAAAGATTACAAATATACATTGACAGGAAAATGAAAGAATAGATTGTAGCATATTCATACATTGAAATTGTTCAACTCTAAAGCCATGGATATACCTTGGATGCATAACATTGTTTAAAAAACATAGGTATCATCAAGTTCTATTTTAATTTTTATTGCTTTTGTAGTAAATTACCATAACTCTAATGGCTTGAAACAGCACAAATTAATTATATTACAATTTTGGAGATCATAAATATATAAAATGTATAAATGCTTCTCACTGGGCTAAAATCATTCAACGGGCCTAAATTTCTTATGGAGGTTATAAGAAGGAAGACTTTGTCTTCCCCTTTCTAGCTTTGAGGCTGCTACATCCCTTGGCTCATACTCCTCTTCCATTTTCCATGTCAGTATTTGTATCACCCCAACCTCTGGTGCCCCCATCACATCTTCTCTATCTCCCTCTTTTACATGGCTTTTTCATTTTGATGACCCTTCTGATTGCATTGGATTAGCTGGCCAACCCAGGATAACCTCCCCATCTCAAAATCATTCAACTATTCATGTCTGCAAACTCTCTTTTTCCATGTAACATAAAGTAGTCACATGTTTCAGGGGTTAGAATGGGGATGTTTTCTGTGGATGTTTAGAGAGAGTATTATAACATTTTTATAAAGCTCAGAAACAAGCAAAAAAGGACAGCGTATTGTTTCAGATGAAATCTTCTGTGGTAATATCTTTTTTTTTTTTTTAATAATGAAGACAAAATCTAACATGGTGTTTTTCTTCGTGGGTATTGGGAAAGGCTGAGGAATTAGATAGCACAGAAGCAGTTAGCTAGTTGCAACAGATTGGCAATGTAAAAATCTTTAAGTTCAGCAGTATGAGTATGTTCATGGGTTTTAAATTATCTTAATAATTTAGCATATTGTTACATGTCTTACTTTGCTTGGTAAAAAACCCATTGCACTATACTGTATTATCTATCACATTATATATGCTACCTATTACAATGACATAGTTTAACAAAAATCAATATATTAAATATGGAAACAGAAACACACACATTATTTTCAGAGTCTACAGATTTGTTTCTAGCACCGCAGGTATGATGAATTATGTATTTGAGCTCGTGTAAACACAGGGAAGTAAATTATGAACAAAGCAATATGGCACTTCATTGAATCACTACATTATTATGAGTCACGAGGGCCTAATATTTTTAAATTCATAATTTATTTATGTAACTCATCTCAAATATTAAATGTCAAAAACACCTAACACAGTTTACTAAACAATATAGTTTTATCACTTGTGGGTACATATGTAGTCAAACAGTATATTAATCAGCTTGGGCTGCCATAACTAAATACCATGAGCTAGGTGGTTAAAACAACAAAAATGTTTTCCTCATAGTCCTAGAGGCTGGAAGTCTGAGATCAGAGTGCCAGCATAGTTAAATTTCTGGTGAGAAGTATCTTTCTGGCTTCTAGAAGGCCACCTTCTCTGTGTGTGCTTACAGGTTGAAGAGAGAGAAAAAGCTCTTTGGTGTTTCTTCTTACAGAGGCACTGATCCAATCATGAAAAGAAAGAAAGAAAAAGTGAAGTCGCTCAGTCCTCAGTCGTGTCCAACTCTTTGTGACCCCGTGGACTGTAGCCCACCAGGCTCCTCCGTCCATGGGATTCTCCAGGCAAGAATACTGGAGTGGGTTTCCACTTCCTTCTCCAGAGGATCTTCCTGACCTAGGGATAGAACCCAGGTCTCCCACATTGCAGGCAGATGCTTTAACCTCTGAGCAACCAGATAAAGAAAGTGAAGTTGCTCAGTCATGTCCGACTCTTTGCGACTCCGTGGAGTGTAGCCCAATCATGAAATCCCCATCTAAATCTAGTTACCTCCCCAAAGCCTAGTATACAAAACCTCACCTATGGGTTTAGGTCTTCAGCATTGGATTTTGGAGGATCATAATTCAGTCCATAGCACACAGTTTCATTTTTAAAGCATCCACTTCAAATAACACATCTTAATCTATTTGGGCAGCTGTTACAGAAGTATTAATTTCCCAGGTAGTGCTAGTGGTAAAGAATCTGCCCAATAGTGCAGGAAATGTAAGTGATTCAGGTTCGATCTCTGGGTCAAGAAGATCCCCTGGAGGAGGAAATGGCACCCCACACTAGTATTCTCGCCTGGGAAATCTCATGGACAGAAAAGTCTGGTGGTTTGTAGTCCATGGGGTCTCAAAGAGTTAGACATGACTGAGCATCTGAGCACAAAGCACATAACAGAAATACTAAAGGTTGGATGTCTCACAAACAACAGAAATTTATTTCTCACAGTTGTGGAGGCTGGAAGTCCAACATTAAGGTACAGCACGGTTGAGTTCTGATGAAGCCCTTCTTGCAGCCTGTATAATGATACTGCTCATCATATCCTCACAAGGCAAAGAGCAGAGGGAGAAAGCAAGCTCTTTTGTGACTTACAAGAGCTCTGATCTCATTCACCCCCATGATCTCATCTGATCCTAGTTACCTCCCAAAGACCCTCCCTCCTAATACCATCACATGAGGGTAGGGATAGGCTTTCAACATATGAATTGGGGAGGGGAAAACAAGTATTCAGTTCACAACATAAAATATTCTCTACAAAGTCCTCTAGAGTAATGAATGAAGTGAAAATCTTTTTTCCTAGAGGTTACCTTCAGAATCCCCAGAATGTGTATGCTATGTTTATTGATTATTATGAATGAAAACTGATACCAGCTTTGTTTATCATTTGTATTTTATTTGTTCTAGCAATATGATACATATTAAATAAATGTCTATTTATAGTACTGATTATTTTTTTCAGCTTATCTAACTCTGAAGGAAGGTGAAAAAAGCAGAAAAAAATAGGACAGAAAACATGCCAGAGAGCAATTAAGAACATACAGGCGATATATTGATTGATAATAATCAGTAAAGTTATGTTTTTAAAACAATGGTCTTCTTTAACTAACGAATCTCTTACTTCAATTTAAAAGTTTAAGTGGTATTTTCCAAATTTGAATCTCATATCAATCTTGTATTTTAAGAAATATGCTTACATTGAAATCAAGCTATTAATATTTCAAATTTTAATTCTTAAAATTATTAACCAAAAACATGTCTGAATGTGAACTGTCCTGCTGCAGCACTAAATTATGTAATGAGCAATAGAGAGATCAAATTGCTATTTGACCCACATAGACAGAGACAAATCTAGATTTACTCACAGTGGATCAACTTAACAATCTCATTCCATGACCCATACCCTATTTTATGCACATCTGCACCCAGGCAGACTCATCTCCATACTAGTTCCCAAATCTGATTTGTTTTAATCATGCCAGAAGGAAGGAGATTAAAAGCATCTACTCAGATAGCTGAGAATTTTCATTTAAAATAAGAGTGCCTAGCAATCCTCCCTCCACAATAAACTCAAGTAACTATCAGTGTCTGCATTTATTGCTTTTGTGTGCCATTTACTTATCAATCTCTTAAATCCTTTCCATTTGGAATATTTAAACAATCCACATGGAAACAAAACATAAAAAGCCTGATCACCATGAAAATAGGCATCTAGAAAAAAGTGCATGTATGTCAAATTATTATGAATTTGATGCACACTGATCAAATGTAGAAAGAATTCCACTAAGTGTTAAAACAGTTGAAAAAGTTCTCCCCCACCCCCAAGTCCTACTTTTAAGTTCCTTTGATATGAGGTGGCACAAAGTCAAGAGAGAACTTAAAACAAGCTTCACATTAATATTTGAGAAAGGGCACCCACTGTGTTTGATGTGGTGCCCTTCATGCAAATCATGTAGTCCAAGAGAAATCCCAGTAGGAAAGATGTTGCTTTCTTCTTCGCTTGCTCCCTTTTTTACTTCTGGATAATAATGAACTTCTCACACTCCCTTTGCAACCACCCTGAGCTATACAGAAATTAAGTTATTACTTGCTAGCAGAAGACTCTTCTGGCAGATTATCAAGATATCTTTATTATTATTATTATTGATTTTTGGTTAGGAGTAAAAGACAAATTCCAAACTTCGTTGGGAGGAAAAATAACTGATTTTTCTGGTAATGAGAAACATAAGGTCGGAACAAATTTGATCAAAATAAGATATTATAGTTTAAATTTTTTCAATACATGATTGGTATTTATAAAAAGTATTCCTTAATATATGAGCAACATACAAGGACCTTGATTTAGCTAGAGACGGGGAATTATTAACAAAGACAGACTATGCATGGGAAATATGCCACCAGCTGACTATGGACTCCTGCTTTGGCAGGGGGGTAAGGGGTGTGGTATATAATGTAGCAATTGTAGAAACTAAAACCAAATGTCAGAATTGCTACTATATTGACAGCCCTCACTTTTGTTGCACATTTGGGAGCTTTATATTTTTGGTGATAAAGTACTTATCTTTAGGAATATTTTGAGAACTAGAATAAAAACAGCCCTAACCTTTTCCTCTTTTAATAATGACACATACTGAGTTAATGGTATCCCCCACCAGAAATGGCAAGCCACTCCAGGATTCTCGCCTGGGAAATCCCACAGTCAGAGAAGCCAAGCTATTTTTTAAGATAGACCTGGTGGCTCAGATGTTAAAGAATCTGCCTGCAATGCAGGAGATCTAGGTTCAATCCCTGAGTCAGGAAGATCCCCTGAAGAAGGCAATGGCTACCCACATCAGTGTTCTTGCCTGGAGAATTCCATGAATAGAGAAGCCTGGTAGGCTACAGTCCCTGGAGTCACAAAGAGTTGGACATGCCTGAGTGACTAACACAATTTCCCACCATTATACTGAAGTGAAATTCATCTCTGGAAACCCTGGTAACTTTTTCTTAGCCTCTTTAAAATGGAGATTACTGTTGATACAGCCTAACCCCAAGGTTTCAAGTTTGTGTTATTAAATATATGAAAGAAAACATCAATATTGATAACAAAGTTTGACAAACACTTTTACACACTAAGTTTTCATTTGGGCTTCCCCACAGTTCATGAGAAAATTACTCTGACTGTCTGTACCCTGCTAAGAAGAAAACTGATTCTTTAATAGATATTACCTCTATGCTTATAAAAAAGTGATGCAGTACCTTTGCCTCTGATTACAGATTGCTTGAATTTTTACCAATAACATAATTTCTTCAGAGGTAAATAGTATCAAAGAATTAAAATCAACTCCTTATCCTGAAAGAAATTTGGTCTGAACTCTCCTTAGGACATACAGTAAGTGGATTTCTCTATATATACTATTTACATCAGTTCCAGCATGTGAATGGGAACATTTATGGAAATACAAACTGCATGACTTGGTCCAGTGTTTCGGAGGATGAAACGATGCATCTTAACTTAGTTCACTTTAGGTCGCCTGGACATGAGGCTCCTTAGAAAGGTCCCTCCAAGTACCTTCATCATTTTCATTTTCCTCGAACCTCCACACTTCTACTCTAATGAATATTGAATATTAGATAGGACTGTGAAATTGATCACACTAGGCTTTAGATTTTTATTTTTTCTCTCCCATGTGTTTGCTTAAGAATTCTGTTAATAATATGTTTTCCCATTTCTATATCATTTTTTCCTCCTTTTTTAAATTTTTTCTATATAATTTTTAAGTATATACAGTGTTGGTTAATGTGTAGGCTTTACCACTGGTTTATTTGCAAACCTTTCTGACCCAATAGGTGTATGGTTAGGCCACAGAAGAAGAGGGAGGCAGAGGATAAGATAGTTAGATAGCATCACTGATTCAATGGACATGAATTCAAGCAAACTCTGGGTGACAGCGGAGGATAGAGGAGACTGGTGTGCTGCAGTCCATGGGATCGCAAAGAGTTAGGCATGACTTAGCTACTGAACAACACAATAGCCACTCAATAGGACTGTTCTCTCTCTCTATGATGACATCCCCTTCCAGACCAAAGCCTACTTCACCTGCAGCCTACTCACTTGACTGACCTTCCTATCTACTTGCCCCAGGCCGCAGCTAATGATAACTTATCAAAGTGGGTGGTGAGAGGCCTGCCCCTCTGCTGGTTTCCACTGTAACCTATAAGCCTCAGTTCAGTTCAGTTCCCTGGCTCAGTCCTGTCCGACTCTTTGTGACCCCATGGATCACAACACTCCAGGCCTTCCTGTCCATCAACAACTCATGGAGTTCACTCAAACTCATGTCTATTGAGTCGATGATGCCATCCAGCCATCTCATCCTCTGTCATCCCCTTCTCCTCCTGCCCCTAATACCTCCCAGCATCAGGGTCTTTTCCAGTGAGTCAATTCTTTGCATGAAGTGGCCAAAGTACTGGAGTTTCAGCTTCAGCATCATTCCTTCCAATGAACACCCAGGACTGATCTCCTTTAAAATGGACTGGTTGGATATCCTTGCAGTCTAAGGGACTCTTAAGAGTCTTCTCCAACACCACAGTTCGAAAGCATCAATTCTTTGGTGCTCAGCTTTCTTCACAGTACAACTCTCTCATCCATATATGACCACTGGAAAAACCATAGCCTTGACTAGACAGAACTTTGTTGGCAAAGTAATGTCTCTGCTTTTGAATATGCTATCTAGGTTGGTCATAACTTTCCTTCCAAGGAGTAAGCATCTTTTAATTTCATGGCTGCAATCACCATCTGCAATTATTTTGGAGCCCCCCAAAATAAAGTCTGACAGTTTCCACCGTTTCCCCATCTATTTCCCATGAAGTGATGGGACCAGATGCCATGACCTTCGTTTTCTGAATGTTGAGCTTTAAGCCAACTTTTTCACTCTCCTCTTTCACTTTCATCAAGAGGCTTTTTAGTTCTTTTTCACTTTCTGCCATAAGGGTGATGTCATCTGCATATCTGAGGTGATTGATATTTCTCCCGGCAATCTTGATTCCAGCTTGTGCTTCTTCCAGCCCAGTGTTTCTCATGATGTACTCTGCATATAAGTTAAATAAGCAGGGTGGCAATATAAGCCTACCCAGGTAGATCAATTGGTCTATACCAGGTAGACCAATAAGCCTACCTGGTGTCAAATCTCCCTATAATTGGAAATCTCCCATTACCCCTGGGAGTGAAAACTGTCAACAAGTTTTGCTGGAAGTAGCCCTACAAGGTTCAGTGTTACTCTAGCATCTTGCTTCAGACTTATTAATAGTCCCCTATCCAGTAAACCACTGATATTTATGTTACTAACTTGAGGCTATTTCTTTGATATTGAAGCTGAGCAAGCACAGACTTTGTAGGACTTTCCTAGAGTTTTTTGTTAATTTTTTAAAATAAAAATTAAGTTAATAAATACAGTACCCTGATAACAAAAACTACAATAGTTATTTCCTTTGCAATCTACACACACAATTTCTTGTGTGTTCCTGATTTAGATAACTTGGTTACTTTTCTTATATATCTTATTGATACTGCTTCTGATATGTTATATTAGAAATTATTTTGCCTCTTAAACCATTGCCTGTGTAGAATAAAATCATCCCATCAATTTTTAAAAACTAGGACAACTGATCCCAATTTAAAATTTAGAGTCACAGACTTTAAAAGGCTTACTTTATTATTCTGCTCACATTCTGCAAATTTATCACAGTGAAGCTACAAAGACACTTCAATAGTACTGAATTTGAATTTTGGAAAAACTTCGGACTAAGGATTTAGTTTCCACCTTGAATAAAATTAACATATCTGCTAAGAAAGCAAAATAAACCCAAGGAAGTAAATAGATGTTAATAATGATGAAAAGGATATGCCTGTCAAAACATGGACTCTAATGATTATTTTACACAATTACCATCACTTTGATAGCCTTTAAATAATGATTTACCATCATCTCTTCAAATAAGACCATGAATTTCAATGTAACGGATCAGACAATTAGCGCATCTAAACTAAAACCTGCATGTGGTAGGTGCCGGCAGGCTGTTTTGAGGGAAAGGCTAAACAAATTATACCTATGCCCTGCTCTACACAGCATGTGATACTCTTCCTGACTTAAACAGATGATATGCATATACTGAACAGCTTCTAATTACTGTTTTAATGATCTTATCTTTCATAGCTACCACACAGTAACCATTTAAAGAGAGAACAAATAGATATGCTTCATAATCACATCTGTACAATTTTCTACCAGTATTTAAGATTCCTTTTCACACATGTATACATTTGTTAAGTTATTACATATCTACCATTGACTTGGTTTAGAATACAAGGGCATTGCTACTACCAAGTAAATTTTATTTTTTAGCCCCCTGAATAACTGAGTATACAAATTGATATGGAATAATGTATATGCTGTATAGTTTGATTTTGCTTGTTCTGTTGTTAAGAAAACATGAGATCTGCTTAAGCATGGACTCACCAATTCAAAGATGCTGTATTTTCATTAGTTCTTTATGGTATGTGCTTCCAGGTAATGTCTATTATTTTAGCGTGTAAGATTATAAATTGAAGGTGTCAAAGACTGTGGTGACCGGTAATCAAATTAATAACTAGCTACAGCCTCCAATCTTTCAAAAATACACTTGGTAGAGAGACGGAACTAAGTAATAATTGGTGACATAGTTGTTTTTTTTTTTTAATAAATTTAAATCTGTGTTTGAACTTTCTAAATACTCTCTGGATATCTTTTAACAGTGACATTTTATATATAATTAGTGCCTGAATTTAGACATTAAAAAAATTTTGTACACATTCATCTTCTAAGCCAGTGAAGTCAGGAGTATTATCCTTGTTTTTCATAGGTAGATGTTCAACACATTTTAGAAACTGATTCGAAATTAAACAATGAGTCAGTTATAGATAGACTTCATCACTTCATCCACCAAAATATTTGTTACAGTGAAGTACAATGCTTATTATTTCTCTTTATATAAAATTTGTTAATTATCATATTAGCTAAAAACAAAGATTGATAAGCTAGAATTATAAGTTAGAGTATCTTTCTTTCTCCAACATAAGCCAGAAATGGTGGTGTTGTTTTTTTTTTCCTTAACAAGTTGTTTGCTATATTTATGAGTAAAGGAATGCCAGTAGTTCCCATCTTTGTAATTACATTGATCAGGGAAGAATTATTGCTTCATTCACTGTATGTCTTCAGGTTGTTTCAGTGAAAAAGTCGAAGTCATTTGACTTTTGTATAAATTGCTTAGAAGGTGCCCAGTGTTATCAAATATATTAGGTAAAAGTATTTTTGATATTGATCAGTTTGGAGAGGCTGAAGTGATCGATCTGTGTACTTGTCGGCCTTATAACTCGAGTTGTGGTTTTAGGAAATCTGTCCAAGTTTATGTTTCCTAGTCAAAAGTAACACTTGTGTAGAAATTGCTTTAGCAGAGGTTGATGGTTATGTACAAAAATATATATGTGTGCATATATGTGTATAAATATATACATATATGTGTGTATATGTATGTATGTATGTTGCATGTGTATGTATATATACATACACATACATATAGGTATATAATGTACACAGATGAGTATACATTCATATATATTTCCTAACTGACAGGGCCTAGAATGAATCTAAGCTTATATATATATATATATATATATATATATATGCATGTATATATAATCTAAGCTTATATATATATGTATATATGTATATATATATACACATATGTATGTATGTGAATATATATACACATTCAATATATATACTATATATACTGTATATATATTCAATTACTATATATACATTCAATGCCATAAATTTTCCTTTAGCTACTGCTTTTGCTATATCTCAC
This sequence comes from Capricornis sumatraensis, assembly GCF_032405125.1. NCBI lineage: Eukaryota > Metazoa > Chordata > Mammalia > Artiodactyla > Bovidae > Capricornis > Capricornis sumatraensis. Next base: position 42,666,560 of record NC_091081.1, on the reverse strand, counting down.
AAATTTTGATGTTATATTTGTTTTCAATTTCATTTAGTTCAAATAATTTTTCTTGCAATTTCTTCTTTGACTTGTGTTATTTAGAAGTGTTTTTTCTAATCTCAATGTTCTCTGAGATTTTGCAGTTATCTTTCTGTTTTTTATTTAACTTAATTCCATTGTGTATGAGAGCAGACAAATAATCTCTATTCTTTGATATGTATTCAGGTGAGTTTTAGGTTTTAGAATGTGGTCTGCTTTGGTGAGTACCACGTATGGGCTTGAGAATAACATGTTTTTTGAGATTGTTGGAGAATAGTCTCTAGATGTAATTTATATCCATTGATTAATGGTGGTATAGAGTTCAACTATGTCTTTATTGATTTTCTGCCTGCTGGATTGCTCCATTTCTGATAGAAGGGTGTTGAAGTCTCCAACTATGAGAGTATATTCATCTGTTTCTCTCTGCAATTCTGTTTTTGCCTCACATGGTTTGATGCTCTGTTGTTAATATACACATTAAGAACTGTATGTCTTCTTGGAGAATTAACTTCTTTATCATTATGTAATACAATTTATTATCCCTGATGACTTTCCAACTTTTAAGTCTGATCTTTCTAAAATTAATATATCTACTCTAGCTTTCATTCTTTCTTTTTGTGTTTTTACTGTGCAATAGTATTTTTTCTCTTTTATTATTATTATTTTACTTTAAAATATTGTATTGGTTTTGCCATACATCAACATGAATCCACCACGGGTGTACACGAGTTCCCAATCCTGAACCCCTCTCCCATCTCCCTCCCCATACCATCCCTTTGTGTCATCGCAGAGCACCAGCCCCAAGCATCCTGTATCCTGCATCGAGCCTAGCCTGGTGATTCATTTCTTTCTAGCTTTCTTTTGATTAGTGTTAAAATGGTGTAGTTTTCTCTGTACCTTCAATTTTTATCTCTGTGTTTTTATATTTAAGATGGATTTCTTGTAGACAACATACAATTGGGTCATGTATTTTGATGCACTCTACAATCGAGGCATTTAGACCATAAATGTTCAAAATTATTATTGATATATTAATATCTAATGTACTTATGGCTGTCATTGGCTTTGTTCTTTACTTCTATTTTTGTCAATCACTCATTTTCTGCCTCTGGTGATGTTACTTGAGCATTTAAAAATGTTAATGTATTTGACTGTGTCTGGTCTTAGTTGTAGCATGTGGGATCTTTGATCTTCCTTAGGGCATGTGTGCTCTAGCTCTGAGACCAGAGATTGAACCCAGGCCCTCTGCAATGGGAGCTTGAAGTTTTAGGCACTGGACCACCAGGAAAGTCCCACTTGAACATTTTATATTTCATTTATTTTTTATATTTCATTTATTTATATTTCATTATATTTCATTTCTCTTCCTTAATCATATCAGTTATACTTTTTTTTTTTTTTTACTTCCCTTAGTGGTCACCCTAGAGTTTGCAATATACATTTACAATTAATTTCAGTCCACTTTCCAATAACACGATAATATTTGACAGGTAGTATGAGTACTTTATAATTAAAAAATAATGCTAATTGCTTCCCCCTGTGCCTTGCAGCATGTGCCATCACTCACTTCAGTTTTATTTAACCATACCCAGGTGTGTGAGCACCGAAGAATTGATGCTTTTGAACTGTGGTGTTGGAGAAGACTCTAGAGAGTTCCTTGGACTGCAAGGAGATCCAACCAGTCCATTCTGAAGGAGATCAGCCCTGATATTTCTTTGGAAGGAATGATGCTAAAGCTGAAACTCCAGTACTTTGGCCACTTCATGCGAAGAGTTGACTCATTGGAAGAGACTCTGATGCTGGGAGGGAATTGGGGACAGGAGGAGAAGGGGACGACAGAGGATGAGATGGCTGGATGGCATCACCGACTCGTTGGATGTGAGTCTGAGTGAACTCTGGGAGTTGGTGATGGACAGGGAGGCCTGGTGTGCTGCAATTCATGGGGTCGCAAAGAGTCGGACACGACTGAGCGACTGAACTGAACTGAGGTGTGAGTATATGTATCATTGTATACATTATTGCTTTATTTTGAACAAGCTGTTATCTGTTAGATCAATTAAGGAAAAGAAATATACTGGTGAGGTGTGGAGAGGGTAAGCATTCTACAGTCATATGATTAGATCTTAGTGTTTCAGTGCCTCTGGACTATAAACTTTATAAGTGTTTCTGTTTTTTTCTCTCCCTTTAAGTCAGACAGAATGGTTAGAGTGGGCTGGAGTTGGCTAATTTCCCTTCACTGGATCAATCAGGCTCTGGTTAACTAGTTTCTCCTGAGGGCAGACCTTATTAAGAAGAACAGAGTGCTCTGGTTTATTTCAAAATAATTTCATTTCCGTTCCCACTGCCAGAAGCCAGAGAGGATTTTTCTCCAGTTTTTACTGTGGAAAGTCTATGGAGATTCTGGGAGTAAATCTTACAATATTGTTGGGGGCCCATATGAGTAGATCCCCAAGAATTTTTAACTCTCAGAGTTGTCCACACTGGGTCTCCAGTGATTCTTCAATTAATGGTTCTGGATTCCCTCCCTTGACACTGGTTCCTGCCGTGGTTTCTGCTGGCAGGTCTCTGATCAGGTAAGCCAGGACTTCCCTGTATTTGCCTGACACTCCAGTCTTGGGGTAGCAACTTTCCCTGTGTCTTTCAGCTTTCTACTAATTGTTAGGATTAAGAGGCGATTTCTAAGCACCTTACATGAAACACTGAATACTAGAAGTTCCTACTTCCATTTCTTAATGATTTTGTGGGCTCCAAGAAATCCTTATATCATACAGTCCTGTTTTTTTTTTCTAAATAATTTACATATTTATTTGTCATATTTTGGCCTAAAAATCCTAGAACTGAAATAATTTATAAAATTTAGAATATATTTTTGTATGTAGCATGAGTTAAGGGTTTATTTCCTTTTAGTGTGTGTATCCAAGTATGCTAGAAAACAGTTATTGGGTGATCCATTCTTGACCATTTGATTGAAAGTATTCCCTCCATAACATCATCATCTTATATAGGGATTCATTCATGTTCTGTTCTTTTGTCTATTGATGAAAAGGCTTTCAAACCCTGTGCTGAAATCATTATATTTCTATAATCAGTGTTTCTATAATAGTTTTTAAGAAAGCCCCCAAATTTTCACACTTCTTCAAGGTTGCTTGAGTATTTTTTTTTATATTTTCCTAAATCATATGAAAAAATCCATTGAAAAATATGAATTTTGGTAAATATTCAGTTAATTTGAATGTTAATTACAGAAGAATTGATCATTTTTTATCATCAATCCTTTTTATCTAAGATGATGATGCAAGTTTTCATTCATTTAAAAGTTTTGTGACTTTAAATACTTCTCGTTTTCCCTGTAATGATCTATAAGTACTGAGTTATTTATGATGTAACCGCTATTGTTGCTAATTTTGAAGGCTTTATCTTTCATTTTTAAATACTTTCTCTATTTTTGCTTGGATACTCAATTAGATGTGATTTCTATATATTGACCTCACGGTTAATATGTAAATAAATGTGCACCTATTTTTCCCCTGGTAATTGTCTTAGATATATATTTCAACAATCTTATCACCTTAAATAAGACCATTTGCTTCTTCTCAGTCTTTACACATTCCATTATTATTACTTTCTTATTTTCTGTAATGTTAACTAGAAATACTGATAGCAGGCATGTTTGACTTGCTTCTGATTTTAATCAGAATGCTTTAAATGGTGCATAGTTACAAATGGTGCACATTATATGGACATTGTAGATAAGATTTATTATATTGAGAAAATTTCTTGCTAAAATATTAAATCATACACAGCTCTTGAATATTATAAATGTTTTTACTAAATATTGAAATGATTGTGTGTATATGTGCCCATATACATTTATATATGCTTATTATACAATTTGAATTTATATAATTGTCAAAATTCTGAAGAATCTCAAAGTTTTGCCCTGTTTGCCTGTTGCTGATTCAGAGATGATGGCAGAAGACAAGATACATTTGAGTTAGTGGCAAAGGGCTTTCTCAAGGCAGAGCAGGCAGTATGAGCATCAACATGTCTGTGCTGGTTCCCCTTGCTCCCAAGCCCCACTCGGTGATATGAGGGGGCTCACAATCCTAAGAACACAGTGGGTTTGTGTCAAGGTTTAAGAATATATGGCAGGAGCTCAGCAAGTTTTAATAAAAGAGAAAACACTGTAGCAAGCCAAAACAAACCAATTCTTCCAGCCACATGCGGTGAGCAGTTACAAAGTAGTCATGCTATAGTTGCCTTGACCTATTTACTTGCTTGTGTAACTAGCTACAGAAATTCTTAACATATGTAAATTTAATTGTATATAATAATGTAATATTGGATGTATTTTTGAACATACTGGGGCTTTTGCAAAGTGTGACTGTAAGATGGGTTTCTAATTTCCCTTATTAATATTTTTCTTGTGTAGTATAGATAATAATTTAAATGAGCTTATTTACCTCGTAAAAGGAATTAGATTGGGCTTTTCCATTTCCTAGAAAAATTTACAAAAAGCTAAAATGTATTCTTAAAATTTTGGTAAGAATAATTAATTAGTTCTTTGGGAAAGGTATATAACTGCTAATTAATGAGTCTTTGCCAAAGAATGCCCAAATTACCACACAATTACACTCATCTAACAAGCTAGTAAAGTAATGCCCCAAATTCTCCAAGCTAGGCTTCAATAGTCTATGAACCATGAAGTTCCAATGCTCAAGCTGGATTTAGAAAAGGCAGAGGAACCAGAGATCAAATTGCCAACATCCATTGAAGCATCGAAAGAGCAAGAAAGTTACAGAAAAATACTACTTTTGCTTTATTGACTTCGCCAAAGCCTTTGACTGTGTGGACCACAACAAACTGAAAAATTCATAAAGAGATAGGAATACCAGAGCACCTGACCTGCCTCTTGAGAAATTTGTATGCAGGTCAGGAAGCAACTGTTAGAACTGGACATGGAACACCAGACTAGTTCCAAATAGGAAAAGGAGTACATCAAGGCTATATATTGTCACCCTGCTTATTTAGCTTATATGCAGAGTACATCATGAGAAATGCTAGGCTGGATGAAGCACAAGTTAGAATCAAGATTGCTGGAAGAAATATCAATAACCAAATATTGAAATATCAATATCAATATGCAGATGACACCACTCTTATGGCAGAAAGCAAAGAAGAACTAAAGAGCCTCTTGAGGAAAGTGAAAAAGGAGAATGAAAAATTTGGCTTAAAACTCAACATTCAGAAAACAAAGATTATGGCATCTGGTCCCATCATTTCATGGCAAATAGATGGAAAAACAGTGGAAAGAGTGACAGACTTTATTTTGGGGGACTTCAAAATCACTGCAGATGGTGACTGCAGCCATGAAATTAAAAGATGCTTCCTCCTTGGAAGGATAGTTATGACCAGCCTAGACAGCATATTAAAAAGCAGAGACAGTACTTTGCCAACAAATGTTCATCTAATCAAAGCTATTGTTTTTCCAGTAGTCATGTGTGGATGTGAGAGTTGGACTATAAAGAAAGCTGAGTGCTGAAGAATTGATGCTTTTGAACTGTGGTGTTGGAGAAGACTCCTTGGAGTCCCTTGCATTGCAAGGAGACCCAACGAGTATATCTTAAAGGAAATCAGTCCTGAATATTCATTGAAAGGACCGAGGCTGAGGCTGAAACTCCAATATGTTGGCCACCTGATGCGAAGAACTGACGCATTTAAAAAGACCCCGATGCTGGGAAAGACTGAAGGCAGGAGGAAAAGGGCATGACAGACGATGAGATGGTTGGTTGGCATCACTGACTCAATGGACATGAGTTTGAGTATACTCCAGGAGTTGGTGATGTACTGGGAGGCCTGGCATGCTGCAGGCCATGGGGTCACAAAGAGTTGCACATAACTGAGCTACCGTAGTGTACTGAACTCTTGTCCATTTCATGTAGATTTTAACAATAGTAACTGTAACAAGACCTTGAAGTTTATTACAGCTATCAGAAAAACAATGAGATTCCTAAGATAGCTCTAGATAGTTACTGAAGTATCTTCAAAATTATTAGGTGTCTTAGAGTTCTAACCAGTATTAAGATGTATGGTAAACACTCCTGGTGGTTATTCATAATTTCTTTATAAGGAAAAAGCTTTAGAAAGTTAGGGGTTTTTTCAACTCTTTACAGAGACTTGAAAAAAAAAAATTAAAGAGAGGAGAGCATTATAGGAAGCTTGAGAATTGTCATGGTGATAAGTAGATTGACTGGTTTTTACACTTGGACATCACAAAATATACCATGATTACACTCCTCATTCTCACTGCTTCCAGGAGATTTTCTATGAGTTACAGTGGTAAAAGTGAACCCTTTAGTTGTGCAATCAGATGTCTTAAGACTATGTGCTAATCTCTCTGTGATTCCTCTCCCAAAAGACCGCTTGGTTGCAAATTCTGGTGTCTGCTTTGCCTGCAATACAGAGGAACAAATAACATTTTGGGAGTATCTGGCCAGCTCAGAAGGGGAAGAAGAAAACTGAAGGAGGGGATGGAAACCAAGTCCGGAATAGAAAAGTGACCACAAAGTCAGTATTTAGTAGGACAAATGGCTGATGGCAGCTTCTCTAGTCAGGTAGAGTCTGATCCAATCTTGCCCCAGATTACCCTTCTCCTTCGAGTCAACACAGAACTCCAAAACTTTATGCACCAGGCCTGCAATTCGACTTCTCCAGAGTGCTTTTAAAAAGCATGCTTTAAATTCACAACTTTATTATTTCACTGTAAGTTAGATTTTCTTGTGAATGATTTCTAATTTTTTGGGTCTAAGAAGGCGAATTTTGTCTTTTCCTTTAAATTGCTGAGACTTATTTATCTAACGCATGGTCAGGTTTTATAATGTTCCATGATGCTGGGAGGGATTGAGGGCAGGAGGAGATAGGGACAACAGAGGATGAGACGGCTAGATGGCATCACCGTCTCGATGGACGTGAGTTTGAGTGATCTCCAGGAGTTGGTGATGGACAGGGAGACCTGGCATGCTGCGATTCATGGGATCGCAAAGAGTTGGACATGACTGAGGTGACTGAACTGAACTGAATGTATACTAGTAGAGAAGATGTATTCTGTAGTCCTTGGGTACAATGATTTTATGTAGCCACCAGAACAAACTATGAACTGTATGGAAGGGCATTTAGTGGTTTTGTTGCTTAACAGCAGATATTCAGAATAGGCTCCTTGGTAAGATATACTTGTCAAAAGCCTTCAGGAAGTGATGGAGGGAGCCATCCAATTATCTGGACAATAAGCCTATCTGGCTGGGAAACACTGAGGGCAAAGGACCGAGAGTGGGGAGTTTTTTTGTACATTCATGGAGCAGTAAGGAAAGCGGTATAGCTGAGTAATGAAGTTAATAAAAGGAGAGCAGTTGGAAGATGAGGTCAGAGAGATAATCAGGGGCCAGGCTTGTAAAGCCTAAACTCAAAATAGTTCTGGTCTGGATGATATATTTTATTTACTCTAGCTGTACTAGTTTCCCAGTGCTGCTATAACAAATTACTGTAATCCGGATATCTTAAAATAACAAAAGTCATACTTCAATGGTTCAGGAGGCCAGAGTATGAAATCAGGATTTCAGTAGGTTGATTCCTTCTGGAATTGCTGAGAAAGAAACCATCCCAAGCTTCTTTTAGCTTTTGATGGTCTCTGGATATCCTTGGTGTTCCATGCCTCTTCCAGGTTCTGGTATCTCTGGGTTTTCTTCAGTGTGGAAACAGAACTCTAAACTTTCACCTTCAAGTGAACTTCTTCACTGTATGAGTCTCGGCATGTCCTCTCCTATTCTTAGAAGAACACTAGGCATTGGATTTACAGTCCACTGTTCTTCGGTACAGGGCTCCCCTAGTGGTTCAGTGGTAAAGAATCCACCTGCCAAGCAGGAGACGTGGGTTCCATCCCTGGGTCAGGAAGATCCCTGGAGAAGGATGTGATGAACCATTCCAGTATTCTTGCCTGGGAAATCCCATGGACAGAGGAGCCTGATGGGCTATAGTCCATGGGGTCACAAAGAGTGGGACGCTATTTAGCAACTAAAGAACAACTACTATTTCAGTATGACCTCCTTTTAAATAATTACCTCAGTAAGGACTTAATTTCCAAATAAGATCATATTTTACATTTAGAAGAGAGGGGACTATTCAACCCCCTACACTAGCTAAAGATGAATCAATAACAGTTTTCTTCCGTGTCTAATCCCATTTGCAGGAAACATCTACCATTGCTTACTGTCAGGGCTATTTCAACCAGAAGCCCCTGCGTTGCTCTTGGGCTGGTCGAACTTTAGGGAACTCAGCCATTTTTTTTTTCAGGAGGAGTTTCTTGTTGAAGGTCAAGCACCAATCCAGCCCCCACAAACTGCAGCAGACACAGGTCCCATTCTTGTCATATTCTGCTCTTTAGTTTAATAGCACTGGGGCTCAAAGATTTCTTTATCTCAGCCAATATTCATCCAGAGGAGGGGGCTGATCTCTCCTTTTCAAAAGCACCTCCACTCTGTACATGGTAAGGAGAAAGGATGGACAGGAATGAACAACGTTCAGGCAGCTTCCTGAAGAGTAATCCTCTTTCCTGACTTTCCTTTACCAGTCACCCCATCATATGACTTTAGGTAAGCTAAAGGATGAGGTATAATTTTCCAGTACCCTCTGAGTAAATTCTCACAAAGGACCCAGCAACTTTTAGAATGGTCTGATCTCTTTACGCCCTTTATTTTAAGCTCGATGGCCCTCAGTCAAAACGGAGACAGTTGAAAAAATTTTATTTAGCATTCTGATATAGAAGAACTAAAAAATGTAACAAAGATGTGTTCTTGTCCATCATTCTTGTACACAAGGATCTTCAAGTTTATGAGAGTGATATATCCCCAATCCTAACATAAAACAGCAGCAACATAAATACAAAATGTCACATTCAAATTCCAAGATTTATAAACATCCAAGTGTTTTATTGTCCTCAGTTTAATTAATGGGGCCAGAAATGAACACATACCACACTGTGAGGAATAAGAATGTTGTAATAGAAATTGGAACAAATTATATTGGTTATGAACACTTAAAGCTGTGAATGTTATCCTTGTTGTCTGAAAATAGCAGTGAGACCATTTTGAAGACCATGAGTCAAAGAACCACATGCTTACCCAAAGACTAAGAGAAGTAAAAATGAATGATTGACCGATAATTGCAAATAACTGAAAACTTCTGTCTTAATCATAGAATTTATACAAATTAACTGTTAAATGTTCTAAAATATACAAAAATACAAAGGAAATCTATCAGATAAGCATTAACATTTAAGATTTTGATAGATATTGTTTCACATTCACATATTTAATTGTTAAAGGAAATATTTTATGAAGTTAACTTTTACATCAGTGTATTTATGCCATATGTGCTGCTTGCTATCTATTTTGTGATATGCTTAGTCCCAACCTTTTCCTGTGTCATTCCATGCTCTTCTGAAGAATTACTTCTTCTTCTTTTTTTTTTTTTTTACTTTTTATTATCAGTTCAGTCCTCAGTTGTGTCCGACTCTTTGTGACCCTATTAAATACAGCACGCCAGGCCTCCCTATCACCAACTCCCCGAGTTTACTCAGACTCATGTCCATTGAGTCAGCGATGCCATCCAACCATCTCATCCTCTGCCGTTCTCTTCTCCTCTTGCCTTCAATCTTTCCCAGCATCAGTGTCTTTCCCAGTGAGTCAGTTCTTTGAATCAGGTGGCCAAAGTATTGGAGTTTCAGCTTCAGCATCAGTCCTTCCAATGAACACTCAGGATTGATCTCCTTTAGGATGGACTGGTTGGATTTCCTTGCAGTTCAAGGGACTCTCAAGAGTCTTCAACACCACAGTTCAAAAGCATCAATTTTTCACCACTCAGCTTTCTTTATAGTCCAACCCGCACATCTATACATGATTACTGGAAAAACCATAGCCTTGACTAGACGCACTTTTGTTGGCAATGTAATGTCTCTGCTTTTTAACATGCTGTCTAGGTTAGTCATAACTTTTCTTCCAGGGAGTAAGCGTCTTTTTATATCATGGCTTCAGTCACCATCTGCAGCGATTTTGGAAACCAAGAAAATAAAGTCTGTCACTGTTTCCACTGTTTCTCCATCTATTTGCCATGAAGTGGTGCAACCGGATGCCATATTCTTAGTTTTCTGAATGTTGAGCTTTAAGCCAACTTTTCACTTAATTAAAAAATACACACAGGTAGAATACTATAATGAGCAACATCAATTGTATATGCATGGTTCATCTACTGTCTTCCTATTATTTTTCATTTTTGTTTCTAGAGTGCTGTTAAGAAAACTTAAAATTACTATCATTTTACCTGTAAATACTCCAACATGCATTTCTAATATTGAGGATTTGGGGGAATTCAACCATGATACCATAATTGTGCCTTAGAAAATTAAAAATAATCTCCTAGTATTAATTAATAAAATGGTTGCTATTTTCTCAGTTGCCTCAAACATTTATTTTTATGGTTCTCTTCTTCAAATCAGTATCCATATGACTGGCACATTGAATTGGTTGGTATGTCTGATATATCAGTTTAAACCTTTTACAGATTTACATTCCTTTATTTTTTCATCCTTTTTTTTTTGTAGAAAAGTAAATAGATTTTTGGACCATATAATTTTCTGTATTCTTGTTTTGACCCACTTCATCCTTATGTTGTAATTTGACATGCTCCTCTCCCTACTGCATTTCCTGTAAACTGCTACTTAGATCCTCAATTTTTATTAGATATACATTTACTTTTTTACTGACAAGAAATATTTTTATCCAGTGTGCTATGTTCTTCCTATTGTGTTGCATGAGATGAAAGACAGTGTCTGACTTAACCACAGTTATATCACTTCCAGTGGCTACCAAGAAACTAAATAATTGTAATATACTTTACTTTCCTTTAAAAAAAATATTCCCTGATTTTAGCCATTGGAGACCTAAAATGTGATTCACGGAATTTTACAAAGTTATAGTATAAATGGCATCTAATAATGATAATAATGTTATTATTAAGGACATACATTATAAACAGAGGACTCAACAGAGGAATTTTGTGGGGCTTATCTTCCTTGAGTAATTATCTACTCTGGGTCCCACTCAATGTAAGATACAAAAAAATCTAAAATCTGGTTGCAGTCCTTCTGAATTAAGGTCTGCATGGGAGGTATAATACAACCTGGGAATGATTCAAAATATTGGCACTTACCGTTGCTCAATTAAACTTTTAAACAAGTGTGTTTGAATTAAACTTTCCCTAAGGGGGAGTTGTGATTTAGAATGCAGTTAAATGATCATTGAATACTTACAGTATCTATAATTATGAATGCTCCCCTATAAATGATGTTAAGGAATTTCTATACTTACTTAGCAATTATACTGGGTTCTTCAATATTTGCTCTTCAGAACTCTCTTCTGTGAATGGTATGGTTCCAGAGCAGAGGTGGTTGTTACCTTCTATGCTACTGAGCCCTCCAAGGCTAAGAAAGCTTCATAGTCTTAAGGTGAAATATCAGCAGTTATTATTTCCTAACTCTAACTTGAAAATAAATGAGAGCTTCCTGTTCAGAAAGCATATTCAAACTGTTACCTCCCAATTTCATGGGATTTCATTAATTTCTGAAATATATGATAAAGTAGTCCAGCAACATGTAACATTTCTGTAAGATCAAAGAGTACAATGTAAGTGGCTCAATGTTTTGGTCGTATTCTATTCTATGTAAGTTATGGATCTTCAAATCAAACTGTAGCTGAGCAGCATAGAATCCTGTGCCTCCCAGACTAGCACTCTCTGTCTCTCATTCTGTTCTGCTTCTCTTATTTATCTCATTCCTCATTTTCTCTCAAAATCAGCCTCAGTCTTTCAGATTAAGTCAATCTGTAACTATGACCTTTATTAATTTCTTAATGGCTTTATCATAATACAGTGTTGGGTTCAGATTCAAATATTAGATTACCAGAGAGGAAGGCAGTCAGGGAGGCAAATTGATTTAGGCATAAATCTGGTAAACATGTGCTGGTTTAATTTTTGACAGAAGTGCCAGGTGATTCAAAAGAAAAGGAAAATATTTTTCAAAAAATGATGCTGAAATAATTGGATACTGTAAACTGAAAAAAAAACCCTCAAACCACATCTCACATAATTATACATAAATTAACTCAAAATGAATCACAGACTCAGGATAACACATGAAATTTAAAAAGAGTAAAAGCATGGGAGAAAATCTTTGTAATCCTGGGTTAGAGGAAGACTTATCAGATACAATACTAAAAACATTATGCATAAAATGACACTTTGGTTTTCATTAAATTAAAAACTTCTGTTTGAAAGATACTATAAAAATCAAAAGATAAGCTTCAGGCTGGGAGAAAATATTTATAAATTATATATCTTAGAACTTGTATGTAGGTTATATAAAGAACTCAATAAGAGTAAAGCAACCAAAAAAAAAAAAAAAAACTGAGCAAAAGAGTCGAACAAACATTTCACCAAAAAGATGCACTGATGCAAATATGCAGCTAAAAAGAAGCTCAACTTCCTTAGTTATTAGAGAAATGCAAGAACACAAGGAGATACCACTGTTTACCTATTATATTGGCTTAAAGCAAACAAACTGACAGTCTCCAGCATTGGCAAAGATGTCCAAAGTTAAGTTTCAAAATGGTAATCCAAAAGAGTAATCAACTTTTCTCATTCTCACTTTCCACATATAAAATCTGGCTGTTAATGTCTGCTGCTGCTGCTGCTAAGTCGCTTCAGTCGTGTCCGACTCTGTGCGACCCCATAGATGGCAGCCCACTAGGCTCCCCTGTCCATGGGATTTTCCAGGCAAGAGTACTGGAGTGGGTTGCCATTGCCTACCTATCCTTTATTGGACTGTTGTAAGAAACAAGTGCAAAATATGTAAGAAACATTTTGTAAAATACTAAGTACTTTACTAATGTAACAAATATTATTGTAGTGTAATTTCAGTGAGGTTAATAGGAAAGAATCAAAACATAAATGCTGAAAGCATAATGATAATCCATTGGTATACGAGGTATAGTTATATCATTAATTATACAGAACTGTTGAAATAAGAAAACATCATTATCAAGTAAACATGGCAATGATGTTAATGTGAGTAATTGCTTTTTTTCATAAAATTATTGGTCCAGAATATCAAGAAATGTTACTAGCCAATTTAATGGTATAGATATTATGCATGTACTAACTATCTCTATTTGCCATTTAAGACAAACTTAAATAGTAATTATTTCAAGGTTTGCCTTCAAAATAGCCCACATTTAATAAAAAGTGTTCATTATACACACATATTTTCCTTTTCTTTGCTTCTGTATCTGATCAGTCACTATAAAGCAGATTGATCATACATTGAGCTGTACTGTTCTGTGAAGAAAAGATGAAATAAAATGACTCCCAATCTAAAGAAAAAAATTAAAATGTCAACAGTCCCTTGGTGACAGTTTTAAATGAATCTTTAAAAGAAGCTTATTTTGGAAAGCCTTCTGGTCACCCCCAATTACTATGGTTGCCTTGGTTGTGACAGCTGGTGTATAATCTCTGATTACACTGTCATTAAAATGTCTTTTATACCTTTTTTAATGCCATCAACACACCATTTGCTTTTCAAATCACACCCTAAAGTGGGTGGATCATGGGCATTGAGGTATCTATGAAGTGTTTAAGCCTTTTTCACACTTTTAGGAGCTGGTAAATTCAGACACAATATGGGAATCTGATACTGCTCCAGCTCTGATATACTAAATTTATCCTAGGATTTTTTTAAACATCTACTCACATTTTTTATCTTTTTTCCCTTCTATCTATCTCAACAAGAAAAAAAATATTAATTTCATTAAATTTCATCAGTGTACCTTGTTGAAAATGGTAGTAATGAGGTCAAGAAAGAAGTGCAGCCACCAAGCACATCAATTACAGCTTCAAAGGGAAAAACCACAATTGTTTCATAGCCTTAGACCACATCTTTAACCCAGTCAGCTGGCATGAAAATTTGCACCAATGAAGCAGAAGAGCACACAGAGTCAACTCTGTGTGTTAGACAGGAAATTAATGAGGAATCAGAAGGTCTATTTTTTTTCTTCTTTTTTTAACCTTTTTACTGATCATATGGTTTAAAAAAATAAATTCAGATAACTTCATTGAATCTCAGTTTCTTTGAGAGTAAAATGAGGATGGTAACTTCTTTTTTTGTCTTAGTGTTGTCCTGATACACATATTGATATCATATGACAATATGGAAAGCTTGTAGTATAATACATTCCTTGTGATAGTGGTACCTCTGATGCATACATGCCTATGCTCAGTCGTGTCTCACTCTGTGACCCCATGGACTGTAGCCTGCAAGTCTCTTTTGACGATTGAATTCTCCAGGCAAGAATACTGGAGTGGATAGCCATTTTCTTCTCCAGGGGATCTTCCCAACCCAGGGATCAAACCCAGGTCTCCTGTAGAGTGGTACCTCTACAACAAGTTAATCAGAATAGGTGTTAAGTTCTAAGTGGCTCAGCAACCTGGGTCTCATAAAAGGAGTACTGATCAGGCCAATGGAGGCAGTTCTGTGTTTGCTTGTGTCTTCAACTGCACAGTCAAGCAGGAATCCACTTCAAATTTTCATTAGAAAAAAAAAAGAAAGATTTTTTTTTAATCAGTTTTCAAAAACAGTTTGAAAAAAGGATACTATAATTCCATTTTTTTCTTCATTGGAAAGATTATTAAATAGTTCAAAAGATGACAAAATCTTTAAAAAAATGTGCCTTAGTAAATTGCTTTCAATAAGAGAACTTCAGTAGAAACGAGTATACAGAAGTTACTACAAGATTTCAAGAAATATGAAACAAATATATTTAAATGCTGTAGTATCTGGCATTTTAATGTTTTTAATTATCTATATTTTGCTTTTTGCTGTGTAAACAGTAGTTTCCTAGTGCTGATTAAAATATCTGATTGGCAATGTCTTGGAATAATCCAAACCAAACAAACTTAACAGTAATTGAATATATTCAGTTAGGAGATTAAAAAGCTTTAAATCATGACATTCTTGTGGGGAAATGTAATATGAGTTCTTTAATTGGGAAAAGGCTAGAAATTTCAGTTTTAAAACTTAATTACTCATGATGTGTGTTACAATTATATTATTTGAAAGGAACCATCTATTTGCTATATCATTTACTGCATTTCTTATTTGAAGCTCAGATTTCACTGAGATTTCTAGGCTCTTTTTAGAGTATGGGAAACTTTCCAATCATCAGGTGCTTATTGCTTTTAAGGTATATCCTTGTCACTATCTCTGCTATTTCACACTATATTTCCTCCACACCTCATCGTGAAGCACTCATCCAGTTCCAGTAATTTACTGCTGGTGAATTTCTAAAGTTGCATCATGAATTCATTCATAGGGACTTTGCTCTCTGTTAAATCCACACTGATTTTCCATGAAAAGTGCATTTGAAATTGGAATTTTCCCATCATTACACATAGTAAAGTCTCATGTAAAACACTGAAGTATTGAACTAGTTCCCTTTTTACATACTAGATATTTAGAGGGCCTGTGATTATAAATGCAGGCTTTGCTTTAAGTATATATTGGTTCTGAAATAGGTTCTCTTTTTAGCCATATTCCAAATAATAAAACCCGTGTGAATTATTCATAATAAAGGGAAATAACTTTTCGTGATATTATGTTAAAATCATTCTAGAAAAGAATGAATTCTGAAAATCCTGCCATCTGTTATCAATTAAATTCGAAATTTGAAAATGACTGAAGTAGACAATGTAGTAAGTATAAAAAAAGTGAGAATTATGATTGCTTTTAGGGAGTTTATTTTCTCTTTAGTAGAATAATTTAAGCATATGCATAACTACTAATAAATATCTGATAAATGACTGAATTGAGGCATTGGGAAATTTGGGATGAAAGCACTATGAATTTGGGATGAAAGCACTCCTTGAAACTTCCCTAATTTCCTAAAAGAGAGTTTCCTCAATGCTGTGGGATCTAAATGTTAAAACTAAATATTATAGAACAGGGCCTATTTTTAGCCAAATTTATTGGTGTTTTGAACAGGATGTAATGTATAGGTCTCTGTTATTGATTGAGGCCAAGATAATTTTAACTTAAGGAATGGACATAGTATACACAATAGAGTGGTTTTTAAAAAGCTTAAGTCTTAATGAATGAAATCGTAAATAAGTTATTGACTGACCAAAGCAGTGTTCAGAAAACCAGCCAAATCCTAGGGTCCCTGGAAGGACCATTCACCATCTGTTTGATGATCTGGAGATCTGAACGTGATGACAAGTATATAGTCATGCAAGCAAAGGAGTAATGGCCCTTTCTCCTTGAGTCTGTGAAACCTTAACCATTTTAGGGTATAAAAACTTACAGATTACCTGTCTAGTGGCATGTGATGAGTCAGCATATATTGAGAGTATCATGAAAGAAAATGAAGCAATGACAGAAATAATATAAAAATGTGTAAGGAAGGAAAAATGAGGGGAAAATCCTGACTCTTTGTGAAGCTCAATCTATGAGAACAGCAGTCTCCATCTCTTGCAGATTTATCTACTTCTTGACCACAGATGATGAATTGCAACACTCTAAGGGGTTTCTAACAATTGAATGAGTGTGTGCATGTTTTTGAAATCAACAGATGCTTAAAATGGTGTTACAAGTCTGTCACTTGTTATATTGTTTCTTTATTCACTATGCAATGTGTTTCTCTTAAAACTTTGCTCAGCATTTATCTAATCCAGAAAGATAATGTTAAGGAGCACGCCTCTTTACTACTAACGTACATTCAATTACAGAACGTTTTAGGTTGTAGTGATTTAACCCTGCCTTAAAATTTTGGTGTGAATACAAGAAAGTACTTCTCTCCTTAGCACAGGTAGACTACCACATTTATTTCTCTCACCCCTGAATTCTCAGTGTCCCTTTCTGTCCACTATCCCAGGCATGAACGTGTCTAAAGCCTGCTGGCCCCCTTCCATGTTCTCAGTTTCCTGACAATGAGAAAGAACCAATTTAACCTGAACTTTAAATGACAAATAATGAGAGTCGATATACTACCCTTTGGGCTTCCTCGGTGGCTCAGCTGGTAAAGAACCTGCCTGCCGATGCAGGAGATTCAAGAGACAAGTGTTCAATCCCTGGATTGGGAAGATGCCCTGGAGAAGGAAATGGCAACCCACTCCAGTATTCTTGCCTGGGAAATCCCATGGACAGAGGAGCCTTGCAGGCTACAGTCCATGGGGTTGCAAAGAGTCAGACATGACTGAGTGTGCATGCTCACACAGTTAAAGACACATGTATTTAAACATCTGTTTAAATAAGTCCTTCCTAAAGGACATTGGATCTTTCAGCAGCAAAGGACATTGGATCTTTAAATTGTAAACTATACCTCACTCACAGGTTGATTTGAAAAGAGTTTTTAAATAGAGCACAATTCTTGGTTCATCTCAAAATCATGATACTCCTCACTACATCTACACATAATCTCAGCCCTCATTAAATAGGATAGCTTGGTTTTGAAAACACAGTCCTCCCAGAATCAGCTCAGCACTTATGTTGAGCATCAGTTATGTCCTTACCTATTTATCAAGTGGTACTAATCCACTCCAGTATTCTTGCCTGGAGAATCCCAGGGACAGGTGAGCCTGGTGGGCTGCCGTCTATGAGGTTGCACAGATTTGGACATGACTGAAGCAACTTAGCAGCAGCAGCAGCATGTGACTACTAGCCTTTTTCTTTACAATGAGTGAGTGATAGTCACTCAGTCATGTCTGACTCTTTGCTAGCTCATGGACTGTACCCCACTAGGCTCCTTTGCCCATGGGATTTTCCAGGCAGAAATACTGGAGTGGGTTCCTGTTTCCTTCTCCAAGGAATCTTCCCAACCCAGGGATCAAACACAAGTCTCTTTACCATCAGACATTCTTTACCATCTGAGCCACCAGGAAAACATTTCTTTACAATAGCAATACTTTATTTTACTCAATATTCCTAATCACATTACCAAAAACTGCTGGATGACTTTTCTCATCTAAAGTATCTAATGTCTTGATAAGAAACTGAGGATTAAGTTTGAATATGAAGGAAATATTGAAAGTTAGAATTAAAGATAGTGGTAATATTTTATTATTTAAGCATGTTTCTATAAAGCTTTGTTTGATAGTGAGATAATTCTTAATAAAACTCCCAAGTCCTCAAACATATTAAACAGCCTTTGTCCACTTTGGTCTCTATTTACATTTCTATTTCTCTTACTCTAGCTCATTAATTTACAGCTTCTATCAATGTTACTTTTTTGAAACTCTGTCTCACCAAGTTAAGGATTATCCCTTAGCACTGAATACTTGTTTCAACCTACTCTGTACGCCCACATTTTCTCTGGCGATCTTGACCCAGGTATTTACTCCCTGCTTACTAAAAAACTCTCCTCTTTGTTTCTGTGATAGCTCATAATTCTCTTTAGATTCATTTTTATTCACGAAACCCTTTAAATGTTGGTATGCCTTTGTTCACTTCACACGTACTCATTTAGTGATCCCACTCCGACTTAACACTTCACTCTTGACCTGTGTGCTGGTGACTATTGCAAATGTTCCCATGAACTGAAACTCACAGATCCAGCTGTTGACTGCACATTGCCACTTAATGTGCATAGTTGTCTCCAACTCAACATGACCAAATTAGAACCCATCAGTTGTTGAACTGCTACAGCAGTCACTTTGCCAAAGTAAATATCTCATAAGAATGAATAATTTGATGCTTTTGAATTCTCTGTCAGATTGAAGGCTGAGTATAGAAAAATACATATTTTTTATTAAAGTATAGTTGATTTAAAATATTGTTTCAGATGTACAATATAGTGAATTTTAGGTTTTTAAAACATTATATTACTTTAAAGGTTATTAGAAAATATTGGGCATAATTACCTGTGCTATATAGTAAATCCTTGTTGCCTATCTATTTTATGTGCAGTAGTTTCTAAGCGTCTTCATATATAAATATATATATATTTATATCTAGGAGTGGAGTTGCTGGATCATTTGAACTTCCCTGGTGGCTCAGATGGTAAAGCGTCTGCCTACAATGCAGGAAACCCAGGTTCAATCCCTGGGTCAGGGAAGATCTCCTGGATAAGGAAATGGCAACCCCCTCCAATATTCTTGCCGGGAAAATCCTGTGGACGGAGGAGCTCGTAGGCTACATTCCATGGAGTTGCAAAGAGTCGGACAGGACTGAGCGACTTCACTTTCACTTTCTTTAATTCTATTTTTAGTTTTTTGAAGACCCTCCATATGGTTCTCCATAGTGGCTATACCAATTTATATTCTCACCAATAGTGTTAGAGGGTTCCCTTTTTTCCCACACCCCCTCTGGTATTTATTTTTAGATTTTCAATAATTGCCATTCTGACAGGTCTGAGGTAACATCTCACTGTGGTTTTGATTTCCATTTCTCTGATAATTAGTGATGTGGAGCTTCTTTTCATGTGTTTATTAGCCATCTGTATGTCTTATTTTGAAAAATGTCCCTTTAGATCTTCTGTCCATTTTTGGATTGGGTTGTTATTTGCTTGATATTGGGTTATATGAGCTATTTGTGTTTTTTGGATATTGACCCCTTGTCAATCCCATTATTTGCGAATATTTTCTCCAATTCTGTCTGTCTTTTCATATTGTTGATTGTTTCCTTTAATTGTGCAAAAGTTTTTAAGTTTGATGAGGTCCCATTTTTTTACTTTTGATTTTATTTCTTTTTGCCTTGGGAAACTGATCTAAGAAAGCATTGCAATAATTCGTGATGTCAAAGGTTGTTCTGCCTATGTTCACTTCTAGTACTTTATGGTATCATGACTTACATTTAGATCTTTAAACCATTTTGACTTTATTTTTGTTCATGGTATAAGAGAGTATTCTTATTTCATTGTTTGTACGTATAGCTGTCCAGATTTCCCAGAAATGTGTTAAACACAGTATCTTTTCTCCATTGTATATTATTGCCTCTTCTGTCATAGATTGTCTGTAGTTGTGGGCATATATTTATTGTCTCTGTATTCTGTTCCATTGATGTGTATGTCTGCTTTTGTGACAATACCATGCTGTTTTGTGCCAATACCTTTACTGTAGCTTTGCTGCATCCCATAGATTTTGTAAGGTTGTATTTGCATTTTCTCTCTCTCTTCTCCTTCTGAGACCCCTGTAATGTGTAAATTTTCATGTTTTATATTATTTTGTAGATCTTGCATGTTGCCTTTATTTATTTTTCATTTGTCTTTCTGTCTGCTGTTCTGGTTCTGGTTAGGTGATTTCCATTCTTCTATCTTCCAGATTACTTATTCATTCTTCTGTGTCATCCAGTCAGCTATTCATTGCTTCCTGGTAACTTTTTAATTCAGACATTAAATTATCTGTTTTTGATTGGTTCCGGTTAATGGCTTCTAGTCTCTTGTTTCAATGATCTGCCTTTCTATTTATAATCTTTCTTAATGTATTTAGCATTTTTATTACCATCTATTTGAATGAAATAAAATTATGAGCCATGCCATGCAGGCCACCCAAGACAGACGGGTCATGGCAGAGAGTTCTGAGAAAATGTGGTCCATTGGAGAAGGGGATGGCAAACCACTTCAGTATTCTTGCCTTGAGAACCCCATGAACAGTATGAAAAGGCAAAAAGATAGGACACTGAAAGATGAACTCCTCAAGTTGGTAGGTGCCCAATATGCTACTGGAGATCAGTGGAGAAATAACTCTAGAAAGAATGAAGAAATGGAGCCAAAGCAAAGACAACATCCAGCTGTGAATGTGACTGGTGATGAAAGCAAGGTCCAATGCTATAAAGAGCAATATTGCATAGGAACCTGGAATGTTAGGTCCATTATCAAGGTAAATTGGAAGTGGTCAAACAGGAGATGGCAAGAGTGAATGTCGACATTTTGGGAATCAGCGAACTAAAATGGACTGGAATGGGTGAATTTAACTCAGATAACCATTATATCTACTACTGTGGGCAGGAATCCCTTAGAAGAAATGGAATAGCCATCATAGTCAACAAAAGAGTCCAAAATGCAATGCAATTGGACACAATCTCAAAAATGACAGAACGATCTCTGTTCGTTTCCAAGGCAAACCATTCAATACCATGGTAATCCAAGTCTATGCCCTAACCAGTAACACTGAAGAAGCTGAATGGTTCCATGAGGAACTATAAGACCTTCTAGAACTAACACCCCCAAAAGATGTCCTTTTCATTATAGGGGGCTGGAATGCAAAAGTAGGAAATCAAGAAACACGTAGAGTAACAGGCAAATTTGGCCTAGGAGTACAGAATGAAGCAGGGAAAGGCTAATAGAGTTTTGCCAAGAGAACACACTGGTCATAGCAAACACCCTCTTCCAACAACACAGGAGAAGACTCTGCACATGGACATCACCAGATGGTCAACACCGAAATCAGATTGATTATATTCTTTGCAGCCAAAGATGAAGAAGCTCTATACAGTCAGCAAAAGCAAGACCAGGAGTTGACTGTGGCTCAGATCATGAACTCCTTATTGCCAAATTCAGACCTAAATTGAAGAAAGTAGGCCATTCAGGTATGACCTGAAATACATAAAATCCCCTACAATTACAGTGGAAGTGACAAATACATTTAACCGACTAGATCTGATAGACAGAGTACCTGATAAACTATGGACAGATGTTCATGACATTCTCCCTGTATGAGAGACAGGGATCAAGACCATCCCCAAGAAAAAGAAATGCAAAACAGCAAAATGGCTGTCTGAAGAAGCATTACAAATAGCTGAGAAAAGAAGAGAAGTGAAAAGGAAAGAAAAAAGGAAAGATATACCCATTTGAAAGCAGAGTTCCAAGAATAGCAAGGAGAGTTAAGAAAGTCTTCCTCAGTCAGTGATCAATGCAAAGAAATAGAGGAAAATAATAGAATGGGAAAAACTAGAGATCACTTCAAGAAAATTAGAGATACAAAGGGAACATTTCATGCAAAGATGGGCTCAATAAAGGACAGAAATGGTATGGACCTAATAGAAGCAGAAGATATTAAGAAGAGGTGGCAAGAATGCACAGAACTGTACAAAAGAGATCTTCATGATGCAGATAATCATGATGGTGTGATCACTCACCTAGAGCCAGACATCCTGGACTCTGAAGTCAGGTGGACCTTAGAAAGCATTACTACAAACAAAGCTAGTGGAGGTGATGGAATCCCAGTTGAGCTATTTCACATCCTAAAAGATGATGCTGTGAAAGTGCTGCACTCAATATGCCAGCAAGTTTGGAAAACTCAGCAGTGGCCACAGGACTGGAAAAGGTCAGTTTTCATTCCAACTCCAAAGAAAGACAACGTCAAAGAAAGCTCAGACTACCACACAATTGCACTCATCTCACATGCCAGTAAAGTAATGCTCAAAATGCTCCAAGCAAGGCTTTAGCAATATGTGAACTGTGAACATCCAGATGTTCAAGCTGGTTTTAGAAAAGACAGAGGAACCAGAGATCAAATTGCCAACACCCGCTGGATCATCAAAAAAGAAAGAGAATTACTAGAAAAACATCTATTTCTGCTTTATTGACTATACCAAAGCCTTTGACTGTGTGGACCACAGCAAACTGGAAAAGTCTTCAAAAGATGAGAATACCAGAGCACCTGACCTGCCTCCTGAGAAATCTGTATGCAGGTCAGGAAGCAACAGTTAGAACTGGACATGGAACAACAGAGTGGCTCCAAATAGGGAAAAGAGTATATCAAGGCTGTATATTGTCATCCTGCTTATTTAACTTATATGCAGAATACATCTGGAGAAGGCAATGGCACCCCACTCCAGTACTCTTGCCTAAAAAATCCCATGGATAGAAGAGGCTGGTAGGCTGCAGTCCATGAGGTTGGTAAGAGTTGGACACGACTGAGTGAACTCACTTTCACTTTTCACTTTCATGCACTGGAGAAGGAAATGGCAACCCACTCCAGTGTTCTCACCTGGAGAATCCCAGGGAACAGGGAGCCTGGTGGGCTGCCATCTGTGGGGTCGCACAGAGTCAGACATGACTGAAGCAGCTTAGCTGCAGGAGCAGCAGAGTACATCATGAGAAACACTGGGCTGGATGAAGCACAAGCTCGAATCAAGATTGCTGGGAGAAATATCAATAGCCTCAGATATGCAGATGACACCATCCTTACGACAGAAAGTGAAGAAGAAGTAAAGAGCCTCTTGATGAAACTGAGAGAGAAGAATGAAAATTTGGCTTAAAGGTCAACATTCAGAAAACTAAGATCATGGCATATGGTCCCATCACTTTATGGCAAATAGATGGGGAAACAGTAGAAACAGTGGCTGACTTTATTTTTGGGGGCTCCAAAATCACTGCAGATGGTGAATGTAGCCATGAAATTAAAAGACACTTACTCCTTGGAAGGAAAATTATGTCCAACCTAGACAGCATATTAAAAAGCAGGGACATTACCAATAAAGGTCCATCTAGTCAAAGCTATGGTTTTTCCAGTAGTCACATATGGATACCAGAGTTGGACTACAAGGAAAACTGAGTGCCAAAGAATTGATGCTTTTGAACTGTGGCATTGGAAAAGACTCTTGAGAGTCCCTTGGATTGCAAGGAGATCCAACAAGTCCATCCTAAAAGAAATCAGTCCTGAATATTCATTGGAAGGATTGAGGCTGAAGGTGAAACTCTAATACTTTGGCCACCTGATGTGAAGAGCTGACACATTTGAAAAGACCCTGATGCTGGGAAAGATTGAAGGGTAGAAGAGAAGGGGATGACAGAGGATGAGATGGTTGGATGGCATCACCGACTCAATGGACATGAGTTTGAGTGAACTCTGGGAGTTGGTGATGGACAGGGAGGCTTGGTGTCCTGAGGTCCATGGAATCACAAAGAGTTGGACACAACTGAGTGACTGAACTAAACTGAACCGATTTGAACTCAGAATCTGTTAATCTAGTGAGGTCTATTTCATTACCTACTCTTTCATGGGATTTTTCTTGCTCTTTTAATTGGAAATTGTTTCTCTGCCCTTTTATTTTACTTAACTTTCTCTGTCTCAATGAATTTTGGAGAGATAGTTACCTATTATGTCTGGAAAGTTTGTTTTTATGTAGGAGTTTCCCTATGTAGATTTTGTTCATTCAGTGTCTTTAATGCAAGGGCTGGTTTTGGTATCAGTTCTAACCATCTCTTTCCTCAGTGTGTGCTGACCAATATCACCTTGCTAGGGGCTGTAGTTTGTGTGGGACAGGACTTCATCTCTGCTCTCTGCTCTCTCTGCCTTGTCAAGGGTGGGGTCTGCTCCATAGTTTTTGGAGCAAAATCCCCTCGTCAAAGTGAATGAGGTCGCTGCACTCACAGAGCAGCAGTGTGCAACTTGCAGCTCAAGGTCATTTCTCTTCTCCCACTGTACCGTCCTAGTTCAAGGTTATTTTGAAGAACAGGCGTGGTTGTGGTACTCGCCAGGCTGAGACTTATGGTTGAGGTATTTTGGGTTCTTGAACAGAGGTGACCATATTGCCAGTTGAGATGTGGGCTGCCTCTGTGCAGATAGTCTTCTTCCAGGACCTGTCTGCCCCATTTCCAGCACCAAGTCTTCAGTGCCTCCCATGCAAGTGCTGACAGTGGCCTCTGATGCCCCACCCAGATTTCATCCCAGTCCATCTCTGTGTCCTCAGATAGAATCTTCTCTCAGAAACTGTCTGCCCCAGACCCTGCACTAAACTGCAGCATGAAGTGGGCTGGGCTGGACACCTGCTAAGCTGGAAAATAGACCAGGGTGTGCAGATCACCATGTTTTCTGTGGTGCCTCTGGAGTCCATGTTGACAGTGGCCATCACTGCCCCACCTGGACAGCACCCTGACTCCCCAGGATATCCCTGAGAAGTTAGACTGAATCTTCTCCCATGGCCTAGCTGGCCAGGACTTCATGCCAAGCTATAGTGTGGAGCAAGTGATAACAGAGTGTTCACTTGGCTAGGAGTGGGAATGAAGTGGAAAATGATCCATAATCAAGGCAAGCTGATTCTTGGCACTGCTACACCCAGACTACACCCCAGGCTGTCTCTGCATAGCTAGACTGACTCTTCCTAGGGCCCAATAGTCCAGATCTTGCATCAAGCTGTGGCATGGAGTGATCCAGCTGGAGTTTGTACCCTAGGGGCTTGGAAGTGTAGTGAGACAGTAGCTGCCAGTGCAAAGCCCTCTCCACCCTGTTTGTTGGCAAGCCAGCACACACACATTCTTTGCTGGTAGAGTCTAGGGTTCTCCAGCCTTTCTTTCTGTCCCAGCTGTTTTCCCAGCAGCCAAGGTATTTTTTTCTCCTCTGAGTAGGACCATGGGACTGGGAAACCCACTCTGTTGATGGACCCACTCACTCCCCAGGGCAAGGTCTGCTCTTTCAAACCTCTCTTGCTTTTAGATCCCTCCAAGGGTTTGAGGTCCCAACTTTATGCCTTTTTTTCTGTCCAATCAGTCACATGGAAATCTTTTTTGCAGCTTTGGTTATATGGGAATTTTTCTGCCAGTTTCCAGTTAGTTTTACATGTGAATTGTCTCACAGGAAGATATATTTTTGATGTCTTTGTAGGGGGAAGTGAGCTCCATATTTTCCTACTCAATAATGTTTATCCAGCCTCTGAAAAAATATTTTAAGAAGGAAGTTGTTTTCAGTATCCCTTGGTATTTCCTAATCTTTTTGTGTGTCTGCTGCCCCTTATATTGCTCTTGACATAAATTTCATGTTAAAGTTCATATGTATATGTGAAACTCTATGTGTGTGCATGTACATATATGGATGTATATGAGGTTTATCTCTATACCATTCATAGATATCTATATGAAATCTATTTATACATATATATATATATATATATATCTTTATGAAATATATAAATGATAGCTATTCATCCAGATTACTGAATAGCCCTGAGATTAATGTTGATAGCACATGGCTAAGAAGAAACGGGGGCTTCCCTGGTAGCTCAGAAGTAAAGAATCTGTCTGCAATGCAGGAGCTGCGGGAGATGTGGGTTGGATCGATCCCTGGCTCAGGAAGATCCCCTGGAGGAGGGCATGGCAACCTACTTCAGTATCCTTCCCTGGAGAATCCCATGGACGGAGGAGCCTGGCAGGTTATGGCCATAGGGTTGCAGAGTCAGATATGACTGAAGCGAATAAGCATGCTCTCACATAGGATGAAATTAATTATATTCTAACACTCAATGTTCTAATAAGGCTCAGATCTTGGTATAAGATGATGCTCAAGAGAAACTACCTGGTGTTTTCTGTCTTTATCTTCACACACCGAAATAAGTGAAAGCTCTGAGAGAAACATTCTTGGTGCCTATGTTCGGGATATATTTTCTCTAGGGAGAGCTTGATTGTTTCCACAAAGCAAGGAGTTTTACTTTAATAAAATGACTAGTACCTGACCCTGATCTGGAGATGTCTAAAGCAATCAAATATACAGGAATAGCCTACATTTAATGCTTCAAATGACCAAATTTTCAGTGCCTAGGAATGAGAAGATAGTTTCATTCTTCCTTGTTCACACTTAGAAGCTGGAAATCGTCCTCAGTGGCCTCTTTCATTAAATCACTGGTGTCTCAGTTGAGCTGAGGGAGCATGTCAGCCTAGCAATCTCACAGACAATACCACATGAATTGTGTATAGGACTGAGTGAGCCATAGCTTGGCCTGTGGAGGTCCCCCATGAGGATAGGACTTTGGTGAAATGTCTAAGCATGCCTACAAGAAGCATCTACATTTCTTTCTTGATTCTGCTCTGTAACCTCATCAACATACTCATTCTATGGCATCAAGCTGCTTTAGATGAATTGACTTTAATAGATAGGTCAAAATAAAATATCCCAACATGATTTATGCCAAAAATATTCCTATTGTCTGAGCAATATGGGAATTGGAGGCAGTGCAGCAGGAGGAAAAGGGAAGTAACCTGAATTTTATAACATTGATTGTGTGACAATAAGTACACTCAGTACCCTACATGTAGTGCATCCCTTAATCTTTACAACAACTCCGTGAAATAATATTACTATTGGAATTCATTAGATGAGAAAGGTGGTTTTCAGAACACAGAACCAATTTTGTGTAAGTTCATACAAGGAAATACTGGCAGAATCAGAGACAGTTCTCAGTCTGTCCTTCTCAGGAGTTGAAATGCTTTTTGTTATGACAGCTTCAACAAGGAGAATATTTTCATCAGGGGATCTTTTCATACCTTACATTTTAAGTTTTGTCTCCACTCATCATAAAAAGATGATTACTTTTAAAACTTACTATCATGGTGTTCATGTATCCCTAAATTAAATATGCATATATTTAAAAGATGTTAATAGTTTGATCATGTACTACCTTAACAAGTTTCTAGATGTATACATTCTCAATATATCTGTGTTTATTTTTAAATTATTAAAATAGTTTCAAAGAAGAGGTTAGCATTGCTATACAGTGTTATTATTATTATTTTTGGCCATACAGTATTCTATGTAGAACTGACCCTTGAACAACAAGCACTTTTAGGGTTGCTAACTCCCTATGCAGTGGAAAATCCAAGTATAAATTTACAGTTGGTCCTCTGTTTCTGTGATTTTGTATCCCTATATTCAACCAGCATGCACCACTAGCATAGTACTATACTGTGTGTTCATTGAAAAAAATCCACATACAAGTAGATGAGTAGAGTTCAAACCCATATTGTTCAAAGGTCAGCTGCACATTATAAATATTAACTTGTTTATTTACCACATAACCCAGGAGGCAGGTACTATTTTTATCGTTACTTTAAAGATAAGGTAGAGAGAAGTAATTTTACCAGAGTGCTTTATTTTCACAAACAGTCAGACACGACTGAGTGACTGAACTGAAACTGAATGAAGGGAGAATCAGGACTGAAGTATTCAGCTTCCAGAGGCACACCCTTAATCACTTTGATATATTATTGCATCTATATGTCCTTCTAAGATAACGGTATGAATTGCACACTAGTATTAGGAGTGACTTGAGTGAATGTTAAACAGTGTACACAAAATTAGAAATTAAAACTGAAATGCAATAAATGTGAAAATATGTTCTGTTACATCTGAACTTGAAAGGATCATCTTTTGCAGCCTATTGATTCAGTTTCTAAAAATTTCATCTCATTTTGACTTTAACAACTAGTATGCTATCTTTACTTATATTTTGAGAAGAGGATTTTATTCCTTTACAAAACAAGCAAAGGAGAGATAGGAGTTTTATTCCCTCTAAAGGTTTTGTTGACTAGACCCTGAAGATCATCTTTGGAATAAGAAAGAAGAGAACATATGGAAATTAGTAGCAAACTATCAAAAGGAATGATATTTCAGAAGCAGTAAGAGTTTAAAAACCATCTGTGTGTTTATCGAATATGTCTGTATAATAAACATGCTTTGTAGGCGATCAGGTGGGTTTGCTGCAGTGATTTTATCTTCATTGTCTGACTGATTGGAGCAAGAATGCTCACCTTCTTCTGAAGAAATGCTTTCCTGTCAGACGTAGAAACTTGAAAAATAAAAGCGTTAATGAAATATTTATCTGTGTTAAATGCACGAGTGTTAACATTATAGAAACAGAAACATTGTTTCATTTAGTTTAATGAAATTCATACTCATATAGGAATTTTTATATAACAAACTACTAGATTTCCTCTATTTGTCCAAT
Source organism: Capricornis sumatraensis (assembly GCF_032405125.1). Lineage (NCBI taxonomy): Eukaryota > Metazoa > Chordata > Mammalia > Artiodactyla > Bovidae > Capricornis > Capricornis sumatraensis. The sequence continues at coordinate 42,637,732 of NC_091081.1, read as the reverse complement.
TTTTGCTTTTGGCAAAAACATGAGTCTAGCTTCACTGCACAATTGCCTCCAAGTTTTCCAAGCCACAAGTAGACAGGTAATTCATATGTCTCAGTGGGGATGTTTTGGAGCATGTTTCATGCTTGATTTCAGTGAGAGAGGCAAATGAGATAACCAGGAGAGATCCCAGGAGCTAACTTTTCCTATACAGAAGCTCCATATAAAAAGCATAAAATTGTAATAAAAAATAAAAATGTACAAAGTACATAGAAGCTATGTTTGTGGTTAGAGGAAAAGGGGCCTAATTTAATCAATCTTTTCCTTAAGAATTCTATTATTTATTGAAGATATGACAGGGAGTTATTTTGGTGTGGAATTTAGCTAGTAGGCAAATGTCAACATGGAATTGTTAATTTAAATCATCAACTGCAGTCTCAGTATCCTTCATCTTGAAAATAGTTTCAGTAGAATTCGCTAATAAAAACTTAACTCTTCAAAGCTTGAGAGAATGTTGTATTATTCTATCCTTACAAAAATCACTTGAATAAGGTTTGATATGTTTATTATAATTTCATATCTAAAAATAGGAGTTATCCCATGGAAAGACCACACTATATAATTTGTGAATTTTCTTTTTATTTAAATAACCTTGAAATTTAAGTTTCCCCAACACATTTTACACATATACCTCATCCCACAAGGCTTAACATTAAACTGTATTTTTTCTGGAATGTCTCAGAAATTGTTATCTCCTAGAAAAGAGAGATACACTAAGAAAAACAACTTTTTAAAATGTGTTTTAAATTCAATATATATTATGATAAATAGATCAACTTTCTTAATGGGATACAGGATCTACCTACCCAATTAAATATGTCCCCATGGTAACTGTTCCTATGGCCAAATAGAACTAGATATTCATATTCTCTAGATAAATGACACATTTTATCAGTAGCAAAATAATACTAAAACCAAGGTCCCCGAACTTACTATATCTTACATTTTTTTTAATTTTGAGTTAAAACAATTATATTCAATTCAGAAAGGTGAACTCTGCAAACTATTCAACTGTACACCCATCATTGATAATGTTAATAAATAAGAAAACACGAATTAGAACTCGATCTAGGCCTGGACGACAGCCAAGGCAACATTTTATCTAAAACTGTTTTACTCAGAATGCCCAGGGATGAATATTATACTACTATACTTCCAACATGTAAAAACAGCTCTAAAATAATGGATAGATATGGATCTAAAGCAACTCCAAAATACAGATAGATAGAACATGTATGTATATATATATATATATATATATATATATATATATATATATATATATATATATGTAGCACATAGTCTAAATTCTAAGTATTGCTTAGTACCTCATCTATAGATGATTTTAAGAAAATATTTCAAGGATTAGATCCTCTTTTCAAATAAGGCAAATGTTTGCTGACTCTGTCCTATATGTTATTTTGCAAATGCTATTTTATATTGAAGTATTCAAAATTGAAAAGTCCTAATTGGCTTATTTTAAAGAATATATTATCAATTTTGACTACTGTGATGTTACACTAGTTGCACACCAAAAGCCCTCCTTCTTACATGCCTGGTTGTGTTTCAAAAATGTCTACATACCTTTGAATTTGCTTTATTCTCTTTATAAAAATTTAGCACATTAATATAAAAATTCAAATTATAACCTCCATTTAGATTACATATATATATATATGTATATATATATGAAATATTGTATTTTAAAACACTGGAATAATTTAGGAATGACATGTTGCCTCATCAAATAGCTATACCTTAGTGGAATTACATATGTAGCATAGCATGTTTATAATAGGATCTGTTCCTATTTCACTGGACTTCTCTGGTGGCTCAGAAGGTAAAGAATCTGCCTGGAATGTGGGGAGACCTGGGTTCTCTCCCTGGGTTGGGAAGATCTCCTGGAGAAGGAATGGCTACCCACTCTAATATTTTTCCCAGGAGAACTCTATGGACAGAGGAGCCTGCCAGGCTACAGTCCATGTCACAAAGTGGCAGACAGGACTGAGCAACTAACACTTTCAGATTCACTTCCTATTTTACCGCTGTTAGATCTTTTTTCAGATATTATCACGTTACCCTTTTCTTACTTTGCATTTTATCTTTCTTCTGTCTGGCTAGAAGAAAAGAGAAAAAACAATATTCTTAAACAAGGTGCTTGTTTACATAAATAATTTAAATTACCCAATCAGTGTGTCAGCAACATTCCTAAGACCCAATTTTGTGTCATCCTTGGAAAGAAGTCCTGCACAGGACAACAGTAGTCTTCTCTCTAAGCTATACTCCTAGAAACCATTCGAAACATAAGATCTCAGGACAACCCCATCTGTGAGCCCAAGAGCTTGTAGGGGCATCTGGATGACCATGAGCAGAGTGAGTGGTGTGTGGTAGAAGTTCTCAGAGCACTCTGAGGGGCCCCAGTTAGAATGCAGGATGTCCTGCTCATACAACGTTGTCTATCCTGACAGATCGAGAGCATCCAAAAGAAACAAAATTTTCAAGAAAGTACAATTGAACACAGAATCGCAGCGAAGCCAGGGGCCTGGAACAGAGCATGGCTTACTTGTGTTGAAAAGCAATATTCCTGTAAAATGCCCTCCCTTTCTTTTTATCAAGATACTTTAGTAACCTCCTTTTATTCATAATATAGTTGAGTGACTATATTATTAAATCACATGTACATGCTTCTCTAACTTTTCCCCCTTTTTTTATCATTGTAATTAATAAAGAACAGTTTTTATTTTAAGTTAAGCTCTGAACTCAGGTCAAAGTGGTTTTTCCCCTAAAGCACTTAAATACAATGTGAATAGGTAGAAACTGGGAAGTTTTATACAGTTAAAACGACTTTCTCATAACTGTCCTGCTATAATTAACTTTACATATTCTTCTTCTTTGAAAAATACTCCATGTATTCATTGATGATTCTAGAATTCAACTGTTACAGGAGTAATTCTAGCCAAAATTATGAAGTAATAGTTATTAAAGTATTAAGTATAATAAGTTCCCAACAAATATATAGTTTGAATATTAAATTAATTTCATTTTCATTGCAGTATATTCCCTTCTAATAGCCATTCACCCTTACGAATTCACTTATTCATTCAACAAACGTTATTGAGTGCTTCTTATATGTAATATACTAATCCAAATCAGGATAAACATCACATAATAGAACAGAAAAAAAGGACCCATGCATTCACTGTCATTAAGACTCTTTTAGCCTCCCTTATCCACACTGTCTTCTGAACCACTAACCAAGGGCAAGTATGCTTCCTACAATCAGCTTTATATGTGCCTTCTCCCATCTATACAGATTTCACTGCTCTCTGGGAGCAATGTCTTTATGACATTCTTTGTCTTAAAGCTTACCCATCCTGGAGAACCTCTGGTCTGGAATGTTAATGACCCATCTTCCTAGTACAATACATTCATTTCAACCTCACGCTACTAGAGACATCTGCATGGTAACTTTGACTTAATCTTGAGGAGTAGTGTCTGTCTGTACTGTACTATAAAATTCAATTATGAGAATTTTCAAAGTAATGAAAAACTACGGAGGAGATGCTTCTATCTGTATAGGCATTATAGTTGTATTCATATATTATTGAACTCTGTCTGAACGCTAAGGTCTATCTTTCCTGAGTCACTGACACTTTAGAAAAAGGTTAGTTTTCTACATTTGCATTCAATTTCCTCCCCCCGTATATTTTACATCAACAATTTACAGAATAACAAACACATTTTAAGTGTATACCCAAATCAATTTTTAAGAAGGTATATATTCATGTAACCATCACAATTTGCCTAGTCACTCAATCGTGTCTGAATCTTTGCAACCCCATGAACTGTAGCCTGCAAGGCTCCTCAGTCCATGGGATTCTCCAGACAAGGACTCTGGAGTGGGTTGTCATTTCCTTCACCAGGGAACCATCACCATAATCAAGATCTAAAACAAGTAAAACATGTACCTCCCCCCTCAAAAGTTTCTTTTGTGCTATTTACAAGAAAATCTTCTCCCAAGATTTTGACCTAGGCAACAACTAAGATTTTGTTTTGTTTTATTTTGTTTTGCCTTTATTATCTTCTTTCAGTTCAGTTCAGTCAACTCAGTCTGGCTCTTTGCGACCACATGACTGCAGTATGCCAGGCCTCCCTGTCCACCACCAACTCCCAGAGCTTATACAAACTCATGTTCATTGAAGCGGTGAAGCCATCCAACCATTCCATCCTCTGTCATCCCCTTCTCCTCCTGGCCTCAATCTTTCCCAGCATCAGGGTCCTTTCCAATGAGCCAATTCTTTGTATCAAGTGGCCAAAGTATTGGAGTTTCAGCTTCAGCATCAGTCCTTCCAATGATTATTCAGGACTGATCTCCTTTAGGATGGACTGATTGGATCTCCTTGCAGTCTAAGGGACTCTCAAGAGTCTTCTCCAACACCACAGTTCAAAAGCATCAATTCTTCTGTGCTCAGCTTTCTTTGTAGTCCAACTCTCACATCCGTACATGACAATTGGAAAAACCATAGCTTTGACTAGATGGACCTTTCCCGGCAAAGTAATGTCTCTGCTTTTTAAAATGCTGACTAGGTTGGTAATAACTTTTCTTCCAAGGAGCAAGCGTCTTTTAATTTCATGGTTACAGTCACCATATGCAGTGATTTTGGAGTCCCCCAAAATAATCTTTCACTGTTTCCACTGTTTCCCTATCTATTTGCCATGAAGTGATGGGACTGGATGCCATGATCTTAGTTTTTTTGAATGTTGAGTTTTAAACCAACTTTTTCACTCCCTTTCAGTTTCATCAAGAGGCTCTTTAGTCCTTCTTTGCTTTCTGCCATAAGGGTGGTATCATCCGCGTATCTCAGGTTATTGATATTCCTGGAAATCTTGATTGGAATTTGTGCTTCATCTAGCCCAGTATTTTGCATGATGTACTCTGCACACAATTTAAATAAGCAGAGTGACAATATACAGCCTTGACGCACTCCATTGCCAATTTGGAAGCAGTCTGTTGTTCCATGTCTGGTTCTAACTGTTGCTTCTTCACCTGCAAACAGATTTGTCAGGAGGCAGGTCAGGTACACTGGTATTCCCATCTCTTGAAGAATTTTCCATAATTTGTTGTCATCCACATGGTCAAAGGCTTTGACATAGTCAATAAAGCAGAAGTAGATGTTTCTCTTGCTTTTTAAATGATCCAACAGATGTTGGCAATTTGATCTCTGGTTCCTTTGCCTTTTCTAAATCCAGCTTGAAGATGTGGATGTTCATGGTTCATGTCCTGTTGAAGCCTGGCTTGGAGAATTTTGAGCATTTCTGTGATACCATGTGAGATGAGTGCCATTGTGTGGTACTTTGAACATTCTTAGACATTGCCTTTCTTTGTGATTGAAATGAAAACTGACCTTTTCCAGTCCTGTGGCCACTGCTGCATTTTCCAAATTTACTGGTACATTGATTGCAGCACTTTCACATCACATCCCACTTTCTTTCTTCTTTTAAGATTTGAAATAGCTCAACTGTAATTTCATCACTTCTACTAGCTTTGTTCATAGTGATGCTTTCTAAGGCCCACTTGACATTCTAGGATATCTGACTCTAGGTGAGTGATCACACCATTGTGGTCATTTGAGCCATGAAGATCTTTTTTGCATAGTTGTTCTAAGTATTTTGCCACCTCTTCTTAATATCTTCTGCTTCTGTTAGGTCCATACCATTTCTGTCCTTTATTGAGCCCATCTTTGCATGAAATGTTCACTTGGTATCTCTAATTTTCTTGAAGAGATCTCTAGTCTATCCCACTCTATCGTTTTCCTGTATTTCTTTGCACTGATCACTGAGGAAGGCTTTCTTATCTCTCCTTGCTATTCTTTGGAACTCTGCTTTCAAATGGGTATATCTTTCCTTTTCTTCTTTGCTTTTCGCTTCTCTTCTTTTCACAGCTATTTGTAAGGCCTCCTCAGACAACCATTTAGCCTTTTTGCATTTCTTTTTTAGGGGATTATCTTAATCACCACCTCCTGTACAATGTTACAAACCTCCGTCCATAGTCCTCAGGAACTCTGTCTTTAGATCTAATCCCTTGAATCTGTATGTTACTTCCACTGTAAAATCATAAGGGATTTTATTTAGGTCATACCTGAAAGGTCTAGTGGTTTTCCCTACCTACTTCAATTTAAGTCTGGATTTTGCAATAAGGAGTTCATGATCTGAGCCACAGTCAACTCCCAGTTTGTTTTTGCTGGCTGTATAGAGCTTCTCCATCTTTGGCTGCAAAGAATATAATAAATCTGATTATTTTGACCATCTGGTTATGTACAAGTGTGGAGTCTTCTCTTTTGTTGTTGGAAGAAGGTGTTTGCTATGACCAGTGTATTCTCTTGGCAAAACTCTGTTAGTCGTTTCCCTGCTTCATTTTGTACTCCAAGGCCAAATTTGCCTGTTACTCCAGGTATCTCTTGACTTCCTGTTTTTGTATTCAGTCCCCTATAAAGGAAAGGACATCTTTCTTTGAGTTTTGTAAAAATAGTGATCTGAAATGTACTCGTGCATGACTGACTTCTTTCTCTAAGAATGTTTTTGAGATTCACTTCTATTATCTCTATTAGAAGTATGTTTCAAATGCATCATTGAGTTGTTTTTCAGTCACTCAGTCACGTCTGACTCTTGCAATCCCCTGGACTGCAGTAAGCCAGACCTCCCTGTCTTTCACTATTTTCCAGAGTTTGTTCAAATTCCTGTCCAATGGTCGATTCCATCCAAACTTCTCCTCCTCTGTTGCCTGCTTCTTCTCCTGCTGTCAATCTTTCCCAGCATCAGGGTGTTCTCCAATAAGTTGGTTCTTTGAATCAGCCAGCCAAAGGATTGGAGCTTCTGCTTTGGCATTAGTCCTTCCAATGAATATTCAAGTTGGTATCCTTTAGGATTGACAGGTTTGATCTCCTTGCTGTCCAAGGAAGTTAGCTATCTTTCCAGCACCACAGTTTGAAAGCATCAGTTCTTCAGTGCTCAGCCTTCTTTATGGTCCAACTCTCACATCTGTACATGACTACTGGAGAAATTATAGCTTTGACTATAAAGACCTTTGTCAGCAAAGTGATGTCTCTGCTCTTTAATATGCTGTCTATATTTGTCATAGCTTTTCTTCCAAGGAGCAAGCATCTTTTAATTTCATGGCTGCAGTCACCATCTGCAGTGATTTTGGAGGCCAAGGAAATAAAGTCTGTCATTGTTTCCATCGTTTCTCCATCTATTTGCCATGAAGTGATGGAAGCAAATGCCATGATCTTAGTTTTTTGAGTGTTGAGTTTTAAGCCAACTTTTTCACTCTCTGCTTTCACCTTCATCAAGAGGCTCTTTAGTTCTTCACTTTCTGTCACAAGGGTAGTATCATCTGCATATCTGAGGTTATTGGTATTTCTACTAGCAATCTTGATTCGAGCTTTTGATTTATCCCACCCAGCACTTTGCATGATGTACTCTGCATATAATTTAAATAAGCAGGGTGACAATATACAGCCTTGATGTACTCCTTTCCCAATTTGGAACAAGTCCGTTATTCTATGTTTGGTTCTAACTGTTGCTTCTTAACCTGCATACATGTTTCTCAGGAGGCAGGTTGTCTGTTTCCTGGTGAGTAACCACATCATCATGGTTATCTTGGTCATTAAGACATTTTTGGTACAGTTCTATGTATTCTTGCCATTTTTTCTTAATATTTTCTGCATCTGTTAGGTCCATACTTTTTCTGTGTTTTATTGTACCCATCTTTACATCAGATTTTCCCACGGTATTTCTAATTTTCTTGAAGAGTCTCGACTTTCCCGTTCTATTGTTTCCTTTATTTCTGTGCATTATTCACTTTAGAAGGCTTTGTCTCTCTTTGCTCTTCTTTGGCATTCTACATTCAGATTGTCATATCTTTCCCTTTCTCCTTTGCCTTTCACTTCTTTTCTTATCTATTTGTAAGTTCTCCTGAGACAACCATTTTGCCTTGTTGGATTTCTTTTTCTTAGAGATGGTTTTCGTCACCACCTCTTGTTCAGTGTTATGAAAGTCTGTCTGTAGTTCTTCAAGCACTCTATCAGATCTAATCCTTTGAATCTATTTGTCACTTCCACTGTATAATCATAAGGGTTTTGATTTAGGTCATACCTGAATGATCTAGTGATTTTCCTTACTTTCTTAAATTTAAGTCTGAATTTTGTAATAAGGAGCTCATAATCTCAGCTGCAGTCAGCTCCCAGTCATGTTTTGATGACAGTATAGAACTTCTCCATCTGTATTGCATTTCATTGTATACATCATTTCAGCTGTTGATGAGCATTTGAGTGGATTCCAATATGGGGGTTATCAAAATAAAGCTGCTGTGTCACTTCTGATTAAATTTCTGCTTGGATATACAGTTTAATTTTCTTGGCAAACATCTAAGAATGGAACAGCTAGGCAGTATATAATCAATGTATATCTAAATATTGAAGAAACTGCTAAATTGTTTTTGAGTACATTTTGCCTTCCCAAAAAGAAGTATATGTGAGTTTGATTTTGCTCTATTTTCAAGCTATTTATTGATACTGCAAATTTTTATTATTTTAGTCATACTGAGTGATTGAACTGAACTGAACTTCAGTGTTATATCTCACTATAGTTTTAATTTGTATTTCCTTTATAACTTAGCATATTTTTAAATTCATCTTGTGCTTATTGACCACACATATCTCCTTTCATGAAGTTTCTGTTCAAGTGTTTTGAACATTTTTTATTGGATTTCTTATTGGTCCATTTTTTATTGGATTTCATATTATTGAATGTATGTACACATTCTAAATATAAGTCCATTGCCAAATATATGCATTGTAAATGTATTCCACTAGTCTTTGTCTGTCTTTTCATTTTTAATGGTCTAATTTTAAAGCAGATGATATTATTTTTGATGAAGCACAGTTTATCTTTTTTTTTTTTTTTAATGGTTTGTCTGTTTTGTGTTCTATCTTACAAATCCTTGCCTGATCAAAGTTTGCAAATACATTCTCCTGTGTTTTTGTAGCAGTTATAATATTTTAGCTTTTAAGTACATCTCAGATTAACTGTTGCTATGAAGTGAGATATTAGTAAAGTTCAGTTTTCCCCATTTGGGTATAATTTAGTTGCTTCTGCACCATTTGTTCAAAAGACTATCCTTTCATTCTTAATTAATTCAGTTCCTTGTAAAAAACTAATTGACTATACATGCATGGGTATGATTATGGATTCTTTTTTCTACTCCATTGATCTACATATTCTTTCTTGTGTTAATATTACCCTATCCTAATCCTGATCACTGCAAGCTCTATAAACATTCTTGTTTTTCACCAACTTTATTTTTTTTACATCTTTTTTTTCATTTTCATATAAATTCTAGAATGAGCTTGTTACTTTTTACAAGTAGGTTGGGAAAGTTTTTACTTAATTATTTGATACATTGCAATTGATACAGAGACTTTCTGGGTTTCTAGGTCAGATTTTAAAATGTATATTTACAAGGAATTTGTGTATTTCACTAACACTTCAAATACATCAATTCCATTTGGTGTAAAGTTTGCAATATTTATTTATGTCTGAGTGTTGATAGTGATGATCTTTCATTCTGTAGTGATGATCCCTCTTTCATTTCTGACATTGGGAATTAGTATTTTCTCTTTTTTAATCAATCCATTTATTTTTATCTTATTTCCTGTTTTGTTTTAAATTTTTATTTTGTTAATTCTTTTTGTCAATCTAGTAGAGATTTATTGATATTTTCTAAGAAACTGATTTTGGTTTAATTATTCTTATTTAGTGTTTGTAAGCTTTCTGTTGAGATTTTAACTTTTGTAATTGTTGTTTGCTTACTTCTTGAGTTTAATTTGCTATTCTATTTCTATTGTCTGTAGTTGAACAGTTAGGTCATTGATTTGAGATATTTTCTCTTTTCTAATGTAAGCATTTTTAAATGTTCTAATTTTACTCTGCAGACTGGTATTACAGCTAAAAATGTTTCTATTTTTTTCATTTTTGATAATTTTGAGTATTTTTCAATGTACTTTATGATTTTTATTGTTCAGGCTTATGTTGTTTAATTTCCAAATACTTGGAAATTTGGACATTTTCTTATTAATCTTTAATTCTATTTCATTGTGATATGATATTACATATTAGATACATTTTAATATTTATAAAGAATTCTTTTATAGACCAGCAAATGGTCAATATTGCTGAATATGGCTATGAAAAGAATACATATTTTGTAGTTATTTGTTGGGTTGCTCTAGGTATTAACTAGGTCAGTGCGGTTGATAACATTATATCTTCTAAATATCTGCTAACTTTCTATTAATTGATAGTGTGATACTGAAATCTCCATCTATAATTATGAAGTTTTTCACCTCTCTCATTTTTTATGAGCTTTTAAACTCTTCTATTAGATGAATATTTATTTTGTATTTCTATATTGTTACTATTGCTTAGTTTTTCTCTTTATCATAATGAATTTTCCTAATTTATACTCAGTGCTATGTATTGTTCTTAAATCTAATTGCTCTCACATTAATACAGTCACTACTATATATTTCCATTGCTTTATCTTTTCTATGTATTTATATTTAAATTGAATATATATAGAGAGAACATGTATTTATCCCTTGCATTATTTTTTCCAATCTTATTATCTCTGCCTATTTATTATTGGCTTCCCTGGTGGCTCAGTGGTAAAGAATCTGCCTGTAGTACAATAGATGTGAGTTTGATCTCTGGGTTGGGATGATCCTCTGGAGGGGAAATTACCTATTTATTGTAATGTTTAGATCATTTATATTTATTGTTGTTATCAGTGACATGGACTTTAAGTATAGTAATTTGCTATATGATTTTTCCTTGAACTTTTCATTTGTTCTTATAGTCTTTTGTCTTTACTAATTTATTTTTGACTAATAATATTTAGTATTTAAATTAATCTTCATTCAGTACTGGCTTACTAGCTATACTTCTTTTCCCCCACCCCTGTTCTTAATTCTGGGGTATTGATGTGCACTTTAAACTTACCACAATCTACCATAAAATGATATTGCATCCTTTCACATTATATGTAAATTTTTATGACAGTGTGCTTCCATTTCTTTCCATCTTTCGTTTTATTACTGTATACCTTTGCTTCTACATATGTTGTAAAATCTGCAATAGTCAAATAGCCTTTTAAGAAACCAGAAAGTAATAGAAATTTTAACATCTCCTGCATATTTGTTATTTCTGGTGTTTTATCTTCCTTTGTATTAATGCAATTTATAAGTTATGTCATTTTCTTTTGTCTTAATGATTCCCCTTAGTATTTAATTCAATTTAAAACAACATGTGATACATAAACTTTGCTTTTTCCCTACAAAATCTTTATTTTTCTTTAATTTCTAAAAGTTATTTCCTCTGAATATAGAAATCCAAACTGAGAGTTTTTGGTTTTAAGTAGTACTCCAAGGATGGTATTTCTCTGTTTTCTGGCTGACATAATATTCGATATGATGTTTGTGATTTCCTAATGTCTTGCCTGGAAAATCCCATGGGTGGAGGAGCCTAGTAGGCTGCAGTCCATGGGGTTGCTAAGAGTCAGACACGACTGAGCGACTTCACTTTCACTTTTCACTTTCATGCATTGGAGAAGGAAATGGCAACCCACTCTAGTGTTCTTGCCTAGAGAATCCCAGGGACGGGGCAGCCTGGCGGGCTTCCGTCTATGGGGTCGCACAGAGTCGGACACGACTGAAGCGACTTAGCAGCAGCAGCAGCAATGTTTCTATAGGTATTGTCCTTTTTTTCTTGAGATAGTCTTATTTTTACCACTGTTGCAATAACTTAATTATGTTTTTGGAATTGTTTATTTTCTGTTAATCTTTATTGGGTTATGTTGGATTTTGAGATATATAAATTTACAGTTTACTTCAAATTTGGAAGATTTGTTATGTATTTCTTCACACTTTTTTTCAATATCTGTATTCTAACATCCCAATTCTTATGTGCTAAACTGTTTAGTATATTACCTTAAACAAAGATATTTATTTTTTGGTTATTTTTTCCTTAGCTGTATTTCTGTATATTTCGTATTAGTCAAACTTCAGTTTCACTGATATCTTATTCTGCAGTCTCTAGTTTTAATTAATTCTATCTACTAACTTTTCCATATTTTATATTTTTATATTTCTTATTTTCATCTTTCTTATCATTCTTATCTTTTCCAGTAAATCATTGATAATATTAAGCTTATTTACAAGAACTTCTTTAACATAATTTTCCCTTTGTTATTCTCAGATCTAAGCTTGTTAAATTCCTTCCTGTTCTGTTTCCCTTTTTTTCCATATATAATAATTTTATAATATTGAATACTGAATTTTTGTATTAGTTAAAAGAATGTTGGGCTTTGATCTACTCATAGTTAAAAAGTTACTTGCAATTTATTTTTATAATTTCAAGGGTTTTTGTTTGTTTTTGTTTTGGTTCACATAATATTGTGTATAGCACTTGTACCTTTGTACAATTTTAGTCCTAATGCTGAGACACAAACCTTCTGAGGTTTCTACTGAAAGCTTCATGTGTTCAAAGATATTTTTCTATCCTGGCTGGTGAAAATTCAAATCGCTGCCAGGTCTCTATGTTCAAATTGTTATTATTTCTCTAAAAACTTATCTGTGATCAGTATTGTCACTCTCTACCCTATTTGTGGCTGATTGTTATTGATTGCTATTATCAAAGATTTTTAGTAAATCTTTACAGATTTATGGGTTCTCTTATTATATTGCAAGGTCCCTCTTCATATGCTGTGATCTGGAAATTTCCCCAGGAGAAAATTTGAAGCAAATATATACCTCATTTGTTTCTCTTTATTCAAGGATCAGAGTTTTATGATTTCTCTTTTTCAGTATCTACAAATACTCATTTCACATTTTTTGTCCCTGTTTCTAAATCTTTTTATTAGGAAGATAAGCCTTTTAATGGTGATGATAATGATAATCACTGTATATTATGGCTGTAAGTATTCTTTTTGTAAGATGAAGATGTGGAGGTCATATATGTTCTGGATTGGACAAGAATCATAGGTCAGTGATTAGTTTAAAATAAAATAGGCTATTCCATTGACAGGAGAACAGAAGATGGATGATTTGGCTACACACACACACAGAAACATAAATTTCATTTTCTATGAAGGTATTCTGCTTAACACAGAGCCTCAACATTCTCATGAAAAAGGATCACAATGTTTCACGTGTTCCTTTAGGAGTCAGAATGTGACCATTTGCGAACAATCTGCAATAAACCATAAGTGAATTGGAACTTACCAATAATATCACAGATTCATGGCTGTGCAATGTAGAAAAAGCTTTCATCTGTCCACTACTAATTTAATATAATGTGCTTCTCTATCCTGAAAAGCACTAGAGATAATGACCTGAGTTATGCTTCTATAGCACTACATCATAATGAATCAGAAAATGCTCTAGGGAATATAAACATAGGATGCACTTCACCCATTGCTAAAATGATACTTCCTTTGAATTGATGTATCAAACTATTTCCAGTTTTTATGTGACATAATACCTAAAATGATGTTCTGAAAAACACACACAACATTGCATCTTGATAAAATTTACCAAATAACAATTTAGCTGAAAAAAAAAAGTTGATAATGTCAATATAATAAGCCACATATCCCTGATGTATAAACTATACTATGCTTTATGCAGAGGTTTGTGGGGAAGTGGTGTTACCCTTAAAGACTCTAGACAATTTTAGTATTCTGGAGAATAAAAGAGCTGGCTTAAAACTAAATATTAAAAAACTAAGATCATGGCATCCGGCCCCATTACTTCATGGCAAGTAGAAGGGAAAAAGGTGGATGAAGTGACAGATTTACTCTTCTTGGGCTCTAAAATCACTGAAGATGGTAACTGTAGCCATTAAATCAGAAGACAATTGCTTCTTGTCATGAAAAGCTATGACAAACCTAGACAGTGTGTTGAAAAACAGAGACATCACTCTGCCAACAAAAGTCTGTACAGTCAAGGCTACGATCTTCCCAGTGGTCATGAACAGTTGTGAGAGCTGGACTATAAAGAAGGCAGAGCACCAGAGAATTGATGCTTTCGAACTGCGGTGTTGAGAAGACTCCTGACAGTACCTGGACAGCATGGAGATCAAACCAGTCCATCTTAAAGGAAATCAACCCTGAATACTCATTGGAAGGACGGATGCTGAAACTCCATTGGTCATCTGATGTGAACAGCTGACTCATTGGAAAAGTCCCTGATGCTGGGAAAGATTGAAGGCAGAAGTAGAAGAGGATGTCAGAGGATGAGATGGCTGGATGGCATCACTGATGAAATAAACATGAACTTCGATAAACTTCAGGAGATAGTGAAGGACAGGGAGTCCTGGCATGCTGCAGCATGCCAGGGTCTCAACAAATCAGACATGACTAGGCTACTGAACAATAACAGCATCACAGTTATTTCCAGTTGTTATGTGACATAATGCCTAAAATGTTTTGAAAAGCAAACACAGCATTGCCTCTTGATAAAATTTACCAAATCACAATTCAATTGAAAAAAAATTTTTAAAAGTTGATGACATCAACATAATAAACCACATATCCCAGATATATAAAATATACCATGCTTTATGCAGAGGTTTGTGGAAAAGTAGTATTAATCTTAAAGATTCTAGACAATTTTAGTACCCTGGAACATTTATTTTTATGTTAGATTGCATACAATGTCCAAAGAGCCTAATATGACCCTTGATGGGCAATATTAACTCATGAGGCTTTTCTCCTAAGCATGCTTTGAATTAGTAAACCAGAATTTCCATCTACTTCAAGGAAAGATGTAGAAAAAAACTATGGTCTCTAAGCAGCTGCAGGGCAACTTGGAATTTCTTAAGTTAAATATGGCCATGTCATTTCTACCATTAATCATTCTCAAACTGTTAATTTAAATAATACCTGACACACTCTATCTTAGAAATTCTATACTTTGTTTTAACATTAGCTAGTACAATTTTTTTTGGCATCAGCAACTGGCAAATATTATTGAATGACCATATCTTGTTTAAATTGAAATTGCAGAGGTCAAAAACATTCAGATTAAATCAGAAGAAAAGTCACTGGGAGCATTACTAGAATACAAAGTGTTCCCCTTGCCTGCCAAACACCTAACTGCAAAATTCACCATTAATCACTTTTTAAGACTTGCTATTTGATGTGTGTACCTAACATTTGAAAAACTATACATTTTCATCAATTCTAACAATGAGGGAGGGACTTTAATTTCTGCAGGTAAAATGGATAAAGAACAAAACAGTATGGAACACAGAAAATGTAAGGAAAAGGACCACAAATCACGTTGAAAATGATTTCCACATGAACCCTATTCAGTTTTTTCTTAATTCCTTAAAGAGTTTCAACCTCACTCCCTGCCTTGTCAGTCTTCTCCTTTTATAATAACAGGTATTCAAGCGTTTTATCTGATTTGACAGCTTGCATATAAAAAAGAACCAAATAGTGTTGGTTTTCATTTTCTTTAACTTTTCACATTGCAAAGGACTGCATTAATGCTGCCTTTGTAAATTAAAGTAGACCCCATTGCTTCCCACAGTGGTTCTTACTGAAATACTATTGCCTGAGTTTTATAGATCAACTGACTTCACCATTATGAAAAAGGCAATTTAGAGTTACATCCAATGTAAGCAGAAATATATAGAAACACTAGACAAAAGAGCCGTTTATAGCATGACTATGTGCCTTGATAACATTCAGATGTCTGTATCCATTTGTACTTGTATTATTGGGACCCTTTACTTGAGTGGTCTGCAACAGTGCAAATTTTAGCTCACCAGTAAACATTTGCTGCAACAATATTCTACTAAAGCAAATGGCCCTCCTATTAAGATTCTTTCCATTTCATTGAGACCTTCCAAATAATGGTACAACAAAATTCCTGAAAACAGTGCAATGTTCATAGAAATTGAGTAATCCTATAGAGGAAAGGAATGACAAGGAAATAACTGGAAAGACAAATGCCCAGTTTTTCCTAGTCCCTGCCACACATTCACGCTGTTTCTTTACTCCCTGGGCCCAGAGAGAATATGCTGAATGGTATCTGAAACATGCACTTGAGAATATCATGGAAAAAGGTACAAACAAACTAGAGAATGGATTTCTCTGGGACAAGTTCATTACTTTTGCTAAGCTCTTGTGTTACAAGACTTTTGCTTTGCTTATTCTGCCCCTTCTCCCAATCCTTTTTGGAAAAATTAAAGAAAATCTTTTTTTTTTTTTCTTCACCATTTATATAATGTTACTTGACACAATATCTCAACAGGACACTTTGGGAATCCACAAAGCCCACCTAAGGGGCTATAGCCAGAGAAGAGTTAAAATGAAAAATAAGATGTTTCTCCCATCTATACTTTGGCAAGGTAGAGTCATGTTTGAATGATGGAGCTCACTGTTTGATAGTCTAAAAACCATCCAATTTATGACTATTTAGAAAGCCTGAAGACTAGAGAACTGGATTCATGTCCTTTCCAAAATTATACCTAAAGATTATAGCAGTTCTATCAGCTGGCTCTTTACGTATCATCTATTGGGTAAATATATCCTTCAGTTCAGTTCAGTTCATGTTTTCAAGGTCTATTTTAAAAGTTCCTTTTTAGTCACTGAGTTGTGTCTGGCTCTTTTGCAATTCCATGGACTGTAGCCTGCCGGATTCCTCTGTCCATGGTATTTCCCAGGCAAGAATACTGGAGTGGATTGCCATTTTCTTTTCCAGGGTATCTTCCCTACTCAGAGACTGAACCTGTGTCTCCCGCATTGGCAGGCTGGTTCTTTACCACAAAGCCAAAAGGGAAGCCCATTTTATTATTACTGCTATTACAAGTATTTTAATTGCTAAACAGATTCATTAAAATCCCTATAAAATTCATAACCTTTGAAGGAGTCATTAGTATCTCTTGAATTCACTCCATGTAATAATTGTAAAACAGTATTTTCATAATTGAAACGAAATTTTAAAAACACCATAATTGACAACACAAATGTATAATCTATATGTATTATATGGGGTTCCCCGGTGGCTCAGCAGTGAAGAATCTGCCTGCCAATGCAGGAAATGTGGGTTGAGCCCCTGGGTTAGAAAGATTCCCCTGGAGAAGGAAATGGCAGCCCGTCCCAGTATTTTTCCCTGGGAAATCCCATAGACAGAGGAGCCTGGTGGGCTACAGTCCTGGTGTCACAAGAGTCGGATGTAACGGTGGCTAAAGAACAAAACACTTTCAGAGTGCAAAAGGAGGCTCTTTATGTTTGTGTCTAGAGTGAGGGATAGATGGTAATATGAAATCAGTATCTATGTGTTTAAGTCTAATTTATTGCCATAGAATTAGAGAAGTTTTGCTACAACCTGTCTTTCCCACTCGTCTCTAGTAAATTTGCTGAAATAACCTAAAGTGCAATCGTTTCGAAGAAATAGGGTCCTAGTTAGTGAAGTCAGGTATAGGAGAGTCTTGAAGCATGATACCATATACCCTTCTGTGTTTGGATTTGGACTGAGATGACAAAGGCCCTCCACAAAGAGAAAATACTCCTCTGATTGGCTTCTCTGTATCCGTCTTTTGCCTATCTTTTGCTACTTCTTTCAAAGAAAGTTTATTGAAACTAAGGCTCATTTTTATTCTTCTAATTTCCTTGTCTAATAGCTGGCACCTAGTAGGCAATCAATACATTTTTATTAATAATAAATGAGCAAAGTAACAAAGCAATCACCTGTCCTACCTTCAAATGTTTTATGCATATTTTATGCCATTCTGGGATCAGTGAGTTCTGTTGTTTTTATTAGAGTTATAGGTGTAGGGGAAGAATCTATGTTCTTATTATACCTCAAGCCAGACCTGCTGTTGCCTGGAAAGATATAAAAGGTATCTGGAATTCCTATATATATGTGTGTGTGTGTATATCCTTAAACCGCCCTATTAAGAACACCTGATTTCCTGCTACATCTTCTACCTGATGGTGATCGGTGTTAACCCACTTATTGTGGTGATCATTTCACAACACATGCAAATATTAAATTATTATGTTATATACCTGAAACTAATGTAATATTTTATGTCAATTGTATCTCAGCTGAAAATAAATACTTGGATAAAATCGATTTGATTTGACACTAAACTCTAGGTCTTATGTCCAACCCAAACATTAAAACATGCTCTAAATGTTTTAGAACATGCCAGTGTACCCCGTGCTCAGTGTGTTCTCTGCACTGATTATATTATCTGATAGTATATAGCTAAGCAGAATAGAAACACCAAAAATATCTCTGTAGTTCTATACTTTGCTGCTGCTGCTGCTGCTGCTGCTGCTGCTGCTGCTGCTGCTAAGTCACTTCAGTCGTGTCCGACTCTGTGTGACCCCAGAGATGGCAGCCCTCCAGGCTCCCCCATCCCTGGGATTCTCCAGGCAAGAACACTGGAGTGGGTTGCCATTTCCTTCTCCAATGCATGAAAGTGAAAAGTGAAAAAGTGAAGTCGCTCAGTCGTGCCCGACTCTTAGCGACCCCATGGACTGCAGCCTACAAAAACTGCAGCCTCCTCCATTCATGGGATTTTCTAGGCAAGAGTACTGGAGTGGATTGCCATTGCCTTCTTCCTATACTTTGCTAGATGTTAGTAAAGATAGATTTCAGAAACAGATATTCCACATTAAAATATGACTGGGAATTCACTTTTCCTTCATTTACTGCTGATGATCAAAGGGAATCATAAAAACCAGGGGGACATGATTTCTAAATTATTCGTGATTTCATGTATGTTATGGACTGCTATGAAAATATTAGTAGGTGATGAATATAATTTGATCAGAAAGAAGCTTACAAATGGAATTATCATAAACATGGGTACGTCCAGGAAAATAAGAAATGGCGGTTGACCATTTTGGGGCCAACACAGTAAATGTGTTGCTGCTGCTGCTGCTGCTAAGTTGCTTCAGTCGTGTCCGACTCTGTGCGACCCCAGAGACGGAAGCCCGCCAGGCTCCCTCGTCCCTGGGATTCTCCAGGCGAGAGTACTGGAGTGGGGTGCCATTGCCTTCTCCAATGCATGAAAGTGAAAAGTGAAAGGGAAGTCGCTCAGTCGTGTCCGACTCTTAGCAACCCCATGGACTACAGCCTACCAGGTTCCTCCGTCCATGGGATTTTCCAGGCAAGAATACTGGAGTGGGGTGCCATTGTCTTCTCCAACTAAATGTGTTAATTGAAAGAAATGTGTTAATTGAAAGAAATTGAGTATAGTTGCTTCTTAGGAACTCCAGCATTGAGCAGACTATTTTTCAGTCTAGGGTTCCATTCGGTCCCTTATCTGCTCTTTACATTGCTTATATTCTCCATATCTGTGTCCAAGGCTATCTCTACCAACAAATTATAAATTCCTGGTGTACAATGACCAAAGTCTGATTCATCTTTATATCTTCTAATGTGCTTGAAGATTACAAATTACATAGTAGTTGCTATATAAATACCAGTCATAATTCTAAAAGATGATACATAAGACATATATATCTTATTTAGGTAAGTCTTTCCCAGTAGAGGGAGACAGAAAATGGATGTCTTGTTAAGCCTTTTTATCCCTAAAGAATTAAGGTTTTATATATTTTTACTTTTAATTCTCATGAGATTATTGGCACTTTCTTGACTAACAACCACATCAAGTCAATACTTTTCCTGGCCTTATTTTTCAGATTGATGAGTCAATCTTGGGCAAGATTGCCAAAGCATCAATTTACCATAAAATTGGCCACTTCTCCAGTTTAAACAATGCAGCAGATTAAAGCAGCTTGAACACAGCAATGAAAATATTATGCCATTGGAATGCAAATGCAGACACAGCCTGAGGCTGTTTGATTCACACCAACATAATTACATTTAAGCAATGTAAAGAAATCTTTCTCTTTAAGGAAAGATCTATTCCTGCCCAGAAATAAGTGGTGGTGTCTTGTCTAAAGCCTTCTAATATAAGGGAGCCTGATGGACTACAGTCCATGGGATTGCAGAGTCAGACAAGACTTAGGAACTAAACAACAACAAAATGACATCTCACTAACAGGCTTATACTGCCTCTAGATGGATATATCTGGCTAAAATACATAGGACTTTGAGTCTGCTTTCTACTTTAAGATTAGGTCATACTAAATATTCTGAGGTACTGTTTTACTTCAACAATCATCTTCAACCAGATTCTTGTGGAATGTGGTTTCATTCTCTGGTCAAACACCATTATCACATACATATAGTCGTGGAGATAACAGGCATATGATTACTTCTTTAAGCCACTTAATTGACTGAACCAAATCAACTATTCACTAATAAGTAATCAAACATAAAACTTAGAAAAAACAATTCTACATTTTTAATGGGGAGTCTGTTTTATTGTATGGACAAAGCCTTTGTGTGCTTCAACTTCATTCCATTACTTTGCTTAGGTCAGAGTAATAAAAGCACAGGTTTACATAATTGCAATAAAGATGAACCTGTCTTGACAGCTAATTCAGAGTGTTCAGAAAAAGAAATCTGCTCCACCTTAGAAAAATCATTTGAGTTACTAGTAATGACATTTCACATGAAAACACAAGTAATCACTAACATAAATGTACTAATATATATATATATATATCTTTATATAAAACTACATGAATTTATATTTGCCATCATTCAAATCTTATCATATCTTACAAAGATCCAAGAGGAATAATAAATTCTAAGAGTGAATAGTTTTAATCATTTTAATAGTTATATATACTAATTATGAAACTTGTAAAAGATATTTTTAAATAATAGAGTAGGAAAGGTTGAAAATTAGGAATCCTGTGAAGTTGAATTTTCTGGTCAACTGAGAGAAATTGCATATTTGTAAATTATTACAGTTTCAAAATTATAATTGAATACGTTAAAAAGCATTTATAAAAAGTAATATAAACTCAGTTAATTTTAATCAAGGGCTTATTTTAGTTCTGGGTCATTGCTATGAACGAACACGGTCTTTGTGTACAGGCTGATGTAGACCAAGGAAGAGCTAGCATACATCCTATATTATGACATTTCCTATAAATTAGGTTTAAAATAAATATTCATAAATACAGGATTTTTTTTTTGTCATTTGTCCTCACTTTTATTTTAAAAAAAGGGCAATGAGCCTTCTAAAACACTAATCTTCTAGATGTTAACATTTAAGATGATAGATTTAATGCTAGGTTTATTATAAACAACATACTAGAGAAAATTTAGAATATAAAACTCAGCAAATTTTTTCTAAGAACCTACTATGAGAAAAGCAACTTGATAAATTCTGCATGGCTTTTCAAATCTGTGTAATCTGTCCTCATTCCATATCCGGGGTATGTGCTGTCTGAATGGGTGAGCAAGAAATACAAATCACATTTCCTACACTTTGGAATCTTACACTCAAGGTAAAACTAATATGTATGAAACAGTTAGAGAATAATAAAGGAGATTTTATTTATATATTTATATATATGAGATGAATATTGAAAAAGGAAAATGTTTGAATTAGGTGCATTTTTCTTACTTCTGTTTCAGACTGACACCATGTCATTGCCAATGTAAAATAGAAAACTGGCAATAAAAGCATCCATTTACATAAGGAATTACCCAAATGCCCCCATACAGACTGCCTTCCGTGTACAATACAAAGTGGTTCCATTTTCAGTAGAACATATGCTAAATGTTTAAGCTCAATGATGATTTAGACAAAATGGAAAAGATTTTTTAAACATTTATTTTACACTTTACGGGATTCATTTAGATTGGCAGATGTTCCAAAGCCCAAAGATAAGTAACTTGACTAGCTAGTATAAAAGACAAGTTTTGAGAAGACAAGAGAAAGGGGGAAAAAAAAAGATCCCTCACCTTGTAGCATTCAGTATCAGCAAACATATAAATGAGTCAATAAGTAATACATAAATAAAATTCCAGAAGAAATCTAACAGTTAAAATACTGAAGAGATTCCAAATTCTTTCAGGTATTTGTGGCAAATGATGTATTGATTTTGCTGTTAAACTGCACAGCTGTAACCAACACATTAGACATGGAAGATAAAAGCAATGACTAAAAGCACCTTATTTCATCTGTCACACCTGAGGCACTGCCTTCTTCAGACCTTTAGTGTATTAGCACAGAAAATCAATTAGGTAAAGATCTAAACAAATGAAGGGAGAATAAAAAAGGCCTCATTCACAAAGTGTCAGGGATGTCAACAAGCCCAGGAGCCTTTAGTAAACTATATGATATCTCCAAATAAACCATAACACCTTTTTCTGAGCTTTTAAAAGTCAGCGATTATCTATCACAGATTCCTCTAAGCCTATTTTGGAAAGTCCTCAGCCATTAAACAACACATGATAACTCTAAATTGCTTACGGACAGAAAACAAGGCTTCTATGACATACACAGGGTATCTTTGTTTCAACTTAAATTTTAATACAGATACATCTCTTAATAAAATATTCTGCATTCAAAAAGAAATCCCAGTGTAGTTGCTAACCCAAAAGATACTTAGAATGAGTATATACATGAATCTTCAGATAAAGATCACTTAAAATTTGTATAGCCTCTTCTGTGCTCCCATGAGAACTCCAAATTTGCAACTAGGTAACTAATTTCTTTTTTTCTTTTTTTTTTCTTTTTTTCTTTAATTTAAATTTATTTATTTTAATTGGAGGCTAATTACTTTACCATATTGTATTGGTTCTGCTACACATCAGCATGAATCCGCCACGGGCGTACACTTGTTCCCCATCCTGAACCCTCCTCCCACCTCCCTCCCCGTATTATTCCTCCAGGTCATCCCAGTGCAACAGAGTGAATTACGCCAGAAAGAAAAACATCAATACAGTATACTAACGCATATATATGGAATTTAGAAAGATGCTAACGATAACCCTGTATGCAAGACAGCAAAAGAGACATAGATGTATAGAACAGTCTTTTAGGTAACTAATTTCTTAGCCATATAAAAAATCAATTTTTATCTCAATAGTCAAATGGCTCCTGTTTAAATTGACAGAGCACTGAGCACAGTATGCACCTCAAGAATTTTATGTACCATGATACATTAATCTTTCATTAAAGAGTTTGACTTTTTCTGACAGAGAAAAATCCAACTACTTTTTGAAAGAGATCTCATAAAGGAACAAAAGGGAAAGTGTAGCAGCCACCAGAGTTGGACACTGAGATTGTTTTATGGCCAGTGCTTACCTCTTTTCCTGCAACTTCCCTAGATTATAAAACGATTTCTTCTTTATATCTCTGTTTCTTACACCACTAATACAGACCACCTCACCAATTTTCAAGTCACTGCCTCTTCATCTCATTTACCCATGACTGTTAATCTAGCATCTTCTCTTCTCCATCCCTTACCCATCTTCCCACAAAACACTAGAGCTCAATATATAGACCTCCATATGCTCCAACTCTACCCTGACCAGCTTCTCAAACCTCTTGTGCTCAGTTGTGCTCTCTGCCTTCTAATATCAAGCATTGATGTTCAGATATTAGGACCTTTCCCATGGAGACTCAGTTCTCCCACTTTCCTTCTTACTATTTTGCTTCTCCTTCCCCCAGGCCCAATACCAGTCAGTAACTCTCTATATCCTGCTTCACTGAGAGTCAAACCAGCAGATATTGAGTGTGCAGTATGTTTCAGGCCCTGTCCTTCCACTTGGTGTGTATAAAAGCAAATATACTCTTGTCATCTCAATCTCAAATCAATCTTGTGAACTTTTGATTCATTGTTGCAGATGTCAAAACAAATTTAGGGGAGATAAGAAACGTGCTAGTACCAGATCATCATACCAGCACTCATTAGAGACTTGAACTTGCTTACCTCCTTCTAGGAAATACCTCTAGCTTTCTCTCTTTGTATATATTTTGTTTATTAAGAGTGGCTGTCCTGAGAAGAGGAAATAGAAGTTCATCTCTTATATGTCCAATGTGCCATCAGGAAGAGCTAATAATTGGTGGAAGTGTGGGGAATGAGGGAGGGTGGTAGTGAACCTTTGGAGATAATTTAATTGTGTGTGTGTGTGTATACACATGTATATATATACATATGTGAGAAAGAGACATATACCCATGAGGAAGAAAACAGAAACACGAGATTAAAAAGGAAAGCAACAGGGAAAACCTCATGTATGTGGCATATATTCAAACTCAGCTTAGTTTGGTGTTCAGGAAATAAACCCCAAAATGGGTTTTTATAAGATATAAAAATCAAAAAACAAATCTTACCGACTTCACAATTTCCCTGAGATACAATGCTATTTTATAAGAATATTTTGTATGTGAAAATATTACTTTCAATGCAGAATAACAGATTAGAATTTAATCTTTTTATTAGTGGATATCTTGTAAATTCGAATATATTGTGTAACTCAAATTTTCCAAGGTCAACATAAATCTCCCATTGGTATCCAGAGGAGAATTGTTTCTAGGATCTGCATATACCAGAATCCAAGCATGCTCAAGTTGCTTATGTAAAATAGAAAAGTATAGTATTTCCACTGAATCCACAGATGCTGAACTTGCCTATATGGAGGGCCAACTGTATTGGGGTATATCTACTTTCAAATATACTGTTGGGGAATCTCTGAGAGTTTTTTAATAAAAATTGAAACTTTGAAATATGACATGTAAACATTCTGCTTGGAGAGTACCTAATGAATTTTCATTTGGCTTCCCAGATGGCTCAGTGGTAGAGAATTCACCTGCCAATGCAGGAGACACAAGAGATGTGGGTTAGATCCCTGAGTTGGTAAGATCCTCTGGAGAAGGAAATGGCAACCCATCCAGTATTCTTGCCTGGAGAGATGAGCCTGGTGGGCTACAGTCCATGAAGTTACAAAGAGTTGAACATGATTGAGCACACACGAACTGTGTATGTAGCTCTTAACCTGGTCTGCCCAAAAATGTCCAAAGATTTCTGAAAAATCTGTAGCCAGAAAAATATCCTGTAATTTTGTACAGTTTCTCATGGCTATGCCACCTGATTGCACAGTTGAGTGAATCGTAAATGCACATCTTGGTAGTATCATTTTAGCACTTGCTCAGAGAAGAAAGTTCCAGTCAGTTTCAGATTTTACCAGTTTCTACTGCTAACTGCAAACAAACATCTTGATCAGTGCTCTGAAAGAGAATAATTCTTCTGAATTTGATAATATTGATCACTATGGTGATGGACAGGGAGGCCTGGTGTGCTGTGATTCATGGGGTCGCAAAGAGTCAGACACGACTGAGCGACTGAACTGAACTGAATGGATAAATTGCCAACATCCGCTGGATCATCGAAAAAGCAAGAGAGTTCCAGAAAAATATCTATTTCTGCTTTATTGACTATGCCAAAGCCTTTGACTGTGTGGATCACAAGAAGCTGGAAAATTCTGAAAGAGATGGGAATACTAGACCACCTAACCTGCCTCTTGAGAAATCTATATGCAGGTCAGGAAGCAACAGTTAGAACTGGACATGGAACAACAGACTGGTTCCAAATAGGAAAAGGAGTATGTCAAGGCTGTATATTGTCACCCTGCTTATTTAACTTCTATGCAGAGTACATCATGAGAACGCTGGACTGGAAGAAACACAAGCTGGAATCAAGATTGCCGGGAGAAATATCAATAACCTCAGATATGCAGATGACACCACCCTTATGGCAGAAAGTGAAGAGGAGCTAAAAAGCCTCTTGATGAAAGTGAAAGAGGAGAGCAAAGAGTTGGCTTAAAGCTCAACATTCAGAAAACAAAGATTGTGGCATCTGGTCCCATCAGTTCATGGGAAATAGATGGGAAAACAGTGGAAACAGTGTCAGACTTTATTTTTGGGAGCTCCAAAATCACTGCAGATGGTGACTGCAGCCATGAAATTAAAAGATGCTTACTCCTTGGAAGAAAAGTTATGACCAACCCAGATAGTATATTCAAAAGCAGAGACATTACTTTGCCTATAAAGGTCCATCTAGTCAAGGCTATGGTTTTTCCTGTGGTCATGTATGGATGTGAGAGTTGGACTGTGAAGAAGGCTGAGCGCCGAAGATTTGATGCTTTTGAACTGTGGTGTTGGAGAAGACTCTTGAGAGTCCCTTGGACTGCAAGGAGATCCAACCAGTCCATTCTGAAGGAGATCAGCCCTGGGATTTCTTTGGAAGGAATGATGCTAAAGCTGAAACTCCAGTACTTTAGCCACCTCATGCAAAGAGTTGACTCATTGGAAAAGACTCTGATGCTGGGAGGGATTGGGGGCAGGAGGAGAAGGGGACGACCCAGGATGAGATGGCTGGATGGCATCACGAACTCGATGGACATGAGTCTGAGTGAACTCTGGGAGTTGGTGATGAACAGGGAGGCCTGGCGAGCTGTGATTCATGGGGTCGCAAAGAGTTCACACGGCTGAGCATCTGAACTGAACTGATGGACTTTTTAAAGTTTAACAAACCAATTTAGAGCAACTCCTGGGGTCCCAGAGGTTGAAAAGTCCAACTTTCACCATGATGACTTGTGTGCTATGGCTAAGTACATTAGAGTATAGAGTGACTTTCTAAGTGAGTTCAGAAATTAGGAAAGAGGCTTGAGGGATGCCTAAAAGTCTCTTCATCAATATAAATATTTTTTTTACAAGTTCAGTTCAGTTCAGTTCAGTTCAGTTGCTCAGTCGTGTCCAACTCTTTGCGACCCGATGAATCGCAGCACACCAAGCCTCCCTGTCCATCACCAACTCCCAGAGTTCACTCAGACTCACGTCCATCGAGTCAGTGATGCCATCCAGCCATCTCATCCTGGGTCGTCCCCTTCTCCTCCTGCCCCCAATCCCTCCCAACATCAGAGTCTTTTCCAATGAGTCAACTCTTTGCATGAGGTGGCCAAAGTACTGGAGTTTCAGCTTTAGCATCATTCCTTCCAAAGAAATCCCAGGGCTGATCTCCTTCAGAATGGACTGGTTGGATCTCCTTGTAGTCCAAGGGACTCTCAAGAGTCTTCTCCAACACCACAGTTCAAAAGCATCAATTCTTCGGCGCTCAGCCTTCTTCACAGTCCAACTATATAAGTGAAAGTGAAGTCACTCAGTCGTGTCCGACTCTTTCTGACCCCATGTACTGTACCCTACCAGGCTCTTCCCTCCATGGGATTCTTCAGACAAGAGTACTGGAGTGGGTTGCCATTTCTTTCTCCAGGGGATCTTCCCGACCCAGAGATCGAACCCGGGTCTCCTGCATTCCAGGCAGACGCTTTAACCTCTGAGCCACCAGGGAAGCCCCTTAATATAAGTTAATGTCTCCAAATGGTTCTTTTGAAATGCAACTCTATTAGCTGGGAAGATAGTACATTGTTCCATTAGCCTATGAGCAGGAATTACTTAGCAAGGTGCTAAAGGAATGAACACTAATAAATGTATTTTGATAAAGGAGAAAAATGAATGTCAGAAAAAGTCTGAGCATGAACTTTTGCTGAAACAAATAAGCCCAAGCAGGTCACCCCTAATACTACCAGAAGGGCACATTTGAGGAAGCAGAGATAGAGACAAGGTCATGCCAAAGACAGTTTCCCCCCAGAGTTTAACAGGGCTCTGCAGGGCAATTGTAAGAGCATTTTTTATAGCTCAAGTGTATTGGATTTACTCTCCTCTGCTTCTTCTGCCTCTTCTGAAAAATAGGAATAGTAATAGAAGCTGAATCATTATAGATAATTCATCAAGTAGACATATGTAAAGCATTTATAGCTTTACAACAATATTAACTTTTCTAAAATATAAGATGCATTAAGGTTGCAACAAAATGTCTTGGCACCTTCTCCATTTTACTTTAAAAAAGTACTGTTACCTTTATGAATTAATCATATTCCAAAAAGCCAATGCCCTGAAAAAAATTGTTTTGCACAGTGTTTTTTCTGCCACATGATCAAGGATGCTTCATTTTTATTTTTTCTGTAACCTAGTGAAACATCTGAAGCTTTCCTTTCTCATGTTAGAGAATGAATCTCAAACCAATTATAAGCAGCTGTCCTCAATTTTCATTCCTAGCAAATGAACATATTTTTAAAGGATATTACAGGGTATTTTTCACACACTTCCTAGATGATAGATAAATTCTTCAGGCACTTCTTGTTGCCAGGAAATGGACACTCTTGTTGCTGTTCCAATAAAATGAGCATACACAAGAGTCTCTGGGAGACTTATGACCTCACACACAGTTTCATTTGTCAGCTCCCTGTAGTCTCTGAGCTTGTCTTCAAGGAGACTTCACCTGCATGAGGATTTCAAGATTAGGTTTTTGTACGTAATTTCACTCTCTAATAATGGGATTCTGTGGGCACTTTCTCAATTATTTCTACTTTCCAGGGTCAGGCTAAGAGGTAAATGTAGAGATTTATGCACTTAATTCCCTGTAGATCAAGATGAAAATATCCACTTTCATTCTTACTTTTTTTTTTTAATTAAACTTCTGTACAGCTAGTATTTCCTCCAATTTACAGACTCACACATTGACTTAATTTTCTCCCTTTTCCTTTTCTCCTTCCTTCCTTCCTCCCTCCTTCCCTTCTTTCCATCCTTCTACATTCTTTCAAGCATTTGATATTGTTATTGCTATGGTTTTGCCCTTCTAGTTATTGCTTTAATTTACCCATTTTAATAAGCATTTAATTTTATATTATCAACAAATTAATAAAGTCATGTTGAGCATCATTTCATGTGTTTAGGTGCCATTCATGATCTTTGGTAAAAATTAATGTAGGTTTAAATATTTTTGTTTGTTTTTCAATTTGGATTTTTTGTTTCCTCTTTATTGATCCAACGAGTCCATCCTAAAGGAGATCAGTCCTGGGTGTTCATTGGAAGGACTGATGTTGAAGCTGAAACTCCAATACTTTGGCTACCTGATGTCAAGAGCTGACTCATTTGAAAAGACCCTGATGCTGGGAAAGATTGAGAGCAGGAGAAGGGGACGACAGAGGATGAGATGGTTGATGGCATCACTGACTTGATGGACATGGGTTTGGGTGGACTCCGGGAGTTGGTGATGGACAGGGAGGCCTGGCGTGCTGTGGTTCACGGGGTTGCAGAGTCAGATATGACTGAGTGACTGAACTGAACCTAACTGATATCTAGCTATCTATACCTTTATATCTAACTGTCTATACCATGTCTTCTTTATCCATTTATCAGTTATTGGACATTTAGGTTGTTTTATGTGTTTACTATTGTAAATAGTGCTGTAATGAATATTGGGGTACTGATATTATTTCAAATTATGGTTTTCTCTGGATATATGCCCAGTAGTGTGATTCCAGAATCATATGGTAATTCTACTTTTGGTTTTTTGAGGAAGCTCCATACTGCTCTCCATAGAGTGTGTGAGTGCATGCTCAGTGGTGTCCAACTCTTTGAGACCCCATGGACTATAGCCTGCCAGACTCCTCTGTCCATGGACTTTTTCAGGCAAGAGTACTGGAGTAGGTTACCGATTTCTTCTCCAAGGCATCTTCCAGATCTAGGGATTGAACATATGTCTCTTGTATCTCCTCCATTGGCAGGCAGGTTCTTTACCTCTGTGCCACCTGGGAAGTGGTTGTACCAATTTATATCCCCACCAA
Source organism: Capricornis sumatraensis (assembly GCF_032405125.1). Taxonomy (NCBI): domain Eukaryota; kingdom Metazoa; phylum Chordata; class Mammalia; order Artiodactyla; family Bovidae; genus Capricornis; species Capricornis sumatraensis. Next base: position 42,607,997 of record NC_091081.1, on the reverse strand, counting down.
CAGTGTAGGCGTGTTCCTTCCAGTAACATTTTTATAACATGGGCAAATGCTAACATATCTGCCTCTTAGAAGTCAATGAGAAAGCATTCAGAATTTCTCCATTAAGTGTTATGTTAGCTGTAGGATTTTGTGGAGTTTTTTGGATACAGTCTCTTTAACAAGTGAAGAAACATTCTCCTATTTCAAATGAGTGAGTGAGTATATATATATATATGTATATGTATTCTATAGATAAGGTGAATTAACGACAGAGGATAAGATGGCTGGATGGCATCACTGACTCGATGGACGTGAGTTTGAGTGAACTCCGGGAGATGGTGATAGACAGGGATGCCTGGCGTGCTGTGATTCATGGGGTCGCAAAGAGTCGGACATGACTGAGCGACTGAACTGAACTGAAGGTAAATTAGATTGTTTCACTTTTCAAAGTTGAACAGAACTTGCATTACCAGGACATGATTATTTTTATGTTTATAGGTGAATTTCATTTCTAATATATTGTTGAGAATTTTATGTTTATGTTCATGATGAATATTGAACCACCATTTTACATGATTCTATTACCTTTTTTTCCCTCTCTTATTCATTCTTTCTGCTTCACTATAATAAATGCCTAGTAAATTAGTTGAGAAGTATAGGATCTTCTTGAAAGCATCAGTGACTAAAGTTTATGTATTAGAAGGGTTTAACTATAAATTCAATTTATTCAATGGATAGAGCAGTTTAGATTAGCAATTTTGTGATTAAATTTTGATAGTTTAGTTTTTCAAGGAATTTCTAAGTGGTGGAATTTATTATTAAATACACAGTATTCTTTTAACAAGTTTTTAATATCAGCAGGATCTTTAAGGATGTCTCCTTTAGGTATTTATAATTTGATATTCTCTATTATTTCACAATCAGTCTGGCCAAATTTTTGTGTTTTTATTTTTACCTTTATAATTAGTGAGCTTTTAGTGTTCTTAATGCTCTGTTTAATTTTACAGTTTCTTTGATTTCTGATTTTATCTGAGTTACTTCCATATTTCTATTTAATTTCAGTTCAGTTTCATCTTCTTTTTGTAGTTTCTTGAATACTAGATCACTGACTTGAGACCTTACTTCTTTTCTAATATAAGCTGTTAATGCTATATATTTCTCTGTTAACTGCTTTAGCTCTCTTTCAATATTTGGTATGTTTTGATTGTCATTCAATTCAAAATATTTATAATTACCTCTAATCTTTATCTATCCCCATCAGTTATTTAAAAGTGTTATTGAATTTTTAAATATTACTGCATTTTTGATATATTTTTGTTATTCTTATTTGTTATTAATAAACATATACTTCATTTTTTCTTCTTTTAAATGCTTTGAGGTTTCCTTTGTGGCCCCAAATATGATTCTTTCTTTGTGAATAATCTATGTACCCTTGGGGAAATAAAACTTGCATTTTATTACTCTAGGGTAATAAGTTCTTTAATTGTCAGTTAGATTAAATGATTGACAATGTGATGTAGGGTTAATTTTCCTTAAACTTTCTAGTGATTACTAAGAAAGAAATACTTAAGCCTTCAAATAGCATTGTAAATTTGTCCATTCCTTTCTTCTATTTATCAATTTTTGGTAGCATTTCCATTTGATTCTTATGTTCTCTATTTCTTTCCTAAAATTTCCATTTGTGTGTGAATGTTGTATAATGTTTCCTCTAGATTTTTTTTTCACATTTATAATAGTTATTTTAAATATTCTGAAATTTTTAGCATTTGTGTTTTCTCTGAGTCTGACTCTAATGATTGTTTTGTCTTTCTTAATAAGATAATTTTCTTTTGAGTTTTATGTCTTCTATAATTTTTAATTAAATGCCTGAAATCTTTCATAGAACAGAAGTGTCTGAAGAAAATAGTATTTAAATTTAGTAATGAGCCAACTCGTCCAATAAATTGGTTTATGTGTGGAGGATCTAAATTAATCAAATCAATATTTGAGCTGAGTTTGGGTTTTGCAATTGTTAATAAATGAAGTATACCACAGACTTTACTGTTTTCTAAGCTGTGCATAGGTTGCGGGGAAGAGGGGCGGGGTGTGAATTGCCAGAAGATTTTACTCAGTGTTAGAGTTCCACCCTCAAATTTCTATCCTGAAAATCTGTGCCCCATATGGTGTCTCTCTCCAAACTCTTGCCCTTTCTTCAGCATTAAGCTGCTATTGCCTCACCCATGAAGATTGTTAACAAAGGCAGAGACATAGAATCAGAACTGCCTGCCTCAGTTATTCTTATTTATCGAAATTCCTATTCCACTGTATTTCTTAATCTTTGTTCCTGCATCTTGCTTTCTTAACTCAAGTTAAATCATGTTATTCCTCTACTCAAAGAAAAAAAGCCAGGGGTTCCCTACCATGCTCAAACTAAAATTGAAAGTCTTTAGTAGCCTACATGAAGAAGGCAATGGCTCCCCACTCCAGTACTCTTGCCTGGAAAATCCCATGGACTGAGGAACCTGGTGGGCTGCAGTCCATGGGGTTGCAAGAGTCGGAAATGACTGAGCGACTTCGTTTTCGCTTTTCGCTTTCATGCATTGGAGAAAGCAATGAAAACCCACTCCAGTGTTCTTGACTGGAGAATCCCAGGGATGTGGGAGCCTGGTGGGCTGCCCTCTATGGGGTCGCACAGAGTCGGACACGACTGAGGCGACTTAGCAGCAGCAGCAGCAACAGTAGCCTACAAAGTGCTTCATATTCTGGTATCCCACTAAGTCTCTGATGGCTTCTTATATTATTTTCTCCCTATCTAATTGACTATTTTACTGTTCCTTGAACGTGTTAGGCACATGCTGACCAGAAAATATTTTTACTGGCAGTGTAAAAAGATATCTTCCTTAAGATATCTTTAGGCTTAACTCCTTTAAATTCTTTAAATCTGGGCTCAAATATCCCTTTCCAATAAGGTCTATTCTGACTACAGTTAGCATGAGATCTCTCTCCTTTTTTAATGACCTAGCAATTTCCTATTGCCTTACTTTATCTTATTTCCTTTTTCCATACTATTTATTTCTTCTAACATATGGGCAACAATCTTTTACTAGTTTGTTCACTTACCTTCCCCCATGCCTGTAATGGTGTCTGATAAAAAGCATCAACTATCTAAATAGGCACTGACTGAGTGATTACATTAATAAATTAAAAGATGTGGCAGAAAAACTAAAATAAAACAAACATATAAACAAAAACTAGAACCAAATCTAGCAGAATATTTAGAAATTTTGATTAAATCTAGCAAAATAAGCAGAATATTTAGAAATTTTGATTAAATTCAGAAAAATAAAACTGCTAATTCAGAGAAAGCAGATACAGTGCAAAGAAACAAATACTCCAAATCAGATGATGAACGATTAGATTCAGTTCCATACTTCTTTCTGGTGTGATCTTTAGAATTTCCTATAATTACCCAGAGCCTCACATAATATCAAGTCATTAGATAACCTCTGTCTGTTTTTAGAGCTGCTACATAGCCCTCCCCTAGGGAATTACATCTTATTGGTAAATACTTTTCTTTATATCACTGCTGCTGCTGCTGCTAAGTCACTTCAGTCGTGTCCGACTCTGTGTGACCCCAGAGACGGCAGCCCACCAGGCTCCCCCGCCCCTGGGATTCTCCAGGCAAAAACACTGGAGTGGGTTGCTATTTCCTTCTCCAATGCATGAAAGTGAAAAGTGAAAGTGAAGTCTCTCAGTCGTGCTGATTCTTAGCGACCCCATGGACTGCAGGCTACCAGGCTCCTCTATCCATGGGATTTTCCAGGCCAGAGTACTGGAGTGGGGTGCCATTGCCTTCTCCAACACATTGGTTGTATATGAGATTTTTTTCCCAGAAATATTACCTGAGGAAATGCTCTTTCAAATAGAGAGACTGCAATTTTCTATCACAGTTCTACTTTATTTCTTCTACATATCTTTAAAAATTATTTCCAACTTACTCTTATTGGAAAAAAAATAATATCAGTAGGGAAGAAATTATTTGAATGCTTAATATATAATGAAGAATTAGATCAAGTTTAAAATGATTCTGATATAGGCATTTTCTATTAGACAAACCATCTCTTACTTGAGGAAAATCTTACTGTTAATTTTTCTCTTTCAAACATGGCATATTTTGATTCTCAGTTTAGTGGAAACCTCCCATGTGGTTCCACCATTTTTAACTTAAAGATACAGTTGAGCATTTTATAACTGTCTGCCTCAGGTATGCTCTGCAAAATAAACAAAAGTTTGACAAAATAAAAAGTAGAATCAGAGGTTAAAACAATGTGCTTTGTTCTGTTTTTAAACGTTCTCAGATGAATCATATATCATTTTGTTTTTATTTCAACAAATGTCTGTATGGCTTACCCTGAGAAATAGTTTGTGTCAGAAATTATGTTCAAGAAGCACACAGTATGTTAAAAGATTAAGGACTAATGAAGTCTGGCTGAGCAGGATATCTAATTATGAATTTGATATTTAAAAGCTATGTTACAATTTACATATTGCATAATGTATGTTTCCTCCCTTTCAGGAATAAAATATATCATCTTGTAAATAGACAAATTTCAGAGATATTCTTTGTATATATCCACAAAGATAGGACAGGAATATGATTTAATAACTAAATATGTATTGAGTGAGTGAAGTCGCTCAGTTGTGTCCGACTCTTTGAGACCCCATGGACAGTAGCCAACCAGGCTCCTCTGTCCAAGGGATTTTCCAGGCAAGGATACTGGAGTGGGTTGCCATTTCCTTCTCCAGGGGATCTCCCTGACCCAGGGATTGAACCCAGGTCTCCCGCATTGAAGGCAGACACTTTACCATCTAAGACACCAGGAAAGTATTAGGTAATATCAATGAAATACTAATTCTTTTTTTTTTAATACTAATTCTAATCAATTAACAATTATAATTTATAATCATCTGTATACTTACAAATCAGAATGTCAACTATTGACATAAGAAAAATGAAAAATAAAATAGTAATATTTATTTAGTAAATGGTAATAATAAAAAATAGCATTTATTTCTCTAGACATTATTATTTTGAGAAATCCATAGTTGTTACACTGTTCAATCTAATTAAATTAAAAACAAAGAAGATAGCTATTGAACTTCTTAATAGATATAGAAAGCTTCCACAGAGAAATTTCTTACTATCATAAATATGAACTTTAACTCTTTTATTTTAAATGTATTCCTTAATATTCAGATCATATTTTAAACCGAAAGACTATAAGACAAATATTGATCAGTAATACTTAAAATCTTTTGACTAATAATGGCCAATAAAAGTCCATTAAAAAAGAAAAAGTAACACCCCAGTCATTTCAGATCAATTCTTATTTTTTTACAGTCTTTCTCAAATGCATCTTTTGCCCACCTTAGCAAGTTCATAAGACTGAACAATTGAATCTGTAATTCAGGATCTGCAATGTTTCAGTCTCATCATCTTAAGCATCAATTCTCACTGCATATGGATAGAGATGAAATTATAGAGGGAATATAGAATATTGGTCTCTGTCCCTATGGATGTAAAGATTGGGCCTGAAAAGTACTGATTTTCAAATAAATCTTAAGACTCAATTATTAATTTACTATTCACCACATATCCCAAGTATAAAAAAGAGGGAAAAACAATCGAGTTATTTGAAGGTCTGATTAATCATGTTTAAATTCCCCTTTACTGCATTTTCCTTTTCTTCTGGACAGTGTTTCTTTAAAGTATTCGGAAATTCAATTTGTATTTGCAAAGGAGTCACCAATTTTGTCTTTATTGACTGAAAAGTCAAAAGGTTAAGTTGTTATTAGTTATTAGATATGTCCCAAGCTAGATTTACTACAATTTGCAGATTAGTCACTGATAACGTATATTGATTTGTCAATTGTATGAAGTTTTTAGCTGACCTTTTAAAGAACTGTATTTTTAACAGTTGCAAATTCAACATCATTTTCTAAACAAAATCATATGGAAGGAAACTTTATTGGTACTAAATGAATAGTAATGGAGGATTAATATTTCTAATTTCAGGAAAGTTGTTGTTCAGTCCCTAAGTCATGTCCAACTCTTGCGACCACATGAACTGCAGCAATCCAGGCTTCTCTGTCCTTCAATATCTCCCTGAGTTTGCTCAGTTATCTCATTGAGTCAGTGATGCCATCCAACTATATCATCTTCTGTTTCCCCTTTCTCTTCTTGCCTTCAATCTTTCCTAGCATCAGGGTCTTTTCCAATGAGTCAGTTCTTCACATCAGGTGGCCAAAGTGTTGGAGTTTCAGCTTCAGCATCAGTCCTTCCAAAAAATACTCAGGACTGATTTCCTTTAGGATTGACTGGTTTGACCTCTTTGCAGTCCAAGGGGCACTCAAGAATATAAATAGATAGATTGAAAGGAGACCAGAATTCAAAGTTCCACCAAACTGGTACAGGTTTTACCACTCCCCTACTATTGCCTGCTTGAACTCAGGGGCAGGTTTAAATACATTATGTATACAAACTAATGACTAAGAGAGATCTCATAGAGACCTTGGACCTCTCCTTCTGGACCAAAGAAGATGAAACAGAGATGCTATGTGTTAGATAAAGTGATAGAAATATTATTATTGCTTTTTGTTGATTTCCTTTCACTCCCAGACAATACCACCACAATGGTTGCAGCTATGTCGACAGAAGCAGCTGCTGACATCTGAAACTCTTGGGATGATAAACATATCTCAGTATCTCAGAAATCTGAGTAGAAGCCAGGAAATGAAGGCAAGTAGAATGAAGGGAAATGTCAAACAGAATTTAGAGAGAAGTGTTTGGGCCCATAGAGTTATATAGGAATGCCTAAGCTCACCTCCAAAGTAAACATCTGTGACTCCAACCCTGAATAGCATGTGATGGACTTAAAGAACATACTATTGAGTAGGTCACTGTCCAAGTCCCAGACTGGTCACTGACATAGTATGTATATATATATAAGACACATGTGAATAGCACTGCCAAATCTTTGAGAATTGAACTGACATAAGAACCATAGCCTGGAAAAGGTAGAGTAAAAGTTTTTAAAATAAAACTGAAATCTGTGAAAATAGAAAAGTCAATTTAAAGAGACTATATATATATATAAAATAATCTAAAATAAATAAAATAATCTAATAATCTAATATATTATATATATACATATATATACATATATATATATATATATATATACACACACACACACATATGGAGAGATAGAAGGAGAAGGAAAGAGAGGGTAAAATATATACTGAGTAAAAATTAGCAATAATCTAAAAAAATTAGCAATAACCTTTAGCAGTTTGATATCTTCTTCCCCTTGCTGAAGGAAGCAATATAAGTAATGACAATTCCAGAAAAAGATTTATAAATTCATTGTGTGCATGCTTAGTTGTTTCAGTCATGTTCAACTCTTTGTGACCCTATGGACCATAGCCCGCCAGGTTCCTCTGTCCATGGGGATTCTCCAGGCAAGAATACTGGAATGGATTGCCAGGCCCTCATTCAGAGGATCTTCTTGATCCAAGGGAAGGGGATTGAACCTGTGTCTCTTAAAGTTTCCTGCATCGATGCGTGAGTGGGGGGATTGGGGGGTGGGATTCTTTACCATTAGTGCCATCTGGGAAGCCCATAAATTTATTATTAGGTATTAAAAAATAAAAATATATTCTATACATTTTTTCCAAAGTATATCAGGAAATGCTTTTTTTTTACTAAATGCCAATAAGATTTCTTGACATAAAAGAACCACATTTATGCACAATTATATAAATATTGCAAAATTTAACTGGTGCTTGAAATTCAGAATACTGATTAATATGCTAAAAATTTGAAAATCCATAAAGAACTATGTTAGTTTTATTCAACCTTGAGTTGCAAAAATATCTCAGAGTTTGATATATAAACACACATGATTTTAAATGTGAAAATACATAGAACATTCAACTTTAGCATAGGAAAATATATTGATCTCTCTATACATCATTGAACTGTGTTCTAAGCTAAAACATTTTATTAACATTTTCTTCGTCATTCTCTTAATTTTTGACAGAACCAGAATTAGAACCCAAGTTTAAGAATGTTCACTTGAACAATGACAAGTGAGATATAGGTAGCAGAAAGAGCATAATATTTGGGGTTATACAACTCAGGTTTGTGCCTTGCCTTTACAGCTTACTAAATGAGCCAAAATTTTCTCATCTCTAAGATGAGGACAATGATAAAAAAATAAGTCCTAATCACTTTACAATGTCAGTATTGTGAAGACCAAATGAGAAAATATCTCTAAAAGCATTTTAAAAGCAACCTTATAGTATCACATTAATTAGGTTGGAAAGACAAAACCATAAAAATCAGATCATCTAATGATCAACAGTTTATATTTAATATGATAAATTCATATTTCCTATTTGGAATACAATAGAAAGTACCAAAAATTGACTTCAATTTAGACAAATTTGTTTTAAATTTATTTGTTGTGGAAACTTATTTACACATTGGATTAACTCATTACACTTGGGTTAACTGAATGTTTGTAGAAGTTATTTGTAATTTAAAGACATAAAGCATAAAATGCTTGTATTAAAATGCAAGAGAAATTTTTAAAACAACATTTTATTGCTTTCAAAAGCATGAAAAATATATAATTTTTGATTGTTATCTATTTGACAATTCTCTGCTGAAATTTTTCAATAATTATTTTTGATTACTTTAGTGACCAGTTTGATTTGAATTTATAACATATCCTGTCAACTGTGTCAAATTTAATCTTCACAAGATCCCATATGGCCATTTTATCTATAAAGTAGTTGATTTTGGAGTTTAGATTCACATCTTTGATTAATTTCTGGCCAAAAGTTTCAGGGAAAAAGCAAAAGACAGAGTTAAATTTTTTCCACACTTGTTTTCTTTCCTACTATTCAAGAGATGCAGGGGGTAATGAGCAGAGATAAATTATGAAAATTTAAGAAGCCAAATGGAAGAGAAGACCAAGAAAAACAGTCAAAGTTGGAATGTTTCATTTTCAGGTCAATTGTGAACTATTTTATTTTACTCAAATATGATTTCAAAAACACTTTTGGTAAACACTATATATTTTCACCCTATCAAAGAATAATTTGAAAAATGCTGAAGGCAATACTACATAGTGAAAATATCCCTACACATTAGACCAAGTCAAAATACATCAGTCAATTCATTTAAGAGCATAGTCACTCAGTTATGTTTGACTCTTCGTGACCTCATGGACTATACAGTCCATGGAATTCTCTAGGCCAGAACACTGTAATGGGTAGCCTCTCCCTTCTCCAGGTGATCTTCCCAACCCAGGGATAGAATCTAGATCTCCCATATTGCAGGTGGATTCTTTACCAGCTTAACCACAAGGGAATCCCAAGAATACTGGAATGGGTAGCCTATCCTTTCTCCAACGGATCTTCCTGACCAAGGAATCGAACCAGGATCTTCTGCATTGCAGGTGGATTCTTTATCAATGGAGCTATCAGAGAAGCCCTAAGAGCACAGGGATAAAGTTCCTGAGGAATTGATAAAAGGGATTTTTGTCTAGATGACTTCTGAGTTTGCCCTGACCAAAAGTCTATTTTAACCTATATGCAAAGTATTTTGTTGAGCATTCTTGGAAATTTAGGATATTTAAGATATTGTTCCTAATCTCAAATAACATGAAAATTAGTTGAATTGCATGTAACAAGGAAAATGATAAAAAATGTTCTCTAAACAAACAAAAAAAATTAGAAGAAAAAATATTATTTATATATATTTATACCTGAGGGGCCTCCAGTGCTCTTGCCTGGAGAGTCCCATGGACAGAGGAGCCTGGTAGGCTGCAGTCCATGGGGTCGCTAAGAGTCGGACATGACTGAGTGACTTCACTTTCACTTTTCACTTTCATGCATTGAAGGAGGAAATGGCAACCCACTCCAGTGTTCTTGCCTGGAGAATCCCAGGGACGGGGAAGCCTGGTGGGATGCCGTCTCTGGGGTCGAAGCGACTTAGCATAGCATACACTGAGGGGCAGTTTGAAAGTTCATGCTTTATCTGAATTTAGAAGCATAAATATGATTTTTATTTGTATATATTAAGATAAAAAGCATTCAAAATAAAAATGGGAAAAGACGGTTATAGCTGGGTGATAAATACCAAGCAGATGCCACTATTCAATTTTTCATCTTAAAATACGGAGGCTAATCTAGATCAGTGACTTTAAAATATATTTTAAGGTCTACAGTGTAGGCTGGTAATCCTCATAATAATTTAAAATGCCACTGCATCTACTCACCAGAGGGATTCCTGGAGGGTAAAGAATCCACCTGCCAATGCAGGAGACACAGAGGTTCAGATTCAGTTGGGTCTGGAAGATTCCCTGGAGAGGGTAGTGACACCCACTCCAGTATTTTTGCTGAGAAAATCCTATGGACAGAGGAGTCTAGTGGGGTGCAGTGTATGGGGGTCACAAAGGGTCGGACATGATGGAGTGAATGCGAATGCACGCTACTCACCAAAATACGCTGTCTTCTTTCCTTATGCTCCAGATGTGCTCTTTTCTTCTCTCTCCACAGCTGATTTTCCATTTATCAACGTATTTGCTGTCTGAATTAGTTTCTTAAAACTATTGTATATCACAAACCAGTTCTCTTAAAAGAACAGAAATTTATTCCACCGCAATTCTGGAGGCTAGAAGTTCCCTGAAATCAAGGTAACAGCATGACAATGCTCTCTCTGCAGGCACCAGGGGAGGAATCTTTCCTTCTCTTTTCCAGCTTCAGGTGGTTTCCAGCAGTCTTTGGCATTCTTGGCCTGCAGATACATCACTCCACTTTTGTCTGCATCTTCATATGGTCTTCTCTCCCTTTTATGTCTGTTTAGAAATTTTCCTCTTCTTTTTCAGGATGGTAGGTGTTGAATTAGGATTCATCTTAACTTGATTACATTTGCAAGACACTATTTGACTAATAATGTCACATTCACAGGTTCAGGATGGGCGTGAATGGGGTGTGCCTTTCAACACAGTACACTGTCTCATTGCATCATCATGAAAATATGATGCTCTCTTGCCTGTTGAAAAGTGTGCTCTTAATGCAAGGGGTGCAGGTTTGATCCCAATGTGCCTCACAGCCAACAAAAAAACAAAAACCCACGACAGAAGTGATATTGTCACAAATTCAATAAAGACTTTAAAATCATCCACATCAAAAAAATCTTTAATAAAAAGTGTGCTCTTGATCCCATTTCCTCCACCAGCTACAAATTTCTCTTCTTTTGTTTTCAAAAACCTCTTCAAATGCATTGTCTGCATTTGCAGCCTTTAATTTCTCTCCCTGTTGTTTCATATTTGTCCCTTATATTTACTCTTAATTATAATCACCTCATCAGGTCCTTTTCAGATCACGAATGGCTGGCTTGTAGCTTGCTTCAGTGGTGAATATTCTGTCTTTATTTGCTTGGCATTTGTTGGCATTTGACCCTGATATACTTTCTTTACTTGGCTTCTGGAACACTACCACATCTTGATTTTCCTCAGATCATATGGGATGCTTCTTCCCATATGATCTGAGGAAAATTGTTTCCCTGATCTCTCAGTCTGTTGGTACTAAGTCCTGATGCTCAGCCTTTGGTCTTCTCTGGTGATTTCCATGGTTTTAAATACTATCTATGGGTCAATGATCCCTACATATTTATTTTCAACCGAGATCTTTTAAAAAAACCTACAGACTCCTATATCCATTGGCTGCTTGAAAACTCTATTGCAAGCCTATTTTGTATCTCAAGTTGGCATGAGTTAAAGATAATTCTTACTGACCCTCTTAAAAACTTTCTCTACTGTCAGCATTCTGTATCTTGTTTTAGATAAATCCATTCTCTCTGTTGTTCATGTCAAAAAAAAAAAAAAACTTGAAGTTAAATAAGATTCCTTCCTTTCTCCATTTGCCTACTTTATTCCATTAGAAAGTCAAAATTAATATGGAATTTGGCTACTTTTCACCTAGTCTGAAGCATCATCATCTCTGGCCTATTTTGCTGTGATTGCTTCTGAGTTGATCTGCCTGATTCTTCCCTTGTTCACTTACAACCAGTTATCAACGCAGCAATAGGGATGATCTTTTAAACCACAACCTGATCTTATCATATTGTTCCACACTTACCCTGCTCCACATCTCACTAACTAAATACCAAGTCATTTAAGGACATTTAGGCCTATTAGATGCTGATTCTCATTATCTTTTGACCTCATTCCTCTTCCAATCGCTCAGCTACAACTATGTTGACTTCCCTGCTGATGCTCTAACATGTAAATCATGCTCCCATTGTAGAGTCCCTGTGTTCTGTCTAGTCTCAGTTCAGTCCCTCAGTCGTGTCTGACTCTTTGCAATGCCATGGACTGCGGCATGCCAGGCTTCCCTGTCCATCACCAACTCCCAGAGCTTACTCAAACTCATGTCCATTGAGTCGGTGATGCCATCCAACCATCTCATCCTCTGTAGTCCCCTTTTCCTCCTGCCTTCAACCTTTCCCAGAATCAGGGTCTTTTCAAATGAGTCAGCTCTTTGCATCAGGTGCCCAAACTATTGGAGTTTCAGCTTCAGCATCAGTCCTTTCAGTGAACAGTCAGGACTGATTTCCTTTAGGATGGACTGGTTGATCTCTTTGCAGTTCAAGGGACTCTCAAGAGTCTTCTCCAACACCACCGTTCAAAAGCATCAATTCTTCGGCACTCAGCTATTTTTATAGTCAAACTCTCACATCTGTATATGACTACTGGGAAAACCAAAATTTGACTAGATAGACCTTTGTTGGCAAAGTAATGTCTCTGCTTTTTAACATACTGTCTAGGTTGGTCATAGTTTTTCTTCCAAGGAGCAAGCATCTGTTAATTTCATGGCTGCAGTTACCATCTACAGTGATTTTTGATCCCCTCCAAAATAAAGTCTGTCACTGTTTCCATTGTTTCCCCATCTATTTGCCATGAAGTGTTGGGACCAGATGCCATGATCTTAGTTTTCTGAATGTTGAATTTTAAGCCAACTTTTTCACTCTCCTCTTTCACTTTCATCAAGAGGCTGTTTAGTTCTTCTTTACTTTCTGCCATATATATGGACTCATCTGCATATCTGAGGTTATTTGTATTTCTCCTGGAAATCTTGATTCCAGCTTGTGCTTCATCCAGTCCTGCATTTCTCATGATGTACTCTGCCTTTTCCCAAAATATCTGAATTGGTAACTCTCTCACATTCTGCAAATTGTTGCACAAATGTAACTCTCTGTCATTTCTAGCCAAATTTTTTATTTCTTTTCCTACCACATATATGGTGTCATTCCCATGCTCAACTGACTCCTCCATTTTTGTTTACATTTTCATATATATGGCACACATGTATATATATACATTAATAAGTACATATTCATCTATGTATATTTGTCACCTTAGAAAACCTATACATTTACTTCCTTATTATGTTTGCCATATGTGGGTAGAAATTTTTGTTTGTTTAATTCATTAATGCATTACAAATACCTAACCAAAGGAGTGGTACACATTTATTGTATAAATAAATGAACTAATTTTAATGCGGAAATGGAACACAGTTCCTCTTTCTATCATGTTATGGGCTCTAGTTTCTCTATGTTCTTCTTGCAGGATGATTCCCAGAACTCATAACTATGACATTTAATGTTTGTTATACGTGTATAATGTGCCAAGTCCCATGCTAAGCCATTTATTGACATGATATATTACTATCACACTAAAACTTCTCTTTAAAAACAGCTAGTTGTATTAGTCCTAGCCTGCAGTTGGAGAAATAATAAAAAGATAAATATGACACCAAAAATCATACCCAGCAAGGGAAAGAGCTTTCAACAATAAGAGAACATTATCTTCACTCCTAATACACTACTCTGAAAGTAGACTTCTATTTATGTGTGGCCAAACAATGAATGGATGTGGATACCAGTTTTTAAGAAAATATGCACAATTTAAGTTGTTAAAACATGGGATTTATCATCATTTATATTTTCTTTAAGATATTTTGTACTTATTTTTGGTTTGTTCATTAGGAGACATTATGTAAAATCATGGTAATAAGCTAACAATAATAGACTTACCTTGAAATATGACAGGACTTTAAATTTCTAAGAAATCTATTATATGCCTCCTTATAGTCAGGTATTTTTCATAATAGACTATTCAAATACCTTCACATAAGATACAGGCAAAATAAACCTGTGTATCAGGAAATTGACCTTAAAGGATATTCTAAAACTTTTCAAATATTTCACTTAATAGTAGAGTTAATACAACAACTCTGCAGATTTGGAAAGCCAATCCTTTTGCAGCATGAGGCTACTTAAATCATTACAGAATGAGTTATAAATCTGTCACAGACATCTTAATCAGGAGTCTATTTCAATATGAATAGACTATTTTCATAGTTATTTCCTGTAAATGCAAACAATCTTATTTTTATGGATTCAGCTTATTCAAAAGCTTGCTGAAATTGGACACCTGTGTTTTTTCCCGTTTTACAAGGACATAGAAAGCCTACTCTTGTGTCACCTTCGGTTCTGAGCTACTTTTTAACCTTTAAATCTCAAATTGATGTTTTACTGTTAAGGAGTTGGTGACATTAAATAAGCTACACAAAAGATTAGTTATTTTTCAAATGACTATAGTAAAATGAGTGGAAAATATGAGTGATTAGATTAACTTACTATATTTCTAAGCAATTGATATGACAAATGAGACTATATGGCTGTTTCTAGCCCTACACAGTTACAACAAGGTATTTCCAAATAAAAATTTAAAACCTCTTTATGGTAAGTTTAATTTTATGTTATTTATATTCTGAAATGTTATTGCATATTTACTCTACTAGCTCCTTTGGCTGTTGGATTTCTAGAATGAGAGCTCAATTATGGCTAAAGATATTCTAACTCTCATTCTGCCATTTTGACTGCTTTCATCTTTGGAAAAATATCTTTCTGAAATGTGTCACTGTGGATCAATGAATCTATAAATTAAGGATCACCATGCTATGATTGCCTATTTTTATAAATAACTTTTAATTAGAATACAGCTGAATCCATTTATTTATGTATGTCTATGGCTGCTTTCATGCTTTAGTGGCCACTTTAGTGGCCAGCTCCTCTGGCCTGAGGAGCTTTAAATAGTTACTATCTAACCCTTTACAGAAACTGTTTGAAAACCTCTGGTCTAGATGAGTTCTATGATTACTCTAAATTTTAAATCTCTACAATTTTATGTTTTTTTTTTGTTTGATCACTACTGTTAAAAACTAGTTACTTCCTGTACATTAGACTCATGGATGATTAATTGGTATATTGAAAGGTGTAATGAACCACTACTGTCTTCAACAGTATCTTAAATGTTTTACAGTCTCACTTTGAGGAATACAAGATGCATATCCATGTGCAACTGGAAATACTAGATAGCAGTTGCTAAGAAAGTATTGCAAAAGCATGAGTATTAAGGAAAAATTCAGCATTGAGGAGAAAGACTGTTAAGGAAAGCTTTTAAGCAAAGGTGGAAACTGAACTGAGTTGAGAGTAAAGAAAATGAATATATTGACTATCTGTATATATATCACAGCTGTTGAAATAGGAAATTAGATGTATTATCTTTGATCCTGTGTGGTAATTATTAATATCCTAATTTTACATACAATGAATTTATGTTCACATAGCTACTGTATGATGGAATTTGCTTTTCACTCTAGGTCTACCTGTAACTTTCACATGTGTATATAGGAACTCATACACACAGGTGAGACTCTGTATCTAGACACCCTTAAATTCTGATACTCTTTCTGTGGTTCCATGATAACACCACCCCACAATCACATTCTTAAAGATTGCCAAACTAGAATCCTGAATAAAGATTTTATGACTGTTATGAAATGAAGAGAAATATGAATGTAATGTATCTATATATGTGCATGTTTATGTGTGATGTAAAATGATATATCATATATATTATATTCATACATATACACATGCATTCAAACATTTGCCCCATTGTTATTAATAAAATGTTTCTAAGTATTATTTAACAAGGCTACCATTTATATAGAGAAAGAAATAGAACATCTTCAAAGCAATCAAAGAATAAAATATCCCAGATGAAAAATAATCAAAGAATAAAATACCCCAGATGAATTCAAAATAAGAGAGCACCCCAGAAAATTGCTATGGAAGAGATGCCATTTCCTTTCTTTCCTTTTTTTTTTTTTTTAACTTCTTAATTCTAAGACAGGTGTGTAAAAATCAGCATAGCTAATTTCTTGTCAAATGATTTCTGTCTAAAACTGCTCTATATTTTTCTCAAGGTAAATTCAGTAACTGGAGCCAGGATGACTATAAAGCTAGTAATTATTTCATATTTAAGTGTGCCATCAAATGCAATTTCTAGCATGTGTCATTATTCCCAGTGACAGAAGAAAATGCAAAGGGATGGGGATGATAATCCCCGTTAGTACAATGAAGAAACACACAGGTGAAAAGTCTTCTTCAAAAAGGCATTAGGAGAACTAAGTTACATTGTAAATAGAAAATGTTTTGTAAATATAACATACAAAATCATCAACATCATCTCTTGAGTGCAGAAAAAATAAAAGAATATTGCTTCCTAGCACCTGAAATTGCTATTAAAGAGAAGAAACAGAGAAAGTGACAGAGAGAATGAGAAGCTTATTCAGGAACTCCAACTACCTGGCCTAAATATTTTCTATGTGGTTTTGATAAACTTTTACTTAAAATCTAGTTTTCAGTTCTATTACTATAAGGGAATAAATATGATAGCTGTTACTCAACTGCATCAAAGGATTTAGTTTAAATATCTGCTATGATGATTGATGTACATGGAATCTTTGATTAATAAAAATGCTTTAAGGATGCAATATAGCACAGTAATTTAAACGTATCTAAATGACTTTGATTCCCAGAAGAAAGTAGCTATCTAGACTAGTATAATTATCAATGTAATGTTGTCCATATTGTCCAAGTAGTCCTGAGAATATAATATTTCACTATTTGAAAATGCTATATGTTTTCATTTAATACTCAGTTATGTCATTATTGGTCTTTTCTGGTGGCTCAGATGGTAAAGAATCTGCCTGCAATGCAGGAGACATGGGTTTGATCCCTGGGTAAGGAAGATACCCTGGAGAAGAGAATGGCTACCCACTCCAGTATTATGGCTTGGAGAATTCCATGAACAGAGTCTTGCTGGCAATTGTGAAATAGAAAAATACAATATCTAAAATTTGCATTTTACTGGATGTTCTAGGGAATTTTTTAGATTCACATAATTATTATTAATAATTGTATAGCTAATATACAGACTCTTTGATTCCAAAATGAATGCTCCTGACTATAGCTTCATGCTATTTCCCAATAAAGTGTATGCTGTTATACACTATTATTTACATGTGGAGTCTGAGACTTGATAAATGAAACAATATGCTAGATGATAAAGACAGAGTAGAAATAAATAACAGAACCTACAATGTAGTGAGATATAGATGCCATACAGCCACTTTCAGTGATTATTTCATTACAGTAGAAGCTGCAACTATGAAATATATGATCAGTTCAGTTCAGTCACTCAGTCGTGTGTCCGACTCTATGACCCCATGGACTGCAGCACGCCAGGCCTCCCTGTCCATCACCAGCTCCAGGAGTTTACTCAAACTTATCTCCATTGAGTTGGTGATGCCATCCAACTGTCTCATCCTCTGTCATCCCCTTCTCCTCCTGCCCTCAATCTTTCCCAGCATCAGGTGTTTTTTGAAATGAGTCAGCTCTTCGCACCAGGTGGCCAAAGTACTGGAGTTTCAACTTCAGCATCAGTTCTTCCAATATTCAGGACTTATTTCCTTCAGAATGGACTGGTTGGATCTCCTGGCAGTCCAAGGGACTCTCAAGAGTCTTCTCCAACACCACAGTTCAAAAGCATCAATTCTTTAACATTCAGCTTTCTTTACAGTCCAACTCTCACCTCCATACATGACCAGTGGAAAAACCACAGCTTTTTGACTAAACAGAGCTTTGTTGGCAAAGTAATGTCTCCAGTTTTAATAAACTGCCTAGGTTGGTCATAACTTTTTTCCAAGAGGTAAGCGTCTCTTAATTTCATGGCTGCAGTCACCTTTTGCAGTGATTTTGGAGTCCCAAAAGACAAAGTCTATCACTGTTTCCTTTGTTTCCCCATCTATTTGCTGTGAAGTGTTGGGACCAGATGCCATTATCTCAGTTTCTGAATGTTGAGTTTTAAGCCAAATTTTCACTCTCCTCTTTCACTTTCATCAAGAGGCCCTTTAGTTCTTCCCTTTCTGCCACAAGGGTGGTGTCATCTGCATATCTGATGTTATTGACATTTCTCCTGGCAATCTTGATTCCAGCTAGTGCTTCATCCAACCCAACATTTCTCATGATGTACTCTGCATATAAGTTAAATAAACAGGGTAACAGTATACAGCCTTGATGCACTCCTTTCCCGATTTGGAACCAGTCTGTTTTTCCATGTCCAGTTCTAACTGTTGCTTATTTTTTTTCTTTTTTTAAAAAATTAATTTAGTTTTTTATTGAAGGATAATTGCTTTACAGAATTTTGCTGGTTTCTGTCAAACCTCAACTGGAATCAGCCATAGGTATATTATTGCTTCTTGACCTGCATACAGATTTCTCAGGAGGCAGGTCAGGCAATCTGGTATTCCCTTCTCTTTAAGAATTTTCTGCAGTTTATTGTGATCCACACAACAACTTTGGCATAGTCAATAAAACAGAAGTAGATGTTTTTCTGGAATGCTCTTGCTTTTTCAATGAGCCAATAGATGTTGGCAGTTTGATCTCTGGTTCCTCTGCCTTTTTTAAATGCAGCTTGAACATCTGGAAGTTCATGGTTCATGTACTGTTCAAGCCTGGCTTGGAGAATTTTGAGCATTACTTTGCCAGCATGTGATATGAGTGCAATTGTGCAGTAGTTTGAGCATTCGTACGGAGAAGGCAATGGCACCCCACTCCATTACTTTTGCCTGGAAAATCCCATGGACGGAGGAGCCTGGTAGGCTGCAGTCCACGTGGTCGTGAAGAGTCGGACACGACTGAGCAACTTCACTTTCACTTTTCATTTTCATGCATTGGAGAAGGAAATGCCCACCCACTCCAGTGTTCCTGGAGAATTCCAGGGATGGGGAAGCCTGGTGGGCACCGTCTATGGGGTCGCACAGAGTCAGCCACGACTGAAGTGACTTAGTAGCAGCAGCAGCAGCAGCAGTACAGAACAGCCCACCAGGCTCCTCTGTCTGTGAAATTCTCCAGGCAAGAATACTGGAGTGGGTAGCCATTCACTTCAGGGATCTCCCCTACACAGAGATTGAACCTGGGTCTCCTGCATTGCAGGCTGATACTTTATCATCTGAGCCACTAGGAAAGCCCATAACATAACCATAAACAGTAAGTTTATGAAAAATTCCTTTGAATTTGACCTGCTAGGAAAATAGTTGCTTATGATCTAAGAAAAGAATAATACTGATGATTTTTTTAAATGTATATTTAAGAAATACTGGAGTGGCTCAGATGGTAAAGAATCTGCCTGCAATTCAGGAGACCTGGGTTTGATCCCTGGGTTGGGAAGATCCCCTGGAGGCTGGCACGGCAACCCACTCCAATATTCTTGCCTGGAGAAACCCATGGACAGAAGAGCCTGGCTGGCTACAATCCATGGAGTCACAAAGAGTCAGACATGACTGAGTGACTCAGCACACAACACTATGGGCCAGGCAATGTTCGAGTATGACTTATGAGTAGTATGTCAATGAATAATATTGTTGCTATTAAATGATGTCAGTTTTGACTCATTGCAAGTTCCTTCATGGTATCTATCAGTTCAGTTCAGTTCAGTCGCTCAGTTGTGTCCGACTCTTTGCGACCCCATGAATCGCAGCACACCAGGCCTCCCTGTCAATCACTAACTCCCAGAGTTGACTCAGACTGGCGTTCATCGAGTCCGTGATGCCATCCAGCCATCTCATCCTTTGTCGTCCCCTTCTCTTCCTACCCCCTATACCTCCCAGCATCAGAGTCTTTTCCAGTGAGTCAACTCTTTGCATGAGGTGGCCAAAGTACTGGAGTTTCAACTTGAACATCATTCCTTCCAAAGAAATCCCAGGGTTGATCTCCTTCAGAATGGACTGGTTGGATCTCCTTGCAGTCCAAGGGACTCTCAAGAGTCTTCTCCAACACCACAGTTCAAAAGCATCAAATCTTCGGCGCTCAGCCTTCTTCACAGTCCAACTCTCACATCCATACATGACCACTGGAAAAACCATAGCCTTGACTAGATGGACCTTAGTCGGCAAAGTAATGTCTCTGCTTTTGAATATACTATCTAGGTTGGTCATAACTTTTCTTCCAAGGAGTAAGCATCTTTTAATTTCATGGCGGCAGTCACCATCTGCAGTGATTTTGGAGTCCAAAAAAATAAAGTCTGACACTGTTTCCACTGTTTCTCCATCTATTTCCCATGGAGTGATGGGACCGGATGCCATGATCTTCGTTTTTGGAATGTTGAGCTTTAAGCCAACTTTTTCACTCTCCACTTTTACTTTCATCAAGAGGCTTTTTAGTTCCTCTTCACTTTCTGCTATAAGGGTGGTGTCATCTGCATATCTGAGGTTATTTGTAATATTAGGTTTAACAGAATGAAATGCATCATAAAACTCTTGATTTTTCCTCTCTTCCTGTTGATGGTGTCATTTGTGTTTAACAATTATTTAGTAGGATGAGAGCAAAGAGACAAGAGCACTTGGATGTTAGTAGTTCTCAGGTACTGTTGGTTACTTCAGAGGATCCGTTCTTGACTTATTATACTGATGACTGTAGGTAATGCAAGACCTCTAGGTAATGCCAAAACAGAACAAAAGTGCCAAAACTGGTTTCACATTTTATAATTCTAAAACAAATGTGGTGAAAGTCTTGGACACCAGAAGAAAAAATCTGTCAGCTCCCTCACCAGCAGCTGTCACCTATAGTTAATCTTTTTATTTCTATTTCTGTATTCCCACTCACACCACCCTATCTCCCACACACTATGTCACCATCTGCCACCACATTTTCTTGCATCCAATTGACCTCTCCAAACATGGTCCTGCCATCATTTTCAGTAAGCAAAGCATCACTAAGTCAGTGATGGAAATGACTTTTGAAAACAAAATTAAATATCTCATAACTGAGATAATGTTTGTCCACTATTCTATACACCTAAATGTTTTCCCCTCCTTTGGTGGAGGTAAAATAGGTATGATGTTCACTGAATTTTCTAGTAATTAGGAAAAAATATGTCTAATTTCAAGAGAGGCACATATTGAGAAATAAAGGCAATATGGAATTTTTTGTTGTTTTTGCTTCATAGAACCCATGCCTGATAGGAAACAATAGAGAACTTAAAGAATCAATCAACTTAAAGATAAATAGTCATCAATGTGGTCAATGTAGTGAAGTCTATAGACATCTGTACATATGTGGTTTACCTCTCCTTCCATGAAAATTACACTTTTGCTCCAACTTGCTGTTAAATGAGCTCATATGACCATTATGGCCAATTCATGGTAAGGACACAAACATTAGGCTAGCCTGAAACTTTTTTTTTTAAGTAGCCAGGATCTCAGGGTTAATTTAGTTACCATAACATACCCTAGCCTATTTTGACAAGTACTATAGGTCACAAGTGGCTGAAGAGTTAGTCTCCCATTGCTCTATCTTCCCCCCTTAATGAGACTTTTAATGACTGACTATTCCTTCCTAAATATTCCATATGTCCAGCTGTGTTTGGTTACTAAAAGATCCCTAACCTTACTATTATGTCAATTATACAATGAATTTGGCTGTCTTCACAGTTTGGTTAGTATAAGAGACATAGGGAATTTTATGTAGGTTTCCCCAACCCTTTGGCATCAACCAGAAACCAATGGTCATTACTGAAGAAGTCTCCCTGGAGGAAGTGCTGGAGCCTTCTGCCTAGAAACAAGCATTGTCTGATGTAACAGAAGAGGCAAGAGAAACAGAAGACCTGTGTCAAAATCCCAGGACCTACACTTTTTCCACGTTATGATCAGATAATAAAATATAACCACAGATTGGAGAGAACACTAGTAGAAACAGAATTGTTTTCTGAAGACAATATTGAATGTTCCTCTTTCCTTAAAAAGGAAGTAAATAAAGTGAATTTGGATGGATTCCCAGATTGCACATCTGCCTGTCTAAATTACACCTGAGAACTAGCAACCAAACAGATGGAAGTGAAGAGGATTAGGGAATGGTTTTCTTTTGATTTTATGTGCATATAATCACAATGGCTTACAGCCTTCACAACAAAGGGTCTTCAGGCTTGCAGACAGTCTTATAAATACAGACTGTAACACCTGTGTGTCAAACAAGTGGATACAGGTGCAGTTGCTGGTTCCCTAGATAAACAGATAAACTGTGCTGAGTTAGGTATGTGCACATCATTCTAGCTCTCACTGCCTCTTCCTCTTAGGAAGTCATTAACTATAATGTAGAAAAACAATATTGCATAAATTATTGGTTTGGTTAACTTGATTGATGTTTACTACATTGAGTGGTATAGTCTATCATATTCCTTTCTATGTCTTTTCTTGACGTGCCCTCTCTTTCCTCAAGTATTTCAGACCTCTTTCTTCATTATAAGATTTATTGAATGTAATGGAAATATTGTAGGAATGTTTAATGGTCAAAATGTATACCCTTCCTTTTAAAAATATTCAGTAATATTTTATGGATCTGGTGAGTTGTATAGATAATAGTTTTTTTCTTCATATTAATACTGAGGAAACTTTGAAAATGAGACAAATTTATACCTTCCTTTTAAACAGAGCAGCCAGAATTGATTGTGTTATAAATGAAAAAGAACATGACAATACATAATGGCAAGCAGTTTTTGTGAGGTTTTTTTTGTAGTTTTTTCAGTGTTTGCAGTACTAATTAATATTTAAGGACTGACTTTCTACCAAAACAGGTGAGATTAAATGTCTAGGTGTGTTAGTGGGGTTTTTAATAAAGTATGAAATGTCTCATCACTGAAATGGATCAACAGCTTAAAACTGAGCTAAGCAGGGATTAACAAGAGATAAGACTGACAAGGATTCCTCTGACAATGTGAAATGATCTGCCAGCTTTGAATCTGGTACTGGATAATTATCCTACTTAATCACATACCATGGTATTGGTTAGCATTAATGGACCATATGCATCCAGTTTATTAGTTAAGATTCCTTTCTCTCCCTCTGAAGGGTCAATAGTAATTTTTGTAAAATATACGGAAAATGTAAAGTGCAATAAGATCTGACATGAACAAACAAATAGTGTTCTGATTAATTATGACTGCAAAATCTACCTTAAAATTAGGAAATGGTGTTTCAGAATTCTCTATAAATTATGAAACATTTTGCAATGATCATTTTAAATTTGATCTAACACATCTCTTAGTCACATAAGATTTACTTCTCTAGAACAAAACTTAAAAAATATAAAAGGCATTTTATGTTCTTTCATCATAAAATTATACTTTCCAACATGAAATAAAATTCTCAAGTAAATGATTAAATTTAGGCTAAAGGCTTAGGTTTTTTGATCAGCATGGTTAAAAATAATTTGCCTAGATTTATGACACAGCAAATCTTGTTTCACTGTCATTTAAAAAGAGTCTATATGAATCAGAAAGTCCAAAGAAGATTTTATTGCAATTTACAAGAACTCATTTAAATGTCAGGGCTGTGAGGAGAAGACATGAAAGAATTAAATTTACCATTCTCACTTATTCCATATTTGTTAAATCTGACTGAATTAAATAAGCTAAATGCACAACAAATCATATCAACAAGATTCTTAGGAACTCCAGTACACAAAAGTTCTGTTTATATATTAATACAACAGTATATGTGCAATATTCATCTTAATGGGACTCACCAAAAGTAGCTGAATCACACACAAACTGAAATGATCAAGTTTTCTTGTTGGTCTGTGACTATCTTGGTTTTGTACTAAAATTTACACATCTCAGGGAATCCTTTATTCCTAAGCAAATTGAGAGGCCTGTTACCACAATTCACACACAGCAACACACGTACACACAAGGTGTCTGGTCTCACTTTGAATAATGACAATCTTTAAGATTCCTCTACACTTTTGGTCAAGATGGAATACCAGAAAATAAACTAAAAAATCAACCAAATATATTAAAGCACAATTTCTAAGACATCAAACTAGAGATAATGAAAGACACTGATCCTTGAAATGCAGGATAGTAAATCTGACCCAATGATTACCTTGTTTTTTGCCTTGAGAGAGTTTCCAAGCTCTAGAAAATGGAGGGAAAAATAAGCAGAGACTCCTTTAAAAAATTATAATTACCATGCTTGAGGCTTCTCAGATACACAAATCTAATATTTCATTTGTGTCTACCATCTTCCTGAGCTCACCTCCACCTTGCCCATCTAGGGCTAGGATGGTAACAGGAGTTGAAGCTCTTCCTATGTGCTGTGCCATGAAAAAAAAATATATATATATAAATAAATAAATAAATATATAAGAAATAAATAAATATATATTATATATATATATATATTAAAAATTTCTTACCCAGGGTTATCTTGTCTTCTTTTTTTTTTAATTTTTTATTTTTTTTTTAAATTTTAAAATCTTTAATTCTTACTGCCAGCATGTATAAGACTGTGGCTGACTAACTCGTTAGTTCAAAGCAGGGTAAAATCCTAGGCCCCTCACAATTTTTGGCATAAATACAGACAAAAAATGTTAAAAATGTATAGAATATCAGATTCTTTAGATAAAACACTAAAAAATTTACAAAAGAACAAATTGGTAAATAAGAATTTGTCAAAATGAAAAACTATTGCTCATCAAAAAAAAACACTCTTTAGAGAATGCAAAGAAAGGCTATGTACTGGGAGAACAATATTTTTTAATATATATTTGATAAATGATTCAAATCCAGAATACATTAAAAAATAGCACAATTAAAAAAAAAAGCAGATTATTTGAGCAGACACTTCACCATTTGAGACATACAGAGGATAAATATTTATATGAAGAGATCCTAAACAACATTAGCCATTAGGAAAATGCAAGTTACACCACAATGAGATATAATACATCTCTGGAGTGACTCAATCTAAAATGCTGACTACACAAAGTGTTGGAAGGCATGTAGAGGAACTGGAAGTTTTATATACTGATAGTGAAAATGTAAAATTATACAACCACTACGGAAAACATTCACCTAACATATGACCCAGCCATTCCACTCCTCGGTATTTACCAGAGAAAGAATATAGCATATCCTCATTCAAAGACTTGTACTAATATTCATAGCAGCTTTATTTGTAATAGCAAGACTAGAGAGAAGCCAACTGCCCATCAACAGGTAAAGGGGTAAGCAAATCGGGGTCAACTTGAGTATCAGATAAATAAAATTAAATGAACTATTGATACAGCAATAAAAAGTGTTATTTACATATGTTATAACATGAATGGATCGTGAAATAATTATGATCAGTGAAAGACAGAAGATTAAAAAAATGAAAGTACATACTGTATGATTTTTTTTTTTTTAAATTCTAGAATTAGTGACAGAAAGCAAATAGATAAATGTTTGGGATGTGAATTTAAAAAAATAAAGGCTCACCACCTTCAAAACAGGAAAATTCTAGCCAGAAAGTTCTCCCTACCAACATTAGCTAGATTAAATGACTCCAAAAAGATATTTAAAAAGTCAATTAACTAAGGAGTCAACTTAAAGTCTGCCATTAGAGAGAGGAAACTGGATTCAGCATCCCCAGTCAGATTTTTTTAATTATTATTATTTTACTAAAGGACAATTGCTTTACAAAATTTTGTTGTTTTTTGTCAAGTCTCAACATGAATTAGCCATAGGTATACAAACGTCCCCGCCCTTTTGAACCTCCCTCCCATCTCCTGCCCCATCCCACTCCTCTAGATTGACACAGAGCCCCTGTTTCAATTTCTTGAGCCATACAGCAAATTCCATTGACTATCTATTTTACATATGGTAATGTAAGTTTCCATGTTACTCTTTCCATATATCTCACCCTCTGCTCCCCTCTTCCCATGTCCACATCTCCATTCTCTATATCTGTTTCTCCACTGCTGCCCTGTAAATAAATTCTTCAGTACCATTTTTCTAGATTCTGTATATATGCGTTAGAATATGGTATTTATCTTTCTCTTTCTGACTCACTTCCCTCTATAAAATAGGTTCTAGGTTCATCCACCTCATCAGAACTGACTCAAATGCATTCCTTTTATGGCTGAGTAATATTCCATTGTATATATATATACCACAACTTCCTTATCCATTCATCTATTGATGAACATCTAGGTTGCTTCTATGTACTAGCTATTGTAAATAGTGCTGCAATGAGCAATGGGATACATATGTCTTTTCCAATTTTGGTTTCTTCAGGCTATATGCCTAGGAGTGGGATTGCTGGGTCATATGGCAGTTTTGTTCCTACTTTTTAAAGGAATCTCCATACCATCTACCATAGTGGCTGTATCAATTTACACTCGCAGCAACAGTGCAAGAGCATTCCCTTTTCTACAGCATTTGTTTGTAGACGTTTTGATGATGGCCATTCTGACTGAAATGAGGTGATATCTCATTGTAGTTTTGATTTGCATTTCTCTAATAATGAGCGATGTTGTAAATGTGTGTGTTAGCCATCTGTATGTCTTCTTTGGAGAAATGTCTGTTTAGGTCTTTTCCCCACTTTTTGATTGGGTTGTTTGTTTTCCTGGCATTGAGTTGTATGTGTTGCTTACATATTTTGGAAATTAATCCTTTGTCAGTTGTTTCATTTACTATTATTTTCCTCCATTCTGAGGATTTTCTTTTCACCTTGTTTATAGTTTCCTTTGCTGTGCAAAAGCTTTTAAATTTAATCAGGTACCACTTGTTTACTTTTGTTTTTATTTCCATTACTCTAGAAGGTGGGTCATAGAGGATCTTGCTTTATGTCATCGAGTGTTCTGCCTATATTTTCCTCTAAGAGATTTATAGTTTCTGGTCTTACATTTAGGTCTTTAATCCATTTTGAGTTTATCTTTGTGTTTGGTGTTAGGAAGTGTTCTAATTTCATTCTTTTTCCCAGAATGTAGCAGTCCATTTTCCCCAGAACTGTTTATTGAAGAGGCTGTCTTTGCCCCATTGTATATTCTTGCCTCCTTTGTCAAAAACAAGGTACCCATAGGTGCATGGGTTTATTTCTGGGCTTTCTATCCATGTTCCATTGGTCTGTATTTTTGTTTTTGTGCCAATACCATACTGTCTTGATGACTGTAGCTTTGTAGTATAATCTGAAGTCAGGAAGGTTAATTCCTCCAGCTCTATTCTTCTTTCTCAAG
This sequence comes from Capricornis sumatraensis, assembly GCF_032405125.1. Taxonomy (NCBI): domain Eukaryota; kingdom Metazoa; phylum Chordata; class Mammalia; order Artiodactyla; family Bovidae; genus Capricornis; species Capricornis sumatraensis. The sequence goes on along the minus strand of NC_091081.1, from coordinate 42,580,495 downwards.
ACTGCTTTGGCTATTTGGGGTATTTTTTGTTTCCATATGTACTGTGAAATTTTTGTTCTAGTTGAGAAGGGATCACATTGAATCTGAAGATTGCATTTGGTAGTATAGTTATTTTCACAATTTTGATTCTTCCTGCCCATTTTTTTCAAGTAGTTTGCCTATTTCCTCTTCATTTATCTGGACTTCTGTGTTTCTAGATTGTTCCTTCATTTGTGTAGTATTTCTCGGCCATTTTTTATTATTTTTGTTCAACTTATTGTGTTTGAGGTATTGTTTTCCCAGCCTTCAAGGTTGAATTATTTCTTCTTTTTGGTTTCTTCCCTCCTAAAGCTGGTCCAGTGGTTTGTGTAAGCTTCATGTAGGGTGAGATTTGTACCAAGTTTTTGTTTGTTTTTCCTCTGATGGGCAAGGTTGAGTGAGTTGGTAATCCTGTCTGCTGATGATTGGGTTTGTATTTTTATTTTATTTGTTGTTTAGATGAGGTGTCCTTCACAGGGTGCTACTGGTGATTGAGTGATGCTGAGTCTTGTATTCAAGTGGTTTCCTTTGTGTGCACTCTCACTATTTAATACTCTCTAGAGTTAGTTCTCTGGTAGTCTAGGGTCTTGGAGTCAGTGCTTCCACGCCAAAGGCTCAGGGCTTAATTTCTTATCCTTTTGTGATTCTAAACTCTTTTAAGTCAGGAAATAAGGGAGACTCTGGAACTTTCTTGCTGTAATCACCAGTGTCACTAGACACTGGCATCCACAAATCCTTGTTTCATGCACAGATTTATCTATCCTGCCACATCCTTGTCCAGAAGTCTGTAATCCAGTTAATCCTTTGATTCCAAGGGAAGAGCTTTAAAAAAAAAAACCACTGATGCCAAAGGTCTACATGAATAGGTTCTGATTTAATTGATATTTACTTTAATTTAACTCATTTAATTAATTTAATTCAAATTCTTGAGTCAGAGCAAGTCATTAATTTTTCTTTTTAAATTTCATCTGGTGTTTCTAAAATACAGCCAGATATGGGAACCACTGTGATGAATCTCTATTGCTTATTAACCTAAGCTAGAACTCCTGTAGCAGACACTTCAGGTACTCTCCCCAGATTTTTTTTTTTTTAATTTTATTGAGGCTTAATTGGTTTACAATGTTGTGCTTAATTTCTGCTATAGAGCAAAATGACTTGTATATATATATATATTCTTTTCATGTTTTTTTCCATTATGGTTTGTCTCAAGATATAAACACTGTTCCCTATGCTATTATAATAGGACTTTGTTATTTATCCATCAATATTAGTTTGCATCTGCTAATCCTAGGACTGGAAGTTAAACATTAGCAAATATAAGCCAGTCAGATTTTTTAGTCTCCCTGTTAAATATGAATGTATAGTCATAGTTAATGAAATGTTTATGGAAAATATTTTTAAAAAGAAAAGAAAGAAATGAACCCAAACAGCAAAACAAAATTAAAGTGGTCCCAGAAAAAAAATAGAAAACTTAAGCTCAGAATGGAATTGCGTTTAGAAAGTTTTGATTGGTATACACAGAAAAAATATAAGAAGATATTTCATTTTTAAAAGTAAAAATTTTAGTAAATAAGATCAGAGCCCTTAAGAAAGAAAACTGAAACAAGATAAATATCTTGAAATCTATACATAAGTGCAAATAAAACTCAGTAACACAAAAGCACTAAGAGTAAATACATCAGACATTTGGAGCAATGACACAGGGTATGCAACTTTCAGCTGAGAACGATCACAGACTATAGAGTGGACGAGATTATTAAATGAGTAATGAAATTTCCCTAGTGTTTAATAATGTAGGCCTCCAGAGTCAAAATGTATATATACTTCTAGAAGCAGGTGTGATAAATGAACAATCAAGCAAAAAAGATTTAACACGGTCACATATCATTCTGAAATTTTACTACGAAGATAGAGGTTAGATTGCTAAATCTAAAAATCAGCACACTATTCATATCTTAACTTTTCCTGCATAAACATTTAGTCCTTGAATTATTTCCTCTTTACTTTTTCAACTGGATTTTTAAATTTTAACTTTTAAAAAACAACTTTATTTAAGTATAATATTCATATCAAAAAATTCAGTTTTCAATTTTTTAATTCAATGAATTTTGACAATTCAATACTTCTTAATATATTTATACACACATACACACAGCGTTATGGAACCAATAACACTGTCTAATTTTAAAACAATTTCAGCATCCAAAAAGTGAATCTACTGTCAATGAGAAATCACTTCTTATCCCTTCCCATTGCCCTAGGCATACATTAATCTACTCTCTGTTTCCATATAGCTACCTAATCTAGATATTTTATATAAATGAAATAATATATAATCTTTTGTGTCTGGCATTTTTTACTTACAATGTTTTAGAGGATCATTCATGTAGTACTTATTAATATTTTATTTGTTAATAATATTCTGTTTAATAATTTATAAAGCATTGTCCATTCATTTTTCAATAAACATTTGAGTTCTTTCCACTCTTTGACTATTATGAATAATGCTAGCTTAAATAATTATATATAGATTTTTTTTGGATATGTATAGATTTTTATGTATACATTTGTTTTCATTTCTCTTGGGTAATTATCAAGGATTGGGATTGCTGGATCATATGGTAACTCTATTTTTAACATTTTGAGAAAGTGCCAAACTATTTTATAAAGTATGTGATTTTACATTTCCATAAGAGAAGTGAGAAAAAATATGCTATTATACTGCCTTTTTCAATCATGCACATAATTCCCTCTTCCTGTGTTCTTTTATAGTCATGTAGATTAGAATTACTGCTTGGGATCACTTCCTTTCACCCTGAAAAATTTGTATTTCTTGTAAGAGAAATCTGCTCACAAAATATCTCAGGTTTAGTTCATCTAGGAATGTCCTTATTTACTCTTCAGTTTTGAAGGAGAATTTCCCCACATAGAGAATACTTGGATAACATTTTTTTTTTTTCCCGTCCCTTTGAGCACTTTGAAGTCATCCACTCCCTTCTGGCCTCCACTTTTTTCCTGATGAGGAATTATGAGAAATAAATTTTAACTTATTGTGACTCCCTTTTTTAGATTTTTTTTATTTCTCCCAATGTAATTGTTTTTTCATTGACTTTCAATAATTTAATTATGATATATCTGTATATCGGACCCTTTTATCCTGCTAGGAGTTTTTTGAGCTTCTTGGATAGATTACTATTATGAAGAGAAGGAATTTGGGAGGTTTTCAATCACTTATTGACATATTTTTTCTTCCCCATCCTCTCTCCTCTCCTTCTGTTATTAAGTATGCATCAATACATTAATGGTGTTCCATGTTTCTCTTAGGCTCTGTTCAGTTTTTTCCATTCTCTCTTTTCCAGGTTGTATAAATTTTATTGATTGAGCTTCAGAATCATTGAATTCTTTCCTGTCAGCTCACATCTCCTGTTGAGTTGTGGGATGAAATTTTCATTTATTTTACTTTTTAAATCCAGAATTTCCATTCGTTTTTAAATAGTTTCTCCATCTTTATTTGAAATTGTCTATTTGGTGAGACTTTCCTTTAAGTGTTTGAAAATGGTTTCCTATGGTTCTATGATCACAATAATAATTGCTTTGAAATCTATGTCTGCGAAGTTGAACACTGGGGAACTTTTTTTTTTTAAATTTTTATTTTTACTTTATTTTGCTTTACAATACTGTATTGGTTTTGCCATACATTGACATGAATCCGCCACCGGTGTACATGAGTTCCCAATCCTGAGCCCCCCTCCCACCTCCCACCCCATATCATCTCTCTGGACCTTCCCCGTGCACCAGCCCCAAGCATCCTGTATCCTGTATCAAACATAGACTGGTGATTTGTTTCTTACATGATAGTATACATGTTTCAATGCCATTCTCTCAAATCATCCCACCCTCTCCCTCTCCCACAGAGTCCAAAAGTCCATTCTATACATCTGTGTCTCTTTTGCTGTCTCGCATACAGGGTTATCATTACCATCTTTCTAAATTCCATATATATGTGTTAGTATACTGTATTGGTGTTTTTCTTTCTGGCTTACTTCACTCTGTATAATAGGCTCCAGTTTCATCCACCTCATTAGAACTGATTCAAATGTATTCTTTTTAATGGCTGAGTAATACTCCATTGTGTATATGTGCCACAGCTTTCTTAGCCATTCATCTGCTGAAGGACATCTAGGTTGTTTCCATGTCCTGGCTAGTATAAACAGTGCTGCGATGAACATTGGGGTACACATGTCTCAATTCTGGTTTCTTCGGTGTATATGCCCAGCAGTGGGATTGCTGGGTCATAAGGCAGTTCTATTTCCAGTTTTTTTAAGGAATCTCCACACTGTTCTCCATAGTGGCTGTACTAGTTTGCATTCCCACCAACAGTGTAAGAGGGTTCCCTTTTCTCCACACCCTCTCCAGCATTATTTCTTGTAGACTTTTGGATCACAGCCATTCTGACTGGTGTGAAATGGTACCTCAATGTGATTTTGATTTGCCTTTCTCTGATAATGAGTGATGTTGAGCATCTTTTCATGTGTTTGTTAGCCATCCGTATGTCTTCTTTGGAGAAATGTCTATTTAGCTCTTTGGCCCATTTTTTGATTGGGTCGTTGAACTTCTTAAAGGCATATTCTTTTGTCTCTTTTTCCTGAGTATGAGTAACACTTTGCTTCCTTTGGCATGTCACATAATATTTTGGTGAAAACTAAATACTTTACATAATGTTATAGCAACTCTGGATTCTTATTTCTTATTCCTCAGGGTTTATTGTTATTGCTCTTTTTGTTCATTTGTATGTTTGGCTCAGTGATTCACTGCTCTGATTCTGTGAGATCTGTATCTCCCATGGTGTACAGCCTCTTGATGTCCATGATCGATTTATTTTCCTTATTTTTATTTTTAAGCTTAATGTCCTAGTATTCATTCCTATGTCAGCATATATCAATGATCAACCATTGATCTTTCAGAGGATGTGCTAGGTCACACTTTTCCATTGGTGTATGACTTGGGGACTGATTTCAGATTTCTTGAAGTTTACAATCTGTCCTACATTCACCCAGGGATTTGAATGTACTGTCCTCATGAGCTCCTAAGACAATGCATCAATTTTGGAGATGCAATACGCAATTTGAGGATTCTAAATTGATTTCCTTATGCCATCCTTGCCTAAACACAGCTTAGAAATATTCCCATATACATAAAATATTTTTATCTCAGTTTGTATACCAGTAATGTAGAGAATGTAGAAAATATGTTCTTACAATTTTATAAACTTATTGTACAATTATATTAATTTTCAAATGGACTTCTATACCAGATAAATCACTTTTAGGAAATAATCTGTAGAAATGTACACATGAAGAAATGATCCCTCATGTTATCCTTTTATAATTTTACTCACTTTCCTCACATCCCAATCCCATCCAAACTCCTAGAACCTCTAATCATTCTTCATTTCTATTATCTTATCACTTGAAGACAGTTTTATAAATAGAGTAATATAGTATGTAACATTTTCTGATTGTTTTGTTTTCATTCAAAGTATTAATAATTCTTCGTAGATTCTTCTAGGTTCTTATGTGTATCAATACTTTAATCTTTTTTTATTGCTGAGTACTATTGCATGGTATAAAGGTACCAACATTAGTTTAACCATTTACCTCATGAAGAACATTTGAGGCTTTTCAAGTTTAGGCTATTTTAAATAAAACTTCTCTAGGCGTTTAGCTACAAGATATTGTATCAACCCAGCTTTTCATTTTTATCAGATAAATGCACAGGACAGTTGCTGGATTTCATGGCGATTACATGTTCAATTTTTAGAAATTTCTGCACTGTTTTTCAAAGTGGTATTACCATTACCCGAATTTGATGTTATCACTTTATTTCAGCTATTCTTTTCATGTGCTTATTGTCATCTATATATCCTCTTTAGTGAAAGATTTGTTGAGGTCTTTCTATTTTCAAATTGTGATATTTTTCTTTGTTTTGTTTTTACAGTTGTGTTTTGAAAGTCTTTTAAGTATTCTAGATACAACTGTTTTTCCAGATTATGGCTTAAAAATATTTTCTTCAAGAATGTAGTTATCTTTTCCTCCCTTCAATAAGATCCTTCACAGAACAAATGTTTTTAATTTTATAAAGTCCAGTTTATCATTTCTCATTTTGTGGACTGTATTTTTTTCAGTGAAATCTAATATACTTTATCTAGTTCTATATCCCAAAGATTTTTTACTACGTCTCCTTTAAAAGTTGATTATTTTACACTTTATCTTCAAGTTTATGATCTAATTTTTGTTAATTTTTGTATATTTTATGTAGATATTATATAGAATTGGTGTTATTATTTTAAAATATGGTGCAGGCATTCTTAGTTGCTGTAATGTCTGCCTCTTTGTGACCCCATGGGTTGTAGCCTGCTGGACTCCTCTGTCCATGTGATTTCCCAGGCAAAAATGCAGTAAGGGGTTGCCTTTTCCTCCTGTAGGGAATATTCCAGAGTTATGGATCAAACTCTCCTCTCTTTCATTGGCAGTCAGATTCTTCACCACTGAGCCACCCGCTGCTGCTGCCGCTAAATCGATTCAGTCTTGTCGGACTCCGTGCAAACCCCATAGACGGCAGGCCACCAGGCTCCGCCATCCCTGGGATTTCCCAGGCAAGAACCCTGGAGTGGGTTGCCATTTCCTTCTCCAATGCATGAAACTGAAAAGTGAAAGTGAAGTCACGGCAAGCCCTTAAAATATGGTGCAATTTGTCAATGAAATCACCTGGGATTGGCAATTTCTTTGGGGGAGATTTAAATTATGAATTCAGTTTCCTTGATAGCTATAAGGCTATTCAATTCTCTATTCCATATTCTGTGAGTTGTAATAGTTTAGGTTTTTGAGGAACTGGTTCATTTGATCTAAGTTTGCAAATTAATATATGTATAGTTACTTTTAGTATCATCTTGTTTCCATTTTAGATCAGCCAGATCTATAGAGATATCTCCTATTTCATCTATAATACTGGTAATTTATATCTTCTCTTATTTTTATTTTGTGTTAGTATTGCTAGGATCTAACCAGTTTTACTGATCATTTCAATCTGTGTTCAGAAAAACCAGCAGTGAAAATTTAAATAAATCTCATATTATGAATATAAATATATTTGTATACCTATATATCTAAATGTACATATAATATTTTAGAATGTATTTTTTCTATAATTGCAGGAGAGGACTAAAAACAGAATTTGAAGTTCAAATATAGATAGCCTGTCACTCATCATGATTTCACTGATTAATGATTTGTATAAATATAATCTATCTGGACAGCAATTTAATAAAAATTAAAGTTTATGTCATTATAATACAGACAAAATATTTCCATCTCAAAATTTTTATTCTCAGTGAAGCTGTACCTGTTCACTCTATTTAAAATTGTAACACTACCTAATATCTTACTTATTTACTTTTGTTATTATCTGTCTCTTCTGACTAGAGTGTAACCTCCATGAAATAGGGCTATGCAAATTCAGTGAACAAATACTTAACAGCAACATTCTGCAGCGTCATTTGCAAACAGTTTGGTCTGAATATTTTGTAGTCTGCAAATTAGGGTAAAAAAAATCTACATTTGATGAGATTATGTTAGAATTTGTTTTTTTATTTTATTTTATAGTTTGTATCTGTTTTTCTATAATCATAATTGAAGAACTCCTTATTTAGTATGCTTAATGTGATTAAGCTCTGATTGAAACAAAATGTAATATCTGGTATTTTAAAGATGATTCAAAAGGAGGCAAAATAACTTCTCTGCTACCCTTTTACCTGTTATTTTATTATTTACCTCCTCATCAGCCTGTTAATTACTATAGTAACAAGTAAGCATAATAACAGATTTTTAATCCCAAGCTATATTTATTTTATGAATATTAGAATCATATTTTCAATGATATCATAAATAAAACTTCAAATTCATATTTATTTTCTTCAAAACTATGCTCATAATTTTCTCTACCAATTATTCCTTGTATTATATTTCATCTTATTGAAGTAAGATTCAGTTGCTTGATTCATAAATATGGTAATCATTTTGGATCACTCTATTTACCTTATTATCAATATATGCTTGCTATCAAATGTGCAAATTTTATTCTCATATATCTCTTTTCTTCATTTCCATTGCATGAGATTTATGTTGCTCACTAGGTCTACCTAGCGCTGGTGATTGTGACCAGTGCACATAGCGCGGGCAGCTGCTGCCTGTGCACTTAGTGCGGCCCCAAGAGGAGCTACCCCAGTCTGCGCCAGGGGCGGCAGCCGGGAGCAGCAACCCTAGGTCCAAGGAGCAGTGGCTGCATGAGCACAAGAGGGCCTAAAGGACCTATTCCATGTTCAAGTTCAGGACGGGCGGCAGTGAGGAAATACCCCTGGTCCAAGGTAAGGAGCAGTGTCTGCGCTTAGCTGAAGCAGCCGTGAAGATATACCCCACGCCCAAGGTAAGAGAAACCCAAATAAGACGGTAGGTGGTGCAAGAGGGCATCAGAGGGCAGACACACTGAAACCATACTCACAGAAAACTAGTCAATCTAATCACACTAGGACCACAGCCTTGTCTAACTCAATTAAACTAAGCCATGCAAATGGGGCCACCCAAGACAGGTGGGTCATGGTGGAGAGGTCTGACAGAATGTGGTCCACTGGAAAAAGGAATGGCAAACCACTTCAGTATTCTTGCCTTGAGAACCCCATGAACAGTATGAAAAAGCAAAATGATAGGATACTGAAAGAGAAACTCCCCAGGTCAGTAGGTGCCCAATATGCTACTGGAAATCAGTGGAGAAATAACTCCAGAAAGAATGAAGGGATGGAGCCAAAGCAAAAACAATACACAGTTGTGGATGTGACTGTTAATAGAAGCAAGGTCCAATGCTATAAAGAGGAATATTGCATAGGAACCAGGAATGTCAGGTCCATGAATCAAGGCAAATTGGAAGTGGTCAAACAAGAGAGGGCAAGAGAGAACGTTGACATTCTAGGAATAAACAAATTAAAATGGACTGGAATGGGTGAATTTAACTCAGATGACCATTATATCTACTACTGTGGGCAGGAATCCCTCAGAAGAAATGGAGTAGCTATCATGGTCAACCAAAGAGTCCAAAATGCAGTGCTTGGATGCAATCTCAAAAACGACAGAATGATCTCTGTTCGTCTCCAAGGCAAACCATTAATATCACAGCAATCCAAGTCTATGCCCCAACCAGTAGCACTGAAGAAGCTGAAGTTGAATGGTTCTATGAAGACCTACAAGACCTTTTAGAACTAACACCCAAAAAAGATGTCCTTTTCATTATAGGGGACTGGAATGCAAAAGTAGGAAGTCAAGAAACACCTGGAGTAACAGGCAAATTTGGCCTTGGAATACAGAATGAAGCAGGGCAAAGACTAATAGAGTTTGACAAGAAAATGCACTGGTCATAGCAAACACCCTCTTCCAACAACACAAGAGAAGACTCTCCACACGGACATCACCAGATGATCAACATTGAAATCAGATTGATTATATTCTTTGCAGCCAAAGATGGAGAAGCTATATACAGTCAACAAAAACAAGACCAGGAGTTGACTGTGGCTCAGATCATGAACTCCTTATTGCCAAATTCAGACTTAAATTGAAGAAAGTAGGGAAAACCGCTAGACCATTCAGGTATGACCTAAATCAAATCCCTTATGATTATACAGTGGAAGTGAGAAATAGATTTATGGGCCTAGATCTGATAGATAGAGTGCCTGAGAAACTATGGACTGAGGTTCATGACATTGTACAGGAGACAGGGATCAAGACCATCCCCATGGAAAAGAAATGCAAAAAAGCAAAATGGCTGTCTGGGGAGGCCTTACAAATAGTTGTGAAAAGAAGAGAAGTGAACAGCAAAGGAGAAAAGGAAAGATATAAGCATCTGAATGCAGAGTTCCAAAGAATAGCAAGAAGAGATAAGAAAGACTTCCTCCACGATCAATGCAAAGAAATAGAGGAAAACAACAGAATGAGAAAGACTAGAGATCTCTTCAAGAAAATTAGAGATACCAAAGGAACATTTCATGCAAAGATGGGCTCGATAAAGGACAGAAATGGTATGGACCTAACAGAAGCAGAAGATATTAAGAAGAGGTGGCAAGAATACACAGAAGAACTGTACAAAAAAGATCTTCATGACCCAAATAATCATGACGGTGTGATCACTCATCTAGAGCCAGACATCCTGGAATGTGAAGTCAAGCAGGCCTTAGGAAGCATCACTATGAACAAAGCTAGTAAAGGTGATAGAATTCCCATTGAGCTCTTTCCAATCCTGAAAGATGATGCTGTGAAAGTGCTGCACTCAGTATGCCAGCAAATTTGGAAAACTCAGCAGTGGCCACAGGACTGGAAAAGGTCAGTTTTCATTCCAATCCCAAAGAAAGGCAATGCCAAAGAATGCTTAAACTACCGCACAATTGCACTCATCTTGCATACTAGTAAAGTAATGCTCAAAATTCTCCAAGCCAGACATCAGCAATACGTGAACCGTGAACTTCCTGATGTTCAAGCTGGTTTTAGAAAAGGCAGAGGAACCAGACATCATATTGCCAACATCCACTGGATCATCGAAAAAGCAAGAGAGTTCCAGAAAAGCATCTATTTCTGCTTTATTGACTATGCCAAAGCCTTTGACTGTGTGGATCACAATAAACTGAGGAAAATTCTTCAAGGGATGGGAATACCAGACCACCTGACCTGCCTCTTGAGAAACCTGTATGCAGGTCAGGAAGCAACAGTTAGAACTGGACATGGAACAACAGACTGGTTCCAAATAGGAAAAGGAGTATGCCAAGTCTGTATAATGTCATCCTTTTATTTAACTTCTATGCAGAGTACATCATGAGAAACGCTGGGCTGGAAGAAGCACAAGCTGGAATCAAGATTGCTGGGAGAAATATCAATCACCTCAGATATGCAGATGACACCACCCTGATGGCAGAAAGTGAAGAGGAGCTAAAAAGCCTCTTGATGAAAGTGAAAGTGGAGAGTGAAAAGGTTGGCTTAAAGCTCAACATTCAGAAAACGAAGATCATGGCATCCGGTCCCATCGCTTCATGGGAAATAGATGGGGAAACAGTGGAAACAGTGTCAGACTTTATCTTTTTGGGCTCCAAAATCACTGCAGATGATGACTGCTGCCATGAAATTAAAAGACGTTTACTCCTGGAAGAAAAGTCATGGCCAACCTAGATAGCCTATTGAAAATCAGAGACATTATTTTGCCAACAAAGGTCCGTTTAGTCAAGGCTATGGTTTTTCCAGTGGTCATGTATGGATGTGAGAGTTGGACTGTGAAGAAAGCTGAGCGCCAAAGAATTGATGCTTTTGAACTGTGGTGTTGGAGAAGACTCTTGAGAGTCCCTTGGACTGCAAGGAGATCCAACCAGTCCATTCTAAAGGAGATCAGCCCTGAGATTTCTTTGGAAGTAATGATGCCAAAGCTGAAACTCCAATACTTTGGCCACCTCACGTGAAGCATTGACTCATTGGAAAAGGCTATGAAGCTGGGAGGGATTGGGGGCAGGAGGAGAAGGGGACGACCGAGGATGAGATGGCTGGATGGCATCACAGACTCGATGGACGTGAGTCTGAGTGAACTCCAGGAGCTGGTGATGGACAGGGAGGCCTGGAGTGCTGCGATTCATGGGGTCGCAAATTGTCAGACACGACTGAGTGACTGAACTGAACTGAGGTCTATTTTGGGCTGCAGTTCAGTAGAAGTTTAGTAAATTTGTACTTGAGATTTTTAGATTATGCTCCATAGATTTCCTCCTCTCTTACTCTTCTTTTCAGTAACACCTACAAGTATAGAGACATGGTCAAAGAAGCAACTTTATGATTTATTGGCACATTACCTTTAATGAACCTTGCATAAGGGTCATCCAAGCTTTAGTTATCTATGTTCAAGATGCCTATATTGTCTATGTTTACATTTTGAATTGTATTAATGAATTTCTGTATACTATATTTTCAAATCTGTGATTCTAATAGCATTCTAGGCATGACTATAAAATAGTTTGGGTGAAAAAAAGGCAATAGATTAATGTTAGTTTTCTAGGCACGATACTTGAGTGTTGTGTATGTGGTAATAAAAAATGATGAGTAGTTCAACATGCCCTACATTGTTTGATATTTACCTATGATATTTTAATGTGCTTCTGTTTCCCAAAGGAATGTATATAATAATTAGACTTGTGGTGAAGCACATATTCCTATGTGACTATTCTTATTCTGATACAGGGTAGAGCTGGAAATTCTGTTCTGATAAAAAATATATATATATATATATATATATATATATATATATATATATATTAAACATAATATTATTGGCCTAAAGTTGTACACTTCCCTTGAGATTCCTACTTTTAATAACCTTCAGTATCATAGATAAAACTGAGGCAGTAATCATTACAGAAATGGATTTTCTGGCAGAATTAGACATCACCTCTAAGAATCAATAATCATTTGAAACTAACAGGGTGATTAAATGACCTTTTTATTTTACCTCATGTTGAGTTGCTTTTTAATCTTGATTTAGAGTCATACTGCTAGAAATAAAGATAAACTGAGGACTTAGAACATTAGGGCAGCATCATAAGGCCTTTTACTTACAAAGGTTAAAGGCTTCTTTCCTTCAATCAAAGCATTTCTAGAAAATCAATGCTTTCTAAAGGAAAAACTGAATCCTTGAGGTACAATATAAATACTAGCACCTAAGGCTGCTATTTCCTTTTAAAGATCTGAACCATTAGCTTTGCTATGGAGGTGCTGTATATTTTTTTTATTTAATAATTTATTATTCCAGTGATTCTGGAGGATGTCTTTGTATTGATGTATTGACTGATAATATTGTCATTAATTATTTTCATCTGTGTAGCTTATCCCTCCCATCTATTTACAGTCCAAAAGAGAACTACTTTAAGTAGTCAGGAAGATAACTCTTCCATCCAAATATTTTCTATCACATGTAGGAAATACTGTCAATTATTGAATTTGACATCATTTGCATTTTCAGCTGCAATATGAACAACTATATTGACCAAGGGGTTATTTAATACATATTCTAATAATGTACATGTAAATATATGGCACTGAGACTTTTAGTATTTCTTACCTTCATTTTAAATACAATTTAAATTTAATTTCTTTAATTGTATGATTATATAATTTAATTTTTAATAATGCTTGTATTTAACGTTAAGCTCACAAAATTATTGAAAATGTAGCAGGTTCTTACAAGGTGGTATGACCTAGCTCAAGCAAACCACTCTTATCTGTACGTTTAGAATGAGACATTTGAGCATAATATTTTATTTTTAAGGATATTTGGGAATTATTGTAAGCAATGGCACCCCACTCCAGTACTCTTGCCTGGAAAATCCCATGGATGGAGGAGCCTGGTGGGCTGCAGTCCATGGGTTTACTAAGAGTTGGACACGACTGGGCGACTTCACTTTTACTTTTCACTTTCATACATTGGAGAAGGAAATGGCAACCCACTCCAGTGTTCTTGCCTGGAGAATTCCAGGGACAGGGGAGCCTGGTGGGCTGCTGTCTATGGGGTCACACAGAGTCGGACACGACTGAAGCGACTTAGCAGCAGCAGCAGCAGCGGCAAACCTTTTATAAGTGTGACATGACATTTTAGGCAGTGTTAAGTAAAAGAGACACTGTCTTTTGAGATACACACTGAAATTTTGTATATGTTGATATGTATCGGTGATTATGAATCATGTGTATATGAGGACTCACAATACTATTCTGAGTAATTCCATTTACTAAAAAATTTTTCCATAAAAAGCAAAAAAAATATTAGTTTTCCAAATTCCAGAGACACAAAAAAGCACAAAGAGGTGTCTAGCCTCCAGAGCATTATTATACTGATATAGCTTTTAAGCCTATAAATATTTGTTATACTTTGGACAAGAAGCTTAAAATGATCTATGATTGCAAAGGATGAGGAGAAACTAAATCCATCTAGGGAAACAAGAAGGCCTTCATGCAGAGCAGGGTCCTAATATATGTATGTGAATTTGGCAGATGATAAATGATGATAAGAATGTTTCACGCAATAATCCTTATGTGCAGAAAATGGAGTTTTGAAAATATATGACATATTGGAGAACAGTAAAAGAACAGTTTGAACTTATTGTTTCTTCCAGATTATATCTTTTATTGAAAATAAGTGTTTATGATTTAGTATACTTTGTTCTATTAATATGCCAAGTTTGAATTTGGGCCTATATTTTTTAAATTATCAAGTATTTTTTTTGAAATGTACAGTTATGTTAAAAGTGCATGGAATAAATCAGCTGTCTTTGCACATAAAGCTAGCTACTGAAATGACTTTCTGTGAACTAAATTATTCAAAGCCCCAGTTGAGATGTAAATTATGTGTTTCAATAATAGAGAAGAAGTTATAGTTCCCATTATTGGGTTACTGACTGAGGAAAATTTTAGCCTTGCTGTCCAAAGAATTCTCAATCATGCTGCTAAGAGCATTTCATAATTTGAGCATAAAGTTTAATTTAATCAAAGGATGAGACCTTAAAAAGTTCATGTTGAGACAAACTCTAAAAACACTGTTAGGATTATCTATAGATGCTAACCAACATGTAACCAACTCTAGGGATTCTTGTCCAAATGGAAACATAAAGGTGGGTATAATTTGAAAACATTCCCTTGGTAATTTTAATAAATGTTTCTCATATTATACTTTGAATTCCTTGAGGATCATAAAACCAATGTAAATTAAAGAAGTACATACAAAATATTAAAATATTTTGGGGGAGATACAGGTAATGAAACATATTCCAAGTTTTGACACTTTTTTTTATAAATACTTATATTAGAAGATTAGAAAAAATAAGACAAGGATAATTAAAGGATAAAAAAAAAGATAGAAAAAATATGAAAGAAAAATATGGGAGTCCATAAAAAAGAAAAAAAAAGCAATCAGAGGGAACAACATTAGGACCAGGAAAATAAGAATAGTCATAGTCATAGAAGTAGTTTCACTCACTCCACTACTTTTTATATTTATCTATTTACTATTATTTTGTCATTTGCTCTTGAAAATTAGTTTTATCTCATTCCTATACCTAATACTTGTTAGAAAAAGCAAATTGTTTTATGAGATTTATATCATAATGAAAACCATCTTTCTTATGAATCACTCTTTCCACAGTTTTGGTTTCTTGTTTACTGAAGCAATGAGTTTATGCTATTTTACTTAAAATATTTTTGTACTACTTCTTGATTTTCCAGCCTATCCACTCTGTCCATATACTGGTAACCATGGCCCACGGCTCCATCACTTCATGACAAATATATGAAAAAAAAAGTGAAAACAGAGGCAGAATTAATTTTCTTGGGCTCCCAAATCACTGCAGATGGTGACTGCTTCATGAAATTTAAAGATTCTTGGAAGAAAATCTATGACATACCTAGATAGCATATTAAAAAGCAGAGATATTGCTTTATTGATGAAAGTCCATACAGTCAAAGCTATTGTTTTTCAGTAGTTAAGTACATACGTGAGTGACTGAAAGTCATGTTCAACACTTCATGACCCCATGGACTATAGCCCACCAGTGTCATCTGTCCATGGAATTCTTCAGGCAAGAATACTGAAGTGAGTTGCCACTTTTTTCTCCAGGGGATTTTCCCAATCCAGGAATTGAATGTGGGTCTCATGCATTTTAGGCAGATTCTTTACCATCTGAGCCACCAGGGAGGGAGATATGAAATAAAGAAGGCTGAGTGCCAAAAAATTGATGCTTTTGAACTATAGTGCTGGAGAAGACTCTTGAGTGTCCCTTGGACTGCAAGGGGATCAAAGAAGTCAATCTTAAAGGAAATCAACCTTGAATATTCATGGAAGGACTGATGCTAAAGCTGAAATTCCAATCCCTTGGCCACCTGATGTGAAAAGATGACTCATTGGAAAAACCCTGATGCTGGGAAAGATTGAGGGCAGGAGGAGAAGGGGCAACAGAGGATGAGATGGTTGGATGGCATCACTAACTCAATGGACATGAGTTTGAGCAAAGTTCAGGAGATGGTAGACAGGGAAACCTGGTGTGCTGTAACCCATGAGTTTGCAAAGAATTGGACACAACTTAGATACTGAGTAACAATAAACCATATTATTGGATTTACATATAATTTTACTTCAAGATCTATAAATTTCCTAAGATGAAATGGGAAAATCCACTTTCAACCTCTTCTCATACACCAGTATTGATTTCTTCAATTTTGCCAGGTTATTAATATAGGTTAATAGGCAGCATTTTTCAATTATTAATAACGACTGAAAATATTATTCAATTGGAGGCAGGTAGTGTACTAGGATTTTATTTCCTCTTTATCATTTGCTTGTTTAGTTTTCTTCATATGTGATTATAATCTTGTCCTCCAGCTTGCTTGAAAATGTAAATTTTCATTTGTCTTCCAGCCACACTCCAACATTCTGTCCCTGACAGGGTTTGCTTTTCTCCAGGCTTAGTTGTAATCCTAAAGGCTCCCTATGTCATTACCCTGAGGGTTCTTTTCATCTTTTTTTCTTTGCTGGATAACAGTTTCTTCCCTTTCCTTTCTCCCATTTTCTGACCAAGTTATCCTTCATCTTCATGAGAAAGATTATATAGAAGATACAGTTTCAAGATATTGTTTCTCTAAAAGAGTCTTTGGTCTACTGCCTATCTGAATCTTAATTTATCTGAACATAAAATTTTAGGTTAAAAAGATCCTTTGAGTTTTCAATGTATTTCTCAACAGTTCTCTACCTTCTAATTCTGATATTGTTAAAAATCCATTGCTATTGTAATTTCTTGAGTTTTTGTTTGTGACCTTTTAGTTCAGTGGGAGTGTTTTTTTAGTCTCTAGAGTTCTAAAATTTCATAATGTTATATATTCATGGAACATTTTAAGCTTCCTTTTCCCAGTCAATCAGTAAGCCCTTTCAATCTAGACATTTAAGTCTTCCTGTCAATAATATTTGGAATGCTCTGGTGGATCAGATGGTAAAGAATCACCTGCAATGCAGGAGATGCATGTTCAATCCCTGGGTCTGGAAGTTCTCCTGGAGAAGGGAATGTCTACCCACTCCAGTATTTTTTTTAATTAAATTTAATTATTTTTTAATTGAAGGATAATTGCTTTTCCATATTGTGTTGATTTCTGCCAAATATCATTGTGTTACCCAGACTCATGGTAAAACTGATAAACTAATAATAATAATAATAAACATTTTTATTGAATTTTAAACATGTACATCATTAAGCTCTCTGTGCCTCATTTTCTTTGTCTCTTTATGGATGTAGTAATAGTACTAACCTTGTAAGATGTTAGAAAAGTGCCTACTGCTTATTTTTAAATGTTCCTGAAACCATCTTATACTAGGATGAAAGGCATCAAAATAGAACTATATGATACTATCAATGTCTAAAAGCAGCCATGGAGGAAACTCTTGCTCTCTCAAACTCTACTTTTCATACTCTTTCTCCTAAACACACACACACAGTAGAAATGCTTGGGGATTCTTGGAAAAGGAAACTAAATTTCATAAACAAATCTTCAAGGTGGTTTAAAATAACAGCAAAAATATATGCTAGTGTTGGCATATATTTAACGAATTAAATTTCTGTATAGCATATCAATGTTTGCAGAGGCAAAAAGGTTACGTCCCTCAGAATTATAAAATAAGGGATGAGTTTTGGAATACACAAGCTGAGATGTAGACAAGCACTGAATTTGAAACAAAATAAAGCACAACCTTAATATCTTTAGAAGATTCTTATAATGGAAGTCTTTATGCTAAAGCTTATTCTTAATTCTAGCCTTGCTCTTTAAACGTTTAACTTAAAAGGGACAACTCATCATTCAAAAGCTTGTTGAGTGCCTACTATGTGCACAGCTTGAAAGCAGCAGAATCAGGCACCTCTGACATTTTGATTGTTTGATCTGATTTTCTGTCACCTGTCTCTCAGGCTCCCCCGAGAGAGAAAACCTGAAAGTCGCAAGCTGTACCCTCTATTCAGGAAAATCTTAATGAGACCTAGCAGTTTAGGCTCACAACCTAAAATCAGACCTGATTTTTATGGCGTTTCTTTTAGAATGAGCATTGGTCTTTTCTCGATGCTGTTTTTTAGGTCCTTTATTGTTAGTCATTTATTTTTACATGTTTTTACTTGAAAAAGTTAATGAAAACTTGATTTTCTCAGATGAATGATTATAGTAGATCCTGATCTCAATTATTACTACAAAGTTGTTTGAGAAATACAAACTTACAAATCTTCACTTTTAAACTAGGGAAAATCTAAAGTTATTTGTAGATTTTTATTTACATGTATTATTAAGTTTTCGTTTGTCCATTTCTTCAATTTAACCTTACAATTTATAAAGCTGTTTTTTATTGTACTTTTCCTTTAATTAAAAATTTTTGAGTTATTTTATTTTGCTTCATTTATCTCGTCTGATGCTAAATTTTTCATTCGTATATATTTGTGTTGATAGATTATTTTTCATTATTTGATATTACTGTTATTTAGTTTATCATTACTCTGCTGCTGCTGCTGCTAAGTCACTTCAGTCGTGTCCGACTCTGTGTGACCCCATAGACGGCAGCCCACCAGGCTTCCCCATCCCGGGGATTCTCCAGGCAAGAACACTGGAGTGGGTTGCCATTTCCTTCTCCAATGGCATGAAAGTGAAAAGTGTATGTGAAGTAGCTCAGTCGTGTCCAGCTGTTCGCGACCCCATGGACTGCAGCCTACCAGGCTCCCCCGTCCATGGGATTTCCCAGGCAAGAGTACTGGAGTGGGTTGCCATTGCCTTCTACCCATATAGTTTTAAGAATCATGCTAGGATTCAGATCAGGTATTCTAATTGGCAAACACAAAATAAAAATCTCTTTACATACAGTTGAGCCCAAAGCAGATCTCCAGGTCTAAGGTCTGAGATTTCAAGTTTTATATTTCAAGAATATAAAGGAATATTATCAAATTGGATGATTTTAGAAAGTTGAGGTATGGAGCTACATATTAGAAACCGCATGGAGGTCTAATCATCCACTATACTTCTTTCTTGTCAAGGAGAGATTTTGAGTTTGTAGTACTTGAAGTCTATAAAATTTGGGTTTTTTTAAAAAGAGACATTTATTAGTAATATATATACATTTGGGGCTGTTCTCAAGGCCTTGGAAATGCATTTTGTGAATTAGAGACTCCAAAGCTTAAGCTTTATTTGATTCATGATAAATCCATCTCTGTACATGGATGACATTTCCAATGAGGGTAATTTTAGATAGATTGTATGTTTTAGCATTACCTAATATAACTACTTGATAAGAGAGTTATCCCAATACTAAAATACATTATGTGCTGAGACTTCTGAAAACTGTTTTAAAACCATGTTGTGGTGAGAACAGGAACTTTATTAAATTTATAGGTGATATAATTGGAATATTTCATTGAATGGGATAGGGAAAGCTGAGCTAGGAGAAATGAGCTAAGAAGTAGAGAGTAGGATTGTGACTGGAAAACTGATAAATGTGATGCTCAGAGACAAAATACCTTGGAAAAATAATGATTATTTCATATAAACTGTGTAAATAAATTCAGAAAGTTTTTAATTGATAAAAATAACATTAAATAAAAGAGGCAAAAACTTACAAGCGGAAAAAAATAGCAAAAGTACAGTCAGTTTCAAACATAATAATAATATGTTAAATGGCTTGGATTTAATGAGAAATTATTCATTTTATTATCAGATGAATGTCTTAAAGTAAAGCTGCAGAATAGATTTTTATGGGCCTCTTCCTTGGCCTACATTTGACCTGCTCCTTTTAAAAAATTCAAATGTCACATTTTTTCACCCTTAGAAATGACAGATTCATCTTTAAATGGCTTAATCTGAGGGTTAGTAATTCTACATAGAAGCATAAGCCCATGACGATAGAAAAAATCAAGAAAAAAGAGATTCGTATAAAAGAAATGATTGGTATTATAAAAGTTATTCAAAAAAATGTGCACATATCTAAGGACCAAATAATTCTGTACCATGTCATGCAGTGAAGTGAAGTAACAGTATTATAAATGTGATTACACTTCTTGAGATAACATTCACTTAATTGTAAACTGACTTGAATATCATATTATCATTAGAAAAGCACTTTAAATTAAAATAGGTAAGAATTAATCTTGGGAATAGACTTGTTGGGAATTTTAAAGTGTCAAGCCAAAATAATAAATTATTGTGTATTTGTAGAAAATTTTTTAAACAATCATAATGCCTAGGTCAAATAACAGATGGATTGGGACAACAGATGGACAGTTTTTCTCACAGACTGAATACCTAGATACCACAAGCACCCACATGGAAAATGAGGGTACACTGATCTAATTCAATAGCTAAATTATTTATTGTACATAATAGAATGGTGAAAATTTCTTTATGATTGAAATTAAGTAAACTAGACAAAATAAAAGACTGTAATGAAGTAATTAAATTGATTCATAAAATGAAAATACTGAAAAGCTACTAGAAATGTAGCAGGTTCTACTTATGAGGAACTATTCATTCTATTTATCTATTTTAAATTACTTTTCTAGAATTAGTGAATGTTTATATGTGGACTTGTTTACTTAGTATAGCTATCATAAACACAAGTATAAAAATATGTAACTAGCAGTTTATAACTAGGCTGATCATTAATAAATATAATTATATGAATTTTATAGATGCTGTGGGACTAATTGTCCATGATTTAGGTCCAAAAATTAGTAAATTAATTATTTCTGTAGCTTGTGATTTTGAACTTCATGTTATATCTACAAAAGGAAATATGAGAAAATTGTCTTGTTAAATATTTTTAATTATTATACTAGTACAAAATGCAAACAAGTTAGTATTTACTCCAAAGAGATTACTATAAATGTCCAACTTGTTGCAGTAGCTATTATTTCTTATTTCTTTAAAATAGCATTTTATCACCTCCCGAAAGGGAAAAAAGAGAGCTCTGAAAAATATACTATTCTGATTAAAATGTTAATATATGATAGCTGTAAAAATTTAGAGTAATATTTGACTAGCAGCAATCCAATTGGGATAAGAAAGAAGCATGGATATAAACCCTCATACTCAATTGGACACTCTAGTACCAATTCTGTTACCAGTGGGCACCAGGGGATCTATTGACCTTGAAATACTTATGTTTATTTTCTGCAACATGTCAGTGGCCTGACTGGTCTCATTTGATGTCTATTTTATGATTTGATATTTTTTATTCCTATGATGTTATAATTTCATATACTGGAAATACTACAGTAATAAAAAAGCAACAAGAAATAGTATCAGCAGTCAGAAGAATATCAAAGATTTAGAAGAATCCTATTGGAACACAAGCACTGAAATATGAGATAATATTTTAGAGACATGGCAGGTGACTTGAGGTACTTTGAACACAGATCTTGAGAAAAGACACTACAAAGTAATAAACAGGAGGATTTGAATCCAGAAAATGTGCTGTAGGATCTTTGTTCAGTCAGATCCCTTCTCTTTCACACAGTCACACACACATACACCTCCCACATAGCTATTGCCAAAATTTCCAGCTTTCCTAGTGGCAGCCTATTCTCTGTGGGATTTGTTTGCATTTTGATGTGTGCCAATCAACCCCCATTTTCAAAGAAATCAAGTATAGCTCCTTCCTCTAGTGATAATTCAGGTTCTAGATATGATTTGATTTTTCAGCTATGATATATAAGCTATGATGATAATATAGGATAATTGGAACCCAACAAATTTCTTAAAGAATAATTAAGAAACAAGACCAAACAACTAATCTACAAAATAATTATGCAGAGTAAACGCTATGTTTACATATATATGTGTGTGTGTGTATACACATACATATAGTATATGTACATTCATACACAGACACACACATCCACATCAACAATGTAACTATATATTTCAGTATTTACTGGTTGCAAAGTTTATTATGAAATCCCTATTAGGTGAAAAGAATGGAAGAGGAATCCAAATCAGGAATTTTTAAAGTATATATTATATGCTAACCTTTGGAAAATAATGACTAAAATAATAAATTAGCAAAAATGCTACTAAAAGTGAGATCTCTGATAGGGATATTCATATTCAGTGGATATGTGGAAAAATTTGTTACAGAATTACAAAGAGAAGATTAATCCAGGAGACAGGAAATAAAAGTGTTTAGGTTTCTTCCCACATGAGGCATAATTTCATATTAGGGCAAAATCAGGGGATAATTATTTGTGCTGAGAACAGAATTTGATGATTTCCACTGCCATTGCAGTGGCAGGGGGTGGGGGCAGGCAAATAAAAGAAAAAAGCAAGAGGAAGCAATTTTACTTCACCCACATTACTTAGAACACAATTATAGTGGAGATAATATGCAGGGGTATGCCTGGAAAAAATGAAAATATTTGTGCAGATATTTAAAAGGTACCATAAGAGGCTGTAAATCTCTGTAGAAAACCAAAGTTTCTTACTAATATTGAACTTTGAGAAACTGAAACAACAGATCTTGAGAAATTCCTGCAGATGTTAATAATAAAATGATTCCAGGGTAAGAAACTATATATGTGCGTAGGCAGAAAAGAATTATCAAAAGGGATTAAAAGAAGAGAAGAAAAACAGAATCTGAACACAAAACATTAGTTTGTCACTTCTTGTTATTGACTTTAGCCGTTCCTTAATGAGTGGGGAATTAGAAATCATTATGGATACACCTATTGTTTGTCTGGTATTAGTAGACAAAAACGCAGCTCCTGACAGCTGGGAGTGGTTCTGGAACTATCAGCTCTCCTGGCTTCATTTTGCTGACTTAGTCCTGGTGCTCACAGCTAATGAACATAAACCATTTTACAGAACGCAACATCAAGACCAGGCCACTCTGTGACTGTGATTGAAAGAGATAAAATAAGACCACTCTGCAATCATTTCCTCAAAACAGAAGCAGAACATTGTCTAAACCACAAATACACCAACCATCTACCTATCCTAGCATCCTATCATTCTGTGAAAGACAGATATGTGTGTGTGTGTGTGTGTGTGTGTATACACACATTGATATATACACACTGCTGCTTCTTCCTGACCAGATAGAGACCAAAACAAAGCCTCTTTTCCTTGACTCCACTCATAAGCTACCTAAATGTGTGGGTCCTGAGTCGTGTCCCATTCTTTGCGACACCATGGACTGTAGTCTGCCAGGCTCCTCTGTTCATGGGATTTTTCAGGCAAGAATATTAGAATGGGTTGCCATTTCCTCTTGCAGGGGATCTTCCTGAGCCAGGGACCAAACCAACATCTCTGACTTCTACATTGCAGGTGGATTCTTTACTGCTGAGACATTGGGGAGGTTGCCTAACACAAACCAAAATCCTAGAAGTTCCTTATGGTATTTCCATCTCCTTCAGCATGAGGTCTCTATCATTGTGTCACACAATAAGCCAACTTTGAATAGATACATTCCTATAGATATTTAGCTAGAGGACGTTGACCAGTATCATAAGTGAAAGTGAAGTCACTCAGTTGTGTTTGACTCTTTGCGTCCCCATGCATTGTAGCCTGAGGTTCCTCTGTCTATGGGATTTTCCAGGCAAGAATACTGGAGTGGGTTGCCACTTCCTTCTCCAATCATAAAGATTAAGTCATTAAAATTTTCCCCTCCTCACTTTAATGTCAGAAATAGATGTCTAGATTGGAAATATTTGCCTATTTATTGCATTCAAGAGCTGGGTCCTAAGAGCTTAACTAGGTGTTCAACACATATCTACTAATTCATGGATATTCAAGCTGTTGTGGTAATATGCAGAGAGCTGCAACTTGTTCAGCTGCCTATATATGAATGTATACTCTTCTAAGTAAAATTTTCTTATGTTCTAGCAGAGATCATAATTACTGTGTTTTGTTTGTTTGTAAGAAGCTTCCAAAAGAAACTGAGGCTTTTGAAAAGAAATGAAATATCAATAGTTCTGATGCAGTACATTTTATTTTTTTGCTCCCAAACTGCTTAGCAGTAGACCTGGTAAGAACTTGTGTATGGTTCCTGCCCAAGTTTTTTAATGATATATCTTTGATAACTTATTTTAAAAGCCCATGCAGAGATTTTGAGACATTGTGACTTATCTTTTTCCACCCATTTATCAGGTTATTTTTTGACTTCATAAAGTGAAGGGTTAATGCAGCCACAATAGGGAAAGTGGAGATGTGCTGCTTGCAAACAGGATGTTCTGCCAAGGAGATGGACACAGCCTTGAGATTAACGGTCCCTTGCTAATAAGGGAACATTCCCTTCTTGTGATAAGGGCTCTGGACAGACTCTGCAGTAAGCTGGAATTTCACTGCCTTTTGCTGTACGATAACATTTATGCACATGCGCTGTACTGAACAAGTTTGGTCATACAGTCTGGAATTCTGCCCAGGGGGGCTATATAAAAATAAACCACGAGCTTGCTTGCTTGTGTAGTTATTATTTTTCCTCTGGCCAGAGTCTGTCTGTCTCTTGTATGTCTTGTATGTCCTGTATGTGTTATGTCATTTCACTCGTAATCTCCAGAAATCTCCTGCAATAGAGTATTTACAATTTCACTTTTGTACAAGTGAGTGCAAGTGAACTACAGCAGAAATGCAACTGTAGCAGAAATGCAACCTGGCTTCACAGCTAGGGGCATGTAACCTA
Source organism: Capricornis sumatraensis (assembly GCF_032405125.1). Lineage (NCBI taxonomy): Eukaryota > Metazoa > Chordata > Mammalia > Artiodactyla > Bovidae > Capricornis > Capricornis sumatraensis. Next base: position 42,555,679 of record NC_091081.1, on the reverse strand, counting down.
GATTAAAACTGCCTGGGTTTGAATGACTGATCTACCATGTGCAATAAATGTCTACTTGTCAGTTATTTTTTTCCTTTGTTCCTTAATTTGTTTTAGGTATGAAGTTAATCATAGTATCTACCTTTTATAGGTTCTTCAAAAATTAAATGAGTTAATATGTGCAAAGCTATAGAACAGTACTAGCACACAACAGGCACTGAATTAATATTGTTAAATATTTATAGAAAACCTTGACCCTCACTGCCAATCACAATATGCTTAAAATCATATATTTATTAAGTATATTTCTAGACTACTCCATGTGTTTACTCTTATTCATCTGTACAGAATATAATTGCAAAAATGAAGAATATTGTTTGGTTCTTATACACTTTTGTCAGGTGTTTTGAAGGTATAATTTATGCAGAGTAATTTAATCTGTATGCAGCATGAAGTATAGAGATTCATGTTTGTTTTGCATATGAATATTTAGTTGTTTGTATACCATTTGTTAAGAAAAATCTACCCTATTTCCTTGACTTGCTTTTGCTCCTTTGTCACAGCAATTGACCATATTTCTGTGAATCTTACTCTAGACCATTTATTCTAATCAACAAGTATGTAAATTTTCTTATAACTATAGTGTCTTGATTATTATAACTAAATACTAAGCCATAAAGTCAGGTACAGTGAACTACCTATCACTTAAATTTAGTTAAGTGGGGCATTGTTCTTTTTCAATTTTTTAAAATTAGGCTAACTCATTTGTCCTTCCTATGATATTGTGTTAGTTTCTGCCATACATCAACATGAATTAGCCATAGGTATACATATGACCACTTCCTCTGAAACCACCCTCCCACCTCCCACCCCTCTAGGTTGTCACAGAGCACCCAGTTTAAACTTCTACATCATACAGCAAATTCCCACTGGCTATCTATTTTATATATGGTAATATATATGTTTCCATGCTACTTTCTGATTTCGTCCCAACCTCTCCTTCCCCTGTTATGTCCATAAGTCTATTCTCTATGTCTACATCTCCATTGCTGCCCAGCAAATAAGTTCATTAATATTATCTTTCTAGATTCCATATATAGGTATTAAATAACAATATTTGTTTTTCTCTTTCTGACTTACTGCACTATGAATAATAGGCACTAGGTTCATCCACCTCATTAGAATTGACTCAAATGTGTTCCATTTTATGACTGAGTAATATTCAATTTTATATATAATATGTGCCAGAGTTTCTTTATCCATTCATCCATTGATGGACATCTAGGTTGTTTCCATGTCCTAGCCATTGTACATTCAGCTCAGTTCAGTTTAGTCACACAGTCATGTCCAAAACTTTGCAACTCATGGACTGCAGCACACCAGGCTTCCCTGGCCATCACGAAATCCCAGAGCTTACTCAAACTCATGTCCATCAAGTCAGTGATACTATCCAACCATTCCGTCCTCTGTTGTCCCTTTCTCCTCCCACCTTCAATCTTTCCCAGCATCAGGTTCTTTCCCAATGAGTCAGTTATTCGCATAAGCAGGCCAAAGTATTGGAATTTCAGGTTCAGCATCCATCCTTCCAATGATTATTCAGGACTCATCTCGTTTAGGATGGACTGGTTGGATCTCCTTGCAGTCCAAGTGACTCTCAGGAGTCTTCTCCAACACCACAGTTCAAAAGCATCAATTCTTCAGTGCTCAGCTTTCTTTATAGTCCAAATCTCATATCCATTACAAGACTACTGGAAAAAAAAACAGCTTTGATTAGATAAATTTTTTGTTGGCAAAATAATATCTCTACTTTTAATATGCTGTTTAGGTTGGTCACAGCTTTTCTTCCAAGAAGCAAGCATCTTTTAATTTCACGGCTGCAATCACCATCTGCAGTGATTTTGGAGCCCCTCAAAATAAAGTCAGCCACTGTTTCCTCTGTTTCCCCATCTATTTGCCATGACATGATGGGACTGGATGCCATGGTCTTAGTTTTCTGAATGTTGAGTTTTAAGCCAACTTTTTCACTCTCCTCTTTCACTTTCATCAAGAGGATCTTCAGTTTTTCTTCACTTTCTGCCATCTGGGTGGTATCATCTGTATTTCTGAGTCTCCCAACAATCTTGACTCCAGCTTGAGCTGCATCCATCCAGCCTGGCATTTCGCTTGATATACTCTGCATATATGTTAAATAAGCAGAGTGACAATCTACAGCCTTGAGGTACTCCTTTCCAGATTTGAAATCAGTCTGTTGTCCCATGTCCAGATCTAACTGTTGATTCTTGACCTTCATACAGATTTCCCAGGAGGCAGGTCAGGTGGTCTGGTATTCCCATCTCTTGAAGAATTTTCCACAGTTTGTTGTGGTCCACACAGTCAAAGACTAGAGATCTCTTTAAGAAAATTAGAAATACCAAGGAAACATTTCATGCAAACATATGCTCAATAAAGGACAGAAATGGTATGGACCTAAAGAAGCAGAAGATATTAAGAAGAGGTGGCAAGAATACACAGAAGAACTGTACAAAAAAGATCTTCACGATCCAGATAATTAAGATGGTGTGATCACTCACCCTAGAGCCAGACACCGTGGAATGTGAAGTCAAGTGGGCCTTAAGAAGCATCACTATGAACAAAGCTAGTGGAGGTGATGGAATTTCAGTTGAGCTATTTCAAATCCTAAAAGACGATGCTGTGAGAGTGCTGCACTCAATATGCCAACAAGTTTGGAAAACTCAGTAGTGGTCACAGGACTGGAAAAGGTCAGTATTCGTTCCAATCCCAAAGAAAGGCAATGCTAAAGAATGTTCAAACTACCATACAATTGTACTCATCTCACACGCTAGTAAAGTAATGCTCAAAATTCTCCAAGCTGGCTTCAGCAACACATGAAGTGCGGACTTCCAGATGTTCAAGCTGGTTTTACAAAAGACAGAGGAACCAGAGATTAAATTTCCAACATCTGCTGGATCATCAAAGAAGCAAGAGAGTTCTATTTCTGCTTTATTTACTATGCCAAAGCTTTTGACTGTGTGGATCACAATAAACTGTGGAATATTCTGAAAGAGATGGGAATACCAGACAACCTGACCTGCCTCTTGAGAAAGCTGTATACAGGTCCAGAAGCAACAGTTAGAACTGGACATGGAACAACAGACTGGTTCCAAGTAGGAAAAGGAGGACGTCAAAGCTGTATATTGTCATCCTGTTTATTTAATTTGTATGCATAGTAGATCATGAGATATACTGGACTGGATGAAGCACAAGCCAAAATCAAGATTGCTGGGAGAAATATCGTTAACCTCAGATATGCAGATGATACCACTTTATGGCAGAAAAGTGAAGAAGAACTAAAGAACCACTTGATGAAAGTAAAAGAGGAGAGTGAAAAAGTTGGCTTAAAGCTCAACATTCAGAAAACTAAAATCATGACATCCAGTCCCATCACTTCATGGCAAATAGATGGGGAAACAGTGGAAACAGTGGCTGAATTTTTTTTCAAGGGGCTCCAAAATCACTGCAGTTGGTCATTGAAGCCAGGAAATTAAAAGACTCTCTTACTCCTTGGAAGGAACGTTATGACCAACCTAAACAGCATATTAAAAAGCAGAGACATTACTTTGTCAGCAAAGTGCATGTAGTAAGGCTATGGTTTTTCCAGTTGTCATGTATGGATGTGACAGTTGGACTATAAAGAAAGCTGAGCACAGAAGAATTGATGCTTTTGAAATGTGGTATTGGAGAAGACTCTTGAAAGTCCCTTAGACTGCAAGCAGATCCAGCCAGTCATTCCTAAAGGAGATCAGTCCTGGGTGTTCATAGGAAGGACTGATATTGAAGCTAAAACTCCAAACTTTGGCCAAATGATGCAAAGAGCTGACTCTTGATCTTGATGCTGGGAAAGATTGAGAGCAGGAGAAGGGGACGACAGAGGATGAGATGGTTGGATGGCATCACCAACTCAATGGATATGAGTTTGGGTAAACTGTGGGAGTTGGTGATGGACAGGGAGGCCTGGTGTGCTGCGATTCATGGGGTTGCAAAAAGTCGGACATGACTGAGTGACTGAACTGAACACAGTCAAAGGTTTTGGTGTAGTCAATAAAGCAGAATTAGGTGTTTTTCTGGAACTCTCATGTTTTCTCTGATCCAGCAGATGTTGGCAATTTGATCTCACAAACTACTGAAGCCTGACTTAGAGAATTTTGAACATTACTTTGCTAGCATTTAAGATGAGTGCAACTGTTGGTAGTTTGAGCATTCTTTGACATTGCATTTTTTTGGGGGATTGGAATGAAAACTGAACTTCTCCAGTCCTATGGCCATTGCAGCCATTGTAAGTAATCCTGCAATAAACACTGTAGTACATGGGTCTTAGAAATCTTATTGCTTTTTATATGGTGACATTGCAAGCTTATTTTTAGTTTTAGGATATTTTTTTTCCAGAATATTTGGGATCTTCTATGTAAACAATCATGTCCTGTATCCATAGGGACAGTTATCTATTTCTTCTTTTCAAGCTCTACCTTTTTAAAATGTGTTGCTTTAATGCACTGGCTGAATAGATAACCTTGCCTCATTCCTAAACTGGGAAGATTTCAATTTTTTACCATTTCTGCTTTATTGACTATGTCAAAGCCTTTGACTGTGTGGATCACGAGAAACTGTGGACAATTCTGAGAGATGGGAATACCAGACCACCTAACCTGCCTCTTGAGAAACCTGTATGCAGCTCAGGAAGCAACAGTTAGAACTGGGCATGGAACAACAGACTGGTTCCAAATAGAAAAAGGAGTACGTCAAGGCTGTTTATTATCACCCTGCTTATTTAACTTATATGCAGAGTACATCATGAGAAACGCTGGGCTGGAAGAAGCACAAGCTGGAATCAAGATTGCCAGGAGAAATATCAATCACCTCAGATATGCAGATGACACCACCCAGATGGCAGAAAGTGAAGAGGAACTAAAAAGCCTCTTGATGAAAGTGAAAGAGGAGAGTGAAAAAGTTGGCTTTAAGCTCAACATTCAGAAAACAAAGATCATGGCATCTGGTCCCATCACTTTATGGGACATAGATGGGGAATCAGTGGAAACACTGTCAGACTTTATCTTTTTGGGCTCCAAAATCACTGCAGATGGTGACTGCCTCCATGAAATTACAAGACGCTTACTCCTTGGAAGAAAAGTTATGACCAACCTAGATAGCGTATTGAAAAGCAGAGGCCTTACTTTGGCAACAAAGGTCCCTCTAGTCAAGGCTATGGTTTTTCCAGTTGTCATGTATGGATGCGAGGGTTGGACTGTGAAGAAAGCTGAGCACTGAAGAATTGTTGCTTTTGAACTGTGGTGTTGGAGAAGATTCTTGAGAGTCCCTTGGACTGCAAGGAGATCCAACCAGTCCATTCTAAAGATCAGCCCTGGGTGTTCTTTGGAAAGAATAATGCTGAAGCTGAAACTCCAGTACTTTGGCCACCTCATGCGAAGAGTTGACTCGTTGGAAAAGACTCTGATGCTGGGAGGGAATGGGGGCAGGAGAAGAAGGGGACGACAGAGGATGAGATGGCTAAATGGCATCACTGACTCAATGGACGTGAGTTTGAGTGAACTCTGGGAGTTGGTGATGGACAGGGAGCCCTGGCGTGCTGCAATTCATGGAGTCGCAAAGAGTCGGACACGACTAAGCAATTGAACTGAACTGAACTGAACTGAAGTGTGATGTTAGCCTAAGTTTTTTGTCATTAATAATAGATGTATTATTTTGTCAGATTCTTTTTTTTTTGCCTCAATTACATCAATCACATATTTCCCCCCTTTTTTGGCTAATGTGGTGGATTTTATTGATTTATTTTAGAATATTGAGACAGCCTGGCATTACTGTGATATCCCATATTTGTTTATAATGCATCTTTCCTTTGTATATTGCTATATGGAGTTTGCTAAGATTCTTGAAAAATTCTATGTACGTATTCAAAAAATATATTACCCCTTTGATTTTCTTTAGTTGCACTATCTTTTTCTTTTTTAGTAGGTAATATTGGCCTCAAATGATAAGTGAGAAATATCTCTTTCATGTCTCTTTTTTAGAAGAGATTATACAGGGTTGGTATTATTTCTTCCTAAATGTTTATAAAATTATTAAGCATAAACATATAGGAAGATTTTTAGGAGGTGAACTAAAAATTCAGTTTTTCTTTAATAAAGTTAAAGATATTCAGTCTATAAATTTCATGTTGATGAAGGTTGGTTGTTTGTATTTGATATAAGTTATGAACTGCATGTATGTTGGTAAATTGGCTTACATAGAGTTGTTTAAAGTATTCATTTATTATTTTCATGGCTTTCATGCATAGAAGTCAGTAATCATTTTTATTCTTAATATCATTCATCTGTATTTTCTCTCTTTTATAGTTGTCAGTTTTACCAGAGTTTTATGGATTTATTGATCGTTCCAAGAACATTTATTTAATATCCTTGATTTTTGTACTTTTTTCTGTTTTCATTTCATTCATTTCTAATCCTGTGTTTATTATTTTAATAATTCTAATTGATTGTAATTTCTCTATTTCTGCTGCTTTGTTTAAAAAGGAAATGTAGGGTATTGGTTTGAGATTTTGCTTCTTTTCTAATATAAATACTGAATCCTGTATATTTGCCTATCAGCATTTCTCTATCTGATCCCATAATCTTTAATTTACTGTATTTTATTTTTATTTATTTCAAATTACTGTATCTTCTCCTTATGACTTCATATTTGGCCCATAAATTTCTTGCTCCATTATCCAGTCTAACAATCTATAACATATTTGGGGCACTTACACTATTTACATGGTTTAACTTGAATTTGCTATATTACTGGTACCATTGTCATGTGACTCTTTTTCTTTTTTTCGTTTTTCTAGCAAAGTTCTTCATATGTATTTTCATGTTGTACTTTTTTGAAGTAGCTCACTTGAAACATTAGTCATAGTTTTTAAAAAGTCCTTATATGATAGCTGTAACAACTTGATTATCTCTATGCCTGGTTCTGTGAACCATGTCTTTTCCTGACAATTTGTTGTTTCTTCTTAATTTCATCTTTTAGTGATATATATATATATATATATATATATATATATATAAAACAATGAGTATTTTATGGGCTTCCCTTCCCTCATAGCTCAGTTGGTAAAGAATCTGCCTGTGATGCAGGAGACCCTGGTTGGATTTCTGGGTAGGGAAGAGCTGCTGGAGAAGGGATAGGCTATCCACTCCAGTATTCTTGGGCTTTCCTTGTGACTCAGCTGGTAAAGAATCCACTTGCAATGCAGGAGACCTGGGTTCGATCTCTGGGTTGGGAAAATACCCTGGAGAGTGCAAATGCCTACCCACTCTAGTATTCTGGCCTGTAGAATTCCATGGTCTGTATAGTCCTTGGGATCACAAAGAGTTGGAGAACATTGGAAACTATACTAAACAGAGTTATGCATTTTTCTTTCTCAGGCTCTTGGTGTGAAGATTAAATTCAGTCCACATTTGAGCAGGTTTGAGTTTTGTTATTATGTAATAACCTCAAGACGCCACAAACTTACAGCTTCCCAGTTGGTGCTAGTGGTAAAGAACTCAGCTGCTAATGCAGGAGACACAAGAGAGGTGGGTTTGATCCCTGGGTTGGGAAGATCCCCTGATGGACATGGCAACCCACTCCAGTATTCTTGCCCGGAGAATCCCATGTACAGAGGAGTCTGGCAGGCTAAAGTCCATGGGGTCGCAAAGAGTCAGACACGACTGAAGTGATTTAGCACACAAGAACCACAAACTTCGAATTCCGTCAGAGGCAGAATGCTAACTCATCCTTAGCATCTCACCCTCTGCTACTGTAGTGCCTGTCGACCTGAATCACAGTGCTCTTCTTCCACATTCTTGTCCCCCCTTCCAGCTGTAGATTACTATGTTTTACTAAACATGTGTTTAGTGTTAGGGACAGGATAGTTTCCAGTTTTCCTGGCATTGTTGCAGATCCTGGGCCTCAGGGACAAAGCTTTCTTTAGCATTTTTGTGCCTCCTTCTCATGGCAGCCAAACTCTTCCCTGAGTCTGCAGATCTTGGATTGGAATGGAGTTTACATATCATCCCAGGGGAGGAGCCTAATTCTGGCTTTTTGTATAGCCTCTTCAGCCTAAGATGTTCTACTTCTTCCTTAGTACTATATCACTTGTGTTTTCCTTCTCCAGGACAGTACATTATCCTCAGGGCTCTTTAATTGCGAGAGTTTCCTGCTACTGTTCCACTAGCTTAAGAACATATTTAATAAGAGACTAGAGTCTGAAATATGGTGAGATTTTGTGTACCACTTTAGGGGCTTAATAAGTTTCCTGTTTGGCTCTTGAGAACATTGCTGTTGACTCATATTAATAAGCTAACAGAAGTTAGAAGACAATTCCCTGTGTGTAGGGAAAAATGTTAGGGAGTCATTTGTTATCTTTTGTTTTTCATAACTGCCTGGTAAGCCTTTCTCCAGAAGGAAAATGTCAGGGTATTGTTCTCCCAAACCATTGCAGTTTCCTTAAACTCACTGGCTGCTGGATCTCCATCTTCCACCTGGTTTGATCTATTAAAAACAGTGTCTGCCTTTTCCCTATGGGTCTTCAGGTGTAAGAAGAACTAGTGTGAACATGAATCTTATTCTGCATCTGGAGCTATGAATAATACAAGCAGTTTCTGAACCAAGAGTTTGTGTATTCTGCCAACATCTATGAAATTATGGCAAGCTAAAATTTTAGCTTTGAAAGTAGGTAAAATCTCAGACTTTTCTTTGTTTGAGACAGCAAAAATTTGTAGTACCTTATTAAACTTCTTAATTTTGGCAATATGATGAATGGAAAATGCACTTTGTATATTTAATATGGATTTTTCTGATAACAATTATATTGATCATCTTTTTGTGTTTTTGTCTTTTCTGTCTTTCCATTCTCAATTGCTGTTGTTGATTTGTTAAAATTATTAATATTAACTATTAATCCTCTAAAGTGTATGCACCAAATATTTTCTTCCTCTAAACTACTCATATGTAGACTTTAGAAATGATGCTTTGGTTATAGTAAAATGTTTACTAACATTTTCCTTCTTTTTTTTTTTTTCTTGTCTTTTTAAAATATGGCTTTCTTTCTCAAGGTTTAAAAGATATTCTCCTATATTCTCTTCTGAATCTAGAAAAGTACATCTAATATTAGATATATTTGTAATTTTATAGTCATTATAATTTTTAAGTTGAAGTCCTTTTATTTTGAGATTCATTATGTAGATGACGTTGATTTCTTACAAATTGGGAGTCATTTTTATATGTAATATTTTCCAAATACACATGAATAATTTGTAAAAGCTGCTCTATTAATCTAATAATTTATTATTGATTACATTACTATTTTATTACTACTTGTAATTTGGTACTTTATATGGTAAAGTCTGTTTCTTCTTCTGTTTTTTCAATTTTATCTTCATTATTCTTTCATGTTAACTTTGCTTGATGAAGTTGAAAATTTGTTCAACAAATTTTAAAATAATTATATAGGAATTTTAGATTGGATTAGAATTATGACTTAGTTTAGAATGTCTAGCATCTTTATACTGTTGATTCTCCCTGTCTTTAAATCAGGTTATATCATATATAATTTATTCATATTTTTATTATTGTGCTTATACAAAGTTTCAGTATTTTATTCCGATATGTTATGGATTCTTCTGAGATTTATTCCTAAGTACTTTGTGTTTTGAGGCTTCCTAGGTGACTCATTGGTAAGGAATCTGCCTGCCAATGCTAGAGAAACAAGCAATGTGTGTTCAATTCCTGGGTTAGAAAGATCCCCTGCAATAGGAAATGGCAACCCACTCCAGTATTCTTGCCTGAAAAATCCTGTGGACAGAGGAACTTGATGGGCTGCAGTCCATGGGGTTCCAAGGAGTTGGACATAACCGAGCAACCAAACACACACCTAAACACACACACATTTTGTAGTTTACAGTTGCAATTGGTATTGAACTTATATTCCTAACTGTCCATGACTAAATTAGGAGAGGCAGTAAAACTTAGAGGTTCAATCAGTGGGCTTCAGAGCCACAGTGAAGCCTTGTTTTGTCACTTATTAGCGCTATAACAGTGAAGAAATTAATTTTAATTTTTTTGTGTCTCAGTTTTCCTCATTTAAAAGTGAAGAAAATAATAGCATTTATTTTGAAAAGTTATCAAGCTTAAAAATTACAATTAAATGAGGTAATACATGAAAAGAATCTCTAATACTACTTGACATCTTTAATATAATCAGTAAATGTTATCCTGTTTTATGAAGACACTTATTTTTTTTTATGATTCTTGTTTGATTTAAACCTGGATGTTAGGTGTACAACCATATAGTCTAGAATAATGACTTATATTTCTTCCTCTCAACAAACATTCCATTTCTTTCTTTCTTTCTTTCTTTTTTTTTTTTTTTTTTGAATCACTTGTGGAGTATTTTTTATTTTTTTTTATTTGTTTATTTATTTTTAGTTTATTTTACTTTACAATACTGTATTGGTTTTGCCATACATTGACATGAATCCACCACGGGTGTATACAAGCTCCCAATCCTGAATCCCCCTCCCACCTCCCACCCCATATCATCTCTCTTGGATCATCCCCATGCACCAGCCCCAAACATCCTGTATCCTGTATCGAACATAGACTGGCACTTCGTTTCTCACATGATAGTATACATGTTTCAATGCCATTCTCCCAAATCATCCCACCCTCTCCCTCTCCCTCAGAGTCCAAAAGTCCATTCTATACATCTGTGTCTCTTTTGCTGTCTTGCATATGGGGTCATTGTTACCCTCTTTCTAAATTCTGTATATATATATGTCAGTATACTGTATTGGTGTTTTTCTTTATGGCTTACTTCACTCTGTATAATCAGCTCCAGTTTCATCCATCTCATTAGAACTGATTCAAATGTATTCTTTTTAATGGCTGAGTAATACTCCATTGTGTATATGTACCACAGCTTTCTTATCCATTCATGTATTGATGGACATCTAGGTTACTTCCATGTCCTGGCTATTATAAACAGTGCTGCGATGAACATTGGGGTACATGTGTCTCTTTCAATTCACTTTCTAACACCACACACAAAAATAAACTCAAAATGGATTAAAGATCTAAACGTAAGACCAGAAACTATAAAATTCCTAGAGGAGAACATAGGCAAAACACTCTCCGATATAAATCACAGCAGGATCCTCTATGATCCACCTCCCAGAATTCTGGAAATAAAAGTAAAAATAAACAAGTGGGATCTAATTAAAATTAAAAGCTTCTGCACAACAAAGGAAACTATAAGCAAGGTGAAAAGACAGCCTTCGGAATGGGAGAAATTAATAGCAAATGAAGCAACTGATAAACAACTAATCTCAAAAATATACAAGCAACTTGTGCAGCTCAACTCCAGAAAAATAAACAACCCAATCAAAAAATGGGCCAAAGAACTAAATAGGCATTTCTCCAAAGAAGACATACGGATGGCTAACAAACACATGAAAAGATGCTCAACATCACTCATTATCAGAGAAATGCAAATCAAGACCACAATGAGGTACCATTTCACACCAGTCAGAATGGCTGTGATCCAAAAGTCTACAAGCAATAAATGCTGGAGAGGATGTGGAGAAAAGGGAACCCTCTTACCATTTATTTATTTATTTATTTATTTATTTATCATTACATTGGCTTCAACCTCTCTTACAATGTTAGTGTGAGTGTGAGAGCCCGAATCTGGTCTATTTCTGATAAAAGTATTTCTAATATTTAGACATCATACATTATCTTTACTATTTATTTTTGTGCACACTTTTCCTGTGTAAGAAAGCTTGTCCTCATTATAATTTATTATAATATTGTTTAATTAAACTTTCTATTTCTTTTTAAAACCTATTGAACTTAATTTATTGAATACATGTTTTCTGGCCTACTGAGATAATTGTCTTATGCCTTCCTCCTTTCCTCAATTAATAGTACAGTTGTTGTTACATATAATATGTTTTTAAATGCTAATCTATACCTGAACTTTTGAGTAAACCCAATATAGTCAAGTTTCTTCTTTTTGTTTAGTATACTTATAATTTTGATATTATTTTTCTCAGTCTCCCAATCTAAAGTTCATTTTCTGGTCTGTTTTCATTCTAATGGCTTGTTTAAGTTAATAAACTGAGTAAGTGAGATCATTCAGTTTAAACTAGTGTTCCTTGATAATCTTACTTAATATCAGTTTTAAATTACTCCATAATGATTATTTTAGAACTATAACATTCTTTTTATTTATTGTATGAATGTAAAATTACTCGATCATTTATTCACTGATAAAAGATGTGTATTGAGTACCTTCATTATATTTACTATCACTCTCAGTGCTCATTGTGTAATAGTGAATAAAATGAAATCTCAGATCTCATGGAGCTAATATACTTTTCAGTTGAGACAAATAATAGACTACTTGATGAGTAAATATTGAATTCCTAGCAGTGATATTTATTTCAGAAATAGATTTAAAAAGCAGAGCAATGGGATATAGGATGACAAAATATGCTCTTAGGACAATAAGGGATAGCATATTATAACAATAAGGGATAACTCTCTGCAATGTTTGTCATTGCACAGAGTTAACATTGCAGAGAGTTAACATTTGAACAGAAGAGTGAGTGAACATTAAAAATGCTTTATAAGTATTCATATTTTCAGTTTTCTCCTGATATTTCTTCCCTAACCAATTTAAAGTTGTCATTATTTGGGATTTTATTCCACACCATTATGTATTTTCTTTAATAAATGTATATGTAACTTTTATTAATATTTAGACTTAATGTGTGGGAACTTGTACTTTTGCTGTACAAACAGCTTTCTTAGTTTCCCATTTTCTCCAGAATTATATGGTCTTTTTAGTGGGATAAATTATATAATAATTTTTTCATAGAAGATCTGAGAAGGTAGATTGTCTATAGTTTGTTTAAAAGTATACTTATATCACCTTTTTTAAGGAAAAAAAATGTATTTATTTATTTGGCTATTCTGGGTTTCAGTTGTAATGTATAGGATGTTTTAGTTGAAGCACATGGGATCTATAACTCTGACCAGGGTTCAAACCCAGACCCCTGTGTTGGGAGCCCAGAGTCTTAGCTACTAGACCACCAGTAAGGACCCTATAGTGCCCTTTTATAATAAATTGGCACTGGCTATAGAATCGTAGCTGTAATGTTGATTTCCTTAGAGATTTAAAAATATTATCCATTTCATTGTTATTATTATTAACAGTAGTAGATGTTGTAACTTGTACTAATAGAAGTAGTTTGTTTTGCCAATGAGAAATCTGAGATAAATCTGAGTTTTATTAATTAATAGACAATTTTAATTTTTCCCTATCTATTAATACATTTGCCTTAATAATACTTTTGGATAGTTACAGTTGTTGTTATTTTACTTTCATTGCTATTCAATTGTCTTAGTGGGTCAGTCCTCGTTGGACACTTCAAATTTATATTCTTTTTTTAACCCCTGTCTTTGTAAACTTAGTATGAATTCTTTGAAGATTGTTTTCATCTATTCTAGTCACTCTTTTTGGAATTTCTTTTAAAATGTGGACCAATCTAGACAGCATATTAAGAAAACAGAGACATTACTTTGCCAACAAAGGTCCATCTAGTCAAGGCTATGGTTTTTCCAGTGGTCATGTATGCATGTGAGAGTTGGACTATAAAGAAGGCTGAACACTGAAGAATTGATGCTTTTGAACTGTGGTATTGAAGAAGACTCTTGAGAGTCCCTTGGACTGCAAGGAGATCCAACCAGTCCATCCTAATGGAGATCAGTCCTGGGTTTTCATTGGAGGGACTGATGTTGAAACTGCAACTCCAATACTTTGGCCACTTGATGAGAAGAGCTGACTCATTTTAAAAGACCCTGATGCTGGGAAAGACTGAGGGCAGGAGGAGAAGGGGATGACAGAGGATGAGATGGTTGGCTGGCATCACTGACTTGATGGACATGGGTTTGGGTGGACTCCGGGAGTTGGTGATGGACAGGGAGGCCTGGCGTGCTACGATTCATGGGGTCGCAAAGAGTCAGACATGACTGAGCGACTAAACTGAACTTAAAAGGTGGAAGGATCACTAGATCTATATTCTACTTTAATCAAGCTTTACTACTTCCTTTCCTAATTTCTGGGCTTCCCTGTGGCTCAGTAGTATAGAACCCACCTGCCAATGCATGAGACAGGGAGATTTGGATTTGCTCCTCGAGTTGGGAAGATCCCCTCAAGAAAGAAATGGAAACCCACTCCAGTCTTATTGCCTGGAAAATTCCATAGACAGAGGTAGGCTACAGTCCATGGGGTCACAAATAGTTGGACTCAACTTAGTATCTGGATAGCAGCAACAGCTCCTAATCTTTAGTTAGTATCTTATATCACAGTTATCATCTTTAGCCGTCTATGATTATCTTTTATGTTTTGTTTCTTTTGAATGACCAAAAATTTATTTGTCATAATATCTTTTGGAATTTTTGTAAAACTCAAGTTCTGTGTCTCATGCACAGTGAGGCTGAACAAATCAAAACCTTGGATTTGGGAGCAAAAAAATGTTTATTGCAAGGCCAAACAAGGATAGTGAATGGATCATGCTCGAAAGCCTGATCCCCTGATGGGTTCAGGGACGAATTTTTAAAGAAAAATTTGGGATAAGGGCTGCAGAATGTGTGGTTCTCTTCTGATTGGTTGATGGTGAGGTAACAGTGTGGTGCTCCACGAATCTGAATCACTAGACCTGGTTCTAACCAGCTTCCGGTCCCCATGCTTGTGCTCAGCTTGCATTCACCATCCTCCACCTGGGTGGGGCTTGAGTTCCTGTAGCAGTATTTAAAGATGTGTATCAGATTCTTCTGTATATTCCTTCAAGAAGAACTCAGTGTCCTGTAGCTCTCTTGTTCCAGTCACCAACTGTATGAGTCTGCCCTTTGAAAATCAGAGAAGGTCTAGGATGCCGAAACCCTTTCCCTACAAAGAAGAAATGAGGGACATGGAAAGGCTTTTGCACCCAGGAGGGTTCTGCAGTGTCCTGCTCAGTTTTATTCCTTGTGTGTACCTTAGTGCAGCTCCCTAATTGTATTAAATATATTACCCCTGTATTCCATTTTTTTTGCTTAGTTTTCTCTATTGAATACTTCTATTATAAGTTATTTCTGTATATTTTTTGTCATGCCTTTCCTTTGTATGTAGGATCTCCATCCCTAGAAACCTTGATATTGACCTCTTGGCACACTCCTGCCTTTAAAACTTCCATCTCCATGGATCACACTAGAGTTACATCACCCTCTCAAGTAGCCGTTTCTGCACATATTTTATCTTGCTGTTTCCTTCATCAATCCCATACTGTCTGCTTGCATGCTTTCAAGGTTCTGTATATTTTCTAGTAGATAATCCCTGTTTATTTTTGTTTTCAAGTTTTATTTATGTATTTCTGTATTTGGTCTAGTGAGTTGAATAATTTCTAAAATACTGCTAGAAAAGGGAAGCTACAAAAAGGTGTGATTCTCAATCTTTGCCTGAAACAATCTCACTTCTAAGATGGTCTTTGTGATACCTCAGGAATTATTGTTATATATTTTTATAGAGATGTTTAGACCAATTAATATTAATCATAGAATTAGAGAAGCTTTTATGAAGTAGAATGCTACATGTATTTTATTTTCCAAAAATCGGGACCTAATATGAAAGGGCTTTATTGGATGAAGGCAGATTTTATAGCTACATTAATTAATTAATTTAATTGTCATTCATACTAAAAATATATTTATAGAGCAACTCTTCAATGTGTAGTTAATTGCATTCAGTGCAATAGAAATTCATGGTGTGCCTATTATGTGCTGGCCTAACATAGTTTTATAACTAGGATTTTATTTTCCCAAAGGTTTTTGTGTACTAATTCCATCTGTCAGTGAAAGAATTGCAAACAAGCAGCTACTTCCTTAGAATTACATGTTATTATTGCTACATCAGAAATATGCTAGGCAAAAATGTATTGCTTTCTTAATATCAGTGGGGGATATCACTACATGCCAGAGGTGGGCAAACTTTTTTCTGTGTCAGTAAATATTTTAAACTGTGGGCCATAAATTCCCTGTTATAACAATGTAATTTGGCTGTTTTTCGCTAAGCCACGTGTATTGTCAGTCCCCTGGAAGATGGCTGTTCTCTTGCTCCCTGCACATCCCCTGCTCAACCAGTACCTACTTCACAGACACCCTACTCACAAGACTGATCTTCCCACAGACTTGCTGCGGCCTCAAGTAAGTGACAGTTCTTATCAATAGGCCTTTGAGAGTCATAACTCTCATACCTCTCTGCTATTTTCCCTGGTAACCAATGAGCCAACCTGACATCAGTTCCCCCTATACAGGGGAATCTCCTCTTCCTTCTGGGAGCAAAGACCTCTGCCGTCCACCTTACATGGACCTTGCTTCAGGCTCCCCATATCCATTAAACTTGTGATATCTCTGTTGCTGACTTTGAGCTCTTTCTTCAGAGGTGAAGCTGGGCAAGTACAGGCCCAGCAGGTCTGCAGGGTGCACTGCAACCCCATAAATAATATATAAATGAGTTAACATGTTGTGTTCCAATGACACTTTAATTACAAAAACAGACAGTGGGCAGGACTTGGCCTTCAGAACATAGTTTTAAGAACCTCAATGAGATAATATAAAGGCTTAAGGGATTTCAAGCTACTATTACTTTAACTAAAAAAAAAAAACAAAAACAAAAAACTTCACTGCTTGTTCTCAACTCAGAATACTATTTCAAATTATTCAAGAGAAGATGAAACTAGCAGGATAGTTTTTACCTTCTTCAATTTAACCAATAGATATTCACAACTAAAAAGGAATATGTGTTAATAAATACAACTCCAGAGTAAGGTGTAATTCAGAATATTTTTAAGTTTATATATGTTATTTGTTTCTAATGTTCCAAAGATCCAAGAGACGAAAAAAGGAAGCTCCAATCTCAAATTCCTGAACAAGATGAAAAAATGACTCAAGACTATATGCTGCTGCTGCTAAGTCCCTTCAGTCATGTCCAACTCTGCGACCACATAGACGGCAGCCCACCAGGCTTCTCCCTCCATGAGATTTTCCAGGCGAGAGTACTGGAGTAGGGTGCCATCGCTTTCTCCACAAGACTATATACTCTGCTATAAATGTGAAAATAAAATCTGTAGTGTGTAAATTAACTTGCTATACAAAATCCATAATATAATATGTTTAAACTAATATCTATATTTGATATTTAAGAAAATGGCAACCCACTCCAGTACTCTTGCCTGGAGAATCCCATGGAGGGAGGAGCCTGGTAGGCTATAGTCCATGGGGTCGCAAAGAGTTGGACACGACTGAGTGACTTCACTTCACTTCTTCATGTAAAATGAATTCTTCATAAATGTTTTGATAAAATTCTTATGATAGAGCATTTAACCTGTAATGATGAAAGAGATATTAGATAAGATAGAAGGCACTAAGAAACTATTTGTTTTTAGAAAAATATTCTGTGAACGTTTAAGAATATCAGTATTGTGGATTACTGTCATATAAGTAAACAAAGGATGTTGAGACCATCAAGACATCAGTCACAGCAACTGCCCCCAACTGAGTACCCTGAGGGGATAAGGATGAAGAAGAGCAAGATACTGCTCCTAGGTAGTTAATGTGCATATTAAAGGAGGGCTTCGCTAGTGGCTCAGAGGTTAAGAATCTGCCTGCCAATGCAGGAGACGTGGGCTGGATCCCTGGGTCAGGAAGATCCCTTGGAGAAGGAAATGGTACCCTACTCCAGTATCCTTGCCTGGGAAAACCCATAGAGTTGGAAAAGGTCAGACATAACTTTATGACTAAACAACAACAACACTCTTGCATCTTCCAGAAGATGGAAAAGTGCTGAATCCTTTAACTTGAGATGCCTTTTAATTATTATTTAATCTACAGTAATCTTTTCACATGGAACAACAGACTGATTCCAAATCGGGAAAGGAGTACATCAAGGCTGTATATGGTCACCCTGCTAATTTAACTTATATGCAGAGTACATCATGTGAAATGTCAGGGTGGATGAAGCACAACCGGGAATCAAGATTTCAGGGAGAAATATCAATAACCTCAGATACACAGATGACACTACCCTTATGGCAGAAAGTGAAGAAGAGCTAAAGAGACTCTTGATGGAAGTGAAAGAAGAGAGTGGAAAAGTTGGCTTAAAACTCAACATTGAGAAAACGAAGATCATGGCATCCATTCCCATCACTTCATGGCAAATAGATGGGGAAACAATGGAAACAGTGACAGGCTTTATTTTTTTGGCTCCAAAGTCACTGCAGATGGTAACTGCAGCCATGAAAACAAGACACTTGCTCCTTGGAAAAAAAGCTATGACCAACTTTGACAGCATATTAAAAAGCAGAGGCATTACTTTGTGAACAAAGGTTCATCTAGTCAAAGCTATGGTTTTTTCCAGTAGTCATGTATGGATTTGATATTTGGACTATAAAGAAAGCTGAGCAGCAAAGAATTGATGCTGTTGAACTGTGGTGTTGTAAGTGACTTTTGAGAGTCCCTTGGACTGTGAGGAAATCTAACCAGTCCATCCTAAAGGAAATCAGTCCTGAATATTCATTGGAAGAACTGATGCTGAAGCTGAAACTCCAATACTTTGGCCACCTGATGCAAAGAACTGACTCATTGGAAAAACACCCTGATGCCGGGAAAGATTGAAGGTGGGAGGAAAAGGGGACGACAGAGGATGAGATGGTTGGATGGCTTAACTGATGTAACAGACATGAGTTTAAGTAAGCTCTGAGAATTGGTGATGGACAAGGAAGCATGGTATACTGAAAGATACTCTTTGGTCACAAAGAGTTGGACACGACTGAGCGACTGAAATGACTGAACTGACTGAACTGAATCTTTTAATGTTGCAGTTGCCTGTTTTATGGTGCAAAAACTCCTATCTATCCTAGTTTATCCCTTACTTTTTGGAACTGTCCCTCAAAATCGTCTAAGAAGCTCTCTTCCAAGCTTAAGTTTTCAGAAACTACAGTGAATTAAATGGAATTCTTTAATTTCAGGTTGCACTTTTTTTTTTTTTTTTAGTAGATAGTATTTTCAGCTATAGGATTTCTCATAAATTAAGGTAGGCTTTCTTTATATTTTTCAGGGAAGATACCCTGGAGGAGAGCATGGCAACCCACTCCAGTATTCTTGCCTGGAGAATCCCATGGACAGACAAGCCTGGTGGGCTAAAGTCCATACAGTTGCAGAGAGTTGGACATGAATGAAGTGACTTAGCATGCACAATTTATAATTTTTAAGATTATGTCCCCCAGGTTTTACCTCCTAGATGGCAGATTTATTCTCTGTAAATGAGTCCTCACAGTTAAGTTACCACAACTTGCTTTCCTCTCTTCCTCTGATACTGTCCCAGGATGTCACATATGTTTTCTTGATAGAGAATCAATACTTCCACTTTCATTGCTTTACACTTTGCTCTTGCAGGCTGGTCACTGTCAATTTGCTTTGCAGGGCTGTGTGCCCCTGTATTTTCACCACTGACCTGATTCTTTATTATCTCTCTATTCCAGTAATCACTCTTACACAGGAAGGCATATGCTGTATTTTCCCCTCTCTAAATCCATTCCTCATCCTTCTCCACCCTGATTTATACTCTCTGAGTTTGATCTCTGTCCACTGCAACACTAGGGCCTTCTTGCTAGCTGGATTCCAGTTATTTTTTTTTCTTTTTAATATATTAATTTTATGTATTTTGTTATTGTTTTTAATTTTTATTGGAGTATAGTTGCTTTACAATGCTGTTAGTTTCTACTGTACAGCAAAGTGAATAATCTATGTGTATGCATACCTCCACTCATTTTTGGAGTTCTTTCCTATTTAGGTCACCACAGAGCTTTGAGTAGAATGGATGATATGAATTGGGTGATTGGATTGACATATATACACTGTTGATACTATGTATAAAATGGATAGCTAACGTGAACCTTCTGTATAGCACAGGGAACTCTACCTAGTTAGGTATCAGTTTAGTTTAGTTCAGTCACTCAGTTCTGTCTGACTCTTTGTGACCACATGAATTGCAGCACACCAGGCCTCCCTGTCCATCACCAACTCCAGGGGTTCACCCAAACTCATGTGCATCAAGTCGGTGATGCCATCCAGCCATCTCATCCTCTGTCATCCCCTTTTCCACCTGCCCCCAATCCCTCCCAGCATCAAAGTCTTTTCCAATGAGTCAACTCTTCACATCAGGTGGCCAAAGTATTGGAATTTCAGCTTCAGCATCAGTCCTTCCAAAGAACACCCAGGACTGATCTCCTTCAGAATGGACTAGTTGGATCTCCTTGCAGTCCAAGGGACTCTCAAGAGTCTTCTCCAACACCACAGTTCAAAAGCATCAATTTGGTGCTCAGCTTTCTTCACAGTCCAACCCTCACATCCATACATGACCACTGGAAAAACCATAGCCTTGATTAGATGGAGCTTTGTTGGCAAAGTAATGTCTCTGCTTTTCAATATGCTATCTAAGTTGGTCATAACTTTCCTTCCAAGGAGTAAGCGTCTTTTAATTTCATGGCTACAATCACCATCTGCAGTGATTTTGGAGCCCCAAAAAAGGAAGTCTGACACTGTTTCCACTGTTTCCCCATCTATTTCCCATGAAGTGATGGGACCAGATGCCATGATCTTCGTTTTCTGAATGTTGAGCTTTAAGCCAACTTTTTCACTCTCCTCTTTCACTTTCATCAAGAGACTTTTTAGTTCCTCTTCATTTTCTGTCATAAGGGTGGTGTCATCTGCATATCTGAGGTTATTGATATTTCTCCCTGAAATCTTGATTCCAGCTTGTGTTTCTTCCAGCCAGCCCAGCGTTTCTCATGATGTACTCTGCATAAAAGTTAAATAAGCAGGGTGACAATATACAGCCTTGACGTACTCCTTTTCCTATTTGGAACCAGTCTGTTGTTCCATGCCCAGTTCTAACTGTTGCTTCCTGACCTGCATACAGATTTCTCAAGAGGCAGGTCAGGTGGTCAGGTATTTCCATCTTTTTCAGAATTTTCCACAGTTGTTGTGATCCACACAGTCAAAGGCTTTGGCATAGTCAATAAAGCAGAAATAGATGTTTTTCTGCAACTCTCTTGCTTTTTCAGTGATCCAGTGGATGTTGGCAATTTGATCTCTGGTCTTCTCTAAAACCAGCTTGAACATCTGGACAAACTGGAAAAACCAGCAGATGTTTGACGACTGGGAAATAAGTCAAGTAAGAATGCTTCTTCTCTTCCTTCTATTTCTTTTTGCAGTGTACTTCTTGCAGAACCACATTTCACCAGCAGCATTGCTTGCTCCCTTTGATTCTTCTATCCTAACAGCCACTAAGACTTACTGCTCTCACTCGCTAGCCTTTCTTTGCATGTCTGCTCTCTTTATGCTGCCCTCACATATCTCTAAGTCCTCTCTTCCTTAGATTGATGAAAAATTATCAATCTAAGAAATAAATTTAAAAATTTACTTGGGCCAAATTTGAGGATTATAACGCAGGAAGAACATCTCAGGAAGCTCTGTGAACTGCTCTGACCATTAGAAGGTAAGGACCAAAGACTGTTATATAAGTTTTTTAAGATGGGGAAAGTTTTCTCAATACATAATGCAGGTACACAAGGCACATAGTGGGGAGAAGGGAGGCCAAAGGCAGAGAAGATCTGTTTTTATGTTCAAATTTTTATCTTTCAACAAATATGTAAACCTTATTTCACACTTAAAATCTATTCATTTTGAATATCAATAAATTTTCTTTCTTGTAGTACCCTGTTGTAAGGAGTAATTCGTTGTTGTTGTTGAGCTGCTCAGTTGTGTCCAACTCTTTGTAACCCCATGGGCTGCAGTACGCCAGGCTTTCTTGTCCTTCACCATTTCCCAGAGCTTGCTGAAACTCATGTCCATCCAGTTGATGATGCCATCCAATTATCTCACCCTCTCTTGCCCCCTTCTCCTTCAGTCTTTCCCAGCATCAGTATCTTTTCCAATGAGTCAGCTCTTCTCATCAGGTGGCCAAAGTATTTCAGCTTCAGCTTCAGCATCAGTCTTTCCAATGAATATTCAGGGTTGATTTCCTTTGGAATTGACTTGTTTGATCTCCATGCAGTCCAAGGGACTCTCAAGAATCTTCTCCAACACCACAATTTAAAGCATCAGTTCTTCCGTGCTCAGCCTTTTTTATGGTCCAACTCTCACATCCATACATGACTGCTGGAATAAACAAAGCTTTGACTATATGGAGCTTCCTTAGCAAAGTAGTGTCTCTGCTTTTTAATATGCTGTCTAGGTTGGTCATAGCCTTTCTTCAAAGGAGCAAGTGTCTTTTAATTTCATGGCCACAGTCACCATCTGCAGTGATTTTGGAGCCCAAGAAAATAAAGTCTGTCACTGTTTCCATTATTTCCCCATCTTTTTGCCATGAAATGATGGGACAGATGCCATGATCTTCGTTTTCTGAATGTTGAGCTTTAAGCCAACTTTTTGATTCTCCTCTTTTACCTTCATTAAGAGGCTCTTTACTTCCTCTTTGCTTTCTGCCATAAGGGCGTTGTCATCTGCATTCTGAGATTGTTAATATTTCTCCCAGCAATCCTGATTCCAGCTTGTGCTTCATCCAGCCCAGCATTTCCCATGATGTTCTCTGCATATAAGTTAAATAAGCAGAGTGACAATATAAAGCCTTGATCTACTCCTTTCCAAATTTGGAACCAGTTATTGTTCCATGTTTCGTTCTAACTGTTGCTTCTTGACCTGCACATACATTTCTCAGGATGCAGGTAAGGTGGTCTGGTATTCCCATCTCTTTAAGAATTTTCCAGTTTGTTGTGATCCATACAGTCACAGGCTTTAGCATAATCAATGAGGCAGAAGTAGATGTTTTTTCCTGGAATTCTCTTACTTCTCTATGATCCAGTGGATGTTAGCAGTTTGATCCCTGTTCCTCTGCCTTTTCTAAATCCAACTTGTACCTCTGGAAGTTCTCAGTTTATGTACTGTCAAAGCCTAGCTTTGAGCATTTTAAGCATGACCTTGCTAACATGTGAGATGAGTGCAATTGTGCAGAAGTTTAAGTTAGTCTCAAAATTACTTTTTCATTTTGTTTCTGCAGTTTTTTTAAATCTATCTCAGATCCATAATGCATTTCCAAAAAATTAGGATAAAAAGTTCTAAGATAAGCATGTATCTCTTCAGTAATAAGGTATTAATGATAAAGTACAAGTATAAATAGATATAGAATGTGTGTTGTAACTTATAATAAGAAATGCATATTGGGTCTTTATCCTTATTTTTGGTGAGAGGGTTTTAAACCCTTTTAAGTTCCTAAATGATGAAAGTAACCAAAGCATTTTTTATCTTAATGAATGACTTTCGATCTCTCCTAAGGATGGGAACTGGTTTTCCAGGAGAACAAATCTTGTGATTAGAGAACTGAAACTTTCAACCTCACCCCCTGCCCTCTGGAGAGGGGAGAGAGGCTGGGGATTTAGCTCAAACACAAGCAACCAATGATTTACTCAATAGTGCCTACATAATGGAGCCTACATAATGGAGCCTCCATAAAACCCTTAAAAGAGTTCAGAGGGCTTTCAGGTTAGTAAATACATGGATATTTTGGGAGAACTGTGCAGCTAGAAAGGGCTTGAAGGCTCTGTTTCCCTTCCTGTATACCTTGCTATATGCATGTCTTCATCTGGTTGTTCCTGAGTTGAATCCTTTTGTTATCAGAGATCAGGTTCTTGTTTCATTGCAGAAAGAATTCAGAGAGGAGACATGGAGGTCAAGAAAGCAAAGTGAGGGTTTATTAAGTGATAGTACACTTTTAAGGGGAGAGTGGGCAGACTTAGGCAAACAGCTGCCCAGAGATTCTTTTGCAGGCTGATTATTAGGGAGTGTAGAAACGATGAGAAGGAAGGAGTTTGGGTTGATATTTTTTGATTTTCATCCAAGATCCTTCTTGCCAAGGGGAAGAGGGATTTTTGTCCCTACTTATTCTTGATCAGAAGTGTGATGCCATTTGTATATGATGGGTACTTCTTATCTGACAAAGCTAATTTAATTGTAATGAGGGGATAATGAACAAAAGGTTACATTCGAGATATTCCTGCCTTTTTTTGTCTGCCTCTAGGACCCCTATCACAAAATGTTTGACTCCCTGTCAGCCTGCTGCTGCTGCTGCTGCTGCTGCAGCTGCTAAGTCACTTCAGTCATGTCCGATTCTGTGTGACCCCATACACGGCAGCCCACCAGGTTCCCCTGTCCCTAGAATTCTCCAGGCAAGAGTACTGGAGTGGGTTGCCATTTCCTTCTCCACCCTGTCAGCCTATAGTTTACTATTTTTCTTTGTCTTCCCAGTTCAGTTCACTTCAGTCACTCAGGCGTGTCTGATTCTTTGTGACCCCATGAATCGCAGCACGCCAGGCCTCCCTGTTCATCACCATCTCCCGGAGTTCACTCAGACTCACGTCCATCGAGTCCGTGATGCCATCCAGCCATCTCATCCTCGGTCGTCCCCTTCTCCTCCTGCCCCTAGTCCCTCCCAGCATCAGAGTCTTTTCCAATGAGTCAACTCTTCGCATGAGGTGGCCAAAGTACTGGAGTTTCAGCTTTAGCATCATTCCTTCCAAAGAAATCTCAGGGCTGATCTCGTTTAGAATGGACTGGTTGGATCTCCTTGCAGTCCAAGGGACTCTCAAGAGTCTTCTCGAACACCACAGTTCAAAATCATCAATTCTTTGGCGCTCAGCCTTCTTCACAGTCCAACTCTCACATCCATACATGACCACAGGAACAACCAAGGCGTGACTAGACGGACCTTAGTCGGCAAAGTAATGTCTCTGCTTTTGAATATGCTATCTAGGTTGGTCATAACTTTTCTTCCAAGGAGTAAGCGTCTTTTAATTTCATGGCTGCAGTCACCATCTGCAGTGATTTTGGAGCCCCCCAAAATAAAGTCTGACACTGTTTCCACTGTTTCCCCATCTATTTCCCATGAAGTGATGGGACCAGATGCCATGATCTTCATTTTCTGAATGTTGAGCTTTAAGCCAACTTTTTCACTCTCCTCTTTCACTTTCATCAAGAGGCTTTTTAGTTCCTCTTCACTTTCTGCCATAAGGGCAGTGTCATCTGCATATCTGAGGTGATTGATATTTCTCCTGGCTATCTTAATTCCAGCTTGTGCTTCTTCCAGCCCAGCGTTTCTCAAGATGTACTCTGCATATAAGTTAAATAAGCAGGGTGACAATATACAGCCTTGACGTACTCCTTTTCCTATTTGGAACCAGTCTGTTGTTCCATGTCCAGTTCTAACTGTTGCTTCCTGACCTGCATATAGATTTCTCAAGAGGCAGGTTAGGTAGTCTGGTATTCCCATCTCTTGCAGAATTTTCCACAGTTTATTGTGATCCACACAATCAAAGGCTTTGGAATAGTCAATAAAGCAGAAATAGATGTTTTTTTCTGGAACTCCCTTGCTTTTTCCATGATCCGGGGGATGTTGGCAATTTGATCTCTGGTTCCTCTGCCTTTTCTAAAACCAACTTGAACATCAGGGAGTTCATGGTTCACGTATTGCTAAAGCCTGGCTTGGAGAATTTTGAGCATTACTTTACTAGCATGTGAGATGAGTGCAATTGGGCGGTAGTTGAGCAATCTTTGGCATTGCCTTTCTTTGGGATTGGAATGAAAACTGACCTTTTCCAGTCCTGTGGCCACTGCTGAAGTTTCCACATTTGCTAGCATATTGAGTGCAGCACTTTCACAGCATCATCTTTCAGGATTTGAAACAGCTCCACTGGAATTCCCTCACCTCTACTAGCTTTGTTTGTAGTGATGCTTTCTAAGGCCCACTTGACTTCACATTCCAAGATGTCTGGCTCTAGATTAGTGATCACATCATCATGATTATCTGGGTTGTGAAGATCTTTTTTGCACAGTTCTTCTGTGTATTCTTGCCACCTCTTCTTAATACCTTCTGCTTCTGTTAGGTCCATACTATTTCTGTCCTTTATCGAGCTCATCTTTGCATGAAATGTTCGCTTGGTTTTTCTGATTTTCTTGAAGAGATCTCTAGTCTTTCCCATTCTGTGTTTTCCTCTATTTCTTTGTATTGATCGCTGAAGAAGGCTTTCTTATCTCTTCTTGCTATTCTTTGGAAATCTGCATTCAGATGCTTATATATCTTTCCTTCTCTCCTTTGCTTTTCACCTCTCTTCTTTTCACAGCTATTTGTAAGGCCTCTCCAGACAGCCGTTTTGCTATTTTGCATTTCTTTTCCATGGGGATGGTCTTGATCCCTGTCTCCTGTACAATGTCACGAACCTCATTCCATAGTTCATCAGACTCTCTATCTATCAGATCTAGGCCCTTTAATCTATTTCTCACTTCCATTGTATAATCATAAGGGATTTGATTTAGGTCATACCTGAATGGTCTAGCAGTTTTCCCTACTTTCTTCAGTTTCAGTCTGAATTTGGCAATAAGGAGCTCATGATCTGAGCCACAGTCAGCTCCTGGTCTTGTTTCTGTTGACCGTATAGAGCTTCTCATCTTTGGCTGCAAAGAATATAATCAATCTGATTTCGGTGTTGACCATTTGGTGATGTCCGTGTGGAGAGTCTTCTCTTGTGTTGTTGGAAGAGGGTGTTTGCTATGACCAGTGCATTTTCTTGGCAAAACTCTATTAATCTTTGCCCTGCTTCATTCTGCATTCCAAGGCCAAATTTGCCTGTTACTCCAGGTGTTTCTTGACTTCCTACTTTTGCGTTCCAGTCCCCTATAATGAAAAGGACATCTTTTTTCTTTCTAAATTCCTGACCCCCAGAAATGTATGACTGTTTTAAGCTGCAAGGTTAGGGGATCATTTGTTACACAGCAATAAATAATATAACTGCAAATCAATCAGTTAATAATAGTTGGGGGAAACTTTTTACTCTATATATTTCTGTGCTATTTTTTAATGTAATACAAAATAAAATAAATAATAATGATAAAAATACAGAACAATAATAACATACATGTACTGAGTGACTGTGTTGTGCTATGCTAAGTCACTCAGCCATGTCCGACTCTTTGCCCCATGGACCGTAGCCCACCAGGCTCCTCTGTCCACAAGAGAGCATCAGAGGGCAGACACACTGAAACCATACTCACGGAAAACTAGTCAATTTAATCACACGAGGACCACAGCCTTGTCTAATTCAGTGAAACCAAGCCATGCCTGCAGGGCAACCCAAGACGGGCGGGTCATGGTGGAGAGGTCTGACAGTGTGTGGTCCACTGGAGAAGGGAATGGCAAGCCACTTCAGTATTCTTGCCTTGAGAACCCCATGAACAGTATGAAAAGGCAAAATGATAGGATACCAAAGAGGAACTCCCCAGGTCATTAGGTGCCCAATATGCTACTGGAGATCAGTGGAAAAATAACTCCAGAAAGAATGAAGGGATGGAGCCAAAGCAAAAACAATACCCAGTTGTGGATGTGACTGGTGATAGAAGTAAGATCCAATGCTGTAAAGAGCAATATTGCATAGGAACCTGGAATGTCAGGTCCATGAATCAAGGCAAATTGGAAGTGGTCAAACAAGAGATGACAAGGGTGAACGTTGACATTCTAGGAATCAGCAAACTAAAATGGACTGGAATGGGTGAATTTAACTCAGATGACCATAATATCTACTACTGTGGGCAGGAATCCCTCAGAAGAAATGGAGTAGCCATCATGGTCAACCAAAGAGTCCGAAATGCAGTACTTGGATGCAATCTCAAAAACGACAGAATGATCTCTGTTCATCTTCAGGGCAAATCATTCAATATCACAGCTATCCAAGTCTATGCCTGAACCAGTAATGCTGAAGAAGCTGTAGCTGAGCAGTTTTATGAAAACCTTTGTCTTCCCAGGGACCCCTATTGTTTACAAGATGTATGGTTTTCTGCCATCTGGTCCATGCCCCCTCTCTCTGGTTATATCTAGCATTCTGCCTGTTCTAACTTATAATTAATTGGTAGTTTCCTGAGTTCTGTGAACTACTCTAGAAAATTCATTGAACCCAAGGAGGGGATTGTGGAAACTGCTAAATTAGTGCCAGAATGCAGGGCAACCCAGAATGCAGGTTGACTTGACATCCCACTGGTTTCTGAAAGTGGGAGGGAGATGATTTTCTAGGACTGCACTCTGTTATTTTTTTTAATTGTTTTGCATTACTGTTTTTGTAATCTATTTATTTTTAAACAGGATATTTGTTTTACAATGTTGTGTTGGTTTCTGCCATACATCAACATAAGTCAGCCATAGGAATACACATGTAGGATGGCACTCTTAACCTGTGGTGTCCCATGCTATCTCCATGTAGAGAGGCATCAGAATTCAGTTGAATTTTTTAACACCCTCCTGGCATCTGAGAATTGCTTACTGGTATGGGGTAATCCACTCTCCAAAAAAAAAAGAAAAACAAAGACACACTAACATTAAAACAGAGTATAAGAAACCAAAAAAGTGGTGTTTATGACATAAGACTTTGCGAAGATTTAGATAATAATACTAACAATAACTTTCATGTAACATCTCACATATTTCCTTTTCACCATTCATGAGCCACTATTTTTTTTCCCATTTTTCATCAGAATGTTTTATTTTTTTTTAATAATTGTATTTATTTGTTTTTGGCTGTGCTGGGTCTTCTTGGCTGCCTGGGCTTTTCTCTAGCTGTAGAGATCAGCAGCTCCTCTCTAGCTGCCGTGCGTAGGCTTCTCATCATGGTGGCTTCTCTTGCTGCAGATCACAGGCTGCCGTGTGCACAGCTTTCAGTAACTGCAGCATGTGCGCTCAATAGTTGCTGCTCTGGGGTTCTAGATTGCAGGCTCAACAGTTGTGGTGCACAGGCTTAGTTGCTCCATGGCACGTGGGATCTTCCTGTATGAGGGATCCCACCTGTGTCTCCTGCATTGGCAAGCTGCTTCTTTACCACCGAGATACCACGGAATTCTTAACCACTATTTCTGTATTTAGTCCAATGCAATTTCATGCTCTTCTCAGGTCAAATTTCTTGGCCATATTGCACTCCTTAAATGTTTGGATTTAGCTTTTATTTCTCTACCTTGAATTTTTCTGACTTATATTAAAAAATATATTAGTTGTAATAAATCTATTAACAGTTTATCTTAGCATACCATGTTTAGACATTTCAGAATAAATTATTTTTGGCACACATATGATTCCACAGCTAGTGAGCCACTTTCTTCAAAGTGATAAGCAATCATGACATCACTAAACAATACCATACTATCCCACATCTCTGAATATGTAATATTTTTGCTTTTAGCAAAATGATAATTTAGGAGTCTTTCTACTTTAGTCTGTAATGTTTATTGAGTGTATGTTTATATAAACATAGATAAAAATGTATACTGTATATTGTTGCCTGAGAGCTTAAGGAAGTGTTTAGACCTCTTGATGTAAAATTTACAGTTCTTCATCAAGGCAGAACACTACTTTGATTAAAAGTTACTGTTGTCATACTTGAGTTTCATTATTTCCTCTAAAATGAAAATATTTTTATATAGCAATTATGTTATATGTAAAGCCTAGGGTAAATTATTTGTTGAAAGATTTAGCCATTTGTAGGTATTATAATTGTTGTTGTTCAGTAGCTAAGTTGTATCCCACTCTTTGCAACCCCATGGACTGTAGCACACTAGACTCCTCTGTTCTCTGTTACCTCCTGGAATTTGCTCAAATTCATGTCCAATGAGTCTTTAAGATTATCTAACCATCTCATCCTCTGCTATCCCCTTTTTCTTTTGCCTTCAATCTTTCACAGTAAAAGGGTCTTTTCCAATGAGTTGGCTGTTTGCATCAGGTTGTCATAGTATTGGAGCTTCCACTTCAGCAACAGTCCTTCCTATAAATATTCAGGGCTGATTTACTTTAGGATTGACTGGTTTGATCTCCTTAAAAATCCAATGCACTCTCAAGAGTATTCTATATTTATTTTTTTTATTTTTTTTTAATTTTAAAATCTTTAATTCTGATGGGAGGAATTGGGAGATTGGAATTGACACCTATATATTATTGATTTTGTTCATTGTTCAGTTGCTCAGTCGTGTCCAACTTTTTGCAACCCCACGGACTGCAGCACATCAGGCTTCCCTGTCCTGGCTATTATACTACTGATGCTATGTATAAGATGGGGCTTCTGAGGTGACTCAGTGGGTAAAGAATCTGACTGCAATGCAGTAGAGACAGGAGACACAGGTTTGATTCTTTGATCAGGAAGATCCTCTGCAGGAGGGCAAGGCAACTCACTCCAGTATTCTTGTCTGGAGAATTCCATGGATAAGAGGAGCGTGGCAGGCTGCAGTCCATGGGGTTGCAAAGAGTTGGACATGACTGAAAGGACAGCACACATAAAACAGATAAATAATGAGAACGTGCTGTATCTCCCAGGGAGCTCTACTTAATGCTCTGTGGTGTCCTAAATGGGAAGGAAATCTGAATGGGAGGGGATATATGTATATGTATCACGGATTCATTTTGCTCATTTTGATGCACAGAGAAAACCAACACAACACTGTAAAGCAATTATACTCCAGAAATATTAATTAAAAAAAATTAAAATAAAAGAATAACTTTTTAATTTAAAAAAAAGGGTATTCTGTAGTACCACAATTCAAAAACATCAATTCTTCTGCTCTCAGACTTCTGTATGGTCCAGTTCCCACATCCCTACGTGACTACTGGAAAAACCATAGCTTTGAATATATGGGACTTTGCTGGCAAAGTGATGTCTCTGCTTTTTAACACACTGTCTAGGTTTGTCGTAGCTTTCCTTCCAAGGAGCAAGCACCTTTTAATTTCATGGCTGCAGTCACTGTTGGCAGTGATTTTGGAGCCCAAGAAAATAAGCCACTGTTTCCACTTTTTCCCCTTCTGTTTG
Organism: Capricornis sumatraensis; assembly: GCF_032405125.1. Taxonomy (NCBI): domain Eukaryota; kingdom Metazoa; phylum Chordata; class Mammalia; order Artiodactyla; family Bovidae; genus Capricornis; species Capricornis sumatraensis. The sequence goes on along the minus strand of NC_091081.1, from coordinate 42,524,621 downwards.
CTGTGAAGTAATGGGACCAGATGCCATGATCTTAGTTTTTTAAATGTTGAGTTGCAAGGCAGCTTTTTCACTCTCTTCTTTAACCCTTATCAGGAGGCTCTGTAGTTACTTTACACTTTCTTTCATTAGAGTGATATCATCTGCATTTCTGAAGTTGTTGAAGTTGTCCCAAGGCAAACTTGATTCCAGCTTGTGATTCATATAGTCTGGCATTTGCATGTTGTGCTTGTACTCTGCATACAAGTTAAGTAACCAGGGTGACAATATACAGCCTTGCCATACTCCTTTCCCAATTTGGAACCAGTCAGTTGTTCTATGTCCAGTTCTGTTTCTTCTTGACCCACATACAGGTTTCTCAGGAGACAGGTAAGATGATCTGGCACTCCCATCACTTTAAGAATTTTCCACAAGTTTGTTGTGATGCATATGGTGAAAAGCTTTAGCATAGTCAATGAAGCAGATGTAGATGTTTTTGGGACTCCTTTCCTTTCTCCATGATTCAACAAATGTTGGCAATTTGCTTTCTCATTTGTCTGCCTTTTTGAAACCCAACTTGTACATCTGGAAGTTCTCAGTTCATGTACTACTGAAGCCTAACTTGAATGATTTTGAACATAACCTTAATTGTGAAATGAGCACAATTATATAGTAGCTTGAACATTCTTTGACATTGCCCTTCTTTGGGATTGGAATGAAAGAAGACCTTTTTCAGTCCTGTGCCCACTGCTAAGTTTTCCATATTTGCTGTTATACTGAGTTCAGTACTTTAACAGCATCATCTTTTAGGATTTTAAATAGATCAAAATAGCTGAATGCAACTTGAAGACAAATGCAAATAAATTGCATTATTTTTTTTCCACTATTCTTTCAGCACTCTCCATTTTTTCCATTATACATTGTAGGTAAAATATACATTCCTACCATATTAGACAGAGGGATATTAGAAGAAGGCTCAGTGTATTTGCAAGATTTTTCTTGTCTACTTGTGTTCCTGCCATTCACTATGATAGAAGCTTGCCTCCTACTTGTTTCTCCTTCTGGGAGAGGAGGAGAAACATGAGGCTGTGCTGAAATAGACCTGCTGTGTAAAATAGAACTATCCATGCTAACTCGCACACTTTTGTAAGAACAAACCAAGCGCTACTTCTCAAAAGTCACTGAAATTTTGGGCTTGTTTGTTATCCAGCAGAGTCACAGCAATAGATGAATAGTACAACTCCATTAACAGAGAATTAATCAAGGAAATTCTAAAGAATATAGACTGTCTTTAAGATGAAAGGACAGATCCCCACATTGTTTTTTAAAAATACAAATATTCATGAATTAGTTTATACCAAAAGCCATTAATTCTACCATCTTCTCTTTAGAAGGTGACTTTAGAACTTAGAATACACTTTAGACTTCAGGAAAGGAAAAAAAAAAAATTTAACTGGGATGTTTTTGGCCTTGGAGAACATGTGTGTTTGGTGTGATGGGAAAACAACTCTCTGCTGCTTGTATTGCAAATTTGAAGGAGATTTAAACAGTGCTGTTCATATCCAGGATTACTTAGTGAACTAGTCATATTAGTTTAGTGGAATATTATTTTATTTTGTATGGTTGCTTTCTGTAAGGCCCTCTGCCTCTCTAGAATAAAGATTTGAGATTGTGCTGACATGCAAGTGATAGCCACTATGCTATACTCAGATTGTCATTAAAGTGACCAGAATTCTCCTATTAGCTATTACTTTCCTTTCAGATAATTCACAAAAAAAGCCGCTAGGAACATGGGGAAATATATATATTTGCAGTGGGAGGTCATGGTAGCATCTGTTATGGTGCTTGGAACCAAGTGTGATGGGGAGAGAGAATGTGCAGAGTGGGAATAGGCAGCAACTTGGTAAGGGTCTTGAAGCCAGAGCAGGTTGAAATTATCTCTAGTGTTTTGAGTCGTTAAACAAGGTTTTCTCTACATCATGGCAGATCCTCTTAACACTTTGTAAATGCGCCAACAAAATATTTTTTTTTTTATTAATGGACTCAGACAGCCTTAGCATAATATTCCTTTTATGTATGTCAAATTGCTAATTGTAGTTAACATTATTTTTTCTTTAGTAAAACCTGCCAGAACCGAAATATTTGGGGGGTTGACATGAGCAGTCTTTAGAAACAAAAAATTCCAACTACAGCTTGATTTGAAGTTAATTTATATATTCATTCTATGACTGTTCTTATTAGCAGAAGTCAGTATAGAAAAAGACTCCATGATGATAAAACAATTTGTTATATTTAATTATAAAAATAAATATAAAAATATAGACTTGATTTTTAGATGATTTCACTGGGAAGTTTATATGTAGAGCAGAAAACCTGAAGGAGTTTAAAAGAAAAGTAAAAGCGTTTAATTTTCATTCATGTTATTCATAGAAAACTTTTTATAAACCTTAAATGAAAATATAAAATACTGAATCCATAATTCCTTGGACAACAAGGAGATGAAACCAGTCAATCCTAAAGGAAATCAGTCCTAAATATTCATTGGAAGGACTGATGCTGAAGCTGAAACTCTAATACTTTGGCCACCTAATGCAAAGAACTGACTCTGAAAAAAAGATCCTGATGCTGAGAAAGTTTGAAGGCATGAGGAGAAGGGGACAACAGAAGATGAGATGGTTGGATGGCATCACCAAATTTATGGACATGAGTTTGAGTGAACTCCAGGAGTTGGTGTTGGACACGGAAGCCTAGCATGCTGCAGTCCATGGGGTTGCAAAGAGTCAGACAGGACTGAGCAACTGAACTGAACTGAATTCCTTGAAGACAGCTATAATCTTAGAAAGTCATTAACATACCCAATCTAAATATTACTTTACTGTATTTCCATTCCAGTGGTTGTGACAACAGTAGCTTCATGCGACGTTTGTAGAAAAGGGGGAGCAGGGTAAGAGAGATGCTTTATCTCTTCTTTCCCAAGGATTCTGTTAATAGGGAGCTGTACCAGTCATGGGAAACTGACTCTCAGGCAATACATTTTTGTTCCATCCAAACCAAACCACCACACCCACATACCGTTGGGCTCTCGACTGCCTGTATTCTACTTATACTCATGATATGTTCCCAGTAACTGCCATAAAAGAATAACAAATTGTGTCATAATAGTGAACGAATGTGTCAGAGAGCAAACCATAGCTTTACTGTTATTTTAGTGGCAAGGTCGTTACATGCCGCCAAAAAAAGAAAAAACAAAAAACACACATACTTGTGACACAAAGTAAACTGAAAGCAAAGGTTCCTGTGATACTCTATTTGACCTTTTCTCTTTTATCTTGCCTTCAGAATCCTTTGTAGAGCATTTCTTAAATTCATTTTTGCTTCTTCGGTTTCTATTTTGCACTTGACTTGGCAGACTATTTGGATTTTGAAGTTGTTCTCATTTGCGGAATGCTTATATTTACTTCAAAAGAGTCCCCCCCCCCTTTGTATTAGAATGTCTTTATTGATTAGAAATAGGAATTTTATGCAAATTTCTGGCATTTATTTTTCTCTTTAAGGTCAATATGATATCCTCAACCCGATTGTTATCCTTTTATTTCTCTTTGTACTTACAATTGGCATAATTCCCTATTTTAAAACTGAGAAACAATAATTATCATTAACTTTATTATGTGTTCACTATAGTTAAGACATTGTGCTAACATTTTATATTCAGGATCTCATTAAATCTTCATAACACTCAATGAGGTAGAAATCATTAATAATGTCATTATGCACATGGGAAGCTGGAATTATAAGAAGTCAGTAGCTTGTCCAAGAGCCCCTATAATTGGCAGGACCTGAATTTGGACAGAGGCTGACTGATTTTAGAGCTTGAACTTGGCACCATTTCACCAAGTGTATGCTAATGATTTTCTTTGACTTTTCTCTTTTGTCAGAAGTTCAAATTTAGCTATCCTATGATTTCTCTCTTGCTGTAGTCTCCTGGCAAATATCCCTAACGTTTTTTATTATTTTTTTTTTCATAATCACCATGGATAAAATCCAATGTTTAAAAAATATACAGAAATAGAATAGGAGATATGTAAATAGACATACAGGTATAACTATACGGACATATATGACCTACACACATAGCTAGATAAAAATTTATATTGAGGAATTGGTTCACAAGATTATAGGGACTGGTGGATCCATAAAATAGAATGACAGATCAAACACTCAGGTTAGAGTTACTGCGGTTATCTTTAGGCATAATTTCTTCTTCTTCAGGGAACCTCCGATTGTGCTTTAGGTCTTATCAACTGATTTGACGAGGCCCACTCACATTATTGAGGGTATTTCCTTTTCAGTTAAGTTCAGTCGCTCAGTCCTGTCTGACTCTTTGCGACCGCATGGACTGTAGCACACCAGACTTCCCTGAAAGCTTGGTCAAAGCTTTGTCAAATTCATGCCCATTGAGTCGTTGATGCCATCCAACCATCTCATCCTCTGTCATCCCCCTCTCCTCATGACTTCAGTCTTTCTCAGCATCATGGTCTTTTCTAAGAAATCAGCTCTTTGCATCAGGTGGCCAAAGTATTGGAGTTTCAGCTTCAGTATCAGTCCTTCCAATGAATATTCAGGATTGGTTTCCTTTAGGATTGACTGGTTTGATATGGCAGTCCAAGGGACTCTCATGAGTCTTTTCCAACACCACAGTTCAATACTTAGCTTTATGTTTCAACTCTCACATCCATACATGACTACTGAAAAACCATAGCTTTGACTAGATGGACCTTACTTAAAGTCAATTTATTGTAGATGTTAGCTGCATGTACAAAATCCCTTTATAGAAATACTAGATTAATATCTGATTAGATAGCTAATCAGCCTCAGGGCTATAGCCTAGCCAAGTTGACACAAAATACTAAACTTCACCCTACCTATAGTAAGAGACAAGCATTTTTTTTTTCTCATCAAGTGTGGTAATAACTGAAATTAATTTTGTAACTTACCAATCTACATATGGAATATAATACAAAATTTACCATATAATGTTGCTTCAAAGATTTATACATTTCCTAATTTAAAATGAAAATGTTGAATTAGTTGCTCAATCAATCCTGGTGACCACTCTATTATGAGTTTTAATTAAGTAAGTAAGGTATGTTGAATCACAGTGATTCTGAAGAACTTTCATTCTCAAAAATTTTATTTTTTATAATTGTTGTTCATTGATATGCCTATTGTGTGTATTCACATTATATGTCCCTATCATCACGTTACCCTATAAGTTACATTTTCTGACAATATATTGTATTAAAGCCCTTGATGCTTTACTACTGTTATAATTATGACCAATATTTTTCTTTGTAGCACAGTTATAGAATATGTAGGTTGACTCTCATTTGATATACTTCATACTTCCACATCTGTCAATTTTGCTAAATTGATCAAATTATCCATTGATAGACTCATTTATTCTGATTATTAACTACTTTCAAAATATTGGAAATAAAGTGGTGGAGAAAAGAAAAATTGTTCTTGCACAGAGTAAAGTATTTAAGGAGGAAGACATTGCTTTTCTGCTTTTACAATACTCTCTTCTTTTACACCCACTTCTTATCCACTAAGAAATTGTGTTGGCATACTTTTTGAATTCTTTTCTAGAACTCAACAAATTATTGGCACTTCCACTGCTGTCCTCTGATAGAAGCTAACATTACCTCTGGTCAGCTTTGATAATTACTGCAGTAGCCACATAAATGGTCTCTCTGATCCTGTGGATGTTGTCTTGGGCACTTTCTTACACTGTGTCTTGCTGTAAAGGAAACTTACTATCATATTTTGATTGAGTCTGTCAAAAAACCCAGGTGGCAAACAACTAAGGATGACTCTTGTCTTCATCCTTAACATTTTTCAAAACAAAAATATAATACAACTAAAATTTTGACACTTTAAAAAGACTTGGACTATCTCTCAAAAATGTGCTACCACCACACATTTAAGATTAGGCACTACAGTGAGTTGAATGATGGCCTCCCAAAAGTATGTCCAAGTCCTGATTCTTGGAACCTGTGAATGGTACCTTAATTATAGAAAAGGTCTTTGAAGATGGAATTAAGTTATGGATCTGAAGATGAGGAAGTCAAATGGTTTATTATGGTGTGTCTTAAATCCAATTTCTAGTATTCCTATGTAAGTTAGGTAGAGGGAGATTAGAGGGACAGACAATGAGTAGGCAATATGATTGCAGATGCAGAAACTGGACTGATGCATTTATGTGCCCAGAAGAGGCAATGGACCTGTTTTCCCAAGGGCCACAGAGGGAGATGGCCCTTCTAGATTTTGGACTTCTAGCCTCCAAAGCTGAGAGAATAGATTTGTCTCATTTCAAGCAATCCAGTCTGTGGCATCTTGTGACAGCAGACACAGGAAACTAGTATAAACATTAAACTATATAAACACTAAACTAAGATTTAGAAAGGTTGTGTCCAAAACACATAGTACTTAGGCTTGTAGTAACATGCTCTATGAGGAAACAAAACAATAAACAAATCATTATAGATCATTAAGTACAGAATGGGGTTTTCCAGGTGGCACTAGTGGTAAAGAACCTGCTTGCCAATACAGGAGACACAAAAGACGCGAGTTCCATTCCTGGGTCAGAAAGATCCCCTAGAGGAAGGCATGTCAACCCACTCCAGTATTCTTGCCTGGAGAATCCCATGGACAGAGTAGGATGGAGGGCAGCATTCCGTAGGGTTGTAAAGACTCAGACTCAACTGAAGCAACTTAGCATGCATGCACACAAGTACAGAATAACAAGCGCACCAAGTGCTACCAAAGTGCTTTATTGACTATGTGAAAGCCATTGACTGTGTGGATCACAACAAACTGGAAAATTCTTCAAGAGATGGGAACACCAGACTACATTACCTATCTCCTGAGAAATCTGTATGCAGGTCAGGAAGCAACAGCTAGAATTGGACATGGAAAATGGACTGGTTCCAAATTGGGAAAGGAGTATGTCAAGGCTATATATTGTCACCCTGCTTATTTAACTTATTTGCAGAGTACATCATGAGAAACGCTGAACTGGATGAAGCACAAGCTGGAATCAAGATTGCTGGGAGAAATATCAATAACCTCAGATATGCAAATGACACCACCTTTATGGCAGAAAGTGAAGAACTAAAGAGCCTCTTGATGAAAGTGAAAGAAGAGAGTTAAAAAGTTGACATAAACCTCAACATTCAGAAAACTAAGATCATGGCATCCAGTCCCATCACTTCATGACAAATAGATTGGGAAACAATGGAAACAGTGAGACACGTTATTTTCTTGGGCTCCAAAATCACTGCAGATGATGATTACAGCCATGAAAACAAGACACTTGCTCCTTGGAAGAAAAGCTATGACCCACCTAGACAACATATTAAAAAGAAGAGATATTACTTTGCCTACATAAGTCCATCTAGTCAAAACTGATTTTTCCTGTAGTCATATATGGATGTGAGAGTTGGACTTTAAGAAAGCTGAGCACTGAAGAATTGATGTTTTTGAACTGTGGTGTTGGAGAAGACTCTTCAGAGTCCTTTGGATTGTAAGAAAATCAACCAGTCCATCCTAAAGGAAATCAGTCCTGAATATTCATTGGAAGGACTGATGCTGAAGCTAAAACTTCAATATTTTGGCCATCTGATAGGAAGAACTGACTCATTGGAAAAGACCCTGATGCTGGGAAAAATTGAAAGCAGGAGGAGAAGGGGATGACAGAGGATGTGATGGTTGGATGGCATCACCGACTGGATCGACATGAGTTTGAGTGAACTCCGGAAGTCAGTGATGGATAGGGAGGCCTGGCATACTGCGATTCATGGGGTTGCAAAGTGTCGGACACAACTGAGCAACTGAACTGAACTGATGTGAATAAAGGAGCATCCCTAGTTTCTCAGATGGTAAAGGATTCACTTGCAATGCAGGAGACCTGTGTTTGATCCCTGGGTTGGGAAGATTCCTTGGAGAAGGGCATGGCAACCTACTCCAGTGTTCTTGCCTGGAGAATCCCCATGTATAGAGGAGCCTGGTGGGCGACAGTTGATACAGTGGCAAGGAGTCGGACACAACTGAGCAACTAAGGACACAGCACACATGTGGATAAAGAGTTCTAAGCAGAGAGAAATGTGTATGTGAAAGCAGAAATAAAAACATTTTCAAACACTCTTTAAAGAACTGGGAGAAATTCACCATGATTGGAGCAGAGAGAAAATGTATAAGGTAATACTACAATGTTGTTACGAGACAACAGTGAAAATGAAAGACTCAGAGAGATGTATCATGTAACCCCCTTAAGGGCTTTGGAATAGTTGATACCTAGAATCTCTGAAAATAAGATTTAAGATAGGTCCAGAAATAGTATGGGATAAATATGTATTTAAAAGGCAGAACCTTAACCTTAGGGGTCCTCTTTCACTCTGAGAAATAGGTGACTTGTCTTATCTCAGAAGAAAAGTGGAGGAAAAGAAGTAAATCTCTAGCTTGTGATACCAGATATGGTTGAAAGTAGACTTCAGCAAAGTAATTTCTAAAATACTGAATTTGAAACACACAGCATCTTCCCAGAGAGCCAGTATGCTCTTGGTAGGACACCAAGTAATCCTCTGCTGAAAATGGTGTTCCCTGAGACCCAGGGTGTGGATGGCTTCCTAGCTTCTTCCTTGGGTCTGTTCCCAGGAACCAGCCTCGGGAGAAGGAGGGAAGAAGACATAAACCAGTGTGCCTCTGTTTTGTCTTCTTGCCTTTTGCTGTCATATGTTAATGCTGTACCTCCTCAGTAAAGTGGTGCAAGATTACAGGATAACAATAGTACACCATGTAAAAAGGATACAGACTGGATCAGTTCTAGCAGAGATTTCATCAAGAAAGCAAAATTGGTCAAATATTTGACATTTGTGAACATACACAGGGAAGATTTACAAAAAGAGTTTGATATTGAATTAGTGATAGGCACAAAGAAAACTAGGGGGGGGGGATTACAATGCAATTATTTACAGCAAAGAAAGCAAAATATTATACAAGAAAGCAAAAATAATCACAAACTTTACAGCATTGTTGAAGACTCTAAAATACTGATCTGAGCATTAATTTACTGAAATAAAACAAACAAACCAAAACCCACTAAATAATAGTACAAAAGTGTAGGACTGTGTAAATGTAAATACTGTGGGAGCTTGCTGTTAACAATCATTGTGAAAGGTGAATTAGATAATGCCTCCTGTTGAACAATCAACACATAGAAGCATACATTTGTTATATAGAGGAATGAAGGAAATTTGAGAAAAATAGCTAAACCAGTTGGAAGTAGTTATTTTTGGAAATCAGCAATAGGTAAAGGGGAGTGCGAAGAACTTACAGAACTCTGCATATTTTTGTTGTTGTTGCTTTAAATACATGTTAAGTTTGCCCGCAGTGAGAAACATAATTAAAAGATATGAGGAAAATGTTTTTATATATAATCTCCTATAATCAATATAGTTGGGAAATTAAATCAATTGTAATCACAAAGCCATGTAGATATTTTTCTACTATATTGTGCTTTAGAGAAAAGGTAATGTAGTTAAGTTACCATTCAATCTTATAATTAATTAATTTTAGACTCTGCTTTGAAAAACTATTTAGTGTGTTTACAGAGTACTATGGACGTTATGTGGGCATATACTATCAAAACAAATCTTATTCATCTATTTAGTTATGTAAACTATGATGTCTTATTGTAAATAATCTGGAAAAAAATGATAACAATTTATAAAAAATTTAAGAATAGGCCATTACCTAATGGACTGTAGGATTGAGTAGGAATAAAACATAATTTAATTCTATTACTAGACTAGTAAAGCTATTTTTGATACTTGTTACAAGAACACTGAATATTGTTTATATAAAATATTGATAAGGTGAGAAAAAGCCATAAGGAAAACATATTAATAGTTGCAAACACATGGATCAGATGAGGACAAATCTTTCTCTTTAATATCTAGTATATAGAATTATAAAAACTACATAAATGATAGAATGAATATATTCCACCGAAGCAAATACAACCTACAAAGGCAGAATTATACACTTAGAATTTATATTCTATCAATCTAAGATTAAACTCCTTTATCAAACAGATAATATCACCAAGGGCCTGCTTATCATCTTTGAGTGGAAATGGAGTATAAACACTATTTATCCAACTCAAAACAACATTATACAAGAGAACCACCCAAGTAGAAAAAAAATGTAACTATGGACAGATTAAATAATGTTGAGAATATACCTTTTTTTAAATTTATTTATTTTTATTTTCTATCATGGGATTTTTTTTTGTTTTTTGTTTTTTTTCTTTATTTTACTTTACAGTACTGTATTGGTTTTGCCATACATCAACATGAATCTGCCACGGGTGTACCTGAGTTCCCAATCCTGAACCCCCCTCCCACCTCCCTCCCCATACCATCTCTCTGGGTTATTCCAGTGCACCAGCCCCAAGCATACTGTATCCTGTATCGAACATAGACTGGAAATTCATTTCTTACATGATATTATACATGTTTCAATGCCATTCTCCCAAATCATCCCACCCTCTCCCTCTCCCTCAGAGTCCAAACGTCCTTTCTATACATCTGTGTCTCTTTTGCTGTCTCACGTACAGGGTTATCATTACCATCTTTCTAAATTCCATATATATGTGTTAGTATGCTGTATTGGTGTTTTTCTTTCTGGCTTACTTCACTCTATAATTGGCTCCAGTTTCATCCACCTCATTAGAACTGATTCAAATGTATTCTTTTTAATGGCTGAGTAATATTCCATTGTGTATATGTGCCACAGCTTTCTTATCCATTCATCTGCTGATGGACATCTAAGTTGTTTCCATGTCCTGGCCATTATAAACAGTGCTGCAGTGAACATTGGGGTACACGTGTATCTTTCAATTCTGATTTCCTCAGTGTATATGTCCAGCAGTGGGATTGCTGGGTCATAAGGCAGTTCTATTTGCAGTTTTTTAAGGAATCTCCACCCTGTTCTCCATAGTGGCTGTACTATTATGCTTTCCCACAGTGTATGAGGGATCCCTTTTCTCCACACCCTCTCCAGCATTTATTGCTTGTAGACTTTTGGATCACAGCCATTCTGACTGTTGTGAAATCGTACCTCATTATGGTCTTGATTTGGATTTCTCTGATATTGAGTGATGTTGAGCATCTTTTCATGTGTTTGTTAGCCATCTGTATGTCTTCTTTGGAGAAATGTCTATTTAGTTCTTTGGCCCATTTTTTGATTGGGTCGTTTATTTTTCTGGAATTGAGCTGCATGAGTTGCTTGTATATTTTTGAGATTAGTTGTTTGTCAGTTGCTTCATTTGCTATTGTTTTCTCCCATTCCGAAGGCTGTCTTTTCACCTTGCTTATAGTTTCCTTTGTTGCGCAGAAGCTTTTAATTTTAATTAGATCCCATTTGTTTATTTTTGCTTTTATTTTCAGTATTCTCAGAGGTGGGTCATAGAGGATCTTGCTGTGATTTATGTCGGAGAGTGTTTTGCCTATGTTCTCCTCTAGGAGTTTTATAGTTTCTGGTCTTACTTTTAGATCTTTAATCCATTTTGAGTTTATTTTTATGTATGGCGTTAGAAAGTTTTCTAGTTTCATTCTTTTACAAGTGGTTGACCAGTTTTCCCAGTACCACTTGTTAAAAAGATTGTCTTTACTCCATTGTAAGAGAATATACCTTTTTATTTTTAAGTGTTCATGTCACAATATCTTTTACAATGTTAAGAGAGATTAAGATTTTGAGGCTATGGTCAGCTGTATATAATAATATTTATACTCATAATTAAGGAATATTTATACTTGTATTAATGAAATATGTCAGCTATATATAACATGTTCATTAAAGGAAAAGAAAATGTTTTTAAAGAACCAAGTTTTCTTTTTTTTTTGCTACCATTGTTTTTATTAAAATATGATAAATATTAAATGCACAGTATATTTTCTGTGAATAAGAAAGATACTGTGAATAAGATTTTTAAATATTTTAAATTAATATATTATGAACAATCTAACTTTCCATTAGGCTTAAATTTGTCTTTGTTATGTAAATTTTAAACAACGACACCCTACTCCCACACTGTCCCACAGCAATAAGAACTAAAAAGGACTAAATTTAATTGTGAGCAAGTGTTCTCAAAAGAAGCAATAAAAACAAAATAGAAATTCATTTCATTATTTTGTATAAGTCATATATATTGAGTCCTTGACTGTTCAGCTGTCACGTGGGATCTAGACTACCCCTGATTTCTGGCTAAACAGTTCTTAGGGTGGATGGGGCTTCCCTTGTGACTCAGCTGGTAAAGAATTCTCCTGCAATGCAGGAGTCTGGAGTTCAGTCCCTGCGTTGGGAAGATCTCCTGGAGAAGGGAAAGGTTATCCACTCCAGTATTCTGGCCTGGAGAATTCCATGGACTGTTTAATTGCAAAGAGTCGGACACAACTGTGCTACTTTCACTTTCACTTTTCCTAGGTGGCACAGTGGTAAAGAATCTGCCTGCTACGAAGGAGTCATGAGACGGGGGTTCATTTCCTGAGTGGGGAAGATTCCCTGGTGGAGGAAATGGCAGCTGCTCCAGTATTCTTGCCGAAAACTTCCATAGACAGAGATCCTGGTGAGCTACAGTCCATAGGATCACAAACAGGCCAACACTACTGAGCGTGTACACATGCAGTTCTTAGAGTATGCCTTCCATCTTTAAGGTTCAAGATGGAGTTTCAGTAATTTCATACTCAGTCTAATCAGCAGGATGTAGGGCAGGGTAAAAAAGAAGCAAAAGGCTCTCACAGCTTCTTTCCTTAAAAAAAGATCGCCAGAAATTTCTTTAGTCTCATGGTCACTTCTACCTGAGAAAAAAGCTGGAAAATGTCATTTTTATTCTGGGACATTGTCAACCAATGAAAACTTCTATTGCAATGCAAGAAGGGGCAAGCAGATACTGAAGAATATAATCTTTTGGATTACTTCTGCTAACTAGATAATCACATTCTGAAAAAGCTGCTGCTGCTACTGCTAAGTCGCTTCAGTCATGTTCGATTCTGTGCGACCCCATAGATGGCAGCCCACCAGGCTCCCCCATCCCTGGGATTCTCTAGGCAAGAATACTGGAGTGGGTTGCCATTCGCCATTTCCTTCTCCAATGCATGAAAGTGAAAAGTAAAAGTGAAGTCACTCAGTTGTGTCCGACTCTTGGTGACCCCATGGACTGCAGCCCACCAGGCTCCTCCATCCATGGGATTTTCCAGGCAAGAGTACTGGAGTGGGGTGCCATTGCCTTCTCCATGGAAAAAGCTACAAGTCACAATTATACTTTAGTTGTTAATGCCATGAATTTATTATTTACTTCATCAGTATTTTGTTTTCAGTCCACATGGAAGTTTAAGATTATGGTTACATAAATTTAAATATAAAATAATTTTTAATTTAATCAAATCTAATGCTAAAATATTCATTATGCAATAAGAATTGACAATTTAAAGGGTAATGGAAGATGCCAAGTTGACATTTACTCATTTTCAGAAATTCTTGCATTGAATTAGGATTTGGAATTTTATTTTATTATCTTTCTTTTCTTTGTGCTAATATGATAAGTATTTACCCATTTGCTAGGCAATCTTAAGGCATGATTCCTAGACATTTAACAATTCCCAGCAATATACCAAAAAGGACATTTTTCTTACTTCCTTTTTATTGTTTTACTTACTCTATTTTTTTCCAGCACAAATATATCAGAATTTGGATACTTGGAATGTGATTCCACAAATAGTCATTCCAACTTGTTGTACAAATAACCATGCAGCCCTTGAAGTATAGTGCTTATTTTCCAACCAGAAATATAGACAAGTAAATGTCCTTGATACTTCTGGTGAAGACCTCAGGAGTCCACAGCACTTACTCTCTAATCCACCTAAACTTGAGAAATATCTTATCGTTTAAATATCTTGGTCAACTAATCAAAGTATAGGTCATAACTATCTTGAACATTTCAGTACTGATGTTTTCAAGATTTAAGAAAAGGAACACAAAATGTTCTCTGAACTGTTTGTATCTTAAAAAGATACTTGAGGGTGAATGGGAAGGAAGTCCAAAAGGGACATAATATATGTATACATGTAGCTGGTTCACTTCATTATACAGCAAAAACTAATGCAGCATTGTAAAGCAATTATAAACCAATAATAATAAAAAAAAGAAAGATACTTAAAGGTTTGTGTACTTTTCAGGTTGCCTTCCACCAAAGGGTTTTGTGACTACCAGTGATTTTTTATTCATTATTGTCAAATAGGAATCATTTAAACTTCTACATATATTCAGTATTTGTAAAACCCTCCAACTTAGTTTCCATTGGTTTTCACCTTGCTTCTCCAAGAATTTAGCTTTGAGTAGGTGACTGAAGAGAGCTGTCCTAAGGGGAAAATGTACACAGAAATATTTAAAGAATGAAAGAGACAAATTGAATATTTCTTGCACTAGTGCATAATGAAAGTAGATGACAATCCAAGCTCATTTTTTTTTATTTTTATAGTGAAATTTATCTATTTTTTATAGTGAAATATTGTATACAGTGTTACCTTCTGAGATTCCAAAACTCCTCACAGACCCACCTGTGAGAGGGTTTCCTACTGTATGAAACTTCTCCTGCTTCACAATTCCCTCCCCAGGACAGGTCTCCATCCTTAACTCTTTTGTCTCTTTTTTTGTCTTTTATATTTTTTCCTACCTCCTTTCAAAGAGAATGGGCTGTCTTTCTGGGTGCCGAGTGTTCTCCACCAGTGTTCAGAAGTTGTTTTATGGAAGTAGCTCAGCATACAAATGACCTTTTGATGAATTTGTGGGGAAGAAAGTGTCTCCCAATAATGTTCCTCCACCAACTACTGGAGGTGATGGAACTCCAGTTGAGCTATTTCAAATCTTAGAAGATGATGCTGTGAAAGCGCTGCACTCAATATGCCAGCAAATCTGGAAAACTCAGCAATGGCCACAGGACTGGAAAATGTCCATTTTCATTCCAGTCCCAAAGAAATGCAATGCCAAAGAATGTTCAAACTACTACACAATTGAACTCATCTTACATGCTAGTGAAGTAATGCTCAAAATTCTCCAAGCCAGGCTTCAACAGTATATGAACCATGAACTTCAGATGTTCAAGCTGGATTTAGGATCAAATTGCCAACATCTGCTGGATCATCAAAAAAGCAAGAGAGTTCCCTAAAAACTTCTACTTTTGCTTTGTTGATTATGCCAAAGTCTTTGACTGTGTGGATCACAACAAACTGTGGAAAATTCTTAAAGAGATGGAAATATCAGACCACATGACTTTTCTCCTGAGAAATCTGTATGCAGGTCAAGAAGCAACAGTTAGAACCAGACATGGAACAATAGACTGGTCTCAATTCGGGAAAGGAGTGAATAAAGTCTGTAGATTGTAACCCTGCTTATTCAACTTCTATGCAGAATATATCATGTGAAATGCTGGGCTGAATGAAGCACAAGCAGGAATCAAGATTGCCAAGAGAAATATCAATAACCTCAGATACACAGATGGCACCACCTTTATGGCAGAAAGTGAAGGAGAACTAAAGAGCCTCTTGATGATAGTGAAAGAGGAGAGTAGAGAAAGTTGGCTTAAAACTTGACAAGATTGTTTTGAATGTTTAAAAAATATTGCTGCAAACATGAGCAATTATGAATAGGGCTGTTAGGTAGTTAGAATAGGAAATAGGAGTCCAAAATGGTGGTGGCTAAAAGATGTGGAAGGGAAAAGCCTATGAAAATAGAACAAAAGAAGGTCTGAGGACCAGAGTGAGGACCTCAGGTAGAACAAACAACAGTCCTGGCTAGCCCAGTTTACATAGGGCAGGCCCAGGGAGAGGAAGAGACATGTAAAACGAGGAGCCAAAGGGCTGGGGGTCTCTCTCTCTCCCGTGCACTGGCACACTCCCCCACTCTCTTCTCTTTGCATCTTTGGGTTGGCATGCCCTCAAACCTCAAGGATGGATTTTCCTGCTATTTTCTGAATAAAATAGAGCTGTAACACTGACCTGTCTAAGAGCTATAACACGGTCTGTCCAAAACCCAAGATCTGTGACACACCGAGAGCTTTAATATCTGTCACTCCAAACCTTTGTTGTGATGAGACAGAGCCGAGGAGCATACACTCACCTGACAGGAACAGTGTCTACTCATCAGATCAGATAATATGATAATGTAAAAGCAAATATTAAAGTGAAAAACAATTGGACTGGTATTATTATTGTTGATATCATCATGGAGTTAACCAAAGGTATTCACATTTTACAAAATAAAACACTAAGTTCTAGCATCTATCACCCATCATTGTAGGCATATTCATTCATATGGACAGTGTATAATCTAAATTTTGTAAATTTTTTATTGATTTATAAAATTAATGTTGTCTCTTTTCCTTATATATGTGAAAAAATTAAAATGTTCCATGACTAATTTTTGATATAGCCTATGATAGAGAACTTGTTTCAAAAATTTTTTTTCAAGTATTTAAATTTTTTAAATCTTTAGTTAGCTTTCAAAGCATATTGCTTCTTTATAACTGAGTTGAACTGGCTTGCTTATTTGTTGATATTCCACATAATATGGTATTTCCTACATAAAAGATTATATTTTAGGTGTATTTTTATTTTCATTCTATGCTTCTTGCTTATGGAAGGTATATGAATATATGATCTATTAATTTCCAGGTTCTTTTTAAGACAAAATTTGATATCTCTATTTTGTCTTAATAAGTTTCTTTGATTAAATTTCTTATATAGTATTTTAATATCCTGGCCAATATGGTTTCTATATACTCATCGTTTTTGGCAATTTTATTTTCATTTAGTTAAAGTTAAAAAATTAAAAACATACATTCAGTTGGGGTCCTGAGTAAAAGTCCATGTTGATATATATGTAGCCCTGAGGTTTAGTTACCTAAATAGTAGGAACTGACAAAAGCAACATGTTCATCCTTTAATACTATTAGTTATTTTTGGAAACAACTAATAATTTTCAATATCAGTATAAGAAACACTTTCATCATTGTAAAATTATCACTTTGATAATCTGGTTGAATGGATATTCATTATAATAGCTCATGTAAGTGTTGAGCTATATATAATAACTTTGCTAAAAGAAAGAACTTCCCTCTTATGAAACCATCCACTCTACTGTGACCCACCCATGTATGGCAATGGTTTTGGCTTCACAGTGATACTGGATTGGTGTTACATCCATGTTTCAACTTGTGGGTAAGGGGAAAAAGAAGCAGAAACTCCAGGACAAGAAATTTTCTAAAAAGTTGGTCAGGTAGAAGTTTAATTTCTTCTTTTCACATCATTTTAGTAATCACCTAATTTCATGGCCAGACCTTGCCAGAGGCAGCCTGGAGAATTGGGAATGAAGCGACTGAGCATTTATATGCTACAGAACAATTGAGACTAGATTGGGAAGATAAAGCTGTAGCTTTCCACAGTGTCTCAAAATTTTACTCTAGGTTTCTCTTAAGTAAACTGAAAACTTGAATATCTTATCAGTAAACAGTAGGAGAAACACAGGGTATTTTGCAATTAATCTCAACAAATAACTCCAGTTTTGTCATGATTGATTCTTATCTCTAAGGTAATCTTCAAAAAATCTTCAAAAATCTTTAAAATTTTAGTGAAGTCACTCAGTCATGTCCAACTCTTTGCAACTCCATAGACTGTAGCCTACCAGGCCCCTCAGTCCATGGAATTTTCCAGGCAAGAACACGAGTGGGTTGCCATTTCCTTCTCCGGGGGATCTTTCCAACCCAGGGATCGAACCCAGGTCTCCTGCACTGCAGGCAGATGCTTTACTGTCTGAGCCAATTTAAATTTAAAATTTTAGAGTATATTAAAAAAAAAAAAAACACTTTCATGGGTAAATAAATACGTAAATAAATACAAAAATAATATAGCATAATTATTGTCTGTGCCATGCCTTCTGTTTCTTAAAAGTTTTATAATCTAAGGAAAGAATAAAAGTTCTAAGATGGGGGAGGCCTTCTTAACTTCTGATGAGCTTTTGTAAATTTTTTTTCCTTTAAATGAAAGTTTGGATGAATCTAATTGCACAATTATGTGATAAATCATTAATCAGAAAACCAGTAAAAACAAAATAAAAGGCCTTGGACCTCAGAAGAGTCCCCAGGTCTCTATAAACATGTGCAGAAGCATTTGGCTATCCTAACTGCCACCAACCAAATGCTTGCTTCACTACAATTGGAAACCAATTTGGAAACTTGCATACAACTGTGAAAGCCAAATTTTCTTCTGAAACAAATGTTTTTGACTGAAACAAATGCTTGGGTTGTTCACATGTGCCCAAACCAAATATTTTCTTGTAACAATAAATATGCTTCCAACCCATCCATACTCTGCATCATTTGTTAACTAAACAAGACTTGACTATCCCATACTCCTTCATTTTGAAAAAAATGATGAAATACATACCGACTATGAAATGGTATACTTTGTTCTGGAAATAATATTTGCAGAATGGAGCTTTCACACACTCTGTGCCCTCTATCTGGAAAGCTCAGCATGGCCTCTATTTAACTTCTATTATTTAATCAGTTTTCATTTCAATTTTCAAGAAAACCTTCCTGTCTAAGATAAATCCCACAAACATTCAATATTTGTTTTTATGATTTCTAATATGTACCTCTCCCACTAAACTCTAAATAAAAAAAGGGCAGCAACTGTGTATGATATATAATTGCAAGAAATACTTATTGGCTAAATAAATGAGGATATAATACAAACTCACAGATTAGATTTAAGATTTGAACATATTTTTGAATGTAAAATGCCAAGTGTTTAGCACATGAAAATAATTAAATAATTAATTTTCCCTCTGATAAAATGCAAGCTAAATGAAGTCAGAATTTTTCTACATTCATACATTCTTGAAAGTTAAAAGTATCTAGGATATATACATTTTTAATAAGTAAATACTGTACTACTGAAAAAAAGAACAGCATCCAAAGAATATGTGTGTGTATGTATACACACATTTTTTAATCAACTATCATTGATCTAATGACTCCAGAGATAAGTAGATGAAGCTTGAGTTCATTTGGTCTAGAAAATTTCAGATTAGGGGCACTGTGCATACTTCTAAAATTTTCCCAGCCATTTGATGGACGTCACTCTTGAATCTGTTATATTTCTGTATGGTTTAATTAAGATTCATTTATTTTGCAAATAATTGGAATGAAAATTGTGTGACTGAAATCAATTAAGAAAAACTCTAAACCTGGAAAAGATAACTAGAACATACCAATCCTTTGTTAATATCACTCATTATTAAAGGTAAATATGCTTGAAATAGCTTTTGATTTAGTGTGGAATGTGATAATTGTTAACACAATGTATAATGGTGATTATCACCAATAAAATGATGTTAAGGATAAAAATGAAACTAATGAAAAATAAGGAGAAAAGAGAAATAGAGGGGGGGAAAGACTGTATTATTGAAAATACTGCAAAAAGTGCCCAAAAAGAAAAAATGCCAAAACATTATAAAAATGCCTGGGAGACTGTAAATTAAGGTCCACTCCTGGTATGTCTGAGCTATTGCATAGCTTTGATCTGTCATGTTATTGGTGAAAAGGTGATGATATGGTATGGGAAGCATAGTACTTAACTATATGTAAAGTCAGTTGCTCACTTTCTTTACCAAAATAATGGATATTGAAGTCCTTTGTAGATAACTCCTTTTGTAACTGAGGCAGGAAGAGTGGGTACACTTTCCTGATGACCCCTGAAGAAAGGAAAGACCCATGCTGAAATTCACCCTCTACCAGTCGCCAAACATTGTGAAGCTTGGTTGTGCTTTCCTGTGAAAATTGTTGATGCACTTGTGCGGCTTAAGCCACTGAGTCAGTTTCAAAAATATTTAGGAGAAATTTGCTTTGTTTTCAGAAAGGTGATTTGAGGTTCCAGTCAAAAATTTAACCCAGTTTTAAAGACAGCTCTCAAGTCTTTTTTCAGATAACAATGGATATCGTTTTTGTTCTTACCTAAACCGTTTTAAGGCTAGCCTTTGTGGCTCAGTGGTAAAGAATCTGCCTGCTAATTCAGGAGACATGAGTTTGATCCCTAGGTCAGGAAGATACCATGGAGAAGGAAATGGCAACCCACTCTATTATTCTTGCCTGGTAAATTCAATGGCCAGAGGAGCCTTGAGGGTTACAGTCAATGGGTCACAAAAGTCAGACGTGACTTAGCAATTAAAAGAAGAAACAAAAGGGGTGCTAAGTATTTTTATTTATTTTCTCTTTTTTCCATAGTGGACATGCTGTATACATTATGTTAGTATTCCTTGTATTTAAAATATGACTTCTTGATATTTGTCTCTTAAAAAAAAGCAAATGTATATAATATGTTTCTACAGAGTTTTTTTATCATGTAATTTTTATAAATGACTTAAAAATTTTGCCTATATTCTGGATTATTCAGTATTGAAACTGGCATGATTTTTTCAATATCATTTGTGCAGGAGAACATCCTCAAAAGTTCAAATTCTGAATTTTAAGTAATAACGCTAGAGTCATAAGATTTAAACACTGAGAAATTTTAAGAGAATTATTTATACACTGATTCCTTCAGATAAGAATGTACAACAGCTAAGGAATGTATATATGCAGTAGGGAACAAAAGTAAGGTATACTAATTTCAGGAAATAAATGGAAAATAAGTGCTGGACAATAATGTAAAATATAGGATAAACATGAAAAAAAACCTTACTATAAAATTCTTATTTGGTGACCAAAATTTGGCCTTTCATAAGGTCAGTGAGGCCTTAAATCTAGAAATGAAAGTGTCAGAGCTAAGTTAAACAATGTCCAAAGAGTTTCCCAGGTCCATACCATTAATTTAAGACATTTATTCAGGAAATACATTTTTTTAAAGCTTAGTGCTGAAGCAAATTTGTTTGTTAGTCCTGGTGAAAGAATAATGTATGAGATAGTGAATACTGTATTTAAGAAAGTCTGAACTTTGAATACCATGAATATATCACAATCACTTCCTCTTATGTATCAAGAAAATCCATTGTCCCAGTTTCAGTTCAAAAGTCAGGAAAAGAAGACCAGAATGTACTCAGAATGTTTCCCAAGTACAGAATTTAGTTAAAATGCTGTGCAAGTGCAAACGATCTAGTTTTATTAGCGTTGTGACAGCCTAATTAAAATGTCTTTAGTGAAAAATAATTTTATGACTATTTAATATAATTTTTCTTTTTATCATGAAACATGAAGGACATTTGTTAAGTAATGAAAGATTCAAAAGATTATTGGCATTCATATATTTCTATATATACTATATGAAATATATTTAATCATATAGCCTAATACCCATTATTAGTCAAGCTATATAAGAAATAAAATACATATTTTCATTACTTTGAAATGCCTTACATGACTTTTCCTCATCCCATTTTTTAAAGAAGGTAAATTATTTCCTGAATTTCATGTTTATCATTTTCTTGCTTTTATTTATTATTCTACTAAAGTGATATTTCACCCTTAATAACTTATTTTTTTCTTATTTTGTAAATTTATATAAATTGAATCAAATCTATATATTCCTTTGTAATTTATTTTTAATGCCTTATGTTTTATTCCTGAGATTCATTTATTTTGAGCTATCATTTATTCATTTTTACTGATGTATAGAATTCCTTTATAGATCATCATTTATTTATGGGTGCTACTGCTGATGGACAGTTGATTTATCTCCTATTTTTGGACAAATAGTGCTGCCATGTACATTCTGCTGTGTCTCCAGGTACACATCTTTCTCCAGGGTGAATGCCAAAGAAAGTATTTCCTATGTCATTGATATACTTATCCTCAGCTTTATGAGATCATGACAATATGTTTTTCTAAATTAGTGTTACTGGCTAAAACTCACCACCAGTATAACATTCAAGTTTTTCCATAGCTTCATTTTTACTTGCTATTGTCAAAACTTTAAAAAATGTTCTATAAAAGTCCTATGTGAAAAATTATATTTCATTAGTTTTAAATTGCATTTCTCTGATTTTTAGATAGTTTTAGAATATCTGTATGTCCATGTGTCAATTTTTCATATGATTATTCAGGACTTTTGACTATCTTTTAAACAGTCATTCTTTTTATTCATCATAATTTGGAGGGCCTAGGTATATATATAGCAAATATTCTGTTTCTATCTTGTCATTTTATTTTCTATTTGATGTTTTGAATAATAGAAATTTTAATATTACCATTTTAAAATTAATCTCTATTTTACTTTTGCTATTTGATTCTTAATAAGTTAGTTTCTACTGAGCCCTCAAAATATTCAATTATATTGTCTTCTAAAAGTTTAATTGTTCAAGTATTTAAAAATATTGTCTTCTAAAAGTTTGTTTTCCTTTTAAATCAATTTTTTTAATCCACCTGCAAATGATTTTTTGTGTATAGCATAAAATAAAACTTCAGCTTTACTTATATCCATAAAAGTGAATATAGCCTAACATACTAGCATCGCTTATTTAAAAGTTTATCAATTCATGAACAACCAAAGCCAGCTTTGCAGCAAATCAAAAATCCATGTATTTGTGGATTGTTTCTGGCTTTTCTGTTCTACTTCTTGATGTCTTCTTAGTTCATACACCAGTACCACTCTCTCATTTATCATAGGTCTATAGTAATTTCTGATATCTCATGAAGAATTCTATTTCCTTGTTATTCACACATATGTCTTGGAAATTTTTGTCATTTTCTCAAGCATACAAACTTTAGAGTTATCTGCACAAGAAGATAAACTGTAGGGATTTTGATGTAAAATGTATCAAATTTACAAATCATTTTGAAGAGTATTGACATTTACATATCAGCTTCCCTGATAGCTCCATTGGTAAAGAATCCACCTCCAACACAGGAAACCCCTGTTTGATTCTTGGGTCGGGAAGATCTGCTGGAGAAGGGATAGGGTACCCACTCTAGTATCTTCTCATCTGTGAACTTATTACTGATATATATCTTAATTTGTTAGTCTTTTCTAATATCTCTGGTGAAACACTAACTTTCTTCATAGGTAGCATGTTAATATTCTGTAACTACTTTATTTCTGATATACTACAATGGCATACTTTAAAAATCACATTGTCTAACAGGAGTTTTTGATTGTTGCTGCTGATGTATAGAAATTCAAGTTAGTTTTATATTAAGATTTTTAATACAGAAAACAGTAAACTCTTTTGTTGGAAATCATGGCTTATTTGTATGTTTTTGTTTCTTTCTATGTAGATAATCATGCCATCTGTGAATACTTATATCCTCAACCTTTCACATATGAATGAAAGGGCAAAACAGAAATTGACAACCTAGCTATCATACTCTGAGTTATTAACCTACAGCAAACTAAAGTTTTTATTATTTGTTTGTTGTTAATGATAAAATAAAACACCTTAAAGTCTATGTCCAAGAATTTAAAAAGAAAAACCTTGAGCATGCTGGAAAACCAATTGTATCAATAATTCTTAGTAAGACCTCCAATGCTTAACTTAATCTAATTATATTTACCATAATTAGTTTTAAAATTTAATGATATATTTGTAATACTTGTATATTTAATATTTTGTGTGTTCCTTTAATTAGTCTTTTCAAAAACTGCTAATTTTAACACTTCCTAAGATTAGAAAATAATAATGTCATGTAGTTTCAAGGTATCTTATGTTTTTCAGAGAGCGTTTAAATATGTTTTGTCAGTCGATCACATGGATTCTAAAAATTGAGATGTTATTGGATTATTTTAAGGAGAAATGATTTAGTGAATTTTAAAAAAGTAGAAAAGATATTGGAAACCTGTATCATATTTATTCCATGTTAAACATATGTAATATTACATTGTGATTAAATTATAATAGTGAAAAATTTAAAGAATGAAGATGTTTTCTTAATGGAAAGCAACAGTAGTAAAAACATGTTTTTTTCTTCCTCATGCCCCATCTTACATTCTTTATGACTGATTAATTTCAGAAATTTTAGATGTTCCTTTAAAATGAATATCTCCTAAATAAATATGGACTATATTGACCAATACTAAATAGGAGATAAGTTTATGAGAGGTATTTTGTTTATCTAATTCCTCATAAAATATAAATAAAACTATATTGACCAAAGCAATAAACTTTAGGAAATAAACTTAAAAAGGCACTAAGTGTTAATTCCTTCATATTTTCTACCTAATCATACAACAAATAGTGATATATAGGGACCACAGATTATAGTTAGAAAATATAGAAGTGTGTGATTCACAGGAAATTTAACCTCATTGCCTTAGCTTTTAAAACATATTTATTTTTATATTCTTACTGAGCTAACTGCTGTCGGTCACTTTTCACCTTTTTTGTGGTTATCCATCCAGTGCATACGATATTTCCCCTATAATAGCATTTTGTGAGTGCTGTTGAAAATCAGTAACCTTGAATACTGTGTGTGGCAAGTCTACCAACTCGGTCAGACAGGGAGGCAGAGGAAAATTAAGATATTGCATTTTAGGCATGTGTATTAACTCACCATCTAACATGGAAAAAATAATGAGTGTAACCCTCACAATGGTGGAGTATAGGGAGCTTTTAAATAGGGAGTTTAATCTCCTTTAGAGCAAAGCCACACTCTCGGTTGCCCTAGGTTTTTGGCAAGATTCCCAGAAGCTGCAGTCATTCATGAGCCACACACTCGGTTCTTAGGAAAACTGCATTGGGATCTTCACTCAGTGCAAGCAATGCTCTCGTTTAGGACGTTTCATCTGTAAAAATCCCCTCACAGATGTATATACACGTGCGTGGTACTTAGCCACCACTGTAGAATGGAGCACTACTGGGATTTGAACCTGTAGTCGCAGGAAGTCCAAGGATTTCAAACCGTATGTGTTAACTATAAAACCATTCCCTCTGGCTGATTATTCTGGAATTAAAATGTAGTTTATGTTAAGCAAGCTTGGAAAATTCCCAAATCAAATAAGCTTATTTAGAGAGGTATGCTCTACATTTTATGCCAATGCCAAAGCCACAACTTTATTCCACCTTGGTCCTCTTTGATTTTTATAATATGTTCCATACTTTGATTCACACTTAACTCCATAATCTGAATAAGATTTTTCTGTGAGATATTTTTAATGTGACTATAGAATATAATGCACTACATAATATGCATTTATTTAAAAATTGAACTATTTAACATTATATGCATATTCCATTTTGGAGATGAGAGACAATCTCTTTTACTATTTATTGTGTGTTTAACGGAAGAGAGTTTGAGATTATGTCTAAGCTAGGTAAAATGAAATGGCTAGTAAGACCAACATGTGCATCTTTTCCCAATGTGATATTCTTTCAGGCTATATATATTTGATGTTTTACATTAATTGAAGTTGTCAATTTCAATAGCTATAGCTGCACTACATTTTTGTTCACATACTCCATTTTGAAAAATCTAATTTTGTATAAATTTACTAATTTTCAAAATGCCCAGTAGGAATCCTTATAGGTCACCTTTTAGCTATATTCAAGTACCTAAATTTATACATTTTAACTATCATTAAACACAAGTGGCAAATAGAATATAACATCTGCTACCACCACCACCAGCAGCAAATGCAAAAGACAATGTTTATTTTACCTCTTCATGACCTACAATTTTGCTAACAATTTAAATGAAAATAAATAGATTCATTTTAAGCTTTAGCCAAAAATATTTATAGCAATTAAGCTATTTAGTTATTGAATTTGTATAATCCTCAGACAGCATTAACTGGCAAACCCAGAGCTCCAGGTTTGTGTGCAGAAAAGCTGAATACTCTAAAATACTGCTTTCTTTGAACACATACTGTTAGTTCTGACAACCTATCACAAGTATCTGTAGTATCTTTGTTAAAAGGCATTTTCTTTGCTATCGTCATGTTATACTTCCTTAGGACATTACCCTCTCCACTTTTTCAGAGCTCAGTGTGATTTTGCAAAACAGATTTCATTAATTCTAACATTTCTGTAATTTAAAAAAAAGTGGCATAGAGGGCAGGTGGTGTTCTCTTGTCACTTGATAAATGGAGAAACTGAGGTATTCAGAAGATTAAGGAGATTGCAGATGGTTTCACAGCAGGTAAAGGGTGGAGCCGAATCTCCTGCCTGTGGCTTAAGTGTTTGATCTGTTCCCAGGCAATAACAAATTTTTTATTTCAAGAAAACAAAGTGTAAATAAATTTTGTGAATAATGTAAAGCAAAAATTCAGTTAGCTCTCATATCTAGTTTCTTTTTTCCTTTTGTACATACATGTATTACTTGGCTGCACTTGGACCCTACATCTTTAAACTGAAGATGGCTTGCTGTCTCCAGTATTAGTATATTTTTCTAACCGGACATTTTTGAAAATAACAAAAACTGGAGCCAAATTCTGTGTAACCTGGCTCCATTGTCCCCAGCAGGGTCAATTTGGTGTTTTCTGCTGTATTTATGATTGACTACAGAGCTATGAATTAGAACACATGAATAGAGGGTTTCTATTAAGACATCTCAATTTTTATATAAATGCAAAAAATCTATATAGAAATTAAAATATATATTCTGTTAATTTCAGCCATGTTAAAATATATTTATCTGTCTCATTAATATATGCAACTAAGGAGCAATAATAAAAATCAACTGGAAAATATAGAATGTTACATATGTGCCAAAAGCATGCTACTATCAAAGATTTTAATACCAAGGAAGATCTTACACAAGATAATAAATAGTAATCTAAAATATCATTTCTCCTGACCAATTATGTAGACTTTTGACAAAATTTCTTTCAACAAAATGATTAGGAAATTGTAAACAAATCCAATTCTTACTAATACTCAAATAGCTTAAATTGTTAATTTAAATGTCAAAATTGGAAATTTACACAAATAGGACTTCACAAGAAAATATAATTGCTTTAATTTTTGTAAAGCAAGAAAAGACTAAGAGGAAAAAATTATCATTTAATAGGATTCTTTCACTTTCTAGTTATTCTATTCAGGTTTATTAGTTGTAGGTTAACATTTTCACAAGCCATTATAACATCAAGATCATTTAAACAAGAAAATTATATCAGATCTGTTTTGGAACTGATATGTTCTTTTTAGCTTGTCTTATGATGTTACATTTGTTTCTCTGAAATAAATTTATTAGGTTTTAAACCCAAAATGAAATCATATTTGATAGTCTAAGCTGATTTAATATGTATTTTTATATTACATGTATGATTAAAAATGTTTACTTTAAAAACATGTTGAAGAAACATAGTGTTAATTTTGCTATTAAAAAATGTCACGTAATTCAACTTTATTAGGTGAAATATTAGAGAAATCTGATTAGAACATTTTTCTAAAGCCTCATATTGTATCTTATACTACAAAGACTACATTGTCTTGCTCATCATTTGACAAACACATTACTGTTAGTTAAGGGGATAACAGACACATTTAATAGTTACTACAAATATTATTTGTTTCCACAATTGCCATAAAAGCAGGTTTTTATATATTATATAAGCATTTTCCTATAGTTTAAATGTGATACTTAATCTTAGAAAAAATAGTAAATATGATAAAATTTAACATTTGTTGCAAATACAATTATTTTGCAGATTTAGTGTAAATTTATTAAAATGATAACTGTGATATAAAATTAAAATAGGAAATTTGTGGTTAAAGAATCAAATGGAAGAAACATTGAGCAAGATTAAATTTATGAGTAATTTCTTAATCAAAGAAGACATTATTAGAAACTAATTTTGTGATGAAATCTGTATGAAGCAATGGGAAATAAAACACATTATATAAAAATAAATGATTCAAAAGTGATTTCTAAAAAGTATATTGGCATTAGAGAGAAAATAACCCTGAGAGAACAGCTCCAATTCACATATCTATTCAGAAATTTTGCAAAGTTTTGACATTGAAGCATTCACATTTAAAAATAGAGGTGAACCTTAGTACATAGAAAAAACTCACAGAGATTTCAATTTATTAGACATTCTGACCGTGCATCTTTTTTTTTTTTATATTTGACATGTGTAAAAGGAGCAGAAATCTGAATTTTTTATGTCAAGTTGCATTGCACAAAGAACATAATCAGTTTCGTTTGTGTTTACCTTGTGTGGCAACTAGAACTAGAATCAGATTTCCAACATTCCTTGAAACAAAGCAAAGTAAAAAAGCTGAAAGCTTATATAAAAAATGTGACATTTGCCTCCAGTTAATGACCTCACTTTCTGTGTAGCTATAAATAATAACAATAACAAAAAGAGCATGACTGTTACAATGACATCCTTATGTGCTTTTTCTTGGAAAAAATATTGCAATTTAATGAACTTTTTTTTCCCCAGAAATCACCAAAAAGACATACCAAAAAAGAAAAAAAGAATCTAAGCTTTGGAGATGTCACTCAAATTGAAAGATCCAAGTATTTGGGGCACTTTTGTGATTTCCTAAGACAGTTTTTACCTTTCTTTTTGTGTGATTTAGATGCAGATTTAAAAAAAAATTAACAGCTTGAAGAGTGCTAATTAGAACCAATTATAATTTCATTGACCTGCCACGGCTCACTATGTCCTGGTGAAAAAAAAAAAAAAAAAGATAATTTTGCTTTATGCACATGTCTGATTGGGGAATCTTAATATTCAACACATGTGCAAGAAGTAATCAATTAACCAGCAGTCTAAAGAGGATAATAATCCATGCAATTCCTTTTTGTTAATTTCTAGTTAATATGATTATTAAAAAATACAATCCTATTTCAAATGGGACCACTTAATTCATCAAGCTAGTGGCTATCTAACTGGTATGTAAAATTGGTTTTTATATCAATAGAAATATAGGAAAAGTTTCTATATAATTTATTTCTTATGAAATCATAAAGATGACTCCGCTGGCAATAAAGAAGGAACTTCCTTTGAATCAATTCGGTTCTCCAGGAAAGTAATTCAATTTTAATGTAACTGCACTAGTTAACAAAAGGTATTTCATGAGCTTTGGTTAGAAATGCAGTACTGTAACCTAGAATTACCTTACATCTAAGTTTAGCAGCTGCCATTTTCATCCCTTGCTTTATGACGCTTAAAAAGTTGTCTACTCCCACCTAGTGGTCATGTGGTTAAATGTCCTTTCAGAAATTAGCAGCGTGAATCGTCTGTATAAGGTAAATAGAACTGCTGTTTTATTGTCAGAATTAAATAATTAATGCAGTTAACAACATCTGCATAGATTAAGTAATTCAGGCTCATGGGTTTCGTTGATAGCAGTAATTTTAAAAGCAGCATAAAATGGTTTTAGTCTGATTTATGAAGCGTGGCTCATGCTGCCAGAGCCACATGGAGCTCATTGACTGAAAAACTCCCAGGATCACTCAAGAGAATTGCCATAGTTCTATAGTCAACAATTTCTTATGAATATTTTATAAAAATGCCTATGTATAAAGGGAAGGAAAGTTCAAGCAATGAGGTCCTCTGTGTACAGCAGAATTCTAGAATATAAAAATAGATGATTGATCTCTTGAAATCCTTGTAAAGAAATTAAGACTGTCAGTTTTCAAAATAAGAAGTGCTTTACAGTTTTTATAATGTAATCTTGATTTTTTTTGGTTCCAAAATGCAGACTAGAATAGCACTTGCACTGGCGATATCTGCCTTAAAAAAAAAAAAAAAAAAAAAAGTAAAACTGAAAAGAGAAAGCAAATTGCATTTCATTTTATTTTGTATGTGTTTTTTTAAAATCTTACATTAACCTAGCAGGTTGTGGCTTGGTGCTGGTATAATGATGTATATTCACTCATTAGGTTAATTGGGACCAGGTAGAGTTCAGCCACCTGTAATTCTGAAGACACAAAAAGATAATTCAGGAATCTTCTTTGGCATGGAACTGGGTCTGGAAATGATTGACGCAGTGGGGAAAGATTGCTCTGCTTCGTATGACAAGATCAAATCTCTGTAGTGTCTATGCAATTTTTACATGATAGTCCCTCACTCTGCTTCAGTAAGTAGAGATGTGAGGGATTATGAGTTAATTACTCAGAGAGCCAGTTGGCTCGACTCACTAAAATGTACTAAACATTTATATACAAATACTGAAGTAGTTTTTCTGCAATAATACAGGGTTTGTGTCTCCAGAGAGAAAAAGAGAAACATGTATCACAGCTCCAAACAAAGGAATGATTGCCTCATAGCATAGTGCAGGAATTCAGAGAAAAGTGAAGAAAACAGTGATTGAGAAAGCTTCCTGGGAGTGGAAGGATTAGTTTTGGGGCTTAAAGAATGCATATGATTTGTGTAAAAAGCCAGAGCATAATGGCTTCAGTGGCAACAAAGACGTAAAGTTTAAAGTAAATTAGATATGTTTGAGGAAGCACTGGTTGATTATTCTTGTAAGAATGAGGAGAGTTCATGCCCTAGGCCAGGGGATGGTGGAAGAAAGGGTTAGAAAGTTCATTTGGGAAAGACTAGAAAGAGTCCTGAATGCCCTGTGACACTAGAAAGCTGAACAGGCTGCGGTTGGTGTACAACTTAAGTACAAGAAAAATACAATACAGAAATCCTAGCAAGATAACTAGAAAGAGAAAATATTAGCAACATATCTATCAGTATTAAAACTGAAATTTGTCCCAGTGCTTAGTTGATCAAGATAAACTGAAAACTTATACTAGGGAATTTAGTTATTGATTTATTTATATGTGCATCATATATTTTAGCGTCTACTATGTGTCAGGCACTGATACGAATTTTATGTAAGGTTTATATTTAAAAGCTATTTAAAAAGTTTATGTTAAAAACATAGTACATATTGTGTGCAATGCTTCCCCCCCCCCATTTCTGAAAGACAATGTAAATACTTAAATATATATTCTAGAAGTTTTAGGACTAAATACTAAACCTAAGGTAGATTTCTTATATATAATTTATAAATTTGTTTTTTCATCCAGTTTTGAGTTGGTTGCCTGCTAAATAGAACCACCACCCAAAAGAAAGATAGCTACAATTATAAAGAACTAAAATAATAGAAGGGACAATGAGTATAAATCAGTTTGAAAGCAAACAAATTGTCTCACAGCTCTGATAACTATGTCAACCAGTAAATCCTAACAGCACAGTTAAGTTGAATAATAAATCAAGATTTAAAAAAGTAAAGTACAAATTGATCTGTTTGCAATTTTTTCCATGTCAGACTGTTCCTCCACTGCCACAGTTAAATAAGAAATATAAGAAATATTTTAAAGTAGTACTTAAATATAAATTTTATATAAATTGTCATATGTATATGCCACATATCACACATCATAGATTAAAATATAAAGAGAGAGAAAGATAAAATTGATATATTTATATAAGTATATGAAACATCACTAAAAGTGAAAGTGAAGTCGCTCAGTCGTGTCCGACTCTTTGTGACCCCATGGACTGTAGCCTACCAAGCTCCTCTGTCCATGGAATTTTCTAGGCAATAGTACTGGAGTGGATTGCCATTTCCTTCTCCAGCAGATCTTCCCGACCCAGGGATCGAACCCAGGTCTCCCACAGGGTAGACAGACGCTTTACCGCTTTACCGTCTGAGCCACCAGGGAAGTCCAAAAAAATAACACCCAGTTATGATTAGAAGTATATTTCATTTTAGAGCGTCTAACTATATATGGAATAGTATCTCTAAATATAATTAATATGTTTATTTGTTTAAACTTTTGCCAAAATGGTCACAAAGAAATGTTTTTACTAAAAATTTTACAAAAAATCTCTTTGACAAATATATTTCATAAAGTAAAATAGTAAGTAAGTTTCACCAGGATAATATCTTACATTGTTTTGGCTGAATGATCTTACTAAGCTCCTAAAGGGCTTAAACGTTTTCTTTTGCTGATCAGTCAGAAGATATAGGATGATTCAAGGACTTTAATATGCTTTTATCAAGCTACATAAAGACTAAAATCAACTCCATCAAACAGAAAGCTTTTTTTAAATGTTTTCTTAGGATAAAAAGAAAGCATATGACTCTGGATTAAGAAAAATAAAACAAACCCCAAACAAGAAATTTGTCTGAAACAGACAGGTGAGTCAGAGAAGCAAAGTCCTTCATGGTGAATCAGAGTAACATTTTATTTAGCTGTTTTATTTCAGTCTGATGTCCCTGCCCCCCTCTTTGATACCTTACCAAAGAACAAAGGCGATCAGAAGGAAAAGCGATGTAGTCATTAAGTGGTAATTGGTAGAATAGGCTTTGGGGTTAAAATTAATAAAACCAGCATGATGTACATTAAAGCTATATAAATATTTAAGGAACAGCAGCCTTCTTGGAGATGTAAACTGATTAGCAAAACTACTTAATCTAGAGATGCAAATGTTTCTTGTAGATAAAATAAACACAGACAGTTTGTTGGAAATGCAACCCGGTTTCATTCTGGGAATGCTTTATTTCATTAAAAGTTTAATTGTTAAAGTTCTTTTGATGTTTTGTACAAGTGGTTTTATGTTGCATCTAACACAATTTAGAAAATAGAATCACAAATAAAATCATCGTACAAGTTTATCTTTTCTTGTCAGGTCCTGTATTACAGATGCAGTGTTGGTCTTTCACATTGAAGTTAAAGGAAAACTATGATACATGGAACCAAAGATTCATCCTTCAGGATTATCTTTACTAGTAATATGAATACACAAAAACTTGTCTACAGAAAGATATATATTTAAAGGTAAAATAATTACTCTTCATTTATAACATTTCAAATAATATACAAAGTAATTTAAAATAAAAAGTATTTAATGAAAATAGTTCTAAATAACTATTATTTAATCCATTTTCTCTTTTTAAAGAGCCTAGCATAGAATGTTTGATTAAAGTTTCAGTAATTAACATTAAATATCTACATGAAAATTTAAAAATAGAACTATTGACCAAATACTTATAAATATAAGCATTCTTAGATTTATGCAGATGAAACATCTAGTAATTTATTGATATTTTAAAATTTTTATCTGAACCTTTTTGTACCACACAGCCTTGACAATGTTCAGAATTGACTATAATATAGAATATATTCAAATGATATCAAATTTCCCACATGAATAGAAACAATTTTTCAATTATTTGGCTAAAACTAAATGGTTAAATATGTTGAAATGCTCTGTTGGGTCAGCAGTTTCATTATCTCACAGGTTTAGCTGGCATCAGGTGACTAGAGATCTGTCTTGTATCAGAATGTCTTAATGTAGATCTATGTTTATGGTATATTTATGCTGAATTCCTGTGAAAACTGTAATTTTTGCCAGTAGATTGGATCTATACAGAATATATACCCATATCCAGGCCAGTACTTTCAAGTCCCTATTTGCAATTTAAATTTGTGTTTGTGGGAAGACCAAATACATGATTTGAACAGGGAAAGAATGATAGAATAGACTATAATGCTGAGTGAATAAATCAAAGCTTTCCTAACCATTGCCAGAGTACTGGAGAGAAGTGCTTGTAAGTGGGGTTGTAGTAGATGACTTTATCTCTGATTGATATTAGGTACTATGTGGGTCAGCAAGCAAGCCAAGACAGTGATCCATC
This sequence comes from Capricornis sumatraensis, assembly GCF_032405125.1. Classification (NCBI taxonomy): domain Eukaryota; kingdom Metazoa; phylum Chordata; class Mammalia; order Artiodactyla; family Bovidae; genus Capricornis; species Capricornis sumatraensis. The sequence continues at coordinate 42,490,946 of NC_091081.1, read as the reverse complement.
AAGAATACCTTGTCCCAAATATGTCAGATATTCAAGTTTTGTTTTCCTGGTTCATGTTTTTCACATCTTCTCACTGGCCTACTTTTCTTACCTAAGGGGAAAAAAAGAAGTCTATCCTTCTGTAGCATTAATTTATAGCTCTTGGCAAAACTGAATATCAGACTATTTTCTGGACATTTATGTATTTTATTTAATACTGCCTTCAAAATTTGTGTAAATAATAGGAATGGATAATTTTGGAGTTCTATGTTCAGTAATTTTTTTTTGTTTTAATAAGAAATTCATAGAGAATTATTAAAATATGTTTGTTAACTTTTAAATTCTGCTTCACATTATATATATCTTGATAAAAATGTTGATGGAAGTATATTACTTTTGTTTACATTCAGGCTAAGAAATACATCAATTTAAGACTAATTATTTGCATTTTGCTTTTATACTTTTCTTGTAAGTAGAGGCATAGATGTTTGCTGACCCTTTGCTTTGCCCACCACAGAAAATCACTAAGTCATACAACTTAAGAGCCTATATTAAATGAGTAATACATCTTAAAAAAAGAACCCTTGTTAATTTATACCCAGTTTAGAAAGGCAAATTGTATCTATCAGTATCTTGTAGATAGTAGGGAAATGAACTTCATCTTGCATTTTACACAAAAGGCAAATTCAGAAAATGATAATCATTTCTAGCATCCTGAGATAAAATGTGTCTGGCCAAGTTTCACAAAGTGTATGAAGCATCTTTCTTACATCTTTCCAATAACATGTACAATTCCTGGTATAAATTGCAGTCTCTCTAACCTAATCATCAATGAAAACACTGACAGTGTAAAACCCCTACACATATGTTCAAAATAGAAAACACCTGTATAACCTTCTTGCTGATACACTTCTTGTCTCTACTGATTTATACCAACTCAGTATCTTGCTAGACACTTTTTCAAAAGTTCTAAAACATATATGTGGTAAGGTGATATGATTTGGGGAAAACTTGACCAATGAGTCTAACACAGTACTCAGATCAGCTTCTACCTCTGATGAAAAGAGAGGGAAGTGATTATCCAGATTACCTATTCAACCATTCCACTTATGTGAGGTGAAGATTGAATCTTTATTATGAATCATTGCCTTTCTGTTGGTAGAGAAAGACTAACTATAATCTGGTTAGCACAGAAAAATGCTTGGAAGTTCCCTATGTTGCCCACCATTGTGGCATTTTTCATTGCAGCATAATTATTCCTTCTGCCAAGATAAAAATTACAGCTGAGATTTATTGAGCATTTGCTATGAAACACTCCCCAAAATAGAAACAAAAATTTCTAACCAAATAAGTTCTGGGATTAGATTGCAATAACAATAAGCCATTTCAAAAACCCTGTCATTTACTTGCTTTGATTTAAGTGCCTCAAATTAAGAGACGTAAGGAAAAGGCACTGCCATTTTATAGTCTGCTCATATTAACATATGGATAATTTTAAAAATATTTTTTATCAGAAACATTATACTAACTAGTAACTGTCTAGTAAAGGACTCAATGAATATGAATTTGAGCAAACTCTGGGAGATAGTGAAGGACAGGGAGGCCTGGCATATTGCAGTCTATGATGTTGTAAAAAGTTGGACCTGATTTAGCAACTAAAGACACACACATTCACACACACACACATACAATAAAGGATAAGCTGCTCTAGGATTCGAGAGTCACAACAATTTTACTGATATTTTTAGTAATAAAAATTATAATTGCAAACCATTTAAAGTTTTTATGGGGTTCACATAAGGTCTGGGAAATTCCATGAAGAATAAACATGGGTGAAATAGTTTCCACATCCATCTCAAGGATAGAGCAGAACAAGAATTGCTAAAGAAGAGTAAAATTTTTCTAAGTGAAAACTTGACCTGTGGATAACTGGGCCAAGGGGCAGGAAAAAGTTATATCACAGATTCTTGTGTCATATGAAATACATTTAGCCAGAAAACTGCAATGACCACAAGTAAGATAACTACCCAAAAAGAAAATTAAAAGGTGAAACTTGAGATAATATTAATTAATGAGTTTGTATGAATAGTGTGTAGGTTTCTAATATACAATTAATAGATTTTATCTAAATTTTGCAAATCAATTTAAAGTGGTGCAAGCATATTTGATGGACAAATACAATTAAATTGTTTTTAAAGGATTAAAATAAGAAATTTAGAAGACTATAATGACAAGCTTAGGAAAGTGAATCCGGTAAGAAATATGAGGATTTAATTATTTCTTTTTTTAATATTTTATAACAGAAAGCCGATTGATATTATGTGACATTTACAAACAAGGAATACCTTTTAAGTATGTTAAATGCAATTATTAAGCTCAGTAGTAAAGACTCTAAAATGAAATCTAAATTTGATAAAGCTTCAGACTATAAAATGTGAGTTATAAGATCTGGTGGTAAGTAAGAGTGACCTTTGTTTTTCTTGACAAGAACAAGGAAATAAAACACTAGGCACTAGATATTTTTGACACTTTTGAGGGAATTATCTACTAGACAGTATATCAACAGGGATGAGTCAAGTGGTAAAGGATTATAGAATTTAGGTCAAGGTGAAAATGACAGAAAATCCAAGGAAACAGGAAGACGTTTTATCAAACATCTCTTCTTTCATTTTATATGATAAAAGTGGAATCTGCAGTCATTTTTAGAAGTAAAATTTCTTTATGTTATCTTGCCCAGTTAAAAAAAAAAAAGAATAGCAAATGCATGCACAAGTGTGTGTGTGTGTGTGGATGTGTGTGCTGCAGGTTGCATGTGAATGTGCTATAGCTCCTAATCACAGAAGGCCTGTGGAGGTAACGAGGAGGTGGCAGGGCTTGTTCCACAGCACCCTTAAGGGCATTGGAGAAAGGGAAGATAATAAGCCACTGAGAATCTATCTCCCTGTAGCAATATTTGAATCCAATCTAATAGAAAAGGAAGGTAAAGTCAGAGATAGAAACAGGTGACACTGTGCAGAGACATGAAACTAGGCACTTAAATCTGCTTCTCTAGTGGTGCATTTTGATGGAAAAGTAATTGTTTTCAGGCCTAGAAATTAGCATAAGAATTATAATAACAATTACAGTAGCTACCAATTTAACCGGGCTTCTGTGGTGCCTCAGGGGTAAATAATTCACTTGCAATGCCAGAGATGTGGGTTCAATCCCTGGATTAAGATCCCATGGAAAAGGGAATGGCAACCCGTTACAGTATTCTTGTCTGGGAAATCCCAAGGACAGGGGAGCCACTGTGTTGTTCAGTTGCTCAGTCGTGTCCGACTGTTTGCAACCCCATGGACTGCATCATGCCAGGCTTTTCTGTCCTTCATCATCTCGTGGGGTTTGTTCAAATTCATGTCCATTGAGTCCATGATACCATCCAACCGTCTCAACCTGTGTTACCCGCTTCTCCTGCCTCCAGTCTTTCCCAGCATCAGGGTCTTTTCCAATGAGTTGGCAATTGGCATCAGGTGGCCAAAGTATTGGAGATTCAGCTTCAGCATCAGTGCTTCCAATGAACATTCAGGGTTAATTTCCTTTAGGATTGACTGGTTTGATCTCCTTGCTGTCCAAGGAACTCTCAGGAGTCTTCTCCAGCACCACAGTTTGAAAGCATCAGTTCTTCGGTGTTCAGCATTTTTTATTGTCCAGCTCTCACACTGGCATGACTACTGGAAAAACCATAGCTTCAACTATACAGACCTTTGTTGGCAAAGTAATGTCTGCTTTGTAATACACAGTTGGCATAGTTTTTCTTCCAAGGAGCAAGCATCTTTTAATTTCAGTCTATCGTCCACGGGATCTCAAGAGTTGGACACAAGTTATCGACTAAACCACCACCACCAGTTTAACCCCCATCTTACTATGCTCTTTTGTTTTCCATGAATTAATGAATTTGGCAATGTTTTCTCCATTGTACCCCAATGTCATGTCATGGAAGAACAGTGAACAGCATTTCAATCTCATTCTTCACTTATGTACCAGGTAACATCAGCAAGCAGGGAGATGTTGTAGGAATTCTGATACTGTCTATCTTTTTATAAAAATAATTGGTTTTTTTTCTTTTTTAAATAATTTATTTATTTGGCTGCCATGGGTCTTCATCACAGCACATAGGATCTTAGTTGCAGCATGTGGGATTCAGTTCCCTGATCAGGGATTGAACCTGGGCCTCCAGCATTGGGAGTGCAGAGTACTAACCACTGAATCACCAGGGAAGTTCCTCCTGATACTGTCTCTTAATAAGCCTGGGCATGTTTCAGTTATCTGTGAATGGTGTAGTTCTGATATAATTTATTCATGCCTATCAAATGAGGTAATATATGGGAACTATCTGTCTATGGAATATAATAAGAATTTCACAAATAGAAAAAGAAAAACAGCAGAGAAAGGAAGCTTGGGATGTTATTTTTAATAATATCCCCAAGAAGCTTTGGATAGCTATACATATACACCTAATTTTGAATTTCTATTTCCGGAAGCCATTTCTAAAAACAGAGACACTTTGAGTCATGTTATGCTTGTGTAGTCTGAATGAAATACCCACTTATGTAAAGCCTCAGTCTCCTCATCTTTGAAAGGGACAAAATGGCAGTACTTAGATTCTTAAAGTTATGAGGATTAATTTATTAAGAACATAAAAATTGCTTAAAGAGGGCTAGTGTGAATAAGAGTTCCATAAATGTTACTTATTGCTGCTCTGAGTATATTTTCTCCCCATAAACCCATTCATTCTAATGACACAAACTTCTCACCGCAGTGAGATGAAAAGGAAAAGAAGGATTTAGGAAGAGAAGGAGAAAACGAATGTTATTTGGAAAGTAGTATTCATGTATCACGGAGAAGGCAATGGCACCCCACTCCAGTACTCTTGCCTGGAAAATCCCATGCACGGGGCAGCCTGGTGGGCTGCAGTCCATGGGATCGCTAGAGTCAGACACGACTGAGCGACTTCACTTTCACTGTTCACTTTCATGCACTGGAGAAGGCAATGGCAACCCACTCCAGTGTTCGTGCCTGGAGAATCCCAGGGACAGGGGAGCCTGGTGGGCTGCCATCTGTGGGGTCGCACAGAGTCGGACACGACTGAAGCTACTTAGCAGCAGCATTAATGTATCAAGTTTACTTTTCTTCAAAATTTGGAAGCTGTATCTGCTTTTCCCAACCTTGTCAAATAATTTAAATAAAAAGAAAAAACAATTCTCTAATACTGACTGAGTTCTTAACTCTTAGGCATCTTGTTGAACACTGTACTTGATATATAAGATTTAATCCTCACAACACTAAAACAAGGTATAGTAATTCCTCTAATATTGCAGAGAGGAAATTGAAGTTCAGAATTGTTAAGAAGCTTGTCCAAGATTATATAGACATATATCTAAGGTTGTAGATGTATGGTGTATGATTTAACAGAGCTGAAATTCAGAGAGTGATAATTAAGCACACCTCAGTTTAAGTATTTATTTGCTCCTTTACAACTATTCCCAAGAGAACTAGAGTTTCCAAATAATTATAAATAAATAGATAGCCAATGCCCAGTTCAGGAACTGTTTGGATGAGCCCAAAAGTGTCTGGCTTGCTTGTTTCCCTACTCATAAACCAACTATATACTTGGTTATTAGCCAGCAAAAGGTCTCGAGCTATCTAAAAAGTGATGTGAATTCTTACTGAAAGGGGTTGTAAATTCTTTAAAGTCTCTGTTAAGCTGAATAAAATCCCAAATAAACACACTAATTTTACAGAAAGTTATCAAAATCCCTAGAATAATACAAGTATTGAAGATATTTTCCATAACACTTATACACTTCAGTTAAGTTCTGAATAAGTAACTTAGTACAATATTAGTATCTCATCCTTTTTTCTTTTATAATCATTTTAAAAGGGAGCTCTGGATTTCTTGCCCTAAGCTAGAAGGCAACTTATCTCAGACAATCAAAAGAAACCATTGTATGGTGGCAGAGCGACCCATTTACCAGACATCCAGTGATAGAGAAACTACAAATCATTCACATAGCTGAAGAGAGAAAGCACTGAATGATCTAACGGTTCTGTTTCTCGTTTTTCACTTCCAGCTTTGATCTACTCTCAATACCATGTTATTCTATTCAGTTCTCCGTATGCATAAGTTTAAGAGAGAATGTTGCTGCTGCTGCTGCTAAGTTGCTTCAGTCATGTCCGACTCTGTGCGACCCCATAGATGGCAGCCCGCTAGGCTCCCCCCATCCCTGGGATTCTCCAGGCAAGAACACTTGAGTGGGCTGCCATTTCCTTCTCCAATGCATGAAAATGAAAAGTGAAAGTTAAGTCGCTCAATCGTGTCCGACCCTCAGTGACCCCATGGACTGCAGCCTTCCAGGCTCCACCGTCCATGGGATTTTCAGGCAACAGTACTGGAGTGAGGTGCCATCTATTCCCTCCTAGTTTCCTATACTGATATACTTGGCGTGTTTTAACAATACTTCAAAATATCTCTCTAAGATGAATATAATTTCTTATGAGAATCTAAGTAATAATAGCACAAATTAATATTAAGTGATCACTCAGAGTCAGATACTTCCCTAAAAAATATATCATTATTTCATCTTTTTAAAATTAAACTTGCATCTAGTAACATTTACTCTTTTTAGGCATCTGGTTTAAGAGTTTTGTTAAATCACCCCAATCGATTATATAATATTTTCTTCACCCCCTAAAGTTCTCTTGCTCTGCTTTGGGGTCAATTTCTCCTCCTACCCATAAACCCTTGTGGTCACTAATCTGCAGACTATATCGATTTGCCTTATCCCATTTTAGAAGTAAGGAAACTCATTTTCCAAAGGTCAGAAGTTAGTAAGTGGCTAGTAAGTGGCAGAACCGGCACTCAATCCTGCATCTGTGTGACTCTGTAACTCTTACTCTGTGTACTTTATGTTCTTATGTCTCTGTAGTGTAATCTTACCCATTAGTTCATTAATGACCTTAAAGATCCTCTTTTGCTATGCTTAGTTTATTTTTAAAACTAAAATAATTGAATGTAGGAAATTATCTCATAATAGTAGGCGGTGAATTAAGTATATATTAAAATATGGCTGCAACTCAGCTACTGATTGCTAAAATTACACTAAAAATAGGGAAAGCATAAACTGAGCATCTCAACATGGCAGAAGCATTTTTGAGATATCAATTTGGGTTTTTCTCTGTATCTCCCCTTCATTCCTGTTCAAAGCAGTGATATTCTAAGCAGGTCCTTTGAAATGCTGTGCCTCAGGATGTTTTGTAGGAGGAACTGCAGAGTGTCAGAAGCCTTTCAAAACTTGGAGACTCAGCAGAAGTGAAGACATGTGTCTGGGTGGGAGAAAGAGAAATGCTTTGGGGAGCAAGGTGAGGAAAAGGAAGCCTTTTCCCAAATTGAGGAAGGAGACAGAAGTTGAAGAATTCAAAATAGCTAAGATCTGTGTATTATTTAATGGCAGCAACACAGAGAGCTTGCAAGAACTGATGATTCATTAAAGAAAACAAAATAATCAGGTCCTGGGTTTTACAGTGATACCCATGCATGAAAATCAGTGCAGTGGTAGCAAGTTGCCGAATTATGAATAGCCATACAAGCTGAGAAATTGTTTTTTTGTCGGTAATCTGTGAACTGACAAAAAAGCCTCACAGACACTGACATTTACTATGCATTGTACACATGAAAACACCTAATGCTCACAAGCATATAGTATTAGATTAGCATTGATCCCATTTCAGAACCAGAGGAACTAAGGCAAAGAAATGCTATATTGTTTGCTCAAGATCGCACAAGTAAGTGGTTTAGTTCAGTTCAGTTCAGTCCCTCAGTCATATCCGACTCTTTAAGACCCCATGGACTGTAGCACTTAGTATTATGAGTTGCATGAATATTATACAATATACACAAAAATAGAAATTAAAGACTGATATGCAAACAAATGTGAAAATACTTTCTGTTATATCTTCTGAACTTGAAACGATCACCTTTTGCAGCCTACTGATTTAATTTCTAAAAATTTGATCTCATCTTGACTTTAACAGTTAGGATGCTGTCTTTACTTATATTTTGAGAGGAGGATTTTATTCATTTACAAAACAAACAAAAGAGAGATAGTTTTATTCCCTCAAAAATTTTGTGGACTAGACCCTGAAGATCATCTTTGGAATAAGAAAGAAGAAACATATGGAAATTAGCAGCAAACTATCAAAAGTTTTCTGTGTATTCTTGTCACCTCTTCTTACATGATTTGATCACAAACATGTTCTAGCCTGAAAGACATGTTTCTAGCCTGAAAGCTTATGTGGTACTGCCCAAGTCTAGTGAAATCTCAGTGATCTTGCTTTAGATTGGAAGAAAACTAATATTGACAAATATTTGGACTTTAAGGAATGGACTCAGATTTAGGGTTAGATTTTTATTTTAGCTCATTAAAAAAATAAAGAAATATGACATTTTTTATAATTCTTCTGAGTGTGTGGATATAAATATATTCTAAATACTTCAACAGTATGAAATTTAATATACTTTTAAGGATTGGTTATGACTTTTAGTGGAAGTTTCTGATGGTATTGAAAGCTAATCACAAGGCATTCTTTGTTCTTGGATTTGAAGAATTAATTTTGCTAAAGTGTCTATACTACCTAAAATGATCTACAGATTCAATGCTATCCCCATCAAAATCCAAAATAAATGCTTCATAGAAATATTTTAAATATCCTTAAATTCATATGGAACCACAAAAGACCTAGAACACCCAATACTTTTTTGAGAAGAAGACCAAAACTGGAAGCATCACGTGTTCTAATTTCAAAACATATTTCAAAGCTAAAGTGATTAAAATAGTATGGTACTGGCATAAGGACAGACATATATACCAGAATAGAGACACCAGAATTAAATCCCACATATATACAGTGAAATTAAATTTGACCAGAGTGATGCAATAGGGAAAGGATATTCTCTTTAATAAGTGATGTTGGTACAGCTGGATATCTACATACAAAAAAGTGAAAGTATACCCCATTTTCTATCATATACAAAAATCAACTCAAATGGATTGAAGACTTAAACACAGACCTGAAACTATAAAATTACTAGAAGAAAACAAGGGAAAAGCTTCTTTATATTGCCTTGAAAACAATTCCTTTGATATGACCCCATAAGCATAAACAAGAAAAATGAAAATTAAAAAGTAGGATTACATTTAACTGAAAACTTTAGCACAGCAAGGGAAAAAGCCAACAGAGTTAAAAAAAAAAAAAGCTTACTGAATGAAAGAAAGTATTTTAAAATTATGTAGTTTATGAGAGTAACTTCAGAAACATAAATGCTAGAACTCAATAGCAAAGAAGCAACCCAATTTAAAAATGGCCAAAGGATCTTAATAGACATTTTTCCAAAGAAGACTTACAAATGATCAGCAAGCACATAAAAAGGTGATCAGCATTACTAACCAGCAAACAGGGATATGCAAATTGAAACCACAAACCTCATACCTTTTAAAGGATCCTCATTAGAAAGATAAGAGATAACAAATATTGGTGAGGAGATGAAGAAAGGGGAACATTCATGCACTGTCGGTGTGAATGTAAACTGGCACAGCCAATATGGAAAAACCGTAAGGAGGTTCTTCAACATAGTAATAATAGAATCATCATATTATTGAGCAATCCCACTCCTGGGTATATAACCAAAGAAAAGGAAACCATTATCTTGAAGAGATACCTGTACACCCACATTCATATTATAACAGCATTATTCACAGTAGTTAATGAAAACAACCTATCAACAGATGAAAAAGAAAATGTGATACACATACACACACACACACACACACACACAGAGAACATTATTCAGACTTAGAAAAAAAAAACCCTGTCAATTATGGCAACATGGATGAAAAGGAGAGTATTACACTAAGTGAAATAAGCAAGACAGGAAGACAAATACTGCAAAGTATCACTTATATGTGAAATCCTAAAAACAAACAAAAAACTGTGTTGAATTCATGAAGGGAAGCGAAGTGGCTTAGTCGAGTCTGACTCTTTGCGACCCCATGGACTGTAGCCTACCAGGCTCCTTCGCCCGTGGGATTTTCCAGGCAAGCGTGCTGGAGGGGGTTGCCATTTCCTTCTCCAGGGATCTTCCCAACCCAGGAATCGAACCCGGGTCTCCTGCATCGCAGGCTGACGCTTTAACCTCTGAGCCACCAGCTAAGCCAGAAAGAGCAAACTCAAAAAGGAAAGTGGTTACCAGGGGCCAGGAGCTGGGGAAATAGGAAAAGGTTAGTAAAAAGGGTACAGATTTTCAGTTTTAAGATGAAAAAGTGTGAGGATCTAATGTATAACATAGTGACTTTAGTTGATGCCACTGTATTGTATATTTTTTTTTAAAAAAGGATATATGCAGTCATGAATGTGCTAATTAACTTGATGAGGGGAATCTTTTCACAATGTACATGTGATTCAAATGGCACTGTATGCTTTCAATATATCAGTATTACACTTTTATCAATTATATCTAATAGAGAAAAGACAAAACAGTTTGAAGGGTATAAAAATGCTATGTTCATTAACTCATTCAACAAATGTTTATTGAGCATCTGTGTACTTCTGGGTTTTCCTGGTAACTCAGATGGTAAACAATCTGCCTGCAATACAGAAGATCTCAGTTCGATTCCTGGGTCAAGAAGATCCCCTGGAGAAGGGAATGGCTATCTACTCCGATATTCTTTCCTTCAGTTCAGTTCAGTTCACTCACTCAGTCATGTCCCACTCTTTGCGACCCCGTGAATCACAGCGCACCAGGCCTCCCTGTCCATCACCAACTCCCGGAGTTCACTAAAACTCACGTCCATCGAGTCGGTGATGCCATCCAGTCATCTCATCCTCTGTTGTCCCCGTCTCCTCCTGCCCCCAAATTCCTCCCAGGATCAGGGACTTTTCCAATGAGTAAACTCTAAGCATGAGCTAGGAAGTCCAAAAGACAAAGGATCCTGGCAGGCTACAGTCCACGGGGTCACAAAGTGTCGGACACACTGAGTGACTAACACTTTCACTTTTATGTACTTTTAGAGTCCTGCTGATGCTAAGTTGCTTCAGTCGTGTCCGACTCTGTGCGACCCCATAGTCAGCAGCCCACCAGGCTCCCCCATCCCTGGGATTCTCTAGGCAAGAATACTGGAGTGGGTTGCCATTTCCTACTCCAATGCATGAAAGTGGAAAGTGAAAATTGAAAGTGAAGTCGCTCAGTCATGTCTGACTCTTAGCAACCTCATGGACTGCAGCCTACCAGGCTCCTCCATCGATGGGATTTTCCAGGCAAGAGTACTGGAGGGGGGGGCCACTGCCTTCCCCATTTCGAGTCCTAGGGACCCAAAAAATAAGAGAGGGAAAGGGAAAAAAAGAAACAAATCCGTGCCCCCTTAGATCTTTAGCTGGGAGAAGACCATTAAGAAACACAAATAATATCAGATGATAGTAAGTTTTATGAAGGGAAAAAATATTTTTAGAGAGTAATACATGTATATGAGAAGGTCTTATTGATAATGTCATTGTGAGGAAAAAATTAACACAGCAAATCTGATTCGTCCATCTTTGAATGGCTCCAGAGAAATCTACAAACAGGTTTGATTTTTGCTCAACCCCCAGGACTGTGACCTAGAGAATGTTCTTTGTTGTTGATTAATAATGTTGGTGGGTGTATTCAGAGCAATGAGGTGAGCTTCACCAGATTGTTAGTACTTATTTTGTGTAGACATTCAAACTGATGATATACATGGCCTTATTGTTGGAGTCTTATTTGAAAAACTCAGCAGTGGCCACAAGACTGGAAAAGGTCAGCTTTCATTCCAATCCCAAAGAAAGGCAATGCCAAAGAATGCTCAAACTACCACACAATTGCACTCATTTCACACGCTAGTAAAATATTCTCCAAGCCAGGCTTCAACAGTACGTGAACCATTAAATTCCAGATGTTCAACCTGGATTTAGAAAAGGCAGAGGAATCATAGACAAATTGCCAACATCCATTGGATCATCGAAAAACCATGAGAGTTCCAGAAAAACATCTATTTCTATTTTTTTGACTATGCCAAAGCCTTTGACTGTGTGGATCACAACAAAATATGGAAAATTCTCAAGAAATAAGAATACCAGACCACCTGACCTACCTCCTGAAAAATCTCTATGCAGGTCAAGAAGCAACAGTAACAACAGACATGGAATGACAGACTGGTTCCAAATTGGGAAAGGAGTACATCAAGGCTGTATACGGTCACGCTGTTTATTAACTTATATGCAGAATACATCATGCGAAATGCTGGGCTGGATGAAGCACTAGCTGGAATCAAGATTGCCAGGAGAAATATCAGTAGCCTCAGATATACAGGTGAAACCACCTTTATGACAGAAAGAGAAGAACTAAAGAGCCTTCTGATGAAAGTGAAAGAGGAGAGTGAAAAAGGTGGCTTAAACCTCAACATTCAGAAAACTAATATCATAGCATCTGTTCCCATCACTAGCGAATAGAAGGGAAAACGTTGGAAACAGTGGAAACAGACTACTTTTTTGGCTCCAGAATCACTGCAGATTGTGACTGCAGCCATGAAATTAAAAAAGACACTTGCTCCTTGGAAGAAAAGCTATGACCTACCTAGACAGCATATTAAAAAGCAGAGACATTACTTTCAGTTCAGTTCAGTTCAGTCACTCAGTCATGTCCGACTCTTTGCGACCCCATGAATCACAGCACGCCAGGCCTCCCTGTCCATCACCAACTCCCAGAGTTCACTCAGACTCACGTCCATTGAGTCAGTGATGCCATCCAGCCATCTCATCCTCTGTCATCCCCTTCTCCTCCTGCCCCCAATCCCTCCCAGGATCACAGTCTTTTCCAATGAGTCAACTCTTTGCATGAGGTGGCCAAAGTACTGGAACTTCAGCTTTAGCATCATTCATTCCAAAGAAATCCCAGTGCTGATCTCCTTCAGAATGGACTGGTTGGATTTCCTTGCAGTCCAAGGGACTCTCAAGAGTCTTCTCCAACACCACGGTTCAAAAGCATCGACTCTTCGGCCCTCAGCCTTCTTCACAGTCCAACTCTCACATCCATACATGACCACTGGAAAAACCATAGCCTTGACTAGACAGACCTTAGTCAGCAAAGTAATGTCTCTGCTTTTGAATATGCTATCTAGGTTGGTCATAACTTTTCTTCCAAGGAGTAAGCGTCTTTTAATTTCATGGCTGCAGTCACCATCTGCAGTGATTTTGGAGCCCAACAAAATAAAGTCTGACACTGTTTCCACTGTTTCCCCATCTATTTCCCCTGAAGTGATGGGACCAGATGCCGTGATCTTCACTTCTGAATGTTGAGATTTAATCCAACTTTTTCACTCTCCTCTTTCATTTTCATCAAGAGGCTTAGCTCCTCTTCACTTTCTGCCATAAGGGTGGTGTCATCTGCATATCTGAGGTTATTGATATCTCTCCTGGCAATCTTGATTCCAGCTTGTGCTTCTTCCAGCCCAGCGTTTCTCATGATGTATTCTGCATAGAAGTTAAATAAGCAGGGTGACAATATACAGCCTTTAAGCACTCCTTTTCCTATTTGGAAACAGTCTGTTGTTCCATGTCCAGTTCTAACTGTTGCTTCCTGACCTGCATACAGATTTCTCAAGAGGCAGGTCAGATAGTCTGGTATTCACATCTCTTTCAGAGTTTTCCACAATTTCTTGTGATCCACACAGTCAAAGGCTTTGGCATAGTCAATAAAGCAGAAATAGATGTTTTTCTGGAACTCTCTTGCTTTTTCCATGATCCAGCAGATGTTGGCAATTTGATCTCTGGGTCCTCTGCCTTTTCTAAAACCAGCTTGAACATCAGAAAGTTCACGGTTCACATATTTCTGAAGCCTGGCTTGGAGAATTTTGAGCATTACTTTACTAGCATGTGAGATGAGTGCAATTGTGCAGTAGTTGGAGCATTCTTTGGCATTGCCTTTCTTTGGGATTGGAATGAAAACTGACCTTTTTCAGTCCTGTGGCCACTGCTGAGTTTTCCAAATTGCTGGCATATTGAGTGCAGCACTTTCACAGCATCATCTTTCAGGATTTGAAATAGCTCCACTGGATTCCATCACCTCCACTAATTTTGTTCATAGTGATGCTTTCTAAGGCCCAGTTGACTTCACATCCCAGGATGTCTGTCTCTAGTGATCACACCATCGTGATTATCCGGGTTGTGATGATCTGTTTTGTACAGTTCTTCTGTGTATTCTTGCCACCTCTTCTTAATATCTTCTGCTTCTGTTAGGTCCAGATCATTTCTGTCCTTTATCGAGCCCATCTTTGCATGAAATATTCCTTTGGTATCTCTAATTTTCTTGAAGAGGTCTCTAGTCTTTCCCATTCTGTTGTTTTCTTCTATTTCTTTGCATTGATCACTGAAGAAGGCTTTCTTATCTCTTCTTGCATTCTGCATCAGATCTCTGCATTCAGATGCTTATATCTTTCCTTCTCTCCTGTGCTTTTCACCTCTCTTCTTTCCACAGCTATTTGTAAGGCCTCCCCAGACAGCCCTTTTGCTTTTTTGCATTTCTTTTCCATGGGAATGGTCTTGATCCCTGTCTACTGCACAGTGTCACAAACCTCAGTCCATAGTTCATCAGGCACTCTATCTATCAGATCTAGGCCCTTAAATATATTTCTCACTTCAACTGTATAATCCTAAGGGATTTGATTTAGGTCATATCTGAATGGTCCAGCGGTTTTCCCTACTTTCTTCAATTTAAGTCTGAATTTGGCAATAAGGAATTCATGATCTGAGCCACAGTCAGCTCCCAGTCTTGTTTTGCTGACTGTATAGAGCTTCTCCATCTTTGGCTGCAAAGAATATAATCAATCTGATTTCGGTGTTGACCATCTGGTGATGTCCATGTGTAGAGTCCCCTCTTGTGTTGTTGGAAGAGGGTGTTTGCTATGACCAGTGCATTTTCTTGGCAAAACTCTATTAGTCTTTACCCTGCTTCATTCCTCATTCCAAGGCCAAATTTACAGCCAAAGCTATGGCTTTTCCAGTAGTCATGTATGGATGTGAGAGTTGGACTATAAAGAAATTTGAGCACCAAAGAATAGATGCTTTTGAACTGTGATATTGGAGAAGCCTCTTGAGAGTCCCTTGGACTGCAAAGAGATCTTACCAGTCCATCCTAAAGGGAATCAGTCCTGAATATTCATTGGAAGGACAGATGCTGAAGCTGAAACTGCAATACTTTGGCCACCTGATGTGAAAGACTGAATCATTTGAAAAGACCCTGATGCAGGGAAAGGTTGAGGGCAGGAGGAGAAGGGGATGACAGAGCATGAGATGGTTGGATGGCATCACCAACTCTATAAACATGAGTTTGAGTAAGCTCCGGAAGTTGATAATGGACAGGAAAGTCTGGTGTTCTGCAGTCCATTGGGTCACAAGGAGTTCATTCGACTGAGCAACTGAACTGAACTGCATTTCTATTACTAAATAATGTGGTCAGCCCAATATAATAGCCCTGAACCTGGAGACTGAAGCTGGCTTCCCTGGATAGAGATGCTCCACCTGTGGGCCTGGCGATGTTTGGGGTAAAATGATGATGTTTTAAAAATGCTGCAATAGATTGGGGCTGAGCACTGGCAGAGGGGACTGTGTCCAGGTACACTACCTTCTGAGTGAATTAATTATTACCTTCAGTTTTTTTATAGCATTCTGTATTTTCCTCTCATGTTAATTTGAAGTGACCATGAACCCTCCTAGCACCTTGCCATAATTGATTAGACAGGGATGGATATTTGCCCTCAAATGGATCTAATTGATTCTTTTTCCTAAGACTTAGGATTTAGGACAAGAGTCAGAGAAGTTATATTTGAGGAATAGAGAATGAGGAGAAGCATATATCTATAAATTGAGAGGCTATTTTTTTTTTTAAACAAAAGGAGAAAATCTAGATTGAAGAAGAAGAAGGGAAAAAATGCCAAGAGTAGTAACTGGGAAACCAATCAGCCTGAGCTTATGGGGTTCAAAAGCAGACAGGTAGTTCAAGTCGGTCAGATGCAGCTGTAATTTTGGCATTGGATCTTATGAAAATTCTGTATCTTTTCAATAAGTTCTTAGCTAGTTCAAATGAGTTTCTTTTCCTTAAAGTGATCCCTAAGAGAGCCCTTCCCTTCAAATGGAAAGAACACCCTCCATAACATTTTGAGACCTTTTGTCTACTAGAACTTTTCAAGGAAATCACCTGGGGAGATGCTGAAGTGTGGGAGATTCTGAGCAGTGCTGGTTTTCTGAATGTTTATCAAGTTCTCTGGGGGCCAGGGATGGTGGTGGGATCTAGAATTGGATTTGTAGCACAGGGAATGTAAATGGCTACCAAAGAGATTTAAAATTAAGTTTGAACACAATTTCTGAATGATTGCATATACTATGTCAAAAGATTACAGATTCTTCTCTAGCAAATGGTATATTACTAGTGGCTTAAAAAATCAAAATATAGTTGTCAAAAGATAACATTAATGGCAATGTGGCAAGTGGGAGGGATGAGTAAGTGACAGAGAAAAAGAAATCAAATAGGAAAATGTTTTTCACAGAATTATTGGGAAATACTTAATTTTAGGTTTCATAAAGAAAAAGCTTGGAAGACATTTGAAATGTCAAACTCAACACAAGTTTGATGTTTATTTTCTACACATGAAAAAAGAATCCCTAGAATGTTGGTCTTCAAATGTTTACAGGTGTGGATAATTAAAATGCCCTGGAGAGGAGCATAAAGATGGCGGAGGAATAGGACGGGAAGACCACTCTCTCCCTCACTAATTCCTCAAAAGAACATTTCAACGCTGAGCAAACTCCACAAAACAACCTCTGTAGGCTGGCAGAGGACAGCAGGCAACCAGAAAAGCAGACCATTGTCTTCAAAAACAGGTAGGGAAAAATATAAACGACGAAAAAGGAGACAAAGGAGGTGGGGAGGGAACTCCGTCCCGGGAAGGGAAGCCCGTCCTGGGAAGGGAAGCCCGTCCCGGGAAGGGAATTTTAAGAAGAGAGGTTTCCAAACACCAGGAAACACTCTCCCTGCCGAGTCTGTGGCGAGTCTTGGAAACCCAGAGGGCAACATAACAGGAAGGAAAAATAAAGAAATAATTAAAACCAAGAGATTACAAGCCCAACAGTAACTCCCCCAGCGGAAAAGCAGCACAGACGCCTGCATCCGCCATTGGGAAGTGGGGGCAGGGCAGGGACGCGCGGGAGGCGCGGGCTGCAGTGCTTTGTAAGAATCGGGCAGGAACGCCCCACGCGCAACCAGAACCATCTAACTTGCGCTAGCAAACCAGACTGTGGGATAGCTACAGCACGAAAAGCTCGAACATAAGACGCCTCCAGGACCGAGCACAGAACAAAGGACGGAACGGAAAAAGCCGGCTGCAGACCATCCCCCGCCGGGGACAGGCAGCCAGAGCCGTAAGGACTGGAAAGGGGCAATTGCAGACCCGGAGAGACTTTACTTACCTAACTGCAAGCGGGCTTCTTTGCTAAGACTTCTGGGGGTGCTGGACAGTCACAATCTGCCTCACGGGGGATGCCAGCGGTCCACCCAGAAAGTTGAGCAGCAGCGACAGAAAAGGTGACAAGCCGCGGCGATCACGCTCGCCAAACTCCTGAGCTACTCGGACCTGGGAAGGGCACAAAGCGCAGTCCCAGCCGAATCTGTGCCTCTGAGGGCTGCCTGAGCACCAAACATGAGCGGCTTGGACCGGGAAGTGCACGCAGCCTAGGGCCAGCCCCAGACGGTTCCCGGCTGTGCATCGTAGAGCCGGAGCGGTTTGTGCGCCGCGAGAAGGGACAGGTCAAGTGGGGCTGTGACACTGAGAGCACACGACAGCGCTATTAGTTTGCGGCATTCCCCCTCCCCACAGCGCGACTGAACTAGTGAGCCTGAAAAACCAGCAAACGGAAGAAGTTAAACAGAGGGAACCACCTTGGAAGTGATCCCACACGGCCCAAAACATCAGAGAAGAGCCAGATATATTTTTACTATTTTAAAAATCATTCCTTTTTTTTTTTTTTTCTTTCTTTTTTTTTTTCTTTTTCTCTTTTTTTTTCCTAACCTTTTTTTTTAATTGTTAAATCTTCTATTTCTCCTCTAATTTTTATTACTATAACCTATTATTACTATTTAAAAAAAAAAAAAGACTTTTTTTTTTTTTTTTTTTTTAAGGCAAACACCATATATAGCCTTTGGATGGTTGTTGGTGGGGTTTTTGTTTGTTTGTTTTGTTTTTTTTTGTTTGCTTGTTTTTTTTTTAATAATTCTTGGTTTTTTTTCTTTCTTTCTTTCCTGCTTTTTCCTTCTGCTTCTTTTCTTTAATATTGTATTTTTGAAAATCCAACCTCTACTCTAGATTTTTAACCTTTGCTCTTAGGTTTTTGTTGTCAATTATGTTCATTTAAAAACCCAAACTTCACGACCCAAGTTTATCTGAGAGCGAGATTACTGGCTTGACCACTCTCTTCTCCTATAGACTCTCCTTTTTCTCCACCAGGTGGCCTCTGTCTCTTTTCTCCCCCATCTCTTCTCTATCCAACTCTGTGAATCTCTGTGTGTTCCAGACAGTGGAGAACACCTAAGGAACTGGTTACTGGCAGGATTTGTCTCTCTCCTTCTCATTCCTCTCTCTTATCCTCCTGGTCACCTCTGTCTACTTCCTCCCTCTCCTCTTCCCTGTATAACTCCGTAAATACCTGAGCGGGCCAGACTATAGAGCGCACATAAGGAAGTGACTACTGCCTAGCTTGCTCTCTCCTCTTTTGATCTCACCGCATCTCATTCCAGTTACCTCTAACTACCCCCTCCATCTTCTCTTCTCCTTGTAACTCAGTGAACCTCTCTGAGTGTCCCTCAATGTGGAGAAACTTTTCATCTTTAACCTAGATGTTTTATCATCGGTGCTGTATAGATGGAGAAGTCTAGAGGCTACTGTAAAAACTGAAGACCAGAAGCAGGAGGCTTAAATACAAAACCTGAAAACATTAGAGAACTCTTGAATTCAGGGAACATTAAGCAATAGGAGCTCATCAAATGCCTTCATACTTACACTGAAACCAAGCTCCACCCAAGGGCCAACAAGTTCCAAAACAAGACATATCACTCAAATTCTCCAGCAACACAGGAACACTCCCCTGAGCTTGAATATACAGGCAGCTCAAAATTATTCCAAAACCTTTGATGTCTCATAACCCATCACTGGTCACTCCACTGCACTCCAGAGAGAAGAAACCCAGCTCCACCCACCGGAACTCCAAGATAAGCCTCCCTAACCAGGAAACCTTGACAAGCCACTGATAGAACCCCACCCACAGTGAGGAAGCTCCATAATAAAGAGAACTCCACAAATCACCAGAATATAAAAAGACCACCCCAAACGCAGCAATATAACCAAGATGAAGAGACAGAGGAATACTCAGCAGGTAAAGGAACAGGAGAGTTGCCCACCAAACCAAACAAAAGAGGAAGAAGTAGGGAATCTACCTGAGAAGGAATTCCGAATATTGATAGTGAAAATGATCCAAAATCTTGAAATCAAAATGGAATCACAGATAAATAGCCTAGAGACAAGGATTGAGAAGATGCAAGAAAGGTTTAACAAGGACCTAGAAGAAATAAAAAAGAGTCAAAATATAATGAATAATGCAATAAATGAGATCAGAAACACTCTGGAGGCAACAAATAGTAGAATAACGGAGGCAGAAGATAGGATTAGTGAAATAGAAGATAGAATGGTAGAAATAAATGAATCAGAGAGGAAACAAGAAATACGAATTAAAAGAAACGAGGACAATCTCAGAGACCTCCAGGACAATATGAAACGCTCCAACATTCGAATTATAGGAGTCCCAGAAGAAGAAGACAGAAAGAAAGATCATGAGAAAATCCTTGAGGAGATAATAGTTGAAAACTTCCCTAAAATGGGGAAGGAAATAATCACCCAAGTCCAAGAAACACAGAGAGTTCCAAATAGGATAAACCCAAGGCGAAACACCCCAAGACACATATTAATTAAATTAACAAAGGTCAAACACAAAGAACAAATATTAAAAGCAGCAAGGGAAAAACAACAAATAACACACAAGGGGATTCCCATAAGGATAACAGCTGATCTTTCAATAGAAACTCTTCAGGCCAGGAGGGAATGGCAAGACATACTTAAAGTGATGAAAGACAATAACCTACAGCCCAGATTACTGTACCCAGCAAGGATCTCATTCAAATACGAAGGAGAAATCAAAAGCTTTACAGGCAAGCAAAAGCTGAGAGAATTCAGCACCACCAAACCAGCTCTCCAACAAATTCTAAAGGATATTCTCTAGACAGGAAACCGAAAAGGGTGTATAAACCCGAACCCAAAACAATAAAGTAAATGGTAACGGGATCATACTTATCAATAATTACCTTAAACGTAAATGGGTTGAACGCCCCAACCAAAAGGCAAAGACTGGCCGAATGGATACAAAAACAAGACCCCTCTATATGTTGCTTACAAGAGACCCACCTCAAAACAAGGGACACATACAGACTGAAAGTGAAGGGCTGGAATAAGATATACCACGCAAATAGAGACCAAAAGAAAGCAGGAGTGGCAATACTCATATCTGATAAAATAGACTTTAAAACAAAGGCTGTGAAAAGAGACAAAGAAGGCCACTACATAATGATCAAAGGATCAATCCAAGAAGAAGATATAACAATTATAAATATATATGCACCCAATATAGGAGCACCGCAATATGTAAGACAAATGCTAACAAGTATGAAAGGGGAAATCAACAATAACACAATAATAGTGGGAGACTTTAATACCCCACTCACACCTATGGACAGATCAACTAAACAGAAAATTAACAAAGAAACGCAAACTTTAAATGATACATTAGATCAATTAGACCTAATTGATATCTATAGGACATTTCACCCCAAAACAATGAATTTCACCTTTTTTTCAAGTGCTCATGGAACCTTCTCCAGGATAGATCACATCCTGGGCCATAAATCTAAACTTGATAAATTCAAAAAAATCGAAATCATTCCAAGCATCTTTTCTGACCATAATGCATTAAGATTAGATCTCAATTACAGGAGAAAAACTACTAAAAATTCCAACATATGGAGGTTGAACAACACACTTCTGAATAACCAACAAATCACAGAAGAAATCAAAATATGCATAGAAACTAATGAAAATGAAAACACAACAACCCAAAACCTGTGGGACACTATAAAAGCAGTGCTAAGAGGAAAGTTCATAGCAATACAGGCATACCTCAAGAAACAAGAAAAAAGTCAAATAAATAACCTAACTCTACAACTAAAGCAACTAGAAAAGGAAGAATTGGAGAACCCCAGAGTTAGTAGAAGGAAAGAAATCTTAAAAATTAGGGCAGAAATAAATGCTAAAGAAACAAAAGAGACCATAGCAAAAATCAACAAAGCCAAAAGCTGGTTCTTTGAAAGGATAAATAAAATTGACAAACCACTAGCCAGACTCATCAAGAAGCAAAGAGAGAAAAATCAAATCAATAAAATTAGAAATGAAAATGGAGAGATCACAACAGACGACACAGAAATACAAAAGATCATAAGAGACTACTATCAGCAGTTGTATGCCAATAAAATGGACAATGTGGAAGAAATGGACAAATTCTTAGAAAAGTACAATTTTCCAAAACTGAACCAGGAAGAAATAGAAAATCTTAACAGACCCATCACCAGCACGGAAATTGAAACTGTAATCAGAAATCTTCCAGCAAACAAAAGCCCAGGTCCAGACGGCTTCACAGCTGAATTCTACCAAAAATTTCGAGAAGAGCTAACACCTATCCTACTCAAACTCTTCCAGAAAATTGCAGAGGAAGGTAAACTTCCAAACTCATTCTATGAGGCCACCATCACCCTAATACCAAAACCTGACAAAGATGTCACAAAAAAAGAAAACTACAGGCCAATATCACTGATGAACATAGATGCAAAAATCCTCAACAAAATTCTAGCAATCAGAATCCAACAACATATTAAAAAGATCATACACCATGACCAAGTGGGCTTTATCCCAGGGATGCAAGGATTCTTCAATATCCGCAAATCAATCAATGTAATTCACCACATTAACAAATTGAAAAATAAAAACCATATGATTATCTCAATAGATGCAGAGAAGGCCTTTGACAAAATTCAACATCCATTTATGATAAAAACTCTCCAGAAAGCAGGAATAGAAGGAACATACCTCAACATAATAAAAGCTATATATGACAAACCCACAGCAAACATTATCCTTAATGGTGAAAAATTGAAAGCATTTCCCCTAAAGTCAGGAACAAGACAACGGTGTCCACTTTCACCGCTACTATTCAACATAGTTCTGGAAGTTTTGGCCACAGCAATCAGAGCAGAAAAAGAAATAAAAGGAATCCAAATTGGAAAAGAAGAAGTAAAACTCTCACTGTTTGCAGATGACATGATCCTCTACATGGAAAACCCTAAAGACTCCACCAGAAAATTACTAGAGCTCATCAATGAATATAGTAAAGTTGCAGGATATAAAATCAACACACAGAAATCCCTTGCATTCCTATACACTAATAATGAGAAAGTAGAAAAAGAAATTAAGGAAACAATTCCATTCACCATTGCAACAAAAAGAATAAAATACTTAGGAATATATCTACCCAAAGAAACTAAAGACCTATATATAGAAAACTATAAAACACTGATGAAAGAAATCAAAGAGGACACTAATAGATGGAGAAATATACCATGTTCATGGATTGGAAGAATCAATATAGTGAAAATGAGTATACTACCCAAAGCAATTTACAAATTCAACGCAATCCCTATCAAGCTACCAGCCATATTTTTCACAGAACTAGAACAAATAATTTCAAGATTTGTATGGAAATACAAAAAACCTCGAATAGCCAAAGCAATCTTGAGAAAGAAGAATGGAACTGGAGGAATCAACTTGCCTGACTTCAGGCTCTACTACAAAGCCACAGTCATCAAAACAGTATGGTACTGGCACAAAGACAGACATATAGATCAATGGAACAAAATAGAAAGCCCAGAGATAAATCCACACACATATGGACACCTTATCTTTGACAAAGGAGGCAAGAATATACAATGGAGTAAAGACAATCTCTTTAACAAGTGGTGCTGGGAAAACTGGTCAACCACTTGTAAAAGAATGAAACTAGATCACTTTCTAACACCGCACACAAAAATAAACTCAAAATGGATTAAAGATCTAAATGTAAGACCAGAAACTATAAAACTCCTAGAGGAGAATATAGGCAAAACACTCTCCGACATAAATCACAGCAGGATCCTCTATGATCCACCTCCCAGAATTCTGGAAATAAAAGCAAAAATAAACAAATGGGATCTAATTAAAATTAAAAGCTTCTGCACAACAAAGGAAACTATAAGCAAGGTGAAAAGACAGCCTTCTGAATGGGAGAAAATAATAGCAAATGAAGCAACTGACAAACAACTAATCTCAAAAATATACAAGCAACTTATGCAGCTCAATTCCAGAAAAATAAACGACCCAATCAAAAAATGGGCCAAAGAACTAAATAGACATTTCTCCAAAGAAGACATACGGATGGCTAACAAACACATGAAAAGATGCTCAACATCACTCATTATCAGAGAAATGCAAATCAAAACCACAATGAGGTACCACTTCACACCAGTCAGAATGGCTGCGATCCAAAAATCTGCAAGCAACAAATGCTGGAGAGGGTGTGGAGAAAAGGGAACCCTCCTACACTGTTGGTGGGAATGCAAACTAGTACAGCCACTATGGAGAACAGTGTGGAGATTCCTTAAAAAATTGCAAATAGAACTACCTTATGACCCAGCAATCCCACTGCTGGGTATACACACCAAGGAAACCAGAATTGAAAGAGACACATGTACCCCAATGTTCATCGCAGCACTGTTTATAATAGCCAGGACATGGAAACAACCTAGATGTCCATCAGCAGATGAATGGATAAGGAAGCTTTGGTACATATACACGATGGAGTATTACTCAGCCGTTAAAAAGAATTCATTTGAATCAGTTCTGATGAGATGGATGAAACTGGAGCCGATTATACAGAGTGAAGTAAGCCAGAAAGAAAAACGCCAATACAGTATACTAACACATATATATGGAATTTAGAAAGATGGCAATGACGACCCTGTATGCAAGACAGGAAAAAAGACACAGCTGTGTATAACGGACTTTTGGACTCAGAGAGAGAGGGAGAGGGCGGGATGATTTGGGAGAATGGCATTCTATCATGTATACTATCATGTAAGAATTGAATCGCCAGTCTATGTCTGACGCAGGATACAGCATGATTGGGGCTGGTGCATGGGGATCACCCACAGAGATGTTATGGGGAGGGAGGTGGGAGGGGGTTTCATGTTTGGGAACACATGTAAGAATTAAAGATTTTAAAATTTAATAAAAAAAAAATAAAATAAAAAATAAAAAAAAATAAAAATAAATAAAAATAAAAATAAAATGCCCTACTTACTTTCATTAGACTGTATGAGCATTCTCATGTTTACAAGTGATTCTAATCAACTTCACTAAGCATGGGGGGGTACTTCTATAATTAACAAAACTTTATGTACAATTATGAGAGTTTAGAATTACAATATATATTACATTTCTAATTAGTATTTTCATCCCATTGACCTTCTAATTTTCTTGGGAATCCAGAATTTACAAAATGACCAAAATATTTTCATTATTTTAAATAAAACAATTTAGGAATGATAGAAAGCTTCAGTAAATTAATATTTCAAAATATAAGCCCATGCCCACATTTAATGATCGATTAGATGAAATAACATTCAAGTTATTTGTTCAGTTTCATTGTTTATTAGATTTTTGAGGTAATTTTTATATGAATAAATCTTCCTTCATCTTGTAACTGATACGTTATCTGAGGGCAGCAAACTTACCCTGGATGACTCTAACACTCAAGATGGATTTAGACAACTGTTCTTTCCAGTCAGTTGGAAAGAATCAAACATTTATTCCATTTCTAAGGCTTACTGTCATCAAATATAAATTGAGGTAATGATTTCTTCTTTGCAGAGTTGTTGAAAATTATATGAGGCAATATACAAACAGACACAATGCATGCTATATCCTAAAAATGCACACTTGCTGTCACAATGATACTTGTATGAATGATACTTGTCTTTATACTAAAGACAATAGGGTAATGCAATTATTTTTTTTTTACATTTTTAGTTTATTTCAAATTGCTCAATTTGAAAAAAAAAAAAAAAAACCTAATTGGCACAGAAGAGCCAGAATATTTTAAATATTGAATTTCAGAGGGCAATGTAATAAAAAGTAATTGAATCTAATGTTTTGACTTTGAATTCAGTAGAACAATGAATCTCAAATGAGAAATATTCCAGGGCCAAACCTCTCCAAATTCTCTGTGATAATTTTCAGATGATGTGTTCAAATCTGCATTATAAGTAGATATACCAAGTAGATCAAGTAGATTTTAAAAGTGAAAGTAATAATGAAATAATATGATGAACAATTAACTTATCAAAACCAAACTGATTGATATCATTGTTACTATTCTGGTAATTATTGCTATTCAGATTGCAGTTTAAAAATTTTATTTTTTATTCTAGCTTGTGAGAGTGGATGATTATATTCCAGTTAATTACTGTGATGTGTGACAAAATGGTGATAAGACCAATTTATTTATTTAAAAAAATGAAAAATTTGAATGTGTTGTTTACTCATATTTATACTTAATCTCCGACCCCTTTCAAACATTTTAAATGTCAGAACATGAAATTGGAAACTTCTTAGTTTCAATAACTAACTCTATATTCACCTATATTCCCTGAGAATCAACTTTATTTTCCAACTGATACAAAACAGAAGGCTAATCTTCTTTCCTCTTATCCGGTGAGCTTTAAGCCAAAAAAAAAAAAAAAAAAAAAAAAAAAGTGTGAACAATTACACCTGAAAGTTGACAATGCAAAGGGTGCAAACTAACAGAAGGAGCTGCCAGATAAGCAAGCAGTTAATTAGGATGACAATACGAGACATGATTATCTGCAGTACAATCTGTAAAGTGAGCCTGAACATAAATTAGGTGTGGCTATGATATAAAAATTTTATTTTTACTGAATAAATGTGCGGTTTATCTCCTGAGAGTGATCAGTATTATATCTGTAGATAATATTAAAATTGTGAATTTCAGTTTTTAAAATCAGATGTTTTACTTACGCAGCATTAAAAATTTTATTAAAATATTAAATCTTGAATCATATGTTGGAAAGGACTCGAATACCAGCCCTGAACGTGCTAACATTATGAAGATGCACACATATTTAAATGTCAAACCCCTGACTTTATCTTGCCTATATGTCTCACAATGTTGTTTTGATATCAAGTTTTTAAAATGTTTGTCTGTGAATATCCTTGAAAAATGATATTGAATAAACAAACACCAGGTGTTATTGATGTTTTCTAATACCATCATAATTTCATACCACAGTACACATTTCTTCATGTTATTTTTCATTGCCTTATGACTACTTTGTTAATGATGTCTGTACAAAATGTATAAATTTTATGTTAAAAATCAGGATAAACTTTTGAGGAAGTATTTTGAATTAAAAATAAAACTGAGTTATTAAAGATAGACCATTGAGCACATACATTTCCAGTAAGGAGTTTAACTTTCAGAGAGATTTCAGTCACTATAGTCTACCAAGTTAATAAAAGCAGTCTCTCTTGCATTGCCAAAATAATTCAGATATACATTAGGGTTTAAAAGGAAGAGAAAACAATACCTACAAATGATACAGAAAGAATTCAAGGCTGGAAATTTCATCAGGTTATAAACAGAATAGATAATATAAGTTAACAAAACTTGGAAAGTTACATGAATTTTCACACTTGCCTGGTTGTAGGACCATTTTCAAAATGCTTTTGCTACTCTTTTTTATGGCAAGAAAGAAGACAAACATCCAGAGAAAGCTGAGACTCCAAACTATTACATTAAATAGAAGGCAAAAATCATGTTATCTATTAGATATACAAAAAGGCAACCCAACCTGATCTTAAAACTGGTACAAGATGGATGACATTCAGAAAGCTCATGATGAACATGGAGAAGCCCTGTCAGAGCACCTCTGTGGTTTAGAGCAAGAAAGAGTTCCCAGAGCAAACAAGTGACTTGGGTTGGATAAAAAGAAGCAAAAGTGTCCAGAACAGAACAACTATGAGAAAAAGAGAAAGAGAATAGTCAAAGAAATCTAAAGAAAAAACACATACTTTAAGAACAACAGAGAATAGAACCACCCAGGGTAATTTTAGGACTTTGAAAATGTTCAAAGTAAAGATGAAAATATTATAATTCATACAAAAAAAAGTTCATTTTGAAAACTATATGATGAACAAACAAAATTTATAAGATGAATATTAAAGGCACTGGTATTTTTTTAAAGGTGTTTCTGTGGGTGGAACAGGAACAACTGAAGAAAGAGTTATATATTGGGAAATTATAGAGTTAAATATGAAAAATACAGCACAGATAAATAAGACGTTGGAAAATATAAATAAGCTGTTAAGAGACACTGAAGAAAAATTAAGAAGTTTCAATGCATAACTAATAAGAGTTCCAGATAGAGAGCAGAGTTAAAATGTGACAGGATATTTTGAAAGCCATCATGAATTTTTAAATCCATAATTTATAAATAAAAAGAAATATGAGTCCTCAGAAATGAAATAGCATACAGAAAACCAAAAAACATGTAAATAATAAGCCTGTATCTGTTTGTGTTATAGTGAAAATCCAGGGCTTCCAAATGTAGAATGTAAGAGATGAGGAAAAAGTCTTGGAGAAGTACCAAGAGGAAAAATAAGACAAAAAAAAAAAAAGATTATTTTCAAAGAATTGGTAATCAAATTTAATTGCAAAGGTCTCAGAAAAACATTTGAAATTAGTATACAAAGTAATGGAAAGACTACACAGAAGAACTATACAAAAAAAGATCTGAATGAACCAGATAACTACAATGGTGTGATCAGTCATCAAGGGTCAGATATTCTGGAGTGTGACGTCAAGTGGGCCTCAGGAAGCACTGCTGTCAATAAAGCTAGTGGATGAGATGGAATTCCAGGAGAGCTATTCAAAACTCAAAAGGATGATGCTATTAAAGCCTTGCAGTCAATATGTCACCAAAACTGGAAGACCCAGAACTGGCTTCAGGATTGGAAAAGATCAATCCTCATCCCGATCCCCCAAGAAGGGTAGTATCAATGAATGTTCAAACCATCAGACAGTTCACTCATCTCCCTTTCTAGTAAGGTCATGCTTAAAATCTTACATACTAGGCTTCAGCATTACACAAACCAAGAGCTTCCAGACATCCAAGCTGGGTTTAGAAAGGACAGATGAATCAGAGATCATATTGCCAACATTCACTAGATCACAGAGAAAACAAGGAAATTCAAGAAAAAAAAAAAATCTCTCTCTCATTGACTACACTAAAGCCTTTTACTGTGTAGATCATAACAAACAGTGGAAAGCTCTTCAAGAGATGGGAATATCAGGACATCTTACCTGTCTCCTGAGAAACCTGTTTGTGGGTCAAGAAGCAAGAGTTAGAACTCTGTATGGAAAAATTGATTGGTTCAGTACTGAGAAAGGAGTACAACAGGGCTGTCCATTGTCACCCTGTTTATTTAACCTATATGCTGAGAGCATCATGAGGAATGCCAGACTGGATGAGTTACAAGCTGGAATCAAGATAGACAGAAGAAATATCAACAACCTCAGATATGTGGATGATACCATTCTAATGGCAGAAAGCAAAGACAAATTAGAGAGCCTCTCGATGAGGGTGGAGGAGGAGAGTGAAAGAGCCAGCTTAAAACTAAATATTACAAAAAAACAACTAAGATCATGGCATCCAGCCCCTTTACTTCCTGCTAAATAGAAAAGAGGAAAATGTGGGAGTCGTGACTGATTTCCTCTTCTTGGGCTCTAAAATCACTGCAGAGAGTGACTACAGCCATGAAAACAGAAGGTGATTTCTTCTTGGCAGGAAAGCTATGACAAACATAGACAGCGTGTTGAAAAGCAGAGACATTACTCTACCAACAATGGTCCATAGAGTCAAGGCTGTGGTCTTCCAAGTGGATGTGAGAACTGGACCATAAAGAAGGCAGAAGGCCAAAGAACTGATGCCTTTGAACTGTGGTGCTGGAGAAGATTCCTGAGAGTCCCTTGAACAAGGAGATCAAACCAGTTAATCTGAAGGCAAATCAACCCTGAATGTTCATTGGAAGGATTGATGCTGAAGCTCCAGTATTTTGGTCGCCTGCTGAGAATAGCTGACTCATTAGAAAAGTCCCTGATGCTGGGAAAGATTCCGGGCAGAAGGAGAAGAGGGTGTCAGAGGATGAGATAGCTTGATGGCATCATCAGTGCAATGGACCTGAACTTCGGCAAACTTCGAGAAGTGGTGAGGGACAGGGAGGCCTGGCATGCTGCAGTTCATGGAGTCAGACATTACTGGGTGACTGAACAACAACAATACAAAGTAATAATATCCTCAAATTATTTAGAGAAGTTAGTTGTCAGTCTAGGAATCCATACAAGATTAATGATGCTAATACTAAATTGAATAAATACCATTCTGAAGGTTGAATGAATTATTTTCCAGCATAAAAACAAAAAGTTTACATTTCATACACTTCACTTAAAAAAGGACAAGGGAATACTTTAACAAGGAAAACAAGCTCAATAAAAAGAAAGATACAATTGTAGCACAACTTACAATAGTTAGAATGTGGAAGCAACCTAGATGTCCATTAACAGATGAATGGATAAAGAAACTACAGTACATATATACAATGGAATATTACTCAGCCATAAAAAGGAACACATTTGAGTCAATTTTGACGAGGTGGATGAACCTAGAGCCTATTATACACAGTGAAGAAAGTCAGAAAGAGAAATATAAGTATTATATACTAACACATATATATGGAATCTAGAAATATGGTACTGATGAATGTATTTGAAGAGCAGCAGTGGAGAAACAGACATAGAGAACAGACTTATAGACATGGGGGGAGGGAAGGAGGGAGACGGTGAGATGTATGGAGAATAACATGGAAACTTATAATGCCATATGTCAAATATACAGGCAATGGGAATTTGCTCTATGGCTCAGGAAACTCAAACAGGGGCTCTGTGATGATCTAGAAGGATGGGATGGGGAGGGAGATGGAAGGGAGGTTTGGGAGCGAGGGGACATGGATGTACCTATTCATGATCATTGTTGATATTTGACAGTAACCAACAAAATTCTGTAAAACAATTACTCTTCACTGGGATGACCCAGAGAGATGATATGGAGAGGGTGGTGGGAGAGGGGTTCAGGGCTGGGAACTCAAACACCTGTGGTGGATTCATGTCAATGTATGGCAAAACCAATACAGTATTGTAAAGTAGAAAAATAAAATTAAAAAATAAATAAAAGGAAAAAATAAATAAAACTCCACACTCAAAAAAAGATATATATGGAATAAACAATAATAAGCAAATACACAGTTAAATGTTTTGGAATATCTTAATTAGTATTTACTGCCAAAAATTATCTACCACTAATTTTAAGGGATTTTAAACAAGAATAATGAAATTGACAGTAATAACTTGAAAAATAAGAGGAAATTAGGAGCAGTCTGTTATGTTATATGCTTATAAAGGTCACTTATTCAATAAATTTGTGTTTATCTTAAAAAAAAGCTAATTGTAACCATTAAAATAACAGAGTTGCAATGTCTTTTTATTCTAAGAAATCAAACAAAAGTGAGAATAAAACATCTATTTCAAAGGAGAAGATGAGAGGAAATAGAAAAAATAATAATAAAGCAAAAACTAATTAACAATAATGAGTTTGATTTATATTTACATGAAATGGTTTTCACCAAAAAATTTTATTTGCAAAGGCAAGCAAGTAGAAGAATATGTATATAGTGATGTATCTGCTATTTTGATCTTTGCATATCAAAACTGGTAGATCTTAACACCATCATGAAGAAACAAGCTATAGAATTTATTGATAAGCATATCATGACACAGTATCATAAAAAACTTCAAAAAGTTTTTATCCAGAGAGTCCTTGATAGTCACAACATACATGTACAAAAATCCAATATATTACTTATGGGTATAAGTAACACGACTAAAATATTGCAGCACAGATGCAACCAATCTCAAGATAATTGTTGCTTTTGTGAAGAAAGGGGAAGAATGAGATTGAAAATAGTACAAACAGCATCATCTCCTCAATTTTATCTGTAACAACTATTTATAAATAATTTTGAGATTTTCATGGTAAAATTTTAATGTATATTAGATTTTTGGCAGTTGTTACATGGGGTTTTGTAATGTTAAGCTTGTACTTTCTCTGTACTTTTCTCATGTGCATGTGTGCTAGCTAAGTCGCTTCATTCATGTCTGACTCTTTGCAACCCTATGGACCATAGCCTGCCAGGCTCTTCTGTCCCTGGGATTCTCCAAGCAGGTGAATTCTTTACCACTAGTGCCACCTGGGAAGCCCATTCTTTATGCTTAAATATATAACAGTAATAATAATTTTAATAAAATTCTGAAATAATTTTTCTTTCCTTATATGAGGAATACTGGAGTACTAATATTTCTTCATAAAAGTACTGAAATAATAGACTAAAACATGTATTCTCCTGAGAAAACCAACATAACTGTCATAATATTTAATTTTCTAGTACAATTTTCAACTTTGAAATTACTAGTTCCAAAAGAATGTCAGACTACTTACACATGTCTAAAAATCCTAAATTTGGCTTAAATCCAGTATTGCCTGCCTATTCCAAAATTGCAGGTGCTATTTATGCCATATACATGAAACTACTATGTGTCAAAATTGCATTTTCCTTCTATTGTCTCAGATCACTTGGAAGCATCTTCACAGTTACAAGGATCTGATTCCCTACCAGCTCATGCTCTCTTAAATCAGGGGGATGTCAGCAATAAAAGAAATTGCACGTCTTTTCCTATGTGAAAAATTCATCCATGGATGCTTCACAGAGAAGTATTGTCTTCCATGATAGATGTAAGGCTTACTAGAATTAAGAGTGAGAGTGAGGGATAAAGTTAAGAAACTGTACAATTACAAGCAATAAAGGCCCAAATGAAATTAAGTGTTAATGAGTCTGGCCTTAATTGAGTTTTACTCCCACTGCTAAACTATTTAGTAAAATATATTATCACATCATATCTTTTATGATGCTTTAAAATCTGTGCTATATTAAAGCATTAGTTATTATGATACTTAAAAATACGATTTGCTTCATTTCATAGTATTGTTTATCTGTCAAAGGCATTATTACAGCATTGCAGTTGTTAGAACTCCTCAACCTGGGAAATAAGAGTTAATTTAGCTATCATATTCACAGAAATTGCCTTTTTTAATGCAAGATTTATTTGATTTTAATTTAAAATCCTTAGTGAATTTCCCAGTAGGATAGTAATTCCACATTGGAGCACTCAATTTACATAGTATTAGAGAAGTGGATTCAAAGGAAACTCTACTCTGTCCAAAGAATTCCTGCCTTTCAGTGAATTTGTCAGGTTGATTGCTGCTGCTTGCTGCTGCTGCTGCTGCTGCTGCTGCTGCTGCTGCTGCTGCTGCTGCTTCTAAGTCACTTAAGTTGTGTCTGACTCTGTGCAATCCCATAGACGACAGCCCACCAGGGTCCCCTGTCCCTGGGATTCTCCAGGCAAGAACACTGGAGTGGGTTGCCATTTCCTTCTCTAATGCATGAAAGTGAAAAGTGAAAGTGAAGTCGCTGAGTCGTGTTTGATTCTTAGCAACCCCACGGACTATAGCCCACCAGGCTCCTCCATCCATGGGATTTTCCAGGCAAGAGTACTGGAACGGGGTGCCCATCCCTTCTCCGAGGTTGATTGCTATATCCCAGTAATGACATGGATGGTTTAGGAATAACACTGTGTCAAAAGAGGCAAGAAATCCTCTAAATTTGGCTTTTGTTGAAGCAACTTTACCTTGAGCTTAACTCTGTCCCCAAACTCCACAAACTCTAACAATATTAAAAAAATTCAAGAGCAGGGAAGGAATCACTGTACTATGCTCGTCAGTACATAACAGCTTCAAGTTAGTTCATCAAAATTTTATGCTGGCTACTCAGATTCTGCTTGCACTTCCTTGGTAGCTCTGATGGTAAAAAATCCGCCTGCAATGCAGAAGATCCAGGCTCAATCCCTGGATTGGGAAGTTCCCCTGAAGAAGGGAATGGCAACTCACTCTAGTATTCTTTCCTGGAGAATCCCATGAACAGAAGAGCCTGATGGGAAATTCTTCTTAGGTCTCCAAAACTACTTGAGTTTCAACACTAATTCTAAACTGAAACTTCAACTTAACCTCTTTTTTATAATATATTGTTTTGAAATCACAAGCTTTCTCTGTTCACAATCCTGGGACTGCTGTTTTCTAGATTTAGAATTCTGTTAAGATTTTTTAGCACCTGGGACAGTGACCTGCACATAGTTGGGTGTGTGCATCAGAGCATCAAAAAATTGATGAATAAATTTATGTATGCATGAATAAATGAATGAATATGAATATACCTAATCTTCCTAAGATTCACTTTCCTCTATATAAACAGAGGGATAAGATCTCTAACATTCATTGATATTATTAGAGTAAGAAAAAATTTTTATGAGGAACCTGCAACAAATTAGAAGCAAAAATAATATAAACAAAAACTCAAGTACACTCCATTACAACCTGGCTAGTTTTGCATTATTTTGAGGGGCTCCAAAATCACTGCAGATTGTGATTGCAGCCATGAAATTAAAAGACGCTTACTCCTTGGAAGGAAAGTTATGACCAACCTAGGCAGCATATTAAAAAGCAGAGACATTACTTTGTCAACAAAGGTCCGTCTAGTCAAGGCTATGGTTTTTTCAGTGGTCATGTATGGATGTGAGAGTTGGACTATAAAGAGGGCTGAGTGCAGAAGAATTAATGCTTTTGAACTGTGGTGTTGGAGAAGATTCTTAAGAGTCCCTTGGACTGCAAGCAGATCCAACCAGTCCATCCTAAGGGAAATTGGCCCTGGGTGTTCATTGGAAGGACTGATGTTAAAGCTGAAACTCCAATACTTTGACCACCTGATGAGAAGAGTTGACTCATTTGAAAAGACCCTGATGTTGGGAAAGATTGAAGACAGGAGGAGAAGGGCATGACAGAGGATGAGATGGTTATATGGTATCACTGACTTAATGGACATGAGTTTGGGTAAACTCCGGAGGTTGGTGATGGACAAGAAGGCCTGGCGTGCTGTGATTCATGGGGTCACAAAGAGTCGGACACTGCTGAGCGACTGAAATGAACTGAACTGAACTGAGTTTTGCATTGATTCATATTAATTACTGGCCAAAATATTCTCCAACATGATGACAGTTCAATGTAAAGTATGTTAAATGATACCCACTAAAGCATCTTAGTGCCATTTCCCTGTCACTAAATTGCATTCAAAGTCCAGTCACTCTCTCGATGATGTAAGTTTAATCATAATGAAGAACACTAGCCACATACTGAAGAATGCATTTGGAAAATCACTGAACATCACACTGCCTCCCTATTCTACTTGTTTTGTCACTGTTAGCTGTGATCTTTTCATATTTTAGAGATATGGGGAAAAGTCAAAAGTTCTTCTAATACTGAGATTCACTTCTCAAGAAGAAAATATATCTTTTTGGTCAAAATGATAGAATTGGTTACTTTTGCAGAAGTGCTAGCACAAAAGCTGGCAGGATACAAGGTCTAATAGCCAAGCAGGCATTTGTGTGTGTGTGTGTGTGTGTGTGTGTGTGTGTGTGTGTGTGTATGTATGTGTTTGTGAGAGAGAGACAGAGAGAGACAGAGACAAAGAGACCATGATTTGTACAGTCACTGGGGATTAAATGGCACTCCTTTGGGGGGGATTATCTATTCTTCCTTTTGTAATGAAACTAAAGCCTATGTTGGCATACTTAATGACTGCACTTTTCAAACTATGATCTAGGGATTAGGATTTCTTTTAAAAATTAAAAAACAATATCTACCCACAAATGATGTTCAATTCATACTATTTATTACCAGAAATTATACAGCATCTATTGCATTTTTAACTACAATAAAACTAAAGGAAATGATTATGAGGTGCAACAAATTCTTCAGCTGACTCTTAAAATATGGGTGCAATTTTAATATAAGTATAATATCTTTGATTTAGTTAATTTTAATTTAGCTCAAAAGCACTGTAAAGAGTCTAAATGAAAAACTTTATTTCCAGCTTTTAAAACGTTGAGTAATGATGAGAAAAATTAATCAAATTTAAAATTTTATATGCATTCTTAGGATGATTTTTCTATGAGGTTGATATTTTAACAGATTAGAAGGGATAATTATCTGTTTTCCCTTCCTACTATGGAATGCCACATATCGCACATTCCCTACAAAAATGCCAAAACTATTAGTGAGAAAGAGGGATCCTAGATTCAGTTTATTTCAGATCACTTCCTCAGTTGCAGATTTGAAACTGATTTTGTTCAATTTGAGAGTATAGATTTACTTTTCAGGTGTTAAAAATCAAAAACTGAATTTGGAGTTGATATTTAAAGATGAAATTCATGTCAGAAAATTAAATGCTAAATAACAAAATTAGCAGCTAACCTCTTTTTCCCCTCAAAAGTTAATTTCTGTTAGTAAACAGCACAAGATTGGGAGCAGTGTCATCAGGAGGCCTCTGTTCACAAGAGTGATAGAGTATGGGCTGCAAAAGGGAAAGCTTCCCCATTCCACCCTTAAAATGAGGCTCAGGTGTGAATGAGTCGGTTAATCATGTGAAAACATAGTTCAATTGTGAATCAATCTCTGGCTGAGCCTGCTTGACTAGACATCTGAGGTGAAGGCTGTTGACAGCATGCTTTCTCTTGATTGACCGAAGCTAGAAAACAGAAAGGGGTGGTTAGTTCTTATTCGTATTCCTGTCACTGACTTCCATACAACATTCTTAAAAACTTATGATAAAGCCAGAAACAATTCCAAGAAAATTAAGGTAAGATTTATACTGTCCTCTGATATTTTCTGTTCAGCCAGTCTTTATCTGCATTGCTCTGAGTCTTAGAGGCCCAGGAATGAAATTTACTGGGGAATTTTAAACCACCTTGGGGTCTGTGGACCTGGGCCATCCTAAGTGAGATCTTACATTTAAAATCCTCTGAAGAATGAATAATGACCAAATCCTGCAGAGAGATTTTTTAAAATTTTCTTCAACTAACCTCTGCTGTCCTCAGATCCAGGTAGAATAACATCAAAGTCACTGATGAATTGAGATTTAAAGGAACCCCCTCCTCCAACACCAGTACTCCTTTTGCTGCTTAGATTTTGGCATTTTCCATCCTCAGGATAAAGATAATTTACTTTGCCCTTCATCTCATAAAGGGCTTGCACGGTTTGTATACATGTCAAGACATGTTCTTTTCATCTTTTTATTTAATACAGGGCAGACACAAGTCTTTTTTAAAAACTACGTCATGTGTCACTTGTTTTATAAAACCTAGCCTCTTTCCATGTTCTGGAACATTGTAGACACTCAGAACTATTAGTGGAATGAATGAATGAATCGCTATCTGCTTCATGAAAGACTGATTTATAGAAAGCAAGTCTTCTTATTAATTGTGCATTTATTTCCTGTCTCTATTTAGAAACTTTAAAACCTTGATGTATTTGCTGGGCTATTACCAATACCACTAGTGCTGGCTCATAATAGACACACATTATCGTTTGGGAAATGAAGAAATTGGCAATCAATGCTAAAACTACACTCAAATATATAATCTATTAAATTTTAAAAATGTATAAAATAGATGATTCTTAATGAGCATGAAAATTTTTATTTTTATTACTGTATAACCACAAATTATCACAAATAAAAAAGCTTAAGACAGCATGCATTTCCTTATTCACAGGTTCTGTGGTCTCAGAGCCTAGGCATATCTAGTCTGATTCTCAGCTCAGTGTCTTCCTAGGCTGCAGTTTAAGCTAGCTGTTAGCTAGGGACCTTTCTTGGCTCCTTGCCATGTGGCCCTCTCTAAAATCCTCTCAGACCTTCTCACAACATGCCAGATTACTTCTTCAAAGCTGGAAAAAAAGTTTCTTTCTGCAGGAATGACCACACACTATTTTTAACAGTTATCACTTGATTAAGACAGACCTAGCTGACATAATATTCTTTTTGGTTGACTCAAAATCAACTTCTTTGGGCCTTTAATTACATCTGCCAAATCCCTTCAGCTTTGCCATGTAAGGCAGCCTGATCATCAGAGTAATATCATACTTACAGATAGGCCTGTAATATGTTTACAGGAGATAGTACTCACTATATTTCAGAGGATGACAACTGTGAAGTCTCCTCAGAATCCTGCCTACCACAAAATGTGATAACAGAATTTAGGGCCTGAGTGCATAGAACACAATCTGCCATCATAAATGTTCTGGTTTTCTCTCTAGGCAAAGAGTAAGTTCGCATTTCCCAGCAGGTCCCTTTTTGAAGTTAGAGACAGCTATTGTTTTCATCTTGGCACTGAAATGAGATTCAAAATGCCTGTGTCACTTCTACGAGGAAACTTTAAACACCTTCACTTAATCATCACATTCCTTTCTCCTGTCTCAGTGATTGTGAAAACTTGTGTTGAGGGGAGGCCTCTCAGCCTCAGTCTTGCCTTGGTCAGCTTCCCTCCTGAGTGATTATACAAGAAGTCTTTCCTCCAACAGGCTTTGGAAATTAATCATGGGTGAAAAAGTTTTGTTGTGTTAAATCCCCCAAATCCTAGGGATCTTTGTTACTGAATGAAAATTTTGCCAACCCTGAACCATCTGTGTACCACTTAGAGTTCAGTGTTAAGGCACATCTGAGTCACTTAGAGCCATGAAAAACCAGAATGCTTTCTAGAAGGCTAAGAGGGAACTAGTAATGAGAATATCTTGATAAAGAAAAAAAGACCAAATGTACTAGAAAAGGGAGCAAGGTATTAGAAGAAAAGTGTTGAATAAACATCATATTCTGAGGAATTTAGAGTAAAATATAAAAAATAAGTATTAATAGATGCCTTTTGGTATGTCATTAGTATAAGATTATGGTGTATGAGGTCATGTGGGTACAGTAATACAGGGATCAGTTCAAGGAAAATTACTATTGCTCTTTATCTTATAATTGAATTAATATTATTTTCTATCATATAATTACATCTTTAAATTGTTTTTCCCAAAACATGATTTATAAAATTTGTGAAACCTTTGCCTTCTTATCCAATTGTTTTTATGTGAAATGTGATTTTAAAATTACATGATGCAGTTGTTCACCATTCTTCCAAAGCTCTAACATGAGAAGGAAGCTATTTTCTAGCTTTGGTTATCTAGATGTTAAACAGCAGAAAAAGAAAAGACGTGGTCTGGTTAAGCACTGTTCCTATTGTTCAGTCGCTCAGTCATGTCTGGCTCTTTGTGAGCCCACGGGCTGCAGTATGCCAGGCTTCCCTGTTCTTCACCATCTCCCAGAGTTTGCTCACATTCATGTCCGTTGAGTAGGTGATGCCATCTAGCCATCTCATCCTCTGTTGCCCTCTTCTCCTAGTGTATAAGAATTTTTTTTTACTTCTTTTCATGGAGTGCCATTATAAACAATAGATCTGCTTTCCCTCAACCCTGTCACTAAAAGTATAGAAATAAACCTTAAATGATATGAAAAAGAATAGCAGCTAGGCATCCAGAAGAACCAGATTCTAGAATTGTCATTACTAAGAAATGTGTGTGTGTTGGGGGTGGGGGGTGGGGGGCTGTGCACGTGTGCACGCATGCACATTCAGTCACTCAGTCACGTCCACCTCTTTGTTACCTTATGGACTGTAGCCCCTCCACGCTCCTCTGTCCCTAGGATTTTCCCAGCAAGAACACTTGGGTAGGTTGCCATTTCCTCCTCCAGAAGATCTTCCCAAACCCGGGGATCAAACATGTGTCTCCTGTCTTGCAGGTAGATTCTTTACCACTGAACCATCAGGGAAGACCAAGAGATATGTAATCTTATATGAAATAAATAATTTACCTGTGAGTTTTCTTTCCCTGTATACTGATAGAGATATGACAATTTGATCTGAGGTTTCCTTTCACATCTGAAATTCTACATATAAAGTACTTTCACATGTATGCCTCAAAAATTTTTAAAAATTTCAAATTATTTTTAACTTTTTGCACTCTTTGTTTTCATATATACTAAATATGGTTATACGTAGACATCCTAAAATCTTCAGAGTCTTTTACCCTCCTGTATGTCTTATGAGTCAAATTCTCCGTGGTTAGAAAATTGAAAAGTCAATAATATTACACATAATAAGAACTTGGCTGACAGCTACATTCGGCTTATTACTCATCTAATCTATTGACAAAGACAACCAAAAACCTATTCATCAACGCTTATAATAAGAAAATAGAAAGGTATTAGAACTATGTTTATGACTCCCACAAAACAAAGTTACTACTCAAATTCTGTAGGTTGTGAAATGATTTCTCCCCAAAGTTGATTTATAAAATCTGTCACACTCTCCTGCTCGCCATTCATTTTTGTAAGCTGTGTGCTTTAGAAATTATATGATTCAGTGTGTCCACCATTCTCCCGAAGTCTAAGATAAAAAGGAAGTGGTTTTCTAGCTATGATTATCTAAGAAGTTTTGCCCTTACATCAGGAAAATCAAGCCTGGGAAAGAGAGACTTCTTTTTTTGGTATATGCCTACAATGTGAGTATAAATGTATGACTGCACTTCCAGTTATTAAATTCAAGTTTGGGAGACCAGCGTTGATCCATCTTAGGTTCAAGAAATAAACTAAGCTGGCTTTGACTTCCCCAAGACTGGCTTTCAGCTCTCTTTTTGGCTGTGCTCACACAAAACCCAGTTTTTCACTGTCTGGTCCAAGATATTACACCTGTGTCCCGAATGAGAATTTCAAAATCCAGAACTCCAGAAAAGATCTTGTATAGAACTTTCTTACCCTTCTTTCTTCCTTCAGCTATCTTGTTTATTTTAGGTAATTTTTTCTTCATACAGAGAAATCCTGTTGCAGAATAATGTTGTCAAAATAACTTGCTTGTCTAGCTATCAGAACTTTACAATTTAACTTGTGAAAGGCAAAGGGATAAAAAAGTACATGTTGCCAAATTAAAAGATTTTCTTCTTCTATTTGGAGAAGAAATGTATAGCTTTTAATAATTGTGAATTTTATCTTAATTCTTATAATATTAAATCAGTTTTCATGCATTTATGAGTCTCATGTATGCCACAGCCAAGTAATTTACAAGCATGTTACATGGATATTTTTAATTTGGTAAGTACATTGTTTATCATGTTGTGAGCCACTAAATTTTTAATTTACATCATTACCACAGAAGCCACCCCATTTTAAAATTTAGGATGTTTGTGTTTTTGATATTGAATTGCATATGTTATGAATATAATTTTGATATCTTTTTTCATATATTGCTTGCAAATACTTCCTCCCATTTAATAGGTGTTCTTTTCATTTTGTTGATAGTTTCCTTAACTGTGCAAAAGGTTTTCAGTTTGGTATATTTCTGCTTTTTATTTTCCCTTTTGTTTCTCTTGCTTTAGGAGACATATCCTAAAAAAGTATTGCTAACATCAATGTTAAAGGCCATATTGCCTAAGTTTGCTTTCAAAAGTTTTATGGTTTCATGTCTTACACTTAATTCTTTAACCCATTTTGAATTTATTTTTGTGTTCAGTGTGAAAGAGTGGCTCAGTTTGATCTTTTGCATGTTGCTATTTAGTTTTCCCAACATCCCTTGCTAAAGAGCTTATCTTTCCTCCACTGTGTGTTCTTTCCTTCTTTGTCATAGATTAATTGCCCATATAAATGTAGGTTCAGTTCTGGGCTCTCTATTCTGTTCCATTAATTTATGTGTCATTCTCGTGTGTTCTAGTACTAGATTTGTAGTATAGTTTGGCATCAGGGAGTGTGATACCACCAGATCTGTTCTTCTTTCTCAAGATTGATTTGGCTAGTTGGGGTCTTTTATATTTCCATACAAATTTTTGAATTATTTGTTCTAGTTCTATGAAATACACCTTTGGTATTTTGATAGGAATTGGTTTGAATCTGTAGATTGCCTTGGGTAGTATGGTCATTTTAACCATTTAAATTCTTCCAATCCATGAACACTGTATATCTTTCCATTTCTGTGTCATCTTCATTACTTTTATTACTGTCATAATTTTCCTAGTACCAGTCTTTTATCTCCTTGGTTTAGACTTATTTTATTCCTAAGTATTTTATTGTTTTTGATGCAATTCTGAGTGGGATTATTTTCTTACTGTTTTAATAATTTTTATGACAGTTTCTTTGTTGGAATGCAGAAATACAACAGATTTATGTATGTTAGCTTTGTAACCTGCAACTTTATCAAATTCATTGAAAAGTTCTAGTAGGATTTGGGCAGAATTTTTTACAATTTTTGCTAATATCATTTTGAAATATCACATCGTATCATCTGCAAACAGTGAGATTTTTACTTTTTCCTTTACAATTTGGTTCCTTTTACTTCTTTTTCTTATATAATTACTATGGCTAGACTTCTAATACTATGTTGAATAAAAGTGGCCAACAGTGAGCATGCTTGTCTTGTCCATTGTCTTAGAGGAAGTACTTTCAGCTTTTCACCCTTGAGTATAACATTAGCTGTGGCCTTCCATATGTGGCCTTGATTATATTGAGGTATCCACTTTGTTGAGTTTTTATCATAAATGGGACCTGAATTGTTTCAAAAGCTTTTTCTTCATCTGTTGAGACAATCATATAGTTTTTATTCTCAATTTGTTAATGTAATATATTCTGTTGATTGAATTGGAGATATTGTGCCATCTTTGCAAAAATTTGCACCTTTGCAAATTCAACTGAAACGTGTATGATGTAATACTGTGTTCCTGAATTCTGTCTACTAATATTTTGCTGAGGATTTTTGCTTCTAGTTTCATCAGTGATATTTGTCTAGATTTGCTTTTTCTTCTAGTATTGCTTTTGTTTAGTTTAGGGTAATGCTGGTCTTACAGAGAAAGACAACTGTTAAATTTTCTTCAAATATTTGGTAGCATTCAACTGAGAAACCATCTGGTCCTGGACTTTTGTTTGTTAGAAATGCTTTTATTATGGGTTCAATTTCATGGCTGGTAAGTGGTCTGTTCATATTTTCTGTTTCTTCATGGTTCAGTCTTGGGAGGTTATACATTTCTAGGAATTAGCCCATCTATTCTAGATGGTCCATTTATTAGTATATAATTACTCATAGTAACCTCTTATGATTCTTTGTATTTCTGTGGTGGCTATCGTGTCTTTCATTTTTTTCATTTCTGATTTTATTGTTGCCATATATATGTGTACCTCCTGTACTACCTGCCTCATTTTCTATCTCTTCGTTTCTTCATGTGATTCTCCTCAACTTCTGTTAGAGAGTAGCTTCTCTTCTTCAACAATGATCCCAAGACAGACTGAGAAGCTTCACCTGACACTAAAGGAGAGAAAAAGCAATGAAAATATAAAATATTCTCAGGACAATTAAAAGCTTCCTTTGACTTTGTCTTGCTAAAAAGGTCAAGTAGTCAACTTTTTCTATTTTATGTATTTCTGATTTAAGAAGTGGAATTTCAAGGCAACAATGATGAAAATTAAAATCCATCAATTTATAGCTACAAAATGTTCTCCAATTTTATTCAGTACAAAATAAAGCTTATAATATGATATATATGTACAGTATTATAGACAGAGTATCTTTATAATTTCCCAAGGGATCCTACACTAACTTCATAGGATAAATCAGAATTCTTCCATCTGCTTTAAGAGAAGTCTATAAACAATTGTTCTGTATTATGTCCATTTAGATTAGTAAATACATAAGAAAAATAATATAACCTTTGAAATTTTAATGTCAAATTTTAAGAAATAACTACATTTCAATTCATATAAATCAACTGAGCTAAAGTTATTGAAAATCACATCTAGGATAAATCAATTACCTGCATGCCTGGACTTACATTCAAAACGAATTTTTTAATAATGCATCTTTATATAAGCCAATTTTATTTAGTTAAAGGATCTTGTTTACCATACATGAACCATACAATTTGACTGTATCATTTATAGAATTGCAGATAATTCTTTCTAAGAGTGAAATTCTTTGTGTGAGTATTTTGTACAACATTTCATACATCAGCTAATAAAACTATCTGAGAAACCCAAGGTACACGATACACATAAGCAAAAAAGATGAAAGGAAAGGTTAACACTTTTCAGCATCTGTCAACACTGTCTCCTGTTACATTTGATCAACTTTAAAGTAAATGCAAACACATGATATCATTTACAGTAATAAAAGCAAATGTCACACAGCAGCTAGTTTGCTTTTATCCATTCTACAGATCACTCATCACAGACCATCATGAAGTAAGGGTGACATTGCTTTATGGTGCATCTTTGGCAGGGAATCACACTGCTTCAGCTCTTCAGTACTGGTCACTCACCCTATAACTAATGGAAGAACCCACCAGTGTGCATTTCCTGTTTAAAATCTTTAGAAGGAAGCAGAGTAGAAAAATAATGTCACTTCTTTTTCCTTAGAAAAGGTAAAAACAAAAGAAAAAACAAGAGTACCAAATAAAATGTGAACAACTGAATGTATTAAATGTGTCATTACTTTCTGAAAGATTTAAATGCATTTTCAAAAGGAATCAAGGATTCTTTTGTCTAAAGCAGTGGTCCCAAGTGTGGTTCCTGCACTAGCAGATTCAGCATCAGTTAAGAAACATGAGTGTTTTAGGGAGAATGTAAAACTTTACTAAAAACAGCAGTGATAAAGTTTTCAAGTAGAGCTCTATAATATTAACTTAAAAATGACAGTCAGGGGGTTATCAAAAAGCTTAATGAGAAGATGCACACTCTTGAAACAATGGTCTAGAAGATCAAAAACTGATGACAGTGAGCAAAATTTCAGGGATGAGAGAGAATTAAAAGTCTTTTGAGGAGAAATTGAGGAGATGGCTCATAAAAATATTTTACAACTTAAAAGAAGAAAAAGAAAACTGGAGACAAACTTCTAGAGGGGAAATATTTGCTAATCTGATGATAGTTGAAAGTTTTCACTCAGGATTAGCAAAAAGACAAAAGCCTCTCTATGTGCCTTTGAAACTTCTGAAGTGATAAAGGGAATCTCACACACACCCTGACTTAAAGACAAGGCAAGGAAAAGAAAGGCAATCTAACATGAGATGTTAAATCTGCAATGCTGAAAACCATAAGAGGGAAGTTATGTGCATATACATAATGCAAGGATTAAAAGGCATTCAACAACATGTCTAGAAAAAAAAATGCTCTATTTTCAACATGAGGGAAGAGGGA
Organism: Capricornis sumatraensis; assembly: GCF_032405125.1. Classification (NCBI taxonomy): domain Eukaryota; kingdom Metazoa; phylum Chordata; class Mammalia; order Artiodactyla; family Bovidae; genus Capricornis; species Capricornis sumatraensis. The sequence continues at coordinate 42,446,289 of NC_091081.1, read as the reverse complement.
AAAAATGTTATCAGTGATGGGGCATCTTATAACATATAGTTAAATATAAATTGATTATAAGTGTAACTGACAGTATGGTAAAAATATATTAAATCAGAGTTTTTGAAACTGAAGTGAATCTTGTGTCCAGTTTGATTGTTTTAAAATGTGAATGACTATCATGTAAGAATCGAATCACCAGTGTATGTCCGATGCAGGATACAGCATACTTGGGGCTGGTGCACGGGGATGACCCAGAGGGATGCTGTGGGGAGGGATGTGGGAGGGGTGTTCATGTTTGGGATCGCATGTACACCCGTGGTGGATTCATGTCAATGTATGGCAAAACCAATACAGTATTGTACAGTAAAATAAAGTAAAAATAAAAATTTAAAAAATTTAAAAAATAAGAAAATAAAAGTAAAATGTGAATGACAGAAATTCTAAAAAACAGTAGAGTAGACATTGGCCATTTATTTTTTACTTTCTAGGAATTCCAGAAGCTGTGGTCCCATTGTTCTTTTGCTGTGACTGTTGTTACTATTGCTGTTGCTGTTTTCCATCTTTGCTGGTCCTTTCTAATCTACTGTTTGCCATTTTGGGGGTATTATCATCTCATGGTCACAAGACGGCTACTGTAGAACTAGGGATCCTCTTCTCACAGAACAAAGAGAAAGCAGAAAGGAGTCCAAATGGTCGTTTTCCTAATGCATATTTATCTTTTTTCACAAAAATATATAGTTTTCATATGCATGATAGCAACCTTCCCCTAACTACTCATTGGCCCAAAGACATTGATAGGACCATTCATAAGATAATTATTGCCAAAGAAGGAATCGATAATGATTGTCTTAAATTAACAGGAATTTATCCACTAAAGCTGAATGCTTCACTTCTTAAAAACACCATAAAGTTCTATGAGCAAAGAAGAACTACTAAGTGACTGTTAAATAAACCATCAGAATTGTTTTCCAGTACCATACCTGTATCACTTATATGTGGAATGTAAAATATGGCACAAGTAAATTTATGTATGAAGCAAATAGATCTACAGACATGAAAAACAAACTTATGGTTATCAAAGGGGAAAAGGAGTGGGGGAGGAATAAAACAGGATTTGAGGATTAGCAAATACAACCTACTACATGTACAATAGATAAGCAGTAAGGCACCATGGTTTGGCACAGGAAATTATATTCCATATCCTTTAAAAAACTGTAATGGAAAATAATATAAAAAGATTATATATACATATATATGTGTGTGTATATATATACATGTAAGCATGTGTATAACTGAATCAATTTGCTATATATCAGAAACTAACACAACTTTGTAACTCAACTATATTTCAACTAAAAAAAAGAAAGAATTGTCCTTTTTTATATTTACTACTAAACATGTGCATATGTATATATGTTTACCATGCTATACACACTATTATAATATAATATAGTATTAATTTTTAAAAGCACCACAAAAAGCAAAGCAGTGTAAAGGATGTGAAGATTGAAAAAATGATAACATATAAAAGTTCGAAGTGTGTCTATTTGTATGTGGAAGAGTAAAATTAGAATCCTAAAGAATTTCGTTAGTGTGAAGGAAAGGTGAGGGCAAATACACAAAGTGTTCAGATGTTGGAGATGATTATTATTTTATTCTGAAGCTATAGTCAGTATGACCTGGTATGAACTGGAAGAACAGTAATGAATGTGTTTTAAATTTGATTAATTGGAATCTAATTAATTGTATTGTACCATGTTAAGAGGCTTTCACGGTAGCTCAGCTGGTAAGGAATAAGCCTGCAATGCAGGAGATTCTGGTTCAATTCCTGGGTTGGGAAGTTCCCCTGGAGAAGGGATAGGTTACCCACTCCAGTATTCTCAAGCTTCCCTGGTGGCTCAGATGGTAAAGAATCTGCCTGCACTGCGGGAGACCGAGATTCAATCACTGGGTTGGGAAGATCACCTGGAGGAGGGCATGGCAACCCACTTCAGTGTTCTTGCCTGGAGAATCTCATGGACAGAGGAGGCTGGCAGGCTACAGTCCATGTGGTCCCAAAGAGTTGGATACAACTGAGTGACTAAGCACAGCACAGTACCATGTTGAGAGAAGCAAATTGAAAGAGAAAATTAAGAAGCATCCTCAGTGGTCCTTCCTCTACGGTAACTTCATATTAGAATTTGCTGGGTAGTGCTTTAAAAATACTGATGCTCTGTCACCATCAATGCTCTCGCTGTCAAATGAATCCAAAACCTAAGAGTCAGATATGGATCACAATTATGTTTTGTCCAACGATCTTCATGAGCAACCAGAATTGATAATTACTCTTTTAGTACAAAATCAGCTATAAATACATACTTTTTAACCATTCTCTCCACAGTCATACTGTGAGGACCTGTCATATGCCAGGCACTGTTCCAGGCATTGGCAATACAGTAACAAATGAAATAAAGTGTTTGTTCACATTACTTTGACTTTCCAAAGAAAGAGGAAGGCAATATTTATGATAATACAACATGGTCTGATGAAAGAAGGTAGAAGTGGTGGCCCCAAATACTTCCCTCCTAAGGAGAGAACTGAGCAAGACAGGAATAAACTGAGCACCCACACGAAAGGAGGAATAGTGGCAGAGAGGAGAAGAAAGAACAATGACTTGCATCAAGAATACGTCCAGCCCAAGGGAAAATCATGGTGAACAGAAAATTCCATCCTTACTTGTATTAGCATTCAAGATTAATGGTAAAACAAATAAGCTTTCAGGCACAGGTCTAGAGGCCTTACCATTTCTGTATCATTACCCTCAGAATGTCTAAAGTGTATTATTTCAACAGAAAGGAAATGAAGCCCAGGAGGAAAACATTTTGATGAACTTAGAAAACATATGGATAAACTCTAATGAGCACTTTGATTTATAACAATTTTAGTGAAAGATAAACTTAGGGTATGGAATTAAAAAATGATGGACTTTAAGTAGCATAGTAAAATCCCAAGAAAGATGGGACAGTCAGATCAGAGTTGAAGATTTCCAATGGCTATAGCTGTTCAGGAGGAGATGGTGGTTTTGATGAACTTCAGATTTTAATTCAAGTATATAAATGAAATTATAAACACTGTGTTCCCTTTAGAATAATATAGAGTCAATAACTTGAAAATGAGTTAAAAATGCAATAGAGAAAATATGATTAATCAACTCGACAATAGGATGAGAGAAAAATCTGCAAAGAACAATATGGAAATTGTAAAACAAAGATGACAAAGCACTCATGGGCTTTACTGTATTCTGTTTTTGTTGTCAGATACATTTTGTAGTAAATGTAAAGAACAAAAAGATCTTAAGTGCTATCATGATCTCACCAGTGTTAAAAATAAAAAGTCAAACCAGTAAGCAAAACAAAAATGAAAGTCCACTAACAAAACTAAATATATAAGGAGATTTAATATACAACAAAGCAATATATTAAAGCAACAGAAAAGGAATTATTTACTTAATCATTGATACTGGCATCAGTGGATATCTATAATGTGGGGTGATAAGAAACTGGGAGGAAAAACCTGGTTAAATGTAAAGCCCATATAGAATACTACCACACTTAATGCTGAATAGTAGGCATGCCAGTGCCATTAAGAAGTAAAATGTATCATGGAGAATAATGATTGGAATATAGGCATATTTGTTTCAAATCCCTTTGAATCCCTTTAATTATATTATTTTTGCAAATAAATGATATGATTTAAAACCAAAAAAGGCTTATCTCAATCTCCCAGTTTGGGATTGATATATACATACTGCCGAAGTGAAGTGAATTCACTTAGTTGTGTCTGACTCTTTGCAACCCCATGGACTGTAGCCTCCCAGGCTCCTCGGTCCACAGAGTTTTCCAGGCAAGAGTACTGAAGTGGGTTGCCATTTTCTTCTCCAGAGGATCTTCCCAACCCAGGGATTGAACCCAGGTCTCCCGCAATACAGGCAGACGCTTTACCGTCTGAGCCACCAGGGAAGCCATATACATACTACTATACATAAAATAGACAATTAATAAGAACCTACTGTATAGCACAGGGAACTCTATTCAATACTCTATAATGACCTATATGGGAAAAGAATGTAACTGATTCACTTTGCTGTATAGTAGAAACTAACACAATATTGTAAATCAACTCTACTCCAATACAAATTCATTAAAAAATAAAGTCAATTAAAAGAAAAAAAGCTTACATGCAAGTACTTCTGAAAAAGTAAACATTAAAGTAGATGCAAATGAATGTATGAACAAAATTGACATTACTTTCACTGTGCAAGCACTTCCATCTAGAACACCGATACAATATTATACATTTATCATGAATCAATTATTTTTATAAATTACAATTCATCTGTTAGATGTGAAAACAAGATATTTTTTGGAGTATAGTGTGATTTCTTGTACTTGGCGAATATATCTCAGAAAAGTAATAAAATGATCTATCATTCTTGCAATTGGCCTTGTTGTCAAATACAGCGGGGTGCTGCCTTGCCCACTTTGCAGACTAGGGACCTAACAAGAAAGAACAGCAGAATGAAAAACCTTCCATAAGTATACTTCAAAGCAAATAAAAGTGATTTTGTGGGCTCCACATTTGCAATTGCCTTTCTTTACAACCTCTGGAGAGCTCTTTAGCAACACTTGAATTAGGACTTTGGGCAAAGAGCCTGCTCAAAGTGAAACTGCTATGATAGTTACTCTTGACCACGGTACATTGCTTTTCTGTCCCCAATGCCAGGCTTTCTAGCAGTGTGAGCAGTCAGGGAGTACCATTAAAAACACAGACAGTAAAAGCTATGAGAGTTCCCTGGAGCAGATTTTAAAAATTCATGTGAATTTTCTCGTTTTCAAAATATAATATTAAAAAGAGAACCTCATTGGAACTCAGGATAGGTGTTGCATTTCAGAGATTTATCTATAAACACCACAGAGTTCTTGAACAAAGTGATTTCTTTACTACTTTGTTGTTACATTTGCCATTTATGATAATTTGGGGGCACATTTCAGAGTGTGACTATTTCAATCAGCTGCATAAGTGTATCTTGATTATAGAGGTGGAGAGCTGTGGAAAATAGAATTAATTTAAGGATGGGCCTGTGAGCTTGTAGTTAGCATAGTTCATATCTAGTTAGTATTATTCCATCATCTCTGTAATGCTGCATCACTAAGGACCTGTGATAGGGGATGAGTTTAATAGGAGGGGAAATTTCTGTCTTGTCTTTTAATTTGTAATCAATTTTTATAAGTCTTCTCCCCAAAGAAGTATCTGTTCAGGTTTATGTCAGTGTCCTGTTTCATTTATAGATTAATAGCATGTTTTAAATTAATTTTCCTATCATGTCTTTCTATTTAAATTTAAGGCTATTTCTGATGGCTGCAATTCACTTGCTGTAAAATAAATCTCCCTTAGTCACTTCAAAATTTTTATAAGTTCACTTTTGTAGACTATCGCCTCTGTTTTGGGCCAAACCATACAGTTAACTCCGTCCTACTCCCCTTCATTTTGGATCAAATTCAAATCCAGTATTTGTTTCCATGGAAATTTGATATTCACATGAGAGATTCATCAAGCAACCTCAGACTTAATTTCCAACACGATTCTCTACAGCAACCCTGTTCATGGTTACCCTTGAACTAGCCATGACCTGGGGCTTCCCTGGCTCGAAAACTATAAACTCTAATGGTTTTTCTTTGACTATAACTTTTCAAGTTCACTCTTTTCCTCTTAAACCCGTGAACTTTAACCAAGTAAAGACCTCTATTTGTCTGTCTGTGAATCAGTTTCCTTTTTGTTTCATGTCTCTCCCAGAACTCTCAAGTATTGGACTTGTACAGTGAATTGCTTAATTGTGTAGACTCTGGAGGGAGACAGCCTGGGTTTGAAATCTGACTCCAATATTTATTAGCTGTGTGACCCTGGGAAGACACTTAACCCCTCTGACCCTTATTTTCCTCATCTGTAAAACAGGGATTGTAAGAGCATATATCTTCTTTAAGAAAATAAATGTTTTAGATTTCTTTCATCTTTTATAAAGGAAAGGCCCATCATTTATGAGTGTGAAAGTGAAGCAGGGAACTAAATTATTATGTTATGAAAGTACTTTTTCGTAAAGATAAAAATTCACTTTTATAAATACAAATTTTATCCTTCTTAATCTTTCTCTTATATATTAGTGAGACTCTACCCAAAGGTCTTCAAAGTGATTTTTATGAGTTAGCACAGACTTTATTGTTTTTAAAGGAACTAAACTAGTCACAACATTCAAAAAAAAAAAATGCCTCTCACATCGTATTTAGCTATCCTAACCCACTCCAAAGGGAAAGGAATGTGGCCAGACTGAGATCATGACACCAAACCCTGCCTTTCTGACAGCAGTGCTGTCATATCTCTGCCATCTCTCATGCATAGTCATGCAGGCAAACTGGCTCAAGTTCAAGACCTCCTGAGAAGCTGATCACTCCACTTTCTCTCACTTTAGTTTAGCTGTTGGCAAAGAAAAACTCAGACATTTCTTCAGGACAGGAGGGTAGGTAGGAGAACAAAGGTGATTTGAAAAATCTGATTTCTGAAAAATGGCAGTTCCCTTGTGTCTATCTGCTTTTCTCTCAAACAGGATATTTTTCATAAGTCCTATCTTTACCTGAAGTATTACATGGCAACATGAAACATTATTTTCCCACTCCACCCACTCAGACTGTCAAAACAGCCTCATCTGAAGGGAGAGTAGGAGTGAGAATTATTATTTCAAAAACAAGAGTGTCTTGAAGTCTTCCTGGAAGAGAGTTCCTCCATAATTTTTGCACATCGAAGTGATAATGAAGTGAATTCAGATGTCCATTTTTTATCTTAAAACTTAAATTCATCTTACATTCTGAAACTAAACTACATTAAAGAAATTGAAGATTTAATTACACTTTATTGTGGGGCATTTTTTATCCCAAATCACAGTATTTAAACTGGAAATTCTGTTACTCCTATTTATTCCATGTAGAGTTTGGTTGTTGAAAAGCATGGTTTTATGCTTAAAGAAGCAGATATTCTGACTTCTTGACTCTACCAACACCTCTTTGTGAGCTACAAATTACATAACATTTTTATGCCTTGTCCGCTACGTTTATAAAATAAAGACTTGTTTTATTAACTTTTGCATTTCACAAAAGAGTTACATTGTTTAGGTTTGTTTACAAATAACTGTATATTATTGCTTTGTTACTCTTGAAAAAAATAACAGTAGTTGAAGGCATAAATTGTTTAACTAAGAGGCTAAATCAATTATTTGAACTTTTACCAAAGATCACTAGTAACCATTTGATGTAACAAAAACTAGTGATGTATGCTTGTTACATCAAATGGTTAGTAGTGACGTTAACACAAGCATACATCAAAAATTAATATCAACTTTTATATATTGCATAAGTTGTGAGAAAAAAATAGTATATTCACAAATTAATTTCAAACATTGCCTTCTGTATCAAAAGCAGCTAAGCAATGATTTAACATCTAGACAGGACATGTTTGGGACAAAATTTACAGAAACCCATATTTAGGAAAGTAAGCATGAGTGTGAGAATTTTTACCATAATCATTAGCCATTGTCAATAGATTTGTGCACGCATGTAAATTTGAAGAGATGAATGTGAAACAGGGAATCCAACAAATATCTGTAAGGAAATGTATTTTAAAATTTTAAAAATCAAGCAAGAATTTACATTATCTCTAGATTTTCCCTATGTACTTAGGTATGCTAAAGCCTAAATCATATCCTAAAGTCCATCAAAAAAAGATATTTCAGGATATTTTACCCAATGTTTATTCGATTCATTTTTAAGAATATTTTAAATTTCAAAATCAGTTTCCTTGTTCTATATGTATTCAGATAGCGGTGAGCTAGTTTCTCACATGCTACAGTCCATAACTATTTTATTCTTGATATCCGGAGTATAAAGTGATTTTCTAGACCAGATGTTAAAACTATTCAAATATATATATATATATATATATGATACACATACATGCACATATATATGCTTCATTTCTGAACATTTCATATAATTAACTTTAGCCCCTTTATTTATAGAGTCTTTAAGAAATTACTTTCTTCCAACTTGTAAATTTTTACCAGGAAGACACAAAATCATTATGTTATTATACTAGTTGAAAATGATAATAATATATTGTTAACCCAAAATCTGCATTTTATTTGCTAATGTTTGTATTCTGTCACATTTTAACATGCAAGTGCTTCTCTATTTTTCTACATGAACTTTTCTTCTGTTCATATACTGAAGTTATATCTTAGCAACTAAATATGCCATTTGGGATATTAAAATCTGTTTTCAAAAAGATATCTAGATAACAAGATGCATATAGCATATGTTTGAACTAATAGAAAATTAAATAACTAAAAACTATTTTTTAAAAGTTCAAGAAATTACTCCTAGGGAACACTGGCCAGTTTCTATCTTGCTCTCTGTGTCCTGCTGAGATCAGCACTGTGGGATCTCAAAATCAATATAATTCTCCTTTTGTATCAGTTCTCAAATCACTTTCCCTCTCTGTCGAGGTCATTACCCTGAGAAGCCCCTCATTAGTCCCATAGGCCACCTTCTCTACCCTCATCAAGCACATAAGAACTCTCAGCACCTTATATCACAGGAAGGTGAGGGAAGCACATTCACAGGAGCCTTCAACTCATCACAAAAATACAGGAATAACTACAAATGTGTTTTATTGTTAACTTCAAATCCATTCTCATTACTGAATAGGTAGGTCAGAGATGACTAATTTGTTTCAACTCACAGACAATGCTGATCGACCAGTAGTTTCTTGGAGGAGCTCTCTGATGAGGAAACTCACAGGTAAAGAGTATCCTTGTCCATACTGACCATGAGAAGAGTGTGATGTCAGTGTTACATATTATCATTGGTGGCAGAAGAAAGTCAGGTGTGACTAGAATGCTGCTTCACAGATGTAGCAGTGCCCTCTTCTTTATTCTAATTCTACAAATACAGTCCCCATGTTGCACCTATATTGACCACATCGCACCAAGTATTTCCTCTCTCCAGACTCATTTACAAATCAGTCTTTAGAATTGGTTTGAATTCATTCAGAATTCAATATTTAAATTACAAACATTTGCTGCTTCAAACATACACTATTCCTGATCCTATTGTCACTGTTCCAGTTAGTTCTTTACCTCACTGTTATTGTACAAAACTGCGCATATGCTGAAAAATCAAAATCCTGCTTATTTTTTAATGTAGATAGGTTCTCCTAAGGCTCTCTTCAAAACAGCTTTTGCAAAATGCTTTTTGACTACAAATGCTTTGTTCTGCGTAATAAAAGAATTTATAGCCTTCCCAATTTATTATTTGAGTGACTATGGTCTGATATATACTCTTTATAGGTTAGTGTGAATGATGCCTGGAAATTGTTACCTAAATTTATATAGCCATACTTTCCTTTATTATTATTATTTTCTGTTTCCTCCTATCAAGCATTCTCCCTGGGCCTGAGGAGCTAATGTGTTTCCCTTGAAAGAAAATATTGCCCTGGGAAGTTTGTATAGCATTTCCTGCTTAGTATAACTGGAAATATGTTGCATTCTTGTTGAATACAGGAATGTACAAACTTGAAAATTGTTCTATAATCGTTTCAATCAGCCACATATTAGAAAAAAAAGTTTTTCCTATTTGAGTTAATGTGACAATGACCTCTACTTTTAAGCAGTGTGTGTCACTGACAGAAACAACAAGATACTCACACAACAAAATGTGATTAAAGAAGGAAGAAGAGAGCCAGGCTTGAACATGGAGTTTCATAGTTCATAATAGAAAACACACAACTACCTATTACAGTAGACAAATAAACAAACAAAAATTTGCAAATCAATGGACATTTTTTAATATTTCACATTTAAGTAAAGTTATTCAAGATATATCAAGGGAAAACGTCACATAGAATTATGCTATTTCAATCAAACCTTGTAGAAGTAAATTGAAAAAAAAAGTAAAAAGAAATAGCCATATGTGAAAGAGACAACTGGGGATTTGAAACAAATGTTTTACCCCGACTCATAAGGAAAGAGTAGTCATGTCTCCATTATTATTTTCCTTTTCATCACTTTCAAAGTCTTTTGTCCAAGTGGGACACAGAACAGTGTGTTAAGCACGTCCAGCTTTCACAATCATAGATTATTTAGGGTGGCTAAATATAAGCCACCCTAGCAGATATACTACCTGTGATGATGGTTGAACATTATGCTACAATAATTTCACAGTGCATCTAACTTACGTATATAATAAATATAATAAATGCAATAAATCCATACTTTTTCCCCAAAGCAGTAATCTGTTCCAAAAATTTACTTGACTTAGTAAATATCACTGTGTTCCTGTGGTGTGAAATGTTAATACACCTATGAAATTAGAAGTCTGTAAATAAGTAGAAGTCTGTAAATAAATTAGAAGTCTATAAATAATTCTGATAACTTTTCTGATAAATCCAAAATTAGTTGTATTAAAAATATGAATATCTTTGATTATCTGGATTAACATAACATTTCTAATATAGCACCTTAAATGGTAACTGAGAAGAATACAAAGGAGAAGAATAAGTTATACAAGTATTAAAATAAGTATGAAAGTTGTGACAAGGTAAGTCAGTAGATGACATAAGAAGAGACATTGTCAAAAGATATAGGGGTATCCTGATTACTCATAAATAAAAAGGAAATAATTTTGAAATTCATATAATTGCCAAGTATAATTTTCCCATAATTTTTCAGCATTTTTTCTTATAATCTTTTCAAATATCTGAAACATTATTTCAGGAAAAAAAAAGATGCAGTTAAGTAGAGATACTTTGAGATAAAGGAAATAAATACTAATAGAACACATGAATTAATACTTTAAATTATAACTAAGAAAAAAAAAATTATAAACTAAGTACTTTTAGCAGTGTAAATAACATTCCCTTTTTATTTAATGTCTTTAACTTGTGGCATAGAGGTTTTTGAAAATTTCTACAAAAGCTTTGAAAGTGACTGTGCTTATTGCTTTATTTGTCAAAAGATATTCTCAGTCATACTATATACACCTAAAATGACCCTATTCTTTCCAAGGTATGCTTGTGTGTAAGCCATCATTTTCTTTCTTTTAGACTCTCTGATTGCACACATGTTTTGGTTTGTTTCTAGATTTTGTAAAAAACAAATAGGCATCTGTCACAAGGCTAATTCTACAAGCCTTTTGTTCCTGTCTGCCTGCATTCAAAATTGAAGAAACACATCAGCATTTTTTTTTAATCTTTCTTCATCATCCTGTAAGCAACACAAAATTTTGACGTATTTTAGTGACAACATGTTATCTGTTAGTCAAACAACTCAATAATACTAATAAAGCAGGTATTGATATAAATAGTGAAATTCAAATTCTTATAGATTAAATAATATCCCAGAGATTCAGCCAGCTATTGGTGCAGTCAGGACTGAACACAATGCATTGCTTGTTTTTAAGTAAGTGAAACTTTATGGTATGTGAGTACAAACCTGTGTAGACAGCAGGCAAGTTCACAGATATTCTTGGGTCAGATATAATAGCTTAAGTCATATGAGATCTTTGGAAATTTGGAACACACAGTTACTCTGTGTGACCCTCAGTGATTTCTTTCCACCCCATTTTTCTCTGTAGCTTGGTGGCTATGTGATCCCTCACATCCCTCCTTTTTTTCCCCCTCTGGTGAATGTCTCTGGAAAGAATCCAAGGTTTATTAAGTATATACAAATTATTACTTTAAAAATATTACCAAATGTATCAATTTTGTACAATATTCAGCAAAATTATTATAATGTTTCTATTGTCTTTATTATTAATAATTTGGGAGTTTGCTATTATGTACAGCATTTCTCAGAAAGGACAAACTTCATTTCATACTATGTATAAATTTTTGAGTCATGATCTGTAGCACATTGGTTGAAAAACCAAGTTCTGGAGTCAGTTCTACAACTAGTATGAATTTGAGTAAGTCACCTGACCTCTCTGAATTTAGATTTCACAACTATGGAAATCATTAATCAGGAGTATCATGTCACTTAATCGATGTAAAGAACTTAAAACATGTCCCAGCCTATAATTATTGCCCAATCTATATCAATACTCTTTATTTTACTAATATATTTCTAGCTGAATTTTATCTTTATGTTGCACAAACACAGTCTTCCAAAATCCCCTTCATTCTCACCATTGGAAATTTAATATCTCTGAATAATGTGTGTGTTCTCAGTCGCTTAATCATGTTTTTTTCTTTGCAACCCTATGGTCTGTAGCCTGCCAGGCTCCTCTGTCCATGGAATTTTCCCGGCAAGAATAATGGAGTGAGTTCCCATTTCCTTCTCCAGGGGATCTTCCCAACTCAGCGATTGAACTTGTGTCCTCATGCACCTCCTGCATTGGCAGGCGGATTCTTTACCACTGGGCAACGTGAGAAACCATTGAGTAATATACTAGCTTTAATTAAGTAAAGTTGAGACATTTCCTTTATTGAAAATGAAAGTGTTAGTCACTCAGTCTTGTCCGACTCTTTTTTGACTCCATGAACTGTAACCCACCAGGCTCTTCTGTCCACGGAATTCTCCAGGCAAGGATTCTGGAGTGGGTTGCCATTTCCTTCTCCAGGGAATCTTCCTGACACAGGGATTGAATCCAAGTCTCCTGCATTGCAGGCAGACTCTTTACCGACTGAGACACCAGGGAATCCTAGCTTTGTTGAGTTTTCAAAACATTGTATTTCTTACTCCAAAATATTTTAGCTCTATATAATGGTTCACTGAAATGCATAATACTCTGACTTACTTTTAGGAGTTCAATTATTTATATATTTCTGATATAATTATCAGAAGCACAGATAAAGCAAATCATTTTCATGTCAGCCTATGTTTGCAAGATTTATCAGATTGAGTTTTATAGAGTTTGAGTTTTGCCAAGCACAATTTACAGCGACTTTCTAGCTTGAGTTTTTCTAAAATGATGCCTAAAGTTCCATTTGATATTTCCATTCCTATAATTATATTCCTCCATGCAGAAGGCTACATATATTGTTGCATGCATATAAAACAAATAACATTATATAAAACATAACCTCTTCAAAATCTCCTCCAGACCCTTGGCATTGTATTAATACTTTATAACTTATCATGTAAAGGGTATATCTGAAGTAAGCAGTGATTTCACTATTCAAACACTATGTTTTGCCTACTTTTATTGTAAGTCCTCAGTGAATGCAAAGGGAATCTATGTTCTTGGCTTACAACGAATCTAAAGTTTGAAGGTAGAACTTGGGAACAAAATCTTTTGGTCTTAGGCAAATTATTTAACCTTCCTCAGTGTCCATTTTCTTGTTTAAAAAATATATATGGTATGTGTATATAATAAATATATGTTTGTAATATATACAAGTGTATATGTATATACACACAAAAATTTGACAAATACCAAATTTGATGTACAGGTATAAACACATATTTGATATATAGCAAATGTTTATGTAGTATGTATGCAAATGGATAATATATGTACACATGTAAAATTGATATTTGTGTATACATACTTAAATGTAGATGAATATTGCATTTATTTTATACAAAATATATCAATGTGTGGATATTTATATATATGTGTACAGGTATATGTATATGTATGTGTGTGTCTATATATGCACACAAGAGCATGAAGGCTTGTTATAAGTAAAGTCCCTAGTATAAAACTGACATATATGAGTGTTTTTAATAGACTTAAGATACAACCTTACTTGTCTTAGTCATGTTAAGTCATGTATGGATACATACATCTTAGTCATTTATGGATGTGAGAATTGGGCCACAAAGAAAGCTGAGCACTGAAGAATTGATGCTTTTGAACTGTGGTTTTGGAGAAGACTCTAGAGAGTCCCTTGGATGGCAAGGAGTTCAAACCTGTCAATCCTAAAGGAAATCAGCCCTGAATATCCATTGGAAGGAATGATGTTGAAGCTGAAACTCCAATACTTTGGCTACATGATATGAAGAACTGACTCCACTCCTTGGAAAGACCCTGATGCTGGGAAAGATTGAAGGCAGGAGGAGAAGGGGATGACAGAGGATGAGATGATTGGATGGCATCACAATGGACACTGATTCTCTTTGAGCAAGCTCTGGGAGTTGGTGATGGACACAGAAGCCTGGAATGCTGCAGTTTATGGGATCGCAAAGGGTTGGACATGATGAGTGACTGAACTAAACTGAAGATTCAACCAGGAAAAACCGTACTGTAAAACTCTCTGAAGAACAAGATATCCAGGCTCTTATACAGAGCAGAGAGGAAAAATCATACATTTCCTATAACGACATTCTTCTAAAAGCCAAAATTTCAAGGGCATTTTATATCTTTGCTAGAATGTTCTAAAAGTCTCATGAATATGACATTGACTTAGTCTAAATGTAATGACATGAAAAATCAATGAGATCTTCAAAGTTGGGAACTATATGAATTAGAAGATTGATGCTAGTATTGATGCATTCTCACACTTAAGATTTTAATAATGAAATGAATTGAAATTGTTTCAGCATCATCAACCTACCCTGAAAGCTGATATGAGTGTTATCTAACATATTTGTAATATCATATCCTCTGAAAGTCTTGGCTGTGTGAGAACTTTATTATGAGCCTTTACCTTTGCCTGAAACACTCTTGCCCCAATATCACCTTGCTGTGCCTCTCACGATCAGGTCTGAGCTGATATCGCCTTCTCAGAGAGTGCTTTCCTGAATACACTGTCAAAAATTGCATAGCCATCACTCTGTCTCTGTAACCTGAGTTTCTTTTTTCCTCACAATTCATCATTGCCTGACATTTATATCATGTCTATTGTTTGTTTATTGTACAGAAGACATAAATGCAGGGAACAGATCTTTCCCTGCTTGAAACATTGTCAAGAGTAGAACAGTTGGAAGATAGCCAAATTCCAAGCAGGTCCTTCCTTAATAATAATAATAATAATAAAGTTAAATGAATGTTGGCTTTCCAGAATGAGAATAAAATTGTAAGTTTAAAACATATGGATGGGATCCCAAGTGTTGCAGTGGTAAAGATTTTGCCTGCCAATACAGTAGATGCAAGAGCCGTGGGTTTGATCCCTGAGTTGGGAAGATCTCCTGGAGAAGGAAATGGCAAGCTGCTCCAGTATTCTCACCTGGAAAATTCCATGGACAGAGTAACCTGTTGGGCTACAATGCATGAGGTTGCAAAAAGTCTAACACAACTGTGCACACACGGAAAGCATATATAGCATGGATGTTAGAAGAAAAACAAAAGTGTGTGTGGTGGGACGAAGAGGAAGGTGATGTAGGATGTATATGACACAAATGTAAACAATAGTATGTTTCTTGACTTACAAGCAAGTTTAATTTACATGTAAGAAAATGTAGTCATGCACAAAATTTAATGAGTTTTTGAAAAATTTATGCAACCATAAGGCCACTTCTTAATCAAAGATACAAGTCTTCTCTCAGCCTAAAAAGTTTTATTATTCACCTCTTGCATTTAACACTCCCCATACCCTGACCCAGTTAGATAATACTGATCTGATTTGTCATTTAGATTATTTTTTTTTATTTTAGATTTTTTGACACATAAATTTCATGTTAATATAATCATACTGTCTGCACTGTACTCTGAAAGCTAATCTTTTGTTCAGCTCTTTTTTATTTTCTCTAATTGGTGTTGCTTGTAACATTATTTTGTTATTTTTTATTGATGAG
The DNA here is from genome assembly GCF_032405125.1 of Capricornis sumatraensis. Classification (NCBI taxonomy): domain Eukaryota; kingdom Metazoa; phylum Chordata; class Mammalia; order Artiodactyla; family Bovidae; genus Capricornis; species Capricornis sumatraensis. The sequence continues at coordinate 42,430,490 of NC_091081.1, read as the reverse complement.
TAGTATTTCATTCTATGGAATATACCACAATATATTATCATTTAATGATGGACATTTGTATTGCTTTCCTCTTTTAATTATTATGAATAAAGCTGCTAAAACATGAATATCTTTGTAGACATATATATTTTTTATTCTCTTACACAAAATTGCTGAGGATAGGTGGATGATGAATTTTATAAAAAACAGTCAAACTGTTTTCCAAAGTGGTCTAATATTTTTGTACCTCCATGAGCCTTATATGAGAATTTCAGATTCCCTTGATCTCAGAAATAATTGGCATTGTCAATCTATTTAACTCTGGCCATTCAATTGTGTATGAAATGCTATTTCATGTTACTCTTTGTTTTAAATATGTATATCGCTAATGCTAAACTTTTCATGTGATTATCATAATATATCTTACTTTGGGAAAGTATTATATCTGTTTTTCATATTTGGATAGCTTTCCTTTGAATTATAGAACTATCAGTTCAATTCAGTTCAGATGATCTGTCATGTCTGACTCTTTGCAACCTCATGGACTGCAGCACACCAGGCTTCCACGTCCATCACCAGCTCCCAGACCTTCTCAAACTCATGTTAATCAGTCGGTGATGCCATTCAACCATCTCATCTTCTGTTGTCCCCTTCCTCTCCTGCCTGCAATCTTTCCCAGCATCAGGGTCTTTTCCACTGATTGGTTCTTTGCATCACGTAGCCAAAGTATTGGAGCTTCAGCTTAAACATCAGTCCTTTCAAAGAATATTCAGGACTGATTTCCTTTCAGATGGTCTGGTTGGATCTCCTTGCAGTCCAAGGGACTCTCAAGAGTCTTCTCCAACACTACAGTTCAAAAGCATCAATTCTTCACTGCTCAACTTTCTTTATAGTCCAACTCTCACATCCATACATGACTACTGGAAAAACCATAACTCTGATTAGACATATTTTTGTTGCCAAAGTGATGTCTCTGCTTTTTAATATGCTGTCTAGGTTAGTCATAGCTTTTCTTCCAAGGAGCAAGTGTCTTTTAATTTCCTGACTGCAGTCAACATGTGCAGTGATTTTGGAGCCCCCCAAAATATAAAATAAAATAAAGTCTCTCACTGTTTCCATTGTTTGCCCATCTATTAGCCATGAAATGATGGGACCGGATGACATGATCTTCGTTATCTGAATGTTGAGCCAACATTTTCACTCTCCTCTTTCACTTTCATTAAGAGAATCTTAAGTTCTTCTTCACCTTCTGCCATAAGAGTGGTGTCATCTGCATATCTGAGGTGATTGATATTTCTCCTGGCAATCTTGATTCCAGCTTGTGCTTCATCCAGTCCAGCGTTTCTCATGATGTACTCTGCATGTAAGTTAAATAAGCAGGGTGACAATATACAGCCTTGACTTATTCCTTTCTGATTTGGGACCAGTCTGTTTTTCCATGTCCAGTTCTAACTGTTGCTTCTTGACCTGCATACAGATTTCTCAGGAGGCAGGTCAGGTAGTCTGGTATCCCCATCTCTTGTAGAATTTTCCACACTTTGTTGTGATCCACACAGTTAAAGGGTCTGGCATAGTCAATAATGCAGAAGTAGATATTTTTCTGGAATTATCTTGCTTTTTCCATGATCCAGCAGATGTTAGCAATTTGATCTCTGGTTCCTCTGCCTTTCCTAAATCCAGCTTGAACATCTGGAAGTTCAGGGTTCACATACTGTTGAAGCTTGGCTTGAGGAATTTTAAGCACTATTTTCCTAGTGTGTGAGATGAGTGCAATTGTGCAGTAGTTTGAGGATTCTTTGGCATTGCCTTTCTTTGGGATTGGAATGAAAGCTGACCTTTTCCATTCTGTGGCCACTGCTGAGTTTTCCAAATTTGCTGGCATATTGAGTACAGCACTTTCACAGCATCATCTTTGAGGATTTGAAACAGCTCAACTGGAATTCCATCACCTCCACTAGCTTTGTTTGTAGTGATGCTTCCTAAGGCCCACTTGACTTTGCATTCTAGGAGTCTGGCTCTCGGTGAGTAATCACACTATTGTGGTTATCTGGGTCATGAATATCTTTTTTGTATAGTTCTTCTGTGTATTCTTTCCACCTCTTCTTAATATCTTCTGCTTCTGTTAGGTCCATACCATTTCTGTCCTTTATTGAGCCCATCTTTGCATGAAATATTCCCTTGGTATCTCTAATTTTCTTGAAGAGACCGCTAGTCTTTCCCATTTCTATGGAACTATAAAATTTCTAAAAATATTTTAAATGTGCAGCCTTGTTAAACAAGCATATTGGGAATATTTTTCCAAGCCTGTGTTTTACCTCTCAATTTTAAGAGACTTATTTTAAAAAAATTTTAGAAGATTTAAATAGTCATGAAATTTAGCTTATCAATTTTTCTTTTATTGTCCTTGTGTTTTGTCTATTATCTATAAATCTGGGCAAACCTTAAGTTTGTAAAGTTTTTCATTTTTCTCTATGTTTTAGATCTTACATTTATTTTTTATTTTATTTTCTATTAAGTATATTGATTTATAGTATATTAGTTTCAGCTGTATAACATAATGATTCACAACAGCTGTCTAGCTTATACCCCATTTAAAATTATTACAAAAAATGGCAATATTCCCCTTTGCTGTACAATATATCCTTTTGGTTTTTTATTTTATAAATAGTAGTTTGTATCTGTTAACCTCCTACCCATATCTTGCCCCTCTCTCATATCCTCTCCCCACTGGTAACCACTAATTTGTTCTGTGTATCTGTGAGTCTGTTTCTGTTTTGGTTTATAAGTTTGTTTATTTTACTTTTTTTAGATTCCACATATATGTTATAGCATAGAATATTTGTCTTTTTCTATTTGACATTTCATTAAGCATAATACCTTAAAGGTCCATCCAGATTGTTGAAAATGGCAGAATTTCATTCTCGTTTTATGGCCAAGTAATATTCCATTGTATTTATACTACACCTTCTTTATCCATTCATTTATTGATGAACACTTAGATTATCTCCATATTTTCGCTATTGTAGATAATACTTATCTGAATATTGTGGTGCATATATCTTTTTGAATTAGTATTTTCATTTTCTTGGGATATATACCCAGGAGGAAAATTGCTGAATCATAAAGTAGTTCTTTTTTTAGGTTTTGGGACCTCCATACTATTTTAATAGTGGCAGCACCAAGTTACATTCCACCAACTGTCCCTTTTGTCCACATTATTGCCAACATTTGTTACTTGTTAACTTTTTGGTGATAGCTATTTTGATATATGTGTTTTGATTTGCATTTCTATGATGGTTAGGGATCAATCTCTCTCACTACATGTGTAGCCTACTTTTTAGTTAACTCAAAGATAAATTTTTCACAATCTAAGCCTCAATTCCTTGTGACTGGTACCCTGATCTCACAAATCTTTTATTTCAGCTGCTTCAGATACTCAAAGCTCTAGGCTCTGCTTTTAGGTCAGAGGGATCATGGTGTTTCTCTTGGGGTCATATTGTCTGCAAAACCAATTGGAAAATTGTGCTAAGGTACAAAGATTGTCTGCCTCAGCTTGTGAGTTTTCCTTTTCTGGAAATTTCAGTCTCAAGTTTCCTATTATTAAATGCCTGAAAACAATTGCCTTATTTATTTGTCTGGCTTTTTAATTATTTTTCTTTTGGTAGGAGGGCTAATTTCATACCTGTTATCCTACTGTCTGGTAAATGAAGCTTCCATTAACACGTTAATTTCTCAAAATTGTTAACTTTTCCATTTTTAGCACTAAAATAAAAATAAAATTGACTAATAAACAGTCCTGTAATGCTCAAGTTATTTATGCATCTATAAAAGAAGGATAACTTTTAATAGTTGGTTAAATATTTACTGTTAAGCTAAAATAATTTATTTCATTTTGACATATTCTACTAGAGAGTTTAATTCTATCAGTTTTATTTATTATAAAATACTATAGATATTACTCAGAATCATTTGAAATTATAAGTGATAACAAAAAATAACATGTAAATACTGACAAAATTAAAGAATTAAAATTGTTTTGCTATACATAGTTTACAGATGCCTATAGTAATTCTCCATTATGGTGACTCAGATATTAAAGAATCTACCTGCAGTGCAGGAGACCTGGGTTCTATCCCTGGATCAGAAAGATTCTCTGGAGATGGGAATGGCTACAAATTCCAATATTCTTGCTTGGAGAATTCCATGGACAGAGGTGCCTGGTGGGCTTTAGTCCATGGATTGCAAGAGTCCGGCATGACTTAGTGACTAACACTTTCAATTTTCATAGTAATTTCCCAGTATATCTAGAGTGTCTAGCGTTGTAATCAAAACAGGAGATTATAAATAAGATTGTAGTTTGCTTTTTACTAATGATGGTTGATTCTTTGCTATTTTTGTGCAAAGACTTATAGACTCATGGATTTATAGTGCAGCAGAATATTTGCTTCTTCTATGTTCTTAATATGGGTCAGGCAGAAATTGTTCAAAATTACATGTGTATAAATACATATACATATATATTCTCATTGAATTCTCATGCTAACTCTGTTTCTTAATTTATTGGAATATAGTTGACTATAATGTTGTGTTAGTTTCAGGTGTACAGCAAAGTTAATCAGTTATACATATATGTATACCCACTCTTTTTTTAAAGGTTCTTTTCCCATATAGGCCATTACAGAATACTGAGTAGAGTCCTCTGTGCTGTACAACAGATTCTTATAGTTATCTATTTTATATATAGTAATGTGTATTTATCAATCCCAGTCTCTCAATATATCCCTCCTCTTATCCCCTGGTAACCATAAGCTTGTTTTCTTCATCTGTAACTCTTTCTTTTTTGTAACTGAGCTCATTTTGTTCAGTTCCGTTCAATCACTTAGTCGAGTCTGACTCTTGGTGACCTCATGAATCGCAGCACACCAGGCCTCCCTGTCCATCACCAACTCCTGGAGTCCACCCAAACCCATGCCCATCAAGTCAGTGATGCCATCCAACCATCTCATCCTCTGTCATCCCCTTCTCCTCCTGCCCTCAATCGTTCCCAGCATCAGGGTCTTTTCAAATGAGTCAGCTCTTCGCATCAGGTGGCCAAAGCATTGGAGTTTCAACTTCGATATCAGTCCTTCCAATGAACACTCAGGACTGATCTCTTTTAGGATGGACTGGTTGGATCTCCTTGCAGTCCAAGAGACTCTCAAAAGTCTTCTCCAACACCACAGTTCAAAAGCATCAATTCTGCAGTGCTCAGCTTTCTTTATAGTCCAACTCTCACATCCATACTTGACCACTGGAAAAACCATAGCCTTGCCTAGATGGACTTTTGTTGGAAAGCAATGTCTCTGCTTTTTAATATGCTGTCTAGGTTGCTCATAACTTTCCTTCCAAGGAGTAAGCATCTTTTAATTTCATGGCTGCAATCACCATCTACAGTGATTTTGGAGCCCAGAAAAATAAAGTCAGCCACTATTTCTACTGTTTCCCCATCTATTTCCCATGAAGCGATGGGACCAGATGCCAAGATCTTAGTTTTCTGAATGTTGAGCTTTAAGCCAACTTTTTCACTCTCCTCTTTCACTTTCATCAACAGGCTCTTTTGTTCTTCCTCACTTTCTGCAATAAGGGTGGTGTCATCTGCATATCTGAGGTTATTGGTATTTCTCCTGGCAATCTTGATTCCAGCTTGTGCTTCCTCCAGCTCAGCGTTTCTCATGATGCACTCTGCATATAAGTTAAATAAGCAGGGTGACAGTATACAGCCTTGACGTACTCCTTTTTCTATTTGGAACCAGTCTGTTGTTCCATGTCCAGTTAGTTCTAACTGTTGCTTCCTCTCCTGCATGTAGGTTTCTCAAGAGTCAGGTCAGGTGGTCTGGTATTCCCATCTTTTTCAGAATTTTCCACAGTTTATTGTGATCCACACAGTCAAAAGCTTTGGCATAGTCAATAAAGCAGAAATAGATGTTTTTCTGGAACTCTCTTGCTTTTTCCATGATCCAGCAGATATTGGCAATTTGATTTCTGGTTCCTCTGCCTTTTCTAAAACCAGCTTGAACATCTGGAAGTTCACGGTTCACGTACTGCTGAAGCCTGGCTTGGAGAATTTTATGCATTACTTTACTAGCATGTGAAACAAGTGCAATCGTGCATTTCCATATATAAGTGATATCACTGGATACATATCTTTCTCTGTCTGACCTCAATATGACAATTTCTAGGTTCATCCATTGCTGCAATGGCACTATCTGGTTCCTTTTTATGACAGTAATATTCCATCATTTATATGTACCACATCTTTATCCATTCCTCTGCTGATGAACATTTAAGTCTCTTCCATATTCTGGCTATGGTACATTGTGCAACATGGCATTGATTCTCATCCTAACTGTATAAAGTCTATATCATCATCATGTTATAGATGAAGAAATACAGATATATTCTACTAGTGTCTTCTCATAGCACTGTGATTCTTGTCACAAAAGCTTTGTTCTCTTAAAACACTGCATATCACTTTTTGTATAATAAACTACTAAAAGACTCATTATTATGCATTCCTTTGGCACTGAAGGCATAAGGGAAAACCAAAGAGAAAAGGGACATTGCATTGACTTTAATCCACATGACTTAATAATGTTGCCTGCTTTTTTTAAAAAAATCATATTTCACCTTTCCAATTTTTAACAGTGTGTGAAGTATAATTGTATTTTTCTCTGCATTTTATTTTGAGCTACACTGAAAAACTTGCTAAAAGTGAAGTTGGTGTTGTTTTCTCTTTCTACACTCCATATCCACATTAACCAAAAAAAAAAAAAATCATATAATGATAGATATAGTTACACTCTATTCTCTTTCCCTATCTCCTACCCTATCCCCAGCTTCATCCCCTGGAAATTATCTTCCTCCTGATGTAAGCTAGGTATACATAGACAACTTCAATAGAATCCAGTCTAAAGTGCCTCAGACTAACGTCCTTAACCAACTCAGTCTCTCTAATCTATGTCCTAACAGAGTAAAGCTCATGACATCGTGAACCTTAATTTTTTAAGTCTTCTACTTGTTTGTTGATGAATCATTTTCAAGCACTTCAATTCTATCTGTGGAAAGCTTATGTTTATTTTTAAAAGTTTAACAAGAAAGCAAAATGAAACAACCCAATAAGCAGCTTATTTTCCTGCTTATGTTGCTGACACACTCTCTCACTCACAGACACAAGCATAGAATCATGTAGATTCACTCCGCTGAGCCTTTAGCTGCATCCCAATTTGTAACTGAAGCCAAGGACTTTGGGAAGGGGCTCTTTGAACATCTATGCGGCTCTCCTGCTGTGTTCTCCCAATCACCAGCTGTCGGGCCCTCCGGCAATCCCAGGCTTCTGCTCTTCCCTAAAGCAATTCACATGGCTGCTATGATCCTCTCAGCTGTCTCTGATTTTAATCCCCCTTGGTCCAGGGTCTTAGAGTTTTCTGCTTCTTCCAGTTATTTCCAGGTTGAAATTAAATTTCTCTTCCTTGTTCTTCCATCCAGAAGTATTAGCTGTGAGGAAAATGAAATAACACATTATTTCATTTATTCTGCTAAATATTTTCTCAATAACCTTGTCACATTGATGTTATGTGAACACAGTGACACCTGTGGGTGTAAATCTTTTGAATGCTATGTATCTATGTAGAGCCCATGGACTATCCGTGAATGAAATTGACTTGTTCCCATTTAAACTCAGGTGTGATGAATTACTTTGAGACCAGGATTCAGTACCCAGTCTGATTTGGATCAAGTAGCTTCCATTGATTTCATAGGTACCATCCCTACCATCACTCTCAAACCAGAGCCTTCCTTCTCATGACACTCTTGTCACTAGCTCAGTAATTCTGCTCTTGGTAAATACTCCCCTTTCTCATAATTTCAGGGTTTATCTGCCACGTGTCACAGGAATGGCTTATCATCCAAAATGCTCTAATGCTTTTAGCACATGTAATACACATGATGCCTCGGAATAATTAAGGAAAGCCAGCACTTAAACCCTGGATATATCTGATTTTAAAGGCCAGCCTATATTATGTCTAATGTTTGCAAAAGGGTATATATACTTACCATTGTAAATATGCAGTAGAGTTGAACAAACAAAGCTCCCATGTTTTATGAAGAAACCAAACAAAAATCACTGTGTGTCATCCACTGACGGTAATCCTGCTTTCTTCTCAGTGGAAACCTAAACAATGCTTTAATAACAGTTACTTACAGAGTAGCTGCACTGGGTATTCAGGGAAGACAACTTTTACTTCTTTTTGTTTTCTATTGCTCTAATTACTGGTTTTAACAATAAAGGGCAGCTTTTCATTTTAATTTCTACTAAGGATATAATTCTCATTGATTAACAGTTTTATTTCTCTTTTAACTTTACATATACTTTCCTACCAACATTAGCCCCAGTGACAATAGCCCAAATCAGCAGTCTGCTTAGAGCTTTATCTGGGTAAGAATCAGCTCATCCTCACTTCTAGGAACTCAAATGCCATGTTTGCTTAGGGCAGTTCAGTCATATAACTTGGTAAAAATAGTAGTATATTTTAACTTGTAAATAAAGAATGCCATATAGATTTCTAGATGACTTGATTTATTTGCTTTAATGAACATCCAATATATAATTGTTTATCTCTATTTTTTTTACAATATCCTAAATTCTTCTAGATTTTGATTTGAGCAGTTTTCCTATCAATCCATCTCACTGACAACTACAAAAGAATCTCTCAATTTTTTGTTTCCCTAAGGCTTTGCAATTGGGAACATAATTCTCTTGAAGTATAGCCACTGCATCCTATCTTAATGTCAACAGGAAGAAGAACTTACTCTTAGAGAAATGGTAAATACAGTCCTTTGTACGTAATACCCACTTCAAACCAAGGACCAGAAGGTCAAAACATTACAGCATGTTTGTTTAAATGTCTTCAGTTCCAATAGCTAAACCACTTCTCTTCCCAAGAGTCCATGGGCCAGAATTTCAGGGAGCAAGGCAGAAAAGGCACTGAAAAAACCTATTCACCTCTTGCAATCAAAATCTCTCCTAGTCCAGTCAAAAACCCATTTTATAATGGGAAGTGTGAAAATAAGAATCTGAGAAAAAAAAAGCCAGTTAGTTGCTCAAGTCCTTCTGAAAGGTTAACTTTATTGATGATATGTACGTAACAATGCAAAGACAGAAAAATTCCATGCTGTGTATGAAAGAGGAGACTCTTGTGGGAATTCAAAGTTGATATTCAGGGAGTGACCTATGTTTGCAATTAGTAGCCTTGTTTTACTTCCAGTTCAACCAGGAGAGAAGTGGCCTACCACCTATCTGAGAAGTACATTATGTGTAGAAATCCAGGCCTCAAAATAAATGAAAATGATAAATTAATTCTACAAATAATAGAAGAAATGGACTAAAAGAGAGGGGTAGTTAGACAAAATGTAGACAAGAATCAACAGTAATATTATGAGGCAAAAAAAATAAATAAATAAGGATGGACTATGCCTTGGGAACATGATGTGAATAATGGGGAAGAACAAAACAGCAGTTTGGAAATCAGACTGGAGTTTCATGCTTCTCTCGTTCTGTATGACAGAAAGATGCTTCTAAGGATGCCTGAAGGGGAAGCAGATGGAAGCGTAGAATGACCCCTTGAAACAAAATAAGCAAACAGTATAGAATATTAGTGTTTAAGATGAGCTATTTTTACTCAGTACTTGCAACTTGGGTAATTTTAACACATGCATGTCTCATTTGCCTCATGTATTAAATAAATATATATTAATGACTTTGACTAATCTCAAAATAGCTTTTTTCATTGTTAATTGAATTACGTCTTATAATGCATGTATAAAAAAACTAGCCGATGTTGACTACTGAAAGTCCATTCTTTTACCATGATGAATGATGTATTGATGTGTTGCTATGTTGATTATCTAACTTACTGCTATTTTACAACATGTTGATTAGTAAGCTGTGCTTTAGTAGTATTTTATTGTTCTTGTATCTTAGAAAGTTTAGTAATAAGACTTTCTCAAAAGGAAAGGCTGAAAACATTGATAAGTAGAATGCTGGACAGTGATAAACCTATGAACTTCATGATTGTAGACAATCAGGTTGGACTATTATTTTCAGGAGTTCACGTTGAGAAAATAACACTGCCCTGTGGAATTCTAGAATCTGCCTGCAGTGCAGAAGACCAGGGTTCAGTCCCTGGGTTGGGAAGTTCCTCTGGAGAAGAGAATGGCAATCCACTCCAGTATTCTTGCCTGGTGAATTCCATGGATGGAGAAGCCTGGTGGGCTACAGTCCCTGGGGTCACAAAGAGTCGGACATGACTGAGTGACTAACACACACACATGGAATTCTAGAATGGACCCACTAAGTAATGGTCAACAAGAAGACAAATTTCAACCCAAAGTGTACTTGCCATGGAAGGGGAATGGCTGCAGCACATCAGCTTGGCTGAGCTTTTGATAGTCTTCAACCTGGCAATAAGTCCCTGACTTTCCTTTTCTTGTAATATTTATTTTAGAAAACTTGAAACTGTAGCAAAATCCTCAGCTCAGTTGAGAGGTAAACCTTTCGCAACCTAGAAATATCCTTTTCAAGAAACTGGAAGCCATTTCTATGAAATATAATAATCAGTAAACATGGGACCCTTACCTCTAGCCTTTGTGGAAGGATAGAAACCTAACTAACGTGTGCCATTTAGCAAACACAGGTGACCTAATCACATTTCGAACCTCCTCCCTAATGTCTTTTAGTACTTTTTCAATAGTTCATCCCAGTGCTTACAACCACACTCATGTTTTGTTTCAGCATCATTGAATTTAATCCCTTTCTCTACTGCAATATTTTTGATAAAGTCTTCCTTGTGTATTTAATCCACCCAGGTGAAGAAAAGTTATGACCAATCTAGATAGCATATTAAAAAGCAGAGACATTATTTTGCCAACAAAGGTCCATCTAGTCAAAGCTGTGTTTTTTCCAGAAGTCATGTATGGATGTGAGAGTTGGACTATAAAGTTGGACTATAAAGAAAGCTGAGCACCAAAGAATGGATGCTTTTGAACTGTGATGTTGGAGGAGACTCTTAAGAGTCCCTTGGATGGCAAGGAGATCCAACCAGTCCATTCTAAAGGAAATCAGCCCTGAATATTCATTGGAAGGACTGATGCTGAAGCTGAAACTCCAATACTTTGGCCATCTGATGCAAAGAGCTGACTCATTTGAAAAGACCCTGATGCTGGGAAAGATTGAAGGCAGGAGAAGAAGGGGACAACAGAGGATGAGATGATTGGATGACATCACCAACTCAATGGACATGAGTTTGAGCAAACTCCAGGAGTTGGTGATGTACAGGGAGGCCTGGTGTGCTGCAGTCCATGGGGTCACAAAGAGTTGGACATGACTGAGTGACTGAACTGAAGTGTAGTTTTTCTTTTACAGAACCGAGAATGTGATGTACACAACTTCATGTTTTGAAGCCTTCCTTATCCAGATTAGTGTTTTTATTTACTACCACCAACCTCTGATTCCTTATTATTTTCACTTCTAATCAGTGTTGCTCAGCCCTGTTCATTTGAATCATCTGAATAGTATTTAAAAATATTCATGACTGGGCCCAACCATAGAGTCAAACTGGAATGTTCCAAGGTGAGATTGGGGTATCGTTATTATTTAAAACTGCCCCAAGATTATAGTAATTGATGAAACTGAGAAGTACTTTGCTGCTATCTGGTCACTAAGTTACATCCGACTCTGCAACCCCGCAGGCTATAGCCTGCCAGGCGCCTCTGTCCATGGAATTCTTCAGGCAAAAATACTGGAGCGGGTTTCCATTTCCTTCTTCAGGGGATCTTCCCAACCAAGGGATTTGAACCCCCGCCTCCTGCTTGGCAGGTGGATTCTTATCCCTGAGCCACTTGGGAAGCCTGAGAAGTACTTTACCAGAGTATAATTTTTTTTTTTTCTTTTCATACTGTGCTTCTTCAAGAATGTAAAAATGAAATCAATCAGAATCTCATCTATCAAATTAGAGTTGCCTGCCATTACTGGTCTATTTCTAGGTATCTCGATCCTTACCTCTCTGATCACATATTTGTTGACATCTAGATGTTTCTCCTATGAAGAGACTTAATTTCATTATGCCTAGATTTTACTAGTTTATAAATGTAAAAAAATCTCTAAAATCAGAAATGGGGATGGTGAAAGACATAACTGACTCTTTTTTCTAATTTGGTTTATTTGATTAGTTCTTCAAATCTCATCAGAAGTACTTTATTCCCTAGAACTGCTTTTCTTTACCTTAATGCTACTCATAGATGTCAGAATGGTATCACCCATGAGTTTGCTAGAAATGCATTCAGCACACATACCCATTTGTGCTGAATCAGGATGAGCCTTTAACAAGATACCCAGGTGACTCTGATGCACATTAACCTTTGTGACATACTGCTTAATCCATTGCATAGCTTTTTGACCATTCCTCTGTGCTTCCAGAACAAACTGGGTTCCCTGTAAACCTAGCCCTTATCACAAGGTAAAGCAGCTTTGGCTTGCTTGTTTGCCCCTCTAGCTAGAAGGTAAGTTATTTGACAGTAGTCTTGCACTTACTTTTTGTATTACTGGTATCTAGCACAGTCTCATGCATTGGAGAAGGAAATGGAAACCCACGCCAGTATTCTTGCCTGGAGAATCCCAGGAACAGAGGAGCCTAGTGGGCTGCCGTCTATGGGGTCACACAGAGTTGGACACAAATGAAGCAACTTAGCAGCAGCAGCAGCAGCACACTCTCTGGTGTTCAGTACCTCTGTTGAAGAGGTAACTTCTTAGCCTTCCTAAATATTTTTCCTTGTTTCGTTTTCTCTTTCAATTCCATTTTTAAAAATCATTTATGAAATGTTATTTTATTAGGTGATGTTAGTGATGTGGAATAGTTATACAATAGAGAAATGAAAAATTAGATTTTAATATCATCCCAACACAACTTATTTTTTTTCTTCTAAAACCACTAACCTGTTTATATGTTTGGATACTTGCCTTCATGGCATATAATTTTGAAAGCTATTTTTTCATGAAGTTTGTATACGGTAAACATTTCCACACTGCTATTTTTAAAACCACCCCCCTTTTTGTGTTTTATTTAACAACTTACCAGAGTTTTGTTAATGTTTCTTTTGTTATCTGGACATTGTTGACTGGAGACATTTCAATATTCACTCACATAATAAAGTGCCAGCCACAGGCGTTAGTTTCTGCAAAATTCCCCCAGTCAATTATGTTAACTTGAAGTCCAGTTTATTTACAATATTGTGTTAGCTTCAAGTGTACAGCAAAGTGATTCAGTTATATATGTATATATTTTCAGACTGTTTTCCATTATAGGTTATCACCTATATTGAATGTTGTCCCCTGTGCTTGTTGCTTATCTCTTTTATAGTAGTGTGTGTCTATTAATTTGGAACTCCTAATTTATCCCATTCCTTTTACCCTTTGGTAACCATAAATTTGTTCTTATTTTTTTAGATTCCACATATGAGTAATATCATATTCGTCTTTCTCTTCACTTAGTGATATCCTCTAGGTCCATCCATGTTGCTGCAAATGGCAATATCTTATTCGTTTTATAGCTGAGTAATATTCTCAAAAGCATATTTTAATGTCTACTTTATTTCAATGAGCATTATAGGTTATTTACATTAGGATCTCAGTCTATCTCTCTAGAACTTGCCATCAATATGTAGGTAATTGCTTTAGCGCCGCTAGCTACTCTAGCTTGAAATTTTATGCTCTGTATTAGTTTATTGTTTGTCTCTTCTCTAGAATGTAAACACAATGAAGGTAGCAACCTAGTCTGTCAAGTTCACTAACTGGAAGAGATTGGGGCACATAGTTTATCAAGAAATATTTGTGGAATGAGTGATATAATGATCCATATACATAGTTTTATACTACGTTAATCTAGGTTTTCCTGGTGCACATTACTATAATTTTCAGTTAGAATTTGTACCTGAATCACAATCCTGTTTCCAAGACTGAACATATAAATGATTTTAGTAAATTCTTCCTCCCCAATTTAATTTGACTGAATAAGTGTGAAATTGATCACAGGTGCCCTTGGCCTGCAGTGGCTTGAAGCAGGATTTTGGTTCCTGGCCAGAGGTTGAAGTCAGGTGGTGGTAGTGAGAACACTGAATCCTAACTTAATGCTAGACCAGTGGTCAGTGATAAGGATCGAGCCTGTATGACTTTGCAGAAGATGAATTTCAGCAAAGAAACGGAAGTCCTAAAACAGCTAAACTGTTTATTAGGAAGAAAATGTATGTAAATAGGCACACAAAGGTGAGCCCAGAGACAGTGGCTCCCTCCTGGAAGTTTTAATCACTTATACTGGGGCATTTCTTCTGAGTTTCCTCTGGCCAATCACCTTGCTTTGCTTGGTTCCAAATTCCTATTTGGTTTATGTCAAGATTATCCTCTTTGTGCATGGACATGTCTTAGCCAAGATGGATTCTAGCAAAAAGGTCTATGAGTAGTTTGACATCACTCCCTTTTTTACCTTCAAGAAGCCTTTCTGCACATGTGTAGTCAAAAAGTTCTCCTTAACTTAGAGAATGAGCAATGTGTGTTCTTTTATCTCTTAATCTGGGCAGGACTCAGCTCCTCTCTTGCTTCTGTATTTTGGAGTGGCTGTCCACAGGGGACAAACTCTAGCTGCTCAGCCTGGGCCCCATCTACCTCTTACCTCAAAGCCACTATGGTAATAAGAACCAGAGAGAAAACAAGGAGTTAGATTTGCATGAAATATCTAAGGGTCATAAGACCTAGAGAAGTTATCTCCTCATTTTCTCTTTCTCACTTTCTCCACTATCTCCTTTGACTGAGAATATGCACCATTTTTTAAGGCAAAATATGAGGTGTACCTGGGGCTTCCCAGGTGGCTCAGTGTTAAAGAATTTTCCTGCCAAGAAGGAGACATGGGTTCAATCCCTAGGTCAGGAAGATACCCTGGAGAAGGAGACGGCAACCCACTCTAGTATTCTTGCCTGGGAAATCCCAAGGACAGAGGACCCTGGCAGACTGATGTCCACTGGGTCACAAAGAGTCAGACACTGTAGCAGCAACAGCATAAGGTATAGATGCCTTATAGGGATTCATCATGATAAGACAAAGATTTTGTGTTTTAAGGGATGAGTATCTGAGAATAGAGTACCTGGAAAAATGCTAGCGATTTTCAGGCTGAGTTGTCTCCTTCAATACATTTCTATGGTTCATTAATTTCATAACATTTTTTTTCAGTTTTTCATATCAAAATATATGAGTTCAGTACCTACAGAAGCTTCTGCTTTATAAAGAAGTAAACATCCTCATAAGGATGTTTTCTGAAGTTTAAAAAAATAAGGTTAAACTGACTCATGTGGATTATAATAGCAGGCCAGAATATCATTTATGTATCTCTAGCAAAATTCCTGGAATGTAACCTGAAAGGACTAAAATGGCTAATGCGATTTGTATCAGCAGTTTTAAATAAGAAAAAATATTATGTTTGATAGAATGTTTTGATAGTAAAATACATACAAGTGAATATGACACACATACATATGCAATATAAACTTATTATAGACTAAAGAACTTATTTGTAGAGTTTCTAAACCATATGTTTAAAATAAATAAATTATAGATAAATATGTAGTTAGCTGGAGAAGGAAATGGCAACCCACTCCAGTACCCTTCCCAGGAAAATCTCATGGACAGAGGAGCCTGGTGGACTGCAGTCCATGGGGTTGCAGAGTAGGGCAGGACTGAGTGACTAACACTAATGTAGTTAGCAGATTGTGTAAAACCACGGGACCATTTCAGAAGTCATTCTTGATTGCATTTTCCTAGTACGTATATAGAAACCATGAAAACATAACTTTGTAGGTAACAGATGAGGTCATGCTTAAGGCTAAATTCTGATGAACTCTTGATTTTTGGATTGAAATATATAGGCAAGGTCTATGAGTTGAAACTCAATCTGTAGTTTAGTCTCATTTTAGGATTCAATAGTGAAGAAGTAATCAAGTGCTAGCTTGCACACTCAACCCCTTAATTGTATAGGTGATTAAGTCCATTATATGTGTGTGTGTGTGTGTGTGTGTGTGAGTCACTCCATCGTGTTCTACTGTTTCCAAGCCCTTAGACTGTATCCGCAAGGCTCCTCTATCCCTGGAATTCTCCAGGCAGGAATACTGAAGTGGGTTGCCATTCCCTTTTCCAGTACATATACATACTAAAGTATAAATAAATTTTTGCATTGAATTAATTAACAATTAAAAATATACTAGGATTAATAGTCTCCTTGTTACATCAATATATACAATTAATCTTAGTTTCCTGAAATCTAGTTATTGTAACTTTCTATTCCCACTATGTGGCTCTAAAATTTTTAAAAGCTGGTTAAAAATAAATGAGATTTTCTAATCCAGGAAGAGAAAGATGAAGACATAAGACTAACAGAGACTAGAAAATTTGATATCCTCTTAGAGTGATGTATAATAATAAATACTATAGCTTCAGCATATAAATTCACATGACCCCCCACTAAGGGCTATGAGAAAGAATTCTTTGGGCACAATCTCTGTCTTTAGAACTTCACACCTCAAGACAAACACAGAAATGAAATTAAATATGGAAAAGACATAGCAGCTACAGAATAAAATGTTCAATAATTGCATAAATAAACAGACATGTAATACCTTGGGTCAAAAGAGAAAAGAAGAAAATTATGGAAAAATAAAAAATTAGTAAAATGCCATCATTTTTTGACTTAATAATAATTACTCCACTAGTGATTAGATATGTCTAGCTGTCGCTCCTGCTGCTGCTAAGTCACTTCAGTCGTGTCCGACTCTGTGTGACCCCATAGACGGCAGCCCACCAGGCTCCCCTGTCCCTGGGATTCTCCAGGCAAGAACACTGGAGTGGGTTGCCATTTCCTTCTCCAATGCACGAGCGTGAAAAGTGAAAGTGAAGTAGCTCAGTCCTGTCCGACTCTTCGCGACCCCATGGACCGCAGCCTAGGAGGCTCCTCTGTCCACGGGATTTTCCAGGCAGTAACCTCTAAATAATGTGATGGATAAAAATTTATACTCATGAGGAAAAGACAATGCTTTATTTGATTTAACAGAAATGTATAATTATGTGTAGGTTTTAGATATAGCTGACCAAGGTAAGGCACTGATAATCACTGAATGACAGAAGGAAATTTAAAATGTTCATAAGCAATTATTTCCAAATTATTCTCCACTCATTCCAAATACTGTGATACATACAACTTGCAAAGTTTTTAGTTAAAATACATTGTCATGTAAGGTTTTTTTCCTAGTCTCCTCATTGAGGGCTCCTAGAGGCAGACTCTTGCCTGGAAAATCCCATGGATGG
The DNA here is from genome assembly GCF_032405125.1 of Capricornis sumatraensis. Taxonomy (NCBI): domain Eukaryota; kingdom Metazoa; phylum Chordata; class Mammalia; order Artiodactyla; family Bovidae; genus Capricornis; species Capricornis sumatraensis. The sequence goes on along the minus strand of NC_091081.1, from coordinate 42,413,077 downwards.
AGGAGCCTGGTAGGCTGCAGTTCATGGGGTCGCTAAGAGCCGGACACGACTGAGCGACTTCACTTTCACTTTTCACTTTCATGCTTTGGAGAAGGAAATGGCACCCCACTCCTGTGTTTCTGCCTGGAGAATCCCAGGGACGGGGGAGCCTGGTGGGCTGCCGTCTACGGGGTCGCACAGAGTCGGACACGACTGCAGCGACTTAGCAGCAGCAGCAGCAGCAGAGACAGACTTGTGATATATTTATATCTTACCTAATTGGGTGACATGGTTTCTTAAATAAACATTTTAAAAATGTGCCTAGCCCTTTAAGCTCCTTTTATACTTCCACTGGTTAACCAAATATTTTCTCTCACCAGTAGACTCAGTGTTTATTATTTAGTAATAAGCATGAGTTCTGGTGCCTTTTCAGTGGTATAATGGATGGAATAAGCAGTTTTATTAGATATTTCCAGAAGCTTCTTATACTATGCAGGTGAGAGTGACATGCTCTGCTTCCTTTTGTTAGGTGGCTACAAAATTTCTAGCACTATCAAAAATATCTTACACTGGAACAGTGGCTTCAGTCTTAGAAGGTAAGTTCCCAATGAGGGAAGAAGATGAAGATTGCATGTTTGTGCTGGGGTTAGGTATCACAGAGACTCAAAAAGAATTCTGAGATTATCTATTTTATCTTCTTTGTTGTTTTCTATATTTTCTTGAATTTCTACATATTTGACTTCAACCAAAATTAAATGGTTTTTCTGGTTATTGACAGTTACAGAAATTAACTTAAAAATCTGTTTCATATATTATGTTTTTACTGTGGAAACATATTCAAAATATTCAATGACATTTACTAAAAAGGAGTATATTTTTGTACATTATCATTTATTGAAGAATCTTCCTTAGGTTTTTGACAGTGAAGAGCTGTAGCCCATTGAATTGTGGAAGTCTTTTTTTTTTTTCTTCTATTCTTTGCTTGTATTATTATTATTTTTAAACCTATAACATACTGGCAATGTCTATCACCTCTAGCAGAAAAAGTAACAAAGTAGCTAACAAAGTAAAAAAAAAAAAAAAATTCCAATCTGCTTCTGGCCTCTATTCATTTTCTATTCTGTTTCCATGGAAATGGAAACCAAATAAATAAAATAATAAAATAGAAAGACATTCTTATGAATTTTTAAGCTTGTGATTTTTTCAATAAAAGTTAGTGATGGTTTTCAAGTTAAGGTCAAAAATTTTATTGATATTTTTATTGATGTATAATTGACTTACAATGCTGTGTTAATTTCTGCTATATAGTAAAGTGGTTCAGTTATACACACACACACACACACACATATATATATACACATTGTTTTTATATTCTTGTCTATTATGATTTATCATAGGATATTGAATATAATTCTCTGCACTGTATAGTAGGACCTTGCTGTTTACCCATTCTATGCATAAAAGCTTACAGCCGCTGACCCCAACCTCTCATCCCCAGTCACCCCTCCCCAGAACCCTTCCCTTGTGGTAACCACCAGTCTGTTCTCTATGTCTGTGATTCTGTTTCTGCTTCATAGTTTGGTTCATTTGTATTATGCTTTACACCCCACGTGTAAGTGATGCCATGCAGTATTTGTCTTTCTCTGACTTACTTCATTTGCTATGGTAATCTCTAGGTCCATCCATGTTGCTGGCATTATTTTGTTCTTTTTATGGCTGAGTAATATTATATTGTATATATACCACATCTTTAATCCACTCCTCTGTGGATGGACATTTAGGATATTCTGATGTCTTAGCTATTGTGAATCATGCTGCTGTGAACATAGCTGTGCATGTATCTTTTATAATTAATAGTTTTATCTGAATATGTGCTCAGGAGTGTCTTGCTGGATCATATGACCATTGTATTTTTAGATTTCTGAGGACCTTCCATACTGTTTTCCACAGTGGCTGCACCAACTTACACTCACACAAACAGTGTAGGAGGATTTGCTTTTCTCCATACCCTCTCCAGCATTTGTTATCTGTAGACTTTTTAATGATGGCCATTCTGACGGGGGTGAGGTGGTACCTCATTTACTTTTGATTTGTATTTCTCTAACCATTAGCAATATTGAGCATCTTCTCATGTGGCTATTGGCCATCTGTAGTTCTTCTTTGGAAAAATGTCTATTTTGGTCTTCTGCTAGTTTTTCATTTGAGTTATTTAGTGGTGGGGGGGGGGGCTGTTGTTGCTGTTGTTGAACTGCTCATATATTTTGGAAATATATAATTTTTAAGCCCTATACAATTTTAAGCCCTTGTCAGTCTCATTGTTTGCAAATATTTTCTCCCATTCTCTAGGTTGTGTTTTCATTTTGTTTATGGTTTTCTTTGCTGTGCAAAAGCTTGTGAGTTTGATTAGGTCCCATTTATTTATTTTTGTTTTTATTTCTCTTGCCTTGGGAAACTAACCTAAGAAAGGATTAATACAACTTATGTTAAAGAATATTTTGCCTGTGAAGAGAAGTCAGGTATTTTGTAGTTATTTCTTTAAACTATTTTCATTCCAGAAACCCATTACTTAGGTGGGAATATATCGTATTCTTAAGGAAAAAAATGTTGCTGGCCTTGATGTGACTTGGTCCATAGTCTATGTTAGCCTAACGATAACCAGAACAACCTGATAGATCAAGCAGTGTCCCACTGGTTCCCAATGGGGCCCTGGCCTCAGGAAAAAGACATCAGTTACCTTGCTTTGGATTGGTAGGAGATGGAGTGATGTTTCTTGAGCCAGTGGAGCTGTTGGGGAGTACAAGAAGAAGGACCGATCTCAAAATCAAAATGGCCTGAAGTAGGAAGTGGCACCTTAAGCATTTCAGTGACAATTTGGAAGCAGCTTGGTCCCTAGAGCTGCTTAGGTTATTCCCTCATTATTTAGGGTATCTTTGTCCTTTGCCACTATGCTTTCATCACATCTAAGCTCCAGAAGAGGAATATAATATTAAATTCATGCTTAAAAAAAAAAAATACTGAGAATTAGTCACTTCATTTCGTTTCCTTCATGTTATGCTTTGTCAACCATGTTGTATTCTTCTAAAATAATGCATTTGTTCCTTTTGATAAGTAGAGATAATTTAAAATCAATTCTAGATTATTTTGAGCAGTAATATTGCCTCACAAAAACCTGTGATGGGAGTCACAGTCTGATATGGGATCTTACCTGTATTTGTAAGATGATGGTATAGTTTTCTTTTTGTCTTCTCCCCTAAGAGAAAAACACCCACTTTTTACATTTTCAAAGAACAGAGCTATAATGTGTTTCATTTTTTGCATGGTTAATTTCAAGTATTCTCTAACCAGAAACATTTTGTTGGTTTTATATTTATTACAACCATACATTTATTATACACACCCACCCCACTCTTCCCCCTATATAGACATTTCTCTAAAACATAAGAGAACCAGGAATACATTCTGGTTCTGGTTCAGAAATTCACATATAGATATATATTCTACCCTGGCTCCCATGATCTTAACTATGTTGAAGAAAACTGTGCATTTTGTATTGCAAAACTCTTGCCTAAATTCAATTCATGTTTTTTGCAATATACTTTTATTTTACATGTTCTGAGATTTCCTGGCACTTAGAGAACTCATGACTGCACAGAGAAATTCATGAGGGAGAGAAGAGTTTGAAAGCACGAGATGTGAACTTCTCAAAATCAGATTCTAACTTACTGCTTTGCAGAATTATTATTAAACCTCTAGCAATCAATGCAAAGAAATAGAGGAAAACAGCAGAGTGGGAAAGACTAGAGATCTCTTCAAGAAAATTAGAGATACCAAGGGAACATTTCATGCAAAGATGGGCTCGATAAAGGACAGAAATTGTATGGACCTAACAGAAGCAGAAGATATTGAAGAGGTGGCAAGAATACACAGAAGAACTGTACAAAAAAAGATCTTCATGACCTGGATAATCACGATGGTGTGATCACTCATCTAGAGCCAGACATTCTGGAATGTGAATTCAAGTGGGCCTTAGAAGGCATCTCTACGAACAAAGCTAGTGGAGGTAATGAAATTCCAGTGGAGCTATTTCAAATCCTGAAAGATGATGCTGTGAAAGTGCTACACTCAATATGCCAACAAATTTGGAAAACTCAGCAGTGGCCACAGGACTGGAAAAGGTCAGTTTTCATTCCAATCCCAAAGAAAGGCAATGCCAAAGAATGCTCAGGCTACTGCACAATTGCACTCATCTCACATGCTAGTAAAGTAATGCTCAAAATTCTCCGAGCCAGGCTTCAGCAATGCCTGAACCGTGAACTCCCTGATGTTCAAGCTGGTTTTAGAAAAGGCAGAGGAACCAGAAGTAAAATTGCCAACATCCGCTGGATCATGGAAAAAGCAAGAGAGTTCCAGAAAAACATCTATTTCTGCTTTATTGACTATGCCAAAGCCTTTGACTGTGTGGATCACAATAAACGTGGAAGATTCTGAGAGAGATGGGAATACCAGACCACCTGACCTGCCTCTTGAGAAATCTGTATGCAGGCCAGGAAGCAACAGTTAGAACTGGACATGGAACAACAGACTGGTTCCAAATACGAACCAGTCACCCTGCTTATTTAACTTATATGCAGAGTACATCATGAGAAACGCTGGACTGCAAGAAACACAAGCTGGAATCAAGATTGCTGGGAGAAATATCCATAACCTCAGATATGCAGATGACACCACCCTTATGGCAGAAAGTGAAGAGGAACTAAAAAGCCCCTTGATGATAGTGAAAGAGGAGAGTGAGAAAGTTAGCTTAAAGCTCAACATTCAGAAAATGAAAATCATGGCATCCGGTCACATCACTTCATGGGAAATAGATGGGGAAACAATGGAAACAGTGTCAGACTTTATTTTTGGGGGCTCCAAAATCATTGCAGATGGTGACTGCAGCCATGAAATGAAAAGACGCTTACTCCACAGTATTGTAAAACAAAATAAAGTAATAATAAAAATTAAAAAAAAGAAAAGTTATGACCAACCTAGATAGCATATTCAAAAGCAGAGACATAACTTTGCCAACAAAGGTCTGTCTAGTCAAGGCTATGGTTTTTCCAGTAGTAATGTATAGATGTGAGAGTTGGACTGTGAAGAAGGCTGAGCACCAAAGAATTGATGCTTTTGAACTGTGGTGTTGGAGAAGACTCTTGAGAGTCCCTTGGACTGCAAGGAGATCCAACCAGTCCATTCTGAAGGAGATCAGCCCTGGGATTTCTTTGGAAGGAATGATGGTAAAGCTGAAACTCCAGTACTTTGGCCACCTCATGCGAAGGGTTGACTCATTAGAAAAGACTCTGATGCTGGGACTGATTTGGGGCAGGAGGAGAAGGGGATGACAGAGGATGAGATGGCTGAATGGCATCACTGACTCGATGGATATGAATCTGAGTGAACTCCGGGAGTTGGTGATGGACAGGGAGGCCTGGCGTGCTGTGATTCATGGGGTCGCAAAGAGTCAGACACGACTGAGCGACTGAACTGAGGCATCATTTTGCTAATCTGTTAAATAGGAATATAGTCTACTTCATGGGATCAATGTGAAGGTTAAATACACCTGGCATATAATTCCTGTGAAAATGTCTTATAATTATTTAAATTAGACAAATGGGATAGTGAAAATGAAATATAAGTGGAGTCACCATTTAAGTATTGTCCATTGTAGAGAGTAAAATGGTACTGAAATAATTAAAATGTGTAATTTTTAAAATATATACTTATAGGAAAATGCACATATTATTTAAATATACCTATAAAACACTTCAATTCAAAATTATTTTCAAAATATTATTATTAAAAACGAAAAGAATGTATAGTCATACACATTAGACTGTAAAATCTGTATTGATTAGCAATAACATATAAAATAGCCATTTTTGACACATTTTCACATACTTTGATCAGCCCGGTCTTCTGGTTCTGTCTGTGGCAGGGTCTCTGCAGCCAATTCATTACTTGGCCTGAGAACCACTGGCCAATACAATGAACACAGCCCAGGACCAGAAGGCATTGACTGTCTCTTGTAACCTGGGTTCTAGTGTACTTCTTTTTATCACCAAGTACCATGTATGGCATTCTTAAAAGTTACTTGTAAAGGGACAGTTAGTTACTTTGTGACTAGAAGGATTTGGGAAAAGAGAGCCAGGGTATGTTGCTAGTTATCTTTCAAACTTAACTGCATGTGACTCATACCTGCTGGCCGAGACCATTTGGAATTTCAAAGCAAATATTCAAATACAACTCTTAGTTATATTACTTTGTCAAGAAATGAACAATTTGGGCAAATGCTAAACTTATCAAAACATTGGGAGACCAGTTTAAATTCAGTCAGCCCCAAGAAAATCCGGTAGTCACCTAAAATCTTACACTGAAAATTCGTCATTAATTGTTTGAAATGTGGGGCTTTATTTAGACATAAATTATTGCAGAATTAATAATATGGGGAGTTTTTTAAGTAAATCATTATCAGGTCAAATTGAATCTTAAGTTTCTCAAGTGGGATGATAGGCAATACATTCTAGTTTTCTTTTCCCCCTTTCAATTTATTACTTACAAGATGCCACACATGTCCTATAGAAAGACAATTGTAAAAACAAGTATAGAACATTGAAATACATATTTTTTTCCAACAGAAAGAACATTCTGATAAGTTGATAACAACCCAAGAAGTGGTGTTGAGATGTTAGGTAGAATTCTAACATGAGGATGAGGATGAGATGGCTGGATGGCATCACTGACTCAGTGGACGGGAGTCTGAATGAACTCTGGGATTTGGTGATGGACAGGGAGGCCTGGCGTGCTGCGATTCATGGGGTCACAGAGTCGGACACGACTGAGCGACTGAATTAAACTGAGGAAGACCCTATAGGCATTTTGATATTATTCTACTCTTAGAGTGCTGCTATTCACAAGCTTGTCAAAATCTTCAGGAACACACATGCAAGATAATTTCTATAAGACTTATAAAGTAATGGAATACTAAGGTTAGGATCCGAGCATTTCAAATGTGCTACACCATTTTTAAAGTAATAGATAATTGATCATGAAATTTGGTTGCTTCATAACTAATTAATAGATAATACTATCAGACTTCTTTATTCTTGCTAATCTGGCAGGGTAAAAATATAAATGATTGTGGTTTTTATTTGTATTTCATAATAACTAATGAGGGTAAATACACACTTATTCCTACTGGCCGCTCTTATTTCCAGTCCATCCTAAAGGAAATCAGTTCTGAATATTCATTGGAAGGACTGATGCTGAAGCTGAAACTCCACTATTTTGACCACCTGATGCAAAGAACTGACTCATTTGAAAAGACCCTGATGCTGGGAAAGATTGAAGGCAGAAGTGGATGATAGAGGATGAGATAGTTGGATGGTATCACTGACTCAATGGACATGACCTGCCATGCTGCAGCCCATGGGGTTGCAAAGAGTCAGACACGACTGAGCAACTGAACTGAACTGAACTCCTATTTCCATTAAATTGCCTTAGAGGAATACTTTATAGTTTCTAAGTGAAAATCCATTGTCCACGGTATGGCAATAGCAAATATCTTTTTCCAATTATGTTCCAAATATGACTTGTCAAGTTCCAAGTGTGACTTTTCAATCCATTGAGAAAAGAATTATGAACAGTAGTTATAGTCTTATGCTCAATGTACTAAAATGTATTTTTCTTTTATACTTTCTACTTTATATGTTTTGCTCAAGAAATTCTTTCCTCAGCCTACTAATTAATCAACTAACTTTAAAAACATAAGAGCCTGCTGTGTTCTAATTCCCCCCATTTTCTTTTTACGTATTTAATTGATTTGACTAGTGCAAATATGTCCCATATTGAGAATGGAATGTTCCTTCTACATGCTTATGATACAGATACATCACAAATTATCAGGATTCTTGGGGGAAATTTAGTTCTACTTGCTAACTATTGTCAGAAAAGGTTACTTAAAATCATGTACTTAAAGTTAAGCCAAATGTTTTTGGTTTAAAAAAAAAGAATCCTTTCCTTCCTTGAAGCAATGAAGATAAATTTCAATATATTGTTTTAACAGTTTTTATGTTGTCTTTGACACCAAATCTTTTAACTTTATGAAACTGATTGTGTATGGTGTGAGGTAGGGATTCATATATATTTCCTCATGGAAAAATAAATCTATTTCTGATTTACTTGAAATGATAATTCTGTCATATCAGATTGAATATGCTTTTACTTAATTCTAAATAAAGTACTTCAATGGTTCATATTTATTTTTACTATTTTTCAAGACACTTTCAGTTCAGTTCAGTTCAGTCACTCAGTCATGTCCGACTCTTTGCGACCCCATGAATCACAGCACGCCAGGCCTCCCTGTCCATCACCAACTCCCGGAGTTCACTCAAACTCACATCCATGGAGTCGGTGATGCCATCCAGCCATCTCATCCTCTGTCGTCCCCTTCTCCTCCTGCCCCCAATCCCTCCCAGAATCAGAGTCTTTTCCAATGAGTCAACTCTTCGCATGAGGTGGCCAAAGTACTGGAGTTTCAGCTTTAGCATCATTCCTTCCAAAGAAATTCCAGGGCTGATCTCCTTTCGTATCATGCTATACATAATCTTTGTCTTTTCTTTTAACATATCTTCTAAATATTTTCCCACACTTCTATGCAATCTTTCTAAATATTACTTTAATGAAGTCATGAAAATTCTATGGAAAGAATGTTTGTTGCCAAATTTATATATTGAAGCCATAACCCCCATTTTGACTGTATTTGGGAACTCTAAGGAAGTGCTTAATGTTAAATGAGGTTGTAAGTGATGATTCTGACTTTATCAGCCTAATGTTTTCATGAGAAGTGGCACCAGAGAGTTTGTTTCTCTCTCTCTCTCTTTTTTAAAGGTTCAATCTTTTTTTATTTTTTCTCCAATTAATTAGTTAGTTTTAATTGGAGGATAATAACATTTCAATAATGTGATGGTTTTTGCCAGACATCAACATTGATTGGCCACAGGTATACATGTGTCTTCCCCATCTTGAAGCCCCTCCCCCCTCCCTCCTCACCCTATCCCCTCTGGGTTGTCCCAGAGCACTGGCTTTGGGTGCAGTACCTCTTGCATGGGACTTACACTGCTCATCTATTTTCCATATGTAATGTACATGCTTCAGTGCTATTCTCTTAAATCATCCCACCCTTGACTCGTCCCACTGAATCCAAAAGTCTGTTCTTTAGGTCTCCTTTGCAGCCCTGCATGTAGGCTCACCGGTACCATCTTTCTAAATTCCATATGTATGCATTAATATACAGTATTTGTCTTTTTCTTTCTGACTCACTTAATTCTGTATGATAGGTTCCTGGTTCAGCTATATCATTAGAACAGATCCAAATGCCTTCCTTTTTATAGCTGATTAATATCCCGTGGTATATATGTACCACAGCCTCCTTTTCCATTCATCTATCAATAGACATCTAGGTTGCTTTCATGTCCTAGCTATTGTAAATAATGTAATGAATATTGGGGTGCATGTGTCTCTTTCAATTCTGGTGTCCTCTGTATGTATGCCCAGCAGACAGATTTCAGGGTAGTATGGCAGCTCTAGGCCAAGTTTTTTAAGGAATCTCCACACTGTTCTCCATAGTGGCTGTACCAGTCTGCATTTCCAGCAACAGTGTAAAAGTGCTCCCTTTTCTCCACACCCTCTCTAGCATTTATTGTTTGAAGACTTTTTGATGATGGACATTCTGACAGATGTGAGATGATACCTCGTTGTAATTTTCATTTGTATTTCTCTAATAGTGAGTGGAGTTGAGCATCTTGTCATATGTTTATTAGCCATTTGTATATCTACTTTGGAGAAATGTCTGTCTAGGTCTTTTGCCCACTTTTTGATTGGGTTGTTTGTTTTCCTAGTAGTGAATGTCGTGAATATCTCTTTCTCTGCCACAAGGGGACACAATGAGAACACAGTTCACTTCAGTACAGTCCCTTAGCAAAGTGCAAATCTTCATGAGCCTATGGACCATAGCACACCAGGCCTCCCTGTCTATCACCAAATCCCAGAGACTACTTAAACTCATCTCCATTGAGTCGATGATGCCAACCAAACATCTCATCCTCTGTCATCACCTATTCCTCCTGCCTTCAATCTTTCCCAGATTCAGGGGCTTTTAAAATGAGTCAGCTCTTTGCATGAGGTGGCCAAAATATTGGAGTTTCAGCTTTAACATCAGTCCTTCCAAGATCACTCAGGACTGATCTCCTTTAGGATGGACTGGTTGGATCTCCTTGCACTCCAAGGGACTCTCAAGAGTCTTCTCTAACACCACAGTTCAAAAGCATCAATTCTTCAGTGCTTAGCTTTCTTTATAGTCCAACTCTCACAGCCATATGTGACTACTGGAAAAACCATAGCTTTGACTAGATGGACCTTTTTTGGTAAAGTAATATGTCTGCTTTTTAACATGCTGTCTAAGTTGGTGATAACTTTCCTTCCAAGGAGTAAGCGTCTTTTAGTTTCATGGCTGCAGTTATCATCTGCAGTGATTTTGGAGCCCCCAAAAAATTATGTCTCTCACTGTTTCCATTGTATCTTCATCTATTTGCATGAAGTCATGGCACTGGATGCCATGATCTTAGTTTTCTGAATGTTGAGCTTTAACCAAAGTTTTTCACTCTTCTCTTTCACTCTCATCAAGAGGCTCTTTAGTTCTTCACTTTCGGGCATAAGGCTGGTGTCATCTGCATATCTGAGGTTATTGATATCTCTCCGGGCAATCTTGATTCCAGCTTGTGCTTCATCCAGTCCAGCGTTTCTCATGATGTACTTTGCATATAAGTTCAATAAGCAGGGTGACAATGCTTATTTACCTTATAAGTTAAATAAGTTTTAGCTTATTTTTCTATCTGGAACCAGTCTGTTGTTCCATGTCCAGTTCTAACTGTTGCTTCCTGGCCTGCACACAGGTTTCTCAAGAGGCACGTCAGGTGGTCTGGTATTCCAATCTTTTAGAATTTTCCACAGTGTATTGTGTTCCACACAGCCAAAGGCTTTGGCATAGTGAATAAAGCAGAAACAGATGTTTTCCTGGAACTCTCTTGCTTTTTCCATGATCCAGCGGATGTTGGCAATTTGTTCTCTGGTTCCTCTGCCTTTTCTAAACCCAGCTTGAACATCTGGAATTCACAGTTCATGTATTACTGAAGCCTGGCTTGAGGAATTTGGAGCATTACTTTGCTAGCATGTGAGATGAGTGCAATTTTGCAGCAGTTTGAGCATTCTTTGACATGGCCTTTCTTCGGGATTGGAATGGAAACTGAGCTTTGCCAGTCCTGTGGCCACAGCTGAGATTTCCAAATTTGCTGGCATATTGAGTGCAGCACTTTCACAGCATCATCTTTTAGCATTTGAAATAGCTCAACTGGAATTCCATCACTTCCACTATCTCTGTTCATAGTGATGCTTCCTAAGGCCCACTTGAATTCACATTCCAGGATGTCTGACTCTAGGTGAGTGATCACACCATTGTGATTATCTGGGTAGTGAAGTTTTTTTGTACTATTCTTCTGTGTATTCTTGCCACCTCAATATCTTCTGCTTCTGTTAGGTCCATGACATTTCTGTCCTTTATTAAGCCAATCTTTGCATGAAATGTTCTCTTTGTGTCTCTAATTTTCTTGAAAAGATCTCTAGTCTTTCCCATTCTGTTGTTTTCCTCTATTTCTTTACACTGATCACTGAGGAAGGCTTTCTTATCTTTCCTTGCTATTCTTTGGAACTCTGCATTCAAATGGGTATATCTTTCCTTTTCTCCTTTGCTTTTCACTTCTCTTCTTTTCACAGCTATTTTGTAAGGCCTCCTCAGACATCCATTTTGCTTTTTAGCATTTCCTTAGCTTGTGAATGGTGTTGATGCTTGTCTGCTGTATAATGTCACGAACCTCCATCCATAGTTCATCAGGCACTCTGTCTATCAGATCTATTCCCTTAAATCTATTTCTTACTTCCACTGTATAATCGTAAGGGATTTGATTTAGATCATACTTGAATGGTAGAGTGGTTTTCCCTACTTTCTTCAATTTAAGTCTGAATTTAGCAATAAGGAGTTCATGAACTAAGTGTAGTCAGCTTCTGGTCTTGTTTTTGTTGACTGTATAGAGCTTTTCCAACATTGGCTGCAAAGAATGTGATCTATCTGACTTCGGTGTTGGTCATCCGGTGATGTCCATGTGTAGCGTCTTCTCTTGTGTTGTTGCAAGAGGGTGTTTGCTCTGATCAGTGTGTTCTCATGTCAAAACTTTATTAGCCTTTGCCTTCTTCATTCTGTACGCCAAGGCTAAATTTGCCTGTTACTCCAATTTTGCCTGTGACTTCCTTCTTTTGCCTTCCAGTCCCCTATAATGAATGGGACATCTTTTCGGGTGTTAGTTCTAGAAGGTCTTGTAGGTCTTCACAGAACCGTTCAACTTCAGCTTCTTCAGTATTACTATTCAGGGCATAGAGAGAGAAACACAACCAAACACAGCCAATGAGAACACTGCCAATCACAAACACTGAAGACAGTTCTCATCAGGACCCAAATTAGCTGACACCTTGACCTTGGATGTCTCAACCTCCAAAGCTGTGGGAAATTACTTTTCTGTTGTTTAAGCCTCACAGTCTGTGATATTTTGTTATGGAAGCTGGAGGAGACTAAACCACTATGTTTTAGGATTCTTTTACGTGTTATTAAGCATTTTGATACAATAGATAATGCTACATTGACTGTGCCAGTGTAAGGATACATTAAGACCTTTGAGTTATTTTATATGATAAATTCTCAGGAATAGATGAAGTCAAAGGGTTTAGAGTATTCACAACTTTTAAAAATACTTTGCCAAAAAGTATTGTTTTCTCAATGGATTATATAATTATGAATAATAGGTCAGTAGCACTAAAATATATCAATTGCACATTAAATTCAGAGCCTTTGTTATAACTATTTTAATATGATAATGAGATTAGTTATGATTGTACTTACTACTTTAATTTTCAATTTATCACCTATATTCTTAATATTCAGTTTCTCCTTAATTGCACAGAGGCTAATTCTTTGGCTATAAGCAAAAGATTTCTGTTTTGATTCACAGAGCTAATCCTGTATATATACACTTTGTTCAGTCATAGGACTTGTGTATAATTTGTTTGCACACAAATATATACTCTTACAGTACAAAAATAAATTCAAGAAAACAAGTTTACCCAATAATTTAAGTGCTGTTATCACAGAATAGATAAATAAATAAATAAAGCATGGAAGGTAAAGGCTGTATTTTAAGGCACATATACACATGAAGAAAAATACTCATAGATACAACATGAAACTCTTAAAAATCACATACACATATACACATATATTTGCATACATATAAATTAACCATTAAACTAAAAATGTATAGAAAGCAATGACTTTAGTCTTATTTTAGGAGAAAAACTTGTACTAAACACCGTACATACAGCCACACAGCAACTGAACCTAAAAGCCTGTTGGTTATTTTTAATAGACATTTGGTCTTTTCATTACTTAAGAGATGAGATGTTTTCTGGAAAGTGGCATTAAAGCTTTCAATTTGTAGTTTTCAGAAACAGGCCAGCATGAATCACCAAGAGCCAATTACTACAAAGCAGTGGTATTCACATTTCTTAAATATTTCCCCTAACCTTATTTCTCCTGTGAGCAAAATAGCTGCCACTATTTGCACAGAATTGGCGGCCATGATCACACTGGCTGTCAAAGAGTCCCTGTGTCTTGCTAATTTCAAGCTCTATTGAACAGTGCTGCTATGGCAGGACCAGTGTGACACATTAGTAGCAGTCCTGGCATGACTTGGGATAATCTTATAGAAACTTGTGGATGTTGTTAATTAAGCACACCCCTCCTTTTCCCTTTTGTGTAGTTTGCCTTTCTATAATAAACTAATTTTGCTACAATACAACTCATTCTATAAGGTCAGTGGTCAGCAGATAGTGTAAAAATAAGGTAGACTGTTATTCCACAAATAGAAAAAATAAACTAACAGAAATCATACACCGCTAAACTTGTCTAAGAAACAGCAAATGCATTTTTCCAAGCAATTTTCACAGTCTCCCTTAGAGGTCTCTCTTTCATGTATCCACTCTTCCACTAAAGAAATGCAATCTAAATGTAATCTTCTGCTTCTTCACCTGGAATCCTCTCTAGTTTGATGTAATCATCTGTTCTATGATCCCTACCTCCACTGGCGAAGTCTATGAGTTTACCAATGACCTCGTAGGGATTAAATTCAAATGAAAACATTTCAATCCTTTTTTTCTTATTTTCTTTCATAAATGTGTATTTTAACTGTTATTTCTGAATTAGCCCATCATCAGGGTTTTGATCATTTTCTTTTAACTGTGACTTTCCATTTCTAGAGTTTGTGTTTCTCTCTCTTCATCCACTTGGTAAATTAAGCTTTTCCTAGGTTTTCTCCTTGTTGCTTTCTCTTCCTAGCCTTTATTTTGTCTGCCTAGTAATCACAGTCCCTCTTTATGGCTTTATGTACCACCCTGATGCTGATAACTAATATGTGCATACTCCTATGCTGTTTTCTTAGGCGTCTAAGCGGTATTTATACTTGCTATTTAACCTCTCACCTGAATACTAACAGAGTCTCAAATTCAATGTGCTTTAGAAATTTGTTTGGTAGTATACACTAAACTGAAACAAACGTACATGCTCTTGTCCAGATTTCTACAACCTAGTCTGTATACTCCACAGAAATATATGCCAATGAACACCATGAGACATGTACAGGACTGTTTATAGTATCATTATTTATAAGAGCCATAGGTTTATTAAGTAAACTACATTATAAACTTTTTAAAGAGTGCAATATTGTACAGCATTGTGAACAAACAAAGTGTCAGAAGTCTGATACTGTTTTTCTTTAAGGAGGAGTATAAGTAGCTGGGAGAAATTACAAGTGGCTTTCTGTGGGACTGACAATGTTCAGTGTTCTCTGTCTTGATTTGTATTCTGGTTATATGTATGACTTCTTGGTGAAAATTAAAAAGCTGCACAATTACAAAGTGTGTCCTTCTTTTGTACTGAAGTGCTGTTTCAGTTATAAAGTGATAAATTATACAAACATATATATCAATTGTATCAGATTCTTTTCCATTATTGTTACAAAATATTGAATACAATTCCTTGTGCTATACAGTATGTCCTTATTTATTTTATATACAATATTGTGTATACTCTAATCTTGAACTATTCCCTCACTCATTTTCCCATTGGTAACCAGGAGTTTGTTTTTTATATTTATGGATCTGTTTCAGCTTTGTATATAGGTTCACTTGTATCACGTTTTTTTAGACTTCATATTTAAGAGATATTATATGATATTTGTCTATCTCTCTTGATTTACTTCATTTAGGATGATAATGTCTAGGCCCACCCATGTTGCTGCAGGTGGCATTATTTGATTCTTTTTTTATAGCTGAGTATCATTTCATTGTGTATATATATACCACATCTTCCTTATCCCTTCATCTGTTGATAGATGTTTAGCTTGCTTCTATGCCTTCAGTCAGTTCAGTTCAGTTCAGTCTCTCAGTCGTGTCCGACTCTTTGTGATCCCATGAATCACAGCATGCCAAGCCTCCCTGTCCATCACCAACTCCCAGAGTTCACTCAAACTCACGTCCATGGAGTCGGTGATGCCATCCAGCCATCTCATCCTCTGTCATCCCCTTCTCCTCCTGCCCCCAATCCCTCCCAGCATTAGAGTCTTTTCTAATGAGTCAACTCTACGCATGAGGTGGCCAAAGTACTGGAGTTTCAGCTTTAGCATCATTCCTTCCAAAGAACACCCAGGACTGATCTCCTTTAGAATGGACTGGTTGGATCTCCTTGCAGTCCAAGGGACTCTCAAAAGTTTTCTCCAACACCACAGTACAAAAGCATCAATTCTTTGAGGCTCAGCTTTCTTCACAGTCCAACTCTCATACCCATACATGACCACTGGAAAAACCATAGCCTTGACTAGACGGACCTTTGTTGGCAAAGTAATGTCTCTGCTTTTGAATATGCTATCTAGGTTGGTCATGACTTTTCTTCCAAGGAGTAAGCGTCTTTTAATTTCATGGCTGCAGTCACCATCTGCAGTGATTTTGGAGCCCCCAAAAATAAATTCTGACACTGTTTCCACTGTTTCCCCATCTATTTCCCATGAAGTGATGGGACCGGATGCCATGATTTTCGTTTTCTGAATGTTGAGCTTTAAGCCAACTTTTTCACTCTCCTCTTTCACTTTCATCAAGAGGCTTTTTAGTTCCTCTTCACTTTTTGCCATAAGGGTAGTGTCATCTGCATATCTGAGGTGATTGATACTTCTCCTGGCAATCTTGATTCCAGCTTGTGCTTCTTCCAGCCCAGCATTTCTCATGATGTACTCTGCATAGAAGTTAAATAAGCAGGGTGACAATATACAGCCTTGATGTACCCCTTTTCCTATTTGGAACCAGTCTCTTGTTGCATGTTCAGTTCTAACTGTTGCTTCCTTACCTGCATACAGGATTCCATGCCTTGGCTATTATAAATACTGTTACAGTGAATGCTGGATTGTTTATATCTTTTCAAGTTATGGTATTTTCTGTATATATTCCGAATAGTGGGATTGCTGGCTCATATGTCTAAGAGTGGGATTGCTGTCTCATATGTTAGTTCTTCTGTGCACACTTCTATGTATCATTTATCCTTCATAAAATATTTAATAACATCACTTTACAAGTGATAAAATTCTCCCTGATACTATCACAAGAATAACTTTTAAAATATATCTAATCATGACATAGGCCCACATAAAATCCTTCAAAGTTTTCTATGAACTTCAGAAAGTCCATAGCTGTGGTATAATAAAGTGTCTGGTCTTTGTCCCTGGTTCCTGGAAGGCAACTTCTATACCCTTGAAACTTCCACTATGTGAGCATGAAATGAAAGATAGTTTATGGTCAAGGGTCTGACTATATCTAGTCTCATCTTTAACCATGTTCTAGCCAAACAAAACTTCTTCTCTTATGTCTCCTCCTTTAAAAAAAAAATTACTGAAGTTAGTGTTTCAGATTCATTTTAATGTTTATATTTAAAAACTGAAATATTACTTGATTCTTGAGGCAGTGAAACAATTTATCCTTTGTATTTCTGTACTATTCTGTGTGTACTTCTTTTGTAGTACCTACTTAATAATTGCTATTCCTTTAATAATAATAAATTGATAAGAGCTGGGCAATGGAGAGGATCATATTTGTGTGACAAGGAGTATACATTAATAATTAATAAATAAAATATTTTCCAATTTTTGCAGACTACATTATTTATGACTTATTTTAAAATTGAAGAAAAGGAATGATAAATTGTATAGGTATCAGTTTAAGGTTTCCTGAAACTGAGCTTCCATCTATAAATTTAAGGTTTTTATCTACAGCCTGAAGTTTAAGGTGAGTAACACAAAATAGAGCAAAAGATTTTGTAAAGTGTGTCCAAATGACAATGAACAGGGGCCTAGAACATATTATTATGGATATCTTTTGAAATATAACTGTAGAAAAAATTGATAAACAGAAACCTCAGGTAAATTGATTTGGGAGACCAGAAAGAGGAGTACTCATACCCTGCAAAGTAGTAGACCCCAACAAGAATATGAAAGGTTCTTCTTTCAAAGACTTGGATAATGAAAAGCTGTGGACCCTAAAAAATATCTGTAAATGTTAGCTACTATAATTTTTAGTAATATGAGTGAAGTTATTAGCTTGAGTATAAAATTTAATGAAACATCTAAAATTTGCAACTCCAACTGAAATGGTTAGCTCCTGCTAATTATCAGTATTCATACAGTAGTCTCTAGTCCTCTTGATCGACAGATTAAACTCTATCTTTTCTCAGTTACTGAATTTTTTGTTTACAGTTTTACATGTTTCTAGAACTTTGCTTCAGAATAAGGATAGCTGTAGTATAATGAAGAAAGTGGCTGGTCTTTGTCCCTGATTCCTGGGAGACAACTTCTATACCCCTGAAACTTCCTGAGTGATAGGAGTGTCTTTGTTATGTGGGACTCTATGGCTAGACCTGAGTTTTTGCTAATGAAGTGACTTAAGATTGACTCCTAAATCTTATTAATGAGATGACTTGTAATGAGAATATGCTAACCCTGAAAGATTGATGCAATTAGATCAATGTGATTGGGGCTTAATCCTCTGGGGAAGGAGGGGTGCTGGAGATTGAATTCAACCACATGGCCAAAGATTCAATAAAATATGACTGCATAATAAAATCCCAATAAAACCTCTGGTCACCATAGGTCAGGTGAGCTTCCTGGTAGATGTGAAAGTGACATGTTCTGAAGACATGGAAGCATCTCCTTTGGGACCCTCCCAGAGCTTTCTTTTGGGGTTTTATCCTTTGAATGGCTGTTGTTTGCATTCTTTACAATTAAATGGTCATCACAACTATAGTATTTTTTCAGAGTTCTGTGAGTCATTCTAACAAATTTTTGAACCTGGAAAACTAGTGAGAAATCCTAAATTTGTAACCTGTTGGTAAGAGCATAGGTGACCTAGGAATCCAGAGTTTGTGGCTGGTGTCTGAAGTAAGGGCAGTCTCTTTGGAAACTGGACCATTAACTGTGAAATGCCACCTACTTCCATGTAGTCAAGGTCAGAATTACATTTCAGTGGCACACCAAAATGTTTGTCTGAGAGAAACTTTACATAAATTAAGGATACACTTTTTTTTTTTTTGACATGATAAATACAATACCAGATGGCTCAGACTGTAAAGAATCCTGCCCGCAATGTGGGAGACCAGGGTTTGATCCCTGGGTTGGGAAGATCCCCTGGAGGAGGGCATGGCAACCCATTCCAGTATTCTTGCCTGATGAATCCCCATGCACAGAGGAGCCTGGCAGGCTACAGACCATAGGGTCACATAGAGTCGGACATGACTGAGTGGCTAAGCACAAACACAGTAGCACATACCTGGTCATTTAAAGGAGGTATCTGCAATTGAGCCTAACATAGTTTCCATGAGCAATGTGAACTCAACATTGCTAGTTCTTTGAATATTTAAGGGAAGAAGCAAATATTTCCTTTATGTAAAATCTTGTCTTTTTTAAATGTTGTCATGTAATTTAAAAATAAGTGTTGCGCCAAAGAAATCAAAACTGTCTCATATAGTGCTTCTACAAAAATTGTATATCCTCAGTCTTACAACTTTGCAAACTGTGAAGTTTAGGGTGGTGGGGAAGGGTTGGAGGAAAAGAAGCAAGAAATAAAGGAGTTAAAAAAAAGGAAGGCAGGTGTGTTCACTTGGAAAGAAAATGTCTCACCCTTGAAAAGCTGATAAATTACTTAATATATCTCACAAACTTCAGTTAGTCTCAACATATAAAGAATCTGAAGCTATCATACCTGTTATTACAGCAATAACAGCAAAAGGCTGAATAAACTGAAAATCAACTTCTGGATGCAGCTGAGGTCTTTGGGAAAACTATCACCTGAAAATCTTGACAGGTGAATACACAGAGTAACAGGTAAGATCTTCCCTCCTAGATTGAAGTGGCAAGAGCCATAAACTTAGAGGAAAACTTAAATAATAATTCTGGTGAATTACTGGATACTGAGATCAAATTGCCAACATCCGCTGGATCATGGAAAAAGCAAGCGAGTTCCAGAAAAACATCTATTTCTGCTTTATTGACTATGCCAAAGCCTTTGACTGTGTGGATCACAAGAAATTGTGGAAAATTCTGAAAGAGATGGGAATACCAGACCACCTGATTTGCCTCTTGAGAAACCTCTTTACAGGTCAGGAAGCAACAGTTAGAACTGGACATGGAACAACAGACTGGTTCCAGATAGGAAAAGGGGTACATCAAGGCTGTATATTGTCACCCTGCTTATTTAACTTACATGCAGAGTACATCATGAGAAATGCTGGGCTGGAAAAAGCACAAGCTGGAATCAAGATTGCCAGGAGAAGTATCAATCACCTCAGATATGCAGATGACACCACCCTTATGGCAGAAAGGGAAGAGGAACTGAAAAGCCTCTTGATGAAAGTGAAAGAGGAGAGTGAAAAAGTTGGCTTAAAGCTCAACATTCAGAAAACGAAGATCAAAGCATCTGGTCCCATCACTTCATGGGAAATAGATGGGGAAACAGTGGAAACAGTGTCAGAATTTATTTTTGGGGGCTCCAAAATCACTGCAGATGGTGACTGCAGCCATGAAATTAAAAGACGCTTACTCCTTGGAAGGAAACTTATGACCAATCTAGACAGTATATTTAAAAGCAGAGACATTACTTTGCCAACAACAGTCCCCCAAATCTTACTAATAGAATTCTAGTGTAATAAAAATTGATACAATGGAAAGAGTGACAAGGCTTATACTCTATTTAAGGAGAAGACAAACCAAGATCACTGGAAGAATGTGAAGCCTTTGTAACCTACAATTAGAGAAAATAGACATAGCCCAATTCCCAACAAGATTAACATAAAACTTAGTACCCAATGTGATCTGTCTGTCTTTCAATGAAATTTACAAAGCATGCCAAAAGGCAAGAGGAAACAGTCTGAAGAGAAAGAAAACATCAAATCCAGACTCATATACGATACTTATATTGGAATTAACAGATAGGGAAATTAAAATAACTATGACAAACATGTTAAGGGATTTCATGCAAAAAAAAATAGACAACATGCAAGAACAGATGGTTAATGTAAGCAAAGAGATGTAAGCTCTAAGAAAGAATCAAAAGGAAATGCTAAACCAAAAACACTGTAATGAAAATAAAGAATTCCTTTGATGGACTCATCAGTAGACTGGCTATGCTTGAGGAAAGAATTACTGAACTTGTAGATATGCCAATAAAAACTTCCTAAACTGAAATGCAAGGAGAAAAAAAGTTATGAAGGAAACAGAAGAACACCTTAGGACTGTGAGGCAATTTAAAATGGTGCATCATACACATAATTGTAGCAACAATAAGAGAGGAAACAAGGAAGCAGAAAGAATGTTTGAAGTTAGAATGTCTCATAAATCTTCACATTAATGACAGGAATCTATACAGGGGGCTCAGATAAAATTAAATAGGCTAAATGCTTAACAAAGTAACAAAAGTGACAACTAGATGTGTCATATTCAAACTTCAGAAAGCCAAAGACAAAAAGAAAATCTTGAGAGAAACCAGACAGGGGAAAAACACTATACCTGTAGAGGAACAAAGAAAAATTAAGTTAGACATAGCAACAGAATATAAGTAAGAAGAGAATAAAGTGAAATATTTAGGGAGCTGAAAGAAAACCACACCCTGAACTTTTATATTCTGCAGCCAGATGATATATTTTGGATATATTTTCCTTTTCTCCTTCACCTTTCACTTTTCTTCTTTTCTGAACTATTTTTAAGTCCTCCTCAGACAACCATTTTGCCTGTTTGCATTTTTTTTTCCTTGGGGATTTTTTTTTTTTTATCACCACCTCCTGTGCAATGTAACCAACCTCTATCAATAGCTCTTCAGACACTCTGTCTACCAGATCTAATCCCTTGAATCTATTTGTCATTCCCACTGTATAATCATAAGAGATTTGATTTAGGTCATACCTGAATTGTCTAGTGGTTTTCCCTGCTTTCAATTTAAGTCTGAATTTCACACCAAGGAGTTCATGATTTGAGCCACAGTCATCTCCTGGTCTTGTTTTTTTTTTTTTTTTTTTCCTGACTGTGTAGAGCTTCTCCATATTTGGTTGCAAATAATAGAATCGATCTGATTTTGGTATTGATCATCTGATGATGTCCATGTGTAGACTTGTCTCTTATGTTGTTGGAAGAGAGCATTTGGTATGACCATTGTGTTCTCTTTGCAAAACTGCTAGCCTTTGCCCTGCTTCATTTTGTTCTCCAAGGCCAAATCTGCCTGTTAATCCAGGTGTCTCTTGACTTCCTACTTTTGCACTCCAGTTCCTTATGAAGATATACTTGACATGAAAACTATGGTCTCTGTGTTTAATCACTCCTACATGTATGTGTTTCCACAATGATTTGTCCATCTACATGAACATTACAAAGTTTAGGTGATTGAAGTGAAATATATTCTAACTGGGCAAAAAACCTATACTATTTTATTCTTGCTTTGATTACCAAAACAATATTTTTAAAGGTAGTTAGAGTCTGAAGAAGCTGTCATAATGATACTGTTGAAGTTTATGTATCAAAAACAAGAAAATTGCTGGAAACTCTAATCAGTGCTAGATATCCTTAGTGACACTTAGATTATATATGCATATTCTTAATGCCATTAAAACATCATTATTATTGAATTTTGTATGACAAAAACAATTTGTTATTGTTAAATACCATAATTTTTAAACCATTTTTAATCCAATGAAGTGATTTCTAAAACAATTATGTTTGTTTTTTTTTTTTCCTGGAGATTTAGAGAAATTTTTGTTTTATGACATTGCACTATACTTTTCAGGGTTAGTAATACTAGCTACCATGTTTGATAATTTCTGTGGTTTAACACAATAGAAGTTTAATTATCTTTTTTTTTTTTTTTTTTTTTTTTTTACCATATCTGAGGGCAGATCAGAAAGTGGTCCTAGGCAGTCCTCCTCTAAATGTTAACCAGGGACCCAGATATCTGTTTAGTCATTTTTCTGCTAGATAGATACATGAATTGAGATAGAGAAGAAATGCAAGATTGTGAGAGATGACAAACAGAAGACATCACAGAATCACAAACAGACTTGTGCTCACATTACTTTGATTAAAAATTGATTATATGGTCTTCCCTAAGTGCTCAAATTTGATAGACTCATTGCATTATCTCTGCCACCTGAATATGTCAGAAAATTATGCTAAGAAGTTACAGTCTACAAAAGAACACAAGCAATGCAATGGAGAAGAGAATCACAACTGGTGCAGGAATAATTGGGCTTCCACATGCAAAATATAAATAAATAAATCTAGGCATAAACCTTACACCCTTCACAAAAAAGTAATTCAAGATGGGTAAATAAAACACAAAATATAAAATTATGTAACTTCTTAAAGATAACACAGGAGCAAATATAGATGATCTTGGATTTGGTGATTACCTTTTACATGGAAGGCCCAAAACACAATACACACACAAATACAAAAAGAATTAATAGCAGGAATTCATTAAAAATAAAACTTTTTGTTCTGTATAAGATAATATCAAGAGAATGAAAATGATAAGCCACAGACTAGGAGAAAATACTGGCAAAGGTATCTTTGATAAAGAGGAGTTATCCAAAATATACAAAGAACTGTGAAAACTCAACAGGATCACAAATGACCCATTTTTAAAAATAAACAAGTAAAAGACCAAAGACTTTAATATAATCTTCACCAAAGAAGATATAGAAGACATTGCAAATAAGTCTATATAAAAATTGTCACAAATTATATGTCATTAAGAAAATGCATATTAAAGCAGCAAAATACCACTATACACTTATTCAGTTCAGTGCAGTTCAGTCACTCAGTTGTGTCTGACTCGTTGCGACTTCATGAACCACAGCACGCCAGGCCTCCCTGTCCATCACTGACTCCCAGGATCCACCCAACCCATGTCCATTGTGTCAGTGATGTCATCCAACCATCTTATCCTCTGTCGTCCCCTTCTCCTCCTGCCCTCAGTCTTTCCCAGCATCAGGGTCTTTTCCAGTGAGTCAACTCTTCGCATGAGGTGGCCAAAGTATTGGAGTTTCAGCTTCAGCATCAGTCCTTCCAATGAACACCCAGGACTGATCTCCTTTAGAATGGACTGGTTGGATCTCCTTGCAATCCAAGGGACTCTCAAGAGTCTTCTCCAATACCACAGTTCAAAAGCATCAATTCTTCGGCACTCAGCTTTCTTCACAGCCCAACTCTCACATCCATACATGACCACTGGATAAACCATAGCCTTGACTAGACAGACCTTTGTTGGCAAAGTAATGTCTCTGCTCTTTAATGTGCTGTCTAGGTTGATCATAACTTTCCTTTCAAGGAGAAAGCATCTTTTAATTTCATGGCTGCAGTCACCATCTGCAGTGATTTTGGAGCCCAGAAAAATAAAGTCAGCCCCTGTTTCCACTGTTTCCCCATCTATTTTCCATGAAGTGATGGGACTGGATGCCGTGATCTTAATTTTCTGAATGTTGAGCTTTAAGCCAATTTTTTCACTCTCCTCTTTCACTTTCATCAAGAGGCTCTTTAGTTCTTCTTCACTTTCTGCCATAAGGGTGGTGTCATCTGTATATCTGAGGTTACTGATATTTCTCCTGACAATCTTGATTCCAGCTTGTGCTTCATCCAGCCCAGCATTTCTCATAATGTGCTCTGCATGTAAGTTAAATAAGCAGGGTGACAATATACAGCCTTGATGTACCCCTTTTCTTATTTGGAACCAGTCTTTTGTTCCATGTCCAGTTCTAACTGTTGCTTCCTGACCTGTAAAGAGGTTTCTCAAGAGGTAGGTCAAGTGGTCTGGTATTCCCATCTCTTTCAGAATTTTCCACAAAGGCTTTGGCATAGTCGATAAAGCAGGAATAGATGTTTTTCTGGAACTCGCTTGCTTTTTCAATGATCCAGCGGATGTTGGCAGTTTGTTCTCTGGTTCCTCTGCCTTTTCTATAACCAGCTTGAACATCTGGAATTTCACAGTTCATGTGTTGTTGAAGCCTGGCTTGGAGAATTTTGAGCATTACTTTACTAGCATGTGAGATGAGTGCAGTTGTACACCCAAAATCCATAATATTGACAACATGAAATACTGACAAGGGTGTAGGAGCAACGTGAATTCTTACATGTTATGGTGTGAATGGAAATGGTGATGTCTTATAAAACTGAATATACTCTTAGAATAGATCCAGCAATTTCACTCCTTGGTGTTTACACAGAGGAACTAAAAATGTATATCAGTGTAAAAACATGTACATAGATATCTGTAGCAGGTTTATTATTTAACAGGTTTAAAATATTTTACTATGGTCAAACATATATGACATAATACTTACCATTTTAATTATTTTCACATTTCTAGAGTTCATTGGCATGAATATATTCACCATTGTAATGAGCACTACTATCAATCACTAGAATTTTTTCTTCCAAACTGAAAATTTGTACCCACTTAATAACTCCCCATTCATCCTCCGTCTTTTTCATGGAAATCACCCTCTGCTTCTACACATATAGGTCTGAGTTTGATTAGATGCTTCCCTGGTGGCTCAGCTGGTAAAGAATCCAGCTGCAATATAGAGACCTGGGTTCAATCCCTGGGTTGGGAAAATCTCCTGGAGAAGGGAATGGCTACCCACTCCAGTATTCTGGCCTGGAGACTTCCATGGACTGTGTACAGTCCATGGGTTCGCAGAGTCAGACATGACTGAGCGACTTTCACACTTCACATTTTTTTAGATACTTCATGTGAATGGATTCATACAAAGTATGTCTTTTCTGACTAGATTATTTTATTTGGCAAGATGTCCTCAAAGTTCATCCATTTTTTAGCATGTGTCAGAATTTCATTCCTTTTAAGGCTAAATAATATCCCATTGTATGTGCATGCCACATATGTTAATTCATTCATTTACTAATGGAAACTTGGCTTGAATCCATATTTAAGCTATCATGAATAGCTTGTAGCAGCTTTATTCATGACTGACAAAACATGAAAGTATCCAAGTGGCCATTCTGTAGTAAATTAATAATTAACTTTGTTATATCCAGTCAATAGAATATTCTCCAACACTGAAAAGAAAGAAATTAATCAATTCATGAAAAGACATGGATGAAACTTACATCCATATAGCTAAATGAGCGACGTCAATCTGAAAAGGCTACATGCTATACCATTCCAACTATAAGACATTCTGGAAAAGACAAAACTGTGGAGATAGTAGAAAGATCAGTGGTTGCCAGAGACTAGGGGAAACGGATGAGTAGGCAAAGCCTAGGGAATTTTAAGCAGTGAGAACACTCTGTATGATTCTATAATGGTGGTTGCTGCTGCTGCTGCTGCTAAGTCACTTCAGTCGTGTCCGACTCTGTGAGACCCCATAGACGGCAGCTCACCAGGCTCCCCCGTCCCTGGGATAATGGTGGTTACATGTCATTATACTTTGTCCAAGCCCAAAGAATGTATAACGCCAAGAGTGAGCCCTAATGTAATCATAGACTGTGGGTGATATTAATGTGTCAGTGTAGGTTCATCAATTGTAGCAAATGGACTACTCAGGTGGGTGATGTTGACAATGAGGGGGGCTATGCAAATACGTGGGCATGGGCTATATAAGAAATCTCTGTATCTTCTCAATTTTTCTGTGAACTTAAAACTAAGAAATAATCTACTGGAAAAAAAATCAGCCCTATCGTTAAAGTAGCACTGTGTTACATGTGAACTGAATCAGATTTTGTAATTCACAGTTCAAAGCTTTCAAAGATCCCATTCACTTACAAATAACTTAAAGATTAAAAGTGAGAAGATATAATTTGAAGAAATTGTAATTTAATCTCATTAAACCACCTTGATAAGAACTGCCAAACTTAATTTCATTGCATAAATTTTGTGATGTGTTGAATAACATTTACAAGCTTTCTATACAATGCAGTAGACGACAATAAAAGATAGTAGTAACTCTTGCAATAGTCTCCTTAAAATTGACATGTAAATCATAAGAATTGGCCATTTTCAAACTTGTAACAATCTAATGCTATTATCATTTAGTTTTCTCTTTAACAGGATATACTTTTAATTTTGTCTTTTCTCTGTATGTCACATTAATTTGTAGTATTAAAAATATACTTTGACTCCAAAACATTTATAAATTGATATGCACTGAGCTTTGCAGTTAAAGATAAGGATTATACTGTTTTATAAAATTTTAGAAAGTTTTTTATTTCTCTAGCTCATGTAATAGTTTCCTTCTTCTTGAAAACTAAAATCTGTTTCCACAATCTGTTTATCTCCAAATTAAGCATTATATTTCCTGCAATTTTTTTTCTTTTTTCAAATTATGACAGCAGTAGAATGAGATGAAAATGTGCCATATCACCACTTAACTATACTACATATTTACATGTAATTCCCCAAATTATATTTAAATATTGAAATTAAAAGTTATTAAAGAAAAAGTGATGTCTTAATGTAATTAGTTTTAAATATGTGCAAGCTGATATATATTTTTTTTAACCCAGCTAAAATGACTGACAAACCTCTTTAAAGCAGCCAGTCTGAAATGAGCTATCCATTATAAACAATGTGATCATTATTTGAGTATTGCAGCAGGGTATTAGATAATAATATGGGGTCAGAATGAACTTTCTTCAAATAATTTATATGCCCTAATGAGAATGACTAACTTACTAGCAATGATAATTAATATAATTTGGAACATCTGATTTATCATGTTTGCATTTAGTATATAAATGGATGTAGTTTTACTGTTGAATGTACAATTTTGCATAGATATTTCAAAAATTATGTTAGTGTCTGTAATGAATTTCATATTATAGAACTAATACAAGAAAAAGGTCAAAAAACAAAGGAAAGATAAGGAAGCTTTACAGAGATTAGAATTGGCATGCCCTTCAACTGTTAGGGTTCATTTTTCCTTTAGTTAAAAAGAATCATTTGAATAAAATACATAAATATTAAAAAGGCAATTATACTTTGTTACCAGGACGACAGAAACAAAGCACATGATAAAATAATGGGAATAATTTACAGCTCAGTGAGACAACCATAGAGACAATAATCTAATGGAAAAGGCACATTTATTTAAAAAGAAAATAAGATCTCTTATCTAAGTCTATCTTTAATTTTAACATTAACACACCAGATGATAGCAAAGAATCTCACATTTTAAGTCTTTTGTAGATGTTTTCAGTAATTCATGGGTGATTAGAAAGTAACAAAGCTACTTTAATGTAAAGAGATTCTCGTGACTAGACCAGCGATTCAGTTCTACTTAGGAAGAAAATACTTTTGGCTCCTCAGAAACCCTTTCATCTTCTTTAATAAGTGATGGGTCCCTGCAAAATCCCTTACACTGCAGGTAGATCTGAGTCAACTGCTAAAATTCCACAGCTATAGTTAAAGTGAGTAGTATGAACAGCCAAATATAATAACCTCCTCAGTTGAGACTCAGAAGTTAGAAAATACTTTCAGCCTACATAAAAGAAGGGCACATTTAAAATTAGCTTAATCTGCCATCTCTTATGATGACAGATGATAAATATTTTGAATAAGAATTTAGTAGTCTGGGAAACGTGATTCATTTGTAATTCAAGACCAGATGAGTAAAACATAAAACTAACATTAAGAATAGAATTGCAAAAACATGACTGCAACTAGTTCTGCCATAGTGGATGCTTATTACTTTAGTCAATAATGTAAGTCTGCATTGACCTGTGGTACTTCTGATAAGCTTTGACCACATTCATATGACAAAAGACTTGGCGTCCTCACATATCTTAATGGCCTTAATAATGTAGAGAACACCATATTTCACATCTCAGATAATTTATCCAAATATAAAAATGTGTTGGGAGAGAGGGACACAGATTGTGAAGGAGGTCACTTGGCATTTTTCTGTTTATGAGATTATTGACTGTGTTTTGATAGAGACTGAGAACTGACCACTTTTGAAGACGTTATTAACAAATAAAGAAGTTAGCCAGAGGACAAGTAGAGTTAGGGTTTACAAGCATGAACAGTAGATGAGGGCTAGCACAAAGAGGAATGTTTATTGTAGTAATGATGCACATCAGGCTGTTTTTTAGATTTATCTCTGGGATCCTACAGAGAAAAAGAACTGTAATAAAAGTAGGCAAAATGAAAGAACTTTGTCACTTTATGTCAGTTTAAGAAAATAAGAAAAATATTCAGTTGTATTTTCTGGACTACAACATAATTTTGGGGGTTGATGTGGGATATGGATCCTACTATTTGAGTTCAGTGTCTATCTACATAAAATCCCTACAATATTAGAAACATAAGAGAAATTCACTTGGATGGCCTGATTGTTTGAGAGTCTGGAAATCAACCTCAGGACTGACAGAGGCTATAGTGGTGGTGATGAAATGTCACCCAGAAGTGGCAGATAAGACATGGCTGTGATAGAAGAAAATGTAAATTGTGACCTTTGAGGAGGCCATGCAAAACTCTGCTGACCGAAGGGAACCAGAATGGAAAGATGTAAATAGTTCAGGTTTCAGAGAGTTTGATAGTGGGGTCTTTTATTACTACAGCTTTGCTCTATTGTCAGGCTGATGTGGCCAGGAGTGAGAAAAATGTAAGATAATTTAGACACTTTATGAGTACTTTCCTTTCTGAATGTTCTGGGTCTTTGCAAATTTTGGCAAGAAAACTGGGGTGGATAGCCATTCCCTTCTCCAGGAGATCTTCTTGATCCAGGGATTGAACCCAGGTCTCTTGCATTGCAGACAAATTCTTTATCATCTGAGGCATCAGGAAAGCCCCCAAGAATACTTCCCTTCTTGAATATTCTGGAGCTTCATAAATTTTGGTGAAATTAGTTTAACCAATGCCAATGTGTAAATGCAAATCTTATTAGGACTAAGCACTAATTTTATTGAGGAACTGCAATGTACATTATCACATTTGATCTTCATAGTACTTGTAAGACAGTTATTAATGTCCTAGTCTCTCCAATGACCCTAAGAGAAATTAGGTAGTTTGTCGAGGTAGGAGACAAGGTCCTAGTCAAGGTCCACTAGACAAATCTGTGGCTGATTCTGATGTCTTTGTTCTGTAACACCATGGACCCACAGAGAAACCTAGAAAAAAATTCCATCACTGTTTGCAAAAATCAACATTTCCAATTCCACATGAACACATAGATAGTACATAAGAAGAAGACTGTTTTTGCTTTAAAAATAATTGTATTTCCTTCTTTTTATGTTTTCTATCAAAATCTTGAAATGTGAGAACAGCTAATACAATCCTGGTTGACCTCAAGATCCTATAGGATTATTTTGTGATTTGACTTTCATGAACAAAGAACCAAGGAAAAAATACAAAACAAATCAAGGAATGTGTAATGGTGCTGAAAAGCATCTTGTCTGGCTTCCTACCCTTAGGAGACCGTCATCCCATTTCATTGTCAGTTTATAAACATCATTGCTAAGTGGAAAGCAGAGATAATTCATTCAGTTCACTTAGGAAAACCTTGAACTTCAGGTCATCTAAACCAAATCTGTTTAAACCTCAAAAGTAATGAGAGAGCAAACATAAAATTATAGAAAATTCTAATGCTATTTTCATCTCAGGGAGTTCAGAATTACATTATGCAGGGAATATGATTAACTCCACTGAATTCCACCCTAACTATCACGTTAGAAGTGTAGGATTTGTCATTAGCATAAGCAGAACAAAAGCACAGGCCTGAGTTAAAGTGTCTGCAACATTGCCATCAATGGCCAATGGGAAGGAAAGAATCTTACAAAGGAATGACAGGTGGTTAAAAGTCAAAGGAAGTGATGAAAGCTATAATTAAAACCATCAACTGTAAGTAAAAGAGCATGTAAACTACAGAGCCATTTAGTCTATGGGTGAAAGAACTCAGAATAATTACATCAAGCTAAATGAAGAGCTCCTGCTTTCTTGCAAGCTCAGGCTAGGACAGATAAGGAAACTTTCAGACAGGAGCCAGGAAACCATTTCTGTCGAGTCTGGCCTAATTCACTGCTTGATTTCTAGTAACTTAAATCTCCCAAATTTCTCTTTCCGATACACGTAGGATGAGACAAAGAATATCTCCTTTGTAGACATCTGGGAAACACCAATAAAATAAAATAGTTCAAAAATATTTGGAAGAAAGACAGCATAATACAAGTACATTCCCATTCGTGTTACAGGGCATGTTTGAAAACACTGAGTCCAAAGTAGAAAAAACTCAGATTTGTGTTTTCTTTTTACTCTTGATCAGATGCCTAAATTAAGGAAATCAGTTAACTTTTTAGAACGTCAGTTTCCTCATACGTAAAGTGCAAATAAAGACAGATATAGTTGAGTAGCTCAGATGAAAAAACATATTAAAGTACAAAGTGGAAAATGTAATAGTTCGTAGAAATAAGATTGGTAATTTTAAAACTCATTTCTAATGATACACGATAGGAATAGCAATGACAAACCTGTGGGAGGAAGGTGACTGTGAAACCTATACTTCCAAATTTGTCAGAAAAGCAAGGGAAGGCAGCTACGGTCAGTGTCTCAGTATCTTACCATCTATTAAAGTAATTTTAAACCGTTTTCTCACTTTGTTCTAGTTGGTTTTCCAAACTTAATATCATCACCAGTTTCATACAATGAGAATCACATTTTAAAAAGGTTATAACTTGCCTCTTTATAACTATCTAGTGCTATTGACTTGAAACAACGGATGAAGAACTGTAAGGAAAGAGCTGCAGATTCTCAAAATTGGGTGATAGAGCACAAATTTTATTTTAATAATAAAATTAAGAGGTTTGGAATTTTCTTCTTAAAATGTCATATCTAGATATTATAATTTACAAAGAAATTCAATTATTTCATAATTTACTTGCAAATCCTTTCAAGTCTTTTCTAAGATGCAGGGTTGCCTTGGCAGTGACCTCAGAGTCACTAATGTTGTCTGCAGATTTGTTGTGTTTGCCCTGAATGATTAGTCTTTTCACAGAACAAGAAGTACATTTCCAGTTCCCATGAACTCTTATAGTATTAAAATTAGGTCCTCTTCACGTTTAAGTTACTTACCTAGATCCTGAAGATATTTCAGTTTGAACCTATGGATGCAATTTGGATTGTAAAAATGAACCATCCTAAATCTCTACTAAATGAAAGAGCCCCAAATTATGAACCCCATTAAATTCACATAATATATTTTGAACAGATACTTTCTTAATTTTCTTAATCTTGAATGTATTCCATTGTATCCTCTTTAATTCTCCAGTTTATTAGCAATCTAGCAGGCATTGTGTGCGCAGTCACTCATTTGTGTCCGACTCTTTGTGACACCATGGCCTGTAGCCCGCTAGGTTCCTCTGTCCATGGAATTTTCCAGGCAAGAATACTGGAGTGGGTAGCCATTTCCTTCTCCAAGGGATCTTCCTGACCCAGGGATTGAACACACATCTCTTTTTCCTCCTGCATTGGCAGGAGGATTCTTCATCACTTGTTGTCCAGTTGCTAGTCCTATCCAACTCTTTGCAATCCAATGAATCACAGCACACCAGGCTTCCCTGTCCTTCTCTATCTCCCAGAGTTTACTCACATTCATGTCTATTGATTAGCTGATGCTGTCTAGCTAGCTCATCCCCTGTGGAGGGTGTTTTTACCACTAGCGTCACCTAGTAGTAGGTATTAGGATAATCTATTTTCCTTCTTGAATAATCGGAAGTCATTCTAGGGAGTATAAGTTTGAGCATGACAAACTGAACCCTTCCCACCACACCCATTCCCAGAGCAGCCTCCCCTTCCTAGGATGCATTACGTCTTCGGCTAATTTGAAAGTGACTCTATTTTATGGTAATATTTTTTTTTATTTATTTTTTATGTTTTAGAATAAGATTCATTCAAAACTTTTTTCTGTGATCTTGGGTTTATAGATTTTTAAGTCCATAGTTGCTGTACCATTTTACTGATAAAACATTCTCTATATAGTTTTTAAATATTACTAAATAGTGGGGATGAATTCCTTCTGAAAGTGAAGGTTAACACTGTTGAGATATTTTGCTTCTCAGAATAACACTTTGTTTCTCTCTACTGTGCAATCCTCAGACTAATTCAAATATTGAGTTGAGTTGGTGCTTTGTGCTTTTCCTGGCTTTGATTTACAAAAATCTTAAGTCTTTGGAGATGCAGAGATATGCTGGCTTAGGCAAAGCATCTCATAAAATATCAAGAGAGAGCTAGATTTTATTTTCCTGGCAGAGATCATCACAAAAAGAAAACACATGCACACACACACACACACACACACACACACACACACACATTTCTCAATCTAGGGAGAAACAAGAAGAAAATTAAGAGAAATATTAGCACACTAATGTCCTGATTGATTGAGAAAGAACTCAGAATGCAAGGCAGGAATGAAAATTTTCTCTGCCCTAGAGTGTCATGGAAGGATCAGGATTTCCATGTCCTTCAGGGTGGTAGACATAACATAGAACTCACAAGAACAGAATGAATGGGGAGACCTGAATAAGCAATATCTCAGTAGAGAACTGTGGATGGAAGACCAAACAGCAGATATTGGCCTTCTTCCCAGATGCTAGATGCAAAAGAAAAAATAGCATTTCCCACAAAGCCCTTGGCACTGTATGTTCCCTCACCCCCAGATATTTGACCCAGCTCTGGGAGAAAAGGGTGGATTACTTTGAGAATGTGTTTCCACTGAGTAATTAACAGGAGTTAAAATGTGTTGTACATTCAAGTACAGAAAATTGTTATATGCTGTGTACAATTGAGTTTTCCTAAAATGCTTCACATCTAGAATATGATTAATAAAAATAAAATGTTTTATTATTGCACATCTTTCATCTTACTCTAGATGTGGAATGGTCTGCAAAAATGGCTCAGGTGTGCACAGTGGGGTTAAGTAGCTCCTTCTGCTTTCCTGTTACATCTGCATCACTGACTTCTAATACGTTATAAAAGTGATTCACATGCTAAAACAAACCAGTGTTAAGCAAGAATGTAACACCATTTTCAATGTCTTTATATGTTGATGATAAGCACCTGAGGCTCATAGTAGGATGTACACATCACTTAGGTTAATGAAGTTAGAATCATCCAAGGCATGTAGATATTAAATGTGTAGCATTATTAGGTTTGAGCATTTAGCTAAGCACTAAATCCACCTCAGTGAATTTCAGTCCAAAACTTCATTCCAGCCTCTAGAGAGTGCGACTCTCACTATCATCATACACATAAAGTTAGAACATTTGGGTCCACTTACTCTTTGCAAAAGAGGTGACTTGCTTCTTGACTTCCAAAACCTTTAAGCAATCTATTTCTTATAACAGGAATCAAAGGTTTATTGGATGTCTTCTGAACCATCTGGGTGAGTTAAGGGTAAAGGAATCTAAAATGTATGTATTCATTTCATTTAAAATACACATGGGTTTATAAACCAATTGAAAATTACTTGGCATGAACATAGAAGAACTTGGCAGAAAATATTTCCCTGAACCCAACACTTTTGACAAAGTCCAAATGCAATAAAAAAAAAAAAAATTGCCCGCATTTTTAGCCATGATTTGGCAGAATAGTCAAATAATAATTAAAGGAAAGAAAATACACTGAAGTAAATATGAAAGAGAATTTTTTTAAAAAATGCAGTGTAGCTTATGGAAGGCTTATGTGTCTTTTCTACAATAATGGATTTTAACATTTTCAAGGAATAATGTTTTAGCATCTGATTATATCTGGGTTACATTCATGTGCCTCTGTGAATGAGTCATTGCTTCTTATTGCCATCTATGTGCCACACAACCTGAAAATAGTGCCCTTCCTCTTCCTCTGCTCACAGGCCCATGTGCCCCTAATGCTCATTTTGCAGGTTTGTGCACACATATACATATACACACGAGGGCATGCACACACGTTACAAAAGAAAAAAGCTCCTCCCTCCAAAAAATAAATGCAACTGTGCGTTTGTCTTTTGAATATTATGACTGTATGTATGTACTATGCTTCTAATCTACTGACAGAAACATCTAACACAAGTTTGAAAAATGTTTCCTTCCAACAAAGTTTTCCAGATAAAATGCAAGTTGCATGGCTACATTTGAATTTCAGATAAACAGCAAATAATTTCCTGTAGTGTAAGTGTGCTTCATGAAATATTTGGGACATGCTTATATGTGAAAAAAAATACATTCTTTATTTGAAATTCAAATTTAACGGAATGTCCGTTTTTTCTTTCTAAATGTGAAAACTCTACTTCCAACACCTCTTTATATATGTGTTTAGAATATTAAATATTTAGCAAATATTTCAATGAATAAGTGATTCTCAAAAATCTACTATGAATTACATTCACTTCAGTTTTTTAACAACATGAAGGTCTTCTCTCCTAGTGATTGCAGTATAGCCAGGGGAATTAAAACTAACATACAAAAAATGCAGTATAGGTTAGCGTCTAAATTGTGTCAACCATCTATAAATGTTCTGTCTATTGAAGAA
Source organism: Capricornis sumatraensis (assembly GCF_032405125.1). NCBI lineage: Eukaryota > Metazoa > Chordata > Mammalia > Artiodactyla > Bovidae > Capricornis > Capricornis sumatraensis. Next base: position 42,377,809 of record NC_091081.1, on the reverse strand, counting down.
ATATTTAATGTGACCTACTGAGTTGAAAGAAGTTTTCTTGATTGAGATGCATGTTGAAGAAAATGAAGAATTTTTCTATCCAGAAAGATATAAAAGTACATTTCAGAGGAGAAGAGCATGATTGAAAGTTTAGAGGAGACAATAAGTGCAATATGTTCAAAACATATTGTAGATGCTCGAAGGATGAAAATAGCTAATATTAGTCAAAGATGCTTAAGGCTAATATCAGAAATATATATATTTCATCTATATCTTTCAGTCCTTTGTAAAAGATGTTCCTTTACCTCAAAAACAGAATCACGGACTCCAAGCCTTATAGTTTTTTACTTTCATCAAAACTTAGCCAGGATTGGAAGAGATAAACAAGAGCATGGACAAAGCTGATTCTCTTTTTATTCCCAGCTCTTAGCATGTCTGGGCACAGTGATCAATAATGTTTATAAAACAAATTAGAAAAAAAAATACTAAAGAGAAGGGAAGGATAGAGGAATGAGGGAAGGAGGGAGGGAAGGGAGGAAGAATTAGGGCAGGGGGTCTTAGATGTTCTACAATTGAATTATTATTCTAGTTGATAGTTTCTTTTCCTCATACCCCCAGCCCAGCCAGCACACACACTAACTTGCTTCCCCAAATGATAGTTTTGCTTAAGGAATGAAAGATGGGAATAGAATTTCAAAGATGCCAATGACACACAGGCAGGAATTCTGCTACCCTTTTTGTTCACTTATTTTGGAGAATGTTACTTTAAAGAGACACAATAATTCAGGCATTTAGAAAACATCCAATAAGATTCCAGGAAGGCAGTTCTCTTTTTAAAAATTTATTTATTTATAATTGAAGGATAATTTCTTTACAGCATTGTGTTGGTTTCTGCCAAACATCACCATGTATCAGCCATAGGTATACATATGTTCCCGCCCTCTTTAACCTCCATCCCACTCCCCACCATGTCCTAGCCCTCTAGGTTGTTACAGAGCTCTAGGAAGGTAATCCTCTTAAAAGCCCTCTTCAAAAATCACTCTTCTAACCAAAACAAAAAGCAAAGTTTAAGTAAATATATTTAGAGAGTAGTTACTATGAAGTTTTTAGAAGTACAATTTCTAGACATTCAAAAGATAAGGATCATGGCGTAAATGACTTCATGCAATATTCACTGAAGATTCTTGAAGTGCAGATGGATCTGTGTTTGCTTTCTAACAGAGAGCTTGTTGTGGTGTATTGATGTCAGCATCAAGTCTAAAGGTCACAGCTGTAGCTGACAAGATGCAACAGCTCACTGTCAGGCAGTGAATTTCCCCATTAGGAGGAGAGAGATTTGAATATTTTCCCTGCTTTGCAGGTTTTCAGTCTCAAAATCATTATTTTACCATATATGTATATTTTAAAGATGAATATTGCTTTCCTTCCCTGTCCTCTTGATTTCACAGATTATTAGTGACTCCCTTCAGTACTGGTACTAGTTAGAGAAAGCCAAGTGATAAATCAGAGTGACCCTTGCTACTGATCTACCCTGTAGATATTAAATATATATAATTTATATAAGATATTAAATATGTATAATTTATATATAATTATATAATATATATAAGAAGACTTTCAGGAAGTAAGATGTAAAGACGCTGGAAATCTTGACGGGGTCAAAAGGGTCCTGGTTATGGCTCCCAATCACAGAAATGACTGCTTTTGCCCTACCTGGAAAAAAACACTAGGCATTTTCACCAGGTAAGACTAAGGTAAAAGAGCACATTCCCATGATAAATGAACCCAAAATTTCTGTGGAAAAAAAAAAAAAAAAAAGTCCTCTATCTCTTTTATCCAGACCAATGTCTACAAGTTTTACCACCTGGAGGCATGTTGCTGTTGTTTAATTGCTAAATCCTGTCCAACTCTTTGCGACCTCATGGATTGTATACAGCATGGCTCCTCTGTCCATGGAATTTCCCAGACAAGAATACTGGAGTAGGTACCCATTTCCTTCTCCAGAGAATCTTCCCTTCCATCTCCTTCATTGGTAGGCAGATTAATTACCACTGAGCGACAAGTGAAGCCCCAGAGGCATGTTACACAGACATAAATGTTATTCAGATCTCTTTTCATTTTGAGTAATGATTTTATAGTACTTATATAAAATCACAGTACTTATTTGTAATCAATACAATCTATATAAACAATTTTTAAATCTGTCACATCATCAAGAAAGTAAATGAAACAGAGCATCATCCATTTTTTTAAACATGCATACTGACATAGTAAATAATTTATAAATCAACAAATTTTGCTTTCTTACAACGAGGTCATATCTGTGTATTTCATTAAACATGTTACATTTAATATTTCCTGAATTGCTAGGATAAAAAGGAATTGGAAAGAAACTGAAGTTTCAGGTAAATGTTCCATTCTTTAAAAAACAAAAAAGGACCGTACTGCCTAAAATATTCCTTTTAAGTTTCAAAAGAAGTGATTGTGATAGACAATTTAGAGCTGGAGCTGTTTGTTTTTCACTCTAAGTTTCAATTTTATGTTACCAAAATGACTCCCCACTACAAAGGATCAGAAATCAGCACTTGCATGTTGTTTGCTCTTTCCTCCCATCACCATCTACTTTAAGATGCTCTGTCCTTATTTTTGATTTATCGTGTTTATAAGACTTGCATTCATTTCTGTAGGAATAAACCCTTCAGTTGTTTGAACTGAGTGAGGGATCATTGCTATATCTCAGTCTGTTTTTCCATGTCTTCATTCCTGATTTCTAAACTTTGGCTCATCATCTGGTTTGCTGCATGTAGGGGCAACAAGTAGTTTTTCAAGAGGACTATATGGGATTCCCCTATGCTCATTTGTGCCACATAATAATTGTCTACTGCCTTTATAAATATAAATTACCTATGAACTTGGATTACAAATTGACCATATTTTTGGATATTTTCTCCTTGGGATTTTATAGATATTGGTTAGCCTTCTGATATTAAATCTTACTTTTGAAAGTCTAAGGCAAACTTGATTTTTTCCCTTCTTTTATTCTCTTATTATTTTGCTGTGTGCATGAAAATTTCTGCAGTACAGGATACAGGATGCTTGGGGCTGGTGCACAGGGATGATCCAGAGAGATGATATGGGGTGGGAGGTGGGAGGGGGGTTCAGGATTGAGAACTCATGTACACCCATGGTGGATTCATGTCAATGTATGGCAAAACCAATATAGTATTGTAAAGTAAAATAAAGTAAAAACAAAAATTAAATAATAATAATAATAATAGAACATGTATACTACTTTGTGTCAGTTTTTCATAGAACATGTGTGATTTTATAATATCAAAATTAGTTTTTCATCTCATAGAAAGATTTTTACAACTGTCTCTGTGAATATATTTTTACTGTTCTGTTTGTTGACTACTCAAGAGTAGCAACAGCACTTATACTTAAAATGTGAAATATTCTTCCTGTCTCTTCTATCTTCCCACCTGCTTTACTGTCTTTGCCTTTTTTATTTCCCTCTGCATTCAATATAATGATCTCATGGCTTTCTTTTGGGCCAGTTATTTGTGTTTCATCCTCAACTTTTCTTACCGTGGTTTTTTTTTTTTTTTTTCCAATTCTTTTATTTTTCTAACTGATGGTTTCAATTTGTTTCTCTGTTTCCATAGCTCAAAAATCTCATTCTATGTTTCTTTTATGTGCCTTTGAATCCTTATTCTACTGAACAAGGTCTTTGTTAAATTACTCTAAGGTAGAAGGTACTCTCAGGAAGTTTATAATCAAACATGATTCTTTGCCTTTTACTGGATTTCCTTCCTTCCTCTCTCCTTCCCTTCCTCCCTTCTTTCTCTGCTTCATTTCTTTCATAATATATTTTCATAATTTTCATGCATTTATGGATATAACTAGGGCTGGGAACAATTTTTCTTAGAAAAATTGAAATATTTACTGGTTCTGGGTAGGTGGATTAAAAAAAAAAAAGAAACTACCTCTATTAAGATTACACTTGGTTAGTAGATGACCATGTCCTATTTCCAAGGGGTAGAGCAATCTTCAAGTTCTATATCATCTCTGATTTTTACCACAGATCCATTGAAATTTTGAAGTCATGGTGGTTTTTTCTACCTCTACTAGGATTTTCAGATTCCATCATATGTTAAAGGACTTCTGTATTTATATTCTCTCCCTATCTCTCTCCCTCTCCCCTCTTCCTTCCCTCTTCTTTTCCCCTCCTCCCTTTCCCCCTTTTGTTTCACTCCTTTCTCTCTGTACCTCCTTTTTCAATCCCCCTGCAATCTATCTGCATATTCACTCTCCCTAAACCATGATTCATCTATGATAATTTATGCAATTCTTTTTTGTTTATTTTGATTCTTCCTGTTCTCCTCTACTATTTTGGATTTTGGATGACAAAGTTTGGTACTGCAGAGGGCTTCCCAGGTGGCTCAGTGGTAAAGAATCTGCCGGTAATGGAGGAGACATGAGTTCAATCCCTCAGTCATGGAGATTCCCTGGAGAAGGAAATAGTAACCCACTCCAGTATCCTTGGCTGGTGAACCTGTAAATCTTGCCTGGTAAGTCTGGCCAGCTGTAAGGATTAGACATGACTTTGCAACTAAACAATAACAAGGCCTTCCAGAATAGTAATTTTCTGCAATGTTTATGTTTCTGGAGTTTGTGGCATGGATTTGAAGCCCTTTCCTTGCTTGGTTTCTGTTGGTGGATTTGCATGTTTCGTAGTTATCTGTTTGTGTATCCATTTTACCAGATGTTAATTTCAGGACTTCAGTAAGGCAGTTTCACTCTGCCATATTTTATCAAATTATATTTGTTATGTTTCCTTAATTGTATAAAACTATTACATTAATAATTTCTGTCTTAAAAATCTGTGTTTTTTAATCTACAAACCCTGCAAAATTAACACTTTAGATAATATTTTCTTCTGAAATGATATTGCTGTTCAAAATATGAATATTATGCTCACTGCTTCATCAGAGGTTGTTTTTGGTAATCTGATACTGTCTAGGTCCAGGAAATGGCTCAATTCTCCTACTTCTTTCTTTTTTTTTTTTCCTAGTTAAACTATTACCTCTCTTTGATGTGAACATATGCATCATTTGTTCATTATTTTACAAGTTTGATGTCACAGCAGCTGTGGATATTAAACTCACTTGGCATTATTTGATATAATGTGGTCTATGACATGAATTAAGGGAATTATTTTTAAATGTCATTGAAAGAAACACAACATTTCAAAAATTAATTATATAGACTGCTCACATACTACAGAAAATGTGGGCACCAGCATTTTTGCTTAAGTCTTTATATCTAGAGTTCTGTAAGTGAAAAGTACCAAGGTGGGTTGATCAGGAGACAGTTCCTCTGAACTGGGGACACGCAACAGTGCTCCAGTGACTTTATAGCTTTCATTTGCAAGTATATGCTATCTGAGTCAAGTATTGATGGTAAAAAGAAGAGAAAATTAGCTATAAATTGAAACTCAGTCCCACGCAAAAGTTTAAGACGTGCATATCCTGAAGCATATTCTAAGGCATTTCAATTTACAACTTGTGTACTTCCCTTCTAAAGTCCTGGATCCTTTAAATTTGTTACCTCAGAGTTTTCATTTTCAGATCTGTATAATCAGCAACATCTTTGCTCTGTAAGGGAAAAGTAAAAATCCCATTGCACTAGTGTCATTTTTGATATAGTTCTTTAACAAAATAAATAAGTAAATAAGAACACACATCCAGGATGAAATTAGGCTGTAGTGAAGCCTCTAATTTTTCTATGAATGAATTGTAAAATAAGCAAAGGGTGAGGGGAAAGTGCCATATGCTCTTTTTTCAGAGGAGTGTGTCTTACCAACAGATCAGAAGTCACCTTTAAATGCTGACTACAAAGAAACCTCCAGTTGCTTCTTCTGCAGAGGCAATTTTTGCTTTATTTTTGCTGAGCTGCCAGAAAGAGAAAATCTAAAAATAATTATTTCTGCCAGTTGAGTAATTAATGATGGCCTTACCAAATGACAGTTTTATTGAATGGCATTAGGCAAGATGAATTAGATTTTTATTAAACAGTATTTAAATGTTCCAAGGTCTCCATGAAAGCCTCATGAAGAGTGTTTGTGCTAAATTAGGGGAAATTGTATTTACTTTTCATGTCAACAAAAAAGGTATGATAAATGCAATTATTTTCTATCAAAACCAACAAGTGAATATGTATTATCTTACTTTGCTATTATTTGATTCATGCCTAAAATTATTGTAATGGGCAAATTAATGGATGTTTACTCTTGCTGATAGACCTAAACCAGTTTCTCTTAAACATTTTATGTCTTACCACTCTTCTAGAATCTCTGTCCTTACCCTTTCCAGCACATTCCTTGGATTCCATCAAACTTGTACTAACACTGAAGAATAAAAGTGTTATATTTCTCTATAAAACTGCGTCTACTACTCTTCCTTATTCACTGCTGAAGACACACAAAGAGGAATGGAAACTGCAATCAATGATATCATTAAAGGGGGCTAGAAGACAGTAGTTAGGTAGATCATTAATATTAATGAACTGCTGCTAGTTTAGCAAACCGTGTGCCAAATTTTAGAAATCAACTTCTGCTTTTTTTTTTCTATGATGCCGTATTGCCTAAATCAAGAAGCAGGTCCCTAAGTCACCTAGTATAGGTCTCTCTTAATGCTAGAGTACTTCAGGGCTCATTCTTGTTCTCTTAGTGATCTCGCTAGGTCCCCCATCTTTAAAATACCATCAATATACTGAAAACCTCAAATTGTACATCTACAGCCCAGAGTTCTATCCAAACTCTGGTCTATTTATACACTCCACAGGCTATTTAACAGCTCTACTTGGATGTCTAATAGGCCTTCAGAAACTTAAAATCCCTCAAACAGAACTCCTGATTTTCCCTGAAATGCTGTGGCACTTACTAATTTTTACATCTCAGTTAATAACAAATGACAATAATAATGTTTTTTTTTTAAATTAACATTTTAATGTTTTTTTATCTTTTACCATACATTTAGTCTGTGAAGCAGTCCTGCCAGCTCTGTCTTCAAAATATGCATTCAATCCAACCATTTTCCACCACATCTATTCATCCCACTCTAGTTTCAGTCACCATTGTATTTCAGCTGGAATATTGAAATGGCAACCCACTCCAGTATTCTTGCCTGGAGAATCCATGGACAGTGGAGCCTGGTGGGCTACAGTCCACAGGGTCGCAAAGAGTCAGACATGACTGAGCGACTTCACTCACTCATTGTAACTATATCATGGTGGATTTTTCTCTTTAAGCCAATGTTTATCACAATCTATACTCAGCGCAGTGGCCAGAATGAGCCATTTGAAATGTAAACTAGATGTCACTCCTCTGCTAACACCCTGTGATAGTGCAACATTTTACTCAGAATAAGTCTTTAAAGTCCAATTTAATTGACTCTTTTCTCTGACCATGTTACTTATATCTCTCAATCTGACTCACCCTACAGCAGTAACACAGAATTTGTAAATTTCCTTTAGAATGAATGTTAGAAGAATGTTTCCATCATGCTCTGTTTCCTTTATCTAGAACACTTATCTCCCAAATACCTTCTAGACTGTCCCCTCCCTCATGTCATTTAACCTCTTTGTCATCTTTTCCATGAAGCCTAGCATGACCTCCCAATATAATACTGCATTCTCTAGCCATCCCTATCCTTGGCACCCCCTTCTCTTTCTCTCAGCTTCTTTTTTTTTTTTAATTTTCATCTAAATAACTTCCAGCAAGGAACACATTTTACTTATTTTTGATATTTATTTTCTGCTTATCCTGCTAGTATATATATGCTCCTTGAGAGCAATGTTTGTTTTCGTTACTGAGTAGAGATTATAAGTTTCACCTGTCAGCATATGCTCCAGACAGGGTATTCTGACCAGTTCAATTTTCTTCTTTTACCTGAAAAGTGAGTTTGCTTCCAGGTGTAGATTTGCTTGACCCAGTTTATAGGGCTTACTATCATATGGGAACCCTTGCTGGACTGAAATTTTCACAAGTCCTTACTGCTTAACTTCCATCTGACACAACACATCTCAGTTTCATAAAGAGTACTGGGGAAATTTGGCCATCTAATATTATTAATTATGTCATAATATTTCTTATGTTGGAACACCCTTTTGGTAATGATGTAGCCTTCCAGTATGCAGTTGCATGTTATGTTCATTTCTCATTTAGAATTTTACGGTGATTTTCTGTGCACAATCCATATATAAAATTGTATCATTTTATTTTAACTTTATTCACTGTATTTTTACTATCATAACTGTGTTTCCCTATTTGACAAAATGTTTTTTAAAATTAATAATGAGCTCAGGCTGCCAATACAAGGAGATTCATAGTGAAATGAGTAGCAACTAAAAATCATACCTTATTGAAAACTATACTAATTATGCACTTTGAAAGTTTTTTTTCCTTGAAAACGGGTTTTCAGAGTATAGCTCACAGTATTGCATGATGCTACTTGGCAAGTAGAATCTCCACAGAATTAGAAACTTCTGAAACTCTTAAAGGTGTACTAATTTCGATTTTTTATAACTAATCTTACATGCACTGTTTACTAGCAAACAGCCTCCATCTTTCAGGAAATAAAAGTCAATAGCATTGTATCATTGTCTTATAGGAACTAAATAAGGAATTGTGTTTGAAATCAATCTATGGTCCATCTGCAAGGGTCCTAAAGTTATCAAAATCAAGGTTATAAGCAGTTCCAGCTTCTTTCCAGTTGACAAGGGTCACTAGATGTCAGTCACAGCATAACAAATCCCACCAGAAACAGTAGCTCATGTCATTATGAGACAAAAGAAAAATAGGCTGCACCTTTTGTACATTTGCTATGCTATGCTATGCTAAGTCACTTCAGTCGTGTCCGACTCTGTGCAACGCCATAGATGGCAGCCCACCAGGCTCCCCCGTCCCTGGGATTCTCCAGGCAAAAGCACTGGAGTGGGATGCCATTTCCTTCTCCAATGCATGAAAGTGAAAAGTGAAAGTGAAGTCGCTCAGTCGTGTCTGACCCTCAGCGACCCCATGGACTGCAGCCTTCCAGGCTCCTCCGTCCATGGGATTTTCCAGGCAAGAGCACTGGAGTGGGGTGCCACTGCCTTTTTCTAAATGACTCCACCCTTCCAGAACTCTTGTCCTCCACAGTAAGACATTGCTGTAGAATTTTGAGGAGAAAAAAACATAACAGTGAGCTAATGAAAGTGACTTTATATCCTTTGATTGGGAAAAAAATAAAAACTGCCCCATGAGGTAGGAAGATAGATATTAATCCGTTCTTGTTGTTATTTAGTTACTAAGTCATGTCTGACCCCATAGCTGTAGTTCACCAGACTCCTCTCTCCATGGGATTTCCCAGGCAAGAATACTGGAGTGGGTTGCCATTTTCTTCTCCAGGGGATTTTCCCCACACAGGGATCAAACTGGTATCTCCTGAATTGGCAGGCGGATTCTTTACCAGTGAGCCACCAGTACGCTCTCTATGCTGCCATAAAATTAGAACGCTGGGCTTCATGATTTCTCAAATTTGCTTGACTTGAGAAAAACCATGATTTTCTCATTCTGGTCATGATAAATTAAGGAGGGATGGCTTGAAAGAATGGGTAGATATTGATAGCGGAAAAAGAGAAAGGACCATCACATGTTCATATGACCCAAATTGTGTCAAAGGCTATTATTTGAACTTAAGTATTTCTCATATATATCATTCAGTCATTTCTTTGCATCTACTGACAACTAGATATAACATGTATTAATTTTGCTGTTTATTCTGGAAATATTAAAGGATACAGACATTCTAAGGAAGAAGAATAAAACTAATAATTTGTAAGTGAAATTCAGTTGTTTATAGTAGGATTTTCAGTAAAGATAAGACTGCATAATACCCTTTTTATTTCAAGATTTTCACGTTTCACTGGATCCTTTTCTCTAGTTGACTGACTGTCTTTCACATGCATTTCTAGCTAATAGGGGACTAAGCAAACAAAACCATCAAGGTCAGGGAGAATCTATTGCCTCTGTTCTCCCTAAATGCTAGTATTTTCCCATTAGTGCACTATGAAAGTAATAAGAAGCAGTCTTTAAAGGCCATATTTTCGTGAGTTTATATAGTTGAACTCACGATGTTATAGATGGATGAAAAGATCATTGGTCAATGAATGTAAGTTTCATTTCAGCTCTCATATTGTTTTTCCTGAATCCCAGGTGAATTTCTTTCTAGATGAGCACTGTGGTTGCTTTTCTTAACAAATCAAGAGAAATATTTAATCCTCACAGTGATTCATTTTCCAAGTATAATTACAATATACTCCTTTATCAGGAGTATGTTGTATATTCTTCTATATAACTTAGTCAATTAACTCATAATTAAAGGGCTACAGGAAAAAAAAGGGGGGGGGGATGCAACAACCAGGCACAATTAATTTTTCCTCTTCCTTCTCTGGAACCAGTTCACCTAATGAAAATATTTAAGTTCAGTTAAAAATCAAAATAAAACAAAATAAACAAAATAAAAATCTTTCATGGCAGTAAGTTTAACAAGCATGTACTTTTCTTGAACCCAAGCAGAATGTTTAATTTATTGTATCAGAGCTCTAAGTACATGCCAGTTGTGTTCATTGTGTTAGGGTAGCACAAGATTATTTCATGGTTGTTAGCCAAAATCTGTGAAACTTAATATACATATAGCCTACTTTTTGTTTCAAAGGTTGAGTTCAAATGAGGTTGAGATTTTATTTGGATTCAAAATTTCCATATCTTTATATCCATCAATATAAAATAGTCTTTCTATTTCATGTTTTAAATTCTTCATTGCCTTTAGCATCCCCATAAGTTAAGAGAAAGTTAACATGTATCTTCACTGTATTTCAAGGGTCCTTTTATCTATTAAAATTCAATGAAAATTTCTTTAAATACTTTGATAATCATATTTATAAGAAAATAGATGGAAAGATATATCTATATTGATAAAAAGGACAGATGCAATTACATTTATTCCATTGCATAATACAGAAAATAGATTATTTAAAATGCACTAGTTGTTCAAAAATATGATTTCTAGAGAACTGCCTGTCATATAGTAAGCACTCAGCAAAACATTAGCTATTCTGATTAAGTGTTTGTATTCCTACCAGTCAACTTTCCATACCCACTAATTTCTAAGGAATTATACCATATGTTTACATTTTCCTTATCTTTTGTGATTACTATGAAAGGGAAGGCTATGTGTATGTACTCAGTTGTGTTACACTCTTTGTGACCCCATGGACTGTAGCCCACAAGGCACCTTTGTACATGAGAGTTTCCAGGCAAGAATAGTAGAATAGGTTGCCATTTCCTTTTCCAGGGGATCTTCCCAACCTCGGGATCAAACCCACATCTCCTGTATCTCCTGCATTGGCAGGAAGATTCTTTACCACTAGTGCCACCTGGGAAGCTCTGAAAGGGAAGGCTAAAGAGACACAAAAATCCTAGCGTCACAAAAAGTCTTAGAAATTTCAACTGGCAAATCTTGCTTATTCCCAAAGAATTTTTGACCACTACCCAATCTGATTGATAATTTCAGCTTTGTACTTCAGTTTCTGTCATCTTATAGCTGGTAGTATAGCTAGTATGCTTGAGCCTCTTTCCTTGATATGATTTAAACTTCATGAGATCCACATATCTGTATTTTTACATACCCAAAACTCCTGGACAACCCCTGATAACTTCTGGCATGCAAAATATGTGTACATTGAACATTGTACATTGGTTTTAAAAGGAACTATAGAACTGTTTTCTAAATAGCAAATTAGTATAGGCTAGTTAATTTCATTTTTCTGTTCTCCAGAACAACAAACCATCCATTAGTACACTAAAATATTAGCAGTCAAAGTGCTGCTTTTTCTGGGCCTTTGAAATAAATAGGACATTCTTTTTATCTTTGAAAGTTTCCATTTTATTAACAACAGCTACTAGTATTTCATATATGCCTTCAATATACACTATCTTTTTTCATACAGTGGACCAAGCTGATAGGAATGCGTGTCACCAATTCCTACCATTCGAAATACCAAATATAAATGTCAGATAAAATAGCAAAAGCATAAGTACTCAACAAAAGTTTAAGAAAAAATGAGATTTTCAAGTAAGGAAACAGAGGAGACATCAAGGTAGAACAGGTCATCAGTTGGGAACCATGAGTGAAGGGTGTCAAAGGCAAATCTAATGATTGGAATGTGGTCATTAGGTACCTAGGGACAAAAGGCAGAGTCGTGGACCGGATTCGAGTTAGCATACTGTAAATGAGCTCCTGAATAAAATACAGCTCCTTAAAATACTGCCAATAAATGGAAATATGATTAGACAATTTCCAGCTTTCTGTCTCCAGAACCATTATGTGGGCTGCTGTCTACTTAGAGTCAATACTTGCAGGGGACAGTGAGGTGAGGATTAGAAATTGTTATACTATATCATGAGTTGAAATCGTTTCCAAATTCATAACTGTCACAAAGTGTAGTAGTTGCTATTGTTGAGTTGCTGTCATTTCCGACTTTTTGTGACCCCATGGACTGCAGCACGCCAGGCTACTCTATCCGTCATTATCTCCTGGAGTTTACTCAAATTCATGTCCATTGAGTCAGTGATGCTGTCATCTCATACTCTGTTGCCCCCTTCTCCTCTTGCCCTCAATCTTTCTCAGAATCAGGGTCTCTTCTAATGAATCAGTTCTTTGCATCAGATGATCAAAGTTTTGGAACTTCAGCTTCAGCATCAAATCCTTCCAGTGAATATTCAGGGTTAATTTCCTTTACAATTGACTGGTTTGATCTCCTTGCAGTCCAAGGGACTCTCAGGAGTCTTCTCCAGCACCACAATTTGAACGCATCAGTTCTTGGGCACTCAGCCTTCTTTATGGTCCAACTCTCACATCCATACATGACTATTGCCAAAACCATAACTTTGACTACCTGGACATTTGTTGTCCAAGTAATGTCTCTGCTTTTTAGTACAGTGTCTAGCTTTGTCACTGATTTACCTACAAGGGGAAAGCATCTTTTTTTTTTTTTTCATGGCTGCAATCATCATTTTTCCTTCTTCTATTTGCCGTGAAGTGATGGGACTGAATGCCATGATCTTAGTTTTTTAATGTTGAGTTTTAAGCCAATTTTATGTAGAAACACAACCAAAAAGATAATATGAATTTAGTTATACATGAACATGTGTATACCTGTGGCAGATTCATGTTGATGTATGGCAAAACCAATATAATATTGTAAAGTAATTAAACTCCAATTAAATTTATATTCAAAAAATTAGTTAAAATACTAAATAATAATAATAATAATAAATACTAAATAATATTATTTAAAAGATATCATTATGGCCCATTAAAAGCTAACAATCCAAGACCAAAGAAACCTCTCTCTCTCCCTCTGAAAGACAACACATTAAAACAACTGTAAAAAATTCCCACAATGAAAAATTATATACCACTTAAGGAAATATAACTCGATTATTCAGTTGTATGTGTCATCTTCTAAATGTTAACCACTTACTTTGCTTCTCGTAATCAAAACACCCCAAAGATTTTCCTTGCGTGGTGGACAAATTTAAATATCTATTTTGCAGAATTGAGTTAAAAAATCAGAATTCATAAAGTATATCCCTGCTAAACCTTAACTGCTAATTTTTGCTTTATAGTAGTATATTCAAAAGCAGAGACATTACTTTGCCGACTAAGGTCCATCTAGTCAAGGCTATGGTTTTTCCAGTGGTCATGTATGGATGTGAGAGTTGGACTGTGAAGAAGGCTGAGCACAGAAGAATTGATGCTTTTGAACTGTGGTATTGGAGAAGACTCTTGAGAGTCCCTTGGACTGCAAGGAGATCCAACCAGTCCATTCTGAAGGAGATCAGCCCTGGGATTTCTTTGGAAGGTATGATGCTAAAGCTGAAACTCCAGTACTTTGGCCACCTCATGCGAAGAGTTGACTCATTGGAAAAGACTCTGATGTTGGGAGGGATTGGGGGCAGGAGGAGAAGGGGATGACAGAGGATGAGATGGCTGGATGGCATCACGGACTTGATGGACGTGAGTCTGAGTGAATTCTGGGAGATGGTGATGGACAGGGAGGCCTGGCGTGCTGTGATTCATGGGGTCACAAAGAGTCGGACACGACTGAGTGACTGAACTGAACTGAACTGAACTGAACAAAGACATCATTAATTGATAATACCTCAAAGGTAACTATGAGGTAACTATGCTGATCTCTAGAATGTTAATTTTACCTTTTATCAAAGATTTTAAAAAGATTTTACAATCACCACATGACTATATTTAAAACACTATAGTTTTAACCAAATAAAAGATATTTTGAAATTGTTTCATTCATGTTGTCTGGAATGGCAACATTTTTTTTTTTTTTAAGCTGAATAGTTTTCCATTGTCTATATGAATGTGTGTGTATATTTGTGTGTGAGAGAGAGAGACTTTGTGTGTTTATACATCACATTTTCTTTCCCAGTTCATCTGTCAATGGATACTTAGTTTGCTTTCATAGCTTTGTTATTCAGAATAGTGCTGCAATAATTATGGGAATAGAGATGTCTCTTTTAGATAGTGATTTTATTTCCCTTGGATTTACCCAGAAGTGGGACTTCTAGATCATACGGATGTTTTATTTTTAGCTTCCCTAGGAGTTTCCATACTGTTTTCCATAATGTTTTTATCAGATGCATTTCATCTGAGTTTCATATCAGATGAGTTTTCATCTGAGTTTCATCAGAACTCACATGAGTTCCCTATGCTGCTGCTGCTGCTGCTGCTTCTAAGTCGCTCCAGTCGTGTCCAACTCTGTGTGACCCCATAGACGGCAGCCCACCACACTCCTCTGTCCCTGGGATTCTCCAGGCAAGAACACTGGAGTGGGTTGCCATTTCCTTCTCCAGAGTTCCCTATGAGTTTTCCATAATGTTTATACTTATGTTTCTACCAATAGTGTCCAAAGTTTCACTTTTCTCAACATTTTTACCATCGTGTTTATCTCTTTTCTTTTTTAGAATAGACTTCCTAACAAATAAGAATTGACACCTCTCTGTGGTTTTGATTTGCATCTGTCTGAGGGTTGGTGCTGTGGAGCACCTGTGCATATACCTGTAGGGTATCGGTATGTCTTCTTTAGAAAAATAAATAGTTGTTTAGGGACTTTGCTCTTTTTTTTTTTTTTAATTTGGCTATTTGGTAGTTTTGCATTTAGGTTGCAAAACTTTGTATATCTGTAGTTTTTCTAGTAATATTACCGTTGTTTCTTGTATTTGGAGGAGTCATTTTTTACAACTGATTTCAGAAAATGTGTCACCTTATTTTAGAAAATCTATTATATACTGGGGGTCAAAAGACAAGATTTTGTGTCCAATGCCTTCCCATTTTATTGAGCTCAGGATTTTTGCTCTTGCTGTTTGTACACCTCCATATCTGCTTAGTCATTATTTGTGCCTATTTTAGAGTTGGTTTTTTGATTAAAGCTGAGTGGGTCCATTTATCAGAAAGATAAATTATTTGCTATGATTTACATTAGCATTCTACTCCAAATCTTTCGTAAATATACTTCATTTTCATTTGTATGATTCTAGCTTTCTCAAAGTCAATATGTGAAACAAGTCAATATTATCTGTGTAATTGACTGATTGCCATTAATTTGAAATATGTGAATTTGAGAACAACCTTTATACATATTCATTAAGATGCCATCCTTCACTCTCAATGATCAAGCTCTAGGCACATCACTAATAGTATATTTGCTGTTTGTTGTTTCTTTGTGGTCATGATGAATTTGGGCTGATCCATTCCATGGTCTTTTGTCTATTTTTTTCCTTTGACTAATGGGCCATATCTGGCATGGCAGGCCTACAGATATTATCCCCTGACTTAATGGAAGATTTTTAAAAAGGCAACAAAGTCTCTAATGCTTTATTTACTAGAATTTAATAAAACACAAATTTATTATGAAACTGTTACCAAATCAAAAATTGAGAATACTCTAGATAACTTTTTAGCCAAAATAAAAATTAATGTATGTAGACATTACTGGCATTCTATGTACAGTAACCATATTATACAAATTAATGTGTAATTGACAATGTCAAATTAAAATGCCAATAAAGTATGCCCTTTACTTATTAAGAAAAAAAATCAGTTTCATAACATTTATGTCACATGTACTGGCTATGAAACACTTGTCTTTCACTTTTCCCCTCTTTTTTGTTTTGTTTTGTTTTTTTTTTAAGTAAGCTGGGACTTAAATTTTCTTTTATCAAGAGAGACATATAAGAGGGGACATATAGTAGGAAAACACAACAGATCTTCCCTTGTGTCTTTGTTATTGGCCCTCCTAGCACAGTAATGTCCCTTTGTCCCTGCAGCCATTCCTTCCAATCGCCTGCTTTATCAGATACTCCCAGAACCAGCTTCAGTCATCTCTACAGCTGGGTAGAACCTGCCTCCAATTTGTGTCTAGGAGGCCATCCTCCTCCAAGAATCTGGATTCTAATGTCGACTTTATTTCTCCAACTAAATGAGTATTGTTCCCTTCCTGCAGTGATTACTACTTTGTTATCTCAATAATTATTTTTTGTTTGTTTGCAACCTTCCAAACATCTTTGTAACCAATCTTCTATAATAGCAGATTGTTTTTTGAAATAGATGATAATGCTTCCAGGTTTTGATTCTTCCAATAGACTTATAAGAGAAACTTAACTTTCCTGGAGATTAGCTAATTTTAGTTGAAAAATAAGTGAAAGTCTTCAATCTATAATCTACCTTTGAAATGTCAATCCAACAGTTAACTCTATTTATACCAATTGCTTTCTTATTTTACTGCGAGACTTTTAAAAGACAAAATATATAAACTTTGAGAGTTTAAATGACTATAGTAGGTATACGCTGGTTTTGGATTTTACTTTGTTTTTGCTCTGATCCGTGAACTTTAGGGAAATTATTCCTCCTCTCCACGAAACATACACAACAAGCCAATTGATTTTGATTTGCCTATCACAGTACCACATTTATCCTAACTGCAGAAGTACTAGTCAAATTTCCTTTCCCAAGAATATTAATTTTGAGTACAGGCTCAGAGGTAATTTGAGTTGAGTGGCAATGTCTAAGAAATAATGTATTCATTTCAACTTTTAGGTTACTGTCCATAGTTTGATTCTTTAACTCTTCCTTCTGTCCAGTAGCTACAAAGTATTTTTTTGTTTGTCTAAGTAAATATTTATTGATTTCTCAATATATGTAATATACAATAGTTCTTTAATTAGACAGTGATGTCTTTTTTACATTAAAAAATATATAGAATGAGAGAATCAGATCTGCTTTAACATTTTCATGCATTGACAAAATTTTGAAGTATCATTTTAATATGAACTTTAGGAATTTATTTGGCACTCTATAACTGTTCAAGTATGGTGTTTATTTAAGAAGTTGATTTAGGTGATATATTTGAAGCTTTTTTAAGGATAGCAAAATATGTGGAGATAAAATTAAAATTATGGCTTTAGTTCTCTTATTTGATTGATACACAGGGCATTTACTGGTGTCTAATTTTATTTACAGTCACTCAACAAATATTTATTGAATTTGTCCCATATGCTCCATGCTCAGCCCTGTAGGGAGTGTTAGGGACGAAGAGTTTAACAGGATTCTGTCATCAAACAGCTTCCATGTTAGTGGGGAAGTTGGGAAACCACAGTAGTACTGTGCAGCTTGATGCCATCCATTATAACAGAATGCACTGGATGCTTCAGAGGCATAGATGAACAGCATCTAATCAGCCTAGGAAGAAGGAAAAAAATTATAAGAGGATGTGATAAGAAAATAAGAGAAAAAAAGAAAAATTAACCCAAATGAAAAGAATTCTGAAACTTTGCTATGTAAAAAAACCAAAGAGTTTATGAAAGAAATATGTGCGATCAGGCAATAAGCAGGATCCATTGATCTTTTTATGGCAAGCTAAACTTTGTTTTTTTGCTTGATATTCTGTTGAAGAATGAAACCATGATTAAATTAATCAAAAGCCCATCTAGATCTTTTTTTTTTTTTTCAGATTGTGGTATGAGGTAAATGACTTATACTACTGCTTCCTTTGATTAAAAAGTATTCGACCATTAAAATTAGCAGTAGTTTAAACATTGTAAATGTATTACTAAATAATCGTTGCCCTGAAATTTTACTGTTGGTGATCCTTTAATATAAATTTATTCTGCAACCAATAATAGTTTTGTATGTATGGAAATCAACTGATAAATAAATGAGATACATATCATTAGAAACGTGAATAATGGTTTATATTTGAAATGTAAGATGTGAATAGTCACAACTCAGTTATGTATAATATGGGATATTTATTCATTTTATTTTATTGAAGCAACTGCTACTAACGTTGCTTTACTGACTCTCATAGCCCTGAGTAGTGAGGGGCTTGTCATTAATAACATACCAGTTTAACCAAATAGTCATTCAAACACTTTTAGTTTAAAACTCTAGTTTAAGTCTAAAGTTTGTAATGGATTTCTTCTCAGTTAAATACTCCTTCCACAGGGACCCATGCCCTCTCAGTACACATTCTGTGTCCTAACCCAATGCATTACCCTAATCATCATTTATTATGTTTAAACCTTTACTGAATGACTTTTAAATTAAGTTCTAATCTACTTCTCTCTCTGTCTCTCTCATCTCTATTAAGTTACTTCTTTCTGTGTCTCATCTCTATCATTCCATCTATATTTATATCTCAGTCTCTTGTATATTTCCTTTGCCAGATAAGTGCTGACTTCATCCAATGTTAGTTTTTAGCAATATGATGGAAGGATTTTTCTTTGTTTTTATGGAGTAGGAGTGAAAAATACTTGTTCATTTTTAACCAAAATCTTGGAGAATGTTTTTCCCCTTGGTCTCTCTTTGGCCTAAATAGTTTAAATTCTATCCAACTGGGAATCAATGGCTAGTAAAGATGATGGATTTAGGCTACCATGATTGCCTTAGGCTAATCATCTAAGGAGATCAGCCCTGGGATTTCTTTGGAAAGAATGATGCTAAAGCTGAAACTCCAGTACTTTGGCCACCTCATGTGAAGAGTTGACTCATTGGCAAAGACTCTGATGCTGGGAGGGATTGAGGGCAGGAGGAGAAGAGGACGACCGAGGATGAGATGCCTGGATGGCATCACTGACTCGATGGACGTGAGTCTGGGTGAACTCTGGGAGTTGGTGATGGACAGGGAGGCCTGGCGTGCTGCGATTCATGGGGTCGCAAAGAGTCGGACACGACTGAGCGACTGAAGTGAACTGAACTGAACTGAATCATCTAAGGGCAAATGGATAGTGGATATCAATCACAGAATCCACTTTAAACAAATAACATTTTATTTAAATGAACCTCTAGTGCTTAGATTTAAAGTAACTATAACTTGATTTTTGCACACTTTTTGCGCATCCCTGGGGCAGGAAGATCCCCTGGAGGAGGGCATGGCAAACCATTATTCTTGCCTGGAGAATCCCATAGATAGAGGAGACTGGTGGGCTACAGTCCCTAGGCTTGCAGGTAGCTGGACTTGACTGAAGTGACACATTAATTACTCACTTAAGGTGTATATATGGATGAATGAATGGATAAATCAATATAGACAAAGAGAGACATAGAGGAGGGAGGAGAAGTGAGAGACTATTTTGATCTGAAAATAAAAGGAATGAATGCTTCGTAAATTTAAAATAACTTAGAAGTTCAGACTAGCTTTGGGACCTAGGGCAAGATACTTACATCCTAATAATAGAAGCCAATTCAAAGAGTTCTTGTGAGAATTGAATGAAATAATTCATTTAGAACCATAATCCATTATCTCACCACCCAGACTTTATTATGGTGTATTATTTGTATGCTTCTGCATTCTCAACTCCCAGACACATATTATGAAAATGCAGTTTCCTTTTATTGTACTAGTTCACAGAGCACATTGTCAGAAAATGTATAAAATGTCATCAATGGTTTGGGACAAATGTGAAAATCCATTGTCTGTTTCAGTTATGGCTGCAATAGCTTCCTCAAATCTATTTTGTATTATTGTTTACTCTTGTCCTCTACCTTTCTTTTCTGTGTTTGTCTTTGTAACATTTCTGTTTTTCTTCTCTTTCAGATTTCAGCAATTCTTTGGCTACCTAAGTCCCCACTTACACAGTATTGGACTTGCAGTGAAAATGCCCTAATCTGACATCATTCCTTTACTTTAGTCCTATTAGCCTTGTAGAAATAATGATAGACTTGTAGATAGATAGGAATTGTATGCATGTTTTGGGGTAGAGAGGTACGTTACCAAATGTTGGTTAATGCAAAATTGAAAGCTTCCTTCAGACATTGACAGAATTAACTGAATCAAACTTTGAGATAGTTATTTGCTAATATGCATAAAAACTATTAATTCAATTAATATGTGGAGAACCGACTCACTGGAAAAGACCATGATGCTGGGAAAGATTGAAGGCAAGAGGAAAAGGGAGCAAGAGTGGATGAGATGGTTGGATGGCATCACTGACTCAACGGACATGACTTTGAGCAGACTTAGGGAGATGGTGAAGGACAGGGAGGCCTGGCATGCTGCAGTTCATGGGGTTACAAAGAGTCCGACATGACTTAACAACTGCACAACAACAATTCAACTAATATTTGAAGTATACCAATGATATGTCAGGGCTTCCCTGGTGGCTCAGTGGCAAAGAATCCGCCTGCCATGCAGGAGACACAAGTTTGATCCCCTGGAGGAGGAAATGGCAACCCACTCTAGGATTTTTGCCTGGGAAATCCCATGGACAGAAAGCCTGGAGGGCTGCAGTCCATGGGGTCGCAGAAGAGTGGGACATGACTGAGAGACTAAGCAACAATAACAGTATGCCAGGAAATGTCATCAGTGTAGTGAAGCGGGTGAAAATATAAGCGATAAAACCCCTACCCTCAACACCTGACACTGTGTTGAGTACATTTTAAACAATGGTAAGTTATTTTAAAACTGAGATTAGTTAAGTATTCAGAAGTGGATGACTTTTCAAACACTTCAGTCTATTTTTCTAGCTATTAACAAGGAAAGAGTAGGCTTTTATGAGCAAGAGTCTGTTAATAACATGTAACCTGAATATAAAAGTGAAACATCTTATTTTTCTGGTCTGTTACCTGTGAAAACTTTAAAGTTAGGCATAAAAATCAATATAAAAGGGGCACAGCAAGCTTGGAGAATAGTGCTAGATATTTGGTAATTCTTAATGATACATGTCAGTCCATCCTAAAGGAGACCAGTCCTGGGTGATCATTGGAAGGACTGATGCTGAGGCTAAAACTCCAATACTTTGGCCACCTCATGCGAAGAGTTGACTCATTGGAAAAGACCCTGATGCTGGGAGGGATTGGGGGCAGGAGGAGACGGGGATGACAGAGGATGAGATGGCTGGATGGCGTCACTGACTCGATGCACATAAGTTTGGGTAAACTGCGGGAGCTGGTGATGGACAGGGAGGCCTGGCATGCTGCGATTCATGGGGTCACAAAGAGTCAGACACAACTGAGCAACTGAACTGAACTGAATGATACATGTACTAATGAAGATTTGATTTTCTCTGTTTCTAGCTTATGATCTCACATATATTTAGACATATTTTATCTGTCTGAAACCGAGGGAAATAATTTTTCCTACAAAAAAATTATCTAATATACATACCATATTAATTCTAACATTTTATAACTTGTGTCAGTAACCAAGTTACATTAATACTACACTTTCAGAATTCAGGTATAAAGTTTAGCTCATGATATCAGTGATAAATAATTCTTCTGGGTAAAAAGGTGAAGCCCCTATAGATTAAGTTAATAAAGCTTCATTATCCAGACCTGCACATTTATTTTACCCTTTTTTCCCCCCTCATACACAAATTCGAAGATGGTGAAGAATATATTTTTGTCTTTAATAAAACCCATGTACATTTCAGAATCTAGAATATTAGTGTCTTAATAGTAGGTGCCACCCTGGGACTCAAATGCCATATTTTATAGCTTAGAAAAGTGAGACATTTTTAACGTTTACAGTTTATTTCTTATTACCTTAAAATAAATGTGGAAAAAAATCCTATTCTACCCATGTACAAATGCTTTCTATAATCTGACAGTTTGGAAAACTGCTTTGTAAAATGAGGTTTTACAATATGCTACTTTCTTTGATTACTTTATGTAATTTTCCAAATATGTTTAGACTTGCACTCGTATTCTAAAGAAGCTGTCACACAAAGATATGCCATGTATAAATCTAAATAATGAACAACTCATGCGGGCAACTTCATAAAACTTTCTTGTTAAAGTTGTGGAATTTCTCTGCCTAATCTCCCCAGATCAGCCCAGCGCTGTTTTCAAATAAGTTATTCTGCAATTAAGATGATAGTACTGTTTAAGTACACTATTGAAATAATTGATAATACATAATAATAAATAGTGGAAATTGATAAGCATGCTCAATTTTCTGCTCTTTAGTAAATATTTTTTACTTCTACTAATAAATAGTTGATCAGAAAGAGGTAACAATGTTGATTGACTTAATTTGCAACTGGTATTTATTCTGCAACACTTGAAGTGATAACATCAATATGATCACAAAACCAATAAATAAAAGAACTAGAGTAGTAAGACTCAACTTCTGGCTTTATAACAATCTGTCAGGATAAAAAACTGAACAAACAAGGCAAATAAACAGAATAAATAATTTTGATTGTCTCCACCAAGTCAATCCCCTCACACTCTGATCCACTGAACATAAAATTAGCAAGTGGAGTATTGAAGAAACTCCTCAGGGAAACGTTGGCATAAAAACATCAAATTGTATACTTTAATTAGACTGTAATTTTTCTTTGAGGGGGAACACTATCATCTTTGCCAAAGAAGGAAGCATTTTTATGCCAAAGTTAATATAACAATCCTGAAATTTGAACTTATCCGTTTAGTGGAAAGCTTGCAGGAAGTGACAGACTCAAACATCTTGCTGCTTAACTTTGATATGTCTATAATATTTGGGCAAAATTCTCATTATTTCTTTTATGAATTTGAAAAAGCACTTATTTATTTTTTATGTTTTGGAAGTTGAAATGTGTTCCTGAATGTGAGAAATCCCTTTTACTTCACCATATGCCATCTTGTCTTTTTGACACTCTGAGCCTAGAAATATCTCGAATGTGCAGACTTCTGATTTCCAACTTATCTGCTGCCAGGAAGGGAAGTGGGTATCTGAAACTCAGCCACAGACCTTGGCAAATTTCAAATTCAGATGAAAACTTTCACTTTAAAATTGTGCTCAAAAGTTAAAAGGGATTTTTATGTCTAATTTGTGTTCTATTCCTCTATTCCTATTGTAGGATTGAGTGAAAATTATTATAGATTGCTTTAAAAGGCTTTTTTCTCCCCCTCCTGGAGAAGTTTTGATAGATTAAGAAGTGGATTAAAATTTCCATCATTTTGCTTTTAAATTTGATAATGTAAAGAGTGAAAAATTCCTGCTAACTGACTAGAAATATTGTTGAAGAAAGCAAATCTTTGGGGACATTTTAATAGTGAGTATCACTAGATTTTTTAAAAGTATTTGAGCAAATGTCTAGTGCATAAAGCATGGCTTATCCATCAATAGCATAAAATATCTATGATGCAGCATTGTCTGTCTCTAAACTCTTTTGTGGTGACTAAAAGATTGCTCTAATTAAAACTCAAAGAAATAAAGTCACATCAAATGTTTCTTTACTAGCAAATCTAGGTTTTTATCATCTTATACATAACATTGTACCACAAAACCAGAAAGTTTATAATTGAATAGAAGCAATGAGATATCTAGATTTCAGATGGAAAAAAAAGATTTAGATAGTTGATACACTCAGGAGATAATTTAAGTCATGTATTATATATGTTTTGACTTGAAAAAGTTTTAAAAGGCAAAAACAAGAAAAAAGCTTTGAATTCAAGAAATGACAGTTCATGATACTCTAAATCCCTCTTGCTAGCATGACATAAATCATAGCTGAATTCACGAAAAAGAAAGAGAAATCTTCATGTGTCAAAAGACAATTATAATTAATAGCTGTTTGGGGTGTGAGAGGGTGCTTGTCTCAGCAATTCGGGGATTGAAAAGACGTAGTTCCCACAGGGAGGCAGAGTACAGCCTTTGTATACAATGGTATGGGAGCTGAGATTAAGACTTCTGACACAAAGCTACACCCTGAAAAGATCACAGTTTCAGTAGAAAGATACTGCCTATCTTTAGAAACCTAAGTATTCTTGTGTCTCTGTGTAATTTCCAGGAGATTGGGGCATGGGGGACTATTTCCTTGAGAATTCATTTTATCTCCTCAACATCAGAGTTCAGATTTGATAATACCTAAGCTAAGGGAAATGCCTTAAGAGAAAGTTATCCCTCTTACTATATTAGGACCAATAATATATCTGATTTCTTGGCCAAAAAACAAACATAAAACCATTTTGGAAGCACATCTATACAAAATATCAATGGATGACACTAAATTAAATGTATCAATAATGAATGTAAATAGAGGAAAAAAATGCCAATTAGAAAGGAGACAATTTTTATATGGATAGCAAACAAAATCTGTCGATACCCGAAGTCATAAAAAAGGTATAGGTATTCTTAGTTGCTCAGTCATGTCTGACTCTTTGTGACCCCATTTACTGTGAAAGTGAAGTCGCTCAGTCGTGTCCGACTCTTTGTGACCCCATGGACTGCAGCCCACCAGGCTCCTCTGTCCATGGGATTTTCCAGGCAAGAGTACTGGAGTGGGGTGCCTAGCCCACCAAAATCCTCTGCCGGTTGAAATTTTCCCCACAAGGATACTGGAGTGGGTTGCCGTTTTCTACTCCAAAGAATGTTCCCAAATGGAGATCAAACCCTTGTCTCTTCCATCGCCTGTACTGGAAGGTAGATTATATAACTCTGAGCCGCATGAGAAGAGCTAGAGAGAAAAAGATAGTATGCCTATAATAAAATCCCACAAAGTAACCTTTAAGTGAGAATATGTTATTAGGAATAAAAATGGTTTCTCTCTAATAATTTAATGAGATAATGAGAATGTGTGTATGCCAAAAAGCATAAATCTCAAAAATAAACAAATATAATACTCTGCTAATTAAAACACTACCAACAGTTTTGTTGCTTTTTCTTTTTAAGATAAGATGCTCAATACAGATCAAGAGAATTTTGAAAAAAGTCAAAAAATAAATGAGTGTGTATTATGAGATATCAAGGCTCACAATTCTATAATAATTAAGACAATGAGATATTTAGTTAGGACCAGAAGGGAACAAAATGAGATCAAGAAACAAGTTCCAGCATATACAATTATTTAATCTATGATAGCAATGGCATTTCAAATCAGTTAGGAAAAATCAATCTAATTTAATAATGGTTCTGAGATAATTAGAAAATACATTATTAAAATTTATCTTTTAATCACACTGTTTTATTTAAAATGCCACAAATATTTTATTCATATATATAAATGGGAGATAATCTAATAACTATAAGAAAAAATCAAATTGCTTTATCATTATCTTAAAAAGGAAAAAGTTTCCTAAGTATAAAAGCAAAATATCAAAGCTATAAAAGCTTTTATATAAAAATTAAAATAGAAAAACTGTTACTCATATCATAAACAATATTTAGTTGTAAGACACTATAAAATAAAAAATATATATACTGTAAACTTAACCACTTAAATTTATAAGCAATTTGATCTCTTGTTCCTCTGCCTTTTCTAAAACCAGCTTGAACAACTGAAAGTTTGCGGTTCACACATTGCTAAAGCCTGGCTTGTAGAATTTTGAGCATTACTTTACTAGCGTGTGAAATGAGTGCAATTGTGTAGTAGTTTGAGCATTGTTTGGCATTGCCTTTCTTTGGGATAGGAATGAAATCTGACCTTTTCCAGTCCGGTGGCCACTGCTGAGTTTTCCAAATTTGCTGGCATATTGAGTGTAGCACTTTCACAGCATCTTCCATGATTTGAAATAGCTCAACTGGAATTTCATCACCTCCACTAGCTTTGTTCATAGTGATTCTTCCTAAGGCCCACTTGACTTCACATTCCAGGAGGTCTGGCTCTAGGTGAGAGATCACACCATCTTGATTATCTGGGTTGTGAAGATCTTTTTTGTACAGTATTAGAAAAGGCAGAGGAACAAGAGATCAAATTGCCAACATCTGCTGGATCATCGAAAAAGCAAGAGAGTTCCAGAAAAACATCTATTTCTGCTTTATTGACTATGCCAAAGCCTTTGTGTGGATCACAATAAACTGGAAAATTCTGAAAGAGATGGGCATACCAGACCACCTGACCTGCATCTTGAGAAACCCGTATGCAGGTCAGGAAGCAACAGTTAGAACTGGACATGGAACAGCAGACTGGTTACAAATAGGAAAAGGAGTACATTGAGGGTGTATATTGTCACCTTGCTTATTTAACTTATATGCAGAGTACATCATGAGAAACGCTGGGCTGGAGGAAGCACAAGCTGGAATCAAGGTTGCTGGGAGAAATATCAATAACCTCACATATGCAGATGACACCACCCTTATGGCAGAAAGTGAGGAGAACTAAAGATTCTCGTGATGAAAGCGAAAGAGGAGAGTGAAACAGTTGGCTTAAAGCTCAACATTCAGAAAACGAAGATCATGGCATCTGGTCCCATCACTTCATGGGAATTAGATGGGGAAATAGTGGAAACGGTGGCTGACTTTATTTTTCTGGGCTCCAAAATCACTGCAGATGGTGACTGCAGCCATGAAATTAAAAGACACTTATTCCTTGGAAGGATCATGACCAACCTAGACAACATATTAAAAAGCAGAGACATTACTTTGTCAACAAAAGTCCATCTAGTCAAGAATATGACTTTTCCAGTGGTCATGTATGGATGTGAGAGTTGGACTATAAAGAAAGCTGAGTGCTGAACAATTGATGCTTTTGAACTGTGGTGTTGGAGAAGACTCTTGAGAGTCTCTTGGATTGCAAGGAGATCCAACCAGTCCATCCTAAAGGAGACCAGTCCTGGGTGTTCATTGGAAGGACTGATGTTGAAGCTGAAACTCCAATACTTTGCCCACCTGATGGGAAGAGCTGACTCATTTGAAAAGACCCTGATACTGGGAAAGATTGAGGGCAGGATGAGAAGGGGACAACAGAGGATGAGATGGTTGGATGGCATCACCAACTCAATATATATGGGTTTGGGTGGGCTATGGGAGATGGTGATGGACAGGGAGGCCTGGCATGCTGTGGTACATGGGGTCACAAAGAGTCAGACATGTCTGAGTGACTGAATTGAAATGAAATACTGGTTAAACAAAAATAATAGACAAAATGACATCTTGTCATTATATTCATATATATGAATAGGTATAATTGCATTGCAAACAATAAATAACATAATAAATGGGTCCCCTGAGGTGTGGGTCAGTAGTGGCCTGCTGCAGGGTTGGGGGCACTGAGTAGAACAATACATGCAGGGGATCATTTGAAGGAGGTCACCATTATTTTCATTACCTCCCTGATAGTTTGGCCCCAGGTAAACAGCAGGGAGGGAACACAGTTCCACCCATCAACAGAAAATTGGATTAAAGATTTACTGAGCATGGCCCTACCCATCAGAACAAGATCTAGTTTCCCCATTAGTCAGTCTCTCCCATCAGGAAGCTCCATAAGCCTCTTATTCTTCTCCATCAGAGGGCAGACAGACTGAAAACCACAATCACAGAAAACTAACCAATCCGATCACGTGGCCCACAGCCTTTTCCAACTAAATGAAACTATGAGTCATGCCCTATAGGGCCACCCACAACAGGCGAGTCACAGTGGAGATCTCTGACAGAACGTGGTCCACTTGGAGAATGGAAGGGCAAGCCACTTCAGTTTTCTTGCCTTGAGAACCACATGAACAGTATGAAAAGGCAAAAACATAGGACACTGAAAGTTGAACTCCCCAGGTCAGTAGGTCCCCAATATGCAACTGGAGATCAGTGGAGAAATAACTAGAAAGAATGAAGTGACGGAGCAAAAGCAAAAACAACACTCAGCTGTGGCTATGACTAGTAATGGAAGCAAGGTCCAATGCTATAAACAGCAATATTACATATGAACCTGGAATGTTAGATCCATGAATCCAGGCAAATTGGAAGTGGTCAAACAGGAGACGGCAAGAGTGATCATTGACATTTTAGGAATCAGCGGAATAAAATGGACTGGAATGGGTGGATTTAACTCAGATTACCATTATATCTATTACTATGGGCAAGAATTCCTTAGAAGAAATGGAGTAGCCATCACAGTCAACAAAAGAGTCTAAGATGCAGTATTTGGATGTAATCTCAAAAACAACATAATGATCTCTGTTTATTTCCAAGGCAAACCATTCAATATCACAATAATCCAACTCTATGCCCTGACCAGTAATGTGGAATAAGCTGAAGTTAAATGGTTCTATGAGGATCTGCAAGATCTTTTAGAACTAACACCCAAAAAAGATGTCCTTTTCATTATAGGGGACTGGAATGCAAAAATAGGAAGTCAAGAAACACCTGGAGTAACAGGCAAATTTGGCCTTGGTGTACAGAATGAAGCATGGCAAAGGCTAATAGAGTTTTGCCAAGAGAATGCACTGGTCACAGCAAACACCCTCTTCCAACAACACAAGAGAAGACTCTACACATGGACAGCACCAGGTTGTCAACACCAAAATCAGATTGATTATATTCTTTGCAGCCAAAGATGGAGAAGCTCTATACAGTCAACCAAAACAAGACCAGGAGCTGACTGTGGCTCAGATCATGAACTCCTTATTACCAAATTCAGACTCAAATTGAAGAAAGAAGGGAAAACCACTAGACCACTCATGTATGACCTAAATAAAATCCCTTATGATTATACAGTGGAAGTGAGAAATAGATTTAAGGGACTAGATCTAATAAACAAAGTGCCTGATGAACTATGGACAGAGGTTCGTGATGTTGTAGAGGAGACAAGGATCAAGACCATCCGAAAGAAAAAGAAATGAAAAAAAGCAAAATGGCTGTCTGAGGAGGCCTTAAAAATAGCTGTGAAAAGAAGACAGGCAAAAAGCAAAGGAGAAAAGGAAAGATATACCCATTTGATGCAAGGTTCCAAAGAATAACAAAGAGAGATAAAAAAGCCTCCCTCAGTCATCAGTGCAAAAGAAGAGAGAAAAATAATAGAATGGGAAAGACTAGAGATCTCTTCAAGAAAATTAGAGGTACAAAGGGAACATTTCATGCAAAGATGGGCTCAATAAAGCACAGAAATGGTATGGAGCTAACAGAAGCAGAAGATATTAAGAAGAGGTGGCAAGGATACACAGAAGAACTGTATAAAACAGATCTTCATGACCCATATAATCATGATGATGTGATCACTCACCTAGAGCCAGACATCCTGGAATATGAAGTCAAGTGGGCCTTAGAAAGCATCACTGAGAACAAAGCTAGTGGAGGTGATGGAATTCCAGTTGAGCTATTTCAAATCCTGAAAGATGATGCTGTGAAAGTGCTGCACTTGATATGCCAGCAAATTTGGTGTGGCCACAGGACTGGAAACGGTCAGTTTTCATTCCTATCCTGAAGAAAGGCAATGCCAAATAATGCTCAAACCACCACACAGTTGCATTCATCTCACACACTAGTAAAGTAATGCTCAAAATTCTCCAAGCCAGGCTTCTATGGTACATGAACCATGAACTTCCAGATGTTCAAGCTGGTTTTTGAAAAGGCAGAGGAACCAGAGATCAAACTGCCAACATCCTCTGGATCATGGAAAAAGCAGGAGAGTTCCAGAAAAACATCTATTTCTGCTCTATTGACTGTGGCAAAGCCTTTGACTGTGTGGATCGCAAGAAACTGTGGAAAATTCTGAAAGAGATGGGAATACCAGACCACCTGACCTGCCTCTTGAGAAATCTGTATGCCTGTCAGGAAACAACAGTTAGAACTGAACATGGAACAACAGGCTGGTTCCAAATAAGAAAAGGAGTACGTCAAGGATGTATATTGTCACCCTGCTTATTTAACTTCTATGCAGAGTACATCATGAGAAACGCTGGGCTGGAGGAAGCACAAGCTGGAATCAAGATTGCTGGGGAAAATATCAATAACTTCAAATATGCAGATGACACTACCTTTATGGCAGAAAGTGAAGAGGAACTAAAGAGCCTCTTGATGAAAGTGAAAGAGGAGAGTGAAAAATTTGGTTAAAGCTCAACATTTAGAAAATGAAGATCATCACATCTGGTCCCATCATTTCATAGCAAATAGATGGGGAAACAGTAGAAGCAGTGACAGACTTTAATTTTTTGGGCTCCAAAGTCATTGCAGATGGTGACTGCAAGCCTTGAAATTAAAAGACACTTGCTCCTTGGAAGAAAGGTTATGACCAACCTGTACAGCATATTAAAAAGCAGAGACATTACTTTGACAAAAAAGGTCAGACTAGCTAAGGCTATACTTTTTCCAGTGGTCATGTATGGATGTAAGAGTTGGACTATAAAGCAAGCTGAGCACCGAAGAATTGATGCTTTTGAAGTGTGGTATTAGAGAAGACTCTTGAGAGTCCCTTAGACTGCAAGAAGATCCAACCAATCCATCCTAAAGGAAATCAGTCCTGAATATTCATTGGAAGGAGTGATGTTGAAGGTGAAACTCCAATATTTTGGCCACCTGATACGAAAAGCTGATTCATTTGAAAAGACCCTGTTGCTGGGAAAGATTGAAGGTGGGAGTAGAAGGGGACAACAGAGGATGAGATGGTTGGATGACATCATCAACTCAATGGACCTGAGTTTAAGTAAACTCTAGGAGTTGGTGATGGACAGGGAGGCCTGGCATGCTGCAGTCCATGTTGTCGCAAAGAAGTGGACACGACTGAGACTGAGCTGATAGCTCAGTTGATAAAGTATCTGTCTGTAATGAGGGAGAAACCAGTTCAGTTCCTGGGTAGGAAAGATCTGCAGGGTAAGGGATAGGCTACCCACTCCAGTATTCTTGGACTTCCCTTGTGGCTCAGCTGATAAAGAATCTGCCTGAATTGCAGGAGAGCTGAGTTCAACCCCTGGGTTGGGAAGATTCCCTGGAGAAGCAAAAGGCTACTCATGCCAGTATTCTGGCCCAGAGAATTCTGTGGGGTTGCAAAGAGTTGGACAGACTGAGTGACTTTCACTTTTTTTTGCTCATATAATAAATTCGGTGACAAGGAGATACTATTTTATCCCATGGTACTGGCAAATAATTAAAAATGAACTTTTTTCATTGTTGGTATGTTATGAAGAAAGATACTCTCAAATGCTTGAATTTTGGACGGTGATTTCATCAAAATTAAAATATTCCCATTAACTGACCCACGCACCCATTTAAGTACTGGATATAGGAGAAGCATCATTAGTAAAAATGAAAATGACCTAAACATTAATGAAAGAACTTGCCAATGACCTCTAAATGGCACATATTCAAATTTGTTTTTCAGAGAGGCACATATGTCCTATTTAAGAATATTTATTTACTCCATGGCAAAAATCCTTTTATAATGCATACATATACCAAAGCATTGTTATGTACTTTGCATATCTTACAGTTGCATTTGACAGTTGTATATCAACAAAGCTGAAAAAATAAAAAAATACATGAAGCAAGTAAAAAATAGTATTTTATTTACAAATGATTGAAATAATTTTTAGCTAACTTAGGCAAATAAAGGGGGATATTTCTAAGAAAACAAGCTAGCAGTCCATTTACAGAAGTCCAATGTAGGCTCATCAAGTGAAAGTGTGAAAGGGTTAGTTGCTCAGTTATGTCCAACTTTTTGCAACCCCATGAACTGTAGCCTGCCAGGTTCCTCTATCCATGGAATTATCCAGGCAAGAATACTGGAGTTGGTTGCCATTTCCTTCTCCAGGGGATCTTCCCAACCCAGGGATTAAACCCTGATCTTCTACATTGCAGGCAGATTCTTTACTGTCTGAGTTACCAGAGAAATCAAGCTAGCTTCATCAAGCATAGGACCAAAAAATGGAAAAACACTGAACACAAAGTTACGTTTTAACTTATTATCTCCTTGCTTTTCTATACATTCTGGATTACAAATCAGCTTTTTTCTATTCTTGTGGTTGTTCAGTTGTTCAGTCACGTCCAACTCTTTGTGACTGTGACCCTTTCCACTGAGTACACCAGGCTTCTCCGTCCTTCATTGTCTCCCAGGGTTTGCTCAAAGTCATATCCATTGAGTCAATGATGCCATCCGACCATCTCATACTCTGTTGCTCCCTTCTCCTTCTGCCCACAGTCTTTCCAACCATCAGGGTCTTTTCCAGTGAGTTGACTCTTCATATTCTTTAGTCTACATAAAGAATATAGTTTCTGGATGTACTTGTTGCATTTTTAAACACCTACAAGAATTGAATTGCTATCCCAATTGAAAATTCCAAGAAATTAGAATTGACATAGTTTAGGCCAGATGTCTACTGCGGATCCTTATAAAGATTCAATGCTTTTAGGTTTTACTCCTGGAAGCAGAAGGAGCCATTCCAAAGGGGAGGTGGGTGTCATATGATTTTTGCCTCAACTTCAAAAATGCTTAAAAGAATGTGTGTGTATATAGAACTGGAAAAAAAAAAATTTACTCCTGAGATAGTTCCTATGATAAATCAGGGGTGCTTAAGAAGAAAAGTAAAATTTTGAAGTAGACATTGAAAAATTAGAAAGAAGATTTAATATGTGAAAGATTTGCTCATTATGATTCAGTTTGAGGGAGCTTTGAGAGCAGATTTTACATGACGGAGGGGCTATGTTTTACTATTTTTACCATCAAGCTTGTTGTAAAGTTTGCCAATGAAGATGGTAGAGTTGATGCAATGTGGAGGACTGACTGAAGATTTGGAAAAAGGAAGTAAATGTGGGAAAAATGAATCTAAGATTACTTTATCAAAAAAAAGCTCAGTTCAGTAGAAAAAATAAATAAGACCCAGGTTATGTAGCAAGTAAAAGTCAGAGTTAGGGGACTGGATGTTTTAATGAGGTCAAAGTGCAAGTGTTAAGAGTTATAGGATTGACTATCCTGGAAAGTCAAGAGGTGATAGAATGTTGGAAATAGAATTTAAGATTTCAAAGTGGAATTTTCCCATTGGTGTCAAGGTTCATGGTAACCTTGGCAGGCATTATTGAAATACACTGATTTTAAAATTCAGAGGAATCAAGAAAGTCAGTGAACTTTGTTGCCAGACTTTAGCTTTTTGTATGAATTTGGACATTGAGCTTGCTCACAATAGATTTTGCCTGTCTATAGTCTAAGTGCTTTTAAAGCTAAGACTGAGTGTAAAAGATCTGATTCTGGAGCCTCATTCTTTAAACTTTGACTCTCTATAATCTGTCATTTATATCCTTTGACCAGACTAATATAATCAAGCTGAACAACTGACAACTGGATCAATAATCTTTCTGATAATTAAATAGTCTGAAACTATAAAAATAATGACATTTATGAAGCCTGGTTGAGAGCAGAAAGATTGAGGCTAGTATAAAGCATTATTTAAGAACATCCCTAACAAACTTTATCAAAATAATTTTAAATTTTTAGAAAAGAGCTAGTCTCTATTTTTACCTATTAACTCTGAAATCTTTAGTACACATACCAATTCATACATATGATTTACTTTCCCTGTGGTCAAACCAAGGGCATTACTTTTAACTCTTATGTATAATCTTATTTTATACAAGTTAAAAATAGCTCTATATTAAAAAAAGAGAGAGAAACAGTGTCATAAAGTAAGTTCTATGCTGTGCTTAACCATTAGTGAAGAAGGAACACACTGAAGCTTTACTATAAGTGGTCCCCTGGTGTCCATTCTGGGTTACTCTATTGTACAGGAGAAAGGAATAGTTTTTCTATGTTTCTAGTTATAACTCCTCTTAGGCAGCGTTAGAAGAGCTACCAAATTCTCTAACAGTCAGTGTTTTAAGGACAGTTAGTGCATTGGAATATTCTAGTGAACTTTTTAACCAGCATTTAGATAACTGTCAAATCCCTGTGAAATAATTGTATGCTCCTTATACTTCTTTTTCAGTATGTATACACTGTAGTTTGCTGTAATGTAATTGTTCATCGACTTCCTTTTTACCATAAGATAATGAAACCAGTCTCCCTGATCCTGCCCTTTTCCATTTATTTAACATGAACCATTTTACTGTTCTTGACAGAATATTCATTCTGCTTTTTTCTTCTCTCAAAAGAGTCCCACTTTGCGCACTGAAATTATATGAGCACCCTAGTCATTCATATGTATTTATTCCTACTTTCTTGCCCTGTTAGACGCGATCTCACCTTTAAACCCAATCACTTCCTCCTTACTTTGGCTTATGTTTTGGTTACATCAACCACATAGGAAAATAACATCAACAACTGGCTTAAAATGACACTATTTCTTTTCTTAAATAATTCTATGGGTTAGCCCTCCATTCTTTTGTGTCAGGTCATGTTGATTAGGGCAATGGGATAACTGGAAGGTCCAAATGACTTTGTTCATGTGGTTGGCATTGGTGCTGGCTTTTAGGAAGGAGCTCAGCCAGGGCTGCTGTTGGGGCCCTCAGTTTTCATTGGACTCAAAACCAGGAGGAATAGACTTCAGTTCTAAGAAGGGAAGTCATATTAAGAAAGAGCACATGGGATGGGAAGGAAATGGTTCTGTTAGTCTTTGGGAATATTCTTTACCAGGACCAGCTTAATCACGGTGGCAAGCAGAATTCCAAAATCATCCTAAACATTCTGGATGCAGTGTAAACATTCTCTTTATAATCCCCTCTCCTTTACTATTTCCCTGGTGGCTCAGTGGTAAAGAATCTGCCTGCCAACACAGGAAACAGGTTCAATACCTGGGATGGGAAGATCCCCTGGAAAAGGAAATGGCAACCCATTCCAGTATTCTTGCCTGGACGAGCCCATGGAGAGGAGCCTGGCTGGCTACAGTCCATAGGGTTGCAAAGAGGTGAACACAAGTTAGCAACTGAGCTGGCACATGCATGCATTCCTTGAGTGTAAATGGGAATAAGATGTTACTGTCACTTCAATCATTAGGTTGCATTATAAGGCAGAGGAAATACGATAGTTACTCCTGTGATTCTGTTGTTGAAACTGCCTGGAGATTTTCCTGCTGAATTTTAGCACCTGATGGCAGGAGTTAGTAGCCAAAGTGACTCCAAGTTGAAGCTCAGGAACAAAACAGGGACCTCAGTACTACTAAAGAAAGAATTGAATTCTGCCTCAATTCAGTTCAGTTCAGTCCCTCAGTCATGTCTGACTTTGCAACCCCATGGACTGCAGCACACTAGGCTTCCCTGTCCATCATCAACTCGAGAGTTTACTCAAACCCATGTCCATTGAGTTAGGGATGCCATCCATTGTATCTCATCCTCTTCTCCTTCCACCTTCAATCTTTCCCAGCATTACGGTCCTTTCCAAAGAGTCAGTTCTTCTCATCACCTAGCCAAAGTATTGGAATTTCAGCTTCAGCATCAGTCCCTCCAGTGAACACCCAAGAATGATGTCCTTTAGGATGGGCTGGTTGGATCTCCTTGCTGTCCAAGGGACTCTCAAGAGTCTTCTCCAACACCACAGTTCAAAAGCATCAATTCTTCAGCCCTCAGCTTTCTTCATAGTCCAACTCTCACATCCATACATGAATACTGGAAAAACCATATCTTTGACTAGATGGGCCTTTGTTGGCAAAATAATGTCTCTGCTTATTAATGTGCTGTGTAGTTTGGTCATAACTTTCCTTCCAAGGACCAAGTGTCTTTTAATTTCATGGCTGCAGTCACCATCTGCAGTGATTTTGGAGCCCAAAATATAAAGTCTGTCACTGTTTCCATTGCTTCCCCATCTATTTGCCATGAAGTGATGGGACAAAATGCCATGATCTTCGTTTTTTGGATGTTGAGTGTTAAGCCAACATTTTCACTCTGCTCTTTCACTTTCATCATGAGGATCTTTAGTTCCTCTTAACTTTCTGCCATAAGGGTGGTGTCATCTGCATATCTGAGGTTATTGATATTTCTCCCAGCAATCTTGATTCCAGCATGTGCTTCCTCCAGCCCAGCATTTCTCATGATGTACTCCACATATAAGTTAAATAAGCAGAGTGACAATATACAACTTTGATGTATACCTTTCCCAATTTAGAACCAGTCTGTTGTTCCATGTTGAGTTCTAAGTGTCATTTCCTGATCTGCATGCAGATTTCTCAAGAAACAGGTCAGGTAATCTGATATTCCAATCTCTTTCAGAATTTTTCACAGTTTGTTGTGATCCATAAGTCAAAGGCTTTGGCATGGTCAATAAAGAAGAAGTAGATGTTTTTCTACTCTGTTGCTCTTTTGATGACCCAACAGATGTTGGCAATTTGATCTCTGGTTCCTCTGCCTTTTCTAAATCCAGCTTGAACATCTAGAAGTTCACGGTTCACATACTATTGAAGACTGGCTTGGAGAATTTTGAGCATTACTGTACTAGCATGTGAAATGACTACAATTGTGCAGTAGTTTGAATCTTCTTTGGCCTGCCTTTCTTTAGCATTGGAATGAAAACTAAGCTTTTCCAGTCCTGTGGCCACTGCTGAATTTTCCAATTTTGCTGGTATATTGAGTGCAACACTTCCACAGCATCATCCTTTAGGATTTGAAATAGTTCAACTGGAATTCCATCACCTCTACTAGCTTTGTTCATAGTGAATTCTGCCTACAACCTGTATAAACTTGGAAAATATCCTGAGCCTCAGATGAGCTGGTAACCTTGACCAACGCCTTAGTTTCAGCCAGGTAGGACCTTGAGACCAGGACCCAGGGAAACATTTGACCCAGTGTAACTATGAGATAGAAAATTTGTATTGTTTTTATACTGCTAAATTTGTGGTTAGTTGTTATATGGCAGTGAAAATTTATACAAAAAATTGTCTTAGCCTGCTTATGCTTCTTTAATAAAATATCATAGACTAGGTGCTTCATAACAGAGTTAATTTCATACAGTTCTGGTGGCTAGATGTCCAAGGAATTCAAAGTGCCAGCATGATCAGTTTCTAAGATGTTTCACTTCCTGGCTTGTAGGTGGCTACCATCTTGGCATGTTCTCACGTGGTAGGGGAAATAAAAACATGTCATCTAGTGTCTCTTCTTATAAGAGCAATGATCTTACCCTGAGACCCTTACCCTTATGACCTCATCTAATGCTAATTCTACTCCAAAGATCTCATTTTTCAAATATAACATTTGGAAACATCTAATTTGCAAATATCACATTCATTCAACATAGGAATTTGGGGAAAGAGGGCATCATTTAATCCACATCAGTAAGGGAAAAGAAATGGTTGATTTCCTTATTCTGCACAAACCGCTGCTGTTTTCAGCCTAGGCAGGTGTCTGTAATTCTCCAGTTTGCTCTCATCTGGAGTCAGATAGACCTAAATGCTAATAATCATTACAGCTCTGCCACATAGTCATTTATTTATCTTCTTTAAATTTATGTCCCTCATCTGTAAATGGAGAAGGCAATGGCAACCCACTGCAGTGTTCTTGCCTGGAAAACCCCTGGGACGGGGGAGCCTGGTGGGCTACTGTCTATGGGGTCACACATAGTCGGACATGACAGAAGCGACTTAGCTGCAGCAGCAGCATCTGTAAAATAGAGGTAATTGTCTTTTCAAAGTTGTTAAGAAGGTAAAGTCCCCACTGGTGCTTGGCACACAAAAGAAATTCAAGTAGTGAATGTCATCATTAGCATTTTCTGTGTCACCCCACTCTTTGAGCATCAATTGTTCCAATCTTTTCCATTGCTGTAGAACTTACTCTTACTAAGACTTCCAAAAGTTCAATCTTATTTTGACTAATATGCAATTATTTATAAAAACACTTGATTTTCTTCCTATATTATGCTCTGGCAAAGAACTAAACTTGCTTAAGTGATGTAAATTGATGCTGAATTTGTTTTTGTTGATACCCTGATAGCTTTATGTAGTTGATCTACTACATGATGTCTGTTTCAAACACATCCTTTGGTTTTATTCCTTCTGCCCATTCATTATCCACAATCCTATCCATCACTGTAGAAAACAATCTCTCATCCTTTAGAAGTGATGATAACTAAGGAAAATATGATTTTTCCACATTAATATATACAGTAACAACAAGTAATTATATAATAAACTTCCCTTTTTATAAAGAGGAAATAGCATAACTCCTCTAAGGAACATGAAGTATTCTGAGGTTTGATCTTACCTAAAGGCATATCCCGTTGTGAGAGCAATAAGTAGCAATACTCAATGCCTAAATAAGTTTTTCCCCTTATTAGCCAAACTTACCCTTAAAAATCAGCCTTTAAGTTTTGGTGAAAATGTGTTCTTGTGTGAAGAAATCCAGATATACCAAATACATGGAAGTTAGACACAATAAGGGGGCTTCCTATGCAGTGCTAGTGGTAAAGAACACACCTACCAGTTCAGGAGACATAAAGAGAGGTGGTTTGGATCCCTGTGTCAGGAAGTTCCCCTGGATAAGATTCTTGTTCACAGTAAGATGTTTTCAAATTGAAAAGAAAAAATAAATGAGTAATCATTATAGGGATCGAGCCCATCCCCAGGAAGAAGAAATGCAAAAAAGCAAAATGGCTGTCTGAGGAGGCCTTACAAATTGCTGTGAAAAGGAAAGAAGTGAAAAGCAAAGGAGAAAATGAAAGATATACCCATTGGAATGCAGAGTTCCAAAGAACAGCAAGGAGAGATAAGAAAGCCATTCTCAGTGATCAATGCAAAGAAATAGAGGAAAACAATAGAATGGGAAAGACTAGAGATCTCTTCAAGAAAATTAGACATAACAAGGGAATATTTCATGCAAAGATGGGCTCAATAAAGGATAGAAATGGAAGTAGAAGATATTAAGAAGAGGTGGCAAGAATACACACAAGAACTGTACAAAAAAGTTCTTCATGACCCAGTTAATCATGATGGTGTGGTCACTCACCTAGAGCCAGACATCCTGAAATGTGAAGTCAAGTGGGCCTTAGGAAGCATCACTATGAACAAAGCTAGTGGAGGTGATGGAATTCCAGTTGACTTATTTCAAATCCTGAAAGATGATGCTGTGAACATGCTGCACTCAATATGCCAGCAAATTTGGAAAACTCAGCAGTGGCCACAGGACTGGAAAAGGTCAGTTTTCATTCCAATCCCAAAAAGACAGTGCCAAAGAATGCTCAAACTACTGCACAATTGCACTCATCTCACATGCTAGCAAAGCAATGCTCAAAATTCTCCGAGCCAGGCTTCAACAATACGTGAACCGTGAACTTCCAGATGTCCAGGCTGGTTTTAGAAAAGGCAGAGGAACCAGAGATCAAATTACTAACATCCACTGGATCATCACAAAAGCAAGAGAGTTCCAGAAAAACATCTATTTCTGCTTTATTGACTATGGCAAAGCCTTGACTGTGTGGATCACAATAAACTGTGGAAAATTCTGAAAGAGATGGGAATACCAGACCACCTGACCTGCCTCTTGAGAAACCTGTGTGCAGGTCAGGAAGGAACAGTTAGAACTGGACATGGAGCAACAGACTGGTTCCAAATAGGAAAAGGAGTACATCAAGACTGTATATTGTCACCCTGCTTATTTAACTTTTATGCAGAGTACATCATGAGAAAAGCTGGACTGGAGGAAGCACAAGCTGGAATCA
Source organism: Capricornis sumatraensis (assembly GCF_032405125.1). NCBI lineage: Eukaryota > Metazoa > Chordata > Mammalia > Artiodactyla > Bovidae > Capricornis > Capricornis sumatraensis. The sequence goes on along the minus strand of NC_091081.1, from coordinate 42,337,950 downwards.
AGATTGCTGGGAGAAATATCAGTACTTCAGATATGCAGATAATACTACCCTCATGTCAGAAAGTGAAGAAGAACTAAAGATTCTCGTGATGAAAGTAAAAGAGGAGAGTGAAAAATTGGCTTAAAGCTCAACATTCAGAAAACGAAGATCATGGCACCCAGTCCCACCACTTCATGGGAAATAGATAGGGAACAGTGGAAACAGTGAGAGACTTTATTTGGGGGGCTCCAAAATCATTACCGATGGTGATTGCAGCCATGAAATTAAAAGATGCTTACTCCTTGGAAGGAAAGTTATGACCAATCTAGAGATCATATTCAAAAGCAGAGACATTACTTTGCCAACAAAGGTCTCTATAGTCAAGGCTATGGTTTTTCCAATATTCACGTATGGATATGAGAGACTATAAAGAAGGCTGAGTGCCGAAGAATTTTTGCTTTTGAACTGCGGTGTTGGAGAAGACTCTTGAGAGTCCCTTAGACTGCAAGGATATCCACACAGTCCATCCTAAAGGAGATCAGTCCTGGGTATTCATTGGAAGGACTGATTCGATACTGAAATTCCAACACTTTGGCCACCTGATGCAAAGATTTGACTCATTTGAAAAGACCCTGATCCTGAGAATGATTAAAAGGAGGAGGAGAAGGGGACGATAGAGGATGGGATGGTTGGCTGGCATCAACGACTCAATGGACGTGAGTTTGGGTAGGCTCCGGGAGTTGGTGATGGACAGGAAGGCCTGGCATGCTGCGAAGGCCTGGCATGCTGCAGCTCATGGGGTCACAAAAAGTTGGACATGACTGAGTGAGTGAACTGAACTGAACTGATTACATAAAAAGACAACAAGTATGACTCAGATTACAAACAAATAACAAATTGGCTTCCTTTAACAATAAATTTTCTGTGATTTAATTACATAAAGTAACTACTCCCAGAACAAAGAAGCAAATTGATTTTTAAAGGCCAATATTATTCCTTTGTAGCTTTATCTTACAGATACTATAAAGTATATAAGATTGATGAAGTCTGCTAATATTAATGATGGAGAAATTTAAAAAATACATTGTTATTCGCCAAATAACAGAAAACTAAATATGAGCAAATTAATTGGAGCTCTATTTGAGAGAGCACTTAAGATTTATAAAATCTGAAACAACTTTAATGATCTTTTCTTACTATGAGAAATACCAGTGAAAATAGAAATTTTAGCTAAACTTCATCAAGGTTTTATACTGTGAAATATTAGCAAATTCAGTAAGTTCAGTAAATTAAAGTCATCTTTATCTGAAGATTTGTTTCTCTGCCAGGTTTATTAATATGCAGTCCTTTGTGTGTACTGAAAAATAGCTGGACCTGATTTCTCTGGTGTGGAAACTGAATATCCATGAATATTCTCTCACCTGTTTTCAGACTTTAAGTACATGTGCTTCAGAGAACAAGGAGGAGGGAGAATTTGATCAGTTTCTTTTCGAATAACTTCTGCTGAGTTAAATTATTATAAACAAGTATTATTAACAAATATTCTCTATCAATTCCACAGAAGTAGAATAGACAACGTGCACAGTATGTTTTCACTGTGAGTTCAGGTAACCATCAAACACCGTGTGAACAGAATGAGTAATCGTTCTTAGAGCACACACATTTTTTCACAGTATATATATATTAATTAGACTTGAGATCAGAGTTTGAGGTTTTTATATCTAATGATGCTATCATTGAAAATATTATTTTGGTAAGTGTTTATATATCATATTATGAATCTGTTAAAAGACATATCAAGTCCCAAACTGTTCTAACCAGTTCAACTTTTCTAACTGTTCAGACACTTCTAGGATTGTACAATGTACAGGAAACCTTGTTTTGTCAAAGCTCAGTCACTCATCAGAAAAGTGTCTTGGCATTTCTATAAATATTCTACATTTGAGTTTTCTCTTTTTTAAATAAAATTTATCCACATGAATTCATTAGGGAGATAATATATAGTTGAATTAGAACAAAATTATTGCTATCTGAAATCTTTAGAAAAATATAAAAAAATGAAAATCTTATAAGTTTATCAAATATACCATTTTTGTCACTCAGAATTTTATTTGTAAAGTGTTAAGGAAAGCTCCACAAATGCAATAATTGATGTTCCATGAGGTGCATGGTAACTGATTTATTAGTTAGAGAGACAACTTAGTTAGAAAGGACAGATATACAAGAGAGAAAGAAAAGATAAATACACAGTTGATCAATCTGTCCAAACTAATATTTATACTTATAATACTAAATTTTCCATTTTCTTCCCTAAATTGCTTAGTAGACATTGACAGTTATGAAGTAAATTGCACATGGGTATTTGCCAGCCTTATTATTTCATTAAAAATGAACATATGTATTCTTTTTAATATCCCTTATATATAATATATATGTAATATATATACAGTATGCATTTATATATGTATATATATGCACATGTACATACATATATATATATATATTTTTTCTAACCAAAACTTTGGGCTATTGGACCAAGTACTTTCCATCTTACTGGACACATCTTTTATTTCAAATTGGGAAAAGTCTGAGAAGTAAGCAATCATAGAGAAAAGAGAGTTGAGAAAAGTCAATGTACTAAAATTACAGCAGATATAATTAACAGGAAACAAGCATGAAAACAAATGCTGTACTCCCTTCCTTCTAGAAAAGAACCCACAGACTACTTCTTAAAGCAGTGAAGAACATAGGTCTCTTCTGTAAGATAACTTTTCCATTTGGAAAATTTATTATTCTTGCAACTTTATACCTGATTAAGAGAAACGAATTAGTCCAAGATAGGTTAGTCAGTGCATACATATCATCAAACTAGAAAAAAAGGAAAAAACCTCAAAGCATGTTTTTTACAGAGTGACTGACATGTGACTCTGGACTTTCTTTGGATATATAATCTTGAAATAAGACACTGTTTGGCATGTATAAGGAAGATGTCATAATTCACAATGAGAAACATACCAGAGGATTTTCACTGCAGAATCCATGGCCGGTTATATGTTCAGCCTTGTCATCAGGTCTGTTCTGATGCCAGAGAAATTCTGAGATATAAGAAAATTTCACTACTGTTTGGATTGAATCTTTTTGGTTAACCTACTGCTAAGTCACTTCAGTTGTGTCCGACTCTGTGCGACCCCATAGACGGCAGCCCACCAGGCTCTCCCACCCCTGGGATTCTCCAGGCAAGAACACTGGAGTGGGTTGCCATTTCCTTCTCCAATGCATGAAAGTGAAAAGTGAAAGTGAAGTCACTCAGTCATGTCTGACTGTTAGCGACCCCGTGGACTGCAGCCTACCAGGCTCCTCCACCCATTGGATTTTCTAGGCAAGAGTACTGGAGTGGGGTGCCATTGTTAACCTAACATGTGTTAACTAAGTGCAGAAATAGTCACTTCTCTGATCTCACTTTGCAACTGATTTAAAATATCCTCACTAATAAGAATTATGCTCCACTTTTCTGTGATCCACAAGGAGAAATTTTTAAGGGTGACCCTACTATCTTTATGCAATTCTCTACTTTCCACCATGTCTGATCTCTGGAATTATGCAGTGAGAACTATTCAGAATAGGGACTGCTGATGATAAGCAAGATAGAACTCTCACCAGAGTACTCAGCATGTAACAATTTGTATATTAGGATGCATTAGGTAATGTCAATGTAATGAGAAACTCAACCCCGCCCCCCCCCCACATGTCCATCATGGCTTGCCAGGGACTCATCTCAACTCCTCAGTCTGATGATGTATTAGGCATCTAGAACTTTGTTGGATACTGTGGTAAAGAACTGTATATGGTGAGTTGCACACTGATAAAGACTTCTGTCTAGAAGTGAAATCCATTCCTTCATTAATATTTATCTGCCAAAGCCTGTTACATAACCATATCTAACTTCAAAGGGAAGGAGATGGCACCATCCTACCAGGTGCTGGAAGAAAGAATGGGGATGTTTGTAAACTGTCCTAAAGTGATCATGATTTATAATGAAAAGTAACATCTTTTCAGCTCTCTCATATATTTTAGTGAACTAAAAAGCAAATGAAATATTTCTTAAAAGTTGAGAAATGGTGGTTTGCTATGCTCTACTTTATTGAGCAGAGACCATAAGACCTCACCTAATTGTGAGAACATAAATTATCCTACTATTGATGATATATTTATGAAGTAATGATGAAACTGATTCACTCCTGAAATAAAATTTTAAAATCTCTTAAAGATTAGTTTTTGAAAACTATGATTGTGGATTAAATGATCAGCTAAATATGAGAAAACTTTTTTTTTAAGATAAATGACTTCTCACCTTAAATGTCATTTCATCTTAAGATTCTTTTATCGTGTAAATATTAGTTAAGAGCACAACCAGTGTTAAAATCATTTTATCTGTAATTGACCCTCCTGACAATTCTATTTTAAACTCTTTCCACCCTGAGCTTTCATCACCATGATTACTTATGTTTCTCCTTTTGCCTCTGGGTTACTTCTTAGGCTTTTGCCTTAGTGCCTTTGTTTGGCCCTGTTTCTCAACAGTGGCATCAACCATGTACCAACCACTCTCTTCTTCTTTCTCACCTTTCTTACTATTGCCAGGCAACCTCCTTGATTCTGATTTCATTGAGTCACAAATCATCTGATGATGGGTTTTAAATCAAGTTCTGAGACATCTGCTAATCTTCAGATTCATATTGCCAGTTGTTTGCTAGATAGCATTCTATAAATAAAACTCAAGTATTTAGCACCAAACACTTCACAAGTTGAATTAATTTTAACCTTCTATACCACAATGTAGAAGGTAAAAATCTAATTTTTGTATAAAAATATTGATATCTATTTGTATCACATTTCTAGAAGCTTCCAAATTATTATTGATTCCTCTCTACTCTCTGATTTCCGCATATTTGGTTCCCAGGTTCTCTAGTACTTGAATTTGAAACACTCATTGATCTTCCTCAATCATTTTTTCAGTCTTTCCCATCAGTCTGTTGGTCCCTGATCTAAGTTAATCTTTGTCACATGTAGCACCTTGAAAAGATCTCCTCATCTTTACACACTGTCTCATCTATTACATCTTTCACACTGTGAAAATATTTATTTTCCTAAACATGAATCTGATCGCTTCACTGCCTTTACAACATGTTCAGAAGTTTCCCTTCCCAAACTCTTCAGAATGGCACATGAGCGTCCTTGTTCAGACAATATGTTTACTTACCACAGCATCTCTTTCCAGCACCATGAATCCTATGCTCCAATGACTCTGGACACTTCCTTCTACCATGATGCAAAGGTTTCAAATCATTGTTTTCAAATCCTGTTGTTCAGTCGCTAAGTTGTTTCCAACTCTTTGTGACCCCATGGACTGCAGCATGTCAGGCTTCCTTGTTCTTCATCATCTCCCCTTTCTCCTCCCGTCTTCAATCTTTCCCAGCATCAAGGTCTTTTGCAATGAGTTGACTCTTCACATCAGGTGGCCAAAGTATTTGAGCTTCACCATCAGTCCTTCCAGTGAATATTCAGGACTGATTTCCTTTAGGATTGACTGGTTTGATCTTGCTGTCCAAGGGACTCTAAATCAAGAGTCTTCTCCAGCACTCCAGTCTGAAACATCAGTCAAATCTTTACCTGCATAATAATCACCAGGGAAGCTTGATGCAAGTGATTCTCTGTCACCATCCAGAGATACTGGTTTTGATATTTGGGGGAAAATCCAGGAACTGGTAGTTTCCCTATACATATGACTATGCAATACAGTCCAGGTGATCTATGGATAGTAATTTGAAAAAGTTTGCATAATGTATTATGCTATGATATTTGTACCCTAGTTGACTCTTTCTGCCTGGAAGTTACTTTCTTTTCTTTTTGTCTACATGAGTTGCTTATTCATTTTTCCAGAACCAGCTCTGAGAATACTTAGTTCAACTTTATCAGCTGTTCTTTGCTCCCTGCCTCTGTAGGATTTGATATTGACAAATTGTTTTATTTTTAAATTTGCTACATTTTAAAGTCATTGTTTGCATTTCTGTCTAACCAACTACACTGACAATCCTTGATGGTAGCATTTCCATTTCAGTTCTAGTCTAAAGCAGATGTTTAATAGCTATTTACTGCATCTAACTGAACACATTCTACTTCTCTGTGGAAATGATTTCTAAAGGGGAACACTATGCACCAGAGAAAGCACATGTCAAAAACACCAACAAGATGTTCTTTGTTACATTTAAATAAGCCATTTTATCAGACTGGCAGATGACAGAATGTATTCGACAGATGACAGAACAGGATTCAAGTTTATCTCAGCTGGCTGGAATCACTGGAATCAAAATTGTATGAACAGATAGAGTAAGATATTTAGGTTAAAATCAGTCACTTAAAAACAAGATATGGGAGTCTGATCAAATTTTTGTAGTTCATATGAAAAATAAAAAGATTTTACATGATGACAAAAGCAATATGACTCAAGGATGTCATTTGACTGGTAATTAAACTAAAATCATTTCAGGCTGCATTCATAAAATCTGGTGCCCCAATCACAGGTTCAAAGGGTCTCTCTGCATGCTTCACTGAAGGGTTCAAATATTAAATATGTTCACACTATGCCACCACACAGGGGTATTACTAAACCAGGATTGGCTAGAGCATCAGTAAGAGAATACGCAAACAGTTTGGGAATGATCACTTGATACATTGTTGAAAGGTCTGCTTGGAAAGGAGAGAAGAGTAAATGGGGAGTGGCATCTGTTTGCAAACGTGCCAAACAGTATCATGGAAAAGAGGTCCAAGGAACTGGGATCAAAGTCATGCTCTGACAAGGCAAAATTTAGCTCAGAATAAATTTCAGTTTGATTTTTCAGTTTAGTTCAGTTCAGTCGCTCAGTTGTGTCCAACTCTTTGCGACCTCATGAATCGCAGCATGCCAGGCCTCCCTGTCCATCATCAACTCCCAGAGCTCACCCAGACTCACGTCCATCGAGTCAGTGATGCCATCCAGCCATCTCATTCTCTGTCGTCCCCTTCTCCTCCTGCCCCCAATCCCTCCCAGCATCAGAGTCTTTTCCAGTGAGTCAACTCTTCACATGAGGTGGCCAAAGTACTGGAGTTTCAGCTTTAGCATCATTCCTTCCAAAGAAATCCCAGGGCTGATCTCCTTCAGAATGGACTGGTTGGATCTCCTTGCAGTCCAAGGGACTCAAGAGTCTGCTCCAACACCACAGTGCAAAAGCATCAATTCTTTGGTGCTCAGCCTTCTTCACAGTCCATCTCTCACATCCATACATGACCACTGGAAAAACCATGGCCTTGACTAGATGGACCTTAGTCGGCAAAGTAATGTCTCTGCTTTTGAATATGCTATCTAGGTTGGTCATAACTTTTCTTCAAAGGAGTAAGTATCTTTTTTATTTCATAGCTGCAATAACCATCTGCAATGATTCTGGAGCCCCTGAAAATAAAGTCTGACACTGTTTCCACTGTTTCCCCATCTATTTCCCATGAACTGATGGGACCGGATGCCATGATCTTCATTTTCTGAATGTTGAGCTTTAAGCCAACTTTTTCGCTCTCCTCTTTCACTTTCATCAACAGGCTTTTCAGTTCCTCTTCACTTTCTGCCATAAGGGTGGTGTCATCTGCATATCTGAGGTTATTGATATTTCTCCCAGCAATCTTGATTCCAGCTTGTGCTTCTTCCAGCCCAGCGTTTCTCATGATGTACTCTGCATATACGTTAAATAAGCAGGGTGACAATATACAGCCTTGACATACTCCTTTTCCTATTTGGAACCAGTCTGTCGTTCCATGTCCAGTTCTAACTGTTGCTTTCTGACCTGCATACAGATTTCTCAAGAGGCAGGTCAGGTGGTCTGGTATTTCCATCTCTTTCAGAATTTTCCACAGTTTATTGTGATCCACACATTGATTTTTACATTGGAATATATATGCCATGAAATAACAAATTCCCCATTCCTGAATATTTTCAGCACATCTGTCATGGAAGCTTACCTCTCCTTACCTGGGTGAGCCTTGTACTAGATGGTATCTAAGTTACCATCACAGGATCCTAAGGTTCCTATTTTATGAGTGTAAACATTGTTTGATGTCATATGTGACATGTTTTTCCAAAAGTTTCAAAATTCTTGCTCAAATTTAATAAGTATTAATTTCACATAAAACACCCCATTGTAAGCTTTCCATCTAATCCTATCCCAAGCTAATAAAAACTCACCACCCATACACACACACACACACACACACACACACACACACACACATACCCCATTTCATACATGGTTCACCTCTAGAAGTACTGCCACTATGCCAGCTTCACAAGTGGGAACTTCCTCACTATCATTTCTCAGGTGTCCTTTCTTGGTTTGATACACAATAACATGGTGCCTGTCTCGTTCCTCTCCCACTGACCTAGCCATGCTTGTGAACTGGGTCATTTCACAGAGCAGACTTGTTTTCGTTGCCATCACCTTTCCTCAGCCATCTTCATTTTATTTTTATTTTATTTTGCACCTCTGGCTGAATTTTGCCTAGCAAAAATACTTTTCAGGTAAAGAAAAAAATTTCTTGGATGATCAATTGCAGTCATTATATTAAAGAACTGAGGATTATTATCAGAATGGAAGATATACAATTTTAGAAAATAGGGAATTTTGAGGAAGGGTAGCTGTGGGATGCCTTGTAACTTAAAAGGAAGACACTTGGGATGGCTTTGGGGGTAAGATCAATAAATAAGTAATGATAATTGTTAAAGATCTTAATAATTTATGAAATATTTTGCAAATATTATGTCACTGAATCCTTACAGCAAAGTATATAAAATGAGCATTATTAACCTTTCTGTAATTGGAGAAAGAGTGCTTAAGTAACTTGCTTGAAATCACGTCAGTAATCCATGGCAGAGCTAAACCTGAAATCAGAGTTTTTGATTCTGAATTATTCATTCATTTAATTTATTTGGTAGATACATGCTTATGTAATTTCCACAATAATTTTAGAAGCTTTGTTTGAAGGATAAGGGAACCAAGGCTCTCAGAAGCAAATGAACTTTCCTAGGGGAAAATAATTAAGAAATGTTAGAGGTGGAATTTTAGTCCCTATTTAATGATATCAGAGTCTGTTCTCCCTTCATGCTTCAGTAGGTAGAGAGTGGACTCTAGATTTTGTCTGTTACATTTAATTTACCTTTCTATCACTGTCTGAATTTGAAGATAATCCCTAAAGTAGGAGGGTAATCAAGATTTTTGGCACTACTTTGGAACGCTGGAGTCATCCTCTTCAATTTGTTTCTTCTGCCATTCTTTATTGGCAGCTTAACCATGTTTTGTCCCTTGCTTTGCCAGCCCATTGTGATTTTCTCTTTACATTCTAGCAGTTTTTCTGGTTATAATGTAAAATCTTGGTAAACTATTAACATATATGTAAAGTCAAGACTAATGCAAGAGTGACATGTTGTATAGAAACTCATGGCGAAAGGACCTGGTGTCAGCTAATGCTGTTTGTGTACAGTTCTGATTGCTTTAGCAAGCTGGAAAACCCAGAGCAAATTTCTAAATTCCTAACCCACTGATGCTCATCTGCATTCTCAAGATTATTTAAAACCTCCATTATAGTAGGAAGCATAGTTCTTAAGACAACACAAAACAATGCATGTAAAAGTAATTAGTATGGTCCCTGGCACATAGCGCATACAATAAAAATTACCTAGGTGATTCCGTTAAATTATTGTGTTATAGCCAATGATGACTGAACATAATCAAGAAAAAAGATATAAAAGAAATATTTCAAAAGCAATTTCTATTTCTTTTAGAAAAGAAAGTTCAAGAACTTAGGGTGACAAAAGTCTTACAATGACTGATGTCAAATCTGGGCATTCAATTCAGAATCTTGAGGCTTTGTTTTGCTTCCAAAATGTAGACATCCAAGAGAAACACAGCAGACACAGAAATGTAGCCCTGTAACCTAATAATAATGCACGGCTGAACCTTTCTGGCACTACTAATATATTTTCAGTTTCAGATGGCTTTAAAGCAAATTTCTCAAATATACTTCAATCTGGTTAGATACACAGCATGACAAAGCTATGTAGGAAAATCAGAGTTTATGGTTCATCAGAAGTCTATTTTAGTTATGTGCAGAATGTCTGCTATACTCACTCATGGCTGCGCTTTAAAGACTTGGCCGTTAGACATTTATACATCCATTAATTAGCAGCTAGGCATGATTTAAAGGATAATGTTCCTGGCGTTCAGTGTATATGAAGCAGTAAACAGCTTTTGTAGAAGATTAAATGCTGTAGCAAATCGGAGACATTTGGTGACCCCCAGCAGCCATTTGTTGCCAGAAAACTGCAATGCTACAATTATTGTGCCAGGGGAAGAAACATATTCAACTGATAGCACAACAAACAGAAGAATGCATTTGGATTTGCCTCTTGCATGTTTAGAAATATGGCTCCTTTTTTTTTCTCTCTCTCTTTCAATTGAATTCCATTTGAAGAAAAGTTCATATGTCATTATATACAATATATTTAAACATACCATGGATTGAAAGGAGCTAACATTTCTGGAGATCAATGTGTATTTGTAACTGAGAAGTAAGGGTTATGCAACTAACATGAAAAATTATAAAAATTCTATTTATTTGTCTTATTAATATGAATTTAAATCTAAGAGGTTTTTCCTATTCCTATTTATAGACTGTCAGTAAAAATATGGATATTATACTAAATATGTATTTCTAAATACAGTATTTTATAGGACATTTTCAGAATATATTTTCATTTGATATAATTGAAATAAGAAATTAATTCTAATTATGGTTTGGAAAAATCTATTAAGTTTTATAACTTAGCAAATTCATTTGGATTATGTAGTATATGGATAAAGATCCTGAAAAATAAACTAATTGAAAGTAGAACGACATCTTTCTAATGCATTTATAACTGGATTTCCAAGTTATTTTACCATTAATTAATTAGAAATTTTTAAACAACAAGAAGTAAATAGTCACCAGGAATAAAAAAGATGTTTGATAACATGTTGTAGTCAATGCATGGAGAAAAGTCTTTTAATGCATATACATGTTTATGTTCTAGGCTTACTGGAAAAAATTACATGGTTTAGTAAGCTGGTTTAGCTCTCAATAAGAAGAGAATTTCCACTCTTCTTTCTCAGTAATTGGATTTGGTATGCATTGTAAAAGAAACAGCACCTTGCACCCAGCAGTGTTAGTAACCCATTTTATGATAATACAAAGGCTTCTCACACCACGTGTTGATCACCATAAATGCTTGTCTAACCCACTTCTCTCTCTCCCTTCCTGGGGCTTTTTTTCGCCAGGCCCATGTGGTTGGGGATGGGGGGTGGCAAGTGGTAGTAAAAACCTTTAACAGGAATCCGGGATCCTCATTTTCAGTGTTCCTGTTAGATTATTCTAAAGCAGAGCTCTGGAAAGTGTCATCGGAAGTTTCTAAGTCTCAGAATTGCTTAAACACTAAAGGTGCATTTTGTTTGGAGAAGGAGAATGCTGCCCTCTGTAAAATCTGTATCTCTTTTTGAATGGCTGTTGGGGAAGAGACATTCCAATGATTGGAAGCACTGCTTTAATACTTGCAGAAAAGGCTGCGGATGCACCGAGGCATCTGCTGTCACTGTGACTAAAATGTTTACTTTAGCAAACACTGCTCTATTAAATTTCAAAGTGGTGCTCTTTGAATTTTAAATTGTAAAGGAAACCTGGCCTCCATTCTTGAAAGCTTTGGTTTAAACATAAAAAGGAGAAAGTTGCTTTGAAGTTTAAATGAGATGCATGAACTCTACTTTTTTTCAGAGTTTGAAGAACTTACAGGGAGAGCTTGTGTGCTATTTATTATTCTAACTTATGACTTGAGTGATATTCTTATTTCTTTCACCCTTGACCACTTCTCCTTTATAAAAAAAAAAAAAAAAAAGTAGAGCTTGGATGCTAATGTGAGGTTTCATTTATTACTCTCCGAATCAGGGAATGTACGTAACAAGATAATTTTATGCACTTTTCTAAACAAACCCATTTTATTGTTGTTTAATGGACATCTAATTTTTCAAATTATATCTAGGTTCCAGAGGTTTTATTGGTGTTGTTCATCCATTTCTCTGGAGCTTACTGTGTTCATATGTAGTAAAAATACAGAAAATTTGTATTTTTGGCATAGATGCACACCTTAATGAGTATTTATTAGGGCAGATGAGTGCTTGCATAATTGAACAATTCATGGACCAGAGATAATTGAGCATTACAATAAGTTATGTCACCTATTTACAAATGGGAGCCATTAACTCCCTACTTTGCTTACTGGAATGAACTTTTTAAACCAAATAATTACAAATGCACATTCACAAAATAATCCTTTTCAGGGTCAGTACATTTCTGTCTAACTTTGATGAATAATAATGATCTTGATAGAACTGAGTTTATATTTTTAAATAAAATAAGCATTTTATCATGAAATCTGTTAAAATATCACCCTTAGCAAATAAATACCTTAAATAAAATCATTGTGAGGATTTTATAATATTGAGCAAAATCTATCTAGTTCATTTCATATTTTCTTCCTAGAAATTCCACATAAAATTTAAAATTAAAAAATGTATGGCATTGTTTTCATTATATAATTTACATTTTTGTCTTAATTCAATAACATCTACCACCAGTAAGATCTTTTCAAACAGAATATATTCTTATTAAAATGAAAAAGAGATGACTAGTTTGTTTCTGAATATGGCAAGAGAAGGAAACAATTTGGAATTTGTTTTTTCTTCTCTAAATATCTCTTTTAGAGTCCTTCCTTTACTTCTGTCTTCAATATTTGCATTAAGACACTAAGGATATTTATACAAAATACTGAAAATATTTAAGAACCAGAGGCTTCCCTGGGGGCTCAGATGGTAAAGAACCTGCCTACAGTGCAGGAGACCTGAGTTTGACCCCTGGGTCAGGAAGATCCCCTGGAGAAAGGAATGGCAACTCACTTCAGTATTCTTGGCTGGAGTATTCTATGGACATAGGCGCTTAGTGGGCTATAGTCACGAGGCTGCAGAGTCAGTCCCAACTAAGCAACTAACACTTTCACTTTCAGGCATTGTTCAGTTCAGTTCAGTTGCTCAATCGTGTCTGACTCTTTGCGACCCCATGAATCGCAGCACGTCAGTCCTCCCTGTCCATCACCATCTCCCGGAGTTCACTCAAACTTACATCCATCGAGTCCATGATGCCATCCAACCATCTCATCCTCTGTCATCCCCTTCTTCTCCTGCCCCCGATCCCTCCCAGCATCAGAGTCTTTTCCAATGAGTCAACTCTTCGCATGAGGTGGCCAAAGTACTGGAGTTTCAGCTTTAGCATCAGCCCTTCCAAAGAATACCCAGGGCTGACTTCCTTTAGTGTCTTATTAAAACAGCTCATAAGAATGGGCATCTGCCAGTTGAGACTGATGTTGACTGATAGCCTACAAAGCCACCCATCCCAGACATACCAGTTCTGGCCAAAACGCATCCTCCAATCTTAGAGGAAGCAAAAGGAAAGGAACAGGGGGCTCCAGGTACTGAGTAACTCACTTTTCTAGTATTTCCCCAACTGCTATTTTGGAGAAGAACATCTACTAGCAGTAACTTGGGGTCAGACGAATTCTGATAAATGCCACATGCCATTTTCCACTTTGGGTGATATCACATGCACATTAGAATTTCAGTTAATGCAGTAAGGTAATCCTCAAGGGCCCATAATTGTTTGACCTGGTGCCTAGCACTTAACAGTACCAATATCAAGAAAAAGCAATGCAGCTATAATTTTTATAGCCAAGTAACCTCTGCATAAAAATATCTTTGCAATTTAATTCCACATAAGGATTACCTTTCTAATGTTAAAGGTGTACAGTAATGAAGTAGAACGACCTGTGAGGTAGTGAGTTCCCTATCCTTGCTGGTATTCCACCAAAGACTGGTATTTGTTTAAGTAGTCTGACGTATTAAAAAGATCTCTATGTTACTTTCTTTTGTACTAATTAACCCCTTAAAAAGTTCAAAAGTCTATGATTTTTAATGCCTTACTTAAAATTTCATGTTTCATACTTTTCAATTTGAACATTAAGGAGTTAAATAATTTATCAGATAAAGGAACCATATCAAACACTTAAAATCATAATTATATGTGTATGAATAACTGTGTATCACTAGTATATATTTAAGTCAATGTAAACTGCTTTGTTCAGTGTGATTGGAAATTAATTCAAATGATTTAACTTAAATTATATATAAACTATATAAACTACAGATTAGACATCTTTTGAAATAACTGACATGAATGAAAACCAAACCACTAAAAAGACTGTCTTGCTTTAATGCCAAATAGTTTTAAAACACTAACAGGTTTTTAAACGCTTTTGTTCTACCATGCTTTTTAAATAGCATGTCAACTATAATGTTTAAAATAGTAAACACTTGTTTCATATAAATGGTAATCTTTATGTCAATTTCTACCAGATATTTAGGAAAGCCTTTAGATGTGAATCACATGTTGGCCTTCCCTGAGGATTCTCAACAGGCAAATAATTTGCCTAAAAGACATCTGCTTATGACCAGATGCCTCTCAATGTTATCAATATCCTTTTTTGGAATGTTTAAGAACTGTTGTAACAATGTCATGTGAATAATGAAGTGCCTTAAAAACCTCTGAACTTCAGAGTGAGAGAGAGAGAGAGATACATCTTTGCAAAAAGGTACCTAAGGGCTTTTAATCTCTCTGATGATAATAAATATATGCTCTTGAGTGTACTGATGTTTGTGACATCAAATAAATAGTAAAGTTTAACATTCTTGAGCTACAACATATTGTAAAGTTTTCATAAAAAGATAGTGTTTTCTAACTACACTAAGTATTTTTAAATCTCTAGATTTCACTGAAAATTTCCCAAATATACTAACCATTAAGCATCATTGGAACAAAGGGATCTATCTGAAAGACGAGAAGAAATTTTGAATTAGTACTGTGCAATATCTATAGTGCAAAACTTTAAATTATTTCAGACTTTTAGAGATAGGTTTGCCTTTGCTTAGGGCATGGATAATTTCTCTGATTTACTTGATTTAAATGAGACAAGATTACTACGTAATTCTGTAACTCAATCATATAGTCATCCAGGGTGCAAGTGAAACATTCAGAAACATTTTCACATATGTAATCTGTATAGACCATAAGGTTATGATTAGGAAATCTTAGGAATATGTATGACTATGGCAGAAGCGGTACTATCAGCCCCTTTATCTTCTTGTTGTAGACAAATATCTTCAAGGATGGAAGATTGCCTGTTTATTATTTTAGGAGTCAAGACACTTCATATTTCTAATGGTACTAAATTAAAAAAAAAATGACTTACAAGCCATGAATAAATGCAACAATATGCTTTTTCACTCCAAATTCCCATTACCAAAAGTACACAAATTAGGAGGATTTCATACCAGTTCTAGCATGTAGTTTTTCCTTAAGAGTTCTCAGCATGTCATGTAGAGCCATTTTCCCCCTCATTCCATTTTGTTAATGGAATAAACACATCATGGGAATATTTTTATTCTCTGTAAATTCTATAGTCCAAATAAAGTCACTCAACTTCCATAAAATATACCATCTCACATCACCCATTGCACAAGTCAAATGTGAATTTTTCAACTGGCTTTTAATAAGGGTTTAAAGTCCTTAGATACAAACTTTTCCATTGGTTCTTATTATAGCTGTTTACCTTATATTCTTACAAACTTCTGTTTAGATACTGATATATTTGCATAGATTGTTAGAGAACTTAGTAAAGCATTTATTACTAGATTTTTGATGTTCTTTTATGCTTTGCTATGTTTGTTTCATCCAAAATCTTCCATTAGTTTCCTTTCTTAGAGATGTTCAAAATCATAGTGACATATTTTATTAAATGAGCAAATGTATATTAAGTAATACCATATGAAAATCAGTTTGTTAAATGTTGTGGAAGACAAGAGATAAATCAATCCTGGTCTTGGACATCAAGGTCTAGGGGAAGCATGTATAGAAATAATTCTTAATTCTTAAAATTGGAGACAAAACTCTCCATGATGAAAGAATCCAAGGGGAAAAGGAGAAATAATTTCAGCAGTAGAATTCTAGAGGAAAGTTTCCACAGGTGACCAAAATATTCCATGGAGAGAGAATTCCCATTATTGGCAACAGTGTCGGCTTCACTGGGATTTCTGAGAATTATGGCCTAGTAAAGTATGTGGTGCAGTGTCTTCAATCCAAAATCAAAACAACATATTTCTAATAGTACTTCATTTATTAAAAAAAAAAAGTTATCTGAATTTTCAGTTTCTTCCTCAGTTTCTTCCTCTGTAAACTACATCTTTTCTAATCTATATTCATGAGACTATATATAACTTTTAGAAACAAATGGAATAATGTACAAAAAAGCAATTTGAAAATTGCTATTCAAAATAGCAGGCCTTTTGGTTAAGCTCTTTATGTATATTTGAGACACTGATATTGATTTTTGAGTGAAAATTCTTGAGAAATATAAAATGTAAATATATTACTGATGCATCGCTACCTTTTATAAGAAGAACATCCCTATTTTAAGGAGATAGTAGAAAACAGATCTGCTATGAAAGTCAAGGGAGATGTCTACCCTCAGATTTCAGGGTACAAATCCCTAACTAGCTACAAAGAGGCAAGGGATATCCCTTTGATTTTTTTTTTTTTCCTTCAGAAAGGAAAATAAAAGGAAAATAAAAAGATAAAGAAAAATTTATAAGGTAAGTGTCATCTATTCCCTCCGCAGTTTATTTATGAAGTAAGGCATGAAAAAACACAACAAAAAAAGTTGCCTTTTGAAAGTTAAAAAAAAAAAAAGACAACTTATTTTAATAGCAAAATATGAAACATGATTTAAAAGAACATCAAAATAAATAAATCAGAATCCAAGGAGATACAGGCTTTCTTATGCTCAGATTATCCTTATGGACCATATGACTACACTCCTCGCTCTGTAGATGAAGTTCTCTCTCTTAGAAGGATCCTTAATCACTCTAAGTCACAATGCTCTACCTTTTTAATGGAAAATAATTCAAATTTCCCTTGCATTTTCCTGTTAAAATCATAACCCTTCTCTAAAAAATCATGGAGTATTCCGATGAGTTATTGATACATTACTGCTTTAATAATCAAATATTTAGAATTCATATAAATCAAAATATAAAATTGTCATATTTTATTGGTAAACTCAGAACAAGTAGTTTCCTACTATTCAAAAAACACAGTTTGAAAATAAATTGAAATCTCTAAGAAATAATCATAATATAATAAAAATCACACTCAACAGGAAAAGGTAAAGATTGTAAACATATACAAATTCACATCATATTTGTGAACTCCTGAAAAATCTAAAGTCCAGGACATAGCAAAATACAGTTGACCACAAGAAAAAATCACTTGAGATTTTCTCTTTGTTCACTCAAAGGTGATCACATGACATACTCCCATTTTTAATAGAAACTACTACATTAGGCAAACTATTTAAATATTAACAAGTTTTCATCAAATATTAACCTTGAACACATTAGAGACCATTTAAATCTAAGGAATACAATAAAACATATACAGTTATGGTGGCATATAATTAGTGGTACTTTGTAACAAGCAATTTCACTTTACATTACATATTCTAGAGGAAACAGGTTTAGAAAGGAATTAAAAAGGGATACATTTTACCTAAAGGTTATGAACTGATCAGTGTTTTGGAAATTTCCTCACACTTCAAATAGTGATTTATTCTTATTTAGGCCATACTAAATGTACTGAGAAATTTGAGTGCTGTTTTTATAATTTTCAAGAAAGAAAAATAAAGGAAAGGTCAGCAATAATAGTGCCTTTCAGTTTAGGTTAAAAGAAAGAGTTATATACTTGTCAATGTTGTTTCTGTGTAACCCTGAAGGAGACAAATGTGGGCGTATTCACAGAAAATAAGTGAACAGTGATAATTATTTCCACTTATTATTGCTTCCACTTTACAAGATTGCAAAGTTCATTGGCAAGCTGTTTGACAAAAACATCGGACTTTCAAATCAACTAGTGAAGGAAGATGTAGAGCCAAATTTCTAATCCTTTAGGATGTAAACGTAGACAAGACCTCTATTGTAATTACACCTATTGTAATCTCAAAGGAAATTAACTTCATGGTAAAAAAAATAAAATTTGACCAAATTTCATATACTTTCTTTAGCCTTACTTTTAAAAAGCTTCATCTTTAATAATAAAGGATCTGATCTCACTGCTAGAGCTTTGACTCTGCATTAAGTAAATATTTATTTCCTTTTTTTATTTCTAGCCTAGAGCATTAGCTTTATCTATATATTTTTTCCTTCTGTAAGCTTTAAACTAATGCTGCTAATTAAAATAGCTGGACGTTTCTACTAAGTTATCCAAACTAATCTAAAACATTTGAGATCCATCTGAGATTCACCATAAAGGCAGAAAATATGTCAATGCAAAAATTTCTTTATAGACATATAAGCATTTGGTTCCTAATTTCACTAACTAGACATTTTAAACATTTCAAATTCAGTACTTGAACTTTCCACTTATTTAATGGAAATGCAACATCATCATGATACAATGTGATTCATAATTAGCAAAAATGCAAGATACATTTTTATACCCCAAGTTCATTTTCATTAGCATATGAAAATGTATACTAGTCAACAGAATGGATGCCAATTCAAGATTCTGCAGGATTTATTATCTTCACTGATCCTAAATGAAAGTCATCAGAATGAGTGGTGTCCTTGCATCCACAAGAATGAGCAGCTTTGCTCTCATTTCTGCAGTTGGCCTTAGGCTGCTTTATTTATTTTGTTTTAATTTTTACAATTCAGACATCTAAGTAGCTTCTTCATATTTGTAAATCAGTAAATTACCTCAAATGCTGTTGTTTAGTCACTAAGTTGTGTCCAACTCTTTTGAGACCCCACCAAGCTCCTCTGTCGATGGGGTTTCCCAGGCAAGAATACTAAAGTGGGAGGCTATTTCTTTCCCCCTGGGACCTTCCCAAGCCAGGGATCAAACTTGTGTCTACTGCGCTGGCAGACAGATTCTTTATGGCTGACCCACCAGGGAAGTCCCTTACTCTACATTTTTTTTTCAAAATTTGTTTTCCCATACCATCCATTGATTGGCCGATAAATGTATTCTTTTTTCATTCCAAAGGTTTATTACACACACACACATACACACACACACACATGCACATATGTATATGCATGTACATACACACATTTGTACATATGTATATATAAAGGTTATTATATATATAAAGATTATTTACATATATATAAATATAAGATACACAAGTAATAAAAAGCATAGACCCTTATCAATGATCTACTAGAAATATTTCAGTTCGGTTGCTCAGTCGTGTCTGACTCCTTGCAACCCCATGAACCGCAGCACGCCAGGCCTCCCTGTTCAACACCAACTCCTGGAGTTCACCCAAACCCATGCCCATTGAATTGATTTAGCCATCCAACCATCGCATCCTCTGTCATCCCCTTCACCTCCTGCCCTCAATCCTTCCCAGCATCAGGGTCTTTTCAAACGAGTCAGCTCTTCACATCAGGGGGCCAAAGTATTGGAGCTTCAGCTTCAACATCAGTCCTTCCAATGAACACCCAGGACTGATCTCCTTTAGGATGGACTGATTGGGTCTTCTTGCAGTCCAAGGGACTCTCAAGAGTCTTCTCCAACACCACAGTTCAAAAGCATCAATTCTTCGGTGCTCAGTTTTCTTTATAGTCCAACTCTCACCTTGGCATTTAAGTCAGTGTTAATTTTGACATCTATTAACCCCCGCCCATAATAACAACTTTCCTTTACTCTATGCACCTCAGTTCAGTTCAGTTGCTTAGTCGTGTCTGACTCTTTGTGACCCCATGAATTGCAGCATGCCAGGCCTCCCTGTCCATCACCAACTCCCGGAGTTCACTCAAACTCACGTCCATCGAGTCGGTGATGCCATCCAGCCACCTCATCCTCTGTCATCCCCTTCTCCTCCTGCTCCCAATCCCTCCCAGCATCAGAGTCTTTTCCAATGAGTCAACTCTTCACATGAGGTGGCCAAAGTACTGGAGTTTCAGCTTTAGCATCATTCCTTCCAAAGAACACCCAGGACAGATCTCCTTCAGAATGGACTGGTTGGATGTCCTTGCAATCCAAGGGAATCTCAAGAGTCTTCTCCAACACCACAGTTCAAAAGCGTCAGTTCTTTGGCACTCAGCTTTCTTCACAGTCCAACTCTCACATCCATACATGACCACTGGAAAAACCACAGCCTTGACTAGATGGACCTTGGTTGGCAAAGTAATGTCTCTGCTTTTGAATATGCTATCTAGGTTGGTCATAACTTTCCTTCCTACATAGTGCATTTTTTATGTCATGGCCATTTAAGTATTTTGGGGGCTACATAGCTGATTTTGAGACTTTGGTGACAGATTATGCCAGTCCTGGGGCCTCTTGTACCCAGTCTGTTCTCTCTTCCTCTGTCCCATTCTTCATGGAAGATTTCCCATCTTCCGAGGGCTTTCCCAGGATCCGTTGTTACCTGGCTTCTGGCTCCATAGAACATTGAAGACACTGGTATGATTTTGGAAGGCAACAAGAAGGGAAAAATAGTTATTGATGCCTTCATCTTTGCTGGGTAGTTTATTCAACTGTGGTATGTCTGTGGTTCAAGGTTGTTTCTGAGTGGCCCATTGTTGTTTGAGCTTTGAAAGGATGACTTCTGATCTCTAGCAGTATCATCTTTTCATCCCCTGCAATCTAAGAATGCAATCTGCTATAGCTAATCTCTGGGTTATTTCATCCTCCCTTTTATGGCTTCCCCCAAATCACATCACCTTTGTAACTAATTTCCAGAATTAAGGGCCCTGTTACAACATTTTTCAGTTCAGTTCAGTTCAGTCACTAAGTCATGTCTGATTCTTTGTGACCCCATGAACTGCAGCACACCAGGCCTCCCTGTACATCACCAACTCCTGAAGTCCACCCAAACCCACATCCATTGTGTCGGTGATGCCATCTAGCCATCTCATCCTCTGTTGTCCCCTTCTCCTCCAGTCTTCAATCTTTCCCAGTATCAGGGTATTTTCAAATGACTCAACCCTTCACATCAAGTGGCCAAAGTATTGGCATTTCAGCTTCAACATCAGTCCTTACAATGAACATCTGGGACTGATCTTCCTTAGAATGGACTAGTTGGATCTCCTTGCAGTCCAAGGGACTCGCAAGAGACTTCTCCAATACCACAGTTCAAAAGCATCAACGCTTCGGAACTCAGCTTTCTTTATAGCCCAACTCTCACATCCATACATGACCTCTGGAAAAACCATAGCCTTGACTAGACGGACCTTTGTTGGCACAGTAATGTCTCTGCTTTTTAACATGCTGTCTAGGTTGATCATAGCTTTCCTTCCAAGGAGTAAGCGTCTTTTAATTTCTTGACTGTAATCACAATCTACAGTGATTTTGGAGCACAGAAAATTAAAGTCGGACACTGTTTCCACTGTTTCCCCATCTATTTCCCATGAAGTGATGGGACCAGGTGCCATGATCTTAGTTTTCTGAATGTTGAGCAATAGGCAACTTTTTCACTCTCCTCTTTCACTTTCATCAAGAGGCTCTTTAGTTCTTCCTCACTTTCTGCCATAAGGGTGGTGTCATCTGCATATCTGAGGTTATTGATATTTCTCCCGGCAATCTTGGTTCCAGCTTGTGCTTCCTCCATCCAGCGATTCTTATGTTGTACAATTCATATAAGTTAAATAAGCAGGGTGACAATATACAGCCCTGACGTACTCCTTTTCCAATTTGGAACCAGTCTCTTGTGCAATTCTAACTGTTGCTTCCTGATCCGTAAACAGGTTTCTCAAGAGGCATGTCAGGTGGTCCAGTATGCCCATCTCTTTCAGAATTTTCCACAGTTTCTTGTGATCCACACAGTCAAAGGCTTTGGCATAATCAATAAAGCAGAAATAGATATTTTTTCTGGAACTCTCTGTCTTTTTTGATGATCCAGCGGATGTTGGCAATTGATCTCTGGTTCCTCTGCTTTACAAAAACCAGCTTGAACATCTGGAAGTTCACAGTTCACATACTGCTAAAGCCTGGCTTGGAGAATTTTAAACACCACTCTACTAGCATGTGAGATGAGTCCAACTGTACAATAGTTTGAGCATTCTTTGGCATTGCCTTTTTTTGGGATTGGAATGAAAACTGACCTTTTCCAGTCCTGTGGCCACTGCTGATTTTTCCAAATTTGCTGGCATGTTGAGTGCAGCACTTTCACAGTATCATCTTTTAGGATTTGAAACAGCTCCACTGGAATTCCATCACCTCCACTAGCTTTTTTTCCTAGTGATACTTCCTAAGGCCAACTTAAGTTCACATTCCAGGATGTGAAGGACAACATTTTTAAGTGTTGGTTTTTTTTTTTTTTTTTTTCCTGATTAGACTCTGATATGCCAATTCTAGAAATTATTAAAGTCATATAAAATGGTATGGTATTGTTTTGATCATACTTTATATAACAAAAATTAATATTTGGAAATGTTAATAAAATTTCTTAAATCATAGTTGATGATCAGTTCAGTTCAGTTCCATTGCTCAGTTGTGTCTGATTCTTTGCGACCCCATGAATTGCAGCACGCCAGGCCTCCCTGTTCATCACTAACTTCCGGAATTCACTCAGATTCACGTCCATCGAGTCGGTGATGCCATCCAGCCATCTCATCCTGGGTTGTCCCCTTCTTCTCCTGCCCCCAATCCCTCCCAGCATCAGAGTCTTTTCCAATGAGTCAACTCTTTGCATGAGGGTGGCCAAAGTATTGGAGTTTCAGCTTTAGCATTAGTCCTTCAAAGAAATCCCAGGGCTGATCTCCTTCAGAATGGACTGGTTGGATGGATCTCCTTGCAGACCAATGGACTCTCAAGAGTCTTCTCCAACACCACAGTTCAAAAGCATCAATTCGGAGAACAGTGTGGAGATTCCTTAAAAAATCACAAATAGAACTGCCTTATGACCCAGCAATCCCACTGCTGGGCATACACACCGAGGAAACCAGAATTGAAAGAGACACATGTACTCCAATGTTCATTGCAGCACTGTTTATAATAGCCAGGACATGGAAACAACCTAGATGTCCATCAGCAGATGAATGGATAAGAAAGCTGTGGTACATATACACAATGGAGTATTACTCAGCCATTAAAAAGAATACATTTGAATCAGTTCTAATGAGATGGATGAAACTGGAGCCGATTAAACAGAGTAAAGTAAGCCAGAAAGAAAAACACCAGTATAGTATACTAACACATATATATGGAATTTAGAAAGATGGTAATGATGACCCTGTATGTGAGACAGCAAAAGAGACACAGCTGTGTAGAGGAGACTTTTGGACTCTGAGGGAGAGGGAGAGGGTGGAATGATTTGGAAGAATGGCATTGTAACATGTATACTATCATGTAAGAAATGAACCGCCAGACTATGTTCAATGCAGGATACAGGATGCTTGGGGCTGGTGCATGGGGATGATTCAGAGAGATGATATGGGGTGGGAGGTGGGAGAGGGGTTCATGTTTGGGAACTCATGTACACCCGTGGGGGATTCATGTCAATATATGGCAAAACCAATACAGTATTGTAAAGTAAAAATAAAAATTTAAAAACAAAAGCATCAATTCTTAGGCGCTCAGCTTTCTTCACAGTCCAACTCTCACATCCATACACGACCACAGGAAAAACCATACACTTGACTAGACAGACCTTTGTTGGCAAAGTAATGTCTCTGCTTTTGCATATGCAATCTAGGTTGGTCATAACTTTTCTTCCAAGGAGTAAGCGTCTTTTAATTTCATGGCTGTAGTCACCATCTGCAGTGATTTTGGAGCCCAAAATAATAAAGTCTGACACTGTTTCCCCATCTATTTCCCATGAAGTGATGAGACCAGATGCCATGATCTTCGTTTTCTGAATGTTGAGCTTTAAGCCAACTTTTTCACTCTCCACTTTCACTTTCATCAAGAGGCTTTTTAGTTCCTCTTCACTTTTTGCTAAATCGATGGTAAAAATTGAATTTGTATTTGAAGTGGTCTGCTGCTTTAGCTAGTGCTTTTAAACACAGAGTATGTGTTTTGTATGGTAATTTGCGTATACATTAGATAAATATCTAAACATTTCCTTATTGGAGCAAAGCCTTCAATGATTAAAGTACGAAACTAAAAGGAACTAGTTACTCTGCTTGTGACAGGGCCTTTTGGGTGAAACAATGCAACTTGTTTTCGAACAAAAGAGGGTGCTGTTTTGTGGATTGACTCTCAAGAAAAAAGTGAGAATTTGGGAGACTAGCTAAGATGATATGCAATGACCCAGAATAGTGATATTAAGGTGATGATTAAGTGTACAGATTCTGTTTTTATTTTTAAAGTAGAGTCAACAGAATTTTTGGATGAATTGAATGTAATATTGGATAGAAAGAGCTATTGCCATCAGCTGAGATGAAGACGACTGTGGGAGAATTATAATTAGGGGTGCCAAAAGTTGAGTTTTACATATTTTAAGATATATTTTTACCACATACATCATGTTATCATGAAAGCTAGCTTCCAGATGATAGAAATGTAGCTATTTCATAAATCCACATGTATGATTATAATCTAAGGAATTTAGAGAGAATTTAACCCAATTTGGCAAACCACTGGAGGCAAAATGATGTTATTTGAAAAAGTTAAATTCACAAAAGCAGCAAAATGATCAAGAGTGCATGGCAAGTCTTGGGTAATGTCGCTGTGAAGATTTCCAAAATAAAAGCAAGTCCTGTCCCAGGGTATAGGCCTTCTCCAGTACTTGACATGCTCAGCACCCCTTTTGCCTCACAGACCTGAAAGCTCAACAAAACCAATTGGTTCAATGCAAATTAGAGATTTACATAGTTTATAATTAAGCATAGCTTATTTTAGATGCTCAGTCTAACTTGTGTGTCTATTTTCTTCTCATTGGCTGTTAATCTCGAAAGCAGATTTTTCCCGTCTTCCTACCATTTGCCCCATTGTTTTCTAAGCCAAGTTCTCAAATAGACAGGCAATCCCTTAAATACTTAGGTGAGTTTGCCAAAGGGTTTAGTGTAAAAATGAGTTCATATATAGTATATGACAGTCTATAAAATGAAACTGGAGCAAAAAGAAAAAAAAAAAATAGTGTGTAAGGAATACATTGCACATGGCAATCATAAATCCAAGTTCAGGGCTTGTGTTCCAGACACATAGAATTGCAGCTCTATGTATAACTGAAACTGAAGTTTCATTATAGGTTCTTTCTCAAAGACTTCACTTTCTAAATTAACTAAAGGTTTCATGTTTTCTGTCAATCCAAAGGAAACTCTTCTTACAAGTTGCCTCATTTTCTTTGATGCTTAGGAGTATTTATAATAGTAATATTTTTATATTGGATTAGCATTTGATTTTTGAATATAAACTTATACTACAAAACAAATAGTATCAACATTTTAAAGCACACTATGTAAGTTTTTTAAATTTGCTGAACCTTTGTATTTAGAATAAGGAATGAATGATTCATTCATTTGCTGAAATAATGAAGGACTTCCTTTGTTTTTACAAGTTTGAGAACACAAAGTTATAAAAATATTAGAATATATTTCTCTTTACTCACCTTTATCTATATTTATAGAATAAACACTTGCTACAAAAGCTAGAAATTATTTCCTTCTGGTTTTTTTTTCCCCAATGTGGGAAATGGTATTCATCTAGAGGGTGCTGTTAACTGCCACTGGAAAGCCAGATAATGGTTAGAAATTTTGTCTACTTTGTTGTTTGAAAGAGAGAATCCAGGCATATTTGATGTCATCCATGAGTATATAATTCCCTAAAGAAATAAACCAAAATAGGGACTAAATAAACACCAAATAGGGACTTGTATCTGCAAGTTTATGTCATTCATATATCATTCATTGACTGGCATATATATCAATAATTTATTATGATAGTTCAGACACTATTCTAAATATTGCTTATACCACAGTGGCAAACAACAGTATCAACTCCTATAGTCTAGAAGTAATAGAAAAAATAATTTTAAAAAACAGTAAAAATTAATTACACTAATGCTTCTGGTAAAGATCATGGCAGTTTATAAAAGCCTAATAAGTATTACTTCTCCTCAGTGAAATAAACATACAATTAATAATTAGAAATATATTTGTAGTTATGAAACAAGGAAAGGGAATGATCTGATGCCATAAACTTCAAAAGAAAGTGAAAAAGGGAAAATTTAGGAATCATGTCATTGCTTCTTACTTCCCATGTCCCCATGCCTAAAGACACAGTGGTTAAGAAACATGGTTAGAATATATGTGGTCCACAAAAGTTATTTCAGAGTAGAAATAGTCTCCAAAGAAAGTCAAGCAGAAGCTAAACAAAAGATAGAGTACAAAGATAAAACCTGCACAAAATTCTCTAAATATCATCTAAAGATAATTAAATGATGTAGAAAATAGGCAAATGTACTGCAGAATTTAATATATATATATACACATATGTATATATATATATATAAACTATACATGAAATCAGTTTTTTATAAAAGACAAAATGTTAGAAATAAAAGAGAATTATACTTTTAAACTATGGATTAAAGGAATAGGAGGTAAGGTACCTAATAAAAGAGAGGAAGGCAAGAATGAATAGATTCAGAAACAGAGAAACAATAAACCAAGAGAAAAAAATGAAATGGAAATTTTGATGCAGACATAACCCAGAGATAATCACAGTGAAAGCAGGCAATGGTTGTACAACGCAGATAATCCAACATCAGGATAGCTTATCTCCCTGAAGTAAAGAGCTCAACAAACAGAATAAGAAATTATTTGATAATGCAATAGTAAAAAAAAAAAAAGTGTCTGAAATGAAGGAAGACGGCATCTGCAGACAAAGTGGCGTGCCATTTTCCAGGAAAAGCTTGATCTAGTACAGCTTTCAATGAGTCATATCCAAATTATATTATTGAAAATCAGGATAAAGAAAGAGTTTTAGTCATCCTGGAAGATAAATAAACACACTTACAAGAAGAAGAAAAAAATTAGGGCTTATTTGAGACTTCCTTTCATAGCATTCAATACTAGAGGATAATAAATCTATGTGTACAAAGTTTGAGAGAAGTAAAAAAGCAGCCCAAGACTCCTTGGACACTGACCAGATACTACTCAATTATAAAAAGCAAGAGAGAGGTTTTATTAAATATAAAATTACTCAGGTAACACAATACCTATGATCCTTTTGTGAAAAATAAATTCCTGAATGTCAGACCCAATCAACAAATGAACCAAACTATAAAATCAACAATAAAGCTGACAAGGGGGAAAGAAACAAAGTAAGGATACTTACACTTATGGAACTGAAATAAATGCCTTAAATCAGAACAATAAAATAGAATAATTTAATTTGTACAACTTTATGAGAAAAGGAGAAAGTATGAAAATTATACTGCATTTCCACTTTATTATCCTGTGTCCAGATTAGGAATAAAATTATGGAAAGACTAAGCCTGCAAACCGCTAGGTCAGTCATACAGAGTTTCCCATCTACAGAATACCAAAGAAAGCAAGCAAAATGGGAGCACACAAAGGCGAGATCAACGTGTTACGGCGTCAATGGAAAGACAAAAATCCACAGCTCAAAATGTTCACAGGGTTTGTCAGTAGTCATTTCTGATTGTGAGGCACTGTGTTTCCTGTCCTCCTCTTAGCCCTGTCTGTGTATATAGGCTGGTATAGCTAAACCTCAACTCACGCTAGTAGATAGGCACTAGGGCCATCTTCTTTGGGACAAGTGTTCCATATCAGTCTTAGAACTTACATTATATAAAATGCAATAATAAGGGTAAGTCCCATGAACATAGCATCAGCCCGGATCCCATTCATCAACCCCTCCAGGTTTACCCAGCCTGATGTAAGTACATTCCTTAACTCAGGGCAATGGAGTAAGAAGGAGGATCAGTTACCCAGATGTCTCAGGCAGCAATGTTTATAGGTCTGTTAATAAGCTCTATCCTGCATATAATTGCCTCATCATTTATAGCCAGAGTAAATTGATACCATATAAAACTGAACCATGAAATTAAAAAAAAAAATAATGATTCCATCTTAGTGTGTTTCATAAATCCCTAACATTTTCTTGATCTTTTGCAAATATTGTTTTTCCTGTTTGTTATTCTGTTTAATACAAATGGATATTGGATGTTTACTAATAGAGTTTATGTACCACCACCTCATTTTAATAAAATAAGGTATTATATCTGCAATCTACCCATATTTAATTCATATTTCTACATGGAGTAGAGAGGATATGAAACGACATTACCTAATACTAGTGACTACTATTTCTGGGTATTTTGGTTATGATGGCCAAGTGCTATCTCTTAAGTTAGAAATTAGTGTGACTCAGATTCATATGCTTTTACTTCCATGTAATTAGTTGTCATGTCTCCTTAAGTCTCCTCTTGGGTGTGACATTTTCTCAGGCTTTTCTTATTCTTAAGGATATTGAGAGTTTTCACAGGTGCTCATTTAAAAATTTTGTTAACTATCCCTTCATTAGCATTTTCCTGATATTTATCTTCTGGTTAGACTGGGGTTATATGTTTTGAGAGGAAGAATACAGTGGGAAGGTCCCATTTCATCTTATCACATTAAGGGTTCTTACTATCAAAATGACATCACTGTTGATGTTGACCTGGTCACCTGGATGAGATAATCTTGGTTAGGTTTTTCTACTCTAAAATGACTCTGTTGCCCTCTCTCCATTTTCTCATACTCTACTCTTTGGAAGCAGTGAATTCATTTTTAAACGTATGGTCCGTTTCATGTATGTATGATAGGAATTAACTTGGTAAGTTTTAATAATTATTTTGAGGATATTTGAAGAGATTTTTAAAAAATGATAACATTTTCTGGAAAACAAACATTAATAATTAGCTAATTATTACTGAGTGTTTATTATCGGTAAATACTGTATATGAATTATCTCACGTAATCATCCATCTAACCATGAGTGAAGTGAACATTACCCCCATTTTGTCGGACACGATTGAAGTGACTTAGCAGCAGCAGCAGCATAGACATATCAGGAACTGACTCCAAAACAGGCTTATTTGCGAAGGACCATACAAGAATAAGTGGTGTAGGCATTTTTTGAAAGACATATTTATATCATTACATAATAATGCCACTTAAGAGTTGGTTTTCAAAAGAAGAAATCTCTAATGTTAGTACCATAGTGTGTAGCCATTATATTTTAGGGAAATATCAGAAGTTATGGGACTTCCTTACAAGGTCAAGCCTTATTAATTACTATCTATTAAGTATTTTTGTTATTGGGTGTTTGCTGCTAAATGAACTAACATGCCTTCTTTGTCCTCACTGACTTAAATTCTGCTAGCATAAACTTTGAGTTTATGTTAATGATATTTCTGTATTCCATAGAATAAATAACACCATGTAATATAATATCATCGATAAATGAATCTCCTATTTAGTCAGTAAAGCTGAGTATAAAGCATTATTTAAATAAGTCTATTTATTCTTTTTAACATGTCAAAATAAGTGAATAGTGTGGTTCTTCCCTCCCTATTATTTGAAAGTGCAAGTCAGGTTTTAGTAAAGAAAATGCAGAAATAGAAAAGTAAATTAACATGAATGCTGACATTTAAATAACTGATATGTCAGGGTAAAAAGAGTGAGTGAAAAAAATCAGTAAAAGATACAATTACATTTCAAAGTTTCTCAACAGAGGTTTTGATTTGATTTTTCTTTTTAATAGCCAAACCCTAAATAAGATAAATAGACTGGAGAAAAAAAAACTGATAAAATTGCGATTGGTGTCAATAATTTTTGCAAAAATCTGCCAATGATATCAACATTCATGAAACAACCAAATTTCTCTACAATACCAATTTTGAGTAAACAAACATGTCTGTGGTTTAAAAACAAAAAATGTTTTCAACATGTTTTGCAAGCATTACTAATATCCCAAGAACTACTGTGAAAATGTTCCTATTAAACATCTTTTTAAATGAGATTAAAAGTTAGACATGTTTACTTCAGTTGACTGTCACTCAGAAAATCTGACATTGAAGTAGGACCCCAAATTTTCATTTATACTCTTCTTGCAAAGTAATAATAAATCCAGAGATAGAGTGATTTTTTTTTAAAGTCTCACTTTTTGTAGTACTTAAACTCACAGTGTAAGTTGACAATGATGATTAGCATGTGAGTAGATAGACCTGCTGCGATGGCACACAGCGTGGTGGCTGCAACAGTGCGCTAGCCCAGCAGCTGAGAAGAGCTACCCCACGTCCAAGGTCAAGAGCAATGGCTGCACTTTGCTGGAGGGGCCAGGAAGAGATAGCCGACATCCAAGGTAAGAAAAATCCAAGTAAGATGGTAGGCACTGAAAGAGGACATCAGAGGGCAGACAGACTGAAACCACAACTAGCCAATCTGATCATATGGACCACAGCCTTGTCTAACTCAATGAAACTAAGCCGTGCTGTATGGGGCCACCCAAGATGGACGGGTCATGGTGGAGCAGTCTACAGAATTTGGTCCACTGGAGAAGGGAATGGCAAACCACTTAAGTATTCTTGCCTCGAGAACAGTATGAAAAAGCAAAAAGATAGGACACTGAAAGATGAACTCCCCAGGTCAGTAGGTGCCCAATATGCTACTGGAAATCAATGGAGAAAAAATGAAGGGATGGAGCCAAAGAAAAACAACACCCAGTTGTGGATGGTGATATAAGCAAGATTCGATGCTGCATAACAATATTGCGTAGGAACCTGGAAAGTCAGGCCCATGAATCAAGGCAAATTGGAAATGGTCAAATAGGAGATAGCAAGAATGAACATCGACATTCTAGGAATCAGCAAACTAAGATGGACTGAAATGGGTGAATTTAACTCAGATGACCATTATATCTACTACTGTGGGCAGGAATCCCTGAGAAGAAATGGGGTAGCCATCAAAGTCACCAAAAGTGTCTGAAATACAGTACTTCGATGCAGTCTCAAAAACGACAGAATGATCTCTGTTCATTTCCAAGGCAAACCATTCATTATCACGGTTATCCAAGGCTATCCCCTGACCAGCAACGCTGAAGAAGCTGAAGTTGAAAAAAAAAAGACCTACAAGACCTTCTAGAACTAACACCCCAAAAAGATGTCGTTTTCATTATAGGGGACTGGAATATAAAAGTAGGAAGTCAAGAAACACCTGGAGTAACAGGCAAATTTGGCCTTGGAGTACAGAATGAAACAGGGCAAAGTATAACAAAGTTCTGCCAAGAGAACACACTGGTCATAGCAAACACCTGCTTCCCCCAACACAAGAAAAGACTCTACATATGGACAGCACCAGATAGTCAACACCGAAATCAGATTGATTACATTCTTTGCAGCCAAAGATGGAGAAGCGCTATACAGTCAGCAAAAACAAGACCGGAAGCTGACTGTGGGTCAGATCATGAAATCCATATTGCCAAATTCAGACTTAAATTGAATAAAGTAGGGAAAACCACAAGACCACTCAAATATGACCAAAATCAAATTCTTTATGACTATATAGTAGAAGTGAGAAATAGATTTAAGGGACTAGGTCTGATAGGGAGAGTGCCTGATGAACTATGGATGGAGGTTCATGACATTGTACAGGAGACAGGGATCAAGACCATCCCCATGGAAAAGAAATGCAAAAAAAGCAAAATGGCGGTTTGAGGAGGCCTTACAAATAGCTGTGGAAAGAAGAGAAGTGAAAAGCAAAGGAGAAAAGAAAAGATATAGTCATTTGAATGCAGAGTTCCAAAGAATCACAAAGAGAGATAAGAAAGCCTTCCTCAACAATCAATGCAAAGAAATGGAGGAAAACAACAGAATGAGAAAGACTAGAGATCTCTTCAAGAAAACTAGAGATACCAGGGAACATTTCATACAAAGATGGGCTCAATAAAGGACAGAAATGGTATGAACCTGACAAAAACAAAAGATATTAAGAAGAGGTGGCAAGAATATACAGAAGAACTGTACAAAAAATATCTTCAGTTCAGTTCATTTCAGTTGCTCAGTCACGTCCGAACATTTGCGACCCCATGAATCACAGCACGCCAGGCCTCCCTGTTCATCACCATCTCCTGGAGTTCACTCAGACTCATGTCCATCGAGTCCATGATGCCATCCAGCCATCTCACCCTCGGTGTCCCCTTCTCATCCTGCCCCCAATCCCTCCCAGCATCAGAGTCTTTTCCAGTGAGTCAACACTTCTCATGATGTGGCCAAAGTATTGGAGTTTCAGCTTTAGCATCATTCCTTCCAAAGAAATCCCAGGGTTGATCTCCTTCAGAATGGACTGGTTGGATCTCCTTGCAACTCAAGGCACTCTCAAGAGTCTGCTCCAACACCACAGTTCAAAAGCATCAATTCTTCGGCACTCAGCCTTCTTCACAGTCCAACTCTCACATCCATACATGACCACAGGAAAAACCATAGCCTTGACTAGACAGACCTTAGTCACCAAAGTAATGTCTCTGCTTTTGAATACACTATCTAGGTTGGTCAAAACTTTTCTTCCAAGGAGTAAGCATCTTTTAATTTCATGGCTAAAATCACCATCTGCAGTGATTCTGGAGCCCAGAAAAATAAAGTCTGACACTGTTTCCCCTGTTCCCCATCTATTTCCCATGAAGTAATGGGACCAAAGGCCATGATCTTCGTTTTCTGGATGTTGAGCTTTAAGCCAAATTTTTCGCTCTCCTCTTTCACTTTCATCAAGAGGCTTTTTAGCTCCTCTTCACTTTCTGCCATAAGGGTGGTGTCATCTGCATATCTGAGGTTATTGATATTTCTCCCACAATCTTGATTCCAGCTTGTATTTCTTCCAGTCCAGTGTTTCTCATGATGTATTCTGCATATACATTAAATAAGCAGGGTGACTATATACAGCCTTGATACACTCCTTTTTCTATTTGGAACCAGTCTGTTGTTCCATGTCCAGTACTAACTGTTGCTTCCTGACCTACATACAGATTTCTCAAGAGGCAGGTCAGGTGGTCTGATATTCCCATTTCTTTAAAAATTTTCCACAGTTTCTTGTGATCCACACAGTCAAAGGCCTTGGCATAGTCAATAAAGCAGAAATAGATGTTTTTCTGGAACTCTCTTGCTTTTTCCATGATCCAGCAGATGTTGGAAATTTGATCTCTGGGTCCTCTGCCTTTTCTAAAACCAGCTTGAACATCAGGGAGTTCACGGTTCATGTATTGCTGAAGCCTGGCTTGGAGAATTTTGAGCATTACTTTACTAGCATGTGAGTGAGATGAGTGCAATTGTGCAGTAGCTTGAGCATTCTTTGGCATTGCCTTTCTTTGGGATTGGAATGAAAACTGACCTTTTCCAGTCCTGTGGCCACTGCTGAGTTTTCCACATTTGCTGTCATATTGAGTGCAGCACTTTCACAGCATCATCTTTCAGGATTTGAAATAGCTCCACTGGAATTCCATCACCTCCACTAGCTTTGTTTGTAGTGATGCTTTCTAAGGCCCACTTGACTTCACATTCCAAGATGTCTGGTTCTAGATTAGAGATCACATCATCATGACTATCTGAGTCGTGAAGATCTTTTTTTGTACAGTTCTTCTGTGTATTCTTGCCTCCTCTTCTTAATATCGTCTGCTTCTGTTAGGTCCATACAATTTCTGTCCTTTATCGAGCCCATCTTTGCATGAAATGTTCCTTTGGTATCTCTAGTTTTCTTGAAGAGATCTCTAGTATTTCCCAATCTGTTGTTTTCCTCTATTTCTTTGCATTGATCGCTGAAGAAGGCTTTCTTATCTCTTCTTGCTATTCTTTGGAACTCTGCATTTAGATGCCTATATCTTTCCTTTTCTCCTTTGCTTTTCACCTCTCTTCTCTTCACAGCTATTTGTAAGGCCTCCCCAGACAGCCATTTTGCTTTTTTGCATTTCTTTTCCATGGGGATGGTCTTGATCCCTGTCTCCTGCACAATGTCACAAACTGAAGTCCATAGTTCATCAGGCACTCTATCAGATCTAGGCCCTTAAATCTATTTCTCACTTCCACTGTATAATCATAAGGGATTTGATTTAGGTCATACCTGAATGGTCTAGCGGTTTTCCCTACTTTCTTCAATTTAAGTCTGAATTTGGTAATAAGAAGCTCATAATCTGAGCCACAGTCAGCTCCTGGTCTTATTTTTGTTGACTGTATAGAGCTTCTCCATCTTTGGCTGCATAGAACATAATCAATCTGATATCAGTGTTGACCATCTGGTTATTTCCATGTGTAGAGTCTTCTTTTATGTTGTTGGAAGAGGGTGTTTGCTATGACCAGTGCATTTTATTGTCAAAACTCTATTAGTCTTTGCCCTGCTTCATTCCACATTCCAAGGCCAAATTTGCCTGTTCCTCCAGGTGTTTCTTGACTTCCTACTTTTGCATTCCAGACCCCTATAATGAAAAGGACATCTTTTTTGGGTGTTAGTTCTAAAAGGTCTTGTAGGTCTTCGTAAAACCATTCAACTTCAGCCTCTTCAGTGCTACTGGTTGGGGCATAGACTTGGATAACTGTGATATTGAATAGTTTGCCTTGGAGATGAACAGAGATCATTCTGTCATTTTTGAAATTGCATCCAAGTACTGCATTTCAGACTCTTCTGTTGACCATGATGGCTACTCCATTTCTTCTGAGGGATTCCAGCCCTCAGTAGTAGATATAATGGTCATCTGAGTTAAACTCACCCATTCCAGTCCATTTTAGCTCACTGATTCCTAGAATATCACGACCTAGATAATCACGAAGTTGTGATCATTCACACTCACCTAGAGCCAGACATCCTGGAATGTGAAGTCAGGTGGGGCTTAGGAAGCATCACTGCGAACAAAGCTGGTGGAGGTGATGGAATTCCAGTTGAGTTATTTCAAATCCTAAAAGATGATGCTGTGAAAGTGCTGCACTCAATATGCCAGCAAATTTGGAAAACTCAGCAGTGGCCACAGGACTGGAACAGGTCAGTTTTCATTCCAATCCCAAAGAAAGGCAATGTCAAAGAATGCCCAAACTACCACACAATTGCACTCATCTCACATGCTACTAAAGTAATGCTCAAAATTCTCTAAGTCAGGCTTCTACGGTACATGAACCATGAACTTCCAGATGTTCAAGCTGGTTTTAGAAAAGGCAGAGGACCCAGAGATCAAATTGCCAACATCTGCTAGATCATAAAAAAAGCAAGAGAGTTCCAGAAAAAAATCCATTTCTACTTTATTGACTATGCCAAAGCCTTTGACTGTGTGGATCACAATAAACTGTGGAAAATTCTGAAAGAGATGGGAATACCAGACCACCTGCCCTGCCCGTGAGAAACCTGTGTGCAGGTCAGGAAGCAACAGTTATAACTGGATATGGAACAACAGATTGGTTCCAAATAGGAAAAGGAGTATGTCAAGGCTGTATATTGTCACCCTGCTTATTTAACTTATATGCAGAGTACATCATGATAAATGCTGGGCTGGAGGAAGCACAAGCTGGAACCAAGATTTCCAGGAGAAATATCAATAACCTCAGATATGCAGATGACACCACCCTTAGAAAGTGAGGAAGAACTAAAGAGCCTCTTGAAAGTGAAAGAGGAGAGTGAAAAAGTTGGCTTAAAACTCAACATTCAGAAAACATAGATCATGGCATCCGGTCCCATCACTTCATGGCATATAGATGGAGAAACAGTGGAAACAGTGGCTAACTTTATATTTCTGGGCTCCAAAATCACTGCTCATGTTGTTTGCAGCCATGAAATTAAAAGACACTTACTCCTTAGAAGGAACGTTGTGACCAACCTAGAGAGCATGTTAAAAAGCAGAGATATTACTTTGTCAGCAAATGTCCATCTAGTCTAGACTGTGGTTTTTCCAGTGGTCATGTATGGATGTGAGAGTTGGACTATAAAGAAAGCTGAGCACTGAAGAACTGATGCTTTTGAACTGTGGTATTGGAGAAGACTCTTGCGAGTCCCATGGTCTACAAGGAGATCCAACCAGTCCATCCTAAAGCAGATCAATCCTGGGTGTTCTTTGGAATGGCTGATGTTGAAGCTGAAACTTCAATACTTTGGTAGAGCCCTGACTCATTTGAAAAGACCCTGATGCTGGGAAAGATTGATGTCTCGAGAAGGGGATGACAGAAGATGAGATGGCTGGATGGCATCACTGACAAAATGGACATGCGTTTGGGTGGACTGCAGGAGTTGGTGATGGACAGTGAGTCCTGGTGTGCTGTGGTTCATGGGGCCACAAAGAGTTGGACATGACTGAGGAACTGAACTGAACTGAACTGAAATAGAAAACATGGAATCTTTGGTCTTTTTTTAATGTTTAGGTCAGTAGATTAAAAATTAAAATATAAGCTTATAATTTCATTTTCAAAACCAGTAAAATAGTTTGTTGTCAGTATAGAAAGTAAAAACAAACAAACAAAAAAAAAACTAGAAATAAACCTTAGCTTTCACTCATTTTTCATAAAATACACATTTTATTCCTTTAAGGCTGGAGACTTTGCAGCCACTGAAAAACATTACAGGCTGCAAAACCCTATAAACTACTAAAAAAATGAACATTTCATCCTTGGTTGATTATTGTTATTGCCTCTGTATGTACAATGTGCAGCACATAGAGATATACCTTATCTATTTTTCCATTAATCAAAATCATAACTGGCATGCAGAGGTAAGGAACTGGCTCCCTCCATATTCTTGCTCTCTTTGTTAAGATATTATGTCCTCATCCTAGCTTTGCTAGCTTTGGGGAAGAGCAAGTTTTGTTTGTAAAATGAAACAGCACCACCTTGTATCCTGAAGTAAAGCTACAGCTTCTCTAAAATCTCTGAACATTCAGATCTGTGTTTCAAATATAAGTACTGATGACTACATTATGAAGCAATGAAATTTAATCACATTCTTGCTCTATGAGAGGTTCTACTGTGTTATTACTAAACCTTTAAATTAATGCTACCATATTAATCCTCTAAAGATTACTTTTTCTCTTACTATCAAAATTTACTCTGATGTAATAAAATGTAGAAAATGTAGGTATCACACAAATGTGATATCTATCAAATGGCAAACAGACTATAATACCTCCCCAAAATGATAATGAACTGAATGTAAGATCCCTTCTAAGCTTGTTATTTTATGACTTCATCAGTCTTTATGTACATATAAAATTGAACAGGTTTACTTACCTATACTGTAATGTCTTCAATAGGCCTTAAGCTCACAAAAGTGTTAGACAGATGCTCTGATGTGATACAAATATATTGATATAAACTAATTTACCTAATTACAGTTATTGGAATTTAACCAGAACAATTCTATGGCATTTCTTTGTTGTTGTTGTTCTTACTGGTTTCTTTTTCAAAGCTTTAGTTTTCAAAATATACAGTTTATATGCTCTTTTATTCTACTCTCCAGAAAAGACTTTTTTTTAGCATATTTTTAAATAGATTTGACTGAGCATAAAAATGATTCTATACAAATATAGGCATGAATGTTGAAAGTTTTCCCCAGTAGAAAATCAAAGTTCATAATTATGTTTGCAACTTAGTAAAACTGTGATGTTCATCACAATCCACATTAGTGTTTTAAAATGTTTCTTTAAAATTGTATCTGTATTGTGATGCAAATCATTAACAATAAAATTTTCTGCTATTACAGCATTACATATTTTAAAAAATCTAATTAATAATTCATTGTAAATATGAAAAATGTTTAAAACACAATTAATACAGCTTACAAGCTTTCTGAGAGCTAGTATATGAACTTGTGATTCCCAGAGTAATGTTTTCATTATGATTTCTAGATCAATAACTCCATAACTTCTTTAAATTATTGGCTAGAAATACAATAATGTTAGAGGTGGAGTGATATATCTTATTTTCCTCCTTGCCAACACAATATTACACTCACAGATGCACAGTTGCCAAGTAATGGTGACCTATATTTTGGGTTTTAAGAGCAGATTCCATGCCATAAAATCAAATCATATTATAGGAATACTTAAGCCCAGCCAGGTGCCTGGAATTTCACTTCCCATCCCTTTGATTGTTTTGTAATCAAATCTTATATAAGAAAGGTTCACTTGTCACATTCCTTTCTACATTAGAAAGGCCTATTTGCATGTATCTTTACTAGACTATAAAGTACCAAAAGGCATGAATTTTATCTGACTTACTGTAGGGAAATTGGAAGTGGTCAAACAGGAGATGGCAAGAGTAAACATCGACATTCTAGGAATCAGCGAACTAAAATGGACTGGAATGAGTGAATTTAACTCAGATGACCATTATATCTACTACTGAGGGTCGGAATCTCTCTGAAG
Organism: Capricornis sumatraensis; assembly: GCF_032405125.1. NCBI lineage: Eukaryota > Metazoa > Chordata > Mammalia > Artiodactyla > Bovidae > Capricornis > Capricornis sumatraensis. Next base: position 42,299,370 of record NC_091081.1, on the reverse strand, counting down.
AAATGGAGTAGCCATCATGGTCAACAGAAGAGTCCGAAATGCAGTACTTGGATGCAATCTAAAAAACGACAGAATGATCTCTATTCGTCTCCAAGGCAAACTATTCAATATCACAGTAATCCAAGTCTATGCCCCAACCAGTAACGCTGAAGAAGCTGAAGTTGAATGGTTTTACGAGGACCTACAAGACCTTTTAGAACTAACACCCAAAAAAGATGTCCTTTTCGTTATAGGGGACTGGAATGCAAAAGTAGGAAGTCAAGAAACACCTGGAGGAACAGGCAAATTTGGCCTTGGAATGTGGAATGAAGCAGGGCAAAGACTAATAGAGTTTTGCCAATAAAAGGCACTGGTCATAGCAAACACTCTCTTCCAACAACACAAGAGAAGACTCTCCACATGGACGTCACCAGATGGTCAACACTGAAATCATATTGATTATATTCTCTGCAGTAAAAGATGGAGAAGCTCTATACAGTCGAGATGACTGTGGCTCAGATCATGAGCTTCTTATTACCAAATTCAGACTTAAATTGAAGAAAACAGGGAAAACCACTAGATCATTCAGGTATGACCTCAATCAAATCCCTTATGATTATACAGTGGAAGTGAGAAATAGATTTAAGGGCCTAGATCTGATAGATAGAGTGCCTGATGAACTATGGACTTCAGTTTGTGACATTGTACAGGAGACAGGGATCAAGACCATCCCCATGGAAAAGAAATGCAAAAAAGCAAAATGGCTGTCTGGGGAAGCCTTACAAATAGCTGTGAAAAGAAGAGAGGCGAAAAGCAAAGGAGAAAGATATAGGCATCTAAATGCAGAGTTCCAGAGAATAGCAAGAAGAGATAAGAAAGCCTTCTTCAGTGATCAATGCAAAGAAATAGAGGAAAACAACAGAACGGGAAAGACTAGCGATCTCTTCAAGAAAATCAGAGATACCAAAAGAACATTTCATGCAAAGATGGGCTTGATAAAGGACAGAAATTGTATGGACCTAACAGAAGCAGAAGATATTAAGAAGAGGTGGCAAGAATACACAGAAGAACTATACAAAAAGGATCTTCAGGACCCAGATAATCACGATGGAGTGATCACTCATCTAGAGCCAGATATCTTGGAATGTGAAGTCAAGTGGGCCTTAGAAAGCATCATGACGAACAAAGCTAGTGGAGGTGATGGAATTCCAGTGGAGCTATTTCAAATCCTGAAAGATGATGCTGTGAAAGTGCTACACTCAATATGCCAGCAAATGTGGAAAACTCAGCAGTGGCCACAGGACTGGAAAAGGTCCGTTCTCATTCCAATCCCAAAGAAAGGCAATGCCAAGGAATGCTCAAACTACTGCACAATTGCACTCATCTCACATGCTAGTAAAGTAATGCTCAAAATTCTCCAAGCAAGGCTTCAGCAATACGTGAACCATGAACTTCCTGATGTTCAAGCTGGTTTTAGAAAAGGCAGAGGACCCAGAGATCAAATTTCCAACATCTGCTGGATCATGGAAAAAGCAAGAGAGTTCCAGAAAAACATCTATTTCTGCTTTATTGACTATGCCAAAGCCTTTGACTGTGCAGATCACAAAAAACTGTGGAAAATTCTGAAAGAGATGGGAATATCAGACCACCTAACCTGCCTGTTGAGAAATCTGTATGCAGGCCAGGAAGGAACAGTTAGAACTGGACATGGAACAACGGACTGGCTCCAAATAGGAAAAGGAGTGCAAGGCTGTATATTGTCACACTGCTTATTTAACGTATATGCAGAGTACATCATGAAATGCTGGACTGGAAGAAATACAAGCTGGAATCAAGATTGCTGGGAGAAATGTCAATCACCTCAGATATGCTGATGACACCACCCTTATGGCAGAAAGTGAAGAGGAACTGAAAAGCCTGTTGATGAAAGTGAAAGAGGAGAGCAAAAAAGTTGGCTTAAAGCTCAACATTCAGAAAACGAGGATCATGGCATCCGGTCCTATCACTCCATGGGAAATAGGTGGGGAAACAGTGGCAGACTTTATTTTGGGGGGCTTCAAAATCACTGCAGATGGTGATTTCAGCCATGAAGTTAAAAGATGCTTACTCCTTGGAAGAAAAGTTTTGACCAACCTAGATAGCATATTAAAAAGCAGAGACATTACTTTGCCAACAAAGGTCCATCTAGTCAAGGCTATGGTTTTTCCTGTGGTCATGTATGCATGTGAGAGTTGGACTGTGAAGAAGGCTGAGCGCCAAAGAATTGATGCTTTTGAACTGTGGTGCTGGAGAAGACTCCTGAGAGTCCCTTGGACTGCAAGGAGATCCAACCAGTCCATCCTAAAACAGATCAGTCCTGGGTGTTCTTTGGAAGGAATGATGCTAAAACTGAAACTCCAGTACTTTGGCCACCTCATGCGAAGAGCTGACTCATGGAAAAAGACTCTGATGCTGGGAGGGATTGGGGGCAGGAGGAGAAGGGGACGACAGAGGATGAGGTGGATGGGTGGTATCACCAAATCGATGGACGTGAGTCTGAGTGAACTCAGGAAGTTGGTGATGGACAGGGAGGCCTGGTGTGCTGCAATTCATGGGGTCACAAAGAGTCAGACACGACTGAGCAACTGAACTGAACTGAAGAAGTGGATGATAAATATGTCACTATAACGAAATACTTTTCCTCACATAACTGACAGAATAGGTGTACATGGTATAAAAACATTCACAAAGATTAAGTTCCAAGCTATACCCATTCTCTTGGCTAGCAACAATGAAATATGAAATAATTAATGAAAGGGGAGGGTAAGAATATCTTTCCTTACAGTTCCAAGCAGCTAACAAGTAAACTATTTCCATTTCATGCATTTGTTATCTCTTTTATCTGTTTTAAAGGCAATATGCACTACTACTTATGTTCATCATAATTAGAAAGAGTGGGGCTAAGGCTATGGAAATTCCCACTTTCTGTAGCATTTAAAGTAATTGCAATCCATGCAGAAGTTTACACAGATTTTGTTTCACACTCAAAGGCATTTTCATATACTCTTCCGCTTGTTTTAATCTTCTGGGTCAGTTTAAGTTAAAACCTATTTTATGAAAAAAGAGTTTGATAGATGTTTGTTAAATGAGTAAGTGAATCTTTTCTATGTAAAATTGAAAAGATTTTTGAAATATTGAAATAAAATGCACATGTATACAAAATATTGAAATAAAATCCACATGTATACAAATATTTAAGCAAATATGGAGTTAAAGGTCTTCTGTAATTAATATGATACTCGATATAAGAAAATTTGTAAATGTTTTCCATTGATTGCATGTATGAAATTATTAATAATACTATGTGGATAATTCATCCAAGATTTTATCTAGACCAGAGTTTTAAAAATATGCCTGGAAACTGGGAAAATGTTTTAGGAGTGCTAAATGCCTTTTAGAATCCATTAGACCTTCAAGTTCAACATTTCATTCTTCCATAATGATAGATAACTGCTCAGTTCCGATCTGCTGTGAATCTTATTTTGAGCAGATTTTGAGTTCTAGTTCCTTGATACAATCAAAAGAAATAATCACTCCCTATATTATACAACTAACTTCAAAATCTTCTGGAAGTTGAAAAATAAAATGGAAGTAAAATATTAAATTAACAAATTCATTTAATCATTTCATTAAATGTGAAACTAAGATAATATGTTCAATAAATATGATTTGAAGTTGACTATATCATATATTCAGGATATAATATTTTAAAATATTCCAAATGTATGATTTCTAGGAAATGAGGAAAGAAAATTAGAGAATATTTAGGGGTAAGTTGATTCAAAATTGAGGCTAACCTAAATAAGAATAATATTATTAAACTCTAGGCAGAAGAGGGAATGGAATATGCCTGTTGATCATCTTATAATTAACTATGAATTAAACTGAATTACTTCAAATCTGTTGTTGGGGAAGAGAGTGAACAGGAGGAAGCAGAATTCAGTGACTAATCTCATAATTTTACTTGTAGTAAGGAACCAGCAGATCATAACTAAGAGTATTAGTATAATTAGTGTTAGCTGCAATAGATTGAAACATACAAAATATCTTTAAAGCCTATGCATTCATAAGACTGGAAGAAAAAAAGAAAGAAAGAAATATCATCTACCAACTGGCTACAGTCGAAGGACAGTTTTCATAAGAAGCTGATATATAAAAGGAAATTAACCACTTACCCAATCTTTCTCACAATATATCTTTCCCTGATTAATGAAATACTAGGTGACTAGACAAAGGAATCTTCTTTTTAGAGAAATCTTCCATCTAATAGACAAAGTAATGATGATTTAATTAGAATGGCTTTCTTTTTGGTCTGAAATTAGTGGATCTTTTCAGTTAGAGGATCATACACAAGTGATATTGTCATAAATACAGACATCTAGATATTAGGTGCATTCTGAGGGAAAAACAGAACACCAAACATCTAGTAGCTATGCCAAATAAAACAAAACAAAATGAATAACAGCAAACATTAGAAATACACACACACACAAGCACAAAGATGTGGAACATAAATCTAAGTAAACCTCTAAATCCTACTTCCTATTTATAGAAAATACAAAGAACAGAAAAACATATTAGCTAATGCCATTGAGATATAATCAACAAAATCCAAAATATGGCAAACTAGAAGGCAAAGAACCAGATTGCTTAGATAATCAATGGTTATTGATAACAAAACAAAATGGTGCAAAGACTGAAAGAGAGCCTGCAGTATAAAAGAGATGACCATATGCTATTATTTATTCAAGGAAGTATGTGCTAATTTTTTTGCATGGGCATCATTTTCAACTTACCTGAGTAAATGCCAAAATGCAAGATTGCCTGTTTTTATGGTAAGAGTATGTTTGGTTCTTTTAGAAACTACCAAACTATCTTCAAACTTGACAGTACCAGTCTCAGTGACAATGGATAAAGTTTGCTATTCCTCTAAGTTCTTGCCAGCATTTACTGTTATCAGTGTTTTGGATTTTTGCCATTCTACTAGGTACATAGTTGAGTCTCTTTTTTATTTTAGTTTGTCATTCTCTCATGACATCATGACATATGATGTCAAGAATCTTTTCATAAGCTATTTGCTGTTTATTTTCCTTGGTAAGGTATCTATTCAGGGTTTTTGGTCCCTTTTTAAAATCAGGTTTTCTTGTTGTTTAAGTAAACAATTTACATTTGGATAAGTCTTTTATTATATGTCTCTTGCAAATATGATCTTTTCACTTCAACTAATTCACTCAGCCGCATCCGACTCTTGTCCAACCCCATGGATTGCAACACGCCAGGCCTCCCTGTCCATCACCAACTCCTGGAGTTTACTCAAACTCATGTCCATTGAGTTGGTGATACCATCCCACCAACTCATCCTCTGTCATTCCCTTCTCCTCCTGCCTCCAGTCTTTCCCAGCATCAGAGTCTTTTCAAATGAATAAGTTCTTCACATAGGTGGCCAAAGTATTGGAGTTTCAGCTTCAACATCAATCCTTCCAATGAATATTCAGGACTGATTTCCTTGAGGATGGACTAGTTAGATCTCCTTGCAGTCCAAGGGTCTCTCAAGAGTCTTCTCCAACACCACAGTTCAGAAGCATTAATTCTTCAGTGCTCAGTTTTCTTTATAGTCCAAATCTCACATCCATACATGACTACTGGAAAAATCATAGCCTTGACTAGATGGACCTTTGCTGGCAGAGTAATGTCTCTGCAGTTTAATATGCTGTCTAGGTTGTTCAAAACTTTTCTTCCAAGGGGTAAGCATTTTTTAATTTCATGGCTGCAATCACCATCTGCAATGATTTTGAAGTCCCCCCAAAATAAAGTCTGACACTGTTTCCACTGTTTCCCCATCTGTTTGTCATAAAGTGATGGGACTGGATGCCATGATCTTAGTTTTATGAATGTTTGAGCTTTAGCCAACTTTTTCACTCTCCTCTTTCAATTTCATCAAGAGGCTCTTTAGTTCCTCTTTGCTTTCTGCCATAAGGGTGGTGTCATCTGCATATCTGAGGTTATGGATATTTCTCCAGCAATCTTGATTCCAGCTTGTGCTTCCTCCAGCCCAGCATTTCTCATGATGTACTCTGCATATAAGTTCAATAAGCAGGGTGACAATATACAACCTTGTCGTACTCCTTTCCCTATTTGGAACCAATCTGTTCTTCCGTGTCCAATTCTGACTGTTGTTTCCTGACCTGCATATAGATTTCTCAAGAGCCAGATCAGGTGGTCTGGTAGTGCCATCTCTTTCAGAATTTTCCACAGTTTATTGTGATCCACACAGTCAAAGGCTTTAGCATAATCAATAAAGCAGAAATAGATGTTTTTCTGGAACTCTTTTGCTTTTTCACTGATCCAACAGATGTTGGCCATTTGATCACTGGTCCTCTGCCTTTTCTAAAGGCAGCATGAACATCTCAAAGTTCACGGTTCTTGTATTGCTGAAGCCTGGCTTGGAGAATTTTGAGCATTACTTTACTAGCATGTGAGATGAGTGCAATTCTGTGGTAGTTTGAGCATTCTTTGGCATTGCCTTTCTTTGGGATTGGAATGAAAACTGACCTTTTCCAGTCCTTTGGCCACTGGTGAGTTTTCCGTATGTGCTGGCATGTTGGGTGCAGCACTTTCACAGCATCATCATTTAGGATTTGAAATAGCTCAACTGGAATTCCGTCACCTCCACTAGCTTTGTTTGTAGTGATGCTTTCTAAGGCCCACTTGACTTCCTATTCCAGGATGTCTGTCTAGATGAGTGATCACACCATTGTGATTATCTGGGTCATGAAAATCTGTTTTGTACAGTTCTTCTGTGTATTCTTGCCACCTCTTCTTAATATTTTCTGCTTCTGTTAGGTCCATACCATTTCTGTCCTTTATTGAGCCTATCTTTGTATGAAAATGATCTCTAGCCTTTCCCATTCTATTGATTTCCTCCATTTCTTTGCACTGATCATTGAGGAAAGCTTTCTCATCTCTCCTTGCTATAGTTTGGAAATCTCCATTCAAATCGGTATATCTTTCCCTTTCTCCCTTGCTTTTCACTTCTCTTCTTTTCACACCCATTTATAAGGCCTCCTCAGAATGCCATTTTGCTTTTTTCCATTTCTTTTTTTGGGGGGATGGTCTTGCTCCCTGTCTCCTGTACAATGTCACAAACCTCTGTTCATAGCTCATCAGGTACTCTGTCTATCAGATCTAGTCCCTTAAATCTATTTCTCACTTCTACTGTGTAATCATATGGGATTTTATTTAGGTCATACCTGAATGGTCTAATGGTTTCCCCTACTTTCTTCAATTTAAGTCTGAATTTGGCAATACGGTGTTCATGATCTGAGCCACAGTCAGCTCCTGGTCTTGTATCTTTTAGCATGTGACTTATCTTCTCACATCTTTCTGAGCAGAAGTTTTTAAATTTGAATGAACTCTTTCTTCTCAGTTATTTCATACACCTCAACTTTGGTATTGTGTCTGTTAAGTCACTCCTGTGCTCCAGGTCATCTGCCTCTGCATTTTCTTGTAGAAGATTTATAGCTTTGTGTTTTACATTTAGGTCTATGGTCCATTTTGAGTTTATTTTTGTAAAAAATATTGATTCTTTGTCTAGATTTTTTTCTTTTCTTTGGCATGTGTTGTCCAATTATTTCATTATCATGAGCTGACAAGACTGCCTTTGCTCTATTGTATTGCCTTTGCTCCTTTGTCAAAGGTTAGCTGAGTATACGTTAGGGGGGTGTCTATTTCTGGGGCCTGTTTCACTGATCTATTTTTCTAATATCTTTGACAAACCACAGTGTCATGATTACTGGACCTTTGTAGTATATCTTACAGTCAGTTGATGCCAGCCCTCTGACTTTGTTTTGGTTTTGGTTTATTAAAAAGAGTAATGATACTAAGTATGGAAAAGGTATGGACAGACACAAACACATATACATTGCTGGTGAGACTACAAAGTGTTAAAACGTTTTCTTAGAGCAATTTCAAGTGAAAGTGTTAAATTTGGTAAACATCTAATAAAGTTCATGTCTTCTAATTCAGACTCCCAAGGTACAAATTTTGGCACATATGACACAATGTTAATTGTAGCTCTATTATAGCAAAACAATTGTAAATAAAGCCAGAACCTCTAATAAAGGATAATATATCAAAGAGTTACAAATCATGAAAATGACTTTTACCTAAGTGGGTTAATATAGATAAAAGTTGGAAAAAATGTTGGATAAAAATATGAAGTCATAATAGAATTATTACATAATAAATATTAATATAAAGAGTCATAAATGATACTACACTAATGAATATACATAGTAATTTTCTACTGAAATTTCTTTTAAAATATTGACATCATGTCTCCCTCAGTATTTTGTTGTGGCGTGGCTGGTCTTTGCCATAGTAATACTGGTCTATATATTCTCTCTCTAAAATTTTTTTTTTCATGTTTCTTCCATCTTTGTGTCCTCCTTTAAAATGTACACTTTTCCTATAACAAATCCTATGCATTTGAAGAAAAAGATCAAATTCAGTCTCCTCTATGGAACTCTTCTTCATCTAAACTCATTGCCAGTGTAATCACTGAGATCTTAAAATCCACAGTTTATCACTTAGAATATACCTGTGCCACAATATTCATTTCCTGATAATTTCATAGGATGTTCTAAGAAGAGACTTGTGAACGTTTATATAGGCAGTAAGCATATTCTCTGAAATTATATAAATATGTAAAATCCAACCTACCAATAGCATCATATTCACCAAGTGGTAACTATTGCTACTAAATCTGGATTATCTATGTATGTGAAATTCTAAGACCTAAATACTTTACATTTTCAGTAACATCTTATTCTTTTCCTCTATTTAAATTTTGTGCTTTTTGCCAAAGGAAAGATGACATTAAAAAGTCAACTTGTGACTCCTAAGAGTGTTTAGATTTTTGGAGTCTGAAAAAATTCCAGAATTCTAAATTCAGAAAAATTTAAGTTAAATCTAAAAAGAAGTAGCTAAGGGCAAGAGAGATACCACATAAGAGGTGGAATGTTACTTGAATTTTCACTGAAGTTGAAAATGGATTTCAAAATCAATAAAATGGTAAATCTTGTTCATTTGTGCTGTCTAAATTAAGAATAGAGATTAGAAGATGTTACCAGAGGAAATAAGTACACACAAAAAAATATTCTACCCAGATTTCATTTATTGGTTGATAAGAAATACTTCCTTTATTAAGTTTTCTTTGATAAATCCCCAGAGTGCAAAAATACTACCTGTGCCTAAACTTTATTTTACCAATGGTATTTGTTAAATGGCACCTGAAATAACTTTTCACATGTACCTCCTTTATTAAAGGAATTAAAACTTTTGTTCATCTTAGTATCCTATAAAATGTTTAAACATCTTACACAAAATATATGTACAAATAAGGACTATTGAACAAATAAATCAAAATATAAGAGTCAGTGAGTAAATAAAATGTACAGTAGCCTATTCTGTTGAAAAAATCACATTAATACAAGAACTGTAATTTCAGTGAAAAATTGGATTATATATTTCAAAATATTCTGTAAAAAGACCTTTAAAAAGATGGATTCAACATTTACTTTCATCCATGAATCTTATTAAAATGTAAATTTTGATTCAGGAAGTTTGAGTGGGGCTTGAGATTATACCTTTCTAATAAGTTTCCCACTTGATCTTGCAGCAAGATTTAAGAAACATGTTTTCATATTAGTGGTCTCTGCTATCAGAATTCTGCCACCCACTTTCGTTACTCTGACCCCTTGGAATTTAGTAGATCAATCAACCCAGTGATTAAAAATCAGATTTAAATGTCAGGAAAACTTCAGTTAAAATCTCAGCTCTAAATATGATGAAAAGTTAATTCTCTGTTACAATATCTGAAATATACATCTAATGAAAATCCCCACCTTTATAATATGTGTGAGAAATAAATACCCTGTCTGGAAAATATTTAGACTCGTGACTTGCTTATGATTAAAGTAACACTAAAATTAGAGTTGTTCACTTGATAGTAGTAGGAAACAGAGTGGTGATAGATATGGGAACAGTGGTAGTAGTGTTCATTAATCCAACATAGAAAATACAAAATGAGCATATTTTGCCAAATCTTGGGATATTTTATTGACCTCATGATGCCTACAAGTATTAACTTTCTACCCATTGTCTCAGTCCAGCAGATAAAATGTTTTAAAACATTTAATATAAGACTGGCAGCTCTCCCCTACTTGCAAATACATTTCAAAATACTCTCCATCTTGATTTTCTCTCCCACCGTCACCAAAACAATTAAACAACTTAATAAAAGGCTAAAGAAGGCATTTGCACTTTTATGGCACTTTATTTAAGGAAAGCTTCCAGAAACCAACTCTGGAGACATGCAAAATTTAAAAATATGTTAGAGGTTGTTTCCTTCACAATTTTTTTGTTAGATTTGAAACAAAAAAGGGAAAAAAATGACCACTTAAAAGTTTCTCAACTCCTTAAGCTGGCCTCTAATCACTTACCCTCTAACCCTCCTTCAAGTCATTATTAATTGGAAAATTTATGGTAGATAAAATATATTATCATTTCCTACTGCCAAAAAATTTAGTTTATGGAGATATTTGAAGTGGGCATATGTGATTCAAAAATCAATCTGTGGTAATGAAAACAAAACTTTAGATTCAATAAAGAAAAATATAACTGTTTTTACAATAACCCAAATATATGTGTACTTATTTGCTTGTTTAACCAACTCTATTGATAAACTGACTGTTACAGTGGGATGAAAAACTGCTTCATTATTAACGGGCAGGGCATTTGGTTATGGATGAATCTTACACCAATAGAATGCTTTTATTGGCCAAGTAACATTTCTAATTCCTGTTAAATAACCATTTTGCCAAACCATGGTGGCTCAGACAACAAAGAATCTGCCTGCAACACAGGAGATTCAGGTCCAATCCCTGTGTCAGGAAAGAGCCCCGGGAGAAGGGAATGGCAACCTACTCCAGTATTCTTGACTGGAAAATTCCATAGACAGAGGAACCTGGCAGATTACAGTCCATGGAGTCACAAGCAGTAAAACACAACTGAGCAACTAGCCAAATCTGTAACAATAGAGCTCAGGTTTTTGTTCTTGGCCAAACATTAAAATTCACTAAAATAGAATGAAATTAGGAAGAGACATAACAGGAAGCTCTTCAACCACTCCTATAATTGAAAGACATACCTCTTTAGGTGGTAGCCTCATTTTCTTTTTTTATTTTACTTCATTTTACTCTACAATACTGTATTGGTTTTGCCATACATCAACATGAATCCACCACGGGTGTACACTTGTTCCCAATCCTGAACCCCCCTCCCTCCTCCCTCCCCATACCATCCCTCTGGGTCATCCCAGTGCACCAGCCCCAAGCATCTTGTATCCTGCATCCTGGTGATTTGTTTCTTACATGATATTATACATGTTTCAATGCCATTCTCCCAAATCATCCCACCCTCTCTTTCTCCCAGAGTCCAAAAGTCTGTTCTATACATCTGTGTCTCTTTTGCTGTCTCGCATACAGGGTTATCATTACCATCTTTCTAAATTCCATATATATATATGTTAGTATGCTGTATTGGCATTTTTCTTTCTGGCTTACTTCACTCTGATCCGTTTTTTTTGTTTGTTTGTTTGTTTGTTTTTGCTTGCTAGAGAGTAAACTGCAGAAACCCAGTAAGGAAAGAATAGGAAAGATCATGAAAGGTAATACACTTCTAAGTTAACCAGAATTTGCTCTATATTCTTGTGAGATATGAAGACAAATATTATTAACAGGCCCTTACATATTCTAACCTTCAACTTGGCTTTCTAATGTCACACCTTCCAGATAACTGAGTTTCCAAATTTTGCCACATTCCTAAACTTACTGTTTAGTAGAGGACTTGTTTAATAACAGAGAGCTAACAAGAAAAATCTCCAAAAAGCTCCTTGCCACCCGATCTCTTTTTGTCTACAAAAAAAAAAAAAAAGTAAATAAATAAAGTAAAACCTCACAAGTACTTGCTTGGCCTTTTTTGACACAGAAAACTAAGGTTGATAATTTAAGCTTCAAAAGACACAAAGGTTAAAGTCTGGAAAATTCCTCAGGATGTTTAACTTGAGTTCAGGATTGAAGTGTATGGCTTCAGCGATCCTTATAAATAAATAAATAAATAAATATTATATATATATATATATATATATATATATATATGCAGACTGGTTTAGTGGACCAAAGTATATGAATTGGAATCAGATGCCTATGAAAGCCAAACTTGAACTTGCCACCTTGAAAAATCCTTCTAATCATCTTGTTCTTAGACAATTGTCATTCACCAAGTAGGGTGCACCACCTTACACGGATGCCAGGATGAAAACTTATAACATATAAAGCAGAAGTCACAGTGTCACTAAACAGATCCTGACTCTGTTACACCATATCCTGGGCTGAGATGGAGAAATGAGAGCAGTTGGATTCAACATTTTTTTTTCTTTAACTGTGTGTGTACTATGCTCACTGTAGCACCCAATAGAATCAACCATCTACACCTTTATACACAAAGCAAAAGCACATATTGCCATTTAGTCTTCTTGCTAAAATTGAAAATAAATGTCTTTGTAAATGTTAATGTTTTCAATCAAAATGTTCTTTCTAAAATTGGAATCATTTTGTTTTTCATATTTGTAGCTTAATTTTGTAAATGGATAGCTCTAAGCGATTTATAATATGGTTACATTAACTTGCTAGAACAAATTCAGAATTCTTAAATGCTGTATATTATTTGGCTTTATATCATGCAACACATGTCATAGATGTATCATCATATGCTATTTGTGAGATGTTAAAGAAGGATGTAAAGTTTATCTTAGTTATTTATTCATTTAATCCATCTATTTATCCAACAAACAATAATTATTTAAAATATTATATTTCTAGACTCTACAACAAATTGTAGATATACAATGTGAAAAAATACAGGCTAGGTTCTTATGAAACAGACTTTAGCAGGAAAGATAAAAAATATAAATTAATATATTTAGTTATACAAAAATATGTAGTTATTAGGGCTTCCCAGGTGCTATGCTATACTAAATCACTTCAGTGGTATCTGACTCTTTGAGGCCCTATGGGCTGTAGCCCACCAGGCTCCTCTGTCCATGGGATTCTCCAGGCAAGAATATCGGAGTTGGTTGCCATTTCCTCCTCCAGGGGATCTTCCTGACCCTAGTAGCCAAACCCCCATCTCTGTCTCCTGCTGTCTGCTTTGGCAACAGGGTTCTTTACCACTAGCACCACCTGGGAAAAGAGGAACCTGCCTGCCAAAGCAGGAGACTTAAGACATAAGGTTTGATCCCTGGATTGGGAAGATTCCCTGGAGGAGAGCGTGGTAACCAACTCCAATACTCTTGCCTGGAGAATCCCATGGACAAAGGAGCATGGTGGGCTACAGTCCACATGGTCTCAAAGAGTCAGACATGAGTGAAGTGAATTAACACACACATATGCATTTATTAAGTTATAAATACATATATACATGAAAATAATGAATGCACAAAAGTAATTTGAAAAACCACCTATTTTAAATAAGTATGGTTTTGTAAGTTTAAATGAGAGAATTGACGTGTGAGTCCAAGGAAGTGAAATATAAGCTGCAAATTGGTGAAAAGATAGGGAGATGATTCTTTCTGGAGTTATTTCTTCACTGATCTCCAGTAGCATATTGGGCACCTACTGACCTGGGGAGTTTCTCTTTCAGTATCCTATCATTTTGCCTTTTCATACTGCTCATGGGGTTCTCAAGGCAAGAATACTGAAGTGGTTTGCCATTCCCTTCTCCAGTGGACCACATTCTGTCAGACCTCTACACCATGACCTGCCCATCTTGGATTGCCCCATAGCATGGCTTAGTTTCACTGAGTAAGACAAGGCTGTGGTGCTAGTGTGATTAGATTAACTAGTTTTCTGTGAGTATGGTTTCAGTATGTCTGCCCTCTGATGCCCTCTTGCAACACCTACCATCTTACTTGGGTTTCTCTTACCTTGGGCTGGGGTATCTCTTCACGGCTGGTCCTGCAAAGCACAGCTGCTGCTCCTTACCGTAGATGAGAGGTATCTCCTCCCACTGCTCTTCCTGACTTTCAATGTGGGATGGCTCCTCTAGGCCCTCCTGCACCTGCACAGCCACTGCTCCTTGGACATGGGGTTGCTCCTCCCGCCCACCGCCCCTGACCTTGGACGTGGGGTAGCTCCTCTCAGCCGTGCTTAGTGCACCGGTCGCAGCCGCCTGTGCTTCTTTGCAGCCAAAGATGGAGAAGCTGTATACAGTCAACAAAAACAAGATCAGGAGCTGACTGTGGCTCAGATCATGAACTCCTTATTACCAAATTCAGACTTAAATTGAAGAAAACAGGGAAAACCGCTAGACCATTCAGGTATGACCTCAGTCAAATCCCGTATGATTATACAATGGAAGTGAGAAATAGATATAAAGGCCTAGATCTGATAGAGAGTGTGCCTGATGAACTATGGGATGAGGTTCTTGACATTGTACAGGAAACAGGGATCAAGACCATCCCCGTGGAAAAGAAATGCAAAACAGCAAAATGGCTGTCTGGGGAGACCTTACAAATAGCTGTGAAGAGAAGAGAAGCAAAAAGCAAAGGAGAAAAGGAAAGATATAAGCATCTGAATGCAGAGTTCCAAAGAATAGCAAGAAGAGATAAGAAAGCCTTCTTTAGAGAACAATGCAAAGAAAAAGAGAAAAAGAACAGAATGGGAAAGACTAGAGATCTCTTCAAGAAAATCAGAGATACCAAGGGAACATGTCATGCAAAGATGGGCTCAATAAAGGACAGAAATGATATGGACCTAACAGAAGAAGAAGATATAAAGAGGTGGCAAGAATATACAGAAGAACTGTACAAAAAAAGATCTTCATAACCCAGATAATCACAATGGAGTGATCACTCAACTAGAGCCAGACATCCTGGAATGTGAAGTCAAGTGGGCCTTAGAAAGCATCACTATGAACAAAGCTAGTGGAGATGATGGAATTCCAGTTGAGCTATTTCAAATCCTGAAAGATGATGCTGTGAAAGTGCTGCACTCAATATGACAGCAAATTTGGAAAGCTCAGCAGTGGCCACAGGACTGGAAAAGGTCAGTTTTCATTCCAATCCCAAAGAAAGGTAATGCCAAAGAATACTCAAACTACTGCACAGTTGTACTCATCTCACATGCTAGTAAAGTAATGCTCAAAATTCTCCAAGCCAGGCTTCAGCAATACGTGAACCATGAACTTCCTGATGTTCAAGCTGATTTTAGAAAATGCAGACGAACCAGAGATCAAATTGCCAACATCTGCTGGATCATGGAAAAAGCAAGAGAGTTCCAGAAAAACATCTATTTCTGCTTTATTGACTATGTCAAAGCCTTTGACTGTGTGGATCACAATAAACTGTGGAAAATTCTGAAAGACATGGGAATACCAGACCACCTGACCTGCCTCTTGAGAAACCTGTGTGCGGGTCAGGAAGCAACAGTTAGAACTAGACATGGAACAAAAGACTGGTTCCAAATAGGAAAAGGAGTGTGTCAAGGCCATATATTGTCACCCTGCTTATTAAACTTATATGCAGAGTACATCATGAGAAACGCTGGATTGGAAGAAACACAAGCTGGAATCAAGATTACTGGGAGAAATATCAATAACCTCAGAAATGCAGATGACACCACCCTTATGGCAGAAAGCAAAGAGGAACTAAAGAGCCTCTTGATGAAAGTAAAAGAGGAGAGTAAAACAGTTGGCTTAAAGCTCAACATTCAGAAAATGAAGATCATGGCATCCAGTCCCATCACTTCATGGGAAATAGATGGGGAAACAGTGGAAACAGTGTCAAATTTAGTTTTTGGGGCTCCAAAATCACTGCAGATGGTGATTGTAGCCATGAAATTAAAAGACACTTACTCCTTGGAAGAAAAGTTATAACCAACCTAGATAGCATATTCAAAAGCAGAGACATTACTTTCTTAATAAAGGTCCGTCTAGTCAAGGCTATGGTTTTTCCTGTGGTCGTGTATGGATGTGAGAGTTGGATGGTGAAGAAGACTGAGCGCCGAAGAACTGATGCTTTTGAACTGTGGTGTTGGAGAAGACTCTTGAGAGTCCTTTGGACTGCAAAGACATCCAACCAGTCCATTCTGAAGGAGATCAGCCCTGGGATTTCTTTGGAAGGAATGATGGTAAAGCTGAAACTCCAGTACTTTGGCCCACTCATGTGAAAAGTTGACTCATTGGAAAAGACTCTCATGCTGGGAGGGATTGGGGGCAGGAGGAGAAGGGGACGACAGAGGATGAGATGGCTGGATGGCATCACTGTCTTGTTGGACATGAATCTGAGTGTACTCTGGGAGTTGGTGGTGGACAGGGAGGCCTGGCATGCTGCTATTCATGGGGTTGCAGAGTCGGACACGACTGAACAACTGAACTGAACTGAACTGAACTAGGGAGATCAAGGATATTCCAGATAATTCATAGCATGTATGAATGTCTGGGGTAGGAAGTTCAGTTCTATTAAATTACTCAGCCATCTCTCGCTCTTTGTTACCCTATGAACGGTAGCACACCAGGCTTCCATGTCCATCACCAACTCCCAAAGCTTTCCCAAACTCGTCCATTGAGTCAGTGATGCCATCCAATCATCTCATCCTCTGCCATCCACTTCTCCTCCTGCCTTCAGTCTTTCCCAGCGTTAGGGACTTCTCCAGTAAGTCAATTATTTGCATCAGGCAGCCAAAGTATTGCAACTTCACCTTCAGCAACAATCCTTGTAATGAATATTCAGGACTTCCTTTTGGATTGACTGGTTTGATCTCCTGGCAGTGCAAGGGACTCTCAAGAGTCTTCTCCAATACCACAGTTCAAAAACATCAATTCTTCAGTGCTCAGCTTTCTTTATGGTCCATCTCTCACAGCCATACATGACTAATGGAAAAACCATAGCTTTGACTTGATGTACATTTGTCAGGAAAGTAATGTCTCTGTTTTTTAATATGCTGTGTAGGTTGGCCATAGCTTTTCTTCCAAGGAGAGAGCATCTTTTAATTTCATGGCTCCAGTTACCATTTGCAGTGATTTTGGATCCCCCCAAAATAAATTCTGTCATTATTTCCATTGTTTCCCTATCTATTTGCCATGAAATGATGAGACTGGATGCCATGATCTTCGTTTTTTGGATGTTGAGATTTAAGCCAGTTTTTTTCACTCTCCTCTTTCACTTTCATCAGAAGTCTCTTTAGTTCCGCTTTGCTTTCTCCCATTAGAGTGGTGTCATCTGCATATCTGAGGTTATTGATATTTCTTCTGGCTGTCTTGATTCCAGCTTGTACTTCATCCAGCCTGGCATTTCTCATGATGTACTCTGCAATAAGTTAAATAACCGGGATGACAAAATACAGCCTTTGTGTACACCTTTCCCAATTTTGAACCAGTCTGTTGTTCAATGTCTTATTCTAAATGTTGCTTCTTGACTTGCTAGAGATTTCTCAGGAGGCAGGTCAGGTGGTCTGGTATTCCCATCTCTTCAAGAATTTCCACAGTTGGTTGTGGTCCACACAGTCAAAGGCTTTGGCATAGTCAATAAAGCAGAAGTAGATGTTTTTCTGGAATTCTTTTGCTTTTTCTATGATCCAAAGGATGTTGGCAATTTGATCACTGGTTCCTCTGCCTTTTCTAAACCCAGCTTTAACATCTGGAAGTTCTCCATTCACGTACTGTTAAAGACTAGATTGGAGAATTTTGAGCATTACTTTGCTAATGTCTTAGATGAGTACAAATGTGCAGTAGTTTGAACGTTCTTTGGCATTGCCTTTCTTTGGAACTGGAATGAAAACCGACCTTTTCCAGTCCTGTGGCCACTGTTGAGTTTTTAAAATTTGTTGGCATGTTGAGTGCAGCAATTTCACAGCATCATCTTTAGGATGTGAAATAACTCTGGTGGAATTCCATCATCTCCACCAGCTTCATTAGTAGTGATGCTTTCTAAGGCCCACTTGACTTTGCATTCCAGGATTTCTGGCTCTAGGTGAGTGATCAAACCATCATGGTTATCTGAGTCATTAAGATCTTTTTTATATAGTTCTGTGTATTCTTACCACTTCTTTCTAATATCTTCTACTTCTGTTAGGTCCATACAATTTCTTTTCTTTACTGTGCCCGTCTTTGCATGACATATTCCCTTGGCATCTCTAATTTTCTTGAAGAGATCTCTAGTTTTTCCCATTCTTCTGTTTTCCTCTTTTACTTTGCATTGTTCACTTCCAAAGGTTTCTTATCTCTCCTTGCTCTTCTTTGGAACTCTGCATTCAAATGGATATATCTTTCCTTTTCTCCTTTGCCTTTAGCTTCTCTTCTTTCCTCAGCTATTTGTTGTCCTCTTCAGACAACCATTTTGCCTTATTGCATTTGTTTTTCTTGAGGATGATTTTGGTCACTGCCTTCTGTCCAGTGTCACAAACCTCCTCCATAGTTCTTTAGTCACTCTGTCTATCAGATCTAAAACCTTGAATCTATTTGTCACTGCCACTGTATAATCATAAGGATTTAGGTCATGCCTGAATGGTGGAGTGGTTTTCCCTACTTTCTTCAATTTAAGTCTGAATTTGGTCCATTTGGTCCAGGAGGCCACTCCAGTACTCTTACCTGGAGAATCCCATGGACAGAGGAGCATGGTGGGCTACAGTCCATAGGGTCTCAAAGAGTCAGACATGAGTGAAGTGAATTAAAACACACCTATGTATTTATTAAGTTATAAATACATATATACATGAAAATAATGGATGCACAAAAGTAATTTGAAAAACCACCTATTTAAATAAGTATGGTTTTGTAAGTTTAAATGAGAGAATTGAGGTGTGAGTCCAAAGAAGTGAAATATAAGCTGCAATTTGGTGAAAAGTTAGGGAGATCAAGGAGTTCATGATCTGCTGCTACTGCTGCTAAGTCACTTCAGTTGTGTCCGACTCTGTGCGACCCCATAGACGGCAGCCCAACAGGCTCTTCCGTCCCTGGGATTCTCCAGGCAAGAACACTGGAGAGGGTTGCCATTTCCTTCTCCAATGCATGAAAGTGAAAAGTGAAAGTGAAGTCGCTCAGTCGTGTCCAACTCTTCACTACCCCATGGACTGCAGCCTACCAGGCTCCTCCGTCCATGGGATTTTCCAGGCAAGAGTACTGGAGTGGGGTGCCATCACCTTCTCCGTGATCTGAGCCACAGTCAATCCCCCATCATGTTTTTGCTGACCGTATAGAGCTATGGTTCATGGGGTTGCAAAGAGTCAGACACGAGTGAGCAGAAGCAAAAAGATTTTATATGTTAGATGTCAGCTTTGTCAAAGAGGGTTTAGGGACTTGTTTTTGGTTAATAATGGAGTGTACCAAGGTATATATTTAAATGCTGGAATGATTCAGTTGGAAATGAAAATTGGGATCACAGGAGAAAATAAATATTGAAAGAAACTTGTTTAAAAAGAGGGATGAAGATCTCAAGAAATTGTGAAATGACTCAATCTGTTGTACACAAAGGTAGGGAAGGAATGGTGATATTTAAATAATTAATTATTTAATCCAGTTGCAAATAAAATAATCCAGTTGTAAATGTAGCTACCCCATTTCAGGGTATAACTAAGATGAATCTTCTGCAACTTTACACTAATTTGTTACTATCACATCCTTTAAACTTTAAAACTAGGTGTCAATATTAAGCCTATGTTTAACTAGGTATTCGCATGCATACAAACAAGTCACAATGTATAAAAGTGGTCACTGAAGCCACAGAAACCAAAGCATTCTACTTCCTCCCTTGAGAATCTGTATAACAACAAATTTGCACAAAACCTGCTATAGATAATAAGGGGAAATGAAACTGTACAGTGAGATAGAAAAGGAACATACACTTTCTTATTAGTGTACATAAATTCTTTTTGCTCTCTGTGAAATATTTACATCAAGATAAACAATCTACATTCATTCAGTGCTTTCTCCTAGATTTTATGCTTCTCATATTTTCTTATTTTTGAAAACTAGGTTGGTCTAGATTGAATTTCATACAAATGAATAATCAAAGAATATGGCATTTGTAGTTAAAATCATGTCGAATTCATCTCATGTTCTTAGTTTTTTTTTTTTTTTTACAAATGTGCACAGAGGTGGCAAATGAGCCACTATTTCAACAAACGGCAATAGAATAACTATTAACTGTCAAGTTTATCTGAGGATGCATAATTTCATTAGTAAGTGCTATAGAGTCTACAGAGTAGAAAATATTTTGTATAGAGTCTAAAGAAAGAATATTGTGTGAAGTAAGTCTCAAAATTTAAGACAGATAAGAATTGTGTGAAGATCTTTCAAAAACAAAGAACTGGGGGCCCATTCCCAGAGATCTGGACTCAGTAAGCTTGAGGTGGGTCCAAGGAATCTACGTTTAAGCAAGTTTTCCAAGCAATTAGCTTGCGAGATGACCATATTAACCCAGTTTTAAAAGCCGAGTCTTAAAGACTGCTCTTTTACACAAAATCCAACATCTAGCAGTTAGATAAAGTGGAGAATACAGGATGGAGAAGTGATATTATTTGGTTGAATTTACGGATTATTTTGACCTAAGATAAGTGGCAACTGTTTAGAGAAGGTACAGAAAAATAGCTTTTAGAATCTTATAAATCTAGAGTTTTATTTATTAAAGTTATTGTTTAGTCACTAAATCATGTTTGACTCTTTTGTAACCCCATTGACTGTAGTCTATCAGTCTCCTCTGTCCATGGGATTTCTCAGGCAAGAATACTGAATTGGGTTGAGATTCCCTTCTCAGGGCATCTTCCTAACCCAGGGATCAAACTCATGTCTACTGCACTGCAGGCACATTCTTTACCACTGAGCCACCAGGGAAGCCCTATTAGTTAGAGTAGACATTTGCAAGCATTACCCAAATGATAATTTAGAAAACCAAAGTTGCTTGTTCATGTAATAAAATTTTTCACATTTTTACCACAACTTCAAATTAATATGGCCAACAAATTTAAAATTTGATCTTAAAATTTAATTTTACAAAGTATATTCCTATAATTTGTTAACAAATGTACATAAGCAGTGAAAAGCAAAGTAATAATTATAGTCAAGTAGCAAAATATTGTCATATTGAAATACTCACTTGAATATTTAAAATGCTGAAAGAAAAGGCTGCTGCTGCTGCTAAGTTGCTTCAGTTGTGTCCGACTCTGTGTGATCCCATAGACGGCAGCCCATCAGGCTCCCCCGTCCCTGGGATTCTCCAGGCAATAACACTGGAGCGGGTTGCCATTTCCTTCTCCAATGCATGAAAGTGAAAAGTGAAAGTGAAGTCGTTCAGTTGTGTCCAACTCTTAGCGACCCCATGGACTGCAGCCTACCAGGCTCCTCTGTCCATGGGCTTTTCCAGGCAAGAGTACTGGAGTGGGGTGCCATTGCCTTCTCCTAAGAAAAGGTACCATATAGTATAATTGGCCCTCATAGTTAAACGTTTTCATACTCACAATACTATTAGACCAAGCTGATTACAAATGCCAAAAGAAAGCTATTCAGAAAAATAAGATAGCCTCATCTTGGTTGCAGAAAGAAAAATAAATCAGAAAAAAAAAATCTATCCCTCAAATAATACTAATGCCTTAATTAAGCTTACAGTATAGTGTTTTCTAAAATCCATGGTCTGATCTTTACAGAAATTGTGTTAAATCTATATCAGTTTGGAGAGATTTGGTACCGTTACCTTGTTGAGTCTTTTAATCCATGGATTTGGTACATCTCTCCTATTTTTCACCTGTCAAGGTTCATTGTACTCACTACAAAGCACAACATTTATCAGCTAGGTAAAATTGCACAGGACATATTTAACAAATGGAAATCATTGTAACATTAGATAGAATGGTGTTTTGTTCATTTTTACTCTAAAAACTGATTATTTAATCTTCTGCTCAAACCAAACAGAATAGTAGACAAATGAGTTGACCTGTATTATGTTTATATGTGAAATGAATTAAATAGTCTGCTTAGCTAGTTTTCCAGAATGGGCCAGGATTCTCAAAATGTGTTTTCACATTCTGTTCCTCAATTTCCCTTCATACTATGGACAGGGAGTCTTCTCAGTTTTGCATTAGATTCATCAGTGATAGAATTTACAAACAGATTTGACAACATCCATCCCCACCCCATTGCCCTACAACAGCAGAATAAAAAGTTTTTGGCCGCATATATTCTTTCAAAAACTCCACATGTATATGGAATTTAGAAAGATGGTAATGATGACCCTATATGCGAGACAGCAAAAGAGACACCAATGTAAAGAACTGACTTTTGGACTCTGTGGGAGAAGATGAGGGTGGGATGATTTGAGAGAACAGCATTGAATCATGTATATTATCATATGTGAAATAGATCACCAGTCCAGGTTCAATGCTTGAAACAGGGTGCTCAGGTCTGGAGCACTGGGATGACCCTGAATCATCAGGGTGGGATGGGGACGGGGGAGGGAGGTGGGAGGTGGGTTCAGGATGGGGAACACATATGCACCCATGGCTGGTTCATGTCAATGTATGGCAAAAACCACTACAATATTGTAAAGTAATTAGCCTCCAATAAAAATAAATTAATTAATTAAAAAAAAAAAACCTACAGGTGTTTCTGACACAACCTAGGTGCAGAGCACTGGTGTGGATACTTAGGTATCAATGTCAGTTATTAAAACAGATGCAGAGGGCTTATGGAAAAGCTATTGCAACCCTATTGATCTCTGCCTTTTCTATTAGCTTGAGTTAGACTTTCATGGAAACTCATGTTTGTGAATGAATGGTGAACTCACTTCGCAATGAGTGGAAAGCAGTGGTCTCATGGCCTCGTGATTTAGAAAGCAACAGGAGAGGTAAAACACTAAGAAGGGAAAATGGAGAATTTTGTTTTGGCAGAAAACTATAAACCTTTCTGTAAGGTTAAGCTCTACACCACATATAGCCAATTAGTGAGAACAACATTGATAGAGCAATCTTGCAAAAATGTTCATGAGCCTCCCATGCTAAACAAAACAACAAAATTCTGAAAATTTATAAGCCAAGTATGTAGACCTAAGGGGCAGTCAAATGCAGTCAATTAATGCTATCATTGTAAATCAAGATTACGCTTGCCATGTAAATAACAATTGATAATAAACATAAATAACAGCACAAATGATTCAATTTAACAAACCACACAGGCTGCAATGCATGGTCAGTCTACTGAACTGTAGAAGAGAAAATGAGCCAATTTAGTACTGGCAGAAAGATTGTTGGAATGCGAATTCAGTATTAAACAGACATCAAAATAGCTGATGGAACTGAAAGCAAACTGCAGGCAAAGAAATTAAAGATAGGTAACAAAAAGAAAAGACTGGAGAAAACAAGTTTTAGAAGTCTGGTATTTAAGAGCCAAGGGGATCTCATTGTTCACTAAAAATGTAGCTCCTTACAATGTTTCTGAGACCAAATGAAGCAGAGAGCATGGGTTATGCACAGCAGTGATAGGTCAGATTGCCTCGGTTCAAAGGTTGCCACCAAAATGGACAAAACAAGTCACTTAACACCTCATATGTAAAAATGAAAAAAAAAAAACATAAATGGTGCCTAATTCTGGAATTTTAACAGCAATATTAGTTAGTGAATGTAGCGTGGTGTGCAACGTGTAGTAAAAACTCAGTAGATGTTGTCTATTAAAAAGAAGAAAGTTAAGCTCTCATATCTTGTATCACTACGAACAAAGCTAGTGGAGGTGATGGAATTCCAGTGGAGCTATTTCAAATCCTGAAAGATGATGCTGTGAAAGTGCTGCACTCAATATGCCAGCAAATTTGGAAAACTTAGCAGTGGCCACAGGACTGGAAAAGGTCCGTTTTCATTCCAATCCCAAAGAAAGGCAATGCCAAAGAATGCTCAAACTACCGCACATTTGCACTCATCTCACTCACATGCTAGTAAAGTAATGCTCAAAATTCTCCAAGCCAGGCTTCAGCAATACGTGAACGGTGAACTTCCTGATGTTCAAGCTGGTTTTAGAAAAAGCAGAGGAACCAGAGATCAAATTGCCAACATCTGCTGGATCATCAAAAAAGCAAGAGAGTTCCAGAAAAACATCTATTTCTGCTTTATTGACTATGCCAAGGCCTTTGATTGGGTGGATCACAATAAACTGTGGAAAATTCTGAAAGAAATGGGAATACCAGACCACCTGACCTGCCTCTTGAGAAACCTGTGTGTGGGTCAGGAAGCAACAGTTAAAACTGGACATGGAACGACAGATGGTTCCAAATAGGAAAAGGAGTACATCAAGGCTGTATATTGTCACCCTGCTTATTTAACTTATACTCAGACTACATCATGAGAAACGGTGGACTGGAAGAAGCACAAGCTAGAATCAAGATTGCCGGGAGAAATACCAATCACCTCAGATATGCAGATGACACCACTCTTATGGCAGAAAGTAAAGAGGAACTAAAAATGCTCTTGATGAGAGTGAAACAGGAGAGTGAAAAAGTGGGCTTAAAGTTCAACATTCAGAAAACGAAGATCATGGCATCCGGTCCCGTCACTTCATTGGAAATAGGTGGGGAAACAGTGGAAACAGTGTCAGACTTTATTTTTTGGGGCTCCAAAATCACTGCAGATGGTGACTGAAGCCATGAAATTAAAAGATGCTTACTCTTTGGAAGGAAAGTTATGACCAACCTAGATAGCATATTCAAAAGCAGAGACATTACTTTCTTAACAAAGTTCTGTCTAGTCAAGGCTATGGTTTTTCCAGTGGTCATGTATGGATGTGAGAGTTGGACTGTGAAGAAAGCTGAGTGCCCAAGAATTGATGCTTTTGAACGGTGGTGTTGGAGAAGACTCCTGAGAGTCCCTTGGACTACAAGGAGATCCAACCAGTACATTCTAAAGGAGATCAGCCCTGGATGTTCTTTGGAAGGAATGATGGTAAAGCTGAAACTCTAGTACTTTGGCCACTTCATGTCAAGAGTTGACTCATTGGAAAAGACTCTGATGCTGGGAGGGATTGGGGGCAGGAGGAGAAGGGGACGACAGAGGATGAGATGGCTGGATGGCATTACTGACTCAATGGACAGTGAGTTTAAGTGAACTCTGGGAGTTGTTTATGGACAGGGAGATCAGGCGTGCTGTGATTCATGGGGTCACAAAGAGTCGCACACGACTGAATGACTGAACTGAACTGAACTGAACTGATAGTTAAAACTGATAATTCATAATGTTATTCAAGATATGGCTTATTATCTACATTTTTTCTAAAGAAATCTATATGCAGTTGTTAAAAATAATTTACCTTCTGTATTACTAATGATCCTGTTTACCTTCTCCACTCGAGCTAAGACAGAGCACAGACCAGAGGAGTTTAGCTACTCAGGACTGTTGCAGCAAAGTGCCACACACTAGGCAACAGAAAAAGTCAGATGTGTTGCCTCACAGTTCGTGAAGATAGAACTCTGAAATCAAGGAGTGGGTAGGGCTATGATTCCTCTTAGTATGGGTTAAATCTTCCTTGCTTCCTCCCCCTCCGTTTCCAACCACACCACAATGGCCTCCTTGATGCTCCACAAGCAAACCGAGCAGACCTTCCGTTAGGGACTTGAACATTCTGCTCTTCTGGCCAGGAGCATTCCTCCCCTATAACACAACTGTTTACTCTGCATTTCCATAAGAATCCTCCACAAACTTCGCTGTCTTGGAGACACCTTCTCTTGACCAGCCTATATGAAAGGGATTCCAATAAACCTTTCATTTGGTCTGGTTTATTGTTCTACATATCATTAACACATTAAAAATTCAACTATTGCTTAATATTCTGTTTAGTCCAGTAGAGAAAAAAAAAATCACTGTAGGTATGTTTTTGTCACAGTTTTCTATATATAGCACCAATAACAGAGCCTGCACCAATCAGTCACTCAAATATCTGTTGAATGAATAGAAAATAAAAAAGTTACTATTCACAAGATACTTGGAAAAGTATCTCACGTATTGTCAGTAGACAGTGTAAGTTATTGTTTTACTATTATTGTTGGTAGATACTACTCCTTGAGAAAATTGATAATGATTATCATTATTGACTTATTGAGGATTTACTATGTTTCAGAAAATGTTCAGTTCAGTTCAGTTCAGTTCAGTTCAGTCGCTCAGTCGTGTCCGACTCTTTGCGACCCCATGAATCGCAGCACGCCAGGCCTCCCTGTCCATCACCAACTCCCGGAATTCACTCAGACTCACGTCCATCTAGTCCATGATACCATCCAGCCATCTCATCCTGGGTTGTCCCTTTCTCCTCCTGCCCCCTATCTCTCCAAGCATCAGAGTCTTTTCCAATGAGTCAACTCTTCTCATGAGGTGGCCAAAGTACTGGAGCTTCAGCTTTAGCATCATTCCTTCCAAAGAAATCCCAGGGTTGATCTTCAGAATGGACTGGTTGGATCTCCTTGCAGTCCAAGGGACTCAAGAGTCTTCTCCAACACCACAGTTCAAAAGCATCAATTCTTCGGCACTCAACCTTCTTCGCAGTCCAACTCTCACATCCATACATAACTACTGGAAAAACCATAGCCTTGACTAGATGGACCTTAGTCGGCAAAGTAATGTCTCTGCTTTTGAATATACTATCTAGGTTGGTCATAACTTTTCTTCCAAGGAGTAAGCATCTTTTAATTTCATGGCTGCAGTCACCATCTGCAGTGATTTTGGAGCCCCAAAAAATAAAGTCTGACACTGTTTCTACTGTTTCCCCATCTATTTCCCATGAAGTGATGGGACCGGATGCCATGATCTTCATTTTCTGAATGTTGAGCTTTATATATCAGTTCATTGAATTGTTTCAACAATTCTACAAAGCAGGTATTGTTATTAGAAATATCACCATTTTACAAATGGGAAAAGAGGCATTCCCAAGTAAAATAACTTGTTCTAGTCCAATTATTTTATTGAGCTCAAATTCTAATCCAGGACATCTGCTTTGAGATTCCATCTTCAACAACTAAACTATATGATTATCTTGGTACTTCTTACCTGGGCAGATTACAGCAAGAACTTTGCAATATAATTCAAGGAAAACCAAGGGTAATTAATAAAACCTTGATATAAAATAATATATAATTTATAGGTTAAACTGCTTTAGCAAAGAACACCTGTAACTCAATGATGCTGATAAGACAGGAATTTCTTCTGTGATAGTTTGGCCAACTGAATTTCAGAGGACAGCTCTGCTCCCCATGCCCATTCAGAACACAACCTTGATCCACCTAAATGCTCTCCCTTTCCTAGAGTGTTGTCTTTATCTGTATCGTTGTGGCTAGGTTGGGTCACAGTCACACCTCAGTTGTTGCCCATAGAAAGGGACATCCAGATTGCTCATCTTCTGTAAGTCCATTTAAAACATTCTCACCATGGAGAAAGAGAGAAAGAGCTTTGAGGAACAACAAATCTAATGCCAAAAAGATCAAAAAATGCTAATGGAGATAGAATTTGATTAATTATTATGCAAGATTTATGTTTTGAGAAAACTTTGATTAAATGTAGAGTTCAGCTCAAGGGTTTTGTTTGTTTATTTTTAGTAGTATGGAAAACCTTTCACAACAATGCTGTGCTAAAAACTGAAAGAAAAGATGTATTCAAATGACTACCGCTAGTGCAGAGATCCTCAGTCTAAGATTGTTGAACAGGAAGTGCTCAGGGTTCTTAGAGGTACAGGAAGAAACTCAGGAGTGTACTAGGTATTGTGCAATGGTACAGTTCAAGTTGTTGACAATAAGAAACTTGCAGTTAGAAGTCTGAAGTAGTTCTTTTCAGTTTAATCTATGCTCAGACACTATAGTAAATGTTCTTGTTTTTTTTCATTGTATGGTCATCAGTTCAGTTAAGTTCATTTCATTTGTTCAGTTGTGTCTGACTCTTTGCGACCCCATGAATCGCAGCATGCCAGGCCTCCCTGTCCATCACCATCTCCCGGAGTTCACTCAGACTCACATCCACCGAGTCTGTGATGCCATCCAGCCATCTCATCCTTGTCATCCCCTTCTCCTCCTGCCCCCAGTCCCTCCCAGAATCAAAGTCTTCTCCAATGAGTCAACTCTTCGCATGAGGTGGCCAAAGTACTGGAGTTTCAGCTTTAGCATCATTCCTTCCAAAGAACACCCAGGGCTGATCTCCCTCAGAATGGACTGGTTGGATCTCCTTGCAGTCCAAGGGACTCTCAAGAGTCTTCTTCAACACCACATCAACCTAATCTAATTATTCATGTTGTATAGGAGAATACCATTGCATTAGGTGACTAGGAAGGTTGGTGTCCTAAAAGTAGTCAGAAGCTGTTTTTGTTTTTCTTTCTCTTAGTTCATAACCCCTGAGGGTTACCAAATAAAACACAAGAGTCACAGTTAACTTTGAATTTCAGAAAAATGATAGATAATCTTTATATATATATATATCCCAAATTTTACATGGACCAAATTTGTACTAAAAAAGAAAAAAAAAATCACTCATTGTTTATTTGAAATTCAAAGTTAATGGGATGTCCTCTATTTCATTATATATATATATATATATATATATATATATAATTATTTTCTAAATTTAATAACCCTTCCTCCAAACCCTCTTGTCAGTTTCAGTTTAATATTAAGGGACTGAGTTTAAGGGCCCTTGTACTCCCCAGTTTGCTCCTGTGCATTTAGAATTTACACCAGGTTTGGGACTCACTTATTAACCCATTCATTTAGCCTAGTCTTTCCCAGATCCTTTATCATTAGCTGGATGGTGTTTCCAATAGAGATACTCTGCTCTTTGGACCTGAATAACTTTCATATATTTGGAAATGACTTCACTTCAGGCCTAGCTCTGAGGAACAATTAGTATCATCCCAACCCCCACACAACCAAGTTCAATTGAAAAACCAGGATGATAAGACTGAAATATGGTGGCATGGACATATATATATATATATATATATATATATATATATATATATATATATATATATATATAAACATATTTTGTAGGTTACATTTCATTTTAGGTACTAGAGTACATTCATAGGAAGTCAGGATAGATCTTTTACAAATGTAATAAAACTTTAAATGCATACTGGTTTTGATTTCATTTGCAAATAGAATCATTAAAAGTAAAGAATATTATTATTTTGGGTAATAAATATCAGTTAAAACATTTAATTTTTTATAATTGGTTTGATGAAAGTAAGTTTTATTTTAAGAGGAAATAAAACCCCAAAGCTGAAGTCTTTATGATATTTTGTGCTTTTAAAAGTCATAGTGGTTTTAAATATTTCAGCTCAGGCTTTCAAGCTAGGGTCCAGATGTCCCTAATATGGAAAGAGCAGCATTCTGACATACTTTGTATTTTTCATGAATCATTAAGGACAGTCCAAAGATTTAACAGAATTCATGATTAATACTGTCACCAGTCTGTACATAGTCATCCAATGATTGTGTTCTTAAAGCTGTTCTAGTTTCTGCAGCACCTTTCATTGAAGGAAAAGAGCTGTGTCAGTCAAAGAGAGTCTATTTCTTTGTGTGAAAGCAAATGGTCCTTAGCTAGAAGACTCTGAATTCTAAAATTCCTCCATTTCTAAAGAAGCTCAATTGTTAAGGACATTCTGAAAGACTCATCATCCATGAAATTAGAAGGAAAGCCGCCTATCCACTGATGTTCTTTGAATTGGGAACAAGTCATCATCTGCCAGAGAAGGCAATGGCAACACACTCCAGTACTCTTGCCTGGAAAATCCCATGGATGGAGGAGTCTGGTAGGCTGCCGTCCGTGGGGTTGCTAAGAGTTGGACACGACTGAGCATCTTCACTGTCACTTTTCACTTTCATGCATTGGAGAAGGAAATGGCAACCCACTCCAGTGTTCTTGCCTGGAGAATCCCAGGGATGGGGGAGCCTGGTGGCTGCCGTCTATGGAGTCACACAGGGTCGGACACGACTGAAGCGACTCAGCAGCAGCAGCAGAAGCATCCTCATCTGCAACAGAGAATTCTGGCCCAAAGTCATAGGATCCTTTGTGAGTGACAGACATCAGACTAATTATAACCCACACTCCATGAGTAAGGTTAAAATAAAAGCTTCTCAGAAACACTGGCAATTATGGGAAAACTTTCCTTCCTAAATACTATTTCTCTTAAAACTTCTCAGGAATAAGATTCCCAACTGGGGAATATCTGTACAAACCATATATGGATTAGACACTCCGTATATTAAGGAAAGCCAAAATCATTATTTCCTTTTTAAAGACCTTCTCAATTTAAATTGAAGGAATTGTTTTTTAAATTCTTATTAGTTAGAGCAATTGATTTCACACCTACAACTACCATTTAAAACTTATATAAATTTTAAAGTCTTTGAAAATGAACAAGAGCAACACTTACATTTTAAAGTCTTTGAAAATGAACAAGAGCAACATTACATATACAGTACTTATAAATATATATAACACAACAGTATAATATATAGCATTAATATAATACATATCTTGTTGTATACCAGTTCCTGTTCTAAGTTATTTCAGTGTTATAAGTAAACAGTGAACTGCTTTGGAATTTTAAGGTAATTATTATTATTTAATTACAATAACTAGTTTTCAAAATTTTAAAAAGTACACTTCAGTCTATGTTATTAAATCATCTCACTCAGAGCTTTGCATATTTTGTACAATCATATTAAAATTCTGTGGTTGTGAAGTTAGTTTTGCCATATTACTGTCATTAGTATGCATCTAAATATACCGAATTTTAATGAAATACTAAATATTCTAATTATTTAGTATTTCTTAGATCTACCTCTCACATTATTTTACCAGATATTCTGGACTTTACCAGCTCATTGATGAGCTGGATGAATTTTTTACTTGGTTGCTCCTGAAACTAGCCTCTCATAATCTCATATTTCTCATAATCTCATTTTCAATAAGTTCTACAAAATAAAATCATCCTTCTATTCAGTATTATGACTATGTTGATAGTTTTGAATATTTTATAGCAAGTATATTTTCCACATTGCCAAGTATGACATGTTATGATTAAATTATTACTTGTTAACTCCTGTAAAATTATTTCTACATGTGCAGTATTTTATAGGAGTCATTTATCTATGAACTTAAAACAATTTCACTGTTTCATTTAGCCAGGGGTGTATTCTTTCTTTCCCCTCCATTAATCTTCTATTTAAATACTAACTAACTGTATTTCTTCTGTTTTCAGTTTGTATGTTCTAGATTGAGTTTTAGTCTGGTGGCTGTTAAAAGAATATTTATGAGAAGTAAAGTCCCTAAAGAAAATAACTTTAGAGAACTTGTCCACTGTTGCAGTAGATTCTGCATAATTTAAGCATAATATTACTTTAAAGCTACAAAATAATAAGTGAGAATCCAGTGGCCATTTGGAAGAAAGAAAGCCATTTCTAGAGATTAGCCTAAGGAAAATTAACATAATATTTTCCTCAAGACTAAAGCAGGTTCATAATCTAAGTTATAGAGAATAGGATTGCAATCTGTAATCGTAAAACATTAAAGGATATATCTATCAATTATTGAAAACTAGATTCCAGTGATCTAAAAAGGAAACAGAATATATCACGTTGTTGACATTTTAATTTTCTTTGGAAATAAGTTAAAATACCTGATATGTTTGTAAAGTGTCAAAATTTGCATTTTGAGAATCATGGGCAAACTATTTTTCCAATTCATTCTGTAGCTTCTCTATAATTATAGATTTGTTATAAGTCTAATCTCTATTGGAATGCTGAGATTTTAGTCCTGGTTGGTATTGTAGGTACAATTTCTTGATGCTAAAAGATAAAGATAGATAATATTAGTTGAACTTCTATTAAGGTTCATGAAATCCCAGAATAGCTTCTCATTTAGGTTTGTAAAAGTACCAAGATCTTTAGAAAAGTGGCTTTTGTAGAAAATATTATTGAATACTATGCCAGCTATAACAGGCAGAACATCATAATATAAGTCGATGAGACAATAAACAAAACAGATTATCATCAAAGCTTGGAAAATTTACAACCTTAGTAGCATTTGGACCCCCAACACTGATCATGTTTGACCAACACAAACTTTGCCCCAGAAATGTCATGGTTAATTATCTCAATTTATCATCATTAACTGTAATTCCTGAGTGGAATTAACTCTGCCGAATTATAGACTGGCAATAGATTTAATAAGTGTTTAATTTTGCCATAGATCAAGAAACATCATTCATGCACAAATGGAATTTACAATATAAAAAAGTCATCATGATGAATAACTGAAATGGAATTTACCATGTGACTCATTGATCCCAAGAATAAAACCTTTTAAATCCGGTAACATTAAAAATGGTGATATTATATTTCAATTCTACATTCTCTAATAACATCCTGAAGCATCATGTCAGTATTAAGGCATAATTTTAGAACTGGAAAAATTGGAACAAAGATATTAAATCATTATGTTAATACAAGCCACTTATAAACTTAGAAAACATTCATATTTCTATATTTTCAACTCAACAGCTAACATAATTTTCTTTTTTAATATTTTTTAATTTTCTTTTTATAGTTTATACTTTTCTTAAAATTTAAATGCCTGGGGTAATTTGTGGAAGAAAGTATGAAATTTATCAATGGAAAATTCTTCTTGTTGAATAATAATTCAATTTTCTAGAAATTTAGTTGGCCATGGTCCAACAAAATGATTTCACTTCTGAGATATAGTTTCCAGCATTATCAAGCATATGTCCAAATTGGTCTCTAAAATCAATGAGATGTCTTTCAAAGTACTGCCGATCATAAAACTTAAAATTATATTGATTTTTCTCAAATATGAGAGTTAAAATGTCTTCTTAATAAAAAACAAATAGATGTGTTGATATCATAAAATTCTGTGCAAACAATAATCTAATCCAATTAACCTCCATGCTATCATGGTTAAGAGCAGTTTTCAAACATCATGTAATGAAATGATTATACTAAGGCAAGTTTCTGAGAGGAAGGAGAAATGCTTTAACACTGAGAATTTACCAGAGCTCTGAGAAGGGAAGTGTTGAGTGGGTCAGTAGACATATTTACTGTTATAAAAATCTACATAAATTAGCCTAGACAGAGAAAGCATCTGTGAATTTGTTAAATTTGAAAACTCTGAGAATAATAAATATAGAGTAGGCAGCAGGAAAAAAAAGTCAGTAGATTTTGGCAGTCTACTGTGCTAAAAGTAGCTGTATATACAAAAATGGAACCTCATACAGCTGGCTTAAGTATAAAGAACCAAAATGTAGAGCCAAAAACTCTAGTGCATTGAGAGCCCTTATAGAATATTCAATAAAAATTTGTTTCTATTAATATTAAGGAATGTATTTTGGGTATACAGTTAAGAAAAAGAAAATAAAGTGTTTCAGAAAAATAGGTTAGACTAGACAAGATGATTGATGTGAAGCTTAAATCAGTATAATTTTAACCATGCACTGAGCTGTAACTATTTGATCACTATCCAACATCTATTCATCTAGTTATATTTTAGAAGGAGTATTAGAGTTGTTTTAAAAGCAGATGCTGCAGATAACAAAGATAACTATTTTCTTGTTTATCATATAAAACATATCTCAGGACTATTATAGAAGCAATTATGTTTCTAATATTTGTTTTAAAGCTGCACATTTATTAACAGTTATTTCAAAGTCGTCTATCATTTACTCTATTTTGAAAGATGGTTACAAATAGCATTGCAGTGAGTTGCAGTGTTTCACACTCCATCAAGTAGACAAGTAAGTGTTGAATTATAAACATTTTAGAAGAGAACTATACTGCTTGCATCTGTAACTGTCAGAGACTCACTTTCTGCTGCACTGATAATTGAGGGGATGGTTTAATTCCTACTTTGACTCTATTATGAAGATAAGATATTCATTAGGATCCATTTGGACTAAGAAATTCTCTAACATGATTTCTGTTCCACAATGAATTTGAAATTAAATTTAGTCATTCACTGACACATTCATTCACTAATTCAAAAATAGTTAGTGTCTACTGTAGACCAAGATTTTGCCAGGTGCTAGGGATACAGTGGTTACTAGACAACACAGTACCCTGTAATCATTATCTGAGAATGACTAAAAAAGAATTTTTTTTCTTATTATTTCGAATGACCAAACATTTGACTATACATAGGTCTGTATAGTCAAAGCTATTGTTTATCTAGTAGTCATGTATGGATGCTAAAGTTGGACCATAAAGAAGGCTGAGCTCCACAAAGAACTGATGCTTTTGAACTGTAGTGTTGGAGAAGACTCATGAGAGTCCCTTGGACTGCCAGATCAAACCAGTTAATCCTAAAGGAAATCAGTCCTGAAAATTCATTGGAAGTACTGATGCTGAAGCTGAAGCTTCAGTACTTTGGCTGCCTTAGGCGAAGAACTGACTCACTGGAGAAGACCCTGATGCTGGAAAAGATTGAAGGCAGAGGAGAAGGGGACAACAGAGAATGAGATGGTTGGATGGCATCACCAAGTCGATGGACATGAGTTTGAGCAAGCTCCGGGAGTTGGTGATGGACAGGGAAGCCTGTTGTCCTGCAGTCCACGGGGTCACAAAGAGTTGGACACGACTGAGCAACTGAACTGAACTGAGAATGACCAAGTTTAATAAATCACTAAAAAAACAGACACACAATGAATCACAAATGTCTTCAAGAAAACAATAAATTAATTTTTCCTTCTCTCTTAAGGGTTCATGGTAATTTACAAGCCCAAGAGGTTACAACCCTGTTTGTTCCATTTATTATCTGTTCTCTTACTCTTGACATTCCATCTTCTGACATTGGTTAACCCTTGTTGATACCATGACCTGAGTTGGTCATTTTCTCTAAGGGCCTCCATCCTCATTTCAAGAGGGACTGCCAGCTCCCTCAATATTGTCCCAATTATAATATTGTCATTTCTAGAGTTTGCAACCCTTGTCTCATAGAACCTTAAAATATCTCTATTTGATCTTCTTCTCCTTTCTCTCCCACATTCTCTGTATACCTCATGCACTGTGAAGGATGCTTCCATTGCTACCTTTCTCCCACCCAGGGAGCTGGACTTCCTCCTTTCCCTGCATTCCCTCATTTCCCTTACCACATATAGTCTACGATACTTTGCTGTTTATTCAGACTCATTCTTTATTTCTCAGTGTTGTTTCTGACTTCTAGCATGAAAAAAGAAGTTATTTATCCATCTCAGTAAATCCCATTGCTTCAAGTGAAAAAATGTCACCATCCATGCCCTACTGAAAGAAAAAAAACCGCTCTAAAAAACTGTTGAATATTTTTTGTGTATTATTCTTTTTCTATTAAAAAGATCTGTTAACTGGACAATTGCATTGTGAATATCACCACAAGCTGTAAATACAGTAACTCATTTAACACAATGACATTTTGGCAATTGCACAATAGCTTACTTTTTGTGTGTGTGGCCCAAATATTATGTTAGTGTTTATTCTAAGCTCTCTCATGAGAAACAGTTGGAAATTTTGATTGTCATCATTGCTTTAGAATTAACGTTTCCAAAACCAAATTTATGTATAAATCTCCAAAGCACTTAAGGCTTCCTCTACCTCCTGAACCATTTATAGCATCATCTCTTCCAATAGGCTCAAAACTTTGAATCCCTTCCCTTCAGCAATACCCATCTGCCAACTCCTAAAATCCTTTGCAGTTTTGATTCTATTGAATACCTATCAAATAATTTATTCTTCTTTCTCCTAAATGTAGTTTCTCTAGTCGATTTGTTCATTACCTTTGAGGATATTTTACTCTGAAAACAGACTTTCCTATCTCCATTAAACTTTAATTTTTACAGCCAAATTAACAATAATTTTCTTTGGTAGATCATTTTGATTCTAAAAAGCCTTCAAACCTCTCTAATATTTAGAGAATAAAGCCCATATTCCATTCTTGCTCTCTATTTCTTCTTGTTCATCTACCCTACTCCTCAGGGTATATCCTCTTTCCTGAACTTTATTTATAATTTTCTTATCTGT
Source organism: Capricornis sumatraensis (assembly GCF_032405125.1). Classification (NCBI taxonomy): domain Eukaryota; kingdom Metazoa; phylum Chordata; class Mammalia; order Artiodactyla; family Bovidae; genus Capricornis; species Capricornis sumatraensis. The sequence goes on along the minus strand of NC_091081.1, from coordinate 42,263,225 downwards.
GCCTCCTAATAAAGTATAACTCTACGTATGGAATATTTCCCAGTCTCTTCTATTGCCTTGCCTCATCTCTAATCTTTATGTCTAAATATTGCTTATTGTTCAATTTACAATAAAAATTTTACTCTGTTTATGGTCCTACAAGCCAGATCCAAAGTCTGTCTCTATATATCTTATCATCACTCTTTATGCCTGTCTTTCTCAGTCTTTTTTGTTTTGTTTTGCTTTGTTTTCTCCTCGCAGCTTGAATCATTTATTATGCAAAGTGTATTGTAGAAAATATAATTTTTTTCTCCTATAATTCACTTGAACCTTGAAAGCAATGCCTGTGTTACAGAAATCAATGTTGATTTAATTATCAATAACACAAAAATCGAAGACAATCAGTTGAGAACTGTACAATGTCTAGATGTCTTCCGTGAACACGAGCCCAGAAACTGAAGAGATAGGATTTTCTCATCTTGGGGGCCTTGGGATCTTGCATTGTTCTTGCTTTGTGCCTCATCCTGCACTTTTCTGTGAGTAATCACCCACCTCTTGCTAAAAAAAAAGGGCTGAAGTTTTTTTCTAAGTCATAGACTTTTCACCCACCATTCTTACTTTGAGATGTTCATGACCACCTCTCTGATTTGGTTAAGAAAAGACCATGTATCCAACTGTCTGACTACAGCATTTCTCACTTGGTCATTTCTTTAAAGCTCCCCAAAATTTGAACAGAAATAATCTGATACAATCCTTATTACTATTTAAAATGTTGACAGTGACACCCAAGTGCTATATAAAACATTATTGTGGCAGTAGGCTTGAAGGACATGCAAGGAGAACAGGCTGAGTGAAGGGTCCTATGAATGACCTTTCTTCTTGAGCTGTTACCCCATGAGGGATGTACTCAGTCTGGGGGAATGAACCTCATCCACAGTAAGATTCTACCTTGTAATAGAAAGACAAGAGAGAGATTTTCCAAACTCTTAAAACCCTCTGCTGTACCACCCAGAAACTCCAGCATACATAATTTGTGTGGTGAGAAATAAAACTGATGAACTTTTAGGAAATTATGACACCTAGAACTGCAGCCTACCAGGCTTCTCCATCCATGGGATTTTCCAGGCAAGAGTACTGGGGTGGGTTGCCATTGCCTTCTCCGAGAATTAATATCTTAGAGTTCCTAGAATAGTCCCTTAATATAACATTATGCATAATTTTCATTGCCATCATAAAGTCACAATCACATAAAGTTGTGAACACCAGAAGTCAGGGATCATCAGGACCACCTTAGTGACTGACCACCGGAACATTTGAATTAAAAGATGTAATTGGTTACAAGTGGAGTTAAGTGTAGAGCAACAGTGTAACTTGTGGGAGTTCCTTCAATAAAGACCATAGAAAAAAGACATAATAACTAATTTCAAGAGATATTTATAAATTAGAAGGAAAATGGAACAAATGCAGAATGCTAGGGGAAGACTGACCAGTGGGTATAGAAGGAATCCTGCCTTGTTTTGTTCAGTCATTCAGTCATGTCCAACTCTTTGTGACCCCATGGATGCCAGGCATCCCTGTCCTTCACCATCTCCTGAAGATTGCTCAAACTCATGTCCATTGAGTTGGTGATGCCATCCGACCATCTCATCCTCTGTCTTTGCCTTCTCCTCCTGCCATCAATTTTTCCCAGCATCAGGATCTTCTCTAATGAGTCAGCCCTTTGCATCAGGTGGCCGGCATATTGGAGCTTCAGCATCAGTCCTTTCAATGAATATTTAGAATTGATTTCCTTTAGGATTGACTAGTTTGATCACCTTGCAGTCCAAAGGACCCTCAAGAGTCTTCTCTAACTCCACTGTTCAAAAGCATCAATTCTATGACATTTATCCTTCTTTATGCTCCAACACTCACATCCATACATGACCATTGGAAAAATCATAGCTTTGACTATACAGAATTTTGTCATCAAAGTAATGTCTCTGCTCTTTAATACGCTGTCTAGGTTTGTCATAACTTTTCTTCCAAAGAGCATCTTTTAATTTCATGGGTGCAGTCACCATCTTCAGTGATTTTGGAGCCCAAGAAAATAACGTCTGTCACTGTTTCCATTGTTTCCCCATCTATTTGCCATAAAGTGATGGGACCTGATGCCATGATCTTAATTTTTCAAATGTTGAGTTTTAACTATAGTTGCCTGGAATGCTGCACTTGAATCTACCCAAGTAGGAGCTTTTCTAGCCATTTGTGATAGTAAAGCAAGAATATTCTAAGCATCTGCTATGGTTGCCTGGAATTAACGTGGGGAAGATTAAATGACTAGATAAATAGACCACGCTTGACACAGTGAATATGCAAAAAAATAATAGCTATCGGAAATTGAAACTAGTTACAGTATCATGAAGACTATAATCTTTACATATAAACTAAAGTTGAAATGTAATACTAGATCAACGGAACTTATTTATCATAACTCTTATTTCTAGCATCTCATCCAGTCTGCGATGGAAAGGCATAGAACATAATCTGGTAACTTTAATCTTTCTAACCTCCTAGGCCCCCAAACTGCTTTCACCAAAGTAACAACAACAACAAAAAGCAGGCCATAAACAGTTACTGTATTTAAGCTAACTATATTGCTGAACAAAGTATGTGGCAGATGCTTATTTACTCTTGCTTTATTAACACAAATGGCTATAAAATCTCCTTCTTGGGTAGATTCAAGTGTAGCAGTCCAGCGGTGGGTACTTCAAGTTAAGGCTAACTTCCTGCAACACTGGTCATAACTGTCTTCCTGACATCACTCTAGAAGCCCAAGGTGGACAGAGTAGTGGCACCACAGTTAAAGTTTATCAGATCATGGATTTGTGAACTCCTGTGGGAAGCTTCAATTACACAAAATGAACCAGGCTTCAGCAATATTTGTAAGCAAACTTTTAAGCTGAAGTATAGAGGTAATTTGGGCTTCCCCAGTAGCTCAGTCGGTAGAGAATCTGCATGCAGTGTAGAAGACCTGGGTTTGATCCCTGGGTCAGGAAGATCCCCTGGAGAAGGGAATGGCAACACTCTCCAGTATTCCTGCCTGGAGAATTCCATGGACAGAGGAGCCTGATGAGCTACAGTTCATGGGGTCGCAAAGAATTGGACACGACAGTGAGTAACACTTTCTTCTTTCAAAGAGATAATTTACTATTGATACAAAATACTGTGTATTTTTAAACATTTTATTTTAGTAATTTCTTAAGGCACAGAATTTAGGAAAAAAAAAAATAAAAAGAAGCTAAACTAAAAACTTGCCCATAATCTACAAACCCAGAAATAATCCATTTAAATAACTCAGTTTATAAACAGCCTTCAAATCTTATTGATGTATGCATACTTACTTGTGTATGTACTCTTGTATCAATACATGTGCATGTTTAAAATATGTTTTAAACATGAATTATACTTTATGTAATGCTTAATAATCTTCTTTTTTCATTGCATGATATCTCATACATATGGGGTGTGCCACTAAGTATTCTTGAAAACATGGTTTTAATTATGATAATTTTTATAATTTAACCAGTTTTCTAATATTCGTGATCTAGACCCCAATTTATATCTTGTTTTTACATTAAAGTAGCACTGAAAAGGACATGTATCAAATATATGTCCATATACATACACAGAGTTGTTCTTATTATTAATATTTATGATAAATTCTTAAATAAAAATTGCCAGATCAAAGAATATCAATTTATTTATATCTGTGTTTGATGATCATTAGTTCAAGTACAAATATATTTGTTCTCATATGCTAGCTCTCGGTTTGTTTCAGATGTGCTTTGGGGGCAGAAATGTAGAAATTTGTATTTATTTAAAATGTTATTTTTATTATATTTATTGCTGTTAAAGGACCTTATTTTTATAGACCTCTATGGAATTCTGTCCTGTGTTTTGTCTGTAACGTCTCTCACTAAAAGACCTGGGCTGCAATAATTCCATGCTAGTTAATGGCGAGCTCCATCCTGTGGCCACTCCTCAAGCAATTCAATCCTCCACAAGCAGACCCAGCACAGCTCTCACATCTAATTAGTTTTGAAAGCGTATTGATTATTCCCTGCAAAGCTCCCTCACATCTGCTGCCTCATTTCCAGACCTGGTAGGTCCATACTAATTCCGTACTTATCAACCCACATCTAAACCACTATAATAATTTCCTAACTCTTTAGCTCTCCAACACAGCCTCATAAAATAAATTGCAAATATGAACACCGACTGTCTCTCAACATACTGCCCTCCAAGATCCCTTCTGTCTAGTTATTCAGGTACACTCAGTAACCCTGAAATCACCTTGAGGTTTTTTTTTTTTTTTTTAACATCTTCCCAAGCTACTTCTTCAGGTTAGAATGTACTGCTCTTCCTTGACTCTCTCTTTCCCTCCACTACCCACTTTCAGAAGCCTACCTACACCTTCAGCCCCAGATTAGACTTTCTTCCACCTGTCCCCAAGCTAAAAGGGCTCTCTCCACTGCCAATTTCTTCCTTAATAATTACACTTATCATTGTTGGTTTTGTAATTTCCTTGGTCTTTCTATTTACTTGCTTGCAAAAATGATATAATGACAGCAATGAACATCTTGGAATTCATTTGGAAACTTACATGACAGAGTGTGTGCTTAGAAACACTTAGAAGCATGTTTAAATATTGTAAGTGCTCAATAAACATCTTTGTTATTGTGAAGTGGATAATAATTATAATGATATTGACTCATATTGTTAATTATATATTCTGATGGCCTATGTCACTTCTCCCCATGTAGAAGTTAATTTCTTGCAGAATAGGGACTGTGTCATTCTGTTTGCTTCTAATAGGTCTTACATAGTGAAGTGAAAGTCGCTCAGTCGTGTCCGACTCTTTGCAACCCTGTGGACTGTACAGTCTATGGAATTCTCCAGGCCAGAATACTGGAGCGGGTAGCCTGTCCCTTCTCCAGGGGTCTTCCCAACCCAGGGATCGAACCTAGGTCTCCTGCATTGCAGATGGATTCTTTACCATCTGACCACCAAAAAAGCCTCAGAGCCTTGTTAATTATGCCATCCCATCTATGGTAATTTGTTATAGCAACCTGAACTAAGACAATTTTTTCTTCTATTTTACATATGTTAATCAAAATTCTTTTATAGTAAGGCTGACAAGTGTTCTTGCAATAAAAATCTACTCAAATTCATTCACACAGGCTGGTTTTTTTTTTTTTTTTTTTTTCTGAGTTGCTCAGTTTTCCTGAAATGCTGCAGGTCCTATAAAGGGAATTGTGACACCAGTACCACTATTCAGCCCATTCATGCTTAAAAGGAATATACCAATCAATAAGTGGTAATTAGGCATTGAAAAAAATCCACCTGTAATGTGGGGGACCTGGGTTCAGTCCCTGGTTCGGGAAGATCCCCTGGAGAAGGAAATGGCAATGCACTCTAGTATTCTGGCCTGGAAAATCCCGTGGACAGATGAGTCTGATGGGCTAGTCAATGGGGTCACAGACAGACATGACTGAGTGAATAACACTTTTCTGGAAGCTGAACCATGAAATCATGGTATCAGATGAGTCAGACTCTGGTGAGAGTCCTCTTCCTGGTTGCAGAGTGCTGACTTCTTGTATTTTCATATGACAGAAAGAGGGCTAGGTAGCTCTCTGGACTCTTTTGTTTTTAACTTTTTATTTGTATTAGAATATAGCCAGTTAACAATGTTGTGATAGTTTCAGGTAAACAGCAAAGTGGCTCAGCCATACATATACATGTATCCATTCTCCCCCAAACTCTCCTGCCATCCAGGCTGCCATATGACATTGAGCTGAGTTCCCTGTGCTATACAGTAGGTGCCTGTTGGTTATCCATTTTAAATATAGCAGTGTGTACATGTCCATCACAAATTTGCTATCTCTGGCCTCTTTTAATAAAAGCATTAGTCTCATTTATGAGGACTCCACCCTCATGACCTAATCACCTCTGAAAGGCCTCATCTCAGAGCACCATCACAATGAGAATAGGGATAAAACATAGGAATTTTGGAATTTTTGAGAGACACACTGGTTGCTCAGACGGTAAAGAATCTATCTGGAATGCAGAAGACCCAGATTCAGTCCCTGGGTCAGGAAGATCTCCTGGAGAAGGTAATGGCTTCTTGCCTGGAGAATCCCATGAACAGAGGAGCCTGGAGGGCTACAGTCCATGGGGTCACAAAGATTCAAACATGACTAAGCAACTAAGCATGCAGGTAAACATTCAAACTATTGCAAGGTTTTTCTCCACAGTTAACACTACATTTTTTCTCAAGTTTTCCTAACACTGAAACAGGAAATGAAGAGATCATCATCAAAGTTGCCAATGTGTAGCATTGGGTTAGGCTTTGATCTCGTACATTCACCTTGAAAAACACGTTCATCAGGTAACATAGCATAACCCTATGCCTTTAGGTTTAAATAGTATTGTTTATTGGATCCTACAGTCCCAGTGACATCCCTAGGACTCTCCCCAAAACCCCATTTATGGTGATTTTCTTAAATTAACATTTGTTTAGTAGAGCCCCAGGGTGTGGATGGTTAACCACACTGCAACAAAAAGATCAGATCTCAAAGGAAAGTGAAACAGAAGTTCATTACTAAACTGAAATAGAGAAGTTTCCTACTTACAGGTCCTGAAGGAGATACAAAGCACTTCCAGGGACCACAGTGGGAGGACAAGGCAGGGTCCAGGTAGAGAGAACAGGACAGGACCTTTGTTAAGGTCCAAGATGGTGGGGTCTTTGATAAACTTTGATCAAAGATTTATTTTTTTCTAAGGTTTACATCAGAGGAAGGCTCTGGATGGCTGCTGCTGCTGCTGCTGTGTCACTTCAGTCATGCCCGACTCTGTGCGACCCCATAGATGGCAGCCCACCAGACCCCCCTCATCCCTGGAATTCTCCAGGCAAGAGTACTGGAGTGCATTGCCATTGCCTTCTCTGCTGGATGGCTGAGAAGTTTGCTTTTCACAGGATTACTGGGGAAGTCATATCAGGAATTTACATTTACTTGTGACTCTGCAGGCTGTGATCTAAGGCATGAGTTCTAAACAGGGCACTAGTGTCAGTTCAAAGACCCTGCAGGCTGCCTAGACACATAATGTGTGTGTTAAGGCAGCAATGTCATGGAGTCCCTTAACTCAACTCTCAGCATCCTGGTAAACAGCCATAATAAACCAGACACTTTGAACTTACCTTCAAACATTCTGGGTCTCAATTCCCTGACACAGGCTCTATTCTATTTCTTAAACACTCATGTCTTTTTTTTTCCCCCAAGTCCATTTCCATTAGTTCATCTGCTTGGAATACACATTTCACACATGCTCCCTTGATTATTTATCACCCTACAGTTCTTAGTTTAACTGGTACATCCTTAGCAGGCTGTTTTCAGACACCCATTCTAAAATAGCCTTCACCCTCCCTCTACTGCATATTTCATTTTGTACTTACTTATCTTCTGCTTTACTTGGTTTTCTTTTTTTGTCTCAAAGGAACAGGGACTTTACCCACTATGTATCAATATCTAGGAAAATACTTGACATATAGGAGGCACTCAAATTATTTTGAAAGACATACATAATCAAAGATAAATTATAGTTATATATTATTTAATGATAAAATATGAAAATGAGAGTATTAAAATATCAAAAATATTTTCTATTTTAAAATAATTAAAATTTGACCAACATAAATTCTTTTTATGAAGGCAGTACACAATTATTAAAAAAATTCCCCTAAGTTTTTACTGATATCCTTACCAATGGAAAAATGGTTCTACTGAAATAATGTTAAAATAGTATCCACTTTAAAATAACTAAGAATTGACTGTAGTAAATGCTTATTAAAGAGATACTATACAAGACTCAAAGAATGCCTCTTAAATTTTTACTGACATTCTTTCCAAGTGTTACATAGAAATTCATGCCAAAATGTGTAGTGTTTTACATTTCCGATAGGTTTTTTCCCTTTGTTTTATATATGCACCTGTTTTCAATTCCTACATGTGTAATTCCCCCCACCAAGAAAAATAACAAAACAAAACGAAACTCTGTGAAGAACTGGTATCTGCAAAAGTCTGGTGCTTTCAGCATTTCATTTTTTCAAATGCAATGGGTCTTATCTGTGTTAAAGAACAGATATAAAAAGATTTAAAAAAGAAGAGCTTATAAAATGCTTAATATTGGATCATATTCTCTTTTTTCCTAATATAAAGGAAAGACAAGATTATTATTTAATTTTTGTTTTGCTACTTGTTGGTGATTCGGTGGTAAAGAATCTGCCTGCAGTGCAGGAGATGTGGTTTTGATCTCTGAGTCAGGAAGATCCCCTGCAGAAGGAAATGGCTACCCACTCCAGTATCCTTGCCTGGGCAATCCCATGGACAGAGAAACCTGGTGGGCTACAGTCCATGGGGTTGCAAAACAGTCAGACATGACTTAATGACTAAATAATAATATGTCCTTGCATCATTTTATTAAAATTTTGTTAGATGGCTTCATCACATTGACTCACCTTCCACTAATGTCTTCCAGTAACCTTCCATCAACTTGCCCCAGCATTTCAAAATCTGCCTGCCTCTTATTTAAGCAGACTTGAGTTCAGTCTACCTATTTCAGCCATTAGTCCTCAGTATGCACTATTTATATTTAGATACTCAATATCATGATCTTCACAGTCCCTGTGATTGAGGAATTAGTTGTGCTTGTCCTGTCTCTAGGACATAAACATATTTGTAGTAGCTAGGACCCCCAGTACCCAATACTTTGCATGTATCTTTATAAAGCCATTTCCCTTGAGGTTGATTATACCCCTGGGTACTGCCACGGAGCAGAACATAGTGCCTCTTGTGTTACGACACGTGAGCTTTTGTCCCCTTCCTAGGCTCTAGGAATGTGCCTCTATCTTCGTTTCTTCAAAAGTGTTCATCTACTGTCCTTCCACTCTGTGATACCAAAATTTTCTGGTTTTAGGGCAAGAGCTGATACAAATCAGATTATACTTCTTGAAAAGTGAAAGTCCCATCTGACTCTTTGTGACCCCATGAACTATACAGCCCATGGAATTCTCCAGACAAGAATACTGGGATGGGTAGCCTTTCCCTTCTCCAGGAGATCTTCCCAACCCAGGGACTGAACCCAGATCTCCTGCATTGCAGGTGGGTTCTTTACTAGCTGAGCCACAAGGGAAGCCCCAGAATACCGGAGTGGGTAGCCTATCCCTCCTCCAGCTGATCTGTCCGACCCACCCAGGAATCCAACTGGGGTCTCCTGCGTGGCAGAATTCTTTACCAACTGAGCTATCAGGGAAGCCCAGTTTTATACTGCTTAAAAGTTAATGTAATTTTTTGTTATAAATTATTTGAAATGACCAGATATTAAAGTTTCAGTACAGATTATTTTTATGAATTATATTTTTCTTAAAGTAAATTAGACTTTCCAAAATAAAAATTAATATTTGGTTAACTTAATTGTCCTATCATAAATGTTTACAGAAAAACCTATTTCATAGCATTTACAGATATTATATTTTCATATATATATTAAAAATGTACACATTCACATATACCAATATGCTGCTGCTGCTGCTGCTAAGTTGCTTCAGTCGTGTCCGACTCTGTGTGACCCCACAGATGGCAGCCCACCAGGCTCCCCCGTCCGTGGGATTCTCCAGGCAAGAACACTGAGTGGGTTGCCATTTCCTTCTCCAATGCATGAAAGTGAAAAGTGCAAGTGAAGTCGCTCAGTCGTGTCCGACTCTTAGCGACCCCATGGACTGTAGCCCACCAGGCTCTTCCATCCATGGGATTTTCCAGGCAAGAATACTGGAGTGGGGTGCCATTGCCTTCTCCGTATACCAATATGAGTATATATAAACACATGTATATCTTAAATCAATATGCATTAAATTCTTTATGTATATATTTCCCATTTAAGAGTATAGTTACAGTTAACTTTCACAGATTCTTTGGACATTTGCTTCAAGTACCTAGGTAGACAATCCTTCCAAGTGTTGCTATTTTAAAAAATCTGCAGTATCTGTGGTAGATTTCTAGTGCCAAATGTGGGGAAAAAGTTGTGCAGGTCTTATCTCTCCCTGAATACTGGATTAATAAGGTTTGCTTCTCTCTGTTCTTATTGTGCATTCTGTTTTCATGGCTCGTGATGGGATAACTCAGAAAAACATTTTTATTAGAGTGCACAGCAGTCTATCAATTTTAAATTGTGCTCCACGAATGTACGTTGTAGAAGATCCTCTCTTACAACTAAACCAAATTAAACAAATAATTAATGTGTGTGAGAATACCTAGGACAGAGCCTCCTTCTTTTACATAGACCCTTTCAGTCCATGTTTACTTAATTTAGGAAATATAAGGAGAGGAGATGATAGCAAGGATCGTCTTATATCTTAAGCATTTTTCTACTGTAAGATGAGTTCTATACACCAAGAGATTGAAATTCAGAAGGCTTGATGGCTGTTCAAGTTCATACACTTGGGATGAGAATCCGAGGCTGTGATGCATCCAGCAGGGCAGGCTTTCCATGTGCCGCACTACTTCCCTAGACACTGGTCTCGTAACAGGATCATACCACAGGAATTTGTAGATCCTGATTTGCTGTGAAATAGATCCAGAAAACTTTTTGGCCCTAAAATATAACAGAAAGATTGAATAAGCAATCCAAAACATTTCCCAAGTTAAAATCCTATAGAGACAAATGTGTGTTCTCTCACTGTTTCTCCCAGCGAAAACAGACAGGTGGTATCTATAGACTAGACAGCCAGGAATTTGGCTTATTTCTGACTTGTGAGCTCTCATTGCCAATCCCCACTCTGACAGTAGCTCATTAAAGATGTCGGGCAAGCTATTGTTCTCCATATGAGAATGTTCTCATTATACAAAGACAATCCTGAATGCAAACCTGGCTAAGAGCCTCAGGGCAGCTGCAACCATTGGCACTTATGACTTCTTCCTTCAGGAAGCATCCTCCTCAGACACAACACTCTCCTTCTGTGATTCTGTGGCTCTGTATCATTCTCATTTGGATTATCCTCATCTGACCCTAACCTCTGACACTCCTGAAGAAATCTGGTCACTTCTCTGAATGCCTGCCAGACCCTCCGCTGTAAGGATTTCCAAAAGCCCTACACACAGCCTTCTCTTTTCTCTCAATCCTGAAGATCTCTTTGCTGAGGTCAATCCATCATATCCATTCAGGTCATTCCAGGTCTGTGCATTTAGTATTTCAAGTATCTTTTTATATGTGTTATGGACTGAATTATGTCTCCCTCCAAATTCATTAGTGCAAGTCCCAGCCTCTAGTGCCTCAGGATGTGAATTTGGGAATAAGAATGTTACAGATATACTTAGTTAAAGTGGGGTCATACCAAAGTCAGTTAGGATTAGGATTCATTACAACTGCTCTTCCTTTAAAAAGAGAAATTTGGACACGGACAAAGGAGAATGCTGTGTGAAGGTGAAGACAGAAATTAGAATGATAATTGTAGAAGTCAAGAAAGGCTGTAGATTACCAGGATACCACTTGCAGGCAGGCAATAGGTATGGACAGGTTGTTTCTCACATCCCTTAGATGGAACCCATCCTACCCACATCCAACCTGAAGAATATAGACAAATGGTTGGTCAACTCAGGTTCTGAGTGGCTGCTGCTTGAGAACCCTGGATACCCTGAATGATAATAGAACCCTCTTGAATGTTCTAGAAGATGAACTATGCCTGTTTGATCTATAACTCATGTATTCAGTGTTCCTACCTCTCCATAGGAGAGTATATAGCATATTTTTGAAATATTTCTTCCCCTGGTTTAGTACCCTGGTAAACACATACCATTTTACAAGAGACTCTGAGTTTCTTAGAGGCATATGCACATTTCAGTAAGTTTCCTTGTGTGCATGCTCAGTCGTGCCCAACTCTTTGTGACACCATGAACTATAACATACCAGGCTCCTCTGTTGATGGGATCATCCAGGCAAGAATAATGAAGTGGGTTGTCACTTCTCCCTTTAAGAGATCTTCCTAACCCAGGGATCAAGCTCTCATCTCCTGGCTCCTGCACTGGCAAGTTTATACCACTGAGCTACCTGGGAAGCCATACGTTCCCTGGCTGTTATTGTTCGGGAACTAAGTTGTGTCTGACTCTTTGTGCCACCATGCACTGCAGCATGTCAGGCTTCCCTGTCCTTCACTAGCTCCCAGAGTTTGCTCCAATTCATGTCCATCAAATCAGTGAAGCTATCTAATCATCTCATCTTCTACCATCCGCTTCTCCTTTTGCTTTCATTATTTCCCAACATCTGTTTTGTTTGTTTCTTTTTCCCCAATGAGTCACTACTTTGCTTTAGGTAGCCAGAGTATTGGAGCTTCAGTTTCAGCATCAGTCCTTTCAGGACTGATTACCTTTAGGATGGACTGGTTGGATCTTCTTGCAGTCCAAGGAACTCTCAAGAATCTTCTCCAGCACCACAATTCAAAAGCATCAATTCTTTGGTGCTCAGCCTTTTTTATGGTCCAAACTCACATCTGTATGTGAAAGAACATAGCTTTGACTGTGCAGACCTTTGTCAGCAATGTGATATCTATGCTTTTTAATATGCTGTTTAGGTTTGTCATAGCTTTCCTTCCAAGGAACAAGTGTCTTTTAATTTCATGGTGGCAGTCACCATTCACAGTGATTTTGGAACCCAAGCAAATAAAATCTGTCACAGCTTCTACTATTTCCCCTTCTATTTGCCAAAAAGTGATGGGACCAGATACCATGATCTTAGTTTTTTGAACGTTGAGTTTTAAGCCAGCTTTTTCAGTCTTCCTTTTCACTGTCATTAAATCTCTTTAGTTCCTCTTCTCTTTCTGCATCAGAGTGGTATCGTCTGCATATTTGATGTTGACACGACAATCTTGATTCCAGCTTGTGATTCAGCCAGCCCAGAATTTCACATGAGGTACTCTGTATATAAGTTAAATAAACAGGGTCACAGTATACAGTCCTGTTATACTCCTTTTCCAATTTCGAACTAGTCAGCTGTGACATGTCCAGTTCTAACTGTTGTTTCTTGACCCACATACAGATTTCTTAGGAGGCAGGTTAGGTGGCTGATACTCCCATCTCTTTAAGAATTTTCCACAGTTTGTTGTGATCCACACAGTTAAAGGCTTTAGCATAGTTAATAAAGGAGAAGTAGATTTTTTTTTATGGAATTCCCTTGCTTTCTCTTAAATTCAGTGAAAGTTGGCAATTTGATCTCCAATTCCTCTGCCTTTTCTAAACCCATCTTGTACATTTGGAAGTTCTCAACTTACATACTGCTGAAGCCTAGCTTGAAAGATTTTGAGCATAAGCCTACTAGCATGGGAAATGAGTGCAATTTTCTGGTAATTTAAATATTCTTGGCATTGCCTTTCTTTGGGAATGGAATGAAAACTGACCTTTTCCAGCTCTGTGGCCACTACTGAGTTTTCCAAATTTGCTGGCATACTGCGTGTAGCACCTTAACATCATCTTCTTTTAGGATTGCATCCTAAGCAATCAGCTGGAATTGCATCACCTCCACTCACTTTGTTTTTAGTAATGCTTCCCAAGGCCCACTTGACCTTACACTCCAGAATGTCTGGCTCTAGGTGAGTGACCACACCATCATGGTTATCCAAGTCATTAATATCTTTATTATACAGTTCTTTGTATTCTTACCACCTCTTCTTAATCTCTTCTGCCTCTGTTAGGTCCCTACTGTTTCTGTCCTTTATCATGTCCATCCTTACATGAAGTGTTCCCTTGGTATCTCCAATTTTCTTGAAAAGATCTCTAGTCTTTCCCATTCTATTGTTTACCTCTACTTCTTTTCATTGTTCATTGAGGAAGGCCTTCTTATCTTTTCTTGATATTCTCAGGTACTCTGCATTCATATGGGTATATATTTCCCTTTCTCCCTTGCTTTTCACTTCTCTTCTTTCCTTAGCTATTTGTAAAGGCCCCTCAGATAATAATTTTGCCTTCTTGTATTTCTTTTTCTTTGGGATGGTTTTGTTCACTGTCTCCTATACAATGTTACAAATCACTGTCCATAGTTATTCAGGCTCTCTCTCTACCAGATCTATCCCCTTGTATGATTATACAGTCACCTCCACTGTATAATCACAAGGGATTTTATTTAGGTTATACCTGAATGGTCTAGTGGCTTTCCCTACTTTCTTCACCTGAATTTTGCAATAAAGAGCTGATGATCGGAGCCACAATCAGCTCCAGGTCTTGTTTTTACTGACTGTATAGAGCTTCTCCATCCTCCACTGTAAAGAATATAACCAATCTGATTTCATTATTAACCATTTGGTGATTTCCATGTTTAGAGTCATCTCTTGTGTTTGAGAAGAGGGTGTTTGTTGTGACCGATATGTTCTCTCCACAAAACGCTGTTAGTCTTTACCCAGCTTGATCTAGTATTCCAAGGCCAAACTTGCCTCTTACCCCAGGTGTCTCTTGACTTCCTTACTTTTGCTTTCCAATCTCCTATGATGAAAAGAACGCCTTTTTCTGTGTTAGTTCTAGGAGGTGTTGTAACTCTTTACAGAACCGGTGAGTTCAGCTTCTTCAGCATCAGTGGTTGCGGCATAGGCTTGGATTACTGAGATGTTGAATGGTCTGTCTTGGAAACAAACATATTATTCTGTCATTTTTCAGATTGCCCCCAAGTACTGCATTTTGGATTCTCTTCTTGCCTATGAGGGCTACTCTACTTCTTCTAAGGGAGAAGTAGTAGATATAATGGTCATTTGACTTAAATTTTCCCCTCCTGCCCATTTTAGTTCACTGATTCTTAAGATGATGCTCACTCTTGTCATCTCCCACTTGGCTACATCCAATTCACCTTGGTTCATGGACCTCCTAACAGTCTATGCAATAGTGTTCTTTGCACCATTGGACTTTACTTTCACACTAGACACATCATCTCTTGTGCTGTTTGGAAAAGATGTTTGCTAGGACCGATTGTTCCCAGCACTCAGCGGAAACATTGAACATTGTTTTTTGCTTTGGCTCAGCTGCTTCGTGCTTTCTGGAACTATTAGTATTTGCCTTCCTCTCTTCCCCAGTAGCACACTGGACATCTGACCTGGGAGCTCATCTTGCAGTATCATATCTCTTTGTCTTTTCATAGTCTTCATGGGGTTCTAGCAGTGAGAATCCTGGAGTGGTTTGCCACTCCCTGCCCCGGGGGACCACATTTTGTCACAACTCTCCACTATGACCATTGTCTCAAGTGGCCCTGTACGTCATGGCTCTTGGCTTCACTGAGTTATGCAAACCCCTTCACCGTGATGAGGCTGTGATCTATGAAGGGGCAAGTTTCCTTACCCCTTAATTAATGACCACATAAATTAATGAAGAAAATTAATTTCAGGAGCAGGCAATAAATGTGAAGTTGAGTGATATATGGCAATGGATCGCCCCCACAAGAATGAACATCAGTGAAGAGTGAAACAGAGATAGTGAAGAACAGATAGGTCCAGAGATCAAGTGCCTCACAAGAAAACAAAAAGCTACTGCTACATCTCATTCAAACTTTGGTATCCCTGATTTCTCCCACATCTGGAAGGTGATAGAATCACTGGTTGAATTTTCTGTTTGACTTCCATACTATGGAATGTCTAAGACCATATTAAATCGCCAGTGGTAAACTCAAAATCTAAAGCATATCCTGACTTTACTTTTGAGAGCTGAATCAAAACTTTATGTCCTTGAAACATTAGAATTCTTTTCCTTTGGCAGTACTTTTCTATGCTATAGTCATGTCTGACAATAAATTCAGAGTCATTCTCTGTTACAGAAGCTAATTATTTTTGCCATACATTCTAAAATCAAGTGCAAATGGTGCTCCTCATTTCCAATTCGGGAAGTTAAGAGTCTTTCTGCTAATTGGATAGGTGAGTATTTAAACTAATATAGGTAATGAAGCTTAAAATATTCACCTCAGAATCCAAAGAAAAATTATATTATTTGTGTCTCTTCAGTATTCAAGGATCTGATGATATTAAGTCTCTACCGCATAAAAAGTATGTTATAATGACAGAAATTAGAATAGTTTAAAATATAGCACTGTGAATCAACTGAGAAAAATAAAGTTTTAGGCAAATCTAACCAGAATATGTATTTTATATCCAATGACCTGCATCTAATAGCTTAAAGAATAACAAAATCTACTGAAACCATTTTTATAGAACATTAAAAGTTTAGATAAGGGAAAACAAAAATGCTAACTATAATAATATTCAAAGTTAAAGGAATGGCTAGTCTATAATCAAGCAGAAGACATAGAAATATACCTTAAATAACAGAGATAAAACCACCCATAATATTGTAATTTAAATGAAAATTAAAGTTTTTCAGGATTGATATCTGAACTATTGTTATTGAGGCAATAATTGAATCTGTTTCTAGGGCACTACCAGATTTTTAAGATGTATAGTAAGTAATTCTGCATGTTTTCACATTTCACTATTGTGCAAGAAGCCAATATTTATAAACATTTGCAGATAAGCCAATTTTGTCATATGAAAATTACTATTTGATCATTTTTATCAGAAGGAAGTTTTGTTCTATATGAAATTAACTCAGCAGGTTATTGCATGATAAAAAACAACTAATATTTTTGAGGATATACTGTATGCCAAGCTTATTTCCAAGCTCCTTACAAGTATTCATATATTTAATTTTTAGAACACACTTATGAAATAGATAGCATGCTTTTATATGATGCAGGCTGAGGACTCTGGCTTGGAGGATGATTCAGTTATCATTACTCTATAACCGCAAAGGCTTTTCTGCCCACTCTTAATTAATACATGATGCTTTTGTCCCTTTCACTTACAAGTACAAACTTGACTAAGACATTTGGATGTCTGGTACAAAATGTACTCAATGCAAATCCTATTAAAACATTTTAATTTCCTTTTCATTATTTTGAGCCTACTTTCACCTGAATGCTTAAGAAAGGGCAAGCCTGACTTCTAGCTGTCTTTTTTTTTTTTAAACCAATTTCTGATTGAGACCAAGGGTGGATGTGAAAGGCCAGCTTACAAGTGTATGAGGCAAGATGAGTAGAAGTTAAAAGTAGGGAAGACCTTACTTGAATTTGTTGCATGATAAGCTGACTACACTCGTGTGTGTGTCTGATGATTCTTTCTCTTGTGGGATCTTTAGAGAGTCATTTGCTGGGAATATCATCTTACAGATCTTTTGACCTGGGACTATGAATCCTTTTTAGGTCGTGACTTTGAACTCTTCTTTTAACCACTAGAGATCTGGTATTCACATTCAGCTTCTTGCTGTTGTCACTCTTCCACTGCTGCTGCTGCTGCTGCTAAGTTGCTTCAGTCGTGTCCGACTCTGTGCAACCCCACAGACAGCAGCCCAACAGGCTCCCCTGTCCCTGGGATTCTCCAGGCAGGAACACTAGAGTGGGTTGCCATTTCCTTCTCCAATGCATGAAAATGAAAAGTGAAAGTGAAGTCACTCAGTTGTGTCTGACTCCCAGTGACTCCATGGACTGCAGCCCACCAAGCTCCTCTGTCGATGGGATTTTCCAGGCAAGAGTACTGGAGTGGGGTGCCATTGCCTTCTCTGACACTCTTCCAAAAGGTGGTGTTATTAAGTAGAACCTAATAGGAACCATGCTTGTCCTTTCCCCCACACACCCAGTACCTACTACACAGCAAAGATTTATATAGCCTTTGTCTTGCAAAAGACTGAGTCTAGGATTACAAACCTCAGTCAATACACTGTCTATCTCAAATTGTTTCCCAAAGACCTGCTGTCTCCACTTTCAGAGTAGTAAGTTGTGTGTATGTTAAATTTATTCGGTCGTGTCCAACTCTTTGTGACCCTGTGGACTGTAGCCCACCAGGCTCCCCTGTCCATAAGGATTCTCCAGGCAAGATACTGGAGTAAGTTAGTCCATTGTTTATTCTCCAGATCTCTGTGGAAGTCAGGTACTTGGCTTCTGTGTTTCAAAACTTCAGGAAGCGTATTTCAGAAATCTGAGTGGTCCCATTGCACTGTCAACATGAGTAAAAGCATATAAAGCCCCTTCTCCTTAGGAATTCACATCTCAGACAGCTCTCTCCAAAAATACTTCCCAAATTCTCTTTATTCATTGCTCATATCTATTTTTATAACTAAGACTTTGTATAAATGTCTTACAAATAATGGCACCCATTTTTTTTCATTTCCTTTGTTAATTCTATATGTGAAGACTTTCCCACATGTACTTGGCTGTCAGATATTCATTATATTTGTATTTTAGCCTCTTGTTGATATTCATATATCAATATGTTACTAAATTATAGTTTATTACATGTTCCACATGTACAGATGATTGCATATATACTATAGTGCTTTTTCAGAATAATGTTTTCTTACTAACGATGACATGAGAAATAGGGTAAGAATCATTCTTAAATGAGTGCAGTGTAGCCTGGTTCCTAGCTTGCCTCTGTTGCTTTCTTAGTGAACGAGTGCAGCATAACAACTTAGGTAAGAATCTTGTTTGTTAGATGGATGTTCCTGCTAGAAAAGCTATCCTAGTTTTTTGTTGAAGGTACATTTTGTATGTGTCAGTATTTGCATTGTCGGATTTTGAGTGCTTTGTTCAAGGTAGTTCACATCATCATTACCACATAAAAACTAGTGTGGTTCTATTTCTTTTTCTTAGCTCATACATAGTAATTAATTATTTAAAAATAATTTTTGTATCTAAAATGAAATGTTTCAAGAATTCATTTTAGTTTATATTGAGTGATAGCTTTAGGTTTGTGATGGACAATTCCTGGCACAATCAATTTGTCAATTAGGTTATCAACTCAGTTTCACTAATCACTGTCATAGTCATCATCATTAAATAGTTTTAAAGGTTTTTTTTTTTTTTTTCCTTCTTACGCTTACATTACTTTATGCCCAAATGGACTACTAGTAAGAGCAAAAGGCCTAAAACACCCTGATATAGAAATATGACAAGATAATGAGGAAAATTGAAACTGATAATTATGGAAAACCACTTAGATTTGACCAGATGTGTAAATTACATTCTTTTGATAAAATTTCTTTGACAGTACATTAAAATGTCCCTAGTAAATGAAAGCTAAATAAAAGTGATAAAATGTTTTATAATATTTATTTCCAGTTTATACTTTTATTAGGACTCTAAATCCTGCTTTCACTGAAGTTGCTTTCAGGCAAATAACAAACAGGAATCTTCTCACCTAGGTCATTATTTAGAGCAGAAGCGTCTTTATTTTCAAAACATTGTTAAGTATTTTCAAAGTATGATGCATTCTAAAATCTAATGGCTATTTCTGTCATGTCACTTCTGGTTTCTTTAGATGAAAACAAAAGTTCTCATTTTAAGATTCAGATATAGGTTAATTTTTTTGTTTCAGTCTCTGTTTCAGGCCAAACTCCCATCTAATTCAGTTGAATTCAGTATTGGTTTTCCCACAGAAGTTAGATAGAGCTAACAAGTAGAAGTTATTTTCATTTGTGATTATTCCTTTTGTATTTTTAAAATTTTAGAAAACATTTTTTATTATATTGGAGAATAGCCAATTACCAATGTTGTGATAGTTTCAAGTGGACGGCAAAGGGACTCAGCCATACGTATATATCCATCCATTCTCCCCCAAACTCCCCTCCCATCCAGGCTGCCACATGACATTAAGCAGAGTTCCCTGTATGATACAGTAGGACCTTGTTGGTTATCCATTTCAAGCACAGCAGGGTGTACATGTCAATTCCAAACTCGTTAATTATCCCTGCCCCCCCCCTTACTTATTATCTTTTTAATAGGAAGTGTGTGTTGGCCAGAATGCTTTATTTCTTAGCCTAATCAAATATCATCCCAGATCCAATATCTACTAATCTTAAAATTGATGTATATACTATGCCTTTGAGATTCTAAGACATAAACATAAATATAAAATTAGAAAAAAATATAGATTTATAATATTAAGTATTCCAAAGTTAGATTTTAAGTAATAAAAATGTCAATGCATTAGTGATTAAAAACATAGCACCAAAATTCATATACAGATTTTTATGGACATGGGCAGATATAGTTTACAAGTAGAAAGTTTCCTCCACTTTGTACTTCAAAAAAGTAGTGCATATGAAGAAAGAATTAAGTTCTATAATTTATCTCATTTTCAAAATAAAATTCTACAATTAAATTCAGCTACAGAAACAAATTGTGCTTAACATCCCTGAGTTAAAAATGTTTTCCATTAACTGCAGGTATATTGTTACAGAAGCCTGAGGCATAAACATTTTAACTACAAATGTAAAGTTTCACCTTATTTTCTTTTATATTATAACTTAAATAATAAATAAGATCAATTTATTTTGGAAGTTTTGCATTGTTTGGAAATATTTACATTTGTTTTACCTAATGTATATTAACAATGGACTTTTCATTTTGTTATCATTTGTATATAAAAAAATGGAATAAGATTTTTTTTTAGAATATGCTTTAGTCTAGACATAGTTTGGAATAGTTTATACACAATGGCTCTTTTAAATAAAATCATAATTTCATATTTGATTTATTTCTATAGCCTTTTTGTGACAGAAGCCACATGGTAGTTCAAAATCTTAATAGAAGTTATCTCTGTGTAATAGGTCTAATATCTGAAAGAACATTAAAGTCAAATCCCATGTGGGCCAGAGAGAATAGTTTATAATATACAAATCATAATTCTATCTTTAAAAGATAAATAATATGAATAAAAAAAAAACATTTGGTCAGCTAAAAGTAAATACTAGTTTCTGATAGTGGAATAGAAACTTTCATCTATGATTTAGTTAGAATAAACTTTACAAATTATCAGATTTTATGGTTTAATTTCCCTGCCTTAAATAATTAAAGTATTCTATATAAAAATATTTTTCACATTTTTAATCCTCTCCCTAATACCAGGCACTGTAGAGGCTTAGGATTTTGTGAACCATTTAAGTGGTTCACAATGCAGTGAAGAAATAGACACAATCCAGTAAAGAAATATCAGTCTGTAAAAAAAAAAAAAATGCAAAGCATATTTGAAGAACAGAATAAAGTAATACTAGAGTTTACTATAATAGTTTAAGAGGCAGGGTGGAAGAAAATTCAGAAAGGAGAATTCAAATGTGATTTCAAAGATTTGCAAGAATTCTCTGTTATCAAGAGATTGTAAGGAGAAGGAAGGGAGAAGGGAAGAGAAACAATACACAAAACACCAGCCATAGGAGGACAATGCATGGTTGCAGCTGAGGTTAACTTACGCTGCGTAAGGAGTTTAGGTTTTGGTAAAGCAGTAATAGAAACAAATCAACACATTTTGACTGAGAATAGTTGCATATTCAAATAGGATTGTATTGACATGTATGAAATCTGAACTTAAAAGCCAACAAAAAGGCAGCTATAGTAGTTCTTAGAAGAATTGATGAGTATCTGAACTAGGGCTATGACGGAGCGGCTACAGTGGAAAGAAAGGCGAGAAGGTGTTTTAGGCAAGAGAAAGCTCTTAGATAACAGACATAACTTTTTTTGAATAACCAACTATGATCTTTTTTTTTTTTTCATGCCTAGACAAGTTATTCATTCAGTCTCTCTCACACATCTTTTAATGCATCATTAGGTTGTTATCAATGTATGCAGGTTTTAGTGTTGAATTCTTACACATCTTTCATCAGATTTATACCTAGATGTTCGATGTCCTCTGATATGATTTTAAATGGTATTTCTTCAAAATGTTAATCTCCAAATTATTCTTGTTAGTATAAAACTCAATTGAATTCTGTACAATAAATTTGTGTTCATGAATGTATTCAGTTCAAATGCTAATTTTAATTTTATTGGTAGGTCTTTTTGGATTTTCTACAAATACAGTTTCATCATCTGAAAATCATAATGGCTCTCCATTTTCATTGTTAGTTTTGATGCCATTTTTTTCTTTTTTTTCTTTTTTGCTTTATAAATTGGCTAAAAATGTCAATAGAATAATAATAGGTCCTGATTTTCTTCTAACTCAAACCTTTATATCATCTTTTCCAGAGACTGTAACTTTTGTTTGCTCTTCCACTAAAGTTGGGTTCACTCCTTCAATGTTATTCTCAATGTAATTGCAGCACTGTGCATGTTCTTACCATAGCATATAACATATAGTATATCAATCACTCAATTTGGCCTCTGTCTCCTCAAAGTAACTAGTTCTTATGAGTAAGCATTTTCCCATATTTATAATTAAATCTCCAACATAGTGCTTAATATTAAATAAATGTTTGGAAACTTCTAATGGAAGACTGAATATGGGCCATGGAGCAAATTTTTTTGTGAACTATCACTGGCATGTCAGAAGAAGATCACACATTATTCATTTCTCCTTTCCTTTGTATTTCACAGCTTCTCTAAGCAAGAGTTGGGGTCTCTTTCTCAATGCCTTAAATCTGGGTTTGGCCCACTGATATGCTTTTCCTAATTCAAAATTAGGGAACAGGATTTAAGCAGAAGCTTGATAAGTGCATACACAATGGGGCTTTCTTTCTCTTTCACCACCATATATAAAGGTCCACATTATGTACAGTTTTTGTGGGGTAGTAAACTTAAATGCTTATATAAATGGAAAGGTTCCTGAAATATTCTTTTACCTAATTCTCTGAAATTGGGTAAAGACAAGGGCACACGTAAGACCTAAATTTAACAAAAAACCTCTTTCTAAGGATTATGAATTTGAACCAGATGACTCAGTTCAGTTCAGTTCAGTCACTCAGTCATGTCCGACTTTTTGCGACCCCATGAATCGCAGCATGCCAGGCCTCCTTGTCCATCACCAACTCCCGGAGTTCACTCAGACTCACGGTCCATCGAGTCAGTAATGCCATCCAGCCATCTCATCCTCTGTCGTCCCCTACTCCTCCTGCCCCCAATCCCTCCCAGCATCAGAGTCTTTTCCAATGAGTCAACTCTTCCCATGAGGTGTCCAAAGTACTGGAGTTTCAGCTTTTGCATCATTCCTTCCAAAGAAATCCCAGGGTTGATCTCCTTTAGAATGGACTGGTTGGATCTCCTTGCAGTCCAAGGGACTCAAGAGTCTTCTCCAACACCACAGTTCAAAAGCATCAATTCTTCTGTGCTCAGCCTTCTTCACAGTCCAACTCTCACATCCATACATGACCATTGGAAAAACCATAGCCTTGACTAGACGGACCTTAGTCTGCTTTTGAATATGCTATCTATGTTGGTCATAATTTTTCTTCCAAGGAGTAAGCATCTTTTAATTTTATGGCTGCAGTCACCATCTGCAGTGATTTTGGAGCCCCCAAAAATAAAGTCTGACACTGTTTCCACTGTTTCTCCATCTATTTCCCATGCAGTGATGGGACTGGATGCCATAAACTTCGTTTTCTGAATGTTGAGCTTTAAGCCAACTTTTTCACTCTCCACTTTCACTTTCATCAAGAGGCTTTTTAGCTCCTCTTCACTTTCTGCCATAAGGGTGGTGTCATCTGCATATCTGAGGTTATTGATATTTCTCCTGGCAATCTTGATTCCAGCTTGTGTTTCTTCCATTCCAGTGTTTCTCATGATGTACTCTGCGTAGAAGTTAAATAAGCAGGGTGACAATATACAGCCTTGACTTACTCCTTTTCCTATTTGAAACCAGTCTGTTGTTCCATGCCCAGTTCTAACTGTTGCTTCCTGGCCTGTATACAGATTTCTCAAGAGGCAGGTCAGGTGGTCTGGTATTCCCATCTCTTTCAGAATTTTCCAGTTTATTGTGATGACTTAAGGGATAGAGAAATAGTTATAATCTATTTTTTTTAATATGCAACCTGGGTGACATTCTTAAATTCTCCTCTTGAGAGAACAGATCAGCTACCTGATTCTCAAGCTTAGTTCTTTAGTTCCTTTATGCTACAGTTAGCAATTTTTTTTTTTAATCATTTTCCTGATTTGGGTTTCCATGCACTCCAGGTCTCTTGTGAACATAAGGTGTGTGCCTGAAAAACAGTGCCTGCTTCTGGTCATCATAGGTCCTTGAGAGAGAGAAGCCCCTAGCAGGAAGAATCTGAAGTCATCTTTGTGCCCAGAAGTTGAAGAAAGAGTCACATGTATGTTACATGGGAGTAAAAAAGTACTTGTACAGGTCAGGAGTAATGGAGGGGATATGGATTTGTAGAGGAAACTAAATAGTTGACAAAAGAGAAGAAACAGATTTTAGGATCTGTAAGGCTTAGAGACATTAAGTAACCCAGCTAAATCAGAACTGATCAGGTTCATCCTCTGCTTTCTTCCAACTACTTTCCTTCCATTTTTTGGAGGAGTGAAAAATCACTAGCTGGTGGGGGTTGAAGTGAATTGGGGGAAGGGAATTAGCAGAAGAGGGAGGCCCCAGGCAACTTCTTACCCTGAACCAGGTCAGAGCTGGGAGAGGATAGAAGAATTCATTCTGGGTCAAATTTGAAGTTTTGATTACTTCATGAAATTGGATATTTAAATTCCTGAATTGAGGCATGAGGTTGTTTATTTAAGTGTAGTTGTTGAACTTTCATTTAACCATCTGAGAAGCAAAGCGTGAAATATATCTTCGGTCTCATTCAAGATAGGATTATCCTCGTGCAATAATGTCTAAAAGGGCAGGGGATAAATGTGTCAAGATTATGTCATAAGTCTTGCTTGTTCAGCACAGCACACCATTCTGATTTCTTACATATAATCTTTTCTTCCAAACTTAAATAATTTGGTTTCTTTTCCCATAAGACTGCTTAGCGATAAGTTTTCAGTCATTTTGTTTGATAATAAAAACACTTGTGTTAACCATTTTTTTTTGAAGGCAATAGGGAATGAAAGTAAACCTCTAAACCTCTCCAATAAAGAGGTAATGTATGCTTGTCACTTGTCTGTTTACACAATGCAGTCCCTGTACTTCCAACCCTATTCCAAACCATAGGGGACTAACCCAGCAAACTAAGTGTCCTGGGCTCACGCACTAAATAGTTGCAAATTAGAGTTGGCCAATGAGATGATGGTGGGAGACTAGAGAGTGAGAAGTGGGTGACCAGGCGGTTTTCCCCTCTTTCCCTGACTGCCAGTGTAAAGGGGCTGCTGTCAGTTTCTGCTGAGCAACTTCCCTCCTGTGGCCCCACTACCTCCTGTCTCAGCCCTTTCCATGGTCCAAAGCCCTGATAACATCCGATCTTCCATGTAAATTGCCTCACCATATTCTATTTGAATTTTTAAAGTTTCAATATGTAAATAGCTCCCCATACTAATACCTCTTTAACAAGCTACGTAGCATGAATTTTGTTTCACTGACTGAACTCAGACTTCTAACATTGTTAATATTCTGGAAACTTAATTTAGGAAATCTCTATCTGTTTTGTTTCAGGAATATATGCAGTCTAGATAATAACTCATCCTTTCCTGCTTTTTAGAGATTTGGATAAAGGTGGCCCTGAATTCTAAAGCTAAATCTGCCATAAATTCTGCAGATTCTGAAAGCCTACTTTCCTATTAGTTCTCACTACTGTAAATTTTGAAATTAAAATTCTTTTAAATTTAACCTTTGAAATTAATTGACAATATCTCAAATTCAGAACATTCAGTGTGTACTCTCTCTCTCTCCGTATACATATATACATATATATATACAAATCTTGTAAGTATATTTGTTTCTGTCTCTCCATCTCTCCATCATTTTCTCTGTCACATTTACCATGTACATAAAATAAATCTTACTGTCTAGTATTTATATATTTTCTCTATATTCTCATGTTTAGTGTTGCTAATACAATTGTTAAATTCTAAACAAAGTGTGATTGATCTCCATCTCAATGTGTTTTTGTCTAGTTCATGTATTTGACACTTTTGTATATAATTCAGTGTTATGGTGCTTGATGAGAAGGTGCTTGATAAAAGGTCAGAAGTATTATATATTTTCATGAATTGTCACTTCTGTCATTGCATGAAAGTCTCTGTCCAATTTATGTTCTCATCTTGAAATTTAGAAACTTATTTTGGCTCATTTAAGTATTGGCAAACTGAACTAATTTTTATGCACACTTATACAATATACTTTTGCTCAAATATTTATTTTAAATAATGTTGGGTCTCTGTTCAACTTCTTTATGTATAACATTCAGATTAAATTGCTTTTTTACTTTTAGAATTTTTTCTGTTAGTAGGGAAATTTACATAATTATCTTTATTATAACTACCAACACTATTGTGTGTTGTTTCTACTATCAGATTCAATTATTTTTCTCTTTTCAATACTTTTGACTTGTCTGACTTTTGCTAGATTAAAAGTCTATTTTGCTCCTTTTTCATCTTTCTTTTTGTAAATTTTTGGGGTTTATAAATCATATATACTCATGCATCAATTATTTTTCTATAATGAGCAATTTAAAAGTGTGACATTAGATGTAATTTCATGAACTCTTCCCTCCCCTGCCACTCAACATTTTTACATACATTCAAGAGTGTATAATATAATCATCTTAAACACTATTTTGTTTATGCATAATGGCATCATTTCATATGAACAGGTGGCAAAATCTAAAACTATAAGTAGTACAGATTGTTCTCTTTAGAAGATTCATTAACAAAATTTATAAAATAACTTATGCACACAAAAGAAATATCACTAGTTTAACATTAGACATTCAAGGAAGCACCTAGGCACATTTTGAAAGACATACGGATATTTAATATAATCATAAACATTGCTTTTGACAGGAAGGAAACTATTCTACCAAATGACGCATTAGTCCAACAGAAGTTTAGTATAACAGAAATATAAACTGGAAACTCAAAAGAAGTATCACATACTAATAAAATTCCATATAGAGACTTTATTTTTATTAAAAAAAAATACTCTAGGAAGACAGTATTATCTTCTAAAGTGATGCGAGAATACTTTGTTTCCAGTAAGAATATAGGTAATTCCAAGGGAGACAGTCAGACCATCATAACCAGCAACTTAAGAAATCTGGTTAGATTGCCAGATGTCTATGAAAAGTGAAAGTGAGAGTCATTCAGTCGTGTCCGATTCTTTGTGATCCCATGGACTATACAGTCTATGAAATTCTTCAGGCCAGAATAATGGAGTGGGTAGCCTTTCCCTCCTCCAAGGGATCAAACCCAGGTCTCCCGCATTGCAGGTGGATTCTTTACCAGCTGAACCATCAGGGGAGCCCAAGAATACTGTAGTGGGTAGCTTATCCCTTCTCCAGTGAATCTTCCTGACCCAGGAATTGAGCCAGGGTCTCCTGCATTGCAGGTGGATTCTTTACCAGATGTCTATAATAGGTCAGTAAATACATAAATACACTATATTTAAATATCCCCAAAACAAATAACTGTTTTCTAAATTTCATAAGCTGCTGAGCTTTCACATTCATTTAATTTCCTATGGTGAGTAAATATAACAAATTACATTGAAATTTATGTTAATTGAGCTCTTTTAGGCCAGGGGCATTTTGTTCTACAGACCTTTAAAACTCAATATTTGACACAATGTTTTGCAGAAAACTGTCAGTTTATTAACTAACAATTAAACTCTAATTTTTGAATATGAAATTCATAGATTTTACAGTAGACATTTCAATATATCCTTTTATATTTGAACTAAGTAAAAAAATGCAACTAAAAACAAAATAGTTGGATCTACTTAGAAGCAGAAAACTGAAGCTATGTTTAATTATTAAGAAAGAAATTTGCATCACTTTGTTCCTTTTTAAATTTTTTAAATTGAAGTATACTTGATATACAATATTATATGTTATAGGTGTACAATGTAGTGATTCACAATTGTAAAGGTTATATTCCATTCATAGTTACTATAAAATATTGACTATATTCCCCATGTTGCACAATATGTCCTTGTACCTTATTTTATACACAGTAGTTGGTACCTCCTACCCCTATGTTGTCTCTCCCTTCTCCCCCCTCCCCACAGGTAGCCACACCTTTGTTCTTTTTATCTGTGAGTCTGCTGCTTTTTTTTATATTTACTAGTTTGTTATATTTTTTAGATTCCATATATAAGTGATATCATATGCTATTTGTCTTTCTCTATTTGACTTCTTTCACTTAGTATCATACTCTCAAGGTCCTTCCATGTTGCTGCAAATGGCAAAGTTGCATTCCTTTTATAGCTGAGTAATAGTCCTTGTGTGTATATGTATATGTGTGTACATCTCACATCTTCTTTGTCTATTCATCTAGGTAATTGGGATTGCTTCCATATTTTGACCATTGTACAAAATGCTATGAATATTGAGATGAATACATCTTTTCAAATTAATGTTTTGTGATTTTCAGATATATACTCACGAGTGGGATTGCTGGATCATATGCTAGAACATTGTTTTTCTAATACTACGTACAAAAATACACTCTAAATGAATTAAAGACCTAAATGTAAGATTGGGAATCATAACACTCCTAGAGGAAAATATAGGCAGAAGACTCTTTGACAGAAATCATAGTACTATATTTTTGAATCTGTCCCTAAAGCAAAAGAAATAAAAGCCAAAAAAAAAAAAGGGACCTAAATTAAACTTAAAACTTTTTGCACAGCAAAGGAAACCATCAACAGTAACCTACTGAACAGGAGAATATATTGTAAATGATATGACCAATAGGTGTTAATATCCAACTTATATAAATAATGCATACATCAACACCAAAAAAGCAAATAGCCTGATTTTAAATAGGTAGAACTGAATAGACATTTTCCAAAGAGGAAAAAATGGATGGTCAGCAGGCATGCGAAAAGATGCTCAACATTGCTAATTATCAGGGAAATGCAAATCAGAACCACAATAAGACAACATATCACACCTGTCATAATAGCTATCACCAAAAAGAACACAAATAACAAATACTGGCTAGGATGTGGAGTAAAGGGAATCCTCGTACAATGTTGCAGGGAAGGCAATGGCAACCCACTCCAGTACTCTTGCCTGGAAAATCCCATGGACGGAGGAGCCTGGTAGTTTGCAGTCCATGGGGTCATGAAGAGTCAGACACAATTGAGTGACTTCACTTTCACTTTTCACTTTCAAGCACTGGAGAAGGAAATGGCAACCCACTCCAGTGTTCTTGCCTGGAGACTCCCAGGGACGGCGGAGCCTGGTGGGCTGCCATCTCTGGGGTCTCACAGAGTCGGACACGACTGAAGTGACTTAGGAGCAGCAGCAGCAGTACAATGTTGATGGCAATATAAATCTGTGCAGTCATTGTGGAAAACAGAATGGTTTCTCAAAAAACTAAAAATAGAATTACCATGTGACCCAGCAATTTCCTGTTGATTTTCTATGTAACTGTTACTACATAAATTTATCCATTACAGTTGCATGTTTACAAGTTGCAAGGTTTTATGCTAGGCTGAGTTTGCCTTAATTTTAAGAATTATGGTGCCCTGACATACTAGATTCCTACTTCTTTTGGACTGTTTAAACCAGCTGAATTGTAATAATGTGTTTACACATCTGTCTTCCCCGCTAGAATGTAAGAGCAGGGACACATGTTCATGTCTATATACACAATGCCTGTGATGTCTTAAACACTAATGTATGTTGGCTAGATGAGACTTCCTTATCCCCAGTAAGGGAAAAGCACTTCATTATAGGATAACTTCTCTAACCTTAGGTGGAGAAGCAAATAAAGAGCAGTAGCATAAGGTTGGCACCCTCCCTTGCTTTTCCTTTTTTCTCCTGATTACTATGATATTGGAATTCATATTTCATGGCCCCAAACATAAATTGGTAGGAGGTGTTATGATTGTGAAAATTCTTATTTTAAAATTAATATTAAAATAGATACTTATGAGTTTTATTCAGTTACTACTTAATTTTATCTTGAATGAATAAATGTATCTGGGCTATTAACTTGGGTATAAGAAAGCAATATTTATGGGAGCTTTAGTTAAAAAGGCTTTCATCAAATTTAAACTTAAAATATTTACCATCAAGACTCTCCATTAGTCTTGAAATCTTCAGTCTTCCAGTCTCTATTGCTTTTAGACATTACTCTTGTGACCTAATATGGGTAAGGATTGAGGTGGAGAGACATTAAATGCAAGCTTCTTTGACTGTTTTTTTTTTTTTTTTTTTACCAGTGTGTTGTGTAGGGGCACTTGAAAATAACTCCCTAAGATGTTTCAGTATATTGTGATACTTAGATAGTAATGAAGTTCGATTGTGATAATTGAACACTCCCCAAAGTGAAACCATACTCCTTGAGAAACAGTATATTTAAATACCACCCAACCGTAAGTGTGACCATTATTTAGGCTGTGTAGACTTAGAAAGCAAATTCCAGACATTCCATAACCTTCTGATTATATTTCTAAGCAAAACCAAGGGCAGAGACTATCCAGCAGAGGCACACCTTAGAATGAGTGCCTGAAGATTTGTTTTCAGTCAGGTTCTTTACTAGGTAAACTGGAGCAAAGTTTTCATGTAAATTTTACTCAAGCTTCTCAGCCTCTCTCACTACATCTCCGCGACTTATACATATGAGTTGTAGGTACAGAAATCATGGATAAATCAAAATCAACCTGAAATCTATCAATTTAAAAATTAAATAGCCCCAGATGGAAAATCAACTTTAGTTTTCTTCTTGGAAGATATGGACAATGTTTTTACTCTAATTAGGATGACTAAAATGGCTTACTGTTTATAGGATGTTAATGCTATTTCAAGCAATTTCTTATAGATCAAGAGAGCAGTTATTATGTTACCCTTGACAACCCAAGGCTAATTGTGCACATAATTATTTGATTTGCAGAAAAATAAGGAAAGAATAAACATAGAGAATAAATGAAAAGACTCTGTTTTCAATCATTTTATATATTTTTTCAAACATTGTAACACAATTTTCAATAGCCTTGCAAGATAGGTATTTTGATTCACAATTTTAACAGAAAAGGTATTTTAGTCAAAGTTTTAATACTTAAGGTCATGTAGCTAGAATGTGACAGTATCTGGATTTGAACTTGAAGCTGCATGCTTCTAGAAAGATTCTTTCCATATATACTGCATTTACTATATACTGTGGGCTATAATAAAGGGTGTGAGAAGATGTAGTTTTTAACCAAAAAATTGGAATATAGTAATTGGATACCTAAATATTCCCCAGAATTGTGGTTTTTCAGGGCAAAGGAATATTAACCTCTTATAAAGGAAAGTAAGATTTCTCCAGATACAAATTTTATCACCATGAAAACAACAAAAGGGCTGCGGAAATAGAATTCTTGCCAGAGAGAAGACATGTAAGCAAGGACAATAAGCTGGAAACAGCAGAGTACTTAGGGGATGAAAATAGCCAATAATGACCACACAAAGAATAATGCTCAGAAGCATGTTTGGATCAGAGGGCAGAAAATAAGTTTGGATATCACTTTAAGTGGACCCCAGGCTGGTTAGTGTTGAGCTATGAGACAGGTAATGTAGTACATAGATCCAAGAGCAGCCCCTTATGAATGCTTTCAGTGCTTCCTTGCATTAAGTAGGAATCAAGCATTTGGGCTTAAAATTAACTGCTACTTTGCTTTCAGACCCCCACTTCTGTTTTCTAATGACCTAAGGCACCTGTATTTTTACTTTGAAGGAGTAGCTTCAGCCTGGCATCATCCTGTATCCATGGGCCTGAGCAAGACCATCCCTGAACAGCTAGCAGCCCACCAGCCTGCAGTGACATCATTCTGCCAGCCTGGAGGATGCAGCCCCATCTCCTATATACAAGGTATGTCACTGCTGGCTCTTAGTCTCCCTACCTTTGAAAAATTAGGAGGATGTGCATGGATGCAATTGGAAACTGTAAAGCACTGCACAATGAGAAATGGCTGTAATCTTCCCTTGAACATAAATGAGAGGTAAGTGAGACATCTTTGAGACTTTTTCTCCTTAAATTCTTGAACTAATTTTGATTAAGAGTTTAGACTGAAACTTCTGAACTGTATTTTTGAGCATCATATTATTTTATCACTGAGTTAATTATGTGCTGATTCTTCTTATTCAAACTTTTAGATAACAAAAGCTCAGTGATCTCAAGAACCTATAAAATATGAAGGTACAATAAGAAATGTAGTATTAAACAATACTTAATAATGTATAAATAACTAGGAACTTCTAGGAAAAATATAATTATTTGTTTGTAAGGTATAAAAGAAATTTGAGTTTAACTTTAGGACCACAAGGGAAAATGTGTGATTATTATAGTAAGTTAGATACACCTATTTTAATTTAAAAAAAATTAAACATGGAACATGTACTTTATCCATATAGTGTACCCTGTGATGAGATTAAAGATTTTATTCTGGACTCTTGATCCTTTTAGAAGTTTTGTGAATTATCAAAAGGAAAATAGGTTCATCATTAGTAGAGTCTAGGGATTTAAATCTAATCCAAGGGTGATTTGATGCTCCATAACAGGAAGAAAATTGTCCTAGATTATTGCCAAGAACTGCTTTATACTACATAAAGCTTGATTCTAGTTTTGTTCCAAATATAAAGCATCATCAGAACATTTTTATAAATGTGAAATGATCCTTTATGAAAAGGAAGTAAACCTGAATAGTTGTGAATGATTACATTCTGGGGAGAAGCTAGTCTGCAAATAATCATTTTTACTTTGTAATTTTGTGCCGTAAGGCCCTTAATTTGATAGATAATAGAGGTCATACAGGCAAAGCATATCTATTCAATAACTCTATTTCAAATAAAAAAATTTATAATGATACAGGTAGGAACAGATTCAGATTACAAACAGCTCTAAACAATTGATTCTTTGTCAAAAACTACATTAAATATAAGTGCATGTTTCTTTAAAATTTTTAATTGTAAATTTCTAAATACAACATTTTTTGTCATTCTATTTGTCATTTCACTGCATGTCCTTTCCATTTGAATATTCATTGATTCTAGAAAGTTAAAGTACTAGGCTTAAATTCATGTGATTCTACCCTTAAAAATCTTACTTTGAATCCTCTTAGGAAAATATTTTAGTGTCTACCCTACTTATGTGAATTATTCCTTTAATCCTTATAACAACCCTGTAAGATAGGTACTGTTTAATCACCAGTTTTAGAAG
This sequence comes from Capricornis sumatraensis, assembly GCF_032405125.1. Lineage (NCBI taxonomy): Eukaryota > Metazoa > Chordata > Mammalia > Artiodactyla > Bovidae > Capricornis > Capricornis sumatraensis. The sequence goes on along the minus strand of NC_091081.1, from coordinate 42,230,075 downwards.
AGGAAACCGAGGCACAGGGGTTAAACAATACAATTGATAAGGTAACTTGTTGAGCCAGGATTGGAATCCAGGTAGTTTAGCACTGCTGCTGCTGCTGCTGCTAAGTCGCTTCAGTCGTGTCAGACTCTGTGCGACCTCGTAGATGGCAGCCCACTAGGCTCTGTCTCTGGGATTCTCCAGGCATGAATACTGGAGTGGGTTGCCATTTCCTTCTCCAATGCATGAAAGTAAAAAGCGAAAGTGAAGTTGTTCAGTCGTGCCTGACTCTTAGCAACCCCATGGACAGCAGCCCACCAGGCTCCTCCATCCATGGGATTTTCCAGGCAAGAGTACTGGAGTGGCGTGCCATTGCCTTCTCCGAGTTTAATGCTAGAATTTGAAATCTCAGCTACCACATGACACTGCTTATAATTTTATTTCAATAAAAATCAAGAAACTCTTTTAAAAAATTATTATTAAAATGCAAATTGTTAAACTTATATACTCCCATTTGTTCCATCAAATGCCAGTGCTAAGCTCTCATGATGTATAGGCATAGGTGATACCTGCACAAAAATCTGGAGGCTAAATTCAGCCAAGCCTTCAATCCTGGTTCCCCGACCTTTTGGCTGTGTGAATTAAGTAGATTATTTTATATCTCTAAGCCTCAATTTCCACATTTACAAAGTGGGAATGACAATCACTGAACATACTTCTCAGGGTGATGGTGAGGAATTCCTGAGACAAACTAGTTGTCAATGTATTGTTGTTTAGTCGCTAAGTCATATGTTATTATCCATTATCATAGGTTTAATAATTGCAAATTTTGGATTTATATGGCTCTTTACTGATTTATCTACTAATATTCAGTTCAGTTCAGTCACTCAGTTGTGTCCGACTCTTTGCGACCCCGAATCACAGCCTACTTGAGAAATCTGATATGCAGGCCAGGAAGCAACAGTTAGAACTGGACAAGGAACAACAGACTGGTTTCAAATAGGAAAAGGAGTTAAGTCAAGGCTGTATATTGTCACCCTGCTTATTTGACTTATATCCAGAGTACATCATGAGAAACCCTGGACAGGAAGAAACACAAGCTGGAATCAAGATTGTGGGAGTAATATCAATCACCTCAGCTATGCAAATGACACCACCCTTATGGCAGAAAGTGAAGAGGAGCTAAAAAGCCTCTTGATGAAAGTAAAAGAGGAGAGTGAAAAAGTTGGCTTAAAGCTCAACATTCAGAAAATGAAGATCATGATATCCGGTCCCATCACTCCATGGGAAATAGATGGAGAAACAGTGGAAACAGTGTCAGACTTTATTTTGGGGGGCTCCAAAATCACTGCAGATGGTGACTGCAGCCATGAAATTAAAAGACGCTTACTCCTTGAAGAAAAGTTATGATCAACCTAGATAGCATATTCAAAAGCAGAGACATTACTTTGCCAACTAAGATCCGTCTAGTCAAGGCTATGGTTTTTCCAGTGGTCATGAATGGATGTGAGAGTTGGACTGTGAAGAAGGCTGAGCACTGAAGAATTGATGCTTTTGAAATGTGGTGTTGGAGAAGACTCTTGAGTCCCTTGGACTGCAAGGAGATCCAACCAGTCCATTCTAAAGGAGATCAGCCCTGGGATTTCTTTGGAAGGAATGATGCGAAAGCTGAAACTCCAGTACTTTGGCCAGCTCATGTGAAGAGTTGACTCATTGGAGAAGACTTTAATGCTGGGAGGGACTGGGGGCAGGAGGAAAAGGGGACGACAGAGGATGAGATGGCTGGATGGCATCACTGACTCGATGGACGCCACTCTGAGTGAACTCCAGGAGTTGGTGATGGACAGGGAGGCCTGGTGTGCTGCATTTCATGGGGTCGCAAAGAGTCGGACACGACTGAGTGACTGAACTGAACTGAACATTAGATTACCCTAATTACCATAGTGAAATAAAGGAGGATACATTAAATTGAGAAAATAGCATTCTCATCTATTTCTGCTAAAAATCAGTTTAAATTCCAGTGTTTACTGTATAGATGCCTCCAACTTAACTCTAGTAAATATGTTGGTAATTGTAGTTAGGAGCAGTCTGTAAATAGCGGCAAGGTCATCACACCATGGACGTGTTGGTGGTGGTGATTGTAGCAGTGACCAGAGCAGGGCAACACTTAGATTAGTTCATCTCTTACATATTGCATAAGGACATTATAAAAGCAAATGCAATTATTATCAATGCATTTATAAATCTGAAATGTTAAAGAATAATGAATATAAATTTTATGTATAAATGTATCTTACACATGAAAATCATATCTATAAAGGGAATGCTTAAGCTTGTAAGTATTAAATAAAAGATAATATTCTTATATAAATATTCCTCTAGTGAAACACAATCTTTAAATATGATTTGATTAGTTCTAACAGAGATTTTCCTCATTTTCAAAGTAAACTCAAGGGGGAAAAAATCATCCTGCAGTCTTGAATCTTCTTTTTATTTTTGCCATCATCTTGTACTTTAATCATCAGAGATGGCCTTTGGAATCTGGTAGTCATTCATTCTTTTGCCCCAGGCTACCCAATTGTGAAGAGAGCCTGGATTTTTTTTTATAACAACTATATACTTTTATTATCTTTTCATAATACAGTTTTTTCTTAAGCTTCCAAACTCTTTGGTAAATAGCAATTCCATGCCTTTTCTAGATTTGCCTATAGGCTTCATTTATTATTACTTTTCTTTTCAGTACCATACTCAACTTTGGTTCTCTAGTAAAGTAGATTATCTTCAGAGAAATAGTCTATAGATAGTCACTCCATGAATAAATAAAGTTCAGGTAATTTAATTTAGGTTTAAAAAAATAGTCCTTATTCAAGTAACATTTTGTTAGAGTCATATATTTCCAAGTCTGCTTATTCTAGAATCAGGATCTTGACTCTTATGTTGAATTAGACAAGATATTCCATCCATAGCAACACCTAGAAGAATGTTCTAATTTAAGAGTTTATAAAGGCAATGAAAACACTAATTGAAAATGACTGAACTTCTATTATACAATAAAATTTATTTGTACTTTGTAATTCAGTTAACTTGGGCACATTCAACAATATATATGCAGTCCATTAATGCTTCTTCACTAAGTTCAGAAACCCTGATCTGAGGTGGCAGTCCAGCATAGCTGCAGTTCTTTATTACGTGAATTAAAAATAGAAGCTTTGAAATAGAAAAAGGAATTGAGATTTGTCCTTTCTCTGTTAAGAATTATTATTAAGCTCCTTGGGTATGTTATGTTATTTACCATCTCAAACTCTCAGTTTCCTAATTTATAAGATGTAGAGAAAATCAACCTCTTCATAGAAATGCAGTGAGCAATTGATCAGATAATATTGACATTAGTAGATGATCTGGATTAATCAGCATTCAATACATTCCAAAATCTGTTACCTGGAACCTTGTCTATGTAGGTACAAACTGAATTTGTCTTTTTTCTGAATTTTTGCTAACCTTCTGACTCCTATTAGTTCAGTTCAGTTCAATCGCTCAGTTGTGTCCGACTCTTTGAGACCTCATGAATCGCAGCACGCCAGGCCTCCCTGTCCATCACTAACTTCCGGAGTTCACCCAAACCCATGTTCATTGAGTCAGTGATGCCATCCAACCATCTCATCCTCTGTCGTCCCCTTCTCCTCCTGCCGTATATATCTGACTCCTATAGTGATCTTTGAACTGCATGCACACAGTGCGGTCCTCCTCCCTTTTTAATTTCACTTATCTTAAATTTAGGGCTTCTCTGGTGGCTCAGAGGTTAAAGCATCTGCCTGCAATGCGGGAGACGTGGGTTCGATCCCTGGGTTGGGAAGATCCCCTGGAGAAGGAAATGGCAACCTGCTCCAGTATTCTTGCCTGAAGAATCCCATGGATGGAGCAGTCTGGTGGGCTACAGTCCACGGGGTCGCAAAGAGTCGGACATGACTGAGCGAGCGACTTATCTTAAATTTTCTGAAAGTCTAAGAACTTTTCTTCTTTCTAAAGTGCCTTGAAAAAAATGTCTGCCTCAGTTTTACTTATATATTCAGCTTGGAATGTGAGGTCTCTCTCAGGGCATGCCACCCCTAGTCAGTCTCTATCAGATATCCTGGGTCTAGAACTTGCCCTCAGCAATTTCTCTTGTGTGTGATAATAAGAGTGAGCAATATTGGCTTTCTGTTGCTTGAACTTTGTTTTTGTTTGTTTTTATTCCACATGAATATGAATTTTAACATATTTATGTGGAATATGAGGGACAGTGAAGCCTGGCGTGCTGCAGTCCATGGGGTCATGAAGAGTCAGACATGACTTGGGGACTGAAGAGAAACAACAATGAATTTTAACAAAAATTTCAAATATACGCAGATTGCATATTTCTCTTGAAACTTTTACTAGGCCTTGTTTTTTTTCACAGTAGTCCATTATATGGATTTACCATTTTACAAAGTAACAGTGACTTTATAAGAACAATAATAAAACTGCATTTTTATACTTATCAATACCAAGTTTTCCCAATATAATGACCACTACAATTTACTTATTTTGTTCTGCATTCTTTTCCCCAATACAATTTAATAAACTCTATTTGAATATAAGCTTGTCTTTCTTTTTAAGCATTAACTGTGACAAAAATGTCAGTCTGTGTTTTTAATGACATTTTAGCTGCTATTCTAAAATCAGGTTGAAAAAAACTTCCACTAAAAACTAAAGCAAAAATTTTATTGTTAAATAACAGTGTCCCATCAGATAAGAAAAGAAAACAGTAGACTTTATAGGTCACAGTATGAAATTAAAATTCTTACTGAAACTTTTGAAGACTGAGTTAAGAATACTTAAAATCATTTAACTAAAAAATTGAAAGTATAATTTTAATAACCTTGTAACATGATTAACATATTGTATAAAAATAAAATATAAAAGAGGAAATTTTAGATAATATTCAATAATTAAATTTTAAAATAATTTATAAATGAAAATTTGATTCTATACATGTCAATAAAATGCATATATTATACATTTCTAATAACCATGGTAATAACTGACATGTAAAATTTAAGCAAATAATTATTCATTCTGTGGAAATTTTTTGAAAAGTATATATTAAAATGCCTTTGACTTAAACATTGGTAAATATTTCGTATCAACCTTAAGGGTTATTCTAAAAGAATAATAAGAAATAACTGAAGAGATTGAATCTTTATGCAGAGTTAATACAAAAACTTTTCTTGAGAGGAAAATATAATTCAAAGATATTATATCAACTTGCATACCTTAGTAAACATGACATACTGTGGCCAAGGGGCATAGTAATAAATACCAATTTTTGTTCTATGGCACTAGCTATTTTTATATTGAACTTACTGTTCACTAAATACTAGCTCCAGGAGATAAGCAGAGCTTACTTTACTGAAAAAGTCTCTAATATCAAGTTTTTGTTTCCATTTCCCTCTTTCTTATTGAATTAAAATGAAGAATGTTCAATGACCTCCTGGGCTCTGTGACACTTCTGTCTTTTTCAAAAATTAATTAGTGACTCAAAGGCTGAATCAGCCTTCTTCCAAGTAATTTTCTTGCTCTTCAGAAAGTTAACTTCTCTACTCTCATTATCAATGTCCTTTGCCTTGTCAGCAACATTTAAAACATTATCCATTATTTCTGCCTCACTAGCACAATGTCAATGGGAGGGGATGAGACCCTTTCTGCTGAACTGATCCCAATGGCAGGGTTAATCAGAGTGGCAGGAACAGGTATGTCAAACAATCCGCTGTGGAAACAATCAGGCAGATGGGTCAAGTTATCAGGTACTGATAGTGACAAAGAGATGGAGAGCTGTCAGTAGAGCTTTTAGGATACAGGACACCATAATTAAGCTACCAAAATTATTTCCATGATAATATAGAGTTTCCAGATGGATGGAAAGATTAGGAAAACTAGGAGCTGGTTTAAAGATTGAGATTAGGATCAGAACCTCAGTTCAGGTTCACAGAATAGAACAAGGTAAGTAGAACCTACTAGGAAAGGGTATCTGAAGTTCTTTTTTTAAGTTTGTCTATGCTAAGGATTCTCTTACATCTGGGTTCCCCTGACAGAGTCATCTGCCTTACCCAAACTCCTTGTCCTTCTAAGTTACACACGACTATTTTGTGCCACAACACACCGTCTTAACTTCCAGTGCAATTTGTGTGCGTGCATGTGCACTCAGATGTGTCCGACTCTTTGTAATCTCATGGACTGTGGCCTGCCAGGCTCTTCTGCCCATGGAATTTTCTAGGCAAGAATACTGGAGTGGGGTGTCATTTCATACTCCACGGGATCTTCCTGTCATAGGGATCAAACCCATGTCTTCTGTATCTTCTGCATTGGCAGGCAGGGTTCCTTACCAGTATGGTGAAAGTGTACAACTCAGTTGTGTCCAACTCTTTGTGGCCCCATGGACTATACAGTCTGTGGAATTCTCTGGGCCATAATACTGGAGTGGGTAGCTGTTCCGTTCTCCAGGGGATCTTCCCAACCGAGGGAGCTAACCCAGGTGTCCAGCATTGCAGGCGGATTCTTTACCAGCTGAGCCACTAGGGAAGCCCTACAAGGACAGTATCTATGACTAAATACACATTCTTCTCTACACTTCACATTGTAAACTTTTTTATTTCAAAAGATGAAAATTGCCCCTTGGCATCATTATGCCCAGAAAATTCTACAAACTTAGTAGCAAGTACCAATTCTTAACGTTTAACTTCAGATAGAATTAATACACAAAGAGTAAAAGCTATAAAATATATGAAATAATATTTTATTTTTAGTGAATACATAAAAAGAATAAATTTCTCTGAATATATAACAGTAACAAAATCTGGACTGTGACTACTTTAGTTAAACAGTGTTCTTTAACTCTGCAATATTTTTAAGAAGAAAAACTATGATCAAATATGAAAAACATTGCTATGTTAATTTTTGTTAGCATATACATGAGTTTTATTTTGTTTTTCTTAGCAATTTTCCTGAACTTTAAATAAAAAAATTGTGTGTGAGAAAGAATGATAGAAAAACAAAGACAATGAGAGAAAAATAATAAACTCTCCCTTCCCTGATGTAGCTTTTTTCTTAAGTTAATTTAACACTGCATTCTGTCTCTGATAATTTGGCTTCAGTTTTCTGTCTCTTTTTCCAATTGACTCTTGCCATCTGCCCACTATTAATTTTCACCTCATTCTGCTATACATTTTAAGCTCATTCTAACCCAGTTCTGTGAATTATAGATAGAAAGTGATGGAGAACCAGAAGACACAGAACCTAGTAACCAAGTATAAGAACCCTTAGAGATGAAGGGGCAGATGCAGCATTAGGCCAAGGGACAGTGACTTTGGTCTTCCAGACTAGATTATCTGAGAGACCGAGGGTAAGGATATGATAAGGAGTGCATTGATTGCTTGGTGTGATGATATTCTACTTGAGTAAGAGTGAGGTTGAGTAAGAGTGAGGTTTATTTGAGGAAAATGCAAGCAAGCGATTAGAGGAGAAAGTAGAAGCAGATGTTTCAAATGATAACTAGTTTGGGACAGAAAGAAAAAGATGAATGCAGATGATAGGACAATAGATGGATAGATGATAATGCGCATGTGTGCGCACACACAGACAGACCTCTTGGTGGGAGATGTATTGGAATCTGGACAGGGAGAGAAAATATGAAGTCTAAATACCCTCTTCAGGTGTTTCAAATAGAGGTGTACCTTTTTGTCTCACTACTGAGAATGACTACCCTTAAGACTATTTGCATTTGCAAAACTCAAGATTTTGTCTGATGGAATACTGCATGTAAGAGTAGTCAAACTGAATTTATCCCCTTAAAAATTAGGAATAAAATTCTTGAACAAATACTAAGCTAGAATATCACAAGTATCATAAATAATCCAATCTCACTAGCATTGTAAAACTATTCAGGATCTGGATTGCATTCAGAAATGAGGTTTCTGAAAAGGGCACAAAATTATATTGCAGCTCCATGGTTTATTCATTCTTTTTGATGGATTATAGTAGCTTTCTAATATTGTCTGTGTTTAACATGACAAAATTTTACTTGAGAAAAAAATCATAGCTTACTCAATCTCATTTGCTCATAAAAATATTTGAAAATTCCAATTAAGATTGGGACAGAGATGTGCCAATTTCTAATCTCCTTCTTAAAACTAGTTTTATAAAAAGTGTTCCAAATGAATCATACACAGAGTATAACTTTCATTGGCAATTGGCAGTTTTCAGTGCTTCTGAATTTTTAAGAAGATGCTTTTTATATTCTAAATTTTGCACTTATGGAAAAATTAATACAGTTATCCTTAATAATCTTATTTTCACAGATTTTAGTCCATGTGTGATTATCTCCTGTAGCACTCTTAAAGCTGATGCCTGTTTTGTTTTTCCCTAAGTTATTTTTTGCTCATTATTGGCAAATATTTATGAAATGCATGTGTGGTAGATGCTGCTATTTGTCTTCCAAGTGCTAGTCTCATTTTCTTTGGTAACATCTCCTTATTATTAGGTAGGAATGTGAATTCCTTGAGAATAACGCTATGATGCCCAGTCCTCATTGAAGCTATGGGGTATGTAAGCAACCAAGATTCTGCCAGTGGGTTGTGAAAACAAATGATATATGCCACTTCTAGGAAATACCTCAAAAAAGAGGAATTGTATCTGATTCCTTTCACTCCTTTTCTTCCTGTTAGTTGCAATTACAGACATGTTCATTGGAACTGAAAAGCCACTCAAAATCCAAGCATGGAGTATATTAGAGAAAAAGGTAGATAAAAACACCAATTGATTATTAGTGCAGATCATATCAGTGCTGGAATGCCAATGTGGGCCTCTTTGTGAGAGGAAATAAATTTTAATCTTGGTTAAACCAGAATTTCTTTCACTGACAGTTTCACTTAATCCTAAACAATTGGTTTGGAATGTGTCCTATCCTTCAGATAGCTCTACGACTTCTTCTTAGGAAGTGGAACATAAAGAGAGCAGATAAACACTTTTGTTTGGTAACTGGCAACATTATAGGAAAATCTGAACTTGTAAATGCTCTGAAAACTGCTGGGGTATTTTATTTGATGACAGTTGGTGCTGCTGCTGCTAAGTCGCTTCAGTCATGTCCGACTCTGTGTGACCCCATAGACGGTAGCCCACCAGGCTCCGCCATCCCTGGGATTCTCCAGGCAAGAACACGGGATGTGGGTTGCCGTTTCCTTAGATACCTTCTAATCCTTGTTTACTCCCCTCCTCACTGATGACTTCTCAGTCAACTCTCACTGCTGCTTTTCCTATAGATGCTCCTCTCTTTTCCGAGGTATTTCTAAATCAAGTTATTTAACTCACATCTCATGTCAATTGTTTTCTTCCTTGTCCTTTTACTTTTATTCTATTTATTTATTTCTACTTTTCTTGAGCTACCTTTATATTCTTTGATTTTGTAGACATTGTTCCATTAGAGTTAGAGGGTCTTATTTTGTTTTTTCATTTGACAAAAAGACCCATCACATCTCAACACCTTTGGTCAGTTTTGCTGAATTGATTCCCAGCTCTTGACTGTGACACTGTAATTCTTTATTTCCAACTCTCTGTCTGTGTACCTTGCTCTACTAATTCATTTTCTCCCCAAATTGAATACACTGGACATCTGCAAAAAGAATAATTTGTATGTCTAAAATATTTTAAGTGGCTATCATAGACATTGGGGGTGCTTTTTAAAAAAATTCCTATTTTACTTTTGCAAATCCTGGTGATGCTACTTCTAAAAATATAAAATCTTATTATTTCTTTAATAATTACCTAATATTAGCTGATATGTTGCATAAAATAATTGACCTATCCTATACAACTGAATCATAGGCCAAAGGGGTAAAAAGGTATAAGTAGTAGCAGGCTGTTGCAGCAGAGTCTTGAAAATGTTTAAATATTTGAGGTTGGTTTAGAAAGAAAATAGAATTATAAAACACACAGTTCTATGGATGTGTAACTTAGTGACATTTTAAAAAGAAAAAGCAGTTTTAGTGGGCTATAAAGAAGGAGACTCTAGGAGAGATAAACTTATCAGGAAAAGAGCAATTCTTTGAAATTCAATTTTTTACATGGCCTATATGTTGAACAAGTGGAAACTAAAATATAGCATCCTGATAAAGCCATATTATTTGATTTCGGGTGGTCAACTCAAAATTAAAATGGGTGAATACTGTTGCCAACCATGGTCTTAGCACATGATGCTGTTTTCTTATTTCATGTATTTTTCCTGACAGTTTTCCTAAGTTATTTCTCATGAGAAAAATTGAGTTAAGTCATCCCTAGAAAAGTGAGTCATAGTATCTAAACACACAGGAGTATCATTCCATAGATGAATAAATGATAGCAGTTCTATTTCAAACATGCCAGATGCTATACATTTTCTGGAAAGGATCAGGATTTCAGGTCTTTAGTGAGACTTCCTGCTAGGCTGAACATCTGTTCCTAATATATTGTGCACTTGTTTGTAAGCCTAAGAATGTTAAGGCAATTAGAACATCTTGGTTGTGTTTTCCAATAGTGCACAGACAAAAGGAGATGTCATTTTGGAGTACTGAGCAGGCAAGGATTCAACATTCAGCCACCATCCAAATATCTACCACCTTGTTTCCCTACTCTTCTATCACGTGTTAAAATTTTTCACAAAAATATAATTCAGTTCAGTTCAGTTGCTCAGTCGTGTCCAACTCTTTTATCATGTGTTAAAATTTTTCACAAAAATATAATTCACCTATTACTTAATGAAAAGCATGTGACTTCATCCCTGAAAGGAATGAACAACCAATGATGAGGATATACACAAGAAGAATAACTTTCACATATGCAAAAACATTTCTACCCTTTTAAGTGTTTTAATTTTCTTGGTCATTTTGTCTGAATTATTTTTCTATACCATTGAAATTATGAAGTAATGAATATAATTAGCGTAACCTTATAGGGCATATGGAATTGATTGCTTTGTGAAATTGATCTTCCATTTAAATATTCCTCTTCATCCATTAGTTTATATCTGGTCATTTACCAAATTCGTTCTGATTTTTTCCTAACCAATGACCTTTTGTCTATAAATACTACATTAAAAATTCATATATTCTATTGAGAAATCTCCAAATAAGCACTGTAATGAACATGAAAAGCAATCAAGTCAATGTACATTATTTGCAAATAAAAGAAAGTTTTTAACTACTGAGACATAACCCCTTTATTAAACTCTCTAAATTATCAGTGATGTAGACTCTAAACAATAGGAATGCAATTCTTCCCTTAGGCAGTACCTGATTAAGCAAATTTTATTCAATTAATTGAGTCTATATGTAAGGTATATCTGTAAAATCCTGATATTATGAAAAGTTTATAAAATGGTTTCCTTTTGTAAAGAAAAGTTGTTTTAAATTATAGGTACAGGAGAGATAACAAGATCAATTTTTCCAAGTACCATAATCATACTTAGGTCATTATTGTTTGATTTGCCATATTATCTTTGAAAATGTGTTTCATATATTCATTTTGAGTTTAATTCAGACAAAGAGCATGATATTTCACTAAAACTAAGGGCTGGAAATGAGTTTTCAAGATTTTTGTTTAAAATGATGCTCACATACTTAGGGAATCAATATAAAGCACAGCTGGGAAATAAGTTTGTGAAAAATATGCTATATTTTAGCTTCTCAGACTGAGAAAACAGAAGGTCTTTCAATACTTTTGACCATCTTAGATGTGTGAAACATTTGTCTAGCTTTTATATAATTGTAATATCCAGTTGCTCAAGGGAAGAAGAGATTTGGTTGGTGAAATCTACTCTTATGTGTCAATATTCAGAATAGCTTAGTAGATTATTACACCACATAAATGATATGAAAACAAAGATATAGTAAAAATGTATATATTATGCTATGAAACATCTTTTTTAAACTGATGATGCTCATGAAATAAATTTAAAACAGAATAACAGCTGCACCAAATCATGTGAGTTGGTAAAAATGTGTGTGGTTTGCATACATTTCCCCAAATGGTCCAATTCAGAGAATAATATTTCAGTAATTAACAGCAACCAAGAGGGAAAAATCCAAAATAGATGATCACATCTAGTGTAATATCTTCATTAGGGTGTAAGAATAGTAACAGGATTGGATGTTCTATAAGACAGAGCACAATTGTCAAGATCCCTAATATATAATCCAGTCTATTTACTGTGTCTAGGATATACATAATTAAATTTTTCAGATCAACCTGGTCTTTTCCTATCATTCTTATTATATCAATTATTTTTAATATATTCTTAATATATCAATTATTTATAGCTTTACTTGAAATATTAAAACTCCAAAAACCTGAAAAATTTAAATATATAGAAATAAGTGGAATTCTGCATATTTTAAATGTAGCTTTACAATTTGAGGGGGGGGGGTTTCTTTATTATATTACTTTCAAAGAGTATTCAGTTTTATATTGTATAAAAAGGAAAACTTGATTTGTTTATTTTCTGAGCACAAACGAGTCTTGGATAAAACTAACTTCAAAATTTAACTTCAAAAAGAAGTAACATTTGGGAAATTTTTAGTTCTAAGTTAACTGCAAGAGAAGTAACTCCTTTGAATGAACTAATGTCCCTTTTCCTGAATGATTCATATAAGGATACAGAGACAAATACAGATAATTCTGTTGCCTTATGTCTATGTTGAGTATATATGAAGAATGGAAAGAAGCCAGAATGCTGGAAACAAAAACAAAAGTCCTGATTAAAAAGAAAAAGTTTCATAAGAAATCACTAATGTCCAGTCTTATTTGTCTTTTAATGGGGTTTTTATAAGAAGCCATTCACAAGCATATCTAGATTTTTTGGCTAAATATTTTTCAAAGCCTTTTAGAATAAATGTGAAGAAAGTAGAGTATGGGAGCTAGAAGAAGCTACTCCCTTTTTATAGTTCTTTGTTTTGAAAGGTTTCCTCCTCATATTCAATTATTTATTTAAATTATTTGACCACATCTCTGGGCATGTAGAATCTTATTTCCCCAACTGGAATCAAATCCGTGACCCTACATTGGCAGCACAGTCTTAACCACTGGCCCACCAGGGATACCCTAAAATACTCTTAAGTAGATTAATAATTGAATGAAAATCCTGCCATATGAATGTCTCAGTGTCATTTTGAAGAGAAATCTTATCACTATCCTTTTCAAAAATTTTATCCAAGACTTGTCTGTGACACCATTGGCGTGCTTATATATGTTCAGGTTGGCACAAAGCTGGAGGGCACAGCTGATATTCAGACAGCATAATTGAATGCAAAAAATATATATATTTTTTACAAGTTCAGTTGATGGTTCATACCTAATAAAAAGAAATTTTGTAAAGATAAATGTTAATTCCTGGTGGTGGTGGTGGTTTAGTCACTAAGTCGTATTGAACTCTTGACAACCCTATGGACTGTAGCTCACCAGGCTCCTCTGTTCATGGGATTTCCCAGGCAAGAATACTGGAGTGGGTTTCCATTTTCTTCTCCAGGGGTTCTTTCCAATCCAGGCATGGAACCCACATCTTCTGCTTGGCAGTGAATTCTTTACCACTGAACTAGCTGGGAGGCCCAAATGTCAATCCCTTCTTTGTTCCAAACTCCACTGAAAAGCTAAAAGGATTAGGGAAATGCTGTTCTAACACTGTGAGGCAATCAGAGAAGGTTTCTTCTACCTCTGAATTTAAATAATCATATACTTATTATACCGTACACATTTGGGAATTGTTTGGAAAGCAGTTGTAGGTAAAACTTTTTCTAGCTCCTTGAGCATCAGGATGAATGAAAAAGACTTATTGAAATATTTTATATGAAAAGATTACTCTTTGATCCCTGACTCTCTCCAGGATGATCACAGTATAACCCTACTTGGGAAAAAAATAGTTCTTCAAATTCTCCTGATATTAAAACTCTTCCTCTATTGCAAGTTCATTTTAATGTTGGAGAAAGAATATATCTGCTTTCACTTTTATAGAAATCGGTTCTACTCTAGAAGATGTATTGTGCTCCTTTTGCTCAAGTAGAGTAACTGGAATAATCATTTTAATGCATATCAAATATAAATGTATAATCATAATTTTGGTACTAGAAGCCATTTTCAGGTATTTTTAAAAATCTAATTTTAAGAAAACAACTTTTCATGTTGGCAATAGGTCAGCTGGAAATGGACTGATTGCAAATGATATTTTTCAAATAAAATTGTGCTTACTTTTGAGGTAAACAATCAAAAGAATGATAACAAAGTAATCATATTGACCTTATAAGAACATTCCTCCCACTGAGGAACTAAGTTTAAAGTTCTTAAATAACCTAATTAGGGACCTTTAAGAGAGAAAGAGGAAAAAAAAAAGAAAAGAAAAAAAAAAAAACCCTGGCCAAATGACGACTAATTAGAATGACAGGCATTCTTCTGACTATGGGGGAGTCATAGTATCTAAGCAGTAAAAATAGTGTCTCATTAGTCTTTTAAACATTATTCCCAGGTTTCCATGAAATTGATATTTAATCACTTTCCCAGTATATAGCAAGCACTTATTACGCTGGGAAGACATGGGGAGTGAAAAGTTTATAAAATTTCTGTCAATCTCTTCTCAATTTGAGGAATGATTCATTATAATGGGCCACTGGTGGCACAGGGATGCTGAATGGGAGCCTGTAATTAACTTCACTTCCTACTTTATTGATGGCATTTGCTGGGTACTGAGATTAGATGGTGTATCTGGGGGAATGTACCCTGTGGATCATGCTGTACAGTATTCTAAACTACATCTAAATCATATCTATGGGTGTGTTCCTTACAACTCTAGGTAGCAATTCTATGAAACGTGGGCTATTTTTAAGTATTTGGAGACTAAGTTTGTTGCTCAGAATAGCACATGTAGATAGGTCTAAACGAAGAAAACATGTGTCTAAATTACAGTACAACTGTACAAGGAACAAAAATTGACCTTAAGAAGACATAGCACAACAATTTCCTTTTTAAAACTGTCATTGCATTTAATCACTGATTAGGTTTTTCTGAAGTATGGCTATAGTTTTAGAAGGTTTCAGTATGTTTTACTGTTAATAGATGCTTAAAATAAGAGTATGGTTGTAAGAGCTATTTAATTTGTCATTAAGATTTAGCTTCATGTGCATATATAAGAAAAGTCAATCTAGCAACCTCCCCTCTCCCACCCCTGAAATATTTTCCCAGACAAAAGAAAACAGAAAAGAATGAACATCCTAAGTTCTTTCATTCTGTTACCAATTTAGCAAACGGTATTTATTTCATGAGCAAAACACAACTTTCATAAGAATGGTATGATGATCGTTCTGTGTGTTTATTTCTATCCTAATAAAAAGTTCTCTTTCTTTTATACTCTCAAGAGAAATGTAATCAGGGCATATTTACCATACTTCGTATTGTTGACTTTATCTGTTTTCAGTTTCCCATTCTAAGAGTCCCTGGGCATTTCCTGCTAAACTAGTATGGGCGTTGTCCTTCTAGAGCTCATGTTCTAATGTGGGTAAGGACACAAAAACCATTGTGAAACAAGCAGTGAGTACTTTTCTAGCAGATATTACAACTTCTTCAACAAGCATTAGAGCCTTTAGGGCATCTGTTCATCTTAGGCTCAGAAATGAATAGTAGCAACAAATATTTAAAGGTAACTCAAAAATCTTCAAGTATTTCTTTTAATATGGCCCAGTAGCATGTATTATTCTGAAAATCAGAAAACAATTTCTCTTATAGTTACACTAAGTAAAATTGGGTAAAAATGACGGTAAAATACACCTAGGTAAAACAGAAAGATTGATTTTTGCCATATTGAAAAAAAGGGAATTTATAAAAATTCCACCTGAAAATTACATTATTGCTTAAAATTCCCTACAAATACTTTTGTATAAGCACTTTATACAGTTCAAAATTTAAAATAAAATGTATAATATTCTTTATAACTATTCAATATCTGTGACAGTATCATAGTATTATAAAACCTTCTCTATACTGTACTATAGCCTTTACAAATCAGATGCTGAAAGCAAGACCTAAATTTCACAATGTGCATTCCAATTTTCTATTAAGTGAGAACCCTCTAAAGACCACAAAGGGGCCAAATTATCTAAAATATTAAAGGCTTATTATATTTCTACTAAATTATCAATTTTGTAAAACAATTAAACAGGGAAAGCCAATTAGTGTAAAAGTGGTCTTCAGAGTATAAGCATTAGTTAGAAGCTCGTTTGATAAGGTTAGGTCCAAATCTAATAAGTTAAACCCCCAGCAGAACCATAATAGAACCTTAGTGGCAGTTTTTAAGAGTCTTATTCTCTAAATAGAAGCCACAAGAAATTAAGGAAATTGAAAAAAAAGGTTATTTTTGCCACAATCAACAAAATCTCTATAGAGCTATGTCAAATAAGAATCAGGGTAGTTTCTTAATTACAATCACTAGAAAGTTATTATAGTATGAATCAAAATTATTATTAGTTCTAGTTTCTTCCAAAAAATTACTAAAGACTATAGGTTAAAGAATTATTGGAAGAGACAAAATATATAATAAAGCAAATACTTTTTAACTTTGGGGAAAGTGAAAGAACATTAATACAGTGAGAACGTACAAATCTGATTTACATGATTATCACTATTACCCCAGCTAGCTCTGCCTTGTTTATGTTTCAGAAATATTCTTTAAGTAAAAATAAAACAAATTAAAGGAAAATTTAGGTGGTTTATACAAATATATCTGTTTACATAAGTGTGCACTCATCTAAATATTGAAACAAAATTTCTGGATTACTAAATCAGTTATTTATTTTGCATAAAGAAATGGATCATTTTCAAGAGAAGAAGATGCTGCCTACTAAGTGCTAACCTATTGGCCTATTTGAATGAAGAAAAAGTCAATCATTCTAGAATACAGGGTGTAAAAATATGTATGTATATGTATCTATACAAAGATTAAAATAAGGCAGTCTTATTTTATTTTAATTTTGTCCCAGCTACTTACATTTTACTTAGCTATTAGTGAATAGACATGAATGAAAAAGGATATACTAGAGATCAGAAAAATAATATTTTTGGTTCATATATTCTTCAAAAAACCTTAATAACTTCTGTTCTTTGAATTCTAAAGGAAGCAGATCATTGACATAATCTGGTCATCTACCCATCTCTACATTCACATTCAAAAATAACAGATTGATCCTTATGGAACATTGGCTGATAACACCATCTCTTGCACAATCCTATGCAAAATAATTACTTTCCAGGTTGTATAAGCCTTATAAACTATTATCTGCCCCATCCTATTCCTTTATATTTCATTCTTCATGTGCATATACTTTATGATTAACTTTTAAATACTGCTATAATTGATTCATCTATTTTAACATCTTCATTTTGAAGGGTAAATCTTTGTTATATAAAATTTTTGAGTGGCTATTTTGTTCTTTTTTGATA
This sequence comes from Capricornis sumatraensis, assembly GCF_032405125.1. Classification (NCBI taxonomy): domain Eukaryota; kingdom Metazoa; phylum Chordata; class Mammalia; order Artiodactyla; family Bovidae; genus Capricornis; species Capricornis sumatraensis. Next base: position 42,212,579 of record NC_091081.1, on the reverse strand, counting down.
ATAGTAGTCTGAAGCTACATCTTATTAATATAGTTGCATAAATAATTAACCAGATCCCTTAGGTAATTAAAAAATAAAGTAAAATGAGCATCTGTTGGTACAAGTTCATAATGTGAGTGATAATATGCAGGTGAAAGGTTAACATAGAAAAAATTGGACACAGTGCATGAACACAAAATAAATTATTACATGGCTAGGTAATTTTATTGCTCCCATTTAGTTAATTATGCTGTATATCAAACTAATAGTTAAATAGGCAAGCTCCTACTTCAGTGTCCTATTCATACAACTATAAATTGCTCCATACATCTAGAATTGTGATTAGGCATAAATCTCACAGCAAGGTATAATAACAAAATATAATTTGCCTCACTACTTGAAAACTTCACAAATACACTTTAAAAATGTATTTCAAAAGAAATCACATTAATTCTAGCAGTCATAGCTTAATAAATTTAAATACCTCAATACATAGAAATATATATTTCTGTTAATATATGGCTGTGTGACAGGTTTCCTCAAAACTTAGTGACTAAGACAACCTTTATTTGCTCTCAGTTCTGCAATTTGAGCATGACAGCTCATCTGTGTTCCATATGGCATCAGCAGGGTAGCTTTCCTGGAGCTGAGTAATCCACTACTTTGATGGCCTCTCTCACATTTCTGGAGAGTTAGCACAGGCTGCCAACTGGGAACTCAACTGAGGCTGCTGTCCAGTGTCTTTGGTTATTCATGGTTTCTCCAGTTGAGCAGATGACTTCCTCCCAGTATGTTGTAAGGGAGCCTCATGGCAGTCAGACTTTTTACATGTTGTCCAGTGTAACCCAGAGCATAAAATATAGCCTGCTAGGCTTCCCTGGTGGCTCAGCGGTTAAAGCATCTGCCTGCAATGCGGGAGACCTGTGTTCGATCCCTGGGTCGGGAAGATCCCCTGGAGAAGGAAATGGCAACCCACTCCAGTACTCTTGCCTGGAGAATCCCATGGAGGGAGGAGCCTGGTAGGCTACAGTCCACGGGGTCGCAAAGAGTCGGACACGACTGAGTGACAAACTAACTACTAGGCCTTCTTAAGGCTTTAGTCTTTGACAAGTACACCTTCAATTCTTCTGCCTTCTCTCAGATAAAGCAGGTCACGAGCTAAATGGAATATAATGGGAGGGGACTGCACAAGTGTGTGAATACTAGGCCCTGAAATGTATAATTGACTTCCACAAATAATCCCATATATAATTTCCACAAGTGAAAACCAATATGTTTCTAGTTTATATCAATTTCTTTTCAACTTAATATAAATACATTTACATGATCAGCAAGGTAGCAAACCTAAAATGTACTTTGTTAAAAATCAGTGATTAAGTCCTGGGCAGAATTCTATGTATTTCATCCATGTTCCCCATATAATTGATTTTTTTTAACTCTACCCATCAAGTGTAGAATTAGCACAGTTGGCAATAGAAGAAAGCCGAAGTAGACTTACAAATAGCTGTGAATAGAAGAGAAGCGAAATGCAAAGGAGAAAAGGAAAGATATACCCATTTGAATGCAGAGTTCCAAAGAATAGCAAGTTCAATTCAGTTCACTTCAGTCACTCAGTTGTGTCTGACTCTTTGCGACCCCATGAACAGCAGCGTGCCATGCATCCCTGTACATCATCAACTCCCGAAGTCCACCCAAACCAATGTCCATTGAGTCGGTGATACCAACCAACCATCTCATCCTCTGTCATCCCTTCTCCTCCTTCCCTCAGTCTTTCCCAGAATCAGGGTCTTTTCAAATGAAGCAGCTTTTTGCATCAGGTGGCCAAAGTATTGGAGTTTCAGCTTCAACATCAGTCCTTCCAATGAACACCCAGGACTGATCTCCTTTAGGATGGACTGGTTGGATCTCTTTGTGGTCCAAGGGACTCTCAAGAGTCTTCTCCAACACCACAGTTCAAAATCATCTGTTCTTTGGCACTCAGCTTTGTTATAGTCCAAATCTCACATGGATACATGACAACTGGAAAAACCATAGCCTTGACTAGATGGACCTTTGTTGAAAAAGTAATATCTCTCCTTTTTAATATGCTATCTAGGTTGGTCATAACTTTCCTTCCAAGGAGTAAGCAAGGAGAGATAAGAAAGCCTTCCTCAGTGATCAATGCACAGAAATAGAGGAAAACAATGGAATTGGAAAGACTAGAGATCTCTTCAAGAAAATTAGAGATACCAAGGGAATATTTCATGCAAAGATGGGCATAATAAAGGACAGAAATGGTATGGACCTAAGAGAGGCAGAAGATATTAAGAAGAGGTGGCAAGAATACACAGAAGAACTATACAAAAAAGATCTTCACAACCCAGATAATTACTTTTATGATGTGATCACTCACCTAGAGTCAGACATCCTGGCAAAGGAAGTCAAGTGGGCCTTAGGATGCATCACTATGAACAAAGCTAGTAGAGGTGATGGAATTCCAGTTGAGCTATTTCAAATCCTAAAAGATGATGCTGTGAAAGTGCTGCACTCAATATGCCAGCAAATTTGGAAAACTCAGAGTGGCCACAGGACTGGAAAAGGTTCATTTTCATTCCAACCCCAAAGAAATGCAATGGCAAAGAATGCTATAACTATTGCACAATTGCACTCATTTCACATGCTAGTAAAGTAGTGCTCAAAATCCTCCAAGCCAGACTTCAATAGTACGTGAACTGTGAACTTCCAGATGTTCAAGCTGGATTTAGAAAAGGCAGAGGAACCAGAGATCAAATTGCCAACATTCACTGAATTATCAAAAAAGCAATGGAGTTCCAGAAAAACATCTATTTCTGCTTTATTGACTATGTCAAAGCCTTTGACTGTGTGGATCACAATAAACTGTGGAAAATTCTGAAAGAGATGGGAATACCAGACAACCTGACCTGCCTCTTGAGAAACCTGTATTCCGGTCAGGAAGCAACAGTTAGAACTGGACATGGAACAACAGACTGGTTCCAAATAGGAAAAGGAGTACGTCAAGCTGTATATTGTCACCCTGCTTATTTAACTTATAGGCAGAGTACATCATGAGACACTCTGGACTGGAAGAAGCACAAGCTAGAATCAAGATTGCCGGGAGAAATATCAATAACCTCAGATATGCAGATGACATCACCCTTATGGCAGAAAGTGAAGAAGAATTAAAGAGGCTCTTGATGAAAATGAAAGGGGAGAGTGAAAATGTTGGCTTACAGCTCAACATTCAGAAAACTAAGGTCATGGCATCCAGCCCCATCACTTCATGGCAAATAGATGGGGAAACAATGGAAACAGTGACAGAATTTGGTTTTTTAGGCTCCAAAAATCACTGCAGATAGTGATTGCAGTCATGAAATTAAAAGACACTTGCTCCTTGGAAGAAAAGTTATGACCAACCTAGACTGCATATTAAAAAGCAGAGACTTTGCCAACAAATGTCCATCTAGTCAAAGCTATGGTTTTTCCAGTAGTCATGTATGGATGTGAGATCTGGACTATAAAGAAAGCTGAGCACTGAAGAATTGATGCTTTTGAACTGTGGTGTTGGAGAAGACTCTTGAGTCCCTTGGACTGCAAGGAGATCCAGCCAGTTCATCTTGAAGGAAATCAGTCCTGAATATTCATTGGAGGGCTTGATGTTGAAGCTGAAACTCCAATATTTTGGCCACCTGCTGTGAAGAACTGACTCTCTGGAAAAGACCCTGATGCTGGGAAAAATTGAAGGCAGGAGGAGAAGGGGATGTCAGAGGATGAAATGATTGGATGGCATCACCTACTCAATGGACATGAATTCGAGCAAACTCTGAGAGTTGGTGATGGACCAGGGGGCCTGACATACTGCAGTCCATGGGATTGCAAAGAATCGGACATGACCAAGTGACTGAACTGAACTGAAGTAACCACTGGGGCCTCATCACTTGAGAAGTTGTAAGAGTGCCCATGTTGTCTTTATCAGATTACACATGCACTCACAGCAATTCCAATTTCACGCTCTGTTCCTAAAGTATGCAGTATTCTTTATGTCCATCAAAAGCAATTATACTGTTGATATAATTTCTATCTTTAAAAAATAATTCCTTAGAATTTTATGCAAAGATGATAAATTTAAGTGTAAATATGTATTTAACAATAACTTATTAGGCAAAGTTTAGATGTTCTACCCATTTTTGAGATTAGGAACTTGGAACAGTCAAGGTATCTCTTTGTTGCTAGTCCAAACAATGCAACTTGTATTATACCAAGGCAAAGTTGGTGGGAATATTGAACACTGATTTGAGTTTTAGATGTAGGGAACACATAAAATATGCAAATGCAGAAGTTGGGAGAGGTGAGTGAGAGTGAAGTGAGAATTAGTACACAAGAGAAGAGCTACAACGAAATTCAAAGCATCTAACATGTGTCGATGGATGTGAGTCTGAGTGAACTCCGGGAGATGGAGATGGACAGGGAGGCCTGGCGTGCTGCGATTCATGGGGTCGCAAAGAGTCGGACACAACTGAGCGACTGAACTGAACTGAACTGAACATTTTTTGAGCCCATATTATGTATCAAGCATGTCATTTATATCATTTACCAAATTAAAGTAAGTCTGAAACCCACCACCAATTATAGTACTTACATAAAGGAAAAAAGAGAAGAGAAGAGAAGAGACAATAAATGGCCAAGTGGAAGAGCAGGAGCAAAGTCTGAGCAAATTCCTGTAAGGGGTGTCATTATTTACAGCTTCAGCCTCAGTGGTTCCTAAGGAGTTACTAGTGCATGGGCTAGAATTTATTAGAAAATATCATTGGCAACATTACAGACCCTCCCAGAAGACAGGAACTAATTTGTGGGAGTGGGTGAAGAATGTGGATTCAGACAATGAGCTTGGGGTAATGTGGTAGCTAGTACTAATATATGGAAAAGAAAGTTATAGAAATTGGGATTCCAAGTTAGAGGAGATAATAATTAGGGAAACATAAGCATAGCATCTCAAAGACAGAATCATCTCGCAAGGAAAGAAAGCAGAAATAAAAGAACAAAGTTACAAGGGGCTAGAATTGAGGAAAACACAATTTGCAAAGGGAGGAGAAGGAAAAACAATGAGTGAAAAAGAAGGATTGTAAAAATAAAAAGAACAAATACATACTGTGATAAAAAACAAAAAATACAGAATTGTGCCCAATACTATGAAGCACAGTTAGGACTGAGGAAGGATGATATTGTCTATTTAGTTTTTATTTTGGAATAATAGCTTCTGTGTGATTTATTTGAATGTGTTTTTCTAATACATCTTAGTGGCAACAGGTCAGTTTCTTAATGTATTAATCCACTGTATTTCTCAGGCAGTATTTCTCTAATGGCAGGACTGTCTAATATACTGCAGATGTTTTAGCAAATTTAGTTTAATTACACAATTAAAACACTTCCTGATAATAATATAATGACTTCATATAAGATAATTATACTTTCTTATGCAATATAAATAATAACCTGAATAATAGCATTTACAATTGAAAACAAAAAATAAACAATTAAGGATGTTCTCTCATTGTTTGTTAAAAATCACACCTTCATGGTCTTGATCATTGAAATTTATCTGGACAAATTACCCCATAAAGTAGCTGCCATAAGAGAATTTTCATAGAGAGAGTATATAAATTTAAGAATATAATTATTGTTTTGATATTAAACTATACTATTGAAAATATATGAAAATTTAAGTTTAAATAAATATTTACTTTGATTTTTGTTGCCTTTTAGAGAGCATAGGCCATTGACCATTTATTGAATGTGTACTAAGTTTTCTACATATACTATCTCGTTTTAATCTCCAAAATACTTCATTGAGGTAATACTATTGTTATCTGCATTTTATCAAGAAGACACATAAGGCTCAAAAAAGTGATGATCTGCTCAAGGTTTGAGAACAAGAAAGTGATGGAATCATGTTCAAATTCAGACTGCCTGTTAAGAGTTGTATTTTTTTACCATCCCAGATGATAAGATGTCAGATGACAAGGTGAGCTGACCTTTTAATTATCCTGCCAGAAAAATTTAGTGGAAAGGGTAGCCCTGAGTTGTCATGTGGTATGTAGTTACAAAAGTACCTTATTAGAGCCATTAGCAACTTGGTTTAATACACACTAGAGAGGGCTGTTTGGTACCCAGAGAGCCATTAAGGAATTCATTCTAAAGATCTAGAAACCAAAGACTTCAGAGCAGCTGCACTCCAGGGAAACTAACAAGAAAATGAAACTTCTCTGCCCTTCTGCACTCTCTTACTCGGTAGGTCAGAACCCTGCTGCAACCCTGTGAATGACCCAAGCCTTCAGTCTGTTTCAGCACTGAATTTAAGTACTTCTGATATGGCTAAAGAATTCACAGAAGACTAAAGAATAAATCAATAAAATAACTTTTAAAAACTATTTATGGAAAGCAATAAGCTCCATCTTTGCCCTTTATGACCACAACTAATCTCTACAAATCTCCCTTTCACAATGACTTCACCTAACACTTAGTCTTCGAATTTATCCTTATCACTGTCTCACTTCTTGATCCTGTGACCTTCTGTAGTAAGGCCTCAAACAGGCAAGGGAAATCTGTAATAAAGATGAATAAATTAAATGAGTAAATGCATAATATCTAATACTAAATGATTTATATATGTATATTTTAAAATGGAAACATTTAGCTTCTAATAAAAGTAATATAGGTTTATTTGAAAATAGGTTTAGAAAGTTTAAAATTTCTTATAAGCCTACTCTATAATTTGTCCCTCAAACGGCTAAAACAACTTAATTCTGGCATGTATCTTCAGACATAGAAACATACATGCACACGCAGCACGTACATTTAAGTTCTTATTTAACTGAATGCATACACTAAAATATTTAAATGGCTGACGTTTATTATCATCTTCATTTGCTGTACTGTTAAAACAAATTAATGCACATTTAAGGTATAGATTACTTGATCAATCTGAGCATTCTCATCTGCATATAATTTTTAAAATTATTGTAAGTAATTATATGTAAACACCTTGGAAAAACATATTTCCATATTTGATTATCCTTTAATTTTTACGCATATTTTTAATTCTTTTTAGTGGACATAATTTGCATTTACATATCCACTAACATTTTTTCAAGGCAGCATATACGCACATCTTTACAAACAATGGACATTAATAATCTTTTTAAATGTTTTAGCATTCCCTTGTTCATTTCAATAGGGTTTTCATAATCATGGGAAGTAAAGAAATAAAACAATTGGCATCTCAAAACTAGAAGTCAGAAGAATTTGTTACAGACTTTTATAAGCCTTATTCCTTTTTGTTAAAAACAGTCAAGTAAAAAAATGCTATTATTTTATAGAAAATACATTTTATATCAGAGTTTTGTTAAGTAACATAAACCCTATAGCTTCTCAATTTAGGAGGACACAGAATTTTCCTGTATTTGTATCTATTTTTAAAAGCTCATCAGGACTGTATAAATATTTTTAATATATGTAAAACAAAGCATCAAATTATTGACATAAAAGGGAAAATTGCCTTCTAAATGTATATCTTCATTAATAAGCAAGTGCTGTGTCCCAGGTCATAAAAGTGAAACCAAGATGATGAAGTTACCCTGTTGCTTTGGTGCTGGTACAGTAGTTCATACAGTAGGATTTGTTAACTGAAGGTAAACGCGAACATGTTCCAACTTCAGTAAAAGACACTACAGCAACTTCTCCCCTGAGTGTAGCTATCATTGTTTCAAAGCAGACACTAACGGAAAGTTCCAAGGAAAGAATTTCTGAATGAAAAAAGAAAAGAGCCAAAACAAAGTACAATTCAGGGCATTTCTGATACCCCAGACTTCAAACATTCCTTCTTTCTGATTACCCCTAAGAAGGAGCCCAAAATAGCTACTACCTTTAACACATCTGAAAGGATTCATGGCAGAAACCTCTGCTTCTGTAGTTCCTATCCAATTTCCTGTGAAAAACTTGATCCTTTTTCTGAAGAATATATTATGTACACTATGTGTGCTTATGTACATCTGTATGTATGGTATAAGTACACATAAACATATATCCCATCTATCATATATGTACAGAAGCACATATAATAAAGTGCATATACACACAACATTTATATGATTATATATCTCTAAATAAATACTTATATTGTAAATAAATATGTATGCATTTATTGTATATATTATGTACCTATTTTTCCAACTTTATTGAGAAATAACTTACAAATATAATTTTACATATTAAAGTATACAATATGATGATTTTATATACTTACAGTGTTGTTGTTAATTTACTTAATCCCCACAACAACCCTAGAAGTGGGTAATGTAGGTATTAATACTCCCATTTTACAGATGAAGAAACTGAGGCACAGAGAGGTGGGGACACCAGGAAGCTGCTAAGGATTGGGGGACTCAACAGTCCACCATTCATAGCCACTAGGCTATATGATGGGGTGAACCCTTGATGAGTGAAAAGACATCGAGTAGAGCCAAGCTTCTAAAACTGGGCGACAAGAGAATCTGAGGAATGCCAGGGATGTCCTCTCCACAGGCAACTCTGCAAACCACTTCCTTTATGGCTAGCGCTGGCTCACTAGAGAGCAGAATCTTAAGGTGAAAGAGACTACCTCTCTCTCTCTTTTTTTCCCCCTGGTGGCACCCCGCGGTTTGTGGGATGAAACCAGGGCCCTCTGCAGTGAAAGTGCCAAGTTCTAACCACTGAATTGCCAGGGAATTCCCATAAAGGGATTCTTTAGATGACAATGACGCTAGATTGTGTCCAAATTTGAGACCTCATGGATTACAGCACATCAGGGCTCCCCGTCTTTCAATAACTCCCAGAGTTTGCTCAAACTCCTATCTGTATATACTTAGTGGGATGATTACTGAGATCAAGATAATTAGTGCAATTAACCCCTCATAAAGTTAATTCTTTTTCTTTTGTAGGAAGAATGTTTAACACCTACTCTAAGTAAATGTCAAGTATATAATACTTTTCAGTTCAATTCACTTCAGTCTCTAGTCGTATCCAATTCTTTGTGACCCCATGAACCGCAGAATGCCAGGCCTCCCTGTCCATCACCAACTCCCGGAGTCCACCCAAACACATGTCCATTGAGTCAGTGATGCCATCCAACCATCTCATCCTCTGTCGTCCCCTTCTTCTCCTGTCCTCAATCTTTCCCAGTATCAGGGTCTTTCCAGATGAGTCAGCTCTTCGCATGAGGGGGCCAAAGTACTGCAGTTTCAGCTTCAATATCAGTCTTTCCAATGAACAACCAGGACTGATCTCCTTTAGGATGGACTGGTTGGATCTCCTTGCAGTCCAAGGAACTCCCAAGAGTCTTCTCAACACCACAGTTCAAAAGCATCAGTTATTTGGCACTCAGCTTTCTTTATAGTCCGAATCTCACAGCCATACATGACTACTGGAAAACCATAGCCTTGACTAGATGGACCTTTGTTGCCAAAGTAATGTCTCTGCTTTTTAATATGGTATCTAGGTTGGTCATAAGTTTCCTTCCAATGAGTATGCGTCTTTTAATTTCATGGCTGAACTCACCATCTGCAGTCATATTGGAGCTCCAAAAAATAAAGTCAGCCACTATTTCCCCATCTATTTGCATGAAGTGATAGGACTGGATGCCATGGTCTTAGTTTCCTCAATGCTGAGCTTTAAACCAACTTTTTCACTCTCCTCTTTCACTTTCATCAAGAGGCTCTTTAGTTCATCTTCACTTTCTGCCAAAAGGATGGTTTCATCCACATGTCTGAGGTTATTGATATTTCTCCAAGCAATCTTTATTCCAGCTTGTGCTTCATCCAGCCCAGCATTTCTCATCATGTATTCTGTATATAAGTTAAATAAGCAGGGTGACAATATACAACCTTGATGTACTCCTTTTCCTATTTGGAACCAGTCTATTGTTCCATGTCCAGTTCTAACTGTTGCTTCCTGACCGGCATACAGGTTTCTCAAGAGGCAGGTCAGGTGGTCTGGAATTCCCATCTCTTTCAGAATTTTCCAGTTTATTGTGATCCACACAGTCAAATGCTTTGGCCTAGTAAATAGAGCAGAAATAGATGTTTTCTGGAACTCCCTTGCTTTTCGATGATCCAAAGGATGTTGGCAATTTGATCTCTGGTTCCTCTGCCTTTTCTAAGTCCAGCTTGAACATCTGGAAGTTCACGGTTCATGTATTGCTGAAGCCTGGCTTGGAGAATTTTGAGCATTACTTTGCTAGCATGTGAGATGAGTGCAATTGTGTGGTAGTTCGAACATTCTTTGGGATTGCCGTTCTTTGGTGTTGGAATGAAAACTGAATTTTCCAGTCCTGTGGCCACTGCTGAGTTTTCTAAATTTGCTGACTTATTGAGTGCAGCACTTTCACAGCATCATCTTTTAGGTTTTGAAATAGCTCAACTGGAATTCCATCACCTCCACTAGCTTTGTTCATATTGATGCTTTCTAAGGATGACTTGACTTTGCATTCCAGGATGTCTGGCTCTCATTGAGTGATCATACCTTCATGATTATCTGGGTTGTGAAGATCGTTTTTGTATAGTTCTTCTGTGTATTCTTGCCACCTTTTGTTAATATCTTCTGCTTCTTTTAGGTCCATAACATTTCTGTCCTTTCAGTTCAGTTCAGTTGCTCAGTAGTGTCCAACTCTTTGCGACCCCATGAATCGCAGCATGCCAGGCCTCCCTGTCCATCATCAACTCCCAGAGTTCACTCAGACTCGCGTCCATCGAGTCAGTGATGCCATCCAGCCATCTCATCCTCTGTCATCCCCTTCTCCTCCTGCCCGCAATCCCTCCCAGCATCAGTCTTTTCCAATGAGTCAACTCTTCACATGAGGTGGTCAAAGTACTGGAGTTTCAGTTTTAGCATCATTTCTTCCAAAGAAATCCCAGGGTTGATCTCCTTTAGAATGGACTGTTTGCATCTCCTTGCAGTCCAAGGGACTCTCAAGAGTCTTCTCCAACACCACAGTTTAAAAGCATCAATTCTTCGACACTCTGCCTCCTTCACAGTCCAACTCTCACATCCGTACGTGACTACTGGAAAAATCATAGCCTTGACTAGACGGAGCTTAGCTGGCAAAGTAATGTCTCTGCTTTTGAATATGCTATCTAGGTTGATCATAACTTTTCTTCCAAGGAGTAAGCGTCTTTTAATTTCATGGCTGCAGTCACCATCTGCAGTGATTTTGGAGCTGCCCAAAATACAGTCTGACACTGTTTCCATTGTTTCTCCATCTATTTCCCATGGAGTGATGGGACCGGATACCATGATCTTCGTATTCTGAATGTTGAGCTTTAAGCCAACTTTTTCACTCTCCTCTTTCACTTTCATCGAGAGGCTTTTTAATTCCTCTTCACTTTCTGCCATAAGGGTGGTGTCATCTGCATATCTAAGGTGATTGATATTTCTCCCAGCAATCTTGATTCCAGCTTGTGCTTCTTCCAGCCCAGAGTTTCTCATGATGTACTCTGCATATAAGTTAAATAAGCAGGGTGACAATATACAGCCTTGACGTACTCCTTTTCCTATTTGGAACCAGTCTGTTGTTCCATGTCCAGTTCTAACTGTTGCTTCCTGACCTACATACAGATTTCTCAAGAGGCAGGTTAGGTGGTCTGGTATTCCCATCTCTTTCAGAATTTTCCACAGTTGATTGTGATCCACACAAAGGCTTTGGCATAGTCAATAAAGCAGAAGTAGATGTTTTCCTGGAACTCTCTTACTTTTTCCATGATCCAGCGGATGTTGGCAATTTGATCTCTGGTTCCTCTGCCTTTTCTAAAACCAGCTTGAACATCATTTCTGTCCTTTACTCTGCCCAAATTTGCAGGAAATATTCCCTTGGTATCTCTAATTTTCTTGAGGAGCTCTCTAGTCTTTCCCATTCTATTGTTTTCCTCTATTTTTTTGAATTGATCACTGAGAAAGGCTTTCTTATCTCTCCTTGCTATTCTCTAGACCTCCACATTCAAATGGTTATATCTTTCATTTTCTCCTTTGCTTTTCACTTCTCTTCTTTTCACAGATCTTTGTAAGACCTCCTCAGATAGCCATTTTGCTTTTTTGCATTACTTTTTTTGGGAATGGTCTTGCTTCCTGTCTCCTGTACAATGTCATGAATCTCTGTCCATAGTTCATCAGGCATTCTGTCTATCAGATCTAATCCCATAAATCTATTTCCAACTTCCACTATATAATCATAAGGGATTTGATTTAGTTCATACCTGAATGGTCTAGTAGTTTTCCCCACTTTCTTCAATTTAAGTCTGAATTTGGCAATATGGAGTTCATGATCTGAGCCACAGTCAGCTCCCGGTCTTGTTTTTGCTGACTGTATAGAGCTTCTCCATCTTTGGCCCAAAGAATATAATCAGTCTGATTTCAGTGTTGGCCATCTAGTGATGTCCATGTGTAGTCTTCTCTTGTGCTGTTGGAAGAAGGTATTTGCTATGACCCATGCATTCTCTTGTCAAAACTCTATTAGTCTTTGCCCTGCTTCATTCCATACACCAAGGCCAAATTTGCCTGTTACTCCAGTTGTTTCTTGACTTCCTACTTTTGCATTCCAGTCCTCTATAATGAAAAGGACATCTTTTTTGGGTGTTAGTTCTAAAAGGTCTTGTAGGTCTTCATAGAACCATTCAACTTCAGCTTCTTCAGTGCTACCCGGTGGGGCATAGACTTGGATTACCATGGTATTAAATGGTTTGCCTTGGAAATGAACAGAGATCATTATGTCGTTATGGAGACTGAATCCAACTACTGCATTTCAGACTCTTTTGTTGACCATGATGGCTACTCCATTTCTTCTAAGGGATTCCTGCCCAGAGTAGTAGATATAATGGTCATCTGAATTAAATTCGCCCATTCCAGTCAATTTTAGTTCACTGATTCCTAGAATGTTCACTCTTGCCATCTCCTATTTGACCATTTCCAATTTGTCTTGATTCATGGACTTAACATTCCAGGTTCCTATGCAATATTGCTCTTTACAGCATTGGACGTTTCTTCTATCATCAGTCACATCCACAATTGGGTGTTGTTTTTACTTTGACTACATCCCTTCATTCTTTCTGGAGTTATTTCTCCACTGATCTCCAGTCGCATATTGGGCACCTACCAACCTGGGGAATTCATCTTTCAGTGTCCTATCTTTTTGCCTTTTTATACCTCGTTGCCTTGTTTGCCTCGTTCATGGAGTTCTTACAGTAAGAGTACTGAAATGGCTTGCCATTCCCTTCTCCGGTGGACCACATTCTGTCAGTCCTCTCCACCATGACCAGGCCATCTTGGCTGGCCCACACGGCATGGCTTAGTTTCAATGAGTTAGACAAGGCTGTATAATACTGCTGTGTTATTAACTATAGTCATGATATGAACATAAGATCTTCAGAAATAATTAGCTTTCTAACTGAAAGTGTGTTATATTTGGTCTCTTCCCCCAGGCCCTTGCAACCACCATTGTATTATGTGTTTCTATAAAATCACTTGTTTCTTTTTTCAAATTCTACATATAAGTGGTACCATATAGCATTTGTTTTTTCTCTGTCTAGCTTATTTCAATTAATATAATGCCCTTCGGGCTTACCCACGTTGTTGCAGATGACAGGGTTCCCTTCTTTTTGTGATTGAAGAATATTCCTCTGTGTGTGCATATGTGTGTGTGCACAAGCATGTATGTGTATCAGTTTCTTTATCCATCCATCAATCTAAGGACATTTAAGTTGTTTCAGTATTTTAGCTATTGTGAATAATGCTGCAGTGAGCATGGATATGCAGAAATCTCTTCAAGATAATGATTTCATTATCTTTAGAGAAATATATCCAAGAGTTAGACAACTTTATTACAGTGTAATTCAATTATTGTTTTTTGAAGGACCAGCATACTATTTTATTCCCATCAACCATGTATAAGTGTTCCCTTTATTCTACATTCATGCCGACATGTGATAACTATTGTCCTTTTGAAAACAGCCATCATAACAGGTCTATACAGTTATCTGAATGGATAACATATTTCAAGTATAATTTACTTCTAAATAAGAATAAGTCCAGAATATTATCTAAAATGTAATGATCATTATAGGTATACCTCAGAGACATAGCAGGTCCAACTCTCAACCACTACAATAAAGCAAATATTGTGATAAACCTTTTCATTTAGTTTCTCACAATTTTTTAAGTTTCCCTATGTGCATAAAAGTTATGTGTACACTAGACTGTGGTCTGTTAAGTGTGCAATAGCATTGTGTCTAAAAAAATGTACAGACCATAATTTGAAAATATTTTATTGCTAAAAAATGCTAACCATCACATGAGCCTTCAGTAAGTAGTTGTATTTTTGTCTGTGGAAAGTCTAGGTCTTGCCTCACTGTTGATAGCTGCTGACTGATCATGGCGGTTGCTGAAGCTTAGAGTGGCTGTGGCAATTTCTTAGAATAAGACAGCAGTGATGTTTGCCCCAGTGGTCACCTTTTCCTTTCATGAAAGACTTCTCTATAGCTTGAAGTGCTATTTGATAGCATTTTACCCACACTGGAATGTATTTCAGAGAGAGAGCCATCCACTCAAACCCTGGCATGGCCTTGTCAACTAGGTTTATGTAATATTCTAAATTTTTTCTTGTCATTTCAATAACCATCACAGCATCTTTACCAGGAACAGTTTCATCTCAAGAAAGCACTTTTTTTTTTTCTCACCCATAAGAAGAAAATCTTCATGCATATTCAAGTAAAACTTGAGATTGTAGCAATTCAGAAATATCTTCAGGTTCCTATTCTAATTCTAGCTCTTTTACTATCTCTCCCACAGCTTCAGTTACTTTCTCAATTGAAGTCTAGAACCCTTCAAAGTCATCCAAGAGAGTTGAAATAATTGTTTTTCCAAACTCCTGTTAATATTCTTATTTTGAGCTGTTCCCATGAATCAGGAATGTTTTTACTAGCATCTAAAATGGTGAATTCTTTCCAGAAAGTTTTCCATTAATATTGTCCAGATATATCAGAGGAATTACTACCTGTGGCAACTATAGCCTATAAGGATTAGATCTCATATACAGTGTCTGAAGAACTATGGATGGAGGTTTGTAATATTGTACAGGAGTTGGTGATCAGCCATCCCCAAGAAAAACAAATGCAAAAAGGCTAAATGGTTGTTTGATAAGGCCTTACAAAGAGCTGAGAAAAGAAGTAAAAGGCAAAGGAGAAAAGGAAAGATATCCATCTGAATGCAGAGTTCCAAAGAATAACAAGGAGAGATAAGAAAGTCTTCCTAAGTGAACAGTGAACAGAAATAGAGGAAAACAATAGAATGTGAAAGACTAGAGATATCTTCAAGAAAATTAGAGGTATCACAGGAAAATTTCATGCAAGAATGGCCACAAGAAAGGACAGAAACAGTATGGACCTAACAGAAGCAGAAGATATTAAGAAGAAGTGGCAAGAATACTCAGAATTCTACAAAAAAGATCTTAATGCCCCAGATAACCACGATGGTGTGATCACTCACCTAGAGCCAGAAATCCTGGAGCGCAAGATACTGGGCCTTAGGAAGCATCACTACAAACAAAGCTAGTAGCTGATGGAATTCCAGTTGAGGTATTTCAAATCCTAAAAGATGATGCTGTGAAAGCACTGCACTCAATATGCCAGCAAATTTGGAAAGCTCAGCACCGGCCACAGGACTGGAAAAGATCAGTTTTCATTCCAGTCCCAAAGAAGGGGAATTCCAAAGATGTTCAAACTACTGCACAATAGTACTCATCTCACATGCTAGCAAAGTAATGCTCAATATTCTCCAAGGTAGACTTCAACAGTATATAAATCATGAACTGCCAGATGTTCAAGCTGAATTTAGAAAAGGCACAGGAACCAGAGCTCAAATCGCCAACATCCGTTGGATCATAGGAAAAGCAAAAGTAGTACAGAAAAACATCTACTTCCTCTTTATTGACTATGATAAAGTCCTTGACTGTGTGGATCACAACAAATTGTGGAAAATTTTTAAAGAGATGGGAATACCAGACCACCTTACCTGCCTCCTAGAAACCTGTATGCAGGCCAAGAAGCAATAGTTAGAAAGGGACATGCATCTGCAGACTGGTTCCAAATTGGGAAAGGAGTATGTCAAGGCTGTAGATTGTCACCCTGCTTACTTAACTTATATGCAGAGTACATCATGGGAAATGCTAGGCTGGATGAAGCACAAGCTGGAATCAAGATTGCTGGGAGAAATATTAATGACCTCAGATATGCAGATGACATCACTCTTATGACAAAAGGAGAAGAGGAACTAAAGAGCCTCTTGAAAGTGAAAGAGGAGACTGAAAAAGCTGGCCTAAAACTCAACACTCAAAAAACTAAGGTCATGGCATCCCATCCATCACTTCATGGCAAATAGATGGGGAAATGATGGAAACAGCGGCAGACATGATATTCTTGGGTTAGATACCTGCATGAACATCTTAGCCAGATCCTCTGGATAGCTTGCTGCAGCATCTACACCAGCACTTGCTGCTTTATCTTGCATTTTGATGTTTCGGAAACACCTTCTTTCCTTAAACGTCATGAGTGAGTTTCTGTGAGCTTCAGAATTTTCTTCACCTGTCGCTTCACCTCTCTTACCTTCACAGAATTGAAGAGAGTTAGGGCGTGGCTCTAAATTGGGTTTTGGTCTAAGGTAATAATAAATATAACAAAATGAGAAAGTTTGAAATATTGCAGGAATTACCAAATGTGACACAGAGACAGGAAGTGAGCAAATGCTGTTGGAAAAATGATGCCAATAGACTTGATCATCTCCGAGTTGCTACAAAACTTCAATTTGTCAAAAAAAAAAAAAAATGCAGTATATGTGAAACACTGTAAAGCAAGACATGGCTAAATATTTGTATTTAAAAACTGACACTTTAAATTCTTGAGGAGGAGAGAGGAAATAAATGCCACTTTTGTCTAGTAGTTTTCTGAGAATTACCATCTGATATAGCTCACAGCCACTTGGCCTGTCTCTCAAAGAGTTACAGATTGCTTCTGTGAGATTAAAAACTAAATCAAACCAAAAAAAGAAAAATGTGAAATTTTGCCTCCCATAAATTTTATTTTTGATAGTATCACATAGATATATACTAAATACAATTATAATTGCATATATAAAATTTAAACTTCAGTATTTGAAAAAAGTACATCTTACCACAAATGCATTTATCTAATACCCTTATGCTCTTTCCAACCATTCTTGGATTTAACTCTACATGTTTGAAAAGTGAACATGTTAGTCATTCAGTCATGTCTGGCTGTTTGCAACCCCATGGACTGTATGTAGCCCACCAGGCTGCTCTGTCCATGGAATTCTCCAAGCAAAAATACTGGAGTGGGCTATTGGTAAGGAAAAACAGCTTTCAAAAATTAAAAAGCAAGTCTTCAACTTGGCTATCTTGAATCTTCATATTCTGGTCTGAAAAAGCAAGAAAGTATGACATATTTTTGTTTTCTTATGCTGAAAGAATATTAACTTACCAGGCAGTCTGTTTTCTATTAGAATTTATGTTCATTTTAGGAAACTAAAAACAAAATAATCATACTATCAATTAATGAAAAGCACTAGTCAATTAAAATTAGAGCTTCTCTATGTGGTTGGCCATTGCTCTTTCCATATTAGCATCTTCAGCAATTTCTCACCTAGATAACTAAAGAAATATGTAATTTTTCTGAATATATATATTTATTAAAGCTTTAATGCATCTTAAGATAGCTTTAGTAAAGTTATTACTGATAATAGATATTTAACCAGGGTTCAGAAAATTGGAAATGTGTAATATCTTAAAACTAATAAATTTCATTGCATGCTGTTCTTTTCAGCCTAATACATTATTGTTACCAACCCTCCTTAATCTAGGTCACTCAAAGTATAACCAAACAATGTCAGAGCTTCAGTGGTCAGAGGGTGGACACTAAATAGGAAGTAAGCAGGATGTCTGTCATGTAGACATATATACACCATAGGTATACATTATCTGTTAATTAAGAGCAATTCTGATAATAAAATAAATTTGATCAAAACTTTGCCTCTGACATATATGCCAAGTTCATCATGCAAAATGCTAGGCTGGATGAAGCACAAGCTGGAATCAAGATTGCTGGGAGAAATATAAATAATCTCAGATATGCAGGTGACATCACCCTTATGGCAGAAAGCAAACAAGAGCTAAGAGCCTCTTGATGAAAGTGAAAGAGAACAAGGAAAAGCTGGCTTAAAACTCAGCATTCAAAAGACAAAGATCATGGCATCCAGTTCCATCACTTCATGGCAAATAGATGGGGAAACAATGGAAACAGTGACAGACTTTGTTTTCTTGGGCTCCAAAATCACTGCAGATGGTGACTGCAGCCATGAAATTAAAAGACACTTGCTCCTTGGAAGAAAAGTTATGACCAACCTAGACAGTACATTAAAAAGCAGAGACATTACTTTGCCAACAAAGGTCCATCTAGTCAAAGCTATGATTTTCCAGTAGTCATGTATGGATGTGAGACTTGGACTATAAATAAAGCTGAGCACCAAAGAATTGATGCTTCTGAACTGTGGTGTTGTTAAAAAAAAAAAAAAAAAAAAAAAAAAAAACTCTTGCAAGTTCCTTGGACTGAAAGGAGATCCAACCACTCCATCATAAAGGAAATCAGTCCTGAATATTCACTGAAAGGACTGATGCTGAACCTGAAACTCTATAACTTTGGCCACCTGATGCAAAGCACTGACTCCTTGGAAAAGACCCTGATGCTGGGAAAGATTTAAGGCAAGAGGAGAAGGGGACGACAGAGGATGTGATGGCTGGATGACATCACTGAATCAATGGACATGAGTTTGAGCAAGCTCCGGAAGTTGTTGATGGACAGGGACGCTTGGCATGCTGCAGTCCATGGGGTCACAAAGAGTCGGACACGACTGAGCAACTGAACTGAACTGTAATGTTTATTCTAAAATGACTGGATAGACTAGAGTTGGAAACTTCCAGCAATTAAATTCATTCTAAATTAGTGAACTGGGGGGACTGGGTATGAATCTTGAACACAGGATGAGAAATTATTACTCTGTAGTAATGGTTTCCGTAATATATTATACTCATTTTAGCACTCAAAACGCCAACAGAAACCTGTATATGTAAATAGTAACAAAGCACAAGCATGGTTAATACCATTTCCCTATTAACTTTATGTTGCATAACACTTATATAATGCTGTGAAAATGTTCACTTACAATGAAGTGTAATGACTACAATAATGCTTTATTCAGTGCTTTAATTTGTCCATGAATCATCCAAGCCAATGTAATTGCACTGTTAATATGACACTGTTGAATAAACAGGTCATATACAAATGGAATGGATCCTTCTTAACTGGGCCATGTTAAGCATTTCTATGGAAGCATCTTCTAGATAGTTTCACCTGCATGTTTCAGGTTACCAACACTTGAGGGAAAGTATTATTAGTTTTGTAAATTTGTAATGACACTAAAAATGTAGGGCCAATTATCCTACAAAACTAAAAGGAGATTGAGGAAGGTTTGCTGTCTTTAAGTAGGATATCTTGAATCCTATAAAATACTTAATCCTGTCACATTCATAGTTTAATACTAAAATATGAGACATAATACCTAAAAAATAAACTGAGTTGTATTTAGTCATATAACAAGTTAATGAAAGATTTCATGTAAATCAGTAGCTATATAGAAAGGTGTTTGAAAGATCACTGGGGATTGTAACAATTATGGGATATATTTCAACAAGCATGGCATGAAACAATGTTAATTTGCACTACAGAGAAAGAGAAAGCAATTATGAATAATAATATAAAAATATTTTTAGAATATCTAAAAAGGATTTATTATCCCTTTGCAGTAAGAGAACATAGTAGAATATTCTTTATCTGAATTCCTGTCAAAAATATTGAAAATTTTCAAAAACATATCTACAGCAGGAGCATAAGATAAATGACACTTTTATAGACTCTGGCAAGAAATTAAAGCATAGATTTCTCCAAAAGGCAAGGAATAAACATAAATACTTTTTCTCCCTTGACCCTTTGACCCTTGGAATTACAAAAATTATCAGAAATAGTTATAACCCTAGGAATAGAACAAAAAGTGATTGTAGACCTAGAATCACTCCAGACAAACTACAAACCAAAATAAGAAAATGGGGGAGAAAAGTAGAGCACTTTTATTTTATGCAAAAATATGCTGCCATCAAAAATGTAAATGTTGAAAACCATCATGACAGTTTAGGAAGTATTTGTGCTATAATGTTATGTTAAAAATC
Organism: Capricornis sumatraensis; assembly: GCF_032405125.1. NCBI lineage: Eukaryota > Metazoa > Chordata > Mammalia > Artiodactyla > Bovidae > Capricornis > Capricornis sumatraensis. The sequence continues at coordinate 42,192,235 of NC_091081.1, read as the reverse complement.
ACAATATAAAATCAGCTATCAGAGGATAACTGGAACCATAGAGCTGGTGGAAGGGGACACAGAAGATGTTTATGATAAATGACTCTGGGTCACAGAACAGGGAATTTGCTTTTTCTCTACTAGTAAGTTTCTTTCTATATTTAGAAATTTCTTTAATAAGTAGATATTTTGCAATTAATGTTTCTCAATGTGGCTTCTAAAAATGAAACTAGCTTCTTAGATATGTTATAATCATGGAAGTCACTAATGGTGTTTGAAGATCATGTTAGAGTTTCAGTAGGAGAAGATTGAATGAGGTGAAGAACTTGTTAGAGATGTCTTGGTCCTAGTGATAGCTTCAAATGGGTATATCTTTCCTTTTCTCCTTTGCCATTCACTTCTTTTCTTTTCATAGCTGTTTGTAAACCCTCCTCAGACCACCATTTTTCCTTTTTGCATTTCTTTTTCTTGGGAATGGTCTTGATCCCTGCCTGCTGTACAATGTCACAAACCTTCATCCATAATTCTTCAGGCACTCTGTCTACCAAATCTAATCCCTTGAATCTATTTGTTACTTCCACTGTATAGTCATAAGGGATTTGATTTAGATCAAAACTGAATGATCCAGTAGTTTTCCCTTCTTTCTTCAATTTAAGTCTGAATTTGGCAATAAGGAGTTCATGATCTGAGACACAGTCAGTTCATGGTCTTATTTTTGCTGACTCTACAGAGCTTCTCCATCTTCAGCTGGAAAGCAGATAATCAATCTGATTTTGGTATTGACCATCTGAGGATGACCATGTATAGAGTCTTCTCTTGTGTTGTTGGAAGAGAGTATTTGCTATGACCAGGGCACTCTTTTGGCATAACTCTACTAGCCTTTGTCCTGCTTCGTTCTGTACTCCAAGGCCAAATTTGCCTGTTACTCCAGGTGTTTCTTGACTTTTTACTTTTGCATCCCAGTCCCCTATAATGAAAAGGACATCTGTTTTGGGTATTAGTTCTAGAAGGTCTTGTAGGTCTTCATAGAATCATTCAACTCCAGCTTCTTCAGCATTATTGGTCATGGCATAGACTTGGATTACTGTGACATTGAATGGTTTGTCTTGGTAACAAACAAAGAACACTCTGTCATTTTTGAGCTTGATTCCAAATACTGCATTTCAGACTCTTTTGTTGACAATGATGGCTACTCCATTTCTTCTAAGGTATGCTTGCCCACAGTAGTAGATATAATTGTCATCTGAATTAAATTCACCAATTCCAGTCCATTTTAGTTTGCTGATTCCTAGAATGTTGACGTTGACTCTTGCCATCTCCTGATTGACCACTTCCAATTTGCCTTGATTCATGGACTTAACATTCCAGGTTCCTATGCAATATTGCTATTTACAGCATCAGACCTTGCTTCCATCACCTGTACATCCACAACTGGGTATTGTTTTTGCTTTGGCTCTGTCTCTTCTTTCTTTCTGGAACTATTTCTCCACTGATCTCCAGTAGCATTTTGGGCACCTACTGTCCTGAGGAGTTCATCTTTCAGTGTCCTATCTTTTGGCCTTTTCATACTGTTCATGAGGTTCTCAAGGCAAGAATACTGAAGTGGTCTGCCCTTCCCTTCTCCAGTTGACCACATTTTGTCAGAACTCTCCACCATGACCCATGCATCTTAAATAGCAAGGAAAGATAAGAAAGCATTCCTCAATGTTCAATTCAAAGAAATACAGGAAAACTATATTATATGTGAAAGATTAGAAATATCTTGAAGAAAATTAGAAATGCCAAGGGACATTATCATGCAAGGATGGGCAGAATAAAGGACAGAAATGGTATGGACCTAACAGAAGCAGAAGATATTGAGAAGAGGTGGCAAGAATACACAGAAAACACTATACAAAAAAAGATCTTCATGACCCAGATAATCATGATAATGTGACCACTCGCCTAGAGCCAGACATCCTGGAATGTGAAGTCAAGTGGGCCTTAGGAAGAATCACTACCAACAAAGCAGTGGAGGTGATGGAATTCCAGTTGAGCTATTTCAAATCCTAAAAGATGATGCTGTGAAGGTGCTACACTCAATATGTCAGCAAATTTGGACAGCTGACAAGTAGCTATAGGACGGGAAAAGGTCAGTTTTCATTCCAGTCCCAAAGAAAGGCAATGTCAAAGAACGCTCAAAGTACTGCACAATTGTATTCATCTCACATGCTAGCAAAGTAATGCTCACAATTCTCCAAGTCAGGCTTCAACAGTATGTGTACCATGAACTTGCACATGATCAAGCTGGTTTTAGAAAAGGCAGGGGAACCAGAGATCAAATTGCCAACATCTGCTGAATCATAGGAAAAGCAAGAGAGTTCCAGAAAAACATCTACTTCTGCTTTATTGACTATGCCAAAGCCTTTGACTGTGTGGATTACAACAAACTGTGGAAAATTCTGAAAGTGATGGGAATACCTGACCACCTGACCTGCCTCCTGGGAAATCTGTATGCAGATCAGGAAGCAACAATTAGAACTAGACATGGAACAACAGACTGGTTCCAAATTGGGAAAGGAGTATGTCAAGGCTGTGTACTGTCACCCTGCTTATTTAACTTTTATGTAGTGTACATCATGAGAAATGCTGGGCTGGTTGAAGCACAAGCTGGAATCAAGATTGTTGGGGGAAATGTCAATAACCACAGATATGCAGATGACACCATCCTTATGGCAGAAAGCATAGAAGAACTAAAGTGCCTCTTGATGAAAGTGAAAGAGAAGGAAAAATTTGGCTTAAAATGCAACATTCAGAAAATGAAGATCGTGGATTGGCATCTAGTCTCATCACTTCAATGGCAAATAAATGGGAAAACAATGGAAACAGTGACAGACCCTATTTTTTCGGCTTCAATATCACTGCAGATGGTGACTACAGCCATGAAATTAAAAGATGCTTACTCCTTGGAAGGAAAGTTATGACCAACCTAGACAGCATATTCAAAAGCAGAGACATTACTTTGCCAACAAAGGTCCATCTAGTCAAAGCTATGGCTTTTCCAGTAGTCATGTATGGATGTGAGAGTTGGACTATAAAGAAAGCTGAGCACCGAAGAACTGATGCTTTTGAACTGTGGTGTTGGAGGAGACTCTTGAGAGTCCCTTGGACTGCAAGGAGATCCAACTAGTCCATCCTAAAGGAAATCAGTCCTGAATATTCATTGGAAGGACCAATGCTGAAGCTGAAACTCCAATACTTTGGCCACCTGATGAGAAGAGCTGACTCATTTGAAAAGACCCTGATTCTGGGAAAGATAGAGGGAAGGAGGAGAAGGGGATGACAGAGCATGTGATGGTTGGATGGCATCGCTGACTCAATGTACATGAGTTTGAGTAAACTCCAAGGGTTGGTGATGGACAAAGAGGCCCGATGTTCTGCAGTCCATGGGGTCCCAAAGAATCAGACACAACTAAGCAACTGCACTGAACTGAAATGATAGCTTGCAATGAACAGTGTTGGACTGCTGATCTCTGAAGGAGAGAATTTGCTTCTGGACCAGAGATTCGGCTTCAGTAACTCATAACTTCATGTGATAAAAGTTTTATTACAGTTAAAAATGGATAGAGAAATCTTCTGAAATAGATGTCAGAAGAGGGCAGAGTGCCCCACTTGCTCTTAGTTCATTACTAAAAATAAAAAGGTCTTACCAGATTCACTCCCACAACTTACATCTTAAGATAGCAGTGTTAGTCAAAAGGTTCCTATTAAGAAGAAACATAGCCTGGAGCAAGATACCTTATTGTTATATAATCATCAATACAGAGCTTAACAAAAAACATACCCTTGAGAAAGATAAGTTGTTTTGTTCTATAATCATTGTGTGTTAGTCGGTCAGTTGTGTCTTATTCTTTGTGACACCATGGACTATAGCCCACCAGGGCCCTTCGTCCATGGGATTCTATAGGCAGGAACACTGGAGTGTGTTACCAGTTTCTTCTCCAGGGGATCTTCCCCACCCAGTGATCAAACCATGGTCTCCCACATGGCAGGCGGATTCTTTATCATCTGGTCCACCAGGGAAGCCCTGGTGTAATCATTAGCTTTGGGCTTAGTGAAAGTTAGTCTTCGGTGAAATAGATTGCTACCATAACAACCCAGAGCTTAAGGAAAAAAAATGCCTTAGATGACTAAGATGAAAGAATGTAGGAAAAAAAACAATGTCCCTTTCTCCTCCGTGAGGGTCTTGGTCTCCATATCAATGCACCTAAGAATAAATTCTCTCACTAGCCTGTAAGAACAGTCATCTCATTAATATGTTCTAGTACCATAGTTACTACACTGAAAGACTCAACAGTTAAGAGAAGTCATTTTCTGAAAAGCTCAGTCTTAGAGTGATATGGGTGTGGGGTGGATACTACAGCAAGAAAATGAGTGTCAGAATATAAGGGGTTATGGGACTGGCAGTGTAGGGGACATAGTAGTATATATTTGTCAGATGGGCCTCAATGGAAGGATGAAGCTTGAGCAAAGCTTTGAGAAAGGTGAAGGGGTCAGTCAAGTGGAACTATGGCGGAAGCTGTTTTAATGAATTGGCATTTGCTTTCCTTTGATGGCTCCTGGAATTCTAGTAACACTAATGCAAGCAACTGCTTGATTCTTGGGAACATTTACACAAATGACCCCACAGCACACATAATAAAAGTTAGTTTCTATTCTGGGATGCTGACTGAAATTATTGTTTTATTAGGTTTTCATTCTATATTATTATGTTATTAGCACTTTGGGACTTAGCAAAAGAAACTACTCAATGATAACAGTCTCATTAATGCCTCTAGTGAAACACTTAAACAGTTCTTTATTGATCTTGTTTCCAAATACATCAAAATGCTGTATTATAGTTTTCTTGAACTATTCACCTTACTGGCATTTTCAGGTGAATAAGCTCATTCCCTGTTCACATGTCCTTATTCTTAAGCTCCAGGTAGCATGGAGAAATAGCAAAATTGGCCTACAAAGATTTAAGATCCCTTATTTAAACTTCTTACTCATTTTTTAAAAATACTACCATTTTCTGTATCATGATATGCTACTCTTCATGCGTCTGTTTTATAATATTTAAAATATATATACAGACATACAGAGGAAACCTCAAAAATAAAAAATGCAATGAAGGCAAAATTTACTGTGTAAAAGTTCTAGATCCTAATTTACTACTGTAAGACTAGTTCAATTCAAAATAAATGACTTTTTGAATTGTCTCTCAGGTTTTGATCTAGAGATCTTGAATGACTGGTATTCTAGTGTCAGTGAACCCCTATTTAAATCATAGTTCTGTCATGAAATATGTATATATATATTTTTCAAGTGAATGAAATGAAGTCATGTTAATTTGTAAAAAATCACTTCATGCTAATTATTGGGCTGCATAATATGCAAATTCACCTGGTTCTGATTCAAATATATCTTAACGGTACTAAATGCTGTCTTGCATACCGGAGGCTTGCACTATTGAAGGCCACAAGAAGCATACAATATTCTAGCTAAACATAAAGCCAGTAGAATGGGTGATTATTTAAATGTTTTATTTCTAGTTTTATCATTTCCTGACTTCATGAAAAGTAAGAGGATCAAGAGCAAATGGACTAAATGTAGATAACATGAAATAATTTACAAAGATGAGCACAAAGGAAAAATATACACCATAACAACATTTATATTATGTGAGTGAGGCAGTCACAGGGCCCAGTATTTTACTATACTGAGGCAAACTGATATTTGATAAAATACTCTGAATCATGTATTATTCAGTAAATTGGTTAAAAATTCATTCATACTGAAATCAACTGAATTTTGCTTTATCTCCATTCTAACAGAAATGTAAACTCATGCTTCTACACAGTCTCTTCTGTTGGCTATGATTTAAGAGCAAAGAGTTTAAATGAAATAAGGTCTTAATGCTTCATATATATAAGCAAAAGTAAGTTGTGATGTTATGAAAACATCACAGCTAGTTATTTCAAACGCTGAAAAGTATCATACGGTTTATTATGAATCTGTGAGTAAGGTCATTCCCTAATTCTTATTCCAATATGAAATAACCTATCTGAGTAAAGTGAAGTGAAGTGAAGTTGCTCAGTCGTGTCCGACTCTTTGTGACCCCATGGACAGTAGCCAACCAGGCTCCTCCTTCCATGGGATTTTCCAGGCAAGAATACTGGAGTTTGTTGCTATCTGAGTAAAGTTAACTAAAATAACTACTTGATTAGATTTGGCAGAAGGATAGAGAACTTAAATTCTCTAATATTTGTGATTCCAAACTATATTACTATTGAACTTGGGAAAGCATATAAAAATTCCAAATTGAAAAAAAACTTACTACCCGTGCAGTTAGCTCTGCCATGTGTTGAACAGATTTTTATACTTTTACCTAAAAATCTTTTTGTTAACTGTTATACTTTGAAGATTGTTTCATTGACCTGTCTAAAGCTTTTGAGATGAAAATAGACTCATATTTTTAAAAGCTAATCTAATTGGTCAGGATTCAGTAATTTTGCCAACATTTACCTTGGCAAAAGTAAATAAGCCTATATTATGCTATTATGAATTATATTGAAAAAAGTCTATAATAAGCTAATAGTTTTTAAAATCTACTCTTTACCCTTTAAAAAGATGAACAAAATGCAATTAAAATTTTACTTTGAGAGGCAGATCTGTAAACTAGACAAAATAATTGTTCGTGAACTCAGAATATGCTCCTCCTTTTAATTCATTACACTCAGGCTCATAAAATATGTACAACAAATGAACTACACATATTTTATTGTATTTCTATAAAAGAGATTGATGGGAGATGACCAGATTCTTTATTATTAGTGTTTAATGTCGTAACCAAAAAATTGGAAATAAATTTAAAGATGCATATATCCCCAAGTCTCTATTATAAAACAGCAAAAATTTTCACTAATAACAAAAATGTTAAATGTTAACCATGTGCTTAAAGCTCACAAGTGATCTTCAGGTTTTGTGCCAACTCTCCATTCCTAAAAAATCTCTTTAATGTTCTCTTCTGTATGAAAATAAATTATTTTGATGCAAACTATAGTTGAATAAGGTATACACATTTGCAATGCTGGGTTTTTTCTTCCCACTATCGAGAAGCTTTCTTCTTGAAAAATTACAAAGCCTAGTGCTTTACTGTCCTCTATTGTCACAATCTCAGTATAACACTTCTGCGCATTATATAGTCTAATGGCTTTTGAGATTTTTCAGTGAGGAAATAATATGTAGTCTACAGTTTTAAAAATGCCACAGAAAACAAATCTGGTGTTGCTCACATTATACAAAGAAAACTAAGCAATTCATTTGAAACGATATAACATAGGTGATGGCCAGACAATGGACATATATTTACAATTCAGAAAAGAAAAATCTCCGTTTCTAAAGTTTCTTTTGTTTTTTTTTTGTAAATCAATTAGACATTAATTCTTATCCCAGATCCTATATGTTTCTAGAAACACACTAAACTTGGCCTGGCAGAAATTCTCAATCTACTTTGGTAAATGTGATGACAGTATTCCCTCTGTGATGCTGAAGAGATTATGTGAAGCAATCACTATATACTTCACTGAAAATACATACAGGCCAAAATTAGTTTATTTACAGTCCAGATATCAGGTCCCTATATCCTCTCTGTAGAAAGTGAAAGTGAAAGTCACTCTGCTGCTGCTGCTAGGTCACTTCAGTCGTGTCCGACTCTGTGCAGTCTCATAGACGGCAGCCCACCAGGCTCCTCTGTCCCTGAGATTCTCCAGGCAAGAACACTGGAGTGGGTTGCCATTTCCTTCTCCAATGCATGAAAGTGAAAAGGGAAAGTGAAGTCACTCAGTTGTGTCCGACTCTTCGCGACCCCATGGACTGCAGCCTACCAGGCTCCTCTGTCCATGGGATTTTCCAGGCAAGAGTACTGGAGTGGGGTGCCATGCCTTCCGCTCAATCCTATCCAACTCTTTGCAACCCCATGGACTATAAAGTCCATGGAATTCTCCAGGGGATAATACTGGAATGGATAGCCTTTCCCTTCTCCAGGGGATCTTCTCAACCCAGGAATCAAACCCAGGTCTCCTGTATTGCAGGCAGATTCTTTACCAACTGAGCTATGAGTCATTAACAATTTAAATATCAACTTTACTAAAATTTAATCAGATACCACAATTCAGTTTTTATGCTTGATAAAACAGCAATACCAAAGTGCACTATATTACTAGAGATTTGTTTCAATGATGTATTAACAGTTTCCTTAAACTTCATTTGCTTAGATAACAGTATAAATAGCAAAGAGATGCTTTTTAGGACATCTGAGTAAAGGATAGAAGTTAACTGGAAGAATTCTTATCTTAAAAATGTCATTAAGAATGAACTAATCATCTTGGTCTTTCTGTAAAATCTCAGTCATCATCTTTGCTGACAGACTAAGCATTGATAGATCACACCACTGCCTATACAGGCAGCTTTTGCCTCCCAGCTATTGTCTAGATTGTCATTGTGCAAATGAAATATAATGTGAGCAACATATATAATTTTTAAGTAAAAAAAGAGTAAAAGAAATAGGTAAACTGAATTTTAATCATATATGTTTATTCGACCCAGTGAATGCCAAATATTATCATTGGATGCATTAATGAGATAATTTAATTTTTTAATGCTAAGTTTTGAAATCCAGTGTGTTGTTTACATTTATCTACACCTCAAGTCAAATTGCTACATTTCAAGCTCTCAGTGGCTACATGTTAATGACTTCTGTATTGTCTTATAGGTGTAGATGTTCTGAATTCAGTGAAAGACTTCTGAAATCCCTAGAGTCCAGTGGTTTTCTCTTTCTAATGACCACTACTTTGTAGAGTTCACTGAAATAGAGAAACCCCTACTTGTAGAGTTCAAGTGAGGAACTGCACATTATCACAGGGGAAGACAATATAAGAACAACTTACCCCTGTAGACAGTGCAGGACATGTCACCCAGATGATGCAGGATAATCCACTCAACAATTATCTGAACACTTGTCATGTCACTGCATCAGTGAACAAAATTAAGTAGAAATTAAGAGCCTGGACTTTGGTTGCAGTCTTCTGAGGCTTGAATCTCAGCTCCATACCTTATAAAATCTGGGGTCTGGAGTAATTGAGTTAACCTTACTGTGCTTCAGTTTCTTATCCAGAAAATGGAGATGAGAATCTGCCAGGAGGCAGATATGAAGATTAAATGAGTTCATCTGAAGAAGAAAAAGAAGGAAAGGGAGGTGGGAGGGAGAGAAAGAGAAGGTGAAAGAAAACCTTTCCTTATGGAACTCATGTTCCTGAATTTGGTGAAGATGAGAAAACAAATAATCAGAATACTCAGTATGTGAGTAGGTATTAAATGCTAGTGATAAATTTTTTAAAAGGAAGAGGGATAGGTAGTTTTGGAAGTCTAGAGTGTTTGCAAATTTTAAAAGATTGGTTAGAGAGAGTCTTAGATAGTGATATTTAAACATTGAAAATGTCAAGGAAGAGAGCTATATCTTTAAAAATGGGATAAGAGTTTTCCACATGAAGAGAACAGAAAAGGAGCAATTGCTTAGTCAGTTTCCTACACAGTGTTATCAAGAAAGAAGTAAAGAGACCTATAAGACTCCTACAAAATGAGTGACTAGAAGAGCAATAAGAAATGTGAGCAGAGAGGAACTGGGTGACCAGATAGATTATGGAGGGTCATGTAGACCACTAGGAAGCTTTTAGTCGTTAAAGTACAAATTAGCAAGTCAGTGAAACAGAATCGTATACAATCCTATGAAGGTTTGTAGCCAATTTCTGTACTGAGAATGTTGTTATTGTTCAGTCACTGAATCATGTCCAACTCTTTGCAACCTCATGGACTGCAGCACTCTAGGTTTCCCTGTCCTTCCCTATCTCCCAGAGTTTGCTCAAACTCATATCCATTTAACAGATGAGGAAGTATAAAAGTTAGAAAATCTGTGCAGTGATTAGGGAATGTGCGTCTTTTTCTAGGGAGATGGTATTGATACTATAGTCACATTCTAGGTATAGTTTGAAGGTGGAGGCAACAGAACTTGTTGAGGGATTAAATACAGAATTTGAGAGAAAGAAGAATCAAGGATAATATTTCATTTATTTTAAAATTTATTGAAGTTTAATTAATTAAAAATGTTCTATTAGTTTCTGGTGTATCAGTTTAGTTCAGTTCAATCACTCAGTTGTGTCTGACTCTGTGGCCCCATGGAAAGCAACATGCCAGGCCTCCCTGACCATCACCAACTCCTGGAGTTTACTCAAACTCATGTACATTGAGTTGGTGATGCCATCCAACCAGCTCATCCTCTGTCATCCCCTTCTCATCTTGCCTTCAATCTTTTCCAGCATCAGGGTCTTTTCAAATGAGTTAGTTCCTTGCATCTGGTGGCCAAAGTATTGGAGTTTCAGCTTCAGCATTAGTCCTTTCAATGAATATTCAGGACTGATTTCCTTTAGGATGGACTAGTTGGTTCTCCTTACTGTCCAACAGACTCTCAAGAGTTTTTTTCCAACACCACAGTTCAAAAGCATCAATTCTTTGGCTCTCGGCTTTCTTTGTAGTCCAACCCTCGCATACATACATGACTACAAGAAAAACCATAGCTCTCACTAGATGGACATTTGTTGGCAAAGTTATGTCTCTGCTTTTTAATATGCTGTCTAGGTTGGTCGTAACTTTTCTGCCAAGGAGCAAGAGTCTTCTAACTTCATGGCTGCAGCCACCATCTGCAGTGATTTTGAAGCCCCCCAAAATTAAGTCTGTCACTGTTTCCACTGTTTCCTCGTCTCTTTGCCATGAAATGATGGGACCAGATGCCATGATCTTAGTTTTCTTAAAGTTGAGTTTTAAGCCAGCTTTTTCCTTCTCCTCTTTCACTTTCATCAAGAGGCTCTTTAATTTCTTTTCACTTTCTGCCATAAGGGTGGTGTCATCTGTCTAGATGAGATTATTGATATTTTTCCTGGTAATCTTGATTCCAGCTTGTGCTTCATCCAGCCTGACATTTCTCTAGATGTACTCTGCATATAAGTTAAATAAGCAGGGTGACAATATTCAGCGTTGATGTACTCCTTTCCTGATTTGGAACCAGTCTGTTGTTCCATGTCCAATTCTAACTGTTGCTTCCTGACCTGCATATGATTTCTCAGGAGGTAGGTCAGGTGTTCAGGTATTCCCATCTCGTTAAAATTTTTCCATTTTGTTGTGACCCACCTAGTCAAAGGCTTTAGCAGCTTGAACACCTGGAAGTCCACATTTCATGTACTGTTAAAACCTGGCTTAGAGAATTTTGAGCATTACTTTGCTAGCATGTGACATGAGTGCAATTATGTGGTATATGTTTTCTGGTGAATAGGAAAATTATTTAGTTATGCATGCACATACACATATATGTGTGGGTATATATATATATATATATATATATATATATATATATATATATATATATATATATATTCTTATTCTTTTCCATTATATATTATTATTATAAGTTACTGAATATAGCAGTTTGTCATTCTACAAGCCAGGTGAAAGATTTGCTCCAAGAAAGGTAAAGTAAACAATTGTATTTAACATAACTAAAGGATCAAATAAATGAAGACTGCAGTCTGACATTGATTTAGGAACTAGAATCAAGAGCAGCTTGCTTTTAGAATTGGAGAAATAAGGATTGATGTGAAGAATCCAATAGAATGGAATATATATATATATATACATCAGTTCAGTTCAGTTCAGTTCAGTCGCTCAGTCGTGTCCCACTCTTTGCGACCCCATGAATCGCAGCACGCCAGGCCTCCCTGTCCATCACCAACTCCCAGAGTTCACTCAGACTTACATTCATCGAGTCAGTGATGCCATCCAGCCATCTCATCCTTTGTCGTCCCCTTCTCCTCCTGTCCCCAGTCCCTCCCAGCATCAGAGTCTTTTCCAATGAGTCAACTCTTCGCATGAGGTGGCCAAAGTACTGGAGTTTCAGCTTTAGCATCATTCCTTCCAAAGAAATCCCAGGGCTAATCTTCAGAATGGACTGGTTGGATCTCCTTACAGTCCAAGGGACTCTCAAGAGTCTTCTCCAACATCACAGTTCAAAAGCATCAATTCTTCAGCACTCAGCCTTCTTCACAGTCCAACTCTCACATCCATACATGACCACAGGAAAAACCATAGCCTTGACTAGATGGACCTTAGTCGGCAAAGTAATGTCTCTGCTTTAAACAGTTGATAATACATGGAGCAATCAGAAGCAGCATCAATATGGTGATAACAGGGATTAGTAAGGGCATTAGCCAACAACAATTTCCTCTCATGAGGAGAAACATTCACCAAAGAGAGACTGTAGCTACCCCAAGAACTCTCCAGCTCGTTCTTTGGGATCCTGTAGAATCTGAATGTTTTTCTTGTGGACTGTGAGACCTTCTTTAACTTCACTTCAGTTCAGTTCAGTCACTCAGTCGTGTCCAACCTTTCATGACCCCATGGGCTTCAGCACACCAGGCCTCCCTGTCCATCACCAACTCCTGGAGTTTACCAAAACTCATGTACGTTGAGTCGCTGTTGCCATCTAACCATCTCATCCTCTGTCATCCCCTTCTCCTCCCACCTTCAATCTTTACCAGAATCAGGGTCTCTTCAAATGAGTCAATTCTTCGCATCAGGTGGCCAGAGTATTGGAGTTTCAGCTTCAGCATCAGTCCTTCCAATGAATATTCAGGAGTGATTTCCTTTAGGATGGACCGATTGGATCTCCTTGCTGTCCAAGCGACTCTCAAGAGTCTCCTCCAACACCACAGTTCAAAAGCTTCAGTTCTTTGGCACTCAGCTTTCTTTATAGTCCAACTCTCACATCCATACATGACTACAAGAAAAACCATAACTTTCACTAGACAGACATTTGTTGGAAAAGTAATGTTTCTGCTTTTTAATATGCTGTCTAGGTTGGTCATAACTTTTCTGTCAAAGAGCAAGTGTCTTCCTATTTAATAGCTTCACTCACCATCTGCAGTGATTTTGGAGCCCCCCAAAATAAAGTCTGTCACTGTTTCCATCATTTCCCCATCTATTTGCCATGAAATAATGGGACCAGATGCCATGATCTTCATTTTCTGAATGTTGTGTTTTAAGCCATGTTTTCACTCTCCTCTTTCACTTTCATCAAGAGGCTCTTTAGTTCTTTTTCACTTTCTGTCATAGGGTGGTGCCATCTGCATGTCTTGAGGTTATTGATATTTCTCCTGACAATGTTGATTCCAGCTTGTGCTTCATCCAGCATGGCATTTCACATGATATACTCTGCATATAAGTTAAATAAGCAGAGTGACAGTATACAGTGTTAACATACTCCTTTCCTGATTTGAAACAAGTTTGTTGTTCCTATTGTTCCATGTCGAGTTTTAACTGTTGCTTCCTGACCTGTGTACAGATTTCTCAAGAGGCAGGTCAGGTGGTCTGGTATTTCCATCTCTTCAAGAATTTTCCACAGTTTGTTGTGATTCATACAGTTAAAGGCTTTGGCATAGTCTATAGAGCAGAAATAGATGCTGTTCTGGAACTCTCTTGCTTTTTCAATGATCCAACAGATGTTGGCAATTTAATCTCTGGTTCCTCTGCCTTTTCTAAATCCAGCCTGAATATTTGGAAGTTCACAGTTCATGTACTGTTGAAGCCTGACTAGAAGTATTTTGAGCATTACTTTACTAGCATGTGAGATGTGTTCAATTGTGTGGTAGTTTGAGCATTCTTTGGCATTGCCTTTCTTTGGGATTGGAATGAAAACAGACCTTTTCCAGTCCTGTGGCCACTGCTGAGTTTTCCAAATGTGCTGGCATATTGAGTGAAGCATTTTGATAGCCTTTTAAGATTTGAAATAGCTCAACTGGAATTCCATCACCTTCACTAGTTTTGTTCATAGTGATGCCTGCTAAGGCCCACTTGACTTCCCATTCCAGGATGTCTGGCTCTAGGTGAGTGATCACACCATCATGATCATCTGGGCCATGGAGATCCTTTTTGTAGAGTTTTCTGTGTATTCTTGCCACCTCTTCTTAATATCTTCTGCTTCTGTTAGGTCCATAAAATTTTCTTAACTTAGCTGCAGGTATTCACCCAGAAACAACACATCTAACTCAAGATGGTTCAAGTCCCTCCTTGTTCAGGGATCAGGCGATCTATCTCCTGTTAATTGGAGTGCAACCCCTGCCAAGTTGTGTTGGCTCTTTAGAGCTATCCTGAGAATTTTTTTTTCCCCAAAAAAACTTAATTTCGATGGTTTTTATTAGAATGGCACTTATTTGTAATTCTGAATAGGTATCTGAGATCTCCCAGATACACCTGGGACTCACAGGTGTATTGAGTGTCCTCTTCTGTTTTCTTCCACAGCTTGACTTGCAAGTAGTGAATCCAGAAATCGTGTCCTGGTACCTTGACTGTTGTTGAGGTGGAAAGTATTACAGGGTAGGGGCCCTTCCTTGTGGGCTGGAGTTGAGCCTTTGGGACCCATCTTTCCTACTTTAATTAGGACTTGAGTCCCTGGAGCATGTAGTGGTGACTTTTTAGAATCTTTTGGGTTCTGGTTGACACCCCACAAGCATGTATCCTTTTGGAATTGCCCAATGGCTATGGTATAAGACCGGAGGGTCTGAGCCTCTGGATCTAGGAAGAGGTCATTGACATAAACAAAAGGTCTCCCATATAGCATCTCATAAACTAAGACCAACCTGTTCCTTAGGGGCAATGTGGGTCCAGAGGAGAGCTATTGGTAAAGCCAAGGAGGTCTCCTGGGTTATCTATTTTATCGCTGATTTTAAGAATTGGTTGGCTCTTTCTACTTTTTCTGAAGATTGAGGCCTCCAGGCACAATGGAGATAGTAAGTAATGCCCAGTGCTTTAGAGACCCCTTGGGTGACCTTAGAAGTAAATGATGTCACATTGTCACTTTGTAATGACCTGGGCAGACCAAATTTTGGAATGATTTCATGGAACAGTTTTTTTTACCACCTCCTTAGCCTTCTCAGTCCCAGTGGGAAAGCTTTCAATCCACCCTGTAAATGTATCTATCATGACTAATAGATATTTATACCCTTGAGAAACTGGTATTTGGGTGAAGTCCATCTGCCAGTCCTCTCCTGGGTAGGTCCCACGTTGTTGGATGGGCTGGGACAGCTGGGGTCTTCAAGCTCCTTGGGGGCTGTTTAATTGACAAATGGGACAAGAAGAGATCACTTGTCTTATAGTTGTTTGGAGGCCTGTTCCTCTGAAGGACCTTTATAGTCATCTTTGGAGGGCCTTTTCCCCTAAGTGAGTGGTGGCAGGTAATGAATTAAACAACTTCCATTGAGGTTCCCAGGCAGATAAAGGAGTCCCCACCTTGTGGAAACACCCCATATGATCTTCTTGAAAGCCCCCACTCTTAGCTTTAAGAGTCTCACCTTCATCATATAAAGGAGTTTCTGGCAAATTAGTCTGTGGAACTAAGGTAGCAACCCCTATTAGGTGATTATTCTGTAGTGCTGCTCTCTTAGCAGCCTGATCAGCTACTTGGTTCCCTTGTGCCGCTTCCATGCTCCCTTTTTGGTGTCCTTGACTTTGGGAAACTGAAACCTTACTGGACAGATGAACTGTCTCCAAGAGCCTAAGGATTTGATCACCATATTTGGTTGGGGGCCCTCAGGTGGTCAAGTGGCCTCTTTCTTTCTAAATAGTAGTGTGTGCATGTAGCACCAGAAAGGCATATTGGAGTCAATGTAAATGGCTACTCTTTTGCCTTTTCCCAGCTCTAAAGCTCAAGTCAGGGCTATGGGCTCAGCTAATCGGGCTGAATTACCCGGTGGCAAATGTTCTCAAAATTGGAGGCTGCTGCATATCCAGCTCTTTTTCCATCCAAGACAAATCTGCTTTCATTAGTGTACCAGATTTCCTCAGGATTGGTCAAAGGATATTCTGATAGTCCCTCTTGGGGTTTTGTTCAGTGGTTCAAAGTTTCTAGGCAGGAGTGAAAAGGGAGAGAGCCCTCGGGGGAAGGCAGGAGGGTGACTGGGTTAAGAACCTCACAAGGGGATACAGTGAGACCTGGATTTTCCATCAGCACTATTTGACATCTGAGGATTTTTTAACCAGACATCCATACATGGCCTCTCCCATTCAGGAGTTGTTTCATTTGGTGGCTGGTAAAAATAGTTTGCCACCAAGAGAGTTTTAAAGCACCTTCTATCAGGACTGCAATAGATGCAAGATTTTGAAAGCAAGAAAGATCTCTTCCCAATAAGGGAGTAGGACACTCAGGGGTCACCAAAAACTCGTGGGAAAATATTTGTCCCTCCCTGCTGGGAGCCAGCACGGGAGATCCCACCCATGACAAGGAGACCTGACAAGGCTTCAGAACTCGAGGGACTCTCTGGGCCAGTCCCACCCATGACAAGGTCATGTGGAGAGACCTGACGAGCAAGGCAGATCAGGACTCGAGGGACACCCTGGACCTGCTCGAGCATCTACCCTAAAACCAGAATCTGTCTGTCTTTCTATTTTATGCCTTTCACCAACTCTTCTGACATTAACAGTGGGCTATCCCCGACCACCTTTTTCTGGAAAAAAATCAACTTAGGGCTTTAGTTGATAAATCTCCTTGGCATGAAAGGAGTATTTCAAACCCCCTGGGCCTGGAAAATCCCATGGATGGAGGAGCCTGGTAGGCTGCAGTCCAGGGGGTCACTGAGGGTCAGACACGACTGAGCGACTTCACTTTCACTTTTCACTTTCATGCATTGGAGAAGGAAATGGCAACCCACTCCAGTGTTCTTGCCTGGAGAATCCCTAGGACAGGGAGCCTGGTGGGCTGCCGTCTATGAGACTGCACAGAGTTGGACACGACTGAAGTGACTTAGCAGGTAGCTGGTTAACATTCTAGTTTACTTGGCAGGTTTATCCAGACTCTTGCAACACTGTTGAGCCAATGCTTGCTGCCAAGTTCCCACATCCCTTATCCATTGTGTTCCTGGGAGTGCATATAGTCAGGATGTAAAAAAAAACAAACAGTAGCCTTAACATTAGCAACATTAGACTTTGAGTTAATAAGGTCTTTCTTTGCTGTAACCTACTGAATGCTCCATAAAAATGTAACTCTGTACTTTAAGGGTGACACAGGCTAGAAATTTAAGAAGAAACATTTCAAGGGAAAATTATTGTTCTGGCTGACCAACCTTTATCAAAAAGGGGTCATAAAATATCAACAGACCTCTGGGCCAGAAGATAATGTACAAAATATAAGACTCTTGCAAGAAGAAACCTGGTATCGATAAAAGTTAATACTGATAGAATGTTGAGTTGACTCTACATTTTTCAATTCACTCAATGTACAACTTAGGGTATAAAAGCCATCTCTGAAAATAAAGTGCCGGGCCTCACTTACTGAAGCTTGGTCACCCCATGTCATTCATTCATTCATTCATTCACCAACGTCGTCCATCCTGAGGGTATCCCTGGACTCTGCTGAGGCTGGACCCCGACACATCCCAGCAATGAAGAAGTGCTCAGGTGCATCTTTTGTAATTGTTTTTCCTGTTGCACCCAAAATGGCACAAGTTCGGGGAGAGAAGGCTCTGGAGCAGGAGGTCAGGACGGAGTAGGTAGTCCCTGTGTCAACAAAGAAATTCCCGGACCTACCTGCCACATCTAGTTGCACCCTTGGCTCCAGCCCCATGATGGTTATCTGTGACAGGCAGGCTGGCTGGAGTGGGCTGCTTCAGTCCTATTGAACCATCATGAGGGAAGGCTTCTCCCTTGACCTTGTGGCTCTTGGGTCCTGAGGGCAGAGTGCCACCCAGTGACCCAACTGATGGCATTTGTAGCAAGCCATTTTAGGAGACTTGTCATGGTTTGGACACTCTTTGACCCAATGTCCCACCTATCTACAGATTAGGCATTTGCCTGGTGCCTTGTCCTTCAAGGACTTGGGGTTTGCCATAAGACTTCCCTGGAGGGAGGACAGCATCTGGGCATGTCTTATCTCTTTCCTTTTCTCCCTTTCCTGAGCCTTGGCCTCCATCTCCTGTTCTGTTATTAAAAGTATTGGTGACTGTCTGGACCATCTCATCTAAAGAGGCAGCAGGGTCTTGCTGCTGTAGCTGTTGCAACTTTATCCTGATATCTGATGCACATTGGGACACGAATTTGTCCTTTAAAATCACCTGTCCTTCATAAGAGTCTAAGTCCAAATTGGTAAGGGCCTCTTTTAGCCTTTCCAGAAAGGCAATGGGGTTCTCATTGGGCTCCTGAGTTATTGCTGAGACTGGGCACAGTCCCACAACTAATTCTATTTCCATGGATGGACTTCCTTAGGGGTGAGTCTTTCTGAAGCTTATACTACCCAGTACTGTTGCAACCTGAGAGCTGGGCATCCTGGGTCAAGGTGCTGACCCCCAGGCAGGTTGAGGCATGACAGCCTCCTGGAGATTGAATCCCCTGGGCAGGTCAAGGCAAGTTGGCCTCCTGGGACTCCTGGGCTGGTGGATCCCTGAGCAGGTTGAGGCATGATAACCTCCTGGGGACCAGATCCCATCCTCTTATTGCTCTGAGGGAATGTAAGCTACTGATTTCTTCCCCTAGTCCTCCATAAGAGCAGTTTAGGGTGTCTCCAGTGGTAAATATTTCATTGTCATAGACCCAGTTTAGGTAATAACAGAAGTAATGACAGAAGAGTGAATTTTCTGGTCCTGTTAGTGACAGTAAGAGTATTCTAATAATAAAGGGAGTGGAGCAATTTTGACTACAAGAGGACAGGGTCCTGGTGGTAGGAATTAGTAAGTGGCTTAACAAGTTGCTAAGAGGCAACAAACCAGATATTCCATAAAATGTGAGTGGAGATTTGATCCAGGGTTATGTTTGTAACTTTAGGAGAAGGATGGTAAGGATTTGGGCACAAATGGCCTTCAGGGCTAACTCCCAAAGTGCCAAACGTTATCCCTGGAGGCCCAATTGCCCTTGAAGGGATGCCACTAATAGATGGACTTCTAGCAGGCATTGTGTGCCTGTCATCCACACTAGTGTGTCACTGAGAAATGCTGTTGTTGCACATGTTATAGGAAATATGGAAAATGAAGGCCTGAATCTCTAGAGAGATTGGATATTATACAGCATTTCCCTCCCAAGGGCCAGCTATTTTCTGGTTGTTCCTCCAGAAGATTATAGAGGCAACATTGTGGGCCCAGAAGGGGCTCAGGAAAAGAGCATGAAACAGGAGGGAAGGGGGCAGGGTGCAAATTCTGAAAGAATGACATCAATTCAGTTCAGTTCACTCACTCAGTTGTGACCTACTCTTTGCGACCCCATGAATTGCAGCATGCCAGGCCTCCCTGTTCATCACCATCTCCTGGAGTACACTCAGACTCACGTCCATTGAGTTCATGATGCCATCCAGCCATCTTATCCTCGGTCTTCCCCTTCTCCTCCTGCCTCCAATCCCTCCCAGCATCAGAGTCTTTTCCAATGAGTCAACTCTTCGCATGAGGTGGCCAAAGTACTGGAGCTTCAGCTATAGCATCATTCCTTCCAAAGATCCCAGGGTTGTTCTCCTTCAGAATGGACTGGTTGGATCTCCTTGCAGTCCAAGGGACTCTCAAGAGTCTTCTCCAACACCACAGTTCAAAAGCATCAATTCTTTGGCGCTCAGCCTTCTTCACAGTCCAACTCTCACATCCATACATGACTACTGGAAAAACCATAGCCTTGACTAGACGGACCTTAGTTGGCAAAGTAATGTCTCTGCTTTTGAATATACTATCTAGGTTGGTCATAACTTTTCTTCCAAAGAGTAAGCGTCTCTTAATTTCATGGCTGCAGTCACCATCTGCAATGATTTTGGAGCCCCAAAAAATAAAGTCTGATACTGTTTCCACTGTTTCCCCATCTATTTCCCATGAACTGATGGGACCAGATGCCATGATCTTCGTTTTCTGAATGTTGAGCTTTAAGCCAACTTTTTCACTCTCCACTTTCACTTTCATCAAGAGGCTTTTTAGCTCCTCTTCACTTTCTGCCATAAGGGTGGTGTCATCTTCATATCTGAGGTGATTGATATTTCTCCCGGCAATCTTGATTCCAGCTTGTGTTTCTTCCAGTCCAGCGTTTCTCATGATGTACTCTGCATAGAAGTTAAATAAGCAGGGTGACAATATACAGCCTTGATGTACTCCTTTTCCTATTTGAAACCAGTCTGTTGTTCCATGTCCAGTTCTAACTGTTGCTTCCTGGCCTGCATACAGATTTCTCAAGAGGCAGGTCAGGCGGTGTGGTAGTCCCATCTCTTTCAGAGTTTTCCACAGTTTATTGTGATCCACACAGTCAAAGGCTTTGACATAGTCAATAAAGCAGAAATAGATGTTTTTCTGGAACTCTCTTGCTTTTTCTATGATCCAGCAGAGGTTGGCAATTTGATCTCTGGTTCCTCTGCCTTTTCTAAAACCAGCTTGAACATCAGGGAGTTCATGGTTCATGTATTGCTGAAGCCTGGCTTGGAGAATTTTGAGCATTACTTTACTAGCATATGAGATGAGTGCAATTGTGTGGTAGTTTGAGCATTCTTTTGCATTGCCTTTCTTTGGGATTGGAATGAAAACTAACCTTTTCCAGTCCTGTGGCCACTGCTGAGTTTCCCACATTTGCTGGCATATTGAGTGCAGCACTTTCACAGCATCATCTTTCAGGATTTGAAACAGCTCAACTGGAATTCCATCACCTCCACTAGCTTTGTTCATAGTGATGCTTTCTAAGGCCCACTTGACTTCACATTCCAAGATGTCTGGCTCTAGATTAGTGATCACATCATCATGATTATCTGAGTTGTGAAAATCTTTTTTGTATAGTTCTTCCGTGTATTCTTGCCACCTCTTCTTAATATCTTCTGCTTCTGTTAGGTCCATACCATTTCCATCCTTTATCGAGTCCAAGGGAATAACATAAACTGATTAAAATCAAATGGGTCAAAGATAATAAGTCAAATTCAACTAAATCTTGATCCTCTATCTACAAGCTAAATGACACACCCAGAGCCTACATGACAGTTCCAAGGAACTATCAAAAGACAAAGGAGTCGGTGGTTCCCCAATTGTTGATATGATCCTCCCACTCATTAGCATATGAAATCACCCAGCTTGCAAAAACTAACATTCCACATTCCATGGGATGCACTCTCCTCTGTGATGGCCCACACCCTGTGGAGTGTGCTTCTCTCTGAATCTGAACAAATCTACCTCTTACCTACTGCCGTCTCTCTCACTGAATTTTTGCAATGAGACATCAGAGCCTGAGCTTCATTAGGTCCTGAAGCCGGGCATCATGGGTTTTGGCCAGGCTCAAGTCCTGAGAGTGAGGAGCTGAAGGACAGAAGGGAAAAGCAGTGGGGAAAACGTGCCGAATATTCATTGGCCTGATCCTTGACACAAAGAAGATTAAGGACAGAACACCCACCCACTTGGGTGACAGCTACTCTGGCCCAGAGGATAGTGGATCCTTCAGGACACGCTGCAGAGTAGCCTCTTCAGAGTGCCTCAGTTGCACCCACTGCCACTTGTCTGTCCGTGGAGGGTTTGAGGAAACAAGAAATGACAGATTGGAAATGAATTAAGATTTTGTTAGCCATATGTCCTTCCAGCCATAGGAGTGAGGACCTCCTACCTTTACCGGAGGCCCTCTGGAATCCGAGATTTAGCCATGTGAGCTTTCTGCTGATTTTGTTATGTGCTATACCAGTTTACAGCATACTGGGCTTCTTGTCACTTCCCCTGCGCTGGGCTTTCTTCACATTCAGCTTCCACCGTGGGAGCTTTTGCTGGCTTGGGCATCTGCTGTGCTTGACCTCCGCCTCGTGGGGGCCAAGCCAAGGTTGTTTCAGCCAGGTTAAACCCGAATCACGGCACTATATATGTTGGGGGATTGTGTAATTTCCTCAGTTCTGTTTCACTGCAGCAAAAATTTGAAGTGATGGACAGACCAGTGGTATAGCTCAGTTTTATTGGCAAGCAAAGGAAAATATATTCTCTAGGCATGAGGGTGGGCTGACCCAAAAGACGTGAAGAAAAGCCCCCAGCTCAGTTTTGGCTCCTCTTTTATATGTTTACTCTCCTTCATTGAGCCTGCCCTAGTAAATTGGGCTAGCAAGGAGGGCTATTTGTTTTACCTGACATCCTCAGTCTGGTCCTCAGGCCTTCCTTTGTTCTATTTTTGTGGGCTTTTTCCTTGTTTGTCTTTTAGCCACCACCATTTTGGACTCCTTTTTCCTATTCTAGTTTCCTAACAGTAGGAAAGATGGAATATTTGCACAAATACAGGTAGATTTTAAATGTGATGAGGATCATGTGAAGATTTTCTTCCAACTGCATCCATTTTGTCAGTGAGTAGGATAGGAATGAGTGTTGATTGTTGAAGAGAGGAGATAATATGAACTGGTCGCATGGAAGAGTGGATGGTAAACTGAAGCATGATTGCTGACTTGTACATAAGGACCATTTGAGATGAGAAAAAAATAATAGATCAGGATCAGTACCTTCTTCGACATATCTCTCTCTAACATCATGGCCTTTCCACATTTGATTTTAGAGAGTTCAATCAAACACACTGTCCCTCTAGGTAAAACATCATCGTAGACTGTGGTAAATTTTGGCTCTATCTAATCTAACTTGAGGGCTTCCCTGGTGGCTCAGAAGGGAAAGAATCGGCCTGCACCGTGGAAGATCTGGGTTTGATCCCTGGGTTGGGAAGATCCCTGGAGAAGGGAATGGCAACCCACTCCAGTATTCTTGCCTGGAGAATTCCCGTGGACAGAGAAACTGGGTGAGCCACAGTCCATGGAGTCACAAAGAGCTGGACATAATTGAGTGACTAACACACACAACCTCACTTGAGCTCTAGTTCAGAGAAAACATATCATCAGAAATTGTTCAGTGATTTTAAAATATATTCCATTCTAAGTGCTGACTGATTTCTTCTCTCACCTAAGGACAATTAGGATACATGCTCAAGAGTTTATCTCCAAAGGAAATTGTTACAAAAGATTTTTCTCAAAAGTTGTCTGTGCTTCCTAAATGTTAGTGATTTGCATAGCACCTCCAAGATTTTCTTCTCATCTGATTGTGTTGAATGGACCCAAGCCAATTTGCTTGTTGAGGAATTGTTGGGTATTTTGGGTAAATGTTGGTAGCCTCTGGTAGTTAGAGGTAGGTAAGAGCTATCATCTTCTCTCCCATATCTCAATACCAGCTGGCATGTTACAATAACTTATTAACAAGTTACAATAACTTATTAGTAAGTCTTATTCCAAATTCTGATAAAGAAACAAACATTGACTAGAATGCCAACAAAACAGCCAAGCAATCTTTTCCTGTAGTCTTACTGAGGATCTCACTCTGTCCTGACACATTGAAGGGAGTATCCTGACAGGAAGTTTCAGTCTCAGGTAGAGATAACCATATTCTGGAGGCAGGATCAGCCAAAAACCTCTAGTCAGTTTGGTCAGAAAAGTCTCCATTTAGTGGGCATCTTTAGAGAAGAGAAAGGCTACCCACTCCAGAATTCCATGGACTGTATAGTCCATGGGGTCACAAAGAGTCGGACATGACTGAGCAATGCCAGGCTTCACTCTCCTTCACCATCTCCTGGAATTTTCTCAGACTCATGTCCATTGAGTCAGTGATGCCATCCAACCATCTTATCCTCTGGCATCCCATTCTCCTGCCTTCAATCTTTCCAAACTTCAGGAGCTTTTCTAATGAGTTGGCTCTTTGTATAAGGTGGCCAGAATATTGGAGTTTCAGCTTCAGCATCAGTCCTTCCAATGAATATTCAGGACTGATTTCCTTTAGGATAGACTGGTTGGATCTCCTTGCTGTCCAAGGAACTCTCAAGAGTCTCCTCCAACACCACAGTTCAAAAGCATCAATTCTTCAGTGCTCAGCTTTCTTTATAGTCCAACTCTCACATCCATATATGACCACTGGAACATCAGGAAGTTCACGGTTCACGTATTGCTGAAGCCTGGCTTAGAGAATTTTGAGCATTACATTACAAGAGGAACCAGAGATCAAACTGCCAACATTCGCTGGATCATGGAAAAAGCAAGAGAGTTACAGAAAAACGTCTATTTCTGCTTTATTGACTATGCCAAAGCCTTTGATTGTGTGGATCACAATAAGCTGTGGAAAATTCTAAAAGAGATGGGAATACCAGACCACCTGACCTGCCTGTTGAGAAATCTGTATGCAGGCCAGGAAGCAACAGTTAGAACTGGACATGGAACAAGAGACTGGTTCCAAATAGGAAAAAGAGTACGTCAAGGCTGTATATTGTCACCCTGCTTATTTAACTCATATGCAGAGTACATCATGAGAAACACTGGACTGGAAGAAACACAAGCTGGAATCAAGATTGCCAGGAGAAATATCAATAACCTCAGATATGCAGATGAAACCACCCTTATGGCAGAAAGTGAAAAGGAACTAAAAAGCCTCTTGATGAAGGTGAAAGAAGAGAGTGAAAAAGTTGGCTTAAAGCTCAACATTCAGAAAACGAAGATCATGGCATCCAGTCCCATAACTCCATTGGAAATAGATGGAGAAACAGTGGAAACAGTGTCAGACTTTATTTTATTGGGCTCCAAAATCACTGCAGATGGTGATTGCAGCCATGAAATTAAAAGACGCTTAGTCCTTGGAAGAAAAGTTATGACCAACCTAGATAGCATATTCGAAAGCAGAGACATTACTTTGCCAACTAAGGTCCGTCTAGTCAAGGCTATGGTTTTTCCAGTGGTCATGTGTGGATGTGAGAGTTGGACTGTGAAGAAGGCTGAGCAGCAAAGAATTGATGCTTTTGAACTGTGGTGTTGGAGAAGACTCTTGAGAGTCCCTTGGACTGCAAGGAGATCCAACCAGTCCATTCTGAAGGAGATCAGCCCTGGGATTTCTTTGGAAGAAGTGATGCTAAAGCTGAAACTCCAGTACTTTGGCCACCTCATGTGAAGAGTTGACTCATTGGAGAAGACTTTGATTCTGGGAGGGACTGGGGGCAGGAGGAAAAGGGGATGACCGAGAATGAGGTGGCTGGATGGCATCACTGACTCAATGGACGCAACTCTGAGTGAACTCTGGGAGCTGGTGATGGACAGGGAGGCCTGGTGTGCTGCGATTCATGGGGTCGCAAAGAGTTGGACATGACTGAGCGACTGAACTGAACTGAACTGATGACCACTGGAAAAACCATAGCTTTGACTAGATGGACATGTGTTGGCAAAGTAATCTCTCTGCTTTTTAATATGCTGTCTAGCTTAATCATAACTTTCCTTCCAAGGAGCAAGTGTCTATTAATTTCATGGCTGCAATCACCATCTGCAGTGATTTTGGAGCCCAATAAAATAAAGTCTGACACTGTTTCTACTATTTACCCATGTATTTCCCATGAAGTAATCGGACCAGATGCCATGATCTTTGTTTTCTGAATGTTGAGCTTTAAGCCAACTTTTTCACTCTCCTCTTTTACTTTCATCAAGAGGCTTTTTAGTTCTTCTTCACTTTCTGCCATAAGGGTGGTGTCATCTGCATATCTGAGGTTATTGACACTTCTCCTGGCATATTGATTCCAGCTTGTGCTTCATCTCCTCTAATAATTAATGACAAAGCAAATTTTATTTATATATACTTTAGAAAGTAGAGGAAATTCTCATTTGTCAAATGGAACTTGAACAAATTTTCTTTTACTCACAAGAGTACCATATTTACTAATTAAATACAGAAATAAAGAGAATTTTCATTATAATTGCTCCTATTTTATAGCCATTATTTTACTAGGTACTATACAAATGTTCTCTAATGAATTTCTTCTCTTCTAGTTACTTTTACTCACTCTCTATTGTTCCAATATAAATGAAAGTGGCTCATCTCCAGCCATTCATATGATCACAAATAGCATTCTAAGCTTTTATTTTAAAAATGATTATTTTAGTAGGTCACCAAAATTCTTAAATACCAAGTAAAACACATTTATGCCAATAGGTCACAACAGTAAAGTGTGATGGAGTATGAACAAAAGGAGAGGAAAGCAGGAAGAATAATGGAAAATAAAGACTTGAATAGGTATGAAAGAAACAGAAAAACCAGAAGAGGAAAAACAGAGACAGATCCAAGAATAACATTATGTGCTCCAATTGAGTAAATTCTGAAAATTTAGAATTCAAAATTTTTAAATATTAAAAATGTTAAGATGGATCATAGATATAAGTTTAAAATGCAAAATTGTGAAACTCCTAGAAGATAATATTGAAAAAAAACCAAGGTGACTTTTGTTATGGTGATGCTTTCTTAGATACAGCATCAGAAAACTGACCATGGAAGAAATAATTGATTTATTAGTAAAATTGGACAAAATTAAAATTAAAAACTCTCTACTGCAAAACACAATATCAGGAAATATCAAGCCATAGACTGGGAGAAAGTTTTGTCAAAAGACACATCTAATAAATAGTTATCTAAAAATATACCAAAGAAAAGAAGCAAAATACTTCAAGCTCAGCAACAAGAAACAAATAGTACTATTTAAAAATGGGCTAAAGACATTAACAGACACCCCAACAAACAAGATATAGTCAGGGCAAACAGCATAAGGAAAGATGGCATATGATAATTCCCCATAAAATGACATTAGGGAAATCCAAATTAGGACAGTAATGAGATACCACGCCACACCTAGCAGAATGGCCGAAATCTAGAGAACGGACAACACCTTTTGCCAAAGATAATGTGGAGGAAAAGGAACTCTAATTCATTGCTTGTAGGAATGTAAAAAGGTGTCATCACTTTGGAATACAGTTTGGCAATTTGTTTTACAAAATTAAATGTACTCTTATCATTTGTTGTTGTTATTGCTTAGTCACTCAGTCATGTCTTACTCTTTGTGACCCTAAGGACTGCAGCATGCCAGGCTTCCCTGTCCTTCATCGTCTCCTGGAATTTGCTCAAACTCATGTCCATTGAGCCAGTGATGCCATCCAACCATCTCATCCTCTGGCATCCCCTTCTCCTGCCTTCAATCTTTCGCAACTTCAGGATCCTTTCTAATGAGTTGGCTCTTTGTATCAGGTGGCCAAAGTATTGGAGTTTCAGCTTCAGCATTAGTCTTTCCAATGAATATTCAAGGCTGATTTCCTTTAGGGTTCATTGGTTTGATCTCCTTGCAGTCCAAGGGACTCTCAAGAGTCTCCTCCAGCCCCACAGTTTTGTCCAAATTCATTGAACACATGACACCAAAAGTGAACCCTAAAATAAATTATAGACTTTGACTGATTATGCTGTGTCAATGTAGGTTCATCCTTGGTTTAAAATATATATACATACTATTTTGGTGAAAGATGTTGATAATGACAAAGGTTATACATGTGTGTCTCTAAAATTAAAGGATATGATAATATAATGGGTTGGCAAAAATGTGGAACCATTGAAAATCTCTGCTGGTGGTGTCTTTGGAGGTTTAACATATGACCTAGTTATTTCACTACTAGATAGATATTTAACCAAGAGAAACCACAGAATTCTTGAAAATGGAAGCTAAACTATGATGACAAATAGCACATCAACAGTTACCTGGCAGGGGCAGAGAGAAGGGGAGAGTGCAAATCAGCACAATCAAATTTGGAGGAAGAGATGGAACTACACTCTACATCAATCATGGTGGTGCTTCCATGGTATATGTATCCATAAAAATGCATGTAATTTTACTCTCTTCTTTTTTTGAAATTTTGTTTTTGGCTGTACTGGGTATTCATTGCTTTGTACCAGCTCTCTCTAGTTGCAGCAGGTGAGGGCCACTTTTCATTGCAGTGCAGGGGTTTCACATTGTGGTGGCTTCTCGTTGCAGAGCACAGGTCCTAGGTACACAGACTTCAGTAGTTGCAGCACACAGGCCCTATAGCAGGAGGGCTCAGTAGTTATGGTGGTCAGGCTTAGTTTTGTGGCATGTGGAATCTTCAGGGACCAGGTACCCGTGTCCCTTGCTTTGGCAGGAGGATTCCATTCCACTGCACCACCAGAAACATCCTAATTTTGCTCTTTAAATAAATCCATTATTTGTCTCTAAATTTGATTAGAAGAAAACATAAAAGAAACAGACAAAAATTACACATAGTATTTCCTGCACATTAAACACAATTATTTCAGTTTTGTTCTAAGAATCTTTTAGAAATCCCATTTATAGGCCAAGCCTTTATTTTTTGCCAGGTTGATCATGTAACTCTGAGAAGAATATGGTTTTCTTATTTTTTTTTTAAACAGAGCACTTTTCTAAGCACAGGGTCAGAAAAATGATTGTTCTGTCCTAAAATATAATAATAATTTTGCATGTATTTCAACAAGAGAAAGGAGCATACAAATTTTGCAAAATATCTACTAAAGCAATCTTTCAAATAAACTAAGCCCATAAAGTACAACAGAAAGAAATTTGAGTAGCAGATCAATATATTTAATATATTATGGAGCCTCAAATTACCACTTTATTTTCAAAATCTCTATAATGGAATTAACAAGGAAATGGAAGCACTCTTCCCCATGGGTCCCCTGAAATTGTTCAAGAATTATCATTTAATTAGACTCACCTCTGCAGTTAATTGGGCATCCCTGATGGCTCAGCGTGTAAAGAATTCACCTAGACAAGAGTTCGATCCCTTGGTGGGGAAGATCCCCTGGAGGAGGAAATGGCAACACATTCCAGTATTCTTTTCTGAAAAAAATCCCATGGACAGTGGAGTCTAGCAGGCTACAGTCCAAAGGGTCACAAACAACTGGGCATGGCTAAGTGACTTAGCACTGACACACTACAGCTAACGTGGTGCTAGGAGCCCAGTATGTTGAAGTTAGCATTTATCCTTTGTTCCTTTATTTTTATAAACAAGTATCTTTCAACCAGATTTTTGTCTATCCATTAGATTTCTAGTGTGTGTGCGCGCGCGTATGCTCAGTGTTGTCTGACTCTTGGCAACCCCGTGGACTATAAGCCACCAAGATCCTCTCTCCATGGAATTTTCCAGGCAAGAATACTGGAGTGGGTTGCCATTTCTTACTATGTATTATGATGTAGGCAATTAAAAAAAATAATCTGATGACTTAGGCCAAAATAAGTCAGTGAAATAGACTAAGCTTATTAATAAAAGTTTCTTAGTCCATTTGACCCAACAACAGGTCACACGTGCCATTAAAAATGACTTCTTATTCACTGTCAATCATCACAGTAATTACTAAACTAGAGCAAGTAAAGTTGGAAATTACAAGTGAAACCAGAAGTGAAACTCAAATTGTGCTTTAATTTTTAATAAATATTCCATGTCATTTAAAATACATTTGTTTTTAATAAATTATCAATGGCATCTACAGGAGAGCTATTTTGCTAGTGTAAATTTCAAGGGAGCTGATGCATTTTGTTTATATTAATTATATTTTTAGCATGCTACTTCTGAAAGAAAATAGATGATAAACCATTCAGTATTAAAATCTTCCATTAAATTGTTTTCCCTGAATTTATAACTACTGGTACCACTAGAGGGCAGGCTTTACATTGTAATGAAACTCACTTTTGCATTTAGTGTAATCTAATTTAAAATGTTTTAAAATTAGACTTTTGAGAAAAGAAATCTGACACAGTGTAACTTCCTTTTCTTTGAGAGGTAAATTAAGCAAAAATCATATTTTACAAATATGACTTAAATGAGCTACTCAAGTGCAGAGATATTAAAACTTTTGACATATCAGTTTTTTAAGAAGTGTTAGATAAATCATATGTGATTCTATATCTTTGTAAAACTATGTTCAATACCAAATAAATGCTGTTTTCTAACGGTTAGTTCACATATCAATTGGTGATTGAATTAATATTTCTGTTCAATTGGTCCTGTATCCTTAATAAAGCAAAAGGAATTCACCTTGAAATTTTAGCAATTGGGTTTAAGTAAAAATCTCTGTAATGACAAAGAGTTCCTCAGTCATCAAAAAAAACTTTGAAAAACGACAATTCACAGGGTTCATCATAAAATGTGTTATATATGGCATGACATTCCTATTTAACTGTTAAAATATTGTAGTGAGAATTGACAGTCAAAATAATCATTGCACAAGGTGTGTATATGTCAGCCTATATTAGACAGAGAGCCTGATGAACTATGGATGGAGGACTGTGACATTGTACAGGAGACAGGGATCAAGACCATACCCATGGAAAAGAAATGTAAAAAAGCAAAATGGCTGTCTGAGGAGGCCTAACAAATAGCTGTGAAAGAGAAGCAAAAAGCAAAGGAGAAAATGAAAGATATAAGTGTCTGAATGGAGAGTTCCAAAGAATAGCAAGGAGAGATAAGAAAACCTTCCTTAGGGATCAGTGCAAAAAAAAAAAAAAAGAGGAAAACAACAGAATGGGAAAGACTAGAGATCTCTGCAAGAATTAGAGATATCAAGAGAATATTTCATGCAAAGATGGGCTCAATAAAGGACAGAAATGATATGGACCTAACAGAAGCAGAAGATATTAAGAAGAGGTGGCAAGAATACACAGAAGAACTGTACAAAAAAGATCTTCACAACCCATATAATCACAATGGTGTGATCACTCACCTAGAGCCAGACATCATGGAAAGGGAGGTCAAATGGACCATAGAAAGCATCACTACAAACAAAGCTAAAGGAGGTGATGGAATTCCAGTTGAGCTATTTCAAATCTTGAAAGATGATGCTGTGAAAGTACTGCACTCAATATGCCAGCAAAATTGGAAAACTCAGAGTGGCCACAGGACTGGAAAAGTTCAGTTTTCATTCCAATCCCAAAGAAAGGCAATGTCAAAGAATGCTCAAACTACTGTACAATTGCACTCATCTCACACACTACTAAAGTAATGCTCAAAATTCTCTAAGCCAGGCTTCAGCAGTACGTGAACCATGAACTTCCTGATGTTCGAGCTGGTTTTAGAAAAGACAGAGGAACCAGAGATCGAATTGCCAACATCATAGGATCATCAAAAAAAAGCAAGAAAGTTCCAGAAAAAGATCTATTTCTGCTTTATTGACTATGCCAAAGCCTTTGACTGTGTGGATCACAAGAAACTGGAAAATTCTGAAAGAGATGGGAATACCAGACCACCTGACCTGCTTCTTGAGAAACCTGTATGCAGGACAGGAAGCAACAGCTAGAACTGGACATGGAACAAGAGACTGGTTGCAAATAGGAAAAGGAGTACATCAAGGCTGTATATTGTCACCCTGCTTATTTAACTTATATGCAGAGTACATCATGAGAAATGCTGTGCTGGAAGAAGCACAAGCCAGAATCAAGATTGCCGGGAGAAATATCAATCACCTCAGATATGCAGATGACACCACCCTTATGGCAGAAAGTGAAGAGGTACTAAAAAGCCTCTTGATGAAAGTGAAAGAGGAGAGTTAAAAGTTTGGCTTAAAGCTCAACATTCAGAAAACGAAGATCATGGCATCTGGTCCCATCAGTTCATGGGAAATAGATGGGGCAACAGTTGAAACAGTGGCAGACTTTATTTGGGCTCCAAAATCACTGCAGGTCCTGATTGTAGCCATGAAATTAAAAGATGCTTACTCCTTGGAAGGAAAGTTATGACCAACCTAGACAGCATATTAAAAAGCAAAGACATTACTTTGCCAACAAAGGTCCATCTAGTCAAGGCTATGGTTTTTCCAGTGGTCATGTACGGATATGAGAGTTGGACTGTGAAGAAATCTGAGCACCAAATAATTGATGCTTTTGAACTTTGGTGTTGGAGAAGACTCTTAAGAGTCCCTTGGACTGCAAGGAAATCCAACCACTCCATCCTAAAGGAGATCAGTCCTGGGTGTTCATTGGAAGGATTGATGTTGAAGCTGAAACTCCAATACTTTGGCCACCTCATGCAAAGAGCTGACTCCTTGGAAAAGACCCTGATTCTGGGAGGGATTGGGGGCAGGAGGGGAAGCTGAAGACAGAAGATGAGATGGCTGGAAGTCATCACTGACTCGATGGACATGAGTTTGGGTAAACTCCAGGAGTTGGTGATGGACAGGGAGGCCTGGCGTGCTGCAATTCATGGGGTCACAAAGAGTTGGACATGACTGAGTGACTGAACTGAAATGAACTGAACTGAACTGATTAACGTATAACTTCTTGTTCCTTCTTAATTTTCTGTGGTCTGCTGCTCAGGAGAAATGGACCACTGGATGATCATGTTGCATACACTATGCTTGATAATTGGGAACGGTTATTGAGCACTTGGTCTTCCCTGGTGGCTAAGACATTAAAGAATCTACTTGCAATTCAGAAGACCTAGGTTTGACCCCTGAGTTGGGAAGATCCCCTGGAGAAGGCAATAACTACCCATTCTAGTATTCTTGCCTGGAGAATTCCATGGATAGAGGAGACTGGCAGGTGACAGTCCATGGGGTCGCAAACAGTCAGCCATGACTGAGCGATTTTCACACACACGTGTAGAGCACTTAACATTTTAAATAACATAACTTAGTAAAAGGCACACCGTTTGTGACTGGTAAGGCTTAGATACCCTACTACTACCAGTCACCTTTCAAGAGAGACTTTTTTTTTCTTTCAAATAAATGTTGAAGGTTCAAGTAACTGCCAACAGAGGAATGCAAAGTTTTGAATCATTAAAGTATAGTCTGAAATGGGATGCAAACAAATACAGGAAAATAGAATGGGAAGGACTAGAGATCTCTTCAAGAAAATTAGAGATACCGAGGGAATATTTCATGCAAAGATGGGCACAATAAAGGACAGAAATGGTATGGACCTAACAGAAGCAGAAGATATTAAGAAGAGGTGGCAAAAATACACAGAAGAACTGTAGAAAAAAGATCTTCATGACCCAGATAAGCACAATGGTGTGATCACTCGCCTAGAGCCAGACATCCTAGAATGCGAAGTCAAGTGAGCCTTAGGAAGCATCACTATGAACAAAGCTAGTGAAGGTGATAGAATTCCAGTTGAGGTATTTCAAACCCTAAAAGATGATGCTGTGGAAGTGCTGCACTCAATATGCCAGCAAATTTGGAAAACTCAGCAGAGGTCACAGGACTGGAAAAGGTCAGTTTTCATTCCAATCCCAAAGAAAGGCAATGCCAAAGAATGCTCAAACTACTGCACAATGGCACTCATCTCACACACTAGTAATGTAATGCTCAAAATTCTTCAAGCCAGGCTTCAATAGTACATGAACTGTGAATTTCCAGATGTTCCAGCTAGATTTAGAAAAGGCAGAGGAACCAGAGATCAAATTGCCAATATCCACTGGATCATCAAAAAAGCAAGAGAGTTCCAGAAAATATCTATTTCTGCTTTATTGACTATGCCAGAGCCGTTGTGTGAATCACAATGAACGACGGAAAGAGATGGGAATACCTGACCACCTGACCTGCCTCCTGAGAAATCTGTATGCAGGAGAGGAAGCAACAGTTAGAACTGGACATAGAACAACAGATTGGTTCTAAATCAGGAAAGGGATACTTCAAGGATGTATATTGTCACTCTGCTTATTTAACTTATATGCAGAGTACATCTTGAGGAACACTGGGCTAGATGAAGTATAAGCTGAAATCAAGATTGCTGGGAGAAATATCAATAACCTCAGATTCTGATATGACACCACACTTATGACAGAATGTGAAGAAGAATTAAAGAGTCTCTTGATGAAAATGAAAGAGGAGAGTGAAAAATTTGGCTTAAAACTCAACATTCAGAAAACAAAGATCATGGCATCTGGTCCCATAGCTTCATGACAAATAGATGGGGAAACAATGGAAACACTGACTGAATTTATTTTGGGGGGCTCCAAATTCACTGCAGATGGTGACTGTAGCCATAAAATTAAAAGATGCTTGCTCCTTGAGAGAACAGTTATGAGAGTTTGACTAAAAGGAAGGCTGAGCAGCAAAAAATCGATGCTTTTGAACTGTGGTGTTGGAGAAGACTCTTAAGAGTCCCTTGGGCAGCAAGAAGATCCAACCAGTCCATCCTAAAGGAAATCAGTCCTGAATATTCATTGGAAGGACTGATGCTGAAGCTGAAACTCCAATACTTTGGAGTTTTACTTTACTTTTTAAAAGACCCTGATGCTGGGAAAGATTGAAGGCGGGAGAAGAAGGGGATGACAGAGGATGAGATGGTTGGATGACATCACTGACTCAATGGACTTTTTTGAGTAAACTCTAGAATTTGGTGATGGACAGGGAGGCCTGGCATGCTGCAGTCCATGGGGTACACAGAGTCGGACATGACTGAGAGACTAAACTGAGCTGAAGGGAGTGCCCAGGTATACTTCAGTTACAATCTGAACGTATAATCTCCTTGGTAACTTGAGATATATCAGATATCCCTGCCTAAACCTAAGTCCCGTTTAATGTTTTAATGGAATTATACTACCTGAGCTAGATAAATAAAATGGATACAGATTCAATATTGTCAGATATATTATGTAAATAATATTTTCTTTTCATTAAACTTCAATATTGAGACCCACTATGGTAGACTAATTGCACTAAAGTTCCCAGTTAATGGCTTCTTGAGTCTGTGTCATTGGCAGTTTGACTGGGCTATTGCCATGTGATCATGTCTAAGCTGACCTTTGTGAATGCAGCTTTTTGGTAGACTCATAAAGTGAGATACCTGGAAGAAAGCCAGAAACAAGCCCCCAAAGCAGAGTTGTCTGACCTTCAGTCCAGTGTAGAGCCCTGACAGGTTTAGCTGTGCCCAGCAGGTATGGAGAATAATGGTCCCCCAAGTGAAGAGGAACTAAAAAGCCTCTTGATGAAAGTGAAAGAGGAGAGTGAAAAAGTTGGCTTAAAGCTCAACATTCAGAAAACGAAGATCATGGCATCTGGTCCCATCACTTCATGGGATATAGATGGGGAAACAGTGTAAACAGTGTCAGACTTTATTTTGGGGGGCTCCAAAATCACTGCAGATGGTGACTGCCTCCATGAAATTAAAAGACACTTACTCCTTGGAAGAAAAGTTATGACCAACATAGATAGCATATTCAAAAGCAGAGACATTACTTTGCCGACTAAGGTCCGTCTAGTCAAGGCTATGGTTTTTCCTGTGGTCATGAATGGATGTGAGATTTGGACTGTGAAGATGGCTGAGTGCCTAAGAATTGATGCTTTTGAACTGTGGTGTTGGAGAAGACTCTTGAGAGTCCCTTGGACTGCAAGGAGATCCAACCAGTCCATTCTGAAGGAGATCAGCCCTGGGATTTCTTTGGAAGGAATGATGCTAAAGCTGAAACTCCAGTACTTTGACCACCTCATGCGAAGAGTTGACTCATTGGAAAAGACTCTGATGCTGGGAGGGATTGTGGGCAGGAGGAAGAGGGGAAGACAGAGGATGAGATGGCTGGATGGCATCACTGACTCGATGGACGTGAATCTGAGTGAACTCCTGGAGTTGGTGACAGACAGGGAGGCCTGGCGTGCTGCAATTCATGGGGTCTCAAAGAGTTGGACATGACTGAGCGACTGAACTGAACTGAACTGAAGGATTGTAATTCCTAGAACCTGGGGATAGGTAAGTGACACCTACATAACACAAAAGATGGCTCAGATGTGATTAGATTATGAATCTTAAAATGGGGAGATTATTCTGGATTATCTGTGTAGGTCTAATGTAATCACAAGAGCTCTTAGAATAGATAGGCAGGAAGGTGGGGGAAGCAAAGAAAAAGATAGATTCCAGGATACTACACAGCTTTGAAGACAGAAGAAGGGACCATGATTTCAAGAATGCAGATGGTATCTTGAATTGGGAAGAGGAAGGAAACAGATGCTCCCGTAGAGCTTCCAGGAGGAAGACAGGTGTGCTGGCACTTTCATTTTAGCCCTGTTAGACCCGTAATTGACTTCTGACCACCAAAACTACAAAATAGCAGTCTGTGTGTTTTATGCCACTAAATTTGTGGGAAACAGTTACAGCAGCAGTAAGGAATTAGTATAGCATCCTTAAGCACAGCCTGCGGATTCATGAGTTAAATAAGTAGTTGTTAATTGGATTCAAATTCCAAGTCTGGAGTGTGTTATTACCTCATTGCTAACAGATATTTTCTTTGAGGTAGAGATTTTGTTTCCTACGTATAGAAACATCCCAACTATTTTAGAAGGTGAGGCATGTATTTGGAACCAAAGATAAAATGTTTGCAGAGCAGGCACATGGGGAAGATAAGGAAAAAGAAGAGGAGGAAGAGAGTAAGCTTTATTACCAGTATTTTTTCTTTGCTGAATATCTTTCAAAATGGGCACACTATTTTGATTAATTCATAAAAAAAACATAATCTGAATGTTTCATTGCAAAAGAAGAACTTAAAATACAAATATAATATACATTCTCCAGCTAAAAATAAGAGATCTGGAAACTGGATATGAGTCCTATTAATAATGGGGTTTATTACTCTCTAAATTATAATTCTAAGAAAAATATAATATGACTTTAATATCATAAAACTAAGATTTTTGCAGTCAGTGTACAGTGTTATAGTAAATCTATGACCTTAGAGATTTATATGAAATTCTGTGCTTTAGAAATATATGTTTTCCAATGAATGCTTACCTCTGTCAGAAATAATGTAATTATCGTGCAATAGCAGAATCAGAAAAATTTGTATCTGCTTTGCTTTGAATGTCTATGTAAATCGTACTGAGTGTTAGAAAAAAAGATAATGTTATAAAAAAATGTCTGATTTTAGGACTAACGGTTTCTTTCAAGTCTTTCCTAAAGCCATTTTCATCAGAAACACTAATTCCAAGCATGAAAAAAGAAATACTAGGGTATACAGTAGAGCACCACTAGCGAAAATTTCACCTAGTTTTTACTGTTGAATACATACGGCCTACATGCCATAAACAGGCATTGCAAAACACAACTAACTGTGATTTCCCTTATCTTTTCACAGAGTACTTCTCTCTTATAAATGTCTCCCTGAAAGAAACACTTAGCTTTGAACTGATATTTAATCATAAAGCAATGTTTCTAAGAGGAAAAAATTAAAGTAAGCAAATGAAATTAATATTAGTAGTGTATTTCAGTTAATATAATACATCTAAAATTATTTCAAAAGATAATCAACAAGAATTTGTTATTTCCATTATTTTTATACTGTCTTTACAGTATATCCAATTCAATGTATATCTTACATTTATTTTATATCTCAGTTCAGACAAGCCGCATTTAATAGCTCAATAACCACATGTTGCCAGTAGCTACCATATTAGATATCCAGTTCTAAAGAGAAATTGTGAAAAAGAAAAGATATTTTGATATCACTTGGTAAATAAGGGAATTGAAAAAGAATTAGGAAATATCCTAATTGCTTTTGGGACTGTATCCCAGAGCTAGTGAATTAAACATCTGCAATTGTCAGATCTGGAAATTGTAATTTAAAAAAATACTCTCCAGATGTGCCTTTTCTTCAAGCCACTTGGTTTTGGGAACTACTGACATTGTGTTAAAGTGATTGTAGATTATGACTGGTTAACAAAGTAGCAAAGATTCTAGAGTTGTATAGCATTCAGGTTATGGAGACCTTGGTTTAAAATCAGATTCATTGAATTATTGCCAGTAAAACTTGACCAAGTTATTTTGCCTTTCTTTTTTAGCCTTGTTCTTTGAGATTGAGTATCTCATATAATTATTAATGTGATTAAATAAAACAATATCTTTGCATAAAGAGCACTGCAGAGTAACAAACAAGTATGGGTTTTCCTAATTATAATATGGTGCTAATAAGCCCAAGGAGCAGAATTTCATCCTCAAATGGGCCATTGTTCTATAATCCTCTATAACTTCAAATGTTATTTCTAACTCAATGTCTCCTGAAGTACTGTCAGTATTAGACTACTTGGGTTGCCATTAAAAAAAAAAAAAAGACTAAGTAGCTTAAACAACAGAATTAATTTTTCCACAGTTCTGGAGGCTACTGGCCCAAAATTAAGGTTCCATCAGGGTTGGTTTCTGGTGAGACATTTCTTCCTGGCTTGTAGACAGCTAATTTCTGGTATATTTTTAATAAGGCCCCTTTTCTCAGAGAAAGCGTTCTCTTGATGAAAGTAAAAAAGAAGAGTGAAAAGTTGGCTTAAATCTCAACATTCAGAAAATGAAGATCATGGCATCCGGTCCCATCACTTCATGGCAAATGGATGGGGAAACAGTGGAAACAGTGGCTGACTATTTTTCTGGGCTCCAAAATCACTACAGATGGTGATTGCAGCTGTGAAATTAAAAGACACTTTCTCCTTGGAAGGAAAGTTATGACCAACCCAGACAGCATATTAAAAAGCAGAGACATTACTTTGTCAACAAAGGTCCATCTATTCAAGGCTATGGTTTTTCCAGTGGTCATGTCTGGATGTAAGAGTTAGACTACAAAGAAAGCTGAGCTCAGAAGAATTGCCATTTTTGAATTGTGCTGTTGGAGAAGACTCTTGAGAGTCCCTTGGACTGCAAGGAGATCCAACCACTCCATCCTAAAGGAGATCAGTCCTGAGTGTTCGTTAGAAGGACTGATGTTGAAGCTGAAACTCCAATACTTCGGGCACCTGATGCAAAGAGCTAACTCATTTGAAAAGACCCTGATACTAGGCAAGATTGAGGGCAGGAGGAAAAGGGGATGACAGAGGAAGAGATGGTTGGATGGCATCACTGACTCGTTGGACATGGGTTTGGGTGGACTCCAGGAGTTGATGATGAACAGGGAGGCCTGGCGTGGTGCAGTTCATGGGGTCGCAAAGAGTTGGACAAAACTGAGCGACTGAACTGAACTGAAATGAATCCTACTTTTATAAGAACATAGCCCTATTGGATTAGACCTGTGCCCTTCTGACATTATTTTACCTTAATTATCCTTTTAATGCTCTGTCACATTGGTGGTTAGGGCTTCAGCATATGAATTTGAGGGGAAACAGTTTCAGTTCAGTTCAGTTCAGTTCAGCCACTCAGTCGTGTCCGACTCTGCGACCCCATGAATCGCAGCACGCCAGACCTCCCTGTCCATCACCAACTCCCAGAGTTCATTCAGACTCACGTTCATCGAGTCAGTGTGGCCATCCAGCCATCTCATCCTCTGTCATCCCCTTCTCCTCCTGCCCCCAATCCCTCCCAGCATCAGAATCTTTTCCAATGAGTCAACTCTTTGCATGAGGTGGCCAAAGTACTGGAGTTTCAGCTTTAGCATCATTCCTTCTGAAGAAATCCCAGGGTTGATCTTTAAAATGGACTGGTTGGATCTCCTTGCAGTCCAAGGGAAACAGTTTACATCATAACAATGCCATTGATTAGTATCAGTATGTACTTAATTGCCCAGACACACATCTGCAAGCTTTCTGCCCAAAAAAAATTAAGTCTACTTCAAGATTTAAACTTCCTCCCTGCACCATCTCTAAGCAAAGCAAGACTAGACTCTAAATGTGATGCCTCTAGTCTACATCCATGTGCCTTGGAGATCACTTTAGCCACTAGACCTCATGAAAATATTGGCCATAAGCTTCCACAGTTGCTAAAGAAAGACTGCCAACTCACAAGTAAAAGAAGTTTCAGGTCAAACTCTTTCTATTCATGAGATTAGGTTCTAAACAAATATATAACACTGATTCGCCAGGGAGATAGCTTTTCATCGATAGCAGCTATATTTTACTGTGAAGTTAGTTATTTGAGTTTTATAATCTTTTGAAATAACTGAGTGCTTCATCAAATCTTGAGTGTGTACTATTGTGGTAGTCAAAGAGAAATGTGTTTTGGCCAATTTTTTATGTAATATATGATTTCTAACTTGAGGGAATGGTCAAATTGATGAGAAAAGCATTTTGATCTTGTTCCCAATATTCTATTCCAAACTTCCAGTCCATACATCATATTTAACATTTCTTTGCCCTCCTTTTTTTTCTCATCTTTTGTTTTGGATACCCAGGCTTATCCTTCTTCCTTTCCTTCCTACTGTGATTAAATTCTATACATTATAATGTTCCCTCTTAATTTGACAGCAGGCACCCACAACCTCTTCTATTTATTACTTGCCAAATGTTAGTGATGACTTCCTTCTCTAGCCCAAGCATAGGAATCACTTGTTTTCAAACAAGAAATGAGGCAAATATACCAAGTCAAAAGGTGGTCTAGAATCTAACCAAAGTGGTATTCTTCTTAATTACATTCTCTACTAGAGACAATATTACAATACTTTATATAATATCACAATTTTATTGAAGCTTTTATAAAATTTGGTCTTTTCTTCATAAGCTAAAACTTAACTAAAATAACCTTATGTTTCTATAACAAAAACAATTGTATTTATTACTTGTCAAATGTTAGTGATGACTTCCTTCTCTAGACCAAGCATGGGAACAAATAAATAAATGCCAACTCTTTTGTCTTTAATCAGATGTCATTTCAAGGGAAGGTGGTGCTCTTGGCCCTTTTATAACTCTGTGACAGAAATATGATTGACAATAATGATTTACAGTCATGATTAATGTAGTTTGGCCAGGTTTAATGCAAACCTGGCCAAACTCTTGTTTAGTTGTAATGTTAAATTTCAAAGATCAATTTTAAAGAGATTTTCCTCAGAACTGGTAAACATTACAAATTCCTCTTGTTCTGTGATGTGTGTGAAATTTATCTGTTTGAGGGGGTGTCCAGAACTCAGGTGGGCTTCTATAGAAAATTATATTTTAAAACAAATATTCAATTACCGCAATTATCCCCAAACAGTATAAGAAACATTTAAATGTATCTTACAGTTTAAGTATTTTGTGATACTTAAGGTGACTCAGTGGTAAAGAATACATGGCTGCCAATGCAGGAGACACAGGTTTGATCTCTGGATTGGGAAGATCCCTTGGAGGAGGGCATGGCAACCCACTCCAGTATTTTTGCCTGGAAATCCCATCATCTGAGCCTGGTGGGCTGCAATCCATGGGGTTACAAAGAGTCAGACACAACTGGGCACACATGGACGCACAAGACATTTGATGATTTCCTAGAAAATCCTGCTCTTTTAATCTGATCTTAGGATTTTCAAATGTAGGTACCAGATAAAAATGGTGCTGGGGTTCATCCCTACCCCAAACGAGGCTTAACCTCAGCGCTGACCTAAACAGAATGACTCAGGCTTCAATTTCCCCAAATTTAACATTGTCTAGACCAGTCCTGGGTGTTCATTAGAAGGATTGATGCTGAGGCCGAAACTCCACTACTTTGGCCACCTCATGCAAAGAGTTGACTCATTGGGAAAGATCCTGATGCTGGGAGGGATTGGGGGCAGGAGGAGAAGGGGATGACAGAGGATGAGATGGCTGGATGGCATCACCGACTTGATGGACATGAGTCTGAATGAACTCTGGGTGTTGGTGATGGACAGGGAGGCCTGGTGTGCTGCGATTGATGGGGTCGCAAAGAGTCAGACAGGACTGAGTGACTGAACTGAACTGAATTGATGACCACTTCTGCTTATTCATTAATAAAATACCTGATAATAGTTTTGAAAAAAAGGAATTAAATTTGTATTTTCATGATAATCATAGGTTGAGAAGATCTCCTGGACAAGGGAATGGCTACCCACTCCAGTATTCTGGCCTGGAGAATTCTGTGGACTGTATAGTCCTTGGGATCACAAAGAGTTGGACATGACTGAGTGACTCTTTGGGCTTCCCTGGTGGCTCAGATGGTAAAGAATCCACCTGTAATGTGGGAGACCTCGGTTCGATCCCTGGGTTGGAAAGATCCCCTGGAGGAAGGCATGGCAACCCACTCCAGTATTCTTGCCTGGAGAATCCCCATGGACAGAGGAGCCTGGTGGGCTACCATGCATGGAGTCTCAAAGAGTTGGACACAGTTAAGCAAGTAAACTTCAATGTCAATATGATGATTACTGATATAATTAGTATAATGCTACCCAGCTTTGTTACTCTGTTATTTTCAGATTTTTTTTCCCATTTTTGTAAGTGAAATTAGCCACTTTGGATACATATGAATAGATTCACTTATTATAACAGTTTGATCATATGTCTTTTATAATAGTTTAATAATTACTCAGTGAAACAGAAATAGTATAAATAAAAGATATGTCAGTCTTCCATAAGCTACATGAATAGGCTAGTCATTCTTTAATGCACAAACTTTTACTTGAGGAATTTTTCAAGATGTAAGAAAAGTTAATTTTTGTTACTCATTGTAAGAAATTTAACAGAAATGTTGATACATCAGAAGAACTGCATCAGAAGTATAAGAGGAAAAGAGTCTGGCACCAACATATTTTTGTTCATAGTACAAATTTGTTCAGAGTATTACATATATTCAGGTGCCTAGTATATTAGAAAAGATGGAGTGCCTCAGTTTTCACCAAGTACAGAAAATTCTTGCTGTTCTTGCTGTTGCTTTTGCCCTTTTTAATCTTGAGATAAGACTAGTAACTTGAGAAAGTGGTCAAGTTGTAGGTCAATCTAAAAGGTACAAGAGAGAGAATACAGAAAAATAAATCTGTGATTAAGCTGTAGTAGTTTAAAAATAATTAAGTATGATTTATCATAATCATTATTTTTGATTAACTGAAGCAACATGAACACAATGAACAGTGAAATAATATCCTAAAAGGCTTTGAACAGTGCACAAATGAACCTGTTTTTGATGAAACTCTGAGTGAAAGGTATCTGTACCCCCAAATTAATAAACGATAGATGTTTCAGAATAAATTAGAAAAGATCATTGGTTATGTATTACTGTCAAGAGTCTTTAAAATCAATTACTATTAGTTTATCTTACTAGGAGCAGACTACACAAACTGATCCTGATTACGTTGATTAACTATAATTGCTCAAAATATTATTCTGTATAAATTTCATGATTATTTCATCAATATAAAATACATGTTTTCTTTTTACTAGCAGTCTTTATGGTGATGATTAGAGGTCTCTTTCTCAAAAGATATGGATAAAAATAAAATGAAAGTGACTCACTAGAATTGATTCAATCACCCAGTATAGCAGTACTTTCAAGACAAAATCTAAAAGATTTAAAGGGACTTTTTAAATGAACAAATTATTTGTATTTTTAAAAAATCAGTACATACCTAAAATAATATATTCCTTTTAAACGATATAAAGAGAAACACAGAGCTAACAATAAAGTCCTCTATTCCTAATATGGACTGTAGTCCACCAGGTTCCTCTGTCCATGAAATTCTCCAGGCAAGAATACTGGAGTGGGTAGCCATTCTCTTCTCCAAGGGATCTTCCCAACTCAAGGATCAAACCTGAGTCTCTTGCATATAGGCAGATTCTTTACCTTCTGAGACACTAGGGAAGCCCTGTCCTATTGTAGTTACCAATTGACTTACAGATTGCAAAACTGATATACTTCATTCTAAGACTCTCTCTCTATTCTTTTTTTTGGGAAGATAGAAGGGTCCCTAGGAACTTTATTTTTCAATGTAGTATTTACATGTTCCATAAATATCACATGCCTGTTTACACTTAACCAGTAAATGTCATTTAATATAAAAATGAGAGTATAAATCAGATAAACCATTTATCCTTTAACATTTGGTAATCATTCAAGAGCTATTTATTGACCCTTTACTTTGTGGTAGGCACTGTTCTTGAAGAATATCTGTGGGAAGGAAAATAAACATTAAATTGCTTGCATTTTTATATATCTTTTCTCCTTTATTAACTCATTCCTCAGGTTATGGTTCAAAAGGAGTGAAAATCATCCCCAAAAAATCAATCTGTAGACCTCATGACTCTGATATAATACTGGCAGCCACCTGAATATAAATTCAGATTATTATTCAGATCTTTATTATGCTCTTTACTTCTTTTGAACTATAACCTAAGATCTGTCCTTTTTCCTGTTGAGCATCATAAGTCACTCTATTTGAGGCATGGCTAGCAACACCCTCATCTTCTTGCTTTCAGTTAAAGTCTTTCCACTCTGTAGTCCTGTAAAATTTATTAGGATTCGTACAAAGCTGATAGCTGCTGGCAAGATGACTGATGAAAGCACATTTCTTCAGCTTAAAATTTACCTTCAATGGGAAATATG
Organism: Capricornis sumatraensis; assembly: GCF_032405125.1. NCBI lineage: Eukaryota > Metazoa > Chordata > Mammalia > Artiodactyla > Bovidae > Capricornis > Capricornis sumatraensis. The sequence goes on along the minus strand of NC_091081.1, from coordinate 42,148,105 downwards.
TATTCCCACCTGAATATTTGTTTTCAAAGATTATCAAAGAAAATAATTGCTATATTTTTGCATTCTTGGCCAGAAGGATCTAAAAATGATAGTAACATTATTGTGAACTTTAGCAAATTCAGTTTTGTTAGGCTGGCAGAGTTCTTTTCTTTAGATTCCCTATGATAAAAATAAGAGCTTATCTTTTCCATAAATAACATTCTCTTTAGACCTAAAGATTCATCTGCAAGTTCTAGATAGAAAAGAAAAAATAGTCTGGATTTCCTTTGTAACTTGAAAATTACACTTAAAGTTAAATCTAAACAGCAATATGACATTCAAGCAACAGGGTAGCAGGTGGCTCTTGACAAGCATAATTGCTGTTTATGGTTCTGAAATTAATAGGGAAACAAGAAGGCAGCCAAGAAAAATGTGCCTATTACAAGAAACTCTGAAAATTTGGGATTTTTTTAAAATCCTAATTTCTAATGGACCAACAAAAAATAATAACTTATTTTTATAATATTGTTTTCTAATTTTGAGAAAATTTTATGGAGAATATTATTCATTGCAAATAATACCTTTGCAGAAAAACAAAATGTCCCTAAAAAGTAAACATTAATAATAAATGCTTTTGAGCTCATGTGCACTTTAATACTAAGTACAATTTACTTAGAACTGCCAATGATCTTGAACCAAAGACCACGAGAAACATACCTGTAATTGAACAAATTTGTATGGATTGACTCTTCACAATAACAGAGAAAAAACACTATGGGAGCTGTGGGGTATTTCGGTAAAAATGTGTTAGTAGGACTTGGTATAGTATTGGGATTCATGTAAGATGCTTTGGGAGAGGGTTCAGGTAGTAATGGGGCTTTGGTCTGGAACGGATACTGTCAGGAAGGAGTGGTAATCATTCTCTTCTGGAAATGGAGAAGAAAAGAGAGGCTTTTACTGTGACTGGAAAAGAGGCAAAAGTTGTTTATATTAGCCATGACTTAAAGATCTCCCATCATTTTTATGACTTGAATGGTATATGAATTTGTGTGTGTGTGTGTGTGTGTGTGTGTGTTGCACGTTGATCAATTGTTAATGTTAAATAAGAAAACATCACAGCCCAGCTCTAAGTGCCAAGAAGAGTCCCTTCTGGCAAGGTCTGCTTTTTTCTTTCTCAGAAAAAATTGCTTCATTGAAAAGAGTCTTTAATACTCCAAGTGATATGCTTGAGCAATTTAAAAATGTTGTCACAATCATCACTTAACAACTTTCAATTATCTGGTATGCTTTTCAGACTCTTGTAAGAATTTTCTTTGGATGATTTACATAGTATACAAATTTATAAACAGTCATTAATTATACTAGTAAATAAATATTTGCATGCTATAAAATATTAACAGCTTTATTTATGTATGATTGACATATAATAGGTTTTACATGTTAAATGTACCACTTGCATACATTTGACATGTGTATATACCTGTGAGATTATCTCCACAAAAAATACATCCTTCATCCCCATAAGTATAATCATATTTTTAAAATATTTCCTAAAAGAAGTATACAGCTAATAAATATCACCATATTGATTTTGTTTCTTCTATTCCTCTTATTTCTTGAGTTTAGTTTCTCCCCAGAAAAATAGGCTGGAAAAATAGAGCTCCAAATATGAAAACCACTGAAAGATGAAGTCAACTGTAAGAGCTGATAGCAGAAATTCACCCACCAGCCAGAGTATGATGTTCCTCTTAAGCTAAGTAGAGAACAATTTCAATTTATCTTCTTAGTTACAAGTGTCAGAAATTGTCTTTGACTGATTTAAGCAGAATGGGATTTTGGATAGTTCTCATTCACCTGGAATGCTGGAGAACCAGGTTCAGAAATTGATCTGGGCCAGGGGGACTGAACAGGGTCCAAACTCACTGAAAAAAAATGTACCAAAAGTGTACCTCGCCTGGCGAGGACAAGATGCTACTGCTCCTCAAGACTGGGTGATGCTGAGCATGTCTGGTCACCCACCAGTCTTGCCTCCAGACATTTCAAGGCCCATTGGAAAATCTGAAATTGCTAGACCTGGGGATCCAGTTTTGCCACTGACTTCACCCCCACCCACAACCATCATCATCACCCACCACCACCTTGCTTTTCTCCATCAAAGTTCAGGACAGGTGCATTGAGTAGCCAAGCCTAGTTTGGGTGATTGTGCTCTGGCTTCAGAGGGACACTGGGAAAAGTGAGCATGCATCATTTTTAGCCTTGAGCGTGGGTAGCAAGTTCTGCTTTCTGCCTAGTGATAAAGTGATTTCTCTTACAATAGAAATGGTAAATGGGGAGCAGACCATAGACAACAGATACTATGTGGTAATTTTCCACTAGAATTTAAACTATGGTCATTTACAGATTAATTGGAGACAGCTATTTTAGAAGGGAAAGCAAACTGCAGTCTGTAATTTCCCATCAAATCATCACCTCTCAGGGAGTGACTATGGAGAGTAAGCCAGGGTTTCAATTTCTGAAAGGATAAAGCAAAAACCCAGTAGCATAAGTTTTACAAACCTGGTGGTTACACTCAAAGTAGTTGCTTAATAGGATGCTTGCTTCCTGATATCTTGCAATCTCCTCTGCTGCTGCTGCTGCTGCTGCTGCTAAGTCTCTTCAGTCATGTCTGACTCTGTGCGACCCCATAGATGGCAGCCCACTAGGCTCCTCTGTCCCTGGGATTCTCCAGGCAAGAATACTGGAGTGGGTTGCCATTTCCTTCTCCAATGCATGAAAGTGAAAAGTGAAAGTGAAGTCGCTCAGTCATGCCCGACTCTTAGCCACCCCATGGACTGGAGCCTACCAGGCTCCTCCGTCCAATGGGATTTTCCAGGCAAGAGTACTGGAGTGGGGTGCCATTGCCTTCTCCTCAGGTAAGTAGAAAAATAGACCAGGACCTGTGGGATCTGTGACTCATTCAATTCACTGTGCCAGCTAAGTAGAGACTCAATGTTTTCCATTTTGTCTTCCATCCTTTTGCACAGTAATATGTTCCCTAGCCAACTACCCCTCACTCTCAGCTCATAAGGATTTTGTAGCCCATGTGTCACAAGGCACTATATGCCTATCATTATATTTCATTTCTCCACTGCTTTAGAACCTTATTTATCACAAGCAGGAAGCATCTGCATCTCAGAAATGAAGGCACATGGGTCTACAGTAAGGATTTATATCTTCTTTCAAAATGATAGAAAGACTTAGTTGTTAAATGCTCCACTCCATCATGCCTGAAGGTGCTATCTTGTTTCTCTTTCTAAATTGTCTAGCAAATTTGATCGAGGCCAAATCTGAAGGTAAGATAAACAGTGGGTCCAGCTGTGAGAACTGGAAAAGACAAGGTAGGTTGAAGAATAGACTGAAAGTAGCAAAGCTTTCCATATTCTAAAGGAGTCACCAGCAATTGAACCCACTGGGCCTATTGAGAGATGCCAGAATTGAGGTCTACCCAATTCCACTCTATCCCAGTGAGTGGACCATTGTCTGTGGACAAAGACTAGTTTCTTTTCAAACAATGAGGAGCAGGAGAAGAATAGTTAAGTTAGCAATGCTCAGTCATGTCCGACTCTTTGTGACCCCCATGGACTATAGCCTACCAGGCTCCTCTGTCCATGGGATTTTCCAGGCAATAGTACTGGAATGGATTGCCATTTCCTTCTCCAAGGGAATCTTTCCAACCCAGGGATCAAACCTGGGTCTCCCACATTGTAGACAAGTGCTTTACTGTCTGAACCACCAGGGAAGTGATAGTCCCTTTCTATTCAAAGAAAGATTGGAATGTGACTTGAAGAAAAAACGATCATAAATACTGGAGTTTTCTTCAAGAAGGAAGGGCGGAGAATCTTACTCCCTACTGGGATGTCTGCTTAGACAGCGGAGTTGCTAAGTTTTCTGTGTCACACATAGTACAGAAGAAAAGAAAACTGGAATCAGTTTGTCTGATGGGAAACTGCCAGATGGAAAGAGAATCAGGACCTTACTCTTAAATTCCCAGCTCCCAATGAAATGTGAGTCCATCATGTCTCCAGAGAGGACAAAAAAAATGAAATGCCAAGACTACACGGCAGGGCAAACAAGGAGATATAGATATCATAGAAGGTATTGTGAGGACGGTGCACGGAGTTCAGCGGGGAGAGGTAGCTGGTCTCGTCAGGGCTCCTGGGAGATTTGTATGGGAAACAAGTCACTCATCGGTGGAGCACATTGGAGCCATCTCCATTTCTTGACCAAGCAAAATAAACTACAATGGCAATTAAAGTCAACCAAGAAAAGATGTTTGTAATTTTCTCTCTCTATTTAAAAAACTGGAGAATCTAGCCCCAGAGAGACAATACAATCTATGGAAGTAGATGAGGAGCCTGTAGGCAGTTTACAGAAAGCTGTGTTCTAAGGGCAGAATTGAAGCTTTTAAAGAGTATGAAGAAAGAGGTAACATCTAAAGGGCTACAGTTGAGACCACTTAGTGAGTCACACTAGTAATTTCCAGAAGGGCCTTTAGATACAGAGGGCTTCTTTAGATACAGAGGGCTTCTTTAGAATCTCTAATCATCCTCTCTCGTTTTTCTCTGATAAACCTATCAGAGATTCTCCACTCTTTTGAAGTTTTTTTTCTATCATTTTAAACTTCTTTTTGTGTCATAAACCCCTTTGCAGACATGATCATTGAGTTAAAGTTTTTGTTTAGATAAAGATTCCTTTATGCAAATACATTTTTTGGATACCATTTAGAAGTAGTTCACAGATGCCTTAAGGATCTTTGTAGAATATTCATGAATTATTAGACCCAGCTCAGGAAGATCATATCTATTTCTCTTCTAAAATGCTCTGAATGCACACAGGTTTTTTTTTTTTTTTTCTGTCCCTGGCAGGAGAAATAGGAAGATGATTGACTTCTTTTTTTATTGTTTTTTTTTTAATGTCAGAATGTGTAAAATAATTATTCCCTCTCTCTAGAACACTTTGGCCAGCTCTCCATACATAACTACCTGTTACTAATTCCTTAAGATTTTGCTCAGCATCCCTACTGTCCCTATTAATGAGACAAGTACACAGTAAATTATTCCACAATAAAAGGAAACAAGTGACTGAAGACCTGAGTAAAGCCAGCCATCTGATATAATTTAACTTGCATTCTTAAGTACGTAATAGTCCTTTTCGCTATACGTAAATTATAATATTCTATATATTAACAAAAGCTTCTCAGAGTCTCTCCTCTTTTGCCTTTTTTTTTTTTTTTCCATACCTTGAGGGGTATGGAGCTCAGATCCAGATCTGGGATGCTCAGCTTCTTCCAGCTTTATTGCTGCTGCTGTGTTCTGCTTTAGCAGTTCTGTGCCCCTCCTGCCTTGATTCTAGGGGTCTGCATTTTCTCTACCATTATCTTCCTGTGCAAATAGCACCCATGTTGCCACTGGAGCTCCCATACACTGCATCTTTCTTCTTCTGTGCCCCATTAATACTTCATCTTCTCACACAAATGGAGATTTCATACCATCTAATCTATAATCTCACTTCTGGGAAAGGAGGCAGCTATATGATACTGCAGGTATATTCTGATTTTCTTCCCAGTATCACTTCCCGCCTTATATTACCAGTCATATTATGATTATTATCTGAGAAATTCTCTCTCTCCCATTATCAGAAGGGCATTTTGGGTGGGATTCTCCTTTTCTCTGACTTTAAGAGTGGACAGAGTTTTGCTAACAGAATTTTGTGAAGAGAATGCACTGGTCATATGAAACTGCCTCTTCCAACAACACAAGAGAAGACTACTCTGCACATGGACATCACCAGATGGTCAACACCGAAATCAGATTGATTATATTCTTTGCAGCCAAAGATGGTGAGGCTCTATACAGTCAACAAAAACAAGACTGAGAGTTGACTGTGGCTCAGATCATGAACTCCTTATTGCCAAATTCAGACTTAAATTGAAGAAAGTGGGGAAAACCACTAGACCATTCAGGTATGACCTAAATCAAATCCCTTACAATTGTACTGTGGAAGTGACTAATAGATTCAAAGGATTAGATCTGACAGAGTGCCTGAAGAACTATGGATGGAGGTTCATGACATTGTACGAGAGGCAATGATCAAGACCATCCCCAAGAAAAAGAAAAGCAAAATGCTGTCTGAGGAGACCTTACAAATCACTGAGAAAAGAAGAGAAGATAAAGGCAAAGGAGAAATGGAAAGATATACCCATTTCAAAGCAGATTTCCAAAGAATAGCAAGAAGAGATAAGAAAGCCTTCCTCAGTGATCAGTGCAAAGAAATAGAGGAAAATAATAGAATGGGAAGGACTAGAGATCTATTCAAGAAAATTAGAGATACCAAGGGAATATTTCATGCAAAGATGGGCACAATAAAGGACAGAAATGGTATGGACCTAACAGAAGCAGAAGATATTAAGAAGAGGTGGCAAGAATACACAGAAGAACTATACAAAAAAGATCTTCATGGCCCAGATAACCATGATGGTGTGATCACTCACCTAGAGTCAGACATCCTGGAATGCAAAGTCAAGTGGGCCTTAGAAAGCATCACTACAAACAAAGCTAGTGGAGGCAATGGAATTCCAGTTGAGGTATTTCAAATCCTAAAAAATGCTGCACTCAATATGCCAGCACTGTGAAAGTGCTGCACTCAATATGCCAGCAAATTTGGAAAACTTAGCAGTGGCCACAGGACTGGAAAAGGTCCGCTTTCATTCCAATCCCAAAGAAAGGCAATGCCAATCAATGCTCAAACTATTGCACAATTGCACTCATCTCACATGCTAGCAAAGCAATGTTCAAAATTCTCCAAGCCAGACTTCGACAGTATGTGAACCATGAACTTGCAGATGTTCAAGCTGTATTTAGAAAAGGCAGAGTAACCAGAGATCAAATTGCCAACATCCATTGGATCATCAAAAAAGTGACAGTTTCAGAAAAAACATCTACTTCTGTTTTTGACTACGCGATTCTGTCATTGACTACACTAAAGCCTTTGACCGTGTGGATCACAACAAACTGTGGAAAGTTCTTATATATGGGAATACCAGACGACCTGACCTGCCTCCTGAGAAATCTGTATGAAGGTCAAGAAGCAACAGTTAGAACTGTACATGGAACAACAGACTGGTTCCAAATCAGGAAAGGTTCGCCACCCCCTTCTCCTCCCACCTTCAATCTTTCCCAGCATCAGGGTCTTTTCCAATAAGTCAGTTCTTCACATCAGGTGGCCAAAGTATTGGAGTTTCAGCTACACTATCAGTCCTTCCAATGAATATTTAGGACTGATTTCCTTTAAGACTGACTGATTGGATCTTCTTGCAGTCCTAGAGACTCTCAAGTGTCTTCTCCAACACCATGGTTCAAAAGCATCAGTTCCTTAGTACTCAGCTTTCTTTATAGTCCAATTCTCACATCCATACATGACTACTGGAAAAACCATCTTTTCTGTGACTAGTGCATTCTCTTGACAAAACTGAAGAGTGGGCCTTTACTGATGTATACCAACTTTGCACATCTCATTCCCTTTCAGCCATATGGTCACCTGATCTAGTAAGGAGCAATGTATTAAAATCATGCATTTGAGGAGCTACTGGGAAAGATTATCTCTTTTTCTTGAGATGGTGTAATGTGTTGTAAAAAGGCTGGAATTGCTGTAGTCACTTTGCAACCTCATTCAAAAACACTAGAGCTTTGAGGGACTACCAAAGAGGGGGCCCTAAAAAGGTAACTAGATCTGGTTTCCTTAGAAATAAGACCTATTGTTCACCTGAGTTTGAAAAAACAAATACCTTATTGTTTAATTTTGTTTGAAGTGTTTATTATTTTTGTATTAACTTTAGTCTTTTATCATCCAAACTATCCAAAACCAAGGACTTGGATCATCTGGAACTTTTATATCTCAGGTAAATAATCAGTCTTTAGGGTTTAGATCTTACAGGAAAAAAATAATATAGTAATCGGAAATCACAGGAGGAAAATGAGAAATTTTGTAATAAAAATAGGCTTCAGTAAATCTAGAGTCTATTTGAGTGAGATATTAAGATCAAGAACAGTTCATTAATTTGATCTCTAGTAGAAAAGCTTAATATATGAGAAATCAGAGAAATGAATCAAGCCTTACAATTGTATGAATGGGAATATAACTGCTACCATACTGGTATGGTTTTGTTAACTTGTGCATTAGGATGCTATTTTAAGTATTAATAATAGGTGCTAAGAAGTTTAACACAAGAAGAGGATTAATTTAATAGTAACTCTAGAATCACAGAGAAGGCAATGGCACCCCACTCCAGTACTCTTGCCTGGAAAATCCCATGGATGGAGGAGCCTGGTAGGCTGCAGTCCACAGGGTCGCTAAGAGTTGGACGCGACTGAAGCGACTTAGCAGCAGCAGCAGCAGCAGCATCAAGAGAATTCAGGAGCACATATGCAGCTGGACGACAGGAACAAACCAGAACCAAGAACCTATTAGGATTCTGTCCTATTAGCTTTAGATCTCGATGTATGTCTGCTTCATTCCTCTCTTTTCTCCATGCAGACTGCTTTCTTCCTAATTCTAAGCCCTTAGGAAGGTGATTCTTGTTGACTCAGTTCAATCTTGAGGCTCAATCTGAATCCATTAACTAATGACATGAAGTGAAAAGCAAGAAAGTGAAGTCGCTCAGTTGTGTCCGATTCTTTGTGACCCCATGGACTGTAGCCTACCAGGTTCCTCTATCCATGGGATTTCACAGGCAAGAATACTGGAATGGCTTGCCATTTCTTTCTCCAGGGGATCATTCCAACCCAGGGATCAAACACAGTTCTCCCGAATTTCAGGCAGACTCCTTACCATCTGAGCCCCGAGGGAAGAGAAATTGCTACCAAACCAAACTTGGGTCCACTTGCCCATGCTCAGTAAAATCAATCTATTGACAGTGGGTACAGGGTGCCTGAGTCCAGGTAGCTAGTGTTCAAAAGGCCTGAACTCCCCCAAAGGCTTTTGGGGACAGTTTTTTAAAGACACAGTGAGAGAGGGGGATTGTGGGGTTTATGAACAAGCTATGGACATTCTCCTGATTACTTGGTAGTGAGGTAATCGGGAGTCAAAATCATCAACCTTCTGGTTTTAAATTGTCTTAGGGTCTACTTGTGGACAGCATACAGTTAAACTTTCCCACCTAGTTAGGGCTTTAGTATCTGCAGAGTAACTCAAAAGAAACAACTAAGAATATTATCTACAGTCCTTGAGGAGGATCTCAAGGTCCTGACTTAGTTTAATGGTTAAAGTATTATTACTATTTTATTACTATTTTTGTCTTACTTGACAGTTTTCCTTTCTCATTTCTCTGATTAAATTTATTCTTTGAAACTTGGGGAAGCCTGGAAGACTAAAGTTTTTCTACAGACAAGAGGCAGGCGAAGGATGTGGTAGCTGAGGGTGGGTGTGGGGGTGGAGAGATGAGGGTGGTATCTATTCCAGAAAGGCTCCATAGGGTCCTGCTTGATCACAGAATGACAGTTTTTGAATATGCACTACATATTTAAGGAGTTGGTGTCATGGCACTTTCCATAAAAGGGGGAAAGTGAATCCAACCGACTACAATCAGATAAGAACAGTCTATTATGGGAACCATGGCCTGTACAACTACATTGCTAGGGGACTGCTTTTCTCTTTCTATGCTATGATATCTAGTCGTTGGCTCTCACTTCTGCTCCCACCACACAACTTTTCTCTCTTGTTGCTCTAGTCATGAAAGTAAAGGCATACAAAGGTTTTTGTCTCTGTTTCTCTCTGGTTTAATGCTGGAATTATGTAAGTTCAGAGTCAGCACTTTCAGGGGTCATGTAAACCTTAATGGTAGCTTATATACAAACAACACAAAGGATATTCCTAGATGTGCCAGATATTAATATGTCATTTTTGTATAACCCATTTTCCAAAAGCTTAACACTGTATTTCACATGATAGCATTCTCGTGTTAAATAAATGATACCTTGTTAAGTGTGTATCACGTATAATAACAAGGCTTTAAAAAAAATGATTTTTTTTCATTTTCAATTTGTTTTCCTCTTAATCTCAAAGTCATTTTCTTGTTAAATTCTCTCATTTCTGACTACATATTTGAAGCACCTAGTTTACAATACACATCAGAACCTAAGCTGGAGATTTCTCCTTCTTCTCCTTTTTACAAGGTGAAGTCCTAACTTGGTTGACCTGATTTGACTCTTATACCACTTTGCTGTTCATTCTACTGGTCAAAAAAAAAATGATACAATTTGCTGCCGAACTCAGTCTTCACAAACTGTTTTTTCAAGCCCCAGCAATTCTTAATGGTCAAATCATAAACACCAGAAAATAGGAGTTTAAAATAGAAATGCTGACAAGCCCTTAACTACAGTACATTGAATGATGCTGCCATAATGCACTATATTAGATGTACTTTTCAGAGCTTATTGCCAGTGGTGAGTCTATAAATTCCTGAATTAAACCTCAACTGCTCACAGCTTATACTTTTAAATTAAATTTTTCACTTCATGCTCTCCTTAGAGAAATCTAAGCTGCAGAAGCTGGTGTACATAGGCAAATAAAAGTAGGATAAACTAAACTACTTATATCAGGTCTGAAATATATTCCTATCATGTTGCTACTACACAAAATGGTGTATTTAGCTTACCAACTATGTCTTTGGGCACTTCATATTCAAGAGTAATGGCCATTTTAATAAATAAAGGAAGAACAGCAGGAGGACTACTGAGCAAGTATCCTATGAAACTAGATGCTTTATAAATTTTTGAAAGTATCTGTTTGTTTTTAAAATATTTTCATATATTCTGGTTTCCCCACTGTTTAGGATGTGAAATGAGGCCAGTGTTTCCACTTTGTATTCAAATTGATAGCAATTCTCCTCTTTAAATGTAACAGAATCAATTTTGTTTAGAATCCATACAACTCATTACTAAGACAGAGTCATTTTGGAGAATGTGATTTTCATTTAGTTGGTCTTGACATGTTAATAGGTAATCTTTGTTTAAACAAATGAAGATGGTTAGTTCACATTATTGCTAAGGATTCTGAATGTGATGATTAGAGAGTGTGAACAGCATGATGAATGTTCTTCCTGGACTACTTAAGCAAGATTTATTGAGTTTTTGATTTTCATACGTTTTATAACTTCAACTAGAATTTCATCTGAAAACTCATCTACTGTGAACTTCAAAAAAAAAATCAAGAATGCACTGCATGGAAAATCTTCATTAACTTATTCTTATAAATCTCTGAGACACATAATATTTTTTCACTTTCATCTGTGGTCTTAAGCAAGTAGTCAAAAACCAAAACAAACATTCATGATGAACAAATCCAAATGGATAGATAAAGGCATGGGTGTATGTGTGTTCAGTCACTAAGTCATGTCCAACTCCTTATGACCCCATGGATTGTAGCCCATCAGGCTTCCCTGTCCATTGGATTTCCCAGGCAAGAATACTGGAGTGAGTTGCCATTTCCTTCTCCAGGGGATCTTCTCGACCCAGGGATCAAGCCTATGTCTCCTGCATGGGCAGGTGTGTTCTTTATCACTGAGCCACCAAGGAAACCCATATATAAAAGCATAATACTTGAATATTTACTGAAAATGATTTAAAGATTTTACAATCAAAAGATTTTAGGAAAAAAAATAACTTGCTCAAGTCATGTCAATATTTTCCATATCAATAAAAGATATAAAGTATTATTAACTTGTTTCCTTTCAAATATAATAGATTTTAAATAAAAGTCTTTCAAATGAAAACAGTTAAAAACTAAATATGAAATGGCAATGAAAAAACTGAGTAAAAATATCACCAAGCAGATAGCAATTTTGTTTTTTTAAATGGACTTTCCTATGTGGCCCTTAGACTCTAAAAGAATTTTTATTAAGTATGCCCTGGTAATTTTCTTAAATGATAGTAACTATTGTGTAGGGCTGCCATCTATGGGGTCGCACAGAGTTGGACACGACTGAAGCGACTTAGCAGCAGCAGCAGCATTGTGTAGGAGCAGATGTCCAAATAAATAAGCATTATTCAGGGACAACATTCTCAGTCAGGATATGCCAATGAGATCTAAAGTTGATTCACAAGCATTAAATCTGTGGGCTCCTGAAGCCAAAATGCCAGCATCAAAGGTGTCCCCTGGAGAACAAACACATTAATTTAACTGGAATGTTATAACGACAGTATTAGATATAGAGTCATGTTAGTTCAATGGCTTGAAATTTTGCAAATTTTATTTCACAGCTTAAGCTTATGTCTTCCAGGTTGGAGATAATATGATTAAGCTGAATCCCAGTTTAAACTGGATAAAATAGAGAAGTAGATTGAAAACATTATCACCCAAAATGATGTTTGTCTTTTCACTTTGTAAATGATGCTTAAGATACATACCACAGTGTTAAACTATGTATCACCTATCCCTTTATATATATATTTTTTATTAAGAAAATAGATATTTGACAAATAAAACCTTTACTGATTTAGCTATAGCCTCAGTTTCAGGAAATCTCAGGAATTTTGCCTTTGCTAGAGAATGTTCAGCTTTCTTAGAAAGGCCAATGCTAAAAACGTCCTGCCCCACTTGTATTTCCTTGATATGAAAGGAACAAGGCTTGTAAAAAGGATACGTTTTCATCTACTCTTGTTGTTGTTGATGTTCAGTTGTAAATCATGTCAGACTCTTTGTGACCCTATGGAATCAGCATGCCAGGCCTCCCTTTCCCTCATCTCCTGGAGTTTGCCCAAGTTCATATCCATTGAAACAGTGATGCTATCCAACTGTCTCATCCTCTGTCACTCTCTTCTCCTCCTGCTTTAAGTCTTTCTAAGCATCAAGGTCTCTTCCATGAATTGGCTGTTCACATAAGGTGGCCAAAGTACTAGAGCTTCAGCGTCAGTCCTTCCATTGAGTATTTAGAGTTGATTTCCTTTAGGATTGACTGGTTTGATTTTCTTGCTGTCCAAGGAACTCTCAAGAGTCTTCTCAAGCACCACATTTCAGTGCTCAGCCTTCTTAATGATCTAACTCTCATATCCATACATGACTACTGAAAAGACCATAGATTTGACTATACGAATCTTTGTTGGCAAGGTGATGTCTTTGCTTTTTAATAGACTATCTCTACTATCCTTTTAATAGACTATTTTGTTGATTCTCTTATATTCTCCCTATAAATGTGGTAGTAATAGTGATATCTTCAGAATGAAAGCACAATATCCTTATGCCTAGGCTCAGGACTCGCCAATGTTCTCTTATGTTTTCCTATTCAGTCCATCTATTCTCCAGTCCAGAGGTCAAAAACACCTTTTATGTAAAGGGTCAAATAATGAATATTATAGATTTTCTGAGTCGTATGGACTCTGTCACCACTACTCAACTCTGTCATTTTAGAGCCATTAACAATACTTAGAGGAATGGGGATCACTGTGTTCCAATAAAATTTTATTTATAAAAACAAGAGGTGAACTATTACTGTTGGCTGGTCTCTGTTTTAGTTAATAGATTTAACCATCATTTCTTCAAGTATTTATCTGTAGTGCTGAATTCTTCTTCCTCACTTCTAGATCCACATTCCAATCCTGATAAATATTACACCTGGATGCCAGATATTACAGCATACTCCGTTCAGTTCAGTTGATTTGCTCAGTCGTGTCCAACTCTTTGCATCCCCATGGACTGTAGCATGCCAGGCTTCCCTGCATCACCAACTCCGAGAGCTTGCTCAAATTCATGTCCATTGAGCTGGTGATGCCATCCAACCATCTCATCCTCTGTCGTCCCCTTCGCCTCCTGCCTCAATCTTTCCCAGGATAGGGGTCTTTTCCAATGGGTCAGTTCTTTGCATCAGATAGCCAAAGTATTGGAGTTTCAGCTTCAGCATCAATCCTTCCAATGAATATCCAGGACTGATTTCCTTTAGGACTGACTGGTTGGATTCCTTGCAGTCCAAGGGATTCTCAAGAGTCTTCTCCAACACTACAGTTCAAAAGCATCAATTCTTCGGCTACAGTGTACTCCATATATGTTATTCCACTTGATCCTAATCCTAACTGAGTGCTTATTTTGTAGAGACTCTAAGCAGCTTATGCAATCCGGTAGCTAGAAATATATTTGAACACAAATTTATCTAATCCCAAATCTCATGCTTGTATCGCCTTACTCAGTGAACTTTTATATACAGAATGAATTTCATATTCCTTCGGTCAGGCTCTCCCTTCACTTCACAGCCTTGTTCAGGACTCAGCCCTTGTGTTTAACCTGGAGTGGCCTCTCAGGTGGTCTACAGAAATAATCTGTTCAACCAAAAGTAATTTCAGAATAATTCAAATGTGGCAGGACAAAAACACAACTCCAAAACTCTTTCCTGATTATGGTCTATTTGGGAGGAAAAGATAGATTGATGGTTAAAGAAGAAAACAAGGGTCAGAGCATGTCCAGGTTTTCCCATGAAAGCTACTTCTCTCATCCCCTGAGTAAAGCTTCCCAGATTGGGTCAAGCAGCAGAAAGAATCACCAGGAGATACCCCCAACACTTCTTTCTGAATTTTGCTAACCAAAAGCACATTAATGCAAATTACATCCAATTGTTGGTATGACATATATACTGATTCAGCTCTACACGCTAATACAGGCCTTTGTTGTGTAGGATTCTCAGTACTGCATGGGCATACGCCAGCACCACACTCATGATACTGCCTCCTTTTTGCTCCTGCTCCTCTCAAATCCATGGAATTCAGCTTCCAGTTTGAGACTTTTAATCTCTCTTCACACTTTTCTTTCTACTTTTTAATCATAAGATTACCTCACCTGCTTCCTGTCTGAGGAGGATGTACCTCAGAATTTCTGAAGGAAGATAGGAAGATGTGTGATGCCAGAGGCCTCTCAGTGGGCAGTGGGAGGGGAAGATTTCCACATGTTTATCCATCAGTGATCTTCAGCCAGGTTCCTAGATTTCTTTGCCTCATCATAGTTTTCTGTGTCTCCCAAAAACCTGTATGAGGGAGAAGCCACACATGACCCTTGCATTTCCTAAATATGAAATGGCCTTGAAGGCTTCCATGCTTCCTTGCTCATCCTGGATACCTTCCAGAGTCTGCCCCACTCACCTTCTCTAAGTATGGAAATCCTCTGCTCTTTTTACGATGTAAGTTCCATGAAGGTCTTGAATTCTCATGTTCACTCTATCTGCAGTGCCACAATCAGTGCTGATATATATCATGGGCATGATTATAATTCAGTAACAAGATATGGAAAAGTTTCAAATAAAAAAGGACAATAATTATAAATATTAGTGAAAGTGTAGTCTCTCAGTTGTGCCCTACTCTTTGTGACCCCATGGACAGTAGCCTGACCAAGCTCCTCCAACCATGGGATTTTCCAGGCAAGAGTACTGGAGTGGGTTGCCATTTCCTTCTCCAGGGAATCTTCCCAACCCAGGAATCAAACCCAGGTCTCCCATATCGTAGACAGACGCTTTACCATCTGAGCCACCAGGGAAGTCCTTAATAAATCTTAGGTAGTAACTAGTTCTAGTGTTCCAGTACCTATATTTCATTAATCCTCTTAATGATTATACAAGGTGGATGTTATTACCTCATAAAGAAAGAAGTCTAAAGAGGTTAATTTGCAAATGGCAACTAAATCGTGAAAATAGGATTTGAAGTCTGAAGCTCACACCAGACCCATATCCACATTGAGATGTCTCTGATTTCGTATACATAACTTGTCACTTCTGTAGTTTTCTTCTTGCGGTGAGTCTTTCCGCCACTATTATGGCAACAAACAACTTCTTTGATAAAATGGTCAGCATTAACTAATTATCAGTCAGGATATACAGTTTCAAATAAGAAACTGCAGCCTAGTTAATATTAGGTGAAAAGAAGTTATTTGAAAGATCGCATTATTCCACAGAATCAGCACAAAAGATAAAAACCCAAATTTGGAAAACTGGAAAGAGCTCAAGTTGTCTAGAGAGCAAGGTGAAGTCGCTCAGTCATGCCCGACTCTTTGCGAACTGGTGGACTGTAGCCTACCAGGCTTCTCTGTCCATGGGATTCTCCAGGCAAGAATACCGGACTGGGTTACCATTTCCTTCTCCAGGGGATCTTCTCTCAACCCAGGGATCGAACCCGGGTCTCCAGCATTGGAGGCAGACGCTTTAACCTCTGAGCCAGAAAGAGCTACAACTAAAGGGACTAGGTTCCAAAAGGAACAGGGCACAGGTTGCCTGTTGCCCCTGCTGACAGTTGCACAGTGACAGGTACCAGCCCTGAACATACCACTTCGCAGCATCAGCCACACCAGATGCCACTTCTGCTGCTCTCACTGGAATGAACTCCAAGCTCTGTCGTGCATCTTTGCATCACTTGTCCCATAATTAGAGCCCTGTATAGGAGTATCACGCATTTTAGCTTATGCCCAAGCTCTGGCTCCCAGAAGCTGTGGGAGTCAGTCAGGGGCCTACTTTTCAGCTGCCCTAGAAGTCCCCTCAAATGGGCAGGCTATCTGGAGGAACAGTGGTAAATGACAAATGACCAATATAGGGCACATTCTCTACTAATGTCAGTCTGAGACTAAGTACCAGAGAGTTGTAAGCTTATATCCTGTGAAATCCTCTTTCTCATCATATTGACTCTGAAGCAGTCAGCCTACTTCTCTTTCCATTTTACATTTATTTCTTTGCAGTTTTGGGATATACCTCTCCTCCATGGATTGACTTTGGAGAAGAGCATATACGTGTCCTTCCCAGCTACCAAATCATCTCCATCTTTTTGGTTTTAGTATTTTGAATATTCTCAATCTAAAGAAATGGAGACCCACAAAAATAAGGAAGTCAGGAATTTACAGTATATCAGGATGTCTTATCAAGTTCTTGTTGATCTAATTTTTAATCTGGAGTACCTGATTTCCTCACCAGCTCACATCCAGAAGTCTCATTACAGGAAGCAGGAAAACAATCAGATGGCTTGTACTTTAACTGAGAATATGTTTTCATTTCTAAATCTGGCCTGAGCATCAGCCCTTTCTGGTAGCAATTTCTCAATCTTTTCTTAGGGCTTGACTTCTATCTTGTTTGTTACCTCATCTTCTTAAATAGAGAGTATTCTGTCCATTGAATTTATTCCTACACTGCAAGGTGCTTTGCCCTGAGTATTCAGATGTCTCACTCATGTCTCTTCATGGCCTCTCTACTAGTCCCAGGGGTCCGTGACCCCCTCCCTCTGCTCACCTTTCCTTGAGAAGAATGTCCCGTGATCTGAGGCTACTCTGTTTCAGTCCTCCTTCTACTGACCTACTACAGTCTCCATCACACTGTTGGGAAGACAGTTGGCTTTAAACTCTGTAAGTCATACTTTTCTTCTGTGCACTTTTTCTTTTGTTTGTTTCTTAATGTCCTTTATATTTTAGTTGTCGCACACTGTTAGACTGTTGTGGATCCTGGCGTTTTTATACCTAAGATTTTCAGTCTTCCTGTACTAAGGGCTACGTAAACCAATCAGAAGACTAAGTGCTCTGTTTTCCTTTAATGGAGTTTCTAGATAGTGTCTTCCTATTTCAGAGACACTCATTTCCTATATACCCTACCATTCAGTTTCCATTTCCTGTTAACATTATTTTAGTTCACAGTCAATTAATTAGAACACCTTGAGGGAAAGAACCATTCCTAGTTTAGCCACCAGCTCTATCTGTCCCCCCAGGGTTCTCTGAAATGGCTCTCATTTAAATGTCCCATTTACCTACTATAACCAATGCTTCAATTCTGTTGATTTTTTAGTTGCTATTTTATATAGCCAAAATAAAGTGATATAAAGATCCATATACATAATTTTCACCAACAGGAAAAAGGGTCAATTTAAGAAAATTTTTCCTATCACCTGGGCTTCCCTTTTGTCTCAACTGGTAAAGAATCTGCCTGCAAAAAAAAAAAAAAGAATCTGCTTGCAATGCAGAAGACCTGGGTTCTATCCCTGGGTTGGGAAGATCCCTTGGAGAAGGGAAAGGCTACCCACTCCAGTATTCTGACCTGGAGAATTCTATGGACTGTATAGTCTATGGGGTCGCAAAGAGTCGGACACGACTGAGCGACTTTCGTTTTCACTTTCCTATTACCTAGCAATTTGCTGTTCCACATTATAGGTACTCAGTAAATATGTAATTTGAATTGAAGCAGCATGATGCTTCCAGTTCATTCCAGTTTATTTACAATCCAAACTAAGAAAAGAGTATTGACTTAAAATGGTTCTTGCAATCTTAGGCTCTGCTGGTCTAAAAATATTCAGAGAATAATGGGCTCTGGTGATTGAGACTTTCCTACTTTCCAGCACTATACATTTTAATTAGAAGAATGGATACACATGGCTACCTTTCTTTTAACCTATGTTTTAATTATGTTAACATTACTCTCTTTAATTAGGAATTGTGTTCTGTTTATAAAACTAAATGAATGCTTTAAGAAACTTATCCTCAGAAATCTAGCTTACCTCTGCTTGACAGAGGTAATAAGAGCATCCCTATTTCACCCCAAAGCTTAAATCAACCTCTAGGATAAAACATATTCAGAAGTGTTTTTCTCTTATTTTCATGCTGGTAATTCTTTATCATATCTTCAGTGGAAACAGATACAGAGCCACCTTGAAGTTTAACCAACCAACCAATGATACATTTAACTGGAATCAATAGAGAAAAATAGGTCACCCATGTTGTTTCATAATTATACTATAGATTTTCTTTCCAATAAATTATCAACACATCTAGCATAAATGTAAATTCTCCATGGAGGACTTTTCAGATGATCAGTGATGACATTAATAAATAGCTCAGCTGAGATATATTATGTTAAAATAAAAACCCAGTTCCATAAAGGTTACAAATCTAATCAATAATTTGCTGAAAGAAAATTTATTAGAGAGGATCTACAGTAATTCATACAAAAATAAAGAAAAGCAAATATTAAATGAGACAGCTAAAATTATTGCTTGATTTCTGCTCTATGAAAGCATTAAACTGGTATTACTGAAACTCTACACCATTGTCTAAATACTTGCTTTTGTTATCCAAATTACGTCAACTCAGAGCACTACTGAAATTAAGTGGTTATCTGGTGTAGATAAAGTGCATATAAAAGAATCAGAAAAATTCAGTCCGCAATGCTGGGTTAAGCAGACTTCCTGTTGTCCCCACTCAAAGCACTCCATGGTGACTCTTGCAAGGAGGGAAAAAACATGAATAAATATCACAATTTCTAGGCTCAATATTCCTTTTTCTCTGAGTACTTAGTGCACATTTCTTATTCAGTTTCACAAATCTAGAATTTTAGAACCTCAACCTTTGAGAGAATATATGACATAAACCCAAGTACAGCAATCCAAACAAATGCAGATAAATCATTATTTATCTTTCCCATATCAGCCAATTAAAGAAAAAGAATAGAAACTGAGAACATTCATGCATATTTTCCCCGCCAAATCATACATTCTGAAAAGCTTTAAATACTGGAATATGAATCTTAAGTGAGTTAGCTGTTTTTCAGAATATTGGCATGTAAGTAAGCATATCGAACCTTAATTTTTCTTGCAATATATTAGAATGCCTATTAACAGTTCTGTATTTACTCGTATCATGATTTCAGTTATTAATAATGACTCTAAAACCCAGAGAATTCAATTTATTAATCAAAGAGAAGCTTTTGTTGCCATATATTTAGAGTTGTCATTTTCATGGCATTCTAACTCTTTGGAAATGTATAATTTTATACTAGCATGATACAGTGACTTGCCCTTGACCAGAATATTGGATTATTTTTATAAACTCTGCTCCCTTAACTTAGCAGACAGCAGTGTGTTTGCTTTTATGACATTCCGCTTAATTTAGCCGTAGAAAGTGTTGAATCTCCAGTCTCAGCTTTATGTCTCGCAGATTTATGCTACACTTGCCTCACTGATGAGAAAAAATAAAACAAATAAAACGCAGCTCCATAGCAGCAGGAGCTTAGGGTACTCATTTCCAGCTGAGAGTTGATAATTAGGCTACATCCGTTCAAGCACATAACTAAAGGTAAGATGATTCACCTCAGACAAAACTATTCTGGAGCAATTTCATTTCTAATTATGAATCCTGATAGAATATGCTTGTACCTAATCTGTGATGGAATGTAATCTCCTGGGAAATACGGAAACAAAGATATTAAAATCACATTTCTAAGTTAAACTTTAGAAATAATTTCTGGTTACAGATATGTTTTATAAGTATGAATGAGTTATTTGCAGAAAGACAAAACTCTTTAAAAGGAAAATAACTTTATTTCCCAAGATCTTGACTGAGGGAGAGGGCTACTATATGCTGATACACATGTGGCTGTAGACATGGATGTGGAAGCAGATGTGGCAGAGATAAAAACAGGGACAGAGGCAGAAACAGAGACCAGGATGGAGAAAGAGCAACTTAAGAAAAATTGAAGTATATTTGATTTACAATATTGTGCTACTTTCTGCTGTATAGAAAAGTGACTCAGTTATATATTTTTTCATTCTTTGTCATATTCTTTTTAATTATGATTTATCACAGGATATTGGATACAGTGCCCTATGCTATATAGTAGGACCTTGTTGTTTATTCATTCTCATTCTTGCATCCACTAATCTCAAACTTCCAATCCATCCCTCTGCCACCTCCAACCCCCTGACAACCACGAGTCTGCCTCGAAGTCTGTGGAGTCTGTTTCTGTTTCGTGGATTTGTTCATTTGTTTCATATTTTAGATTCCACATCTAAGTGATATCATCCGGCATTTGTCTTTCTCTGAGAAAGAGCAAGTTTATTCAAAGATTTCTTAATACTTACATATACTCCAGCCACACTTTGGAAGGAATGATGCTAAAGCTGAAACTCCAGTACTTTGGCCACCTCATGTGAAGAGCTGACTCATTGGAAAAGACTCTGATGCTGGGAGGGATTGGGGGCAGGACGAGAAGGGGACAACAGAGGATGAGATGGCTGGATGGCATCACTGACTCGATGGATGTGAGTCTGAGTGAACTCTGGGAGTTGGTGATGGACAGGGAGACACGGCGTGCTGCGATTCATGGGGTCTCAAAGAGTCAGACACAACTGAGCGACTAAACTGAACTGAACTGAAGTTTTCCTGATTAGCTGTTAAGTGAAGATATTTTATGTACTTTGGAACTGTCATTCCAACCATCAGGTCATTGAAGTGGTGAATTTAAATGTCATAAATTAAGTTGCTTATTTCATGAACTTCTTATTCAATGTTCAGTTCAGTTTAGTTCAGTCGCTCAGTTGTGTCCGACTCTTTGTGACCCCATGAACTGCAGCATGCCAGGCGTCCTGTCCATCACCAACTCCCAGAGTCCACCCAAACTCATGTCCATTGAGTCAGTAATACCATCCAACTATCTCATTCTCTGTCATCCCCTTCTCCTCCTGCCCTCAATCTTTCCCAGCACCAGGGTCTTTTCAAAATGAGTCAACTCTTCACATCAGGTGTTCTTAGTATCAGAGTTTCAGCTTCAACATCAGTCCTTCCCATGAACACCCAGGACTAATCTCCTTTAGGATGGACTGGTTGGATATCCTTGCAGTCCAAGAAACTCACAAGAGTCTTCAACACCACAGTTCAAAAGCATTAGTTCTTTGGTGCTCAGCTTTCTTTATAGTCCAATTCTCACATCCATACATGACCACTGGAAAAACCATAGCCTTGACTAGACGGACCTTTGTTGACAAAGTAATGTCTCTGCTTTTCAATATGCTGTCTAGTTTGGTCATAACCTTCCTTCCAAGGAGTAAGCGTCTTTTAAATTCATGACTGCAATCATCATCTGCAGTGATTTTGGAGCCCCGAAAAATAAAATCATGTAAGAAGCTCAAATACTTAAACAAAATTGGCTTAGTCCATTTGTTGTTGAGTCAGCTTATAGTGTAATATACTCATCTTTATCCAATTATATATATATATATATATATAGAGAGAGAGAGAGAGAGAGAGAGAATTAATGTTTTAGATGCTGAATAGGATTAGTGGTGATGCATCATTAGATGTCCTAGATCCATGAATCTTTAGTTTTTCTGTGTTCATGAAACTCCAGTGAAACCAAACAAGTAGAATTGACTCTAACTATGACACAAATCAAAGAAGGCAATGGCACCCCACTCCAGTACTCTTGCTTGGAAAGTCCCATGGATGGAGGAGCCTGGTAGGCTGCAGTCCATGGGGTCGCTAAGAGTCGGATACGACTGAGTGACTTCACTTTTACCTTTCACTTTCATGTATTGGAGAAGGAAATGGCAACCCACTCCAGGGTTCTTGCCTGCAGAATCCCAGGGATGGCGGTGCCTGGCGGGCTGCCTCTCTCAGTTTATGTCCTTTCTTGGAGAATCAAAATATAGATTAGAGTATTAAAAACTCTGAGAAATCCCTGTTCAAGGGAGAGCTGTATATAATTGTTAACTTTTGTTTAACTCAGCATTTCTTTTTTTTTTTTCTTTTACTTTATTTTACTTTACAATACTGTATTGATTTTGCCATACATTGACATGAATCCACCACGGATGTACATGTGATCCCAAACATGAACCCCCCTCCCACCTCCCTCCCCACAACATTCCTCTGGGTCATCCCCGTGCACCAGCCCCAAGCATGTTGTATCCTGCATCGGACATAGACTGGTGATTCAATTCTTACGTGATAGTATACATGTTTCAATGCCATTCTCCCAAATCATCCCACCCTCTCCCTCTCCTTCTGAGTCCAAAAGTCCACTATACATATCTGTAACTCAGCATTTCTTAAAAGCTTATTTGGATATAGATAGTGCGGGGGAGCCTGGTGGGCTGCCATCTCTGGGGTCGCAAAAATAGTCGGACACGACTGAAGCGACTTAGCAGCAGCAGCAGCAGCAGCAGCAGTGCCATGTGCTCAGTCCTGTGCAATTGTTTGCAACCCCATGGACTGTAGCCCACCAGACTCCTCTGTCCATAGGACTTCCCAGGCAAGAATACTGGAGTGGATTTCCATTTCCTTCTTCAGGGCATCTTTCTGACCCAGGGATTTTACCCATGTCTGCTGTGTCTCCTGCATTGCAGGCAGATTCTTTACCTACTGAGCCATCAGGGAAGCCCAGGAGATATGTTCAGTGTAGAATATTTATTATTAATATTCAACAAAACTATTTGTCTGCAGAACATACTTCGAAAATGCTGGCTTACTGAAATGTTCTGTTTCTACTCTACACAAGATTAGAGTTTCTTAATCTTAACTGCCTGATGCTTAAATCAAAGTTCATATTTTGTAATTCCAGACACCAGTCTGTAACCTGAAGTCTGTATATTGCGTGGATTCAGTAAATGCTTGAAAAATTGTATGAAAAAGTGTGGATATATCTCCCAGGGAGACAGAAAATAACCATCACATTATTGAGTCCATGATCTAAATGTTAAGTAGACTTAATCTAGTAATGTTAAAAATCTGTTTCAAAAGTGAGTTTTTAAAATGCACTATTTTAAATGCTTATGAGAGGAGACAGTGGTGTATGTAGTTAAGTCTGTGTCTTTAGTAAATGATACTATGAAGAAAAAGTAAATTTGCATCAATCACATTCATGCGTTATAGACAGTAGCAGGAATTGCCCTGCTTCCTAGTTCATGCTATCACCTCAGATTATGCTTCAAGAGAACCACAGCATCTTCACTGAATCCCTCTTGCTTTCCTGCTGTGACTAATTCTCTTTCACCCTGTTACACAAGGAAATGTCCTTTCTGTGTTTCTACTGCAATGTTCAAATGAGAGCCTCCCTCCAGAACTGAGCTGAGCAGGGCTGCTCCTGCCAGTTTATAAAATGGACGAAGATTATCCTGGTCAATGAGAGAAAATAGGTTTTTTGTTGGTTTGTTTGTTTTTTAAATGCAGTAAGAAATATGAATGCCTCCAATGCTGTACCTATTCTTATGAAAATAAATAAAAATATTAAGTGTGTGAGGAAAGTAATCACCTGCAAATGAAAAGTAGGGTCTCATTATTTTGATTCATTGTAATAACTAATTAAAACGTATATAACTCCATCGCTAATACTATCAAGGGGATATTCTTTTTGCCCCCTTCTGATGTCTATGTTAGATGCTTTTGCTATCTCTTTTATACTTTAATAAAACTTTATTACACAAAAAATATAAAAAGAAAAAAGAAAAGTAGGGTCTCTATAAGTTTCTCCATCTCACATTCTGATTTAAAGAAATCTTATTCATGGGGCAGAGATAAAGTTCCATGGCATTTCTTATTTTCTTTTTTTACAAGTTGACAGCAAAATCCAGGAATTGTTATTATGTTTTAGTTTTGCTTTATCAGATTGTGAAAGGAGAAAGACTTGTCAGTAACATCACTTTTGATTTTATAGCTTTAGGCATGAAGCACTTATTTCTCTGAAGTCAAGGGGAAGTTATTTGTCAAAAGCAAAATGATACATGTAAGAGACTTAGTTACTTGATATTTACTCATTTTTTAAAATTTAAATGTTATTTTTTCTTGGTCAGAAAGCAACCAAGTGCCTTTTGGGGAATAAGGATTATGTGGTCATGGTTGGATTGAAACAAACTACCTCTCTATTGGAAGTAAGAGGACATATTTTTGAAATTTGACAAATATACAAATGGGAAAGGTGATTAATTTGTTAACATGACTACTAGGCAAATTTTAGGTGCTTGCCTAAAATAGGAAAATACAATACAAAAAAATAATCTATCTTCTCTAGGCCCCCTAAAAGTAGTGAGCCTAGTATAATAATAAATAACAAATATATACATAATGAAATCATGTGTTTTCTTAAAATAATTTGTTTCCCAAGAAATTAAGATCTTATCATGATACAATTTACACATACACACAAACATACATACACACACACAAAAAAAGTTGTTTTGATTTAGTTCAATTATAGTATTTTTAGCACAGCAATCCAGATACAGTGATTTTCCAAAATGTTAAGTAATTACTAATTCATGGCCTAATACCAAACTGCAATCTATGCTTAATGATTTGTACTGAGAATTTACTGTGTGTACATGAAACTAATTCTTGTATAGTTTGGCAGTTCCCTCTTAGAATTACTCAGACATCTTAGTATTCAAAAGCATGTCATATATAACACGACCCTGCTATTCACCATGCAATACCATTAGAATAGAGTCTAAAACAGATGACCTTAATGATAATCAAGCTTTTTTCAGACTTTAGGAGATGAATGTATAGCCTACATTATCAAAGAACTGCAGTGAATCTAGAAATTCTGAGTCTGAGATTGCATTTTAAAGTATGGTAGGTAAACCTAGTAAAGTTTATGTGGACTGATAATGCTCTCCATATGGCAAACTTTGCCTGTTCATGCTCAGATTTCAAATGTTAAAGAGACTCAGGAACACAACAGATAGAGGAAATATGGATTGTTTTGCTAATGTAATTCTATCAAATTCACATCTTTTTCTAAAAATTTCATAACATATAAAGTACCTTCTACCCCACATATTTTAGAGTGTGGCTATTTTTTTTTTAATTTTAATTTTTACTTTATTTTACTTTACGATACTGTATTGGTTTTGCCATACATTGACATGAATCCACCACGGGTGTACATTCCTTGAGTGTGGCTATTTTTAAGCATTAATTGACTTTCTTAATACTTCTGTTCTCCTTCGGGTAAGACTCGTAAGTAGATGGAGATATTAGGCAACTATAGGCACTGTAGGTTTTGAGAAGGCTGGTGAATTCACCCTTTACTTTCTTCCTAATGTTTGAAATCCAGTCATTAGAATCTTAGTCTTTCTGTTTTGATTTAATAACATAAATCTCTCTCTGTGACTCATTGGAAGCAAGTGTGATAATCTACTTTCTCCTGTGATAGCGTTTTAAAGTGTCAGTCTCAGATATTTTAAAAGGAAATATCAAAAGAAAACAAAATACTGCAGACCAGCAAAGGGGAATCAACTGATACAAATTTTGCACAATTCAGAGCTATGTCTGAACCTGAAAAAAAATGCTGCCACCAACTGCTTGTTTTCTGTAGTCTATAAGCTACAACTAGAAGGCAATGGCACCCCACTCCAGTACTCTTGCCTGGAAAAATCCCATGGAGGGAGAAGCCTGCTAGGCTGCAGTCAAGGGGGTCGCGAAGTCGGACACAACTGAGCAACTTCACTTTCACTTTTCACTTTCATTCATTGGAGAAGGAAATGGCAACCCACTCCAGTGTTCTTACCTGGGGAATCTCAGGAATGGGGGAGCCTGGCGCACTGCCGTCTATGGAGCTGCACAGAGTCGGACACGACTGAAGCAACTTAGCAGCAGCAGCAGCAGCAGAACAAAGCTAAGTGATGCAATGACATAGACAATATGAATTGTGTACATAAATACACATATGTACAAATGCATATATCTGCATATACATATATTTGTACATCAGTGAACATATATTAGACATTATTAGGACAATATGGGAATGGGTGCTTATTTAGATGTTAGATTTATATGTATATATGTGTATAAAGGAAAACATTTGCTCTTAAAATTAATTACACCCATCTGCCTTGCTCTTAACACTCTATGCAGGAAAATGAATCAAAATTGCCAAATCATTTTCTCTTCATGCCCAGAAAGACCACAAGTGCTAACTCTTTTTTTTGCAAATTTCTCTCCGTTATGCAAATTTCTCTCCGTTATTATGATGATCAGAGGCACTTGAGACACTATTGCAACCAACCCTTGTCTCACAGGTTCTTAGAGAACATAGTAACTATTTTAAACAATTAAATATCTGTTAAATGCAAACTGATATTTCAAAAGACAATTAAATATGTATTTAAATAGCATAAATACTATGCTATTTAAGTAACATAAATGCATAGGTACAAGATAACCAATGAAGCTGTCAATGCATTGGGGAATATATGTTTTGTCTGCTTTAGTCTCAATATAAGTATGCGTAATTCAACTTTGAATTTCAGTGCTCACATCTTAAAGTCTATTAATTGGAAAATGTTAAGTCAAAATTCATATATTTACTACACATTAGAGGATTCACTAAATAATCCCAAACTAACTAAGTTGAGAAAGACAAAGTGAAAATTACAGTATCCCATAATTTAAAAGCCAGAAGAGCAGCAGTTGTAAATCATGCTTCTTGAGGCCTGCAATTAATTCAATACTGGAAGAACATGCTTTCACCTTAAATTCTGGGAGTTCTGAATCTTTCCTCTGTATGTAAAGCAGTAGAGGTTTTTTAGTGTTGTCTTGCAGTCAAACTGCATGATAAAATAGTGATTTATAGTTCTTAAGAGACGCAAACACTAAAGAGAATGAATGAGTATACAATTTAGTAAGTCTTAGTATCTTGCCTTTATATTACTAGCAAGTTGCTTTTAGACACAAGTAATTAGATTTTGAACCTAATTTCTAAGGAGTTAATAATCAAGAGGAGAATTCAGAGAGGAATTGAGAAATCTACCATTCATGGGGAAGGAAGAAAATAAGTATCACTTGATGAGGGAAAAGTGAATATACCATGAAAAAAATCATGGAAAAAAAAAGGAGTCAGAATATTATTAATTTCCAAGAAAGATAAATGCTTCACATTTACTTTTATGGATGTAATTCAATTTTGGGAGTAGCGTTGGTTACTCCCAACGCTTAACAGAAATCATTCTTCTCATTATTCTAACAGCACTATTAAAATGATTTAACAAAAGAAAACATAGACTCAGTTCAGTTCAGTTCAGTTCAGTCGCTCAGTCATGTCCAACTCTGCAACCCCATGAATCGCAGCACGTCAGGCCTCCCTGTCCATCACCAACTCCCAGAGTTCACTCAAACTCACGTCCGTTGAGTCGGTGATGCCATCCAGCCATCTCATCCTCTATCATCCCCTTCTCCTCCTGCCCCCAATCCCTCCCAGCATCAGAGTCTTTTCCAATGAGTCAACTCTTTGCATGAGGTGGCCAAAGTACTGGAGTTTCAGCTTTAGCATCATTCCTTCCAAAGAAATCCCAGGGCTTATCTCCTTCAGAATGGACTGGTTGGATCTCCTTGCAGCTCAAGGGACTCTCAAGAGTCTTCTCCAACACCACAGTTCAAAAGCATCAATTCTTTGGCACTCAGCTTTCTTCATAGACTAGATATTTATAAAGGTCAAAACTCAAAATTTATCAAAGTAACTTTTTTTTTTTTAATTTGAAGTAAGAGAACTTTGATGAAATATCTAGGAATATGGAAACAATTACTTTGTTTCTATTTAAGGTGTACTTTAATAAAAGCCTATTTATAAGTCTGGTATCATTTGTATTTGGTATAATTTGTAGGTAAAAACAGTTTCTAAGGTGTCTGAAAAGCATTTTATCCATACTTTAGGAAATGTATTTAAAAAATGAACTTTTTTTTTTGTTCAAGGAGTACTGTGCTACAAAGTTAACACAATGGAAAATAAATGTCACGCTTCAAAGGTTCCTCTATTTTTGACTGAGAAGAACTAATTAAATGAGATTTCCTTCTGTATACAAAAGAATCTTGGTGTTTTCACTTAAACCAGATGTAGAGTTATTTCTCATTACCTCTACTGCCAATTCAAACAAATCTGTTTTTTATAAGTTTACTCAAATAAGCCATATTCATAGAAAAGAATTCAGTAAAAACTCCTTTCCATAATAAGTTTCAATATTCTAAGATTTATTGGTACATTTTGAAGGTAGGTTGGGTGAGGCAGGAATCATAAGGATGTTAGCATAACAGCTAGGAAAACAAATAGTAGAGAATTCCCAATCGAGCATTCTCATGAATTCATTTCCAAGAAAGTTATGAGTTTCTGTTAGCAAACATAGTGACCAGTTTTCCACACAGAAGACACTCAAAAAGTGACCTAGTGTAACCCATTATTTTCCATGTGAGGAAACTGAGGCTTGAGGAAATAATATAATTTGCCCAAACTTGCCAACCTGCAGAATGGGTACTTGAATCTGAGTTAATTCTTAGACTGGTGCTTCTGGGATAAAAAGCTTGAGTTTGTCTTAGCTTTGTAGAAGCCTAGACATGACTTCTTCTCTCATCTTTGTAACTTTCAAGTTAGCGTAGTTAGAATACTTTCTTCTTTTCTTTGATATTCATTTCCCTTTGGACCTCCATTTAGTTAAGTTTGTTAAAAGGTCTTTTTAAAAAGTTTCTTAATATCTTTGTTAAAAGGGGCATAATATACACACAGATAAAGCAGTAAAACATAAAATCCTACATGTGTTTAAAATGTAGATGTATAGCAAAGATACAGGGTCTTTCAACAGCTTTTTATTAGATCATAGTGTCTTTCAACAGTTTTTTTTATTGGATCCCATAAGATTAATTTGGTGTAGCAAAGCCTAGATTGTTTTTCTTAATCATTAAGTGGTTAGTATTTACAAGGCACCTATAAAGAGTCACACATTTTTTAGCCTTCTTTTCACACTTATGCACTCAATTGGAATGTATTTAATTTCTAGTACCTAATGAAACCATAAATTTAGTCTTAAACACATATATTACGTTCCCACATTGAAGAAAACATTTAAGATTTTTTTTTCATTTTATTTTTTTATTTTTTTACTTTACTGTACTGTAGTCTCCATCTAATGTGCCAGTTTAAGGTAAAAATACTCAAGTCTTTTCAGATACTAAAAAGTTAACTAGTGTACATATCACTAGTTAAGTGGCAAAAAGAAAGGGAATAAATAAAACAGTCCTGCATTTTGAAATCACTTCTATTTGCTAGTAATATAAATAATGCACTGAGGGTATAGGAAATAAGGACAATACAACAAGGGATAAACTGCCTGAAATGATGAGCTCAAGGGTGATATACCATCAAATAACAACAAAACAGAGCGATCTTTGAATCTGAGTTTTGATACAGCACTTGGGAAAAGTCTTAACACTGAATGCTCAGGGTGTCATAAGGAAACAGAGCAATCACAGCTGGAGGCAATTTTCTTGCCATCCATTCTAGTTGAAGCTATAGGCAAAGGACAACTTGATAAATTTAGAAAGAAGCAATAAAATCTACTGAAGCAGCTAAATCGTCTGCTAAAAGACGCTGGACACTGCCTAAAATGAAGCTATAAAAAGGGAAGTCTTCCTAAATCAACTGGCAGTAGAGTTTGAAATAAACATGTTTTACTAAGTTCGCCTGAATTGTCTACCTATACAGTTTTCAACACCCCATCTTTTTGGTTTTTTTGATGTGGACCATGTGCTTCTGTTTTATGCTTTGTTTTTTCTGGGCATGAGGCATGTGGAATCTTAGCTGCCCGATGAGGAACTGAACCCTCAACCCTGCACTGGAAGCAAAGTCTTAACCACTGCACAACCAGAGAAGTCTCAGCACACCGTTCTTTAGATTCTCATGCTAGTACTTGGTTTTCTTAGGCTATATGGTTTATTTATTATTGTTTTGGTTTGTTTGTGGGGTTTTTACTTCTTACATAAATTTATTTCTAAAAAGTTATTTCTATTGTTTTAGAAGATTGATTTTCAGAGAATGGAATATTAAAAGAAATTCTGTATATTGAGTCACCTTAAGTTAAATTTTGCTTCAGGGACTCAGATTTCCATCTTGTGTCTCTGCCTTTTTCCTGGGCTTTGAGATACTCAGTTTGACTAACAGATATGGAAAGAAATTTTGAGAAATGCATACAGGCATACTCACTTCTTACACATTTCTTGATGGTCTGAAAATAACACACATCAGCACCTGTTACCTTACATCGACTGAAATTAATTGCAAGTCCCCATTTAGAGGTAAGGGTATGGTGGTGGGTGCTGGGAAACAGCAAATCACTTCCTAGAGTAAAATTATTTAATGGAAGGAGGTTTAAATATTAAATCACTAATAATTACTGTCATACCTGAAAATCAATTTTATAAGGAAATTTTATTTAATATTTATTAAATATGTTCCACAATCTTCCCTAAATTCGTATCTGAATCAACTATTATTTTCTCCCTGACCCATGGCTACAAAAGTTAGGCCAGTGTTATGGCAGCAGCTTTCCTAAAGCCAGTCTACTCTCCTCACAGATCACAATACTTTTCATTTGCCTGGAAAATCGCATGGACGGAGGAGCCTGGTAGGCTATAGTTCATGGGGTGGCAAAGAGTCGGACACTACTCAGCAACTTCATTTTTCACTTGTAGCATTCTCTAACCTATCTAGCTCACATTAACTCATCCTTCCTTTCTTTCATGCAATTTTACACTGCCAACACTTATCCATTTGTCTAGTGATGAGAGAGTCTGCCTAAATATGTTGTGTCACCCATACTCTAGGAAATGTCCTGCATTGGACCTTTGACCACCTCCTGGCCCACAGGGAAATCAAGTGGTACCCAAGCCACTGTTGACATTTTCCTCAAGTTACATTGCTCCTGTTCCAGTGGGAACAATTGACTCCAGCCATATCATTGTGGTCTTTAAAATTATCTGTGTTGTGTTTTCAGCTTTTTTTTTTTTTAATTTATTTTTACTTTATTTTACTTTACAATACTGTATTGGTTCTGCCATGCATTGACATGAATCCACCACGGGTGTACATGTGTTTTCAGCTTTTACAACCTTCTGAAGAATCAACAAATATGTCCTTTTATTGTAAACTTCAATCAACAATGGAATGATAAGGAATTCAGTGGACCTTCCATGGTCCCTAGTATCACAGGGCTCTAGTATTGTTGAGCTTTGGGACAGCTTCCTCAAAGTAGACACAGTATAGTTCTGACTCTGTCTTTCTTATCATTTCTTGGTCCATAACCATTAGGAAGGTAGTTGATCATTAAATGTGATTTTTCACAAAAAGAGATTATCTTGTCTTGGATGCCAGCTGAGTAGTTATTAAGACAGAAGGGATGGGGGGTTATATAGATCTAATATGAAACTTTGGGATTCTACCTTGACTATTTCTGTGCATAATGATCATTTCTTTCTCCTAATGGCCACTCTAGGCCAGCCTGGTTTGTACTGAATTGGTTCAAGGATCCTGGGGACAAAACTTCTATAAGCTGACTTCATTCTGGTGCTTGATATCCTATTGATTCTACATGTGAGCTCAGTCACTCTTTGTGACCCTATGTTCTCTAGCCTGCCAGACTTCTCTCTCCATGGGATTATCCCAACAAAAATACTGGAGTGGGTTTCTGTCTCCTTCTCCAGGGGATCTTCCCGACCCAGGGATCAAACTGCGGTTCCTGCACTGGCAGGCAGATTCTTTACCACTGAGCTGCCTATTGATTATAGCCTTAAGTAAAAGGAATAGAAGATAAATTTAACACATTATCACAATTCCTGCCAGTAAAATGAATCAGAGTAGCTGACAGACTAATGTGTGTGTGTGGGGGGGGGGGAACATTTGCCAGAAGCTGGGATGGTATAAAAATAGTCATTATTATTGGAAAATAATTCTCCCTATGTCTCTTGAATTTTTGCCTATCTTGTGAGCAAAGCACTGGATAATATTTTTTCCAAATCATCTTTTCTAGGACATTTGTGTAGGTAACAGTCTTTGAAGATATAGTGTCTCCCTCTAAAGCAAAAGGCAGGTTTTCTCATGGCTGTGGAGGAAAAGATAGATTGTGTCCCCTTGCAGCTGAGAACAGATGTGTTTATTACTGTTTATGAAAGACGAATTCCTTAAACTCAGAGAAATGACACCAACTGCGTATGCAGGTGTCATCTTGCCCTCTTCATGTCACTTTCTGGGGATTAAAGCTTGAAAAAACTAATCCAAATATGCCTACACAATCAGCCTTCCATATCCCCAGGTTCCACATCTGATGATTCAACCGACCATGAATCAAAAATATTTTGAAAAAAATTCCAGAAAGCCCCCAAAAAGCAAACTTAACTTTGCCACTCACTGATGACTATTTACATAGCATTTACATTGTATTAGGTATTATAATTAATCTAAAGATTATTTAAATACATGGGAGAATATGCATAGGCTATATGCAAACATGCCCTCTTATATGAGGAACTTGAGCAACCACAGATTTTGGTATCCATGGGGTCCTGGGACCAGTTCCCCACAGATACCTAGGAATGACTATACTCTGGCAATGCTATTACTGTAAATAGTAAACTATCCTTTGTCATTGACTTCTACCAGCATCCGTGAAGCTTGCTTGGGCAGGCAAAATTGTTATCATGCAAATAAGATAAAATCTCAGACTCTCTGGCATTCTTGACACTAAGTGGCAAATCTAGGAATCCAGCTAGTCCCTCTGACTCCTAAACCACACTCATTCCACTAGAACATTTTACCTTTTGATTCAGTTTTTAAGGAGAATTTTGTGATGACTTGAGGGTTTGCATAGTCTGAGTTAATTTCCAAATATCTTACTTTCTTTATATACAACATTAATTGAATT
This sequence comes from Capricornis sumatraensis, assembly GCF_032405125.1. Classification (NCBI taxonomy): domain Eukaryota; kingdom Metazoa; phylum Chordata; class Mammalia; order Artiodactyla; family Bovidae; genus Capricornis; species Capricornis sumatraensis. Next base: position 42,114,641 of record NC_091081.1, on the reverse strand, counting down.
CTTATACTTTGCTGGCTCTACTTCCGTATTTACATAAAAAATTTCTGTAGTGTCCTTAAAGTAATTACTAAATGCAGCAGTACCCGTGATGTTGCCTGAGCAACAGCAAAAGAGCCATTTTCTTTTTCTACCAGAATAATGACAAATGCATCCTCTATAGACTCCTGGACAGGGTAGATAAAAAGATTCAAGTTAAACTAAGGCTGAATATATGCATACCCTATGTTGCAATAATTCCATTCCTTGATATACTAAACACAAATGAGTACATCTATACATGAAGTGACGCAAACAAGATGGCTCTTAGCAGCTTTAAGCATAAAAATTAAAATCTGACAACATTATTTAAGCTGAAAGTATCATAACTAAGTAGACATTAGTATATATTATCCTTTTGGTTTTCTTTTTTATTGGAGTATAATTGCTATGCAGTGTTATTTTCTGCTGTACAGTGAAATGAATCAGCTGTATGTATACATATGTCTTCTCCCTCTTGGACCCTCCTCACACTCCCTTCCCATCCAACTCCTTGAGGTAATCACAGAGCACTGAGATGAGCCTCTGTGCTGTATAGAAGGTACCCACTCGCTATCTGTTTTACACATTGTTCAGTATATATGTCACTCCTAATCTCCCAATTTGTCCCACCAACAGTGTCACAACATACAGGAAAAAAGAAAGAACAACAAGAAACAAAATGAACTAGTGCTACATGCAACAACTCGGGTGAAACTTACAAGGCTGTGTTGAATGAGACATCAAACAAAAATTAAATTCTATGTGATTATACATATATATACAGTTCAGAATGAAAAGAAAAAAAAAAACAATCCATGACAATAAAATAAGAATAATGGTTATACTTGTGGGATAAGAAAGGCTAATGACTAAGAGAAAGGACAAGGAGGAACTAGGGTTTCAGGAATTTCTACATCTTGATCTGGGTGGTGGTTACACAACTGTATTTTCTTTGGAAAAAATTCATTGAGTTATATACTTCATGTATTTTCAAGTATAGGTACTCAGATAATTTATCTTACAATAAACTATGTATCTTAATACTTAGGTATCTTATGCTATATGTATCTTATGAGATAATAAAATTATACCAAAATTAATAAGCAAAATTAATAAGCAGACTGATACATCTGTGCTATTATATAAGTGTCAATATATAACAAAGTCCCTTTGTTCTTCTGAGAAAAATTGTAGGATTGCTGGCAATATGAATTGTAAAGTATAAACTCCAGAAGAAAACATATACAATTTTCAAAACACAGAATTAATAATCACAATGTATAGGATTTAATAATTACCAAGTAAAAATATTAATTAAAAGAGGATAAATGTGATTATTATAAAAATATTGTTATATTTGGGTTATATATATTATGCGTGCTATGTTCTCAGTCGTGTCTGATTCTTTGCAACTCCATGGACTGTATGTAGCCCATCAGGTTTATCTGTCCATATGTGGCCTTTTTGATGCCACATAGCTTTCTGTTCTAAAAGAAAAAAGTCTGTCTTTTATTCAACCAAATAAGAAGATTTAAAACATACACTTACTCAGCTGATTCTTAAGCCATGCTACAAGTTCTTAAAATATTTTATAACTATTATTTCTATCACTTAACAAACCACTTTAGGAGCAAGCTGAATTTGAAATAATCTATTTCAATGCAATAGAGTCATCCCCAGTTCAGAATATTTAGTTACTACTTCATACTTAATTAGTAAGAAATCAACATTGTTTAAGATCCTGACACTATTTAAATTCTATTTAATGTCACCTGGACATCTTTCCTCTGGATCAGTCATCACATCCTTCCTAACTTGTAGCCCATGTTCTAGCTAAATTTAACACTTCACTGTTTCCCCCATCTCCCCCATTTTCCTTTCTTCTTTTTTTAATTGGAGCATAGTTGACTTGCAGTGCTGTGTTAGTTTCATATATACAGCAAAATGAACATATTAACACAAAATCCATTCTTTTCTAGATGATCTTCCTATATATATTACAGAGATTTGAGTAGAGTTGCCTGTACTATCCAGTAGGTCCTTATTAGCGATCTATTATATGTATATAGCAGTGTGTATATGTTATGTGCATGTGTTAATCCCAATATCCTAAATTACCCCTTCTCCCCTTGCCTTTGTTAGCCATAAGTTTGTTTTCTACATCTGTAACTCTCTTTTATAAATGTTTATTTGTACCATTTTTTAGATTCCATATATAAGTGATATAATGATATTTGTCTTTGTCTGACTTACTTCACTGAATATGATAACCTCTAGGTCCATTCATATGGTGGCAAATGACATTATTCCATTCTTTTTATGTCTGAGTAATATTCCATTGTGTATGTATGTGTGTATATGTATGTGTGTGTACAACTTCTTTATCCATTCTTTTGCTGGTGGACATTTAGTTTGCTTCTATGTCTTGGGTATTGTAAATAGTGCTGCAGTGACATTGGGGTGCATGTATCTCTTCAAATTATGGTTTTCTTTGGATATATGCCCAGTAGTGGGATTGCTGGGTTATAGTAAATTTATTTCTAGGTGTTTTTTTTTTAAGGAATCTCCATAATATTCTCCATAATAGCTACATCAGGTTACATTCCACCAATAGTGCAGGAGGTTTTCCTTTTCTCCATATCCTCCCTAGCATTTACTGTTTGTAGACTTTTCTTTTTAAGTTTTTTTTTTTTAATTTTTATTTTTACTTTATTTTACTTTACAATACTGTATTGGTTGTAGACTTTTTGATGGTGGCCATTCTAGGCAACAGTAAAGAAACTGCCTGCCAATGCAGGAGACATAAGAAACATGGGTTTGATCCCCAGGTCAGGAAGGTACCTTAGAGGAGGGCATGGCAACCCACTCCAGTATTCTTGCCTGGAGAATCCCATGGACACAGAAGCCTAGTGGGCTGTTTATGCTCCATAGGGTCACGAAAGGTCAGACATGACTGAAATGACAGCATGCACACACATTCTGAGCAGCAGGAGGTGATTCTTCATTGTAGTTTTAATTTGCATTTCTCTAATAATTAGTGACATTAAGCATACTTTTATGTGATTTTTGGTATTTGTATTTCTTCTTTAGAGAAATATCTGTTTAGGTCTTCTGTCTATTATTTCACTGGGTTGTTTTGTTTTTTTAATATTGAGCTTCAAGAGCTGTTTGTATATTTTGGAGTCTAACCTTTTATCAGTTGCTTCTTTCACAATTATTTTCTTCCATTCTGAGTGTGGTCTTTTCATCCTGTTTATTGTTTCCTTTGCTGTGCAAAAGTTTTTAAGTTTAATTAGGTCCCATTTGTTTATTTATTTTTCCCATTAGTCTAGTAGGTGGGTCAAAGAGGATCTTGCCATGATTTATATCAAAGAGTGTAGTGCCTGTGTTTTCCTCTAAGAGCTTTATAGTTCTGGCCTTGCACTTAAGTCTTTAATCCATTTTTAGTTTATTTTTGTGTATTGTATTAGGGAGTGTTCTGATTTCATTTGTTTACAGACAGCTGTCCAGTTTTCCTAGCACCACTTATTGAAGAGACTGTCTTTTCTCCATTGTATATTGTTGCCTCCTTTATCATGGATTAGGTGACCATAGGTCCATGGGTATCTCTGGAGTTTCTATCCTATTCCATTGATCTATATTTCTGTTTTTGTTACATTACCATTTTGCTTTGATGACTATATTGTCTGAAATCTGAAAGTCTGATTCCTAAAGCTCTGTTTTTATTTCTCAAGATGGCTTTGGCTATTCAGGGTCCTTTGTGATTCCATATAAAATTTTTTTTGTGCTAATTCTGTGAAAAACGTCATTGGTAATTTGATAAAGATTGCACTGAATCTGTAGATTGCTTTGAGTAGTATAGTCATTTTGACAATATTGATTCTTCCAACCCAAGAACATGTTTTATCTCCCCATCTGTTTATGCCATCTTTGATTTGTTTCATCACCACCTTAGAATTTTCTAAATACAGATCTTTTGCCTCCTTAGGTAGATTTACTCCTCGGTATTTTATTCTTTCTGATGTGAATGGGATTGTCATTTTATTTCTGGTTGTTTCCTTCGATGGAAAAACTCTTGCATCTCTGTCTATTGAAATCACATCCATTAAAAAAAAAACTGAAGTGAAACACCTTTTCTTTTATAAAGTTTTCTTTGACTTTTGGTCAATACATATTCTTCCTGTGAATTCCATAATACTTCATAAATTGTGCCGCAATTTATGTAACAAGCTGTGTAACAAGCTATTACTGGGATCTTCCAGGTAATCACATATGTCAAGTCTCACCAAGCAGAGGCAAAAGCCATGGTGCATGTGAGGGAGAGCTCTGACCAAAAAGAATGATCTGATTAGGTTCACACTCTGGATCCTTACGTACCAAGATTTCATTTCTAAATGCTAAGTAGTAGGAAGGGCAAATCCAGCCTCCCAAATGGAAAGATCCCGCTATATGTTGTCTATTCTGCCTCCCTCATTTCCAATTAGTTTCACTAACAGCATGAATTCAAGGGCTCTTCTGATCCTTCATGAAGTCTTTCTAGTTAGGCGCCACAGTAATTCAGTTGTGTGTTTACTTGTCACTTCTAGACTTAATGTACAAACTGCTTCATAAGATTTTCTGGCATGGCATCTAGATCAACATTATCAAATTTTAACACATATATCAAATACATTGCCCTTCTTAATGATATATATTCCAAATTATGCTTCACATATACTTGAACATCTGAAATTTCTGAGAGCTCCTAAATTTATTTCAGCATGGTTTCCTTTGTCCCTATACCTAATTCAAGGTGTTCTGTCTTTTGGCCCCACACTGGTCATTGTGTTAACTATAACAGCACTGATCTTTTTCTCAAATTACTAATTACTGTTCTAGAGATGTGTCTTTCATACATTTGATGACGCACTGAAGACTGTGGGGGAAACACATCTTCCACTGCTCAGGCCTTCATCATTTTCATCTATCCACCATGCTTCTTCCCCAAACACAAGTCCTGCCATGTGAACTTCTCCACCAAGATCACCACCCTAAGAAATGCAGTCCAGTTTCCCCAAGTGGCATCTTCACTTGAGTGAGCAGCCCTACAGGGTCACCTGTCCTTATACTCTCCCTAAAGACTCCAGTGATTAGCACTGTTCTACATCTTCTTATATTGATGCTAATGTTTCTTTAAAAACAGAGTCACAGAGTCAGATTGCCTGGGTTTAAAACCCAATTATGAGCTGTGTGACTAGAACAAATTATTTAAGTTCTCTGTTTTTCAATCTCCCCATCTCCGAAATAGAAATAATAAAAATAACTACTTAAGAGGAGGTTATAAGAATTAGGATAATTGTTGTTCATGAAGCACTCAGAATAGTGCCTAGCTAATAACGGTGGTTATGTAAGTGTCAGTTATTATTGCTATTGGTAAAATTATTGATTCACTTCTTGATAACTAACACTATGATCTGTTAAAGCTCACTCACCTCCACTACCTTTATAACTATATAAGCTCTCAGATACTTATTCATAGTAGACCACATTAGATATATGTATGTATATAATATATACACACATACATATTTATATACACATATATTGAAAAATGTAATGTGTTTTATATGCGTGTGTGAGTACGTGCATTTACATATAAAACATATAATATGTGTTATGCATGTGTGTGCATATTCTTTTTCTGGTCAAATGTATTGGAAACTTCAGCTTGGAAGAGATTACTAACACAGCGCATCAGAAGCTGTTAAAATAAATGGCTATAGTGAAATGAGATGGTGAGAACACTTTAGTGATCAGAAGCCCCTTCTGGAAAAAGAAATGAGCTTTGAGAAAATAAATGAGTACCTATTTATTATGAGAGGCTAAGTGTTGGTTAGGGGGAGGTTTGTTACAGAGAAGAATGTTTCACATGGGAACAGAAGAGGGTTTCCTCAGAACTGATTGAGGGGTGAGAGAGGAGATAATTACAGGATGCTGATATAGGGACAGTGAGCTCGTACTCAGCAGTCTTAATTTTTCCTTCCACCTGAACTTTAAATGTTTATAAAATTCTGTCCCCACACCCTACCCCTTCCACCACACACACAGCTTTGTGCAAACTGATCCCATCCTTCCTGTCAAAAGTGAAGAATCTGGGCTTCCTGTGCAGACTGACAAGAGTGTTTGGATAAGAAAACCCTAGAAGCAGGAGTGCATAAGCTGCCAGGAACTCAGAGACATTATGGAGAGGCTCTGGACTTTGAACAATCAAAAAAATTAGCACATTCCTATTAAGAGACCTAAAACTGTTCAAGGAAAGGATCCCTGCTGATATTGGCCTGTAAGAAACTTAATTAAAAGAGTTAATGTCCCTTTTCTCAATGAATAGTGATATCTAATTTTGGCAGAGTGAATATCTATCAGTTTGCTCCCCAACAACTCTTTTCTTCTGGGCACTATTCATGATGAGTTCTGTGGACATAACCACATTAGCACAGGGTCACCTGGTCTCTGAGTTCTGGCCTAGGGTTGGACACTGATTGAAACTTAACCTTGAGAGTCTTTCCCCAAGGTTTTTAGAATTGAATTTGTGAGTTTCTTTTCTTGGCTAAAATTAAGTGCTGAATTTAAGAGATCATAGTGAGATATATTCTGCCCCACAGAGAAAGATGCTCCATGCTGAAGTAGAATGAAATCAATATATTGAAAGCAGCAGTGAAAAGGGACAAGAAAGTCACCTGGGCATGAAGGCCCCTAACTCCAGGCATGCTTAGTCCAGCATTCTCCATGCTTTTCTTATACCGTGATACTCAACACTTCCTTGATCCCCAGCTTATACAACTATTCCAGCAGTGGGTCAAAACTAGATCAAATCGAATTTCTCTTTTTATTTACAAAGTATCACAAACTCAAGAAATCACTACTAAGTGATATTTTACTAATAAATTATATATGTAAAGTCGTTTAGTCATGTCCGACTCTTTGCAACCCTGTGGACTGTAGCCCACCAGGCTCCTCCGTCCATGGGATTCTCCAGGCAAGAATACTGGAGTGGGTTGCCATTTCCTTTTCCAAATATGTTGTATATTATATATAGGCATATTTAAAATACTTAACCATAAAAATCATAGGAGCTACTTCATTATTTCCCAAATCACTATCCTTCCAAACAATGAGTCTCTGGATAATAAGTGAATATTTCAAAATAAGAATTCTGTGACCTATAAATCTATTGAATAGGAAAAAGAACATAAGAATGAGGAGAATTTTCGTATCTAAAATAAGGGTTGTTGAGAATAGTATTTAAACCCATGATTTTATAACATAGTTTTACTGTTCAAAAGAAAGTGATTTAGTCTACTGCAATTTGCTTTTATAATTTGAAGAGAATTATTTCAATGCTATGAATGAAAGTACAGAAGTACTTAAATAAAAAGGGAAATAGATAATGACCTTATTGTCATTGATTGAATTACCAGCACCATTTCCGTTACTAGTGTCAACTTTTATTGTGGAGTCATTCTGAAGAAATCAGCCATGATAATGTAATTTAATTCATCATCTTCACTATTTAGGTTCAATAACAGCAACCTTAGAAACAATCAAGATAATATAAAAAACAATATTGAACATGAAGATAAGTTCATGATCACAGTAGACAGCATCCTCAATTTGCAGTAGTTGAGATTAAATGTACTAAATTATTTGAGAAGAGATTATGATTATGTAAATTGCTTCTTTCTACTATTTATCTTGATACGCCTTAGAGACATCTTGTGAAGCAAAATTCATAAGATACTGTACATCAGAAAAGGCCTATCTGCTAGTTATAATGAAGTGACTCTCCCAAGAGAAGATACCATATTTTACAGCATTTCTTTTAAAGTGGGTATATAATTCTTCATATTTTACATGAGAAATATTTGTATATTAAGTTTGATGAACCATATTTGCCAAAGGTAATCCCTCATTAACTTCAGTAGTTCCTAATCTGTCCACAGTGAGGCAGCAATCTCCAGGAAAATGAAACAGTTTACCACATACAGTGCAAGTGAAAATAGATTGCTCTGTAAAATGGTCATCATGGTTTGCTAGGTGTAACAGAAAGGTGGGTATAACCAGCTTATGTTTAAATAGCTAAAGCAACATATTGTCCTATAACTGGACTTTAAAAATTATAGCAGAAGAAAAGATGCATTTCTAATTATAAATAGGTTTTGTCTTTTTCCCAAATGAGAAAATTTTTAAAGCATAAAGCTTAAAATATCTTACACCTGGTTTAAAGAATGGGCTTCCCTTATAGCTCAGTCAGGTAAAGAATCTGCCTGCAGTGCAGGAGACCCGGGTTCAATCAACTTTTGATGAATAAATACATATAGACAGTAATTTTCAAAAATTGTAGAAAATCCTGTCAATATTATTGCCAAATAATTGGAAGGAAAAAAGAGGCTTGAAATTCTTGGTGCTTAAAACTTTCTTAAAGTATATTTGGTTTTTGCTACAATGTGTCACCAGTTCTTTCTTGGATGAAAATATTTTATGAATAAAAATATCACTTATTATAAAAGAGTCAACTAAACTTTAGAATGTCATTGAATCTAGTGTTTTCAAAAGCTCTTTGCTGTGTCCTTAAGATATATACCAAAAAGACCAAGTTCAGGAAGGAATTTTTAGAGAAAAGTTTAGTCCATATAATAATTAATACCATATAAAATATATATGATAATTTTAAGGGTAATTAACAATAATTATGTAAATATAATTTTCTCTATTAGAGAAAGAAAGCCAGAGAGAGAGGAAGGGATTGGGAGGGAGAGAGAGTAAAGGAAATAAGGATGGAGAGAAAGAGAGCTTACTGGTCAAGCACTGTTCTCTATAGTGGCTGCACCAATTTACATTCTCACCAGCAGTGTATGAGGATTCCTTTTTCTCCGTGTTCTCACCAACATTTATCATCTTTGGTTCCTCAAAAAATTAAAAATAGAACTATCAGATCATCAAGCAATCCTACTTCTGAGTATATAAATAAGCATAAGCAAAGGAATTGAAATCAGGATCTTGAAGAGACTTCAAGACTGTACACCCACGTCTATTGCAGCATTATTCATGTCCATCAAAGGATGATGGATTAAAAAAGTGGTATATACACACAAAAGAATATTTTTCAACCTTAAAAAAACAAGAAAGTTCTGCTGTTTGCAACAACATGGATAAATTTGGAAAGCATTATGCAATGTAAAATAAGCCAGACACAGAAGGACAAATACTATATGCTGTCACTTACATTAGAAATCTAAAATAAATGTCAAACTCTTAGAAGTAGAGAGTACAGTGCTCTTTGCTAAGGGCTGAGGGGATGGAGAGATGGGAATCTATAAGCTTCAGTTACACAAGATCAGTAGTAGTAGTGAAGTCTCTCAGTCGTGTCCAACTCTTTGCGACCCCATGGACTGTAGCCTACCAGGCTCCTCCCTCCATGGGATTCTCCAAGCAAGAGTACTGGAACGGGTTGCCACTGCTTTCTCCAGGTGATCTTCCTGACCCAGGGATCGAACGTGGGTCTCCTGCATTCCAGGCAGACGCTTTAACCTCTGAGCCACCAGGGAAGCCGCAAGATCAATAAATGAATAAATATTATAATAAATAACATTGTATTATATACATGAAAATTTGCTGAGGTAATCTTATGTTAAACATTCTTATCAAAAAAATAATATATAAGTATGTACATAAGTTACTGCAATATATAATGAAGGAAGGAAGGGAGGGAAGGAGGGTGGAAAGGAAAGAGGATTGATGGAAACTTGGAGATACTGGATAAGTTTGTGGCATAAAATCAGTGATAGTTTTACATGTATATACTTATCCCAAATTCATTAACTTGTATACATTAAATATGTTACAGCTGTTTTATGTCACTTATGCTTCCATAGGATCACAAAATGCTGGACACAACTGAGGCAACCTAGAACGCATGCATGCATACTTCAGTAAAATGCACTTGTTTTTTAGTTCCAAGTGCTCAAAACTCCTTATTTGTTACTCGTTTTGAGAATTTTCTGAGTAACTTGTACTCTTCAATCCACTTCTGAGTTTACATAATTCAATAGAAGTTCTCCACCCTTTTCTGACTTTTTATTGTTGGCTTCTATTCATCTAAAGCCTCTGTATGTGATAATCACATAAACTGCCATTTCTGGTCCATCTCAATCCCAGGACTGAACCTGAGCTAGTTCCTACTCCTTCCACTGCTGACCTATTCCAATTCCTACACATCTGTCTTTTTGATGAGTCCCAACCCAACACATGGTCCACTGTATTTCTCATGCATTTTAATGTGTGTAAAATTTCTTAATAAATAAATAACCCCAAAGTCTATGTTGAAAAACTTTTCTGAAGCCAAAACATACCTGATACTAAAGACAAAAAGCACATGAATAAAAAATATACAGACAAATCTGTCACAAAGTTTAAAAAGTAATTCAGTAAAATATTAGTAAGTAGAATTCAGCAATATAATAAGTACACTGAGCAAATGTAGCATTTCCTCCAGAAATGCAAAGCTATTTAATATTACAGAATCTGCTAACATGATGAAAATGTGTCAAAATTCTATAGTAAATCAAAGGCAGTATGAAGATAGATGAATTGTAATACGTGTCAATTTAAGCCAAGAATAGGGCAACAGAATCTCTTATTTATTTAACTTTGTTCTTTATGTGTTAGCCAAGAAAAGACTTGGAAAGAAACATCATTAATATTAACAAATGACATGACAAACCTGAAAGAATCAACCAATAAACTATTAAAAATTCAATAAAGAGTTTTCCAATATTTCAACATAAATCAGATAAAACTTAACATGAGGCTCACTGATGATAGCAATAAATGTCAACTTTTGATGAATTAACATAATGAGAAACTTTAACATTAAACTTTACTGACAAATGTAAATTATGATGTCAAGAAGTGAAATGAAAATAATTGATGCATTTATGTATTGACCATCCCAACTAAAATCACTGTGAAACTTTAAAAACTAGTTTTAGATAGTTTATTAAGCTGTAACTCAACAAGGCAATGAAGTACGTTTGAAAAATAGAAATGATGAGGGCTTCTTTTTCCTAAAATATTAAAATTTATCACAGATAAACAATAAGGTAAGTAACATGATTCTAGTACTGAAATGTACAAATAGATATTGAAACAGTTGTGAGAACCTTAAAGCAGACAATTATTAAAAATGTTTTATAGTTTTTATAAAGAAATTTATTTGTATAAAAAATAAGCTAAAAAGAAGATTCAATGTGATTAGATACTATCTCTAAAGATATTCATTACAGACTGTTTCTCATGGAGAAAATTAGAAAAACTAAAAATTCAACAGCATATCAATTATATTTTGTTATCCAAAGATAAAATAGCAAGTGATCATTAAATGAGAAGATGAATATTACACAATATATTATTAAGAAAAAATAAATTTATAAAGAATGCATCTAGTGTTATCCCAATTTTAAGTATGAATATATATAAAAATTCTGGAATTATATACATAAAAAATACATATGATTCAGCTCTGCATATTGAGATTATTGATCATTTAGTTCCCTTTAAATTTTTCTGTATTTTTCCAGTTTATTTTACAGTGAGCTTCAGAAAATCAGAAAAAATATTATTCATACATAGTAAACATCAGAACATATACTTTCAGGTATGTTGAGATACATGTGGTAATAATCATCATAATAAAAGGTATATTTTCTAGATTCTACAGATTAGACCCTTTAGATTATCCCTGAAACAACTATGTGCTAATATTAATGATGTTTTAGTGGCATTATTTTATTTGGTAATCCTATGTATTCTATTCTATATATTAAGTGATTTATCTGGTATAAGGTTCATTTGCCTAACCTATGCAAAGATGTTAATGGTACAAAATAAGGTTAAGAAACTCTGAGCATTTTAGAGAATATATCCCATTTTATTTTATCTGAATTTTATGTTTAATTATAATTAAACATGAAAGTAGCCCATTTAATTTTGAATGGCTAATAACACTGCATCACTGTTAAACTACAAGTTCTAAATTTAAGAAATGAGCATTTCTGAAACTATATACTGGAAGCAATTGCAAGTTTTATAAAATGTTTGTTTTCATATTCAAAGATGAAGTAACCTGGTTAAAAATTTTTAGCATGAAAAAATTTGAATGTTGACTATATTTGGTGAAGATTATTCTTAAATAAATATTTGTTTCCCTTTTTAAAGAATTTTGATGGGGCAATGATTTCTCAAAGCTAGAATGACATTGTCATCTTTGTGCGACTAAAAATTGTTTACATGTCTTGAATGCTCTGAATTTAAGAGATCTCTACTTTAAAATATAACTCTCCTGTCAATTTTGATTGCCTTCTTCAACTTATTTGGTAATGATATTCCTTATTATTGTTGTCCATGTGATATAGATTTCTTTAGGAAAATCCTTCCTTTCCTCAGCCTACTCTCCTACGCCTATACCAGCTGGTGCTGATACATAAATCATCTGCATCTGAGTCCTCATCTCAGGCTTGGCTTCTGAGGAGGCCATCTTAAGAAAAACAACAGCCTAAAATACTTAAAGACCTTAGAGAACACAAGGTGCTTAAAGCAAAAATGAAACAGGCAACAGCAGACTTTTATTTGTTTGAAAGTGTCTTTATTTTACCGTTGTTTTTCTTATTTTTAATTCATTTTTTTGGGTGGATGTAGAATTATTCTTGTTTCACGTTTCCTTCTCTTATACTAACTTAAAGATGCTGTTCTGCGTCTCCCAGCCACCATGATTCCTAATGAGAGGTAGGGTATAAAATGCAGAATTTGTTCTCAGTATGCAATCTATTTTTTTTCTTGGCCATACTCAATTTTTCCCTTTTTCTTTGTTTTCTGAAGACAGAAAATTGTATTCTTAGGGTTGTTTCATTTGTTTCTATCCTCCTGGTGGGTCATTGAATTTGGGGGTATAGGTTCAACATTGCAGACAGCATGCACTAGGGTGTCTGGTTATATACAGTCTAACACATAGACTCCTGTTAGGACCCTTTCAGGTTTTGTGAGATTAGGTTTTATTCTTTGATGAGAAGAGTTCATTTGGGTTTGGAACTTTGTTTTTTTGGTGATGACACTTACTTTAGGACAGGGTCCATAATCCAAAGGTTTGGCATTTCCAGGGCATAACTGAATGCTCAGAATTTTCAGCCTGGTCTCTTTACTATTGATAATTCAGCATTCTACTTTCCCCTTGCACAGTGTAACCTCTGATGGCACAAATCAGGTCTCAGCCCTTAACCAGATAATCTCTAATAGAACTCATGGAGTTTCATAATTCCCACAGCAGTCATTAAAACTTCAAACATCCATCAAAATGCATGAGCAAGACAACTAAGAACTGACAAGTAAGAGGCCTTCATCCTAATTGAGTAATTTTTGAAATGTGTCGTTCAGAAATTCTGATTAATCACTTTTTTCTTACATTATAAGACTGTAGCTTATGCTAACTTCTAATTACTAATTCTAATATTTAATTACTAAAATATTCCACAGCAACCAATATGAAAATGCCTAGCCATAGCTGGAATTATGTAACGGTTTCTTTCCTTCCATGAAACTTTCCTCATTCCTCTCTAATTAAAAAAAAAAAAAATGCTATAGGAATATCCAATAGTGGTAGAGGATGATTTGAATTCTCTTCTTCCCAGCCATTTTCCTAACATCAGCTACTGGTAGTAGTTAGTTTTGACTCAGATTTAAACTTCTATCGTGAAGCAGAGATCTACACAAAAGATCACTTCCCATGGGCAGATCTCATCCTGTCTTGGCCCAAATTCCTGTGTAGGTTGTCTTTCTGGTCTTATCTTTCTAATCAGTTATGTGAAACTGTGAGCAATAAAAATATGGCTTAGAGAAATTAAATTTTAAATTTCTCTAAAATTTAATTTAGAGAAATTAAATTTTAGTATTTACAACTGCAGAGAGAAACATTTTTCTCCCATATTAATTTCTATCCCTAGAATATGGCTCTCACTGGATATATTTTAACAGAAATATATATTAAACTGCATGTCATAAAAATCAGGGTTGACAACATTCATCATAACAATTAATCAGTACTAAGCACCTACCATAGAACAGCACAGAATCAAGTCACAGGTTGTCCCTGTGGATAGATCGTGAAGTAGACAAGAACACTAAATTAAAAGCTATAGGGCTTGGAAGATTTTGGTTTTTACTTTGTCATTGATAAGTTTGCTGGTTTAGGCATGTTGCTTACTACTTCTGAGTCTCAGCTTTTATATCTATATAATTAAACAAATAAAGAAATTTTGAGATAATGAGGGCAAATTATGTATAGAAGCCTCCTAGAAACAATTTCTTAGCTCATTCCAATAGCTACAGTAACTTCATTCCAATAACTACCATAACTTCTTATTCTTCATGTTAGTGATTGGTTTAAGAGTATTCATGCAACTGATCAAAGAAATATAAGGGCTTCATTGAAGCTAATAAGCTAAACATGAACTAAAAGTTCTGGAAATACCAATATAGTCTAGGTGTAACCAACATGGCCTGGGTAAATAGTCAATTGACATGCAGCTTTTGATAATAACAGTGACGAGAGAGAGAGATAGACAGATAGATGAAAATTAAATAATGTTATATCATCTCCTTTTTAGTATCTGACATGTACACAAAAAACCAACAGTGTTAGTAATTTTTCATTATGATAAAAGTATATATGTTATTTCTTTATTTGACTGATCTATATATAAATTTGTATTTAACCATAGATTCTCGGGTAAAAATTTTTAAAACATTGGCAATAAAGATATTTAAACTTGAAAAAAATCCACTGAGATTAAAATAAATATTTCCCACTCCCAATAGCAGGTTCTCATGCATACACTTGTGAGCTTTATAACTAAGATAGATAAATTTAAGAAAAATTCCTCCTATCACAAAGATGATGCTATAATGATTACATCTTTCTGCTCACTAGTTAGTAGCAAAAGTAACCAAATGACCTGTAACTTATTGGCCTAAGTGACTTCCCTTCATGTATCCCTTCAGTGACAGAGGACCCTTTAATCGAGTGGTTCCTCCATTCCCTAGGTCTTGTATGTTCTTTACTGCATTCTTTATATTTGGCTAATAGTTACCAAGTGAAGGAAAAAAAGGGTTGGGGGAGACTATGGGATCACATGGGAGGTTCTGGGGCCAGAGCTGAAAGTGGCATCCTGGTTTCCATTTGTCAGGAATGCCACACAGTTATGTCAACATAACTTTTAGAAATAAGAGGCTTTCTCTTTAAGGAATCATCTCTTAATGTGTCTTAGCAGCTACCTACAATGCAAATGTACAAAATTTTTAAACTTACCATTTGTAACAACTCTAGAGCAGTACACATTCTCATTGGGATCCTGTCCATAGAGTGATGGGAAAGCATAATAATTTAAGAGACTAGGAAACTCTGACTTATCCTATTTTTCAGCATATCAAAGAATAATAGTTTGGGACTAAGCTATCTCTAAATGAATATATCAAATTCATTCAGTCTCTAAATGAACCTAAACCAAGTGCGTAGATGAGGACTTAGTTTTTCCACAATGAGGAGTTCTCCATCACAGAGTTATATTTGGTCTTCCAGGAGCAGAGGTGAAGATAAACTTGCGAAAAGCATCACTGTTATAACAGGTGACCTTGATAACACAGGTCTGAACTACGCAGGTCCGCTTATACACAGATTTTCTTCACTAAATATGTACTATAGTCCTTCACTCTGTGGTTGGTTGACTCCATGGATGCAGGACTTGTTGATATGGAAGGCCAACAGTAAAGCTGTACTGGGATTTTTAACTGCATAGAAAGTTGGCATCACTAAGAACCACATTATTCCAGGGTCAGCTGTAGTATCTTTCAGTATTACTGCGTGAGAAAAAACACCTCTTTCTTAAAGAATCTCTATTTTTACCTTTAGATCTTTATGGAAATCAGACTTTATGAAATGATGTCACAGTGATTAATTATGCTAATTTTTAAGAATGGGCTTTCCAACATGCCTTTTGAAAGAGTCATCATTTTTCATCCAGGAACACAGAAATAATATGATAAACTCTAAATATAATCACATATTATTTTAACATCTTAATTAAATTAAAAATCTCAATCTTCCACAGACAGTCCATAAATAATTAATTAAGCACCTCACTATTAAGCATTAATGTGCTTGGTATGTACTTGGCAAAATAAGGTATGATCATTTGACATGGTGGCATAATCTCTCCTAAAATATAATTAAGTATTTTATTAGAGGATTGTTCAGAAATGATTAGGGTAGGAAAGAGAACAAACAAACTGAATAATTTGATAAGAGTTGAATAAAAGGGCTATTTGCAAAGCATATAAGGGTTCAAGTAAACCAAAAAGAGATAGTGCAGAACCTTTAAGGCTAGTAACATTGAAGATCTCATCATCCCTAAACCTGAAAGGACAAGTTACGCTTATTGAAACATGGACCAGATGACAATATGAAGAGGTCACCTGAAGGTCTTTATAGAGAGACAAAGCTATGCTCAATTATGTGACAAGGATGGAGCCAAGGTAATCAATTCTATAACTGACTTTTCAGAAAAATATACCTTCTCAAATTCAACTACCTGCAGTTAAACTTTAAATACATGAAAAATTGTCTATGTTGGAAGGTCATTGTAGGTTTCAATGTTGTTATTTTTTAAAAGTTAATTTCATATTCAAAATACAATGTCATGGCTTCAGTTGAGCTCAGATCCCACTCTTTTCTCACTCTTTCATCTCTTGATGGTGTCTCACACTGGCTCAGTCCTGACCTTGGGAAAGTGTCCTAACCTCCCTCAGTTTCAGTTACCCTATTCATAGAAGCAAGTAATGGCATAAATTATCTTGTGAGACTGCATAAGGAACAAATGAGGGACCACCTCTAAACCACTTAGGACATACCTTCCATACAGTAGACACTTAGAAAAGGCTGACTATTTTTGATACTTGGCTTTACAACTACAGCTCTCTGGTTTGCTTATCTGAGGTACTTAATTGAGTACATTTCCTTATCCAGTGTATTTTTTTCAAGAGGTGCTCACGGATTCTACAGAGAAGGCAATGGCACCCCACTCCAGTACTCCTGCCTGGAAAATCCCATGGACAGAGGAGCCTGGAAGGCTGCAGTCCATGGGGTCGCTGAGGTTCAGTCACGACTGAGAGACTTCACTTTCACTTTTCACTCTCATGCATTGGAGAAGGAAATGGCAACCCACTCCAGTGTTCTTGCCTGGAGAATCCCAGGGACAGGGGAGCCTGGTGGGCTGCCATCTATGGGGTCACACAGTCGGACATGACTGAAGCGACTTAGCAGCAGCAGCATGGATTCTCTATTCCTTAACCACCTTGGTGTTTGTAAATGTCCACTTCGTCTTTATCCTTGAGTCACTTTGAGGTTGAATTAATATTCCTTGCTCATACCTCCTATGATTTGAAACTATTGGCCCATTACTACTTCATCTTCTTGCATTGAATGTTGCTGGGTGAAAGCTCTAAGTCAGTTTGGTTGTCCCAAATTTAAGCAGAGGGGAACTCTTTTTATATCTAAAAGTTTTTCAGGATTTTTTTCCTATCTTGATATTCATTGATTTATCCAGACTATTTATTATAGCTGGGCATTTTCAATATTTTCCTGCATACCATGCCATATTTTCTCATGTAGATTGGGGGTATGTCTTCAAACTAAAATATTTTTTTGCTAACAAAGTTCAATAACTCCAAAAATTGTCCTAAAATTCCCCAAATGATTGATTACTGCTTATCTTTCCAAAATAATTTTCTGTCACTCAACTCCCTCTGTTGCTAGTTTAGTCAAAACGACCTCTATCTTCTGCAAGCAATCAGGTAGTTTACATGGAAGCTCACTTCCTGTGTCCCACTTACTGATCACTGCCTTCTCTTTCAAGTCAAGTGACACTTGCTCAAAGAGCTATTCACTATTTCCTACACTTCAGGTTCTTTCACTGCTAATTCTTTGTCATGACATCCTGTCTTTGGCATTTATAGTGTATATTTCAGTTATAACTATTTAGTTACATGAAATTAATTGTTTAATTTATTCCTCCAAAGAATGTAAAATTAGTGATGACAGGGACTATATTATTTTATTCATGCAGAATCCCAGCGTCCTACCAACTCACAAAGAATTTTTGTTAAATGGGTGGATGGGTATATACTTGCATAGATACGTGGATGAATGAATCCAAGAAATCAGTGATTACGTTTTAAAAATCTATCTAAAGTCTGTAATTTCATTTTAACAATTATATTGCCGTTTTGCATTTATTTCTACTTGGTTACTTAGAAATCATTAATTTCTTCACACCCTATTTACCAATATAGCTTCCTGTGTACTGTGATCTTTTTTTTTTTTTTTTTAACTCAGAGCACTACACCCAATGTACACAAAGTGCGCTACTGAGCTTAAACCTCTTCCATTCAGTTCTGCCCAGCTTCTTACTCCATTCTGGTTTCCACCCCATACACATTCTTTTGGGCTCATCCACTCCTGAATGCCTCAGGATCTGAGCTGACATCTGCCTGTTTGGTCAGCACCCTAACTAGAACTAAGATTTTCAAGCTCCTCACCTTAAAGAATAATTTAGAAACTTGCAGCTAAAAAATAGCTATCTTCCTGTTCCAGGCTTTTCTTTCATTTGAAAAGGTCCATGGCCCCTATTTTCCTTCATTTCGAAATGTAAATTACCATCCCTTCCATAGTTGTTTTTCTTAAAATAAAAAAGGGGGTGGGGGCTATGTGCATAATAAGACAGCCTAGCCCTTTAAATGCTTGGGAGATTATATCTACATTTTTTACTCTTATCTACCATTTCTCTGGGTCCAAGATGAAGGTTAACGCATAGCTGTCAGGTGAGGAGAAATCACACTAGATCACTTATATCTTTTTCTGTACTAAAAACAAACTTTTTTTGAAAACTAGGATAATTTTTGTGAAAACGTCAGCTTTTGCAATCATGCTATAATAACGCTAATAAAATAAAAGATATTAATAAAATTAATTATTAAAAAAACATGCTGGTTCAGTTCAGTTCAGTCATGTTCAACTCTGCAACCCCATGAATCGCAGCACACCAGGCCTCCTTGTCCATCATCAACTCCCGGAGTTCACTCAAACTCATGTCCATCAACTCGGTAATGCCATCCAGCCATCTCATCCTCTGTCGTCCCCTTCTCCTCTTGCACCCAATCCCTCCTAGCATCAGAGCCTTTTCCAATGAGTCAACTCTTCACATAAGTTGGCCAAAGTATTGGAGTTTCAGCTTTAACATTAGTCCTTCCAATGAACACCCAGGACTGATCTCCTTTAGAATGGACTGTTGGATCTCCTTGCAGTCCACGGGACTTTCAAGAGTCTTCTCCAACACCACACTTCAAAAGCATAAATTCTTTGGCGCTCAGCTTTCTTCACAGTCCAACTCTCACATTCATACATTACCACTGGAAAAACCATAGCCTTGACTAGACGGACCTTTGTTGGCAAAGTAATGTCTCTGCTTTTCAATATGCTATCTAGATTGGTCATAACTTTCCTTCTAAGGAGTAAGCATCTTTTAATTTCATGGCTGCAGTCACCATCTGCAGTGATTTTGGAGCCCAAAAAAATAAAGTCTGACACTGTTTCCACTGTTTCCCCATCTATTTCCCATGAAGTGATGGGATCAGATGCCATGATCTTCATTTTCTGAATGTTGAGCTTTAAGCCAACTTTTTCACTCTCCTCTTTCACTTTCATCAAGATGCTCTTTGCCTCTTTAGTTCTTCTTCACTTTCTGCCATAAGGGTGGTGTCATCTGCATATCTGAGGTTATTGATATTTCTCCCAGCAATCTTGATTCCAGCTTGTGCTTCCTCCAGCCCAGCATTTCTCATGATGTACTCTGCATGTAAGTTAAATAAGCAGGGTGGCAATATACAGCCTTGACATACTCCTGTTCCTAATTGGAACTAGTCTGTTGTTCCATGTTCAGTTCTAACTGTTGCTTCCTGATTTGCCTATAGGTTTCTCAAGAGGCAGGTCAGGTGGTCTGGTATTCCCATCTCTTTCAGAATTTTCCACAGTTTGTTGTGATCCACACAGTCAAATGCTTTGCCATAGTCAATAAAGCAGAAATAGATGTTTTTCTGGAACTCTCTTGCTTTTTTGATGATCCAGCAGATGTTGGCAATTTGATCTCTGGTTCCTCTGCCTTTTCTAAAACCAGCTTGAACTTCTGGAAGTTCATGGTTCACATATTGCTGAAGCCTGGCTTGGAGAATTTTGAGCATTACTTTACTAGCATGTGAGATGAGTGCAATTATGCGGTAGTTTGAGCATTCTTTGGGATTGCCTTTCTTTGGGATTGGAATGAAAACTGACCTTTTCCAGTCCTGTGGCCACTGCTGAGTTTTCCAGCTTTACTGTCATATGCTGATTCAATTCAGTTCAGTCGCTCAGTCGTGTCCAACTCTTTGCAACCCCATGAATCGCAGCATGTCAGGCCTCTCTGTCCATCACCAACTCCCTGAGTTCACTCAGATTCACATCCATTGAGTCAGTGATGCCATCCAGCCATCTCATCCTCTGTTGTCCCCTTCTCCTCCTGCCCCCAATCCCTCCCAGCATCAAAGTCTTTTCAAATGAGTTAACTCTTCACATGAGGTGGCCAAAGTACTGGAGTTTCAGCTTTAGCATCATTCATTCCAAAGAAATCCCAGGGCTGATCTCCTTCAAAATGGACTGGTTGGATCTCCTTGCAGTCCAAGAGACTCTCAAGAGTCTTCTCCAACACCACAGTTCAAAAGCATCAGTTCTTCGGCACTCAGCTTTCTTCACAGTCCAACTCTCGCATCCATACATGACCACTGGAAAAACCATAGCCTTGACTAGACAGATCTTTGTTGGCAAAGTAATGTCTCTGCTTTTGAATATGCTGTCTAGGTTGGTCATAACTTTCCTTACAAAGAGTAAATGCCTTTTAATTTCATGGCTGCAGTCACCATCTGCAGTGTTTTGGGAGCCCAAAGAAAATAAAGTCTGACACTGTTTAGAAGAATGCAAATAATAATGTGGTTTTCTCTACTAGTTCTGTCTCTAAACCACATGCATGCTGATTTAATAATAATTTCATTTGTACTGTTAGACATTACCCAAATCATAGCATTCATTATTTTTATGTTTAAATCAAAATAGCAAATGATCATGTATCTCCCTAATTGCCTTCAAATTTAGGTTTCATGCAGATATCATGACTCTGTGACTTATGATTGTTTCACATGTCTCACAAACTGTAAAATAAGATTCATGATATATATAAAAAGATAAATGAAGTTAGCAAATTCTGAAACTCACCATGGCATTTTAACTTAATAGCAAGTATAGGCACTATAGATAAAGATGGCTGGTTCTACATCTTCACTTCACATTTACTAGCTACCTGACCTTGGGCAAGTAACAGTTTGATCATTTCCTGGAAAATGGCAATGACAATAACACTGAAGTGTGAAGACTGAGTTTGCTAAGAAGATTACTTGAGATTAAAAGAAAGTGCTATTCACATAGAAAGTTCACAATAAGAGATTCCCATTACTTCCATTGAATATGATTTCTTGCTTGTGTTATCCCAGTCTACCATGTGGAAAATTAAAGTAAATACAGTTTATTAATTCAATTTCAATTTCTCTTTACTCTTTTTTAGGACAACAGTGATTTTGCTTTAAAAAAGGTAAGAAAGGAAAATAACCCACCTGAGCTTACATTCAATATTATTCTTTCTTCTATAAAAAATATAAAGTGTAATAAGAAGGACTGATTAAAAGGGGTAAGAGCATAGTGATATCATTGTTTCTCTCAAAGCATATTTCAATCAACATGACTGACAATATTTTAAAATTATAGAGAAGATTGTTGTTGTTCAGTTGCACATTCATGTCTGACTCTATGGGACCCCATGAACTGCAGCATGCCATTCCTCCCTGTCCCTCACATCTCCCAAAGTTTGCCCAAGTTCATGTCCATTGCATTGGTAATGCCATCCAGCATCATTCTCTGACTCCCTCTTCTCCTTATGACCACAATCTTCCCCAGCAGCAGGGACTTTTCCAATGAGTAGGCTGTTGGCATCAGCTGAGCAAAATCTGGTGTTTCAGCTTCAGCATCAGTGTTTCCAGTGAGTATTCAGGGTTGATTTCCTTTAAGACTGACTGGCTTGATCTCCTTGCTGTCCAAATAACTCTCAGTAGTCTTCTCCAACACCACAGGTCGAAGGCATCAATTCTTTGTCCTCTGCCTTCTCTATGGTACAGCTCTCACAATTGGACATGATCACTGGGAAGACGTTAGTCTTGACTCTACAGACTTTTGTCTGCAGAGTAATGTCTCTACTTTTCAACACAGAGATTTGTCATAAATTTCCTGCTAAGAAGCAATTGTCTTCTGACTTTGCAGCTGCAGTCACCATTCACAGTGATTTTAGAGCCCAAGAAGAGGAAATCTGTTACTACTTCCACATTTTCCCCTTCTATTTGGTATGAAATAATGGAGCTAGATTCCATGATCTTAGTTTTAAGCGGTTATTTCACTCTCCTCCTTTACCCTTATCAAGAGGCTCTTTAGTTCCTCCACTTTCAGCCATTAGAGTGGCATTATTTGTGTATCTGAGGTTGTTGATGTTTCTTCCACCTATCTTGATTCCAGCTTATAACTCATCCAGCCCAGCATTTCTCATGATGTGCTCAGAGTATAGATTAAATAAACATTGTGACAGCAGACAGCCCTGTCATACTTCTTTCTCAATCCTGAACCAATCAGTTTTTCTCTATAGGGTTCTAACTGTCGCTTCTTGACCCACATACAGGTTTCTTGGGAGACAGTAGGATGGCCTGGTGTTCCCATCTCTTTAAGAATTTTCCACCATTTTTTATGATCCACACAGTCAAAGGCTTTAGCATAGTTGATGAGACAGAGGTGCATGTTTTTCTGGAATCCCTTGGTCTTCAGTCAAGTGTATAAGAGTAGCTGTGCTCCCCTCCTAAATCCTCCAAACACTGAGAAGATAGCAGAGTTTAAAGTGGTTTATTCTTGGTCTTGATCATTTTCATTTCCTTTGAGAATTTCTTAATATTTAGTGTCGAGTATATAAAATTTGGAGAGAAATGTTTTATATAAGATTTCATTAATATAAAGTCTTATGAAAATAATACCTTAATTTTGATAATGCCAAGTCCATAATCTTAAATGGGAATTATATCAATCAAACCTATGATGATTCTGATGCCACAAATCAAACTAACAGTGGAAACCAAACCAAAACTTTTCAAAATATGAACATTAACCTTTTAAAAACAATATTGAACCTACAGTGGCCTCCTAATCATAACAATTTTGAGATGTTTAAAGTATCATAGCAAGTAGTTGAATTTTAGGCATATTGTTCTGAAAAGTCAATTACCAAAATGTGTATTCTATTACGATTCCTCATCAAGGAGAACCTCTGTTATACAACATGTCTAAGAAAGAAAGGAAAAGTGAAAGATAGAGCTAGAGACATTGAGAAAGCAAGCAAATCTAGGACTGTATTCAAACTAAAAGAAGATCATGTCAGGGAGAGGGAGCAGTGCAATACTTAGAACTGCCAGTGTGCAGCAATACTTCCAACCTTAACGGCTCAGTGTATCAGCTCAAGCAGTCCATCAGAACTTTTACTGCTGAATCATCTCTCCTGAAGAATGTGATGGATCAAAGACACTGAGGAAGAGATAAAGGTAAAACAAACAAGCAAAAACACAAAAACTATGCAGCTTCCTGGGATATGTTGAAATATACATTGTTCTTCATAAGATCCTCCAAAGTAGGTCAACATCAACCTAAGACACCATAATCAACCATTGGTGTATTTTCATGATTAGTAAGATGTAGTGGAACCAGCCCAGAATTTAGAGTCAGATAATCTGGGCTTCCCTGGTGGCTCAGATGGTAAAAACAACAACAACAACAACAACAAAAACAAACAAACCTGACTACAATACGGGAGATGTGGATTCAATCCCTGGGTTGGGAAGACCACCTGAAGGAGGGCATGGCAACCCACTCTAGTATTTTTGCCTGAAGAATCCCCATGGACAGAGGAGAATGGTAGGCTATATTTGATGGGGTTGAAGAGAGTTGGACATATCTGAGCGACTAAGCATAGCACAGCACAATCTGGGTTTAACTTCTTGCTACAGTTTATGAGCCCTTAAAAAAAAATCCACCCAAGCATATTTGAGAAAGTTACTTATCCTTTATTAAGCTAATCATTCCTTAACTGTTAAAAGAAATTTCATGCAGTTCATGTGAGAATTTAATTGAGATCATGTCCCATAGGAAATGTACGTTTCTACCATAATGAGGCACATATAAGTAACATGGACTGAGGTATCAGTAAATGGTTATCAATCATTAATGGTTAACTTGGGGTTGTTACATGTGGTTTTATTGTAAAATATTTAAAATAAACTTTATAAAACTATTGTAAGAGAAAGGACTATTTCAAAATCAAAGTTTGCCATCACTATTGATCCAAATATTATTCTAGGAACATCAAGGTCAATGAATTGACCACAAATTAAACAAATTAGCTACTTTAAGATTTACAATTGCAAATTTCACTTCAATCAATCTTACCTAAAAAAGAAAACTTAAAGAGATTGTAGAGTTCAATCACTGAAGTTTCTGAGGAAAAAATTAGTCCAAGAAAAGCATTATGTGGCATACTTCATGTGATAAACTATTGTTTTACAGAAGATATTAGAAACAGTTTTTTAATATTTTATTGTGGTAAATTCACATAATATAAATCATATTATTTTAACCATATTTAACTTTACAGTTCATGGCACTAAGTACATCCATATTGTTGTGCAACTCTCACCAACTTCCTTCTCCCAGATTCTTCACCTTCCTTGACTGAAACTCTGTCCCTGTTAAACACTAACTCCTCATTTCCCCTCCCACCTCCACCCTGAAAGTGAGAGTGAAGTTGCTCAGTCATGTCCGACTCTTTGCAACCCCATGGACTATAGCCTACCAGGCTCCAATGTCCATGGGATTTTCCAGGCAATAGTACTGGAGTGGATTGCCATTTCCTTCTCCAGAGGATCTTCCCGACCCAGGAATCGAACCCGGGTCTCCCGCATTGTAGACAGATGCTTTACCGTCTGAGCCACCAGGGAAGTCCTACCCCTAGGCATATATCAATGTACTTTCTGACTCTATGAATTCAATGTTGGAGTTCTCTCATATAAGGGGAATCAAACAGTATGTCTGCACACTCCCTGGTGACTCAGATGGTAAAGAATTACCTGCAATTTGGGAGACCCTGGGTTCAGTCCCTGGGTTGGGAAATCCCCTGGAGGAGGTCATGGCAAACCACTCCAGTATTCTTGCCTGGAGAAGCCCCATGGACAGAGGAGCCTGGTGGGCTACAGAGCATGGGATCTCAAAGAATCAGACACAACTCTGTGACTAAGCACAGCACAATGTATACTGGTGAAGGTCATGACAACCTATTCCAGTATTCTTGCTTGGAAAATCCCATGAACAGGCTACAGTCAATGTGGTTGCAAAAAGTAGGACATGACTGAAGTGACTTACCACAGTGTATATTGGAGGGTCTTCCCTGGTGTCTCAGCAGTAAACAGTTTGCCTGCAATGCAGGAGATGCTTGCAGGAGATGTGGGTTTTGGGTCAGGAAGATGCCCTGGAAAAGGAAATGGCAACCCTCTTCAGTATTCTTGCCTGGAAAATCCCATGGTCAGAGGAGCCTGGTGGTCTATAGTCCATGGACTCATGAAAGAGTCTGACATGACTTAGCAAATAAACAGCTATTTGCTAAGTCATGTGTATTGGAATGTATTTTTAAGGTTAATTTAATATATGTCCTACAAACAGACTGCACCTTTTTTTCTCCCCTTTGTGCTATGCAGTAGGTTCTCCTTAGTTATCTGTCTTATACATAGTAGTGTATATATGTCAATCCCAGTCTCCTAGTTTATCCCACACCCCCACACCCATCTTGGTGTCCATATATTTGATCTCTATGTCTGTGTCTCTATTTCCACTTTGTAAATAGTTTCATCTGCACTCTTTTTCTCAGATGTTAAAGCATCTGCCCACAATGGGGGAGACCCCAGTTCAATCCCTGGGTCGGGAAGATCCCCTGGAGAAGGAAATGGCAACCCACTCCAGTACTCTCGCCTGGAGAATCCCATGGAGGAAGGAGCCTGGTAGGCTACAGTCCACGGGGTCGCAAAGAGTCGGACACGACTGAGCAACTTCACTTCACTTCATGCATTAATATACAAAATGTACTTTTCTCTCTCTGACTTCTTTCACTCTGTATAAAAGTCTTTAGATCCATCCATGGCTGCAAGTAGCACAGTTTCATTCTTTTTTTATGGCTGAATAATCCTCTATTGGGTCTATGTACCACATCTTTTTTATTCATTCTTCTGTTGATGTGCATTTAGGTTGCTTATATCCTGGCTATTGTAAATAGTGATGCAATGAACATTGTGGTGCGTGTATCTGTTTGAATTATGGTTTTCTCCTGATATATTCCCAGGGTGGGATTGCTGCATCATATAGTAGTTCTATATTTAGATTTTTAAGGAACCTCCATGCTGTTCTCCAAAATGGTTGTATGGATTTACATTCTCACCCACAGGGTAAGAGAGTTCCCTTTTCTCTATATCCTCTCCAGTGTTTGTTGTTTGTAGATTTTTTTCAATGATGGCCATTCTGACTAATGTGATGTGTTACCCCATTTTAGTTTTGATTTGTATTTTTCTAATAATTAGTGATGTTGAGCATCTTTCCATGTGCTTCTTGGCCATCTGTATGTCTTCTTTGGAGAAATGTTTATTTAGGTCTTCCACTCTGTGTTTCTGGTGACTGAAGGAATTATAGATCTATTCAAAATATCTCTTTTAAAAAGTCTTCTTAAAAATAAACCCATATCTGTTTAAAAATTTCTTTAAAATTTCAATTGTCACCTTCAGCTCTACCTCTAGCCTGTGTGCTTTTCCTCTAGAAATAACCACTGTTCTGCACTTGACATATATCATATCAGATATCAGAATGATTTTTTTTGGTTGCATATATAAGTACCTATAAAGATTATCATTTATTACTGAATGAAAAGTAAAAAAACTGGTTAATCGTATTGTGTGCATAAACATAAATTAGAATTTTGCCACCTAAAGCTTTGCACAGTTTTATAAAAATTATTTCTAGATAATAATTTTTTTGCTATTATGAATTTTGCCTTTTAAAAAACTTCATATTCTACAACTTATTCCCAATTTAAGAAATAGAATACAGTTTTTAAGTATGGATCTTTCACCTATCAAACTTTTTGAGATCTTTTTATTAGGTGGTAGTGACTATATATCTTCTTTAATTATATAATTTTTGAGCTTTATTCAGTCCTAGATTTATTTCTCTTGATTTATTCAACTGACCACCTCTGGTACATTGCTGAAAAATAAAATATCATTAACAAGAATTGCTACCATGTTACAAAATTAAATAATTTGCTTCAAATATTAGTTGCTTCCATTAAGAACTATAGAAATAGAAATAAAGAAAGGTGGGGATATATGTGCCAGTTGATTTATTTTGACAAGTTAAGGATCTTAAGCCTTACATCCTAGTTAACAAAAGGTTTTGCTTTTGATTTCATCAGTTCCAAGTGAAATCTGAGTAGCTCAACTGCTCTTTGCAACTATCAAATCATTGTGGTCAAATTGATTATATGATTTCCCTCCTTTAATGTTGAGATTTATATTAATGGATTTTTTATTCAGTTCAGTTCAGTTCAGTTCAGTCGCTCAGTCGTGTCCGACTCTTTGCGACGCCATGAATCGCAGCATGCCAGGCCTCCTTGTCCATCACCAAATCCCGGGGTTCACTCAGATTCACGTCCATCGAGTCAGTGATGCCATCCAGCCATCTCATCCTCTGTCATCCCCTTCTTCTCCTGCCCCCAATCCCTCCCAGCATCAAAGTCTTTTCCAATGAGTCAACTCTGCGCATGAGATGACCAAAGTACTGGAGTTTCAGCTTTAGCATCATTCCTTCCAAAGAAATCCCAGGGCTGATCTCCTTCAGAATGGACTGGTTGGATCTCCTTGCAGTCCAAGGGACTTTCAAGAGTCTTCTCCAACACCACAGTTCGAAGGCATCAATTCTTCGTCACTCAGCCTTCTTCACAGTCCAACTCTCACATCCATACATGACCACTGGAAAAACCATAGCCTTGACTAGACGGACTTTAGTCGGCAAAGTAATGTCTCTGCTTTTGAATATGCTATCTAGGTTGGTCATAACTTTTCTTCCAAGGAGTAAGCGTCTTTTAATTTCATGGCTGCAGTCACCATCTGCAGTGATTTTGGAGCCCAAAAAAATAAGGTCTGACACTGTTTCCACTGTTTCCCCATCTATTTCCAATGAAGTGATGGGACCAGATACCATGATCTTCATTTTCTGAATGTTGAGCTTTAAGCCAACTTTTTCACTCTCCTCTTTCACTTTCATCAGGAAGCAACAGTTAGAACTGGACATGGAACAACGGACTGGTTCCAAATAGGAAAAAGAGTACGTCAAGGCTGTATATTGTCACCCGTTTATTTAACTTATATGCAGAGTACATCATGAGAAATGCTGAACTGGAAGAAACACAAGCTGGAATCAAGATTCCCAGGAGAAATATCAATAACCTCAGATATGCAGATGACACCACCCTTATGGCAGAAAGTGAAGAGGAACTAATTGCTTACAAGTAAATCTAGTCATGTATCTTTTTCTTTTTGAAATATTTTTTTAATTTCTTTTGTCAATGTGCTTACAGGATTTTATACTCAAATCAAGTGATATTTTCTATGATTTTCCTTTCACAGTTTGATCTCTTTTTTGTTTCAAAATTATATTACATCTAGTAAATGAGTTCATGAAATTTCTGCTTTTATTGTGTAGATAACTTATAAATGTTAGGACGTGTATCTCTCTTGATATGAGCTTGCTAATAAAAATTGGAATTTAGGGTAGGGAAATTTTAATTAGGAATGCCTTTGGCATTTAAACATTTCCTTTTAAAATGATATTTTAAATGACATTCTCAAGGAAACTGATCTTCCTTCTGATCTCTCAAGCTTAATTATAGATGCAAAGTTGTTATTGTAATCACTTGTCATTTTTAGTGCTATTTTTCATATAGTATTATGTTTTTAAATTATCTTTACTACTTTTTTTGTCATTTCTCTTTTCTCTTAATTAATATTGAATTAAATGTGCTCAGCAACCTCTCAAACAATCAGGTATTGTTATGATAATTTTGTCTATTTGATGCTCTTGTCTTTTTTATATTTTTTCTGTCATATTAATTTATATTGTTATCTTATTTTATTGATACTGCCTTCTTTAAGTTCATCCAAGATTTGCTTTTCTAACTTCTTCAGTTGATACTTTCTAAAATCCAAAAAACAAAGGAGAAAAGGTGACATCAACTATCTTCATTATGAATCAAAAAGAAACTCACCAGTTAGCAAATGCACAAGAAAGCATTTTTTTCTCATGTCATTGCCAAAGCACAGAAAGTCATTTGAAGTTTTTTAGCTTATGAGGTTAAATGTAGTGTGCATTTTCTCATTTGGAGTTTTGTGACGTGTGAGATTAAATGTACTGGGTAGTTTATTAACCAAGTTTTCATCATATTTTATGAATTTAATACACAGTTTTTAAACTGTTTTTTTTTAATTATTTTCAATAATGCAGAAAATATAGCTCTGTATTTTTTCATAATGACAGTCTTCATTAGTTATTTTAGTTATTCTGTATACCTATACACTTTAAAAATTCTTCAGGTTATGGAACTGAATGATGGTATGACTTCCAAGGTCATTAAAGAAGCTCCATTTGAATATAAATGAAGTCAAATACATTTGAAAAGCATTGTTTAACCCAATAGTCAAGTTTTCAAATATAGCATTTAAGTTTTTAAACCCCAAGGGAGCAAAAATAATCTATGGAAAAGCAAAACGATCTATTCAAGAAACAAATACATTTCAAAATCTCCATGTGCTTCAGAGAATCACAGTACATATTACCATATCAAAGACTTTGGGAATTCCTATTGTAGATTGAATGAAATGGTTAAATAAACTCTTGTTTAACTTTTTTTAACTCAATGTTTTTTTTTTTTAATTGAATATAAAGCAACATTTCAGAAAATTACTTGCTAAAACACAAATGCTACAAGGAAATGCTGAACTTGAACTAAATCTCTGTACTCACTGTTTCTGTGATCTCTAAGATGACCAAACAGATATCCTCCATTCCTACTGGATGTTTTATAAATTGAGAAATAAGACAAATGGGTACACTAACTGAATCTTAGAATTAATAAGACATATTTACCAAATTACAATAGTGTTGGAGTAAGACAGTTTTTTCACATATGAAGAGAACATCCTAGGACAAAACAAAGACCACACCTCTCTGTGAACAAGTAGGCTTCCAAAGAGTTTAGAAGACTGAAGTTGAACCAAACTCCCCGTTAAGTTATTCTTCCAAAATATACCAACCAGGTAAATCATCCCAGTGTTCCATTCCAGAGGAGGAGGATTGAGTCTATGGGAGGAGAAAGCTCATGTGTAACAAAAATTGGACTATCTCAACAAGGAGGAAATAGAACTGGAGGAGAAAGTTTTCTTAATAACCCCCAACTGTTAGTTCTGTTGACCTATTGGATAAATCCTTACTCTACATCATTTTTGTCTACACAAGCCTCTTGTGTTGATTCCCTTCTTCCCATAGGAGAAGGAACCCATGTTACATCATCCATGGGTCACTGTTTCCTTGGGGAAATCCCTCTCTCCACATTTCCTGTTTATCTTCATGCTCAGTTGGTAAGTGGTGTCTGACTCTTTGGTACCCCATGGACTGTAGCCCACCAAGTTCCTCTGCCCATGGGACTTTCCAGGCAAGAATACTGGAATGAGTTGCTATGCGCTCCTCCAGGGGATCTTCCCAACCTAGGAATCGAACCCACATCTCTTATGTCTTCTGTATTGGCAGTCAGGTTCTTTACCACTGAGCCACCTGGGATTTCAGCTTTATTTTTCTATTAAACTCTACACTTTAGAAATGACTCAGAATAGCACATTAAATCCAAGACTAGTCTCTAGTCAGAACTGAAAAATATTTTCTAGCTCTATTTTCCATTCCAAGTAATGTTCAGCTATATTCACTAATATCTCAGAGTCCCTTCAGTTAGATTAAATGGCAATTAATACTCTAATCACAAAATGCATAGACATTTATCTCCCCTCAAATAAGCATGGAAATGGCAACCACTCCAGGACTGTTGCCTGGGAAATCCCAAGAACAGAGGAGCCTAGCAAGTTATGGTCCATGGAGTCACAGAGAGTTGGACATGACTTAGCATCTAAACAACAAAACAAAGCATGGCTCACTAGTCACAAAGTTTTATTTGAGAAAACTTTTGTTCTTGTGGTAGGATAATGATCCCAAAGATAAACACATACTAGGTCCTAATCTCTGGACCTATAAACTTATTACTTACATGGCAAAGGAACTTTATAGATTTTATTAAGTGTCTTGAGATGGGGAGATTATCCTTGATTATCCAAGTAGATGCAAAGTAATCACAAAGAGTCCTTATAAGAGGAAGGTTCCTAATAGAAACTTCCTTATGAGCAAGAGGTTCCTCTGAACTTTATGACCAGGAGGTTCCTAATATAAGTGAGAAGTGATGATGGAAGCCCAGACAGAACTGATGCACAATCTGAAGATGAAGGAAGGGTCTATGAGCAAAACAATGCAGGCAGCTTCTAGAATCTGAAAAAGGCAAAGAAACAGATTCTGCCCTAGAGCCTCCATATGGAACACAGATGTACCAACACCTCAACTTTAGCCCACCAGACTCAGGCTTGTGACCTCCAAAACTATAAGATTATAAATTTGTGTTGCTTTAAGCCACTAAAGGTTTGGTAATTTGTGACAGCAGAAATAAGACACAAACACATGCTCAATCCAGTGTATTCAAATCACTTCCTATAAACTATGGGTTCATGATTGTTATTCTGCATTGTAGATTGTTCTTATTAGGCTCCTGAAATCCCTTGTGGGAAAAAAAGCATTTTTAGTATGTACCCCAGAGAAGTATCTGTGATTGTCTCTTGTTAAGGAAATGTTTAGCCTAAGATGTATGCCCCCTGGGTCTAACTTTCTCCTTATCTTACTGCAAAATCACACTGAACTGATTTCTGAATGGAAGCTGGAAGCTACTACTGATGCTTCTGAAATCTCTGTCTTTATGGACTGTGAGAGCTAAAGAGCCTGCTGTGTGCTCCGTAGATCATTGTCTTTAATTCCATACTGAATTTTTAAAATTTCTCGGTCATGTTCCCCTAGGAAGTAGATGATTCTTGCACTACCACATAAACTATTTTGTTGAATTCAAAAGTGGTCTTTCCAAAGTTTTCCTCCTGGACTTTAATGCAGAACAAAAGTGAGGCTCTTGATGTTACGAAGTCATGCTAAGCTTAACACTAACAGAATAAAGCTAGGGCCTCACTGCTGTGTAGTGAACAGGAACACAGCTTCTGGCTATTTAAATTCCTCACTCATAAACCTGTCCAAGGAATTTATTAAAAACCCCCTTCTGTTTATCCTAAAATATTTCCCCTTTCTTTTAGCTTTAGTAAACTAAGGGTCTTACTAAGCTAAGCTAAGGTAAACAGTTATGTAGCCTCTCAGGCTGAAACCTGAGGCACAGCCAGGCGGGAAATCTTGTTCAGGTCTCTTAGCCTTCAGTTCAGTTCAGTTCAGTCACTCAGTTGTGTCCGACTCTTTGTGACCCCATGAATCGCAGCACGCCAGGCCTTCCTGTCCATCACCAATTCCCGGAGTTCACTCAGACTCACATCCATTGAGTCAGTGATGACATCCAGCTATCTCATCCTCTGTCGTCCCCTTCTCCTCCTGCCCCCAATCCCTCCCAGCATCAGAGCCTTTTCCAATGAGTCAACTTTTCACATGAGGTGGCCAAAGTACTGGAATTTCGGCTTTAGCATCATTCCTTCCAAAGAAATCCCAGGGTTGATCTCCTTCAGAATGGACTGGTTGGATCTCCTTGCAGCCCAAGGGACTCTCAAGAGTCTTCTCCAACACCACACTTCAAAAGCATCAATTCTTCAGCACTCAGCTTTCTTCACAGTCCAACTCTCACATCCATACATGACCACTGGAAAAACCATAGCCTTGACTAGATGGACATTTGTTGGCAAAATAATGTCTCTGCTTTTCAATATGCTATCTAGATTGGTCATAACTTTCCTTCCAAGGAATAAGCATCTTTTAATTTCATGGCTGCAGTCACCATCTGCAGTGATTTTACCCCATCTTTAGATTAGACAGATTGTATATACCTCAACTTTTGCTGCCAAGGAATGAGAAGAGGAATCCTGTACTTGTTTTATGAAGGTGGAGGTCCCCAGAGAAATAGCCCTGGGCTGTGGACAGAGTCAATATAAGTACAATCAGCTGCCAAGATTAAATGTCAGTGTCCATCTTAAACCTCACAACTGTAAAATCAAACCTAGCCTACGATCGGTATCGACAGTCTGCTAAATTCACAGTTTACTGTTCACACAGGGAAGTCCAAAGTCACGCACAGCAAAACCTCCCCACGTGCTAAGCCTATAAATTCCACTGCCTCTTTCATTTCTTAGTTTCCTCAGAAAATAAAACCAAATGTTGGGGGCTCTGAGAGATAAAAGAACGACCACCTGTATTACCCTTTCAATTTCTGAACCAAGAGAGAAAAAAATAGTAGCATAATACAGGGCTAAAACATCACCTTTATTGCTGATCAAGCTTAGTTTGGAAGACAGAGCTTCATATGAGGTTGAAATGCATCTAGTACCTGAGACCAAAAATGGATAATCATATACCTCCAGCCACAGCAGGGTTGGCTCATGCAGGGAGCCAGCCTTCTGGGGAGAATAAGAGGGAGAATTCTGTCTGCAGGCTGACTGGCTTCCTTAAAGGAAAGGAAAACAGTGTCAAAACAAGCACAGATCATTCTTCTCAAATTCACCACCTATTTGTCACTCCTTCCCAAGCCCCAGGGATAGAGTGAGCAGGAAGATAAAATGGAAGAGTATGATGCTATCATAAAATTCTGTTGGAAAAAATATCAGCAGAGTTGGAGAAGCTCTCCTCCTGATACTGTTGCTGTAAGTATATAGGCAGGACAGTGTTTTCAGAAAATATGGTAAAAAACACTGGGTTATGTGACCCATATCTGCCACTCTGCTATCCATCTTTGATGTATCTGATAATTTCGTTAGTCATTCAAAGACAAAGTCCAAATAAACCTTATTTGTTTTGTGTGTGTGTGTGAAATGAGACCCCAAACCAGTAGCTTTAAACCTACTACATGTCGAGTACAGAATTGGCCATAAACTTGAAACAAGTGTTTTCTAGAAGACTGGAGAATATACGGATGAGAATGTTCAGGTCTTCAACTAAACTGTGCTCCCTTGGGGAACTGCTGATTTGCATCTACTGAATTTTGAAATGAAGACTCGAGTTTGAAGCCCAATCCCATTAATTATTTTCTGTGTGATATTTATCTAACCTCCCCATGCCTTATACAGTTTCCCAAATGTAAAAAGGCATTAATAATAATACCTATTTTACAGCTGTTTTGAGGATATCATCTAAACCCAGCAAAGTCCTCATAAGTAACATTTGTTTTCTTTCTATATTATAAACCTTCAAGTACACATAGCTGCACATGCCTGCTGCCTGCTGTTTGCAATCTGAGTTCACCCCCTATGCTAGAGAGAACAGTTAGTTCACTTACAATGTCCTAAAGACCACAGGCAAAAAGGGTAAAGTGAAGAGATCTGATTTTGTGGTTTTATAAGCTATATACAATCCACAGCTATTTTTACTACCTACTCTACTAACCACCGAAATCCCTGTCTCACTAATTACCAATTGGACTGCATCTTTTTTTAGAATAAGTACCTTACGGATAGTTTGGTTCAATCAGCCTTTAAGTGAAATCCATAGGAAAATAGCAAATAGTAACAAAAGCATAATAATTCCTGTTTGTTCTGAAAAATCTGTCTTAGTGCCTCAGAGCACATATCTCAAAGAATCAAAAGCAGTTTCTATTGAAGACTGCACTGAGGGTGATCTAGTTAAAACAAATATGAACATCTCAAAACAAGCATAAAGATCATAAAGATAATTATCATAGAGATACTCTATAATGAATAACTTCAAAGGAATGTATACTATAATATATAAGAAATTTACCTATATTCCTATATCTTTACCCCCTATTATCTCTTGGAACTCTTTTTTGGTCCCACTTGTGTGATTAAATGAAAGAACCTTTTTTAAAAAAAAATAAGTAGCTTATCTTCTATTTGCACATTTTCACTCATTTTTCCTACCTAATTCTCTATTGTTACACCCAGTGGTTTGTCCTTTCCTCACTTCATGTTAAATTTTGCAGCAAGTGCTATATTTTAACTTCACATAATCACTATCTGTTTGGTGGTCTCTAAGCATCCAGTTTTATCTTGCAATTCGTCTCCAGTTCTGTGTAGTAAAGAGCAAGATTTGGGCCTCAGGCACAATCAGGGCTTATGCTTTCAACCTATGGAGCTGTAAATTTCCTCATCCTTAAAATAGCGGCCCCCGTGAGATTTATAAGATAATATAAAGTTCTTATCACTGTCTCTGGCACATGATCAGTGCTCATTATATATTATCCTGTTTTACTTTGTTAAAAAAAATGTATTTATAAAGTTTAAACTTATTGTTTATAATGAGCTATATTTTAGATGTTTCTGATGATTTTATTAGTCTGAGATTTTATTATTCTCAGACATAATCCAAACAAATCCTTTGTCAAAATAGATTGTCAGAAAGTTTAGATATGAAATATTATCAAAACATCTTTGCTAGAAGAGACAATATATCATGATGATAAGGTAGAGACTTTAGTACTAGACTTCCAGTTCTGAATCCCCAATCTACTCTTTGACTCTCTGCATCTGATGTCAGCCTCTCTATGCATCTGTTGCTTTGTCTGTTAAAAAAAAAAGTATTTATAATAAGCAATTTATAATTTTGTTGTGAAAATTCAACTTTTTAATGTACTAGGCACAAATAAGCCCTTGATAAGCATTTCTGATGATTCCTTTGCTGGAAGGAATGATGTAAAGATTTATTATTATAAAAATGAAGACAGTCTTTATATTTTCTAATTTAGAATTACATGTGAAGTTCAGCAAGTAGCACATTACTAAAACTTAAACACTATAAAATATATTTTATGGAAATTTCCACATTATCTTGGAGTTCAGAAGATTTTATGTGATAATGGTATCAACATTTGAAAGCTATCATTAAACTAATACTTGTAACATTTGCAATGTATGCTTTAAATTGCACTCTCTTCTTAAGAGAGCACTGTATAAAGGTTAGGGGAAAATGTTCCAAGATTGATTCTAGTCTACAAAACATTTTCTCTATTTAGAGATAAAATATCTATTCCACTCCTTAATGTCCCCTATTTAATATTCATTTTATGTGCATAACAATGCAAAAGTACTTTCATGATATGTCACTGATGTTTAGTATTTTATATTAGGATCAGATTTAGGATGAGGGGAAAAACAAGACTACTAACTTGTTAGTAATTTCAACCATGCCAACACACACGCTCATTCACTCACACACACGCTCTCACACAATGTATTCTCGCATTTTGCATTTGTAGTTGAAATGAGAGAGATTAAGAAGTAAAGTATAGAACAATATTGTCTAATAGAAATTATCAGTTCAATTCAGTCGCTTAGTCGTGTCGGACTCTGCGACCCCATGAATCGCAGCACGCCAGGCCTCCCTGTCCATCGCCATCTCCCGGCGTTCAATCAAACGCATGTCCATCGAGTCGATGATGCCATCCAGCCATCTCATCCTCTGTCGTCTCCTTCTCCTCCTGCCCCCAATCCCTGCCAGCATCAGAGCCTTTTCCAATCAGTCAACACTTCGCATGAGGTGGCCAAAGTACTGGAGTTTCAGCTTTAGCATCATTTCTTCCAAAGAAATCCCAGGGCTGATCTCCTTCAGAATGGACTGGTTGGATCTCCTTGCAGTCCAAGAGACTCTCAAGAGTCTTCTCCAACACCACAATTCAAAGGCATCAGTTTTTCGGCACTCAGCTTTCTTCACAGTCCGACTCTCACATCCATACATGACCACTGGAAAAACCATCGCCTTGACTAGACGGACCTTTGTTGGCAAAGTAATGTCTCTGCTTTTGAATATGCTATCTAGGTTGGTCATAACTTTTCTTCCAAGGAGTAAGGGTCTTTTAATCTCATGGCTGCAATCACCATCTGCATTGATTTTGGAACCCCCCCAAAATAAAGTCTGACACTGTTTCCACTGTTTCCCCATCTATTTCCTATAAAGTGACTGGACCGTATGCCATGATCTTCATTTTCTGAATGTTGAGCTTTAAGCCAACTTTTTCACTCTCCACTTTCACTTTCATCAAGAGGCATTTTAGTTCCTCTTCACTTTCTGCCATATATGTGAGCCCCAAATATAAATCATATCTTATTTAAAAAATTCTACTAGGCATATTAAATAGGCAGAAAAAAACTTTAATATTAAAGTTTTTAGGCAGTGAAATTACTTTAATATTCTGTTGTAACACAACCAGTGCAAAATATTATCTCAAGATTTAGTCAGATTTAATAAAGTAATAAATATATTACACTAATTAATTTTTAATTTATTAAATCAAATATTTAATAAACAAAAATACTAATATGTTATTTGTTTTATACTAAGTCTTCACCCAAGGTGTAATTTATATTCAGAGCCCATTTCCATTTTAATTAGCCACACTGCTGGTGCTCAGTAGTCACCTGTAGCTGCTACTGCTGCTGCTGTTAAGTCACTTCAGTCGTGTCTGACTCTGTGCGACCCTATAGATGGCAGCCCAACAGGCTCCCCCGTCCCTGGGATTCTCCAGGCAAGAACACTGGAGTGGGCTGCCATTTCCTTCTCCAATGCATGAAAGTGAAAAGTGAAAGTGAAGTCGCTCAGTCATGTCTGACTCTTAGCAACCCCATGGACTGCAGCCTACCAGGCTCCTCTGTCCATGGGATTTTTCAGGCAGGAGTACTGGAGAGGGGTGCCATTGCCTTCTCTGCACTTGTAGCTAGTGGCTGCTAAATTGGACAGCAAGGATTAGAAAGAAAAAAAAATAAAAGTTTCTCTGAAGAGAGATATGGATGAAAATGCCCTCAATGATCATAGCCTAGTCTTCTTCAATCCCTTCTCCCTCTGTGGCTCAGGAGAAAAATTCCATTGAGATTTTCAAGTTGTTCTCCTAAATCTCATATTGTCTGTGAAAATCTCTAGTTTTAAAACTGGAATAAAAAAATATGTGTCTGGCGAAAGACCAAATCTGATATATTTTAAAAAGGTGCAACATCTCACAAGATTTTATAGAACATGCAAAAGACATATCAGGTAACTTTCAGAAAAGCTTAAAGACAGAAAAGGATAAGTTTTCAAAATATATGAATACTTTTCAACACTAACGCTTTCCAACAGAGTTCCAGACCATGTTTTAAAATTGGAATCCATATATCCTTTGGCCTTTCAGTGTCACTAGTAGTATTTCATAAATCCCAATATCTCAAACTCTAGTATTAAATGCTGTCATTATTTGCAAATCTGAAATGTAGCTTCCAATCCAGGGAATCAACTACAACCAGCTTTACTGCAAACAGTGTAAAGAAAACCACTTTTCATGTGGTTCATTGTCAGTTTTGAGACAAGGGCAGGTTAGAGTCTCTTGATAGGTGTGCCGACCTCTCCAGAAAAAGAAAATTTGCTTGATAACTGCTTATGCCCTGAGATACTCCTTTTATTCCCTTTTATACTGAGGCTTCTGCCTGGAATATTTCTTAGTTATCTGATCTTGGGAGGGTAGAAACTTCAAACACTGCATTTAACTGTTATCCTTAAAGTAAGGACCAAGGCAGACCAACGGAATTCTCAGACCATTTATCTTAAGTTCACAGTTCACCTACAAAGCAAAATGTATAACAGGCCTTTAAGTCTGCACTCTGGAAGTTAGACAGAAAGAACTGTCTCCTCCACATAAACTTGGGAAAACTCATTATCCTTTTAAAATCACATAATACTTAAATGTTTATGTCTCACCAAATGTATGGAGAAAGTCCAGGTCTTTCTTTTAAATTCTGCAGCCCAGTAGCCCATTGAATCTTTGGGCATATTTCTCCCAGACATCTTAATACTAGGGTGTCTAATAGTTTCAATTTCCCAGGGACAGTAGGTAACTCTTGACAAAATATCCTTGACGGTATTAACCTAATTCCTAAGTCTTTCACTTCAGTTCCCTTCAGTTCAGTTGAGTCATTCAGTAGTGTCCGACTCCTTGCAACCCCATGAATCAAAGCACGCCAGGCCTCCCTTGTCAATCACCAACTTCCGGAATCAACCCAAACCCATGTCCATTGAG
Organism: Capricornis sumatraensis; assembly: GCF_032405125.1. Lineage (NCBI taxonomy): Eukaryota > Metazoa > Chordata > Mammalia > Artiodactyla > Bovidae > Capricornis > Capricornis sumatraensis. The sequence goes on along the minus strand of NC_091081.1, from coordinate 42,074,883 downwards.
TCAGTGATGCCATCCAACCATCTCATCCTCTGTCGTCCCCTTCTTCTCCTGCCCTCAATCTTTCCCAGCATCAGAGACTTTTCCAAAGAGTCAACTCTTCACATCAGGTGGCCAAAGTATCAGAGTTTCAGGTTCAACATCAGTCCTTCCAGTGAACACCCAGGACTGATCTTCTTCAGGATGGACTGGTTGGATCTCCCTGCAGTCCAAGGGACTCTCAATAGTTTTCTTCAACACCACATTTCAAAAGCATCAATTTTCAGCACTCAGCTTTTTTTATAGTCCAACTCTCACATCCATACATGACCACTGGAAAAACCATAGCCTTGACTAGACGGACCTTTGTGGGCAAAGTAATGTCTCTGTTTTTGAATATGCTGTCTAGGTCGGTCATAACTTTCCTTCCAAGGAGTAAGTGTCTTTTAATTTCATAGCTGAAACCAACATCTGCAGTGATTTTGAAGCCCAGAAAAATAAAGTCAGTCACTGTTTCCACTCTGTTTTCTGAATGTTGAGCTTTAAGCCAACTTTCTCACTCTCCTCTTTCAATTTCATCAAGAGTAGTTCTTCTTCACTTTCTGCCATAAGGGTAGTGTCATCTGCATACCTGAGGTTATTGATATTTCTCCTGGCAATCTTGATTCCAGCTTGTGCTTCCTCCAGCCCAGCATTTCTCATGATGTTCTCTGCATATAAGTTAAATAACAGGGTGATAATATATAGCCTTGACGTACTCCTTTTTGGAACAAGTCTGTTGTTCCATGTTCAGTTCTAACTGTTGCTTCCTGACCTGCATTCAGGTTTATCAAGAGGCAGGTCAGATGGTCTGGTATTCCCATCTCTTTAAGAATTTTCCACAGTTTATTGTGATCCACACAGTCAAAGGCTTTGGCATAGTCAATAAAGCAGAAATGGATGTTTTTCTGGAACTCTCTTGCTTTTTTGATGATCCAGCAGATGTTGACAATTTGATCTCTGGTTCCTTTGCCTTTTCTAAATCCAGCTTGAACATCTGGAAGTTCATGGTTAACATATTACTGAAGTCTGGCTTGGAGAATTTTGAGCTTTACTTTACTAGCATGTGAGATGAGTGCAATTGTGCAGTAGTTTGAGCGTTCTTTGGCATTGTCTTTCTTTGCGATTGGAATGAAAACTGACCTTTTCCACTCCTGTGGCCACTGCTGACTTTTCAAAATTTGCTGGCACATTGAGTGCAACACTTTCACAGCATCATCTTTCAGGATTTGAAATAGCTCAACTGGAATTCCATCACCTCCACTAACCTTGTTTGTAGTGATTCTTCCTAAGGCCCACTTGACTTCACTTCCAGGATGAAGGTGAGTGATCACACCATCGTGATCATCTGGGTCGTGAAGATCTTTTTCATTCAGTCGTGTGTGACTTTTTGCGATCCCATGGACTACAGCACACCAAGCTTCCCTGTCCACCACCCACTCCCAGAGCCTACTGAAACTCATATCCGTCACGTTGGTGATGCCATCCAACCATCTCATCTTCTGTCATCACCTTCTCCTCCCACCTTCAATCTTTTCCAGCACCAAGGTCATTTCCAATGAGTCGGTCTTCCCATCATGTGTCCAAAGTATTGGAGTTTCAACATCAGCATCAGTCCTTCCAATGAATATTCAGGACTGATTTCCTTTAGGATATACTGGTTGGATCTTCTTGCACTTGAAGGGACTCTCAAGAGACTTCTCCAACACCACTGTTCAAAAGCATCAATTCTTCGGTGCTCAGCTTTCTTTAGAGCCCAACTCACATCCATACATGACTACTGGTAAACCCATACCTTTGACTAGACATACCTTGTTGACAAAGTAATCTCTCTGCTTTTTAATATGCTGTCTAGTTTGGTCATAGCTTTTCTTTCATGGAGCAAGCATCTTTTAATTTCATGGTTGCAGTCATCATCTGCAATGATTTTTGAGCCCCCCCAAAAATAAAATCTGTCACCGTTTGCGTTGTTTCCCCATCTATTTGCCATGATGTAATGGGACAGATGCCATGATCTTAGTTTAGTGTTCTGAACATTGAGTTTTAAGCTAACTTTTTCACTCTCCTCTTTCACTCTCATCAAGAGGCTCTTTAGGTCTTCTTTGCTTTCTGTGATAAGGGTGGTGTCATCGTGTATCTGAGGTTATTGATATTTCTCCTGGCAATCTTGATTTCAGTTTGTGCTTCATCTAGGCCAGCATTTTGCATGATGTATTCTGCATATAAATTAAATAAGGAAGATGATAATATACAGCCTTGATGTACTCCTTTCCCAGTTTGGAACCAGTCTGTTCTTCCACGTCCAATTCTAACTAGTGCTTCTTGACCTGCATACAGATTTCTCAGGAAGCAGGTCAGGTGGTCTGGTATTCCCATGTCTTTAAAAATTTTCCAGAGTTTGTTGTGATCCACCAACTCAAAGGCTTTAGCACAGTCAATAAAGCAGAAGTAGATGTTTTTCTGGAACTCTCTTGTTTTTTCAGTGATCCAGCATATGTGGCAATGTGGCAAATTGATCTCTGGTTCTCTGCCTTTTATAAATCCAACTTGAACATCTGGAAGTTCACGGTTCATGTGCTGTTGAAGCCTGGCTTGGAGAATTTTGAGCATTACTTTACTAGCATGTGAGATGAGTGTAATTGTGCAGTAGTTTGAACATTCTTTGGCATTGCCTTTCTTTGGGGTTGGAATGAAAACTGACCTTTTCCAGTCCTATGGCCGCTGCTGAGTTTTCCAAATTTGTTGGCATATTGAGTGCAGCACTTTCACAGCATCATCTTTTAGGATTTGAAATAGCTCAACTGGAATTCCATCACCTCCATTAGCTTTGTTCGTAGTGATGCTTCCTAAGGCCCACTTAACTTGCATTCCAGGATGTCTGGTTCTAGGTGCGTGATCACACCATCATGGTTATCTGGGTCATGAAGATCTTTTTTGTACCCTTCTTCTGTGTATTCTTGTCATGTCTTCTTAATACCTTCTGCTTCTTTTAGGTCCTAAGTCTTTGGATGTCACCAAATCCACCCAATCACACATGCTATGAAAGTTACCCTTTATTTGGCTCTTCCACTTGTATTTATTCTTTCATTTAGTCACATTATATTTATTGACTATCAACAGTTTTATTCACTAAAAAACTGATTTAAAAAAACTGTTTTATGGATTATGAATTTCATTGCATAAAGATAGAAAACAAAAAATTTAAATAATAAATAAAATCTCATGAATAGTGATATAGAACAAAACAATGTGGGGAAGAGGGAGGTAGGGAGAGCAATATGTAAGTGCAGAAACTTCCTATAGTACCTGCAGTACCAGGGCATCCAATATTTTCCATTAGGTTTCACTAATCCATGGGAAGCTAATCCTCTTCCTAGATTCAAGGGGACACTTACTTGTTTTGGTAAATCATGATGACCCCAACCACTTGCCAATACCAATGGATATAAAACTAAATCCAATTAACTCATAAAATTCCCCTAGCAATTATAATGCATTCTGGTTTGGACAGTCCAATCAGTCTGAAGGATTTCCATTGCAATACTTTGTATAAAGTATTTTTCTGTTCTTATTAGACTTCAACATAGAAACATATTTTCAGCTGCTATTAGTAGCCATCTGGTCAGTTAAAGAAAGAAAGTACCAAAAAAAAAAAAACACACACACACACTAAGAAAACACACAACACATTATGAAAACAGATTAAAGAACAGAACCAGAAACTAATTCATAGTACAAAAGGCAGCGACTATATATTTTTTAACATTCTTTTGAGTGAGATAAATTATGGCTTTATTGTCAAAGCCAGTCGTCTTTGGGATTTTTGTTATACGTTATATAAGCGGTACAGAATCTCCCCTCTAAATAACTATTAATGTATGTTTTCTTCTCCATGGTATGTATTTCCTTTGTTCTTTACCCAGATTACTACCACAGCTGGCACATTTGAGATTTTTTTCCTCAAAACATCTCTGCTTGAGATAGCTGCTTCTCTCCTCTGTTTCTGTAATACCACAGTACAGAACTAATCTGTTCAGAACTAAGTACACTACTAATTGCAATTGTGTTTATGTCAAGTTTATTACATCTAAATTGAAGGAAAGTGATTAAATTGTGATTAAAAACCCTCCTATCTTTAATATTTTTGTTCATTTAAACAGTCATATTTTAAGCTCTAAAACTTGATAGGTTATACCTCCACGATAGTTGTAGCCTGTAAATTTTAACTATAGTATTGTACACCAAGGAAAGATAAAATTTAATCTTGCCTCACAGTTGCCACTTATCTATTTTGACAACCAAATATAAAACCTAATTTTTCTACTGGATGTGACAGTTTTCTGTCTACTGTGAACACAGATTTGAAATTATTTTCTTGTGACACAGATTTGAAAAGTAAATTAAAACACTTTTATTTCTCCTTTGGGAAACAAATAGGAAATTTTGAAGTTTTTAATAATGTATGTTTAAAGATAGTGGTTTTTTCCTTTCCCCAAAAGGTAAAGTTTTAAGTCTCCTTCAAAATACTCTGTACAATTATTGCTTTTTCAAGTGCCAACATTTCTTCTAAGTCACATACGTTTGTAAAGAAAATCTATTGCACATTACAATTTTTATAACTGTAAAGGATACTCCAAAAATGTTTTCCCCTTTTATATGATTTTGACATGCTGTGACTCATATCTGAACCAATTATTTTTCTTTCTCCATCTAGAGTTTATCTCTGAAATTCTGCTGTATTCTCAAGTTCACATTGAAACTTGAATGGAAATCAACCTGAAAATGAGAAAACATGCAAATGAATTTCTTCCTGAAACATGCCCTATAAAAATCAGGTTCTACAGTTGCATAGCAATAAAAATTAAAATGGGGGGGAGGAGGAAGGCCAGGTAATTTGTGAAGGAAGCGATAAAAATAATAATCCAGGTGGACAGAAAGAAAATACAATCCAGTTCTCATACCATTCTAAACTGAGTTTCAGTTAGAACTTCAAGATCTACAGAACTTCAGGATCTCCAGAAACATATTTGCAGAAAGGTGGTGATTCCTTTGCTGTATGTGTTTTGTTCTGCTTACCTCAAGGAAGCGGCACTTCAACCACAGGCCAACTTCTGCATTTATGAAGACAAATGAGAATTCCACAGGAAACAGAGGAGATTAGAATCCCCCAAAAAATGTCAGGAACATCATGCTTATGCCTGATAAGTGGCTATTGAGTGAATTAAAAGCAGTAAGACTATTGAAATGATTTAGGTAACAATGAGGGTAGATAATATTTACAGTTATATTTCATATTACATACATTTCTCAATTTTTACATCTAAATGATGACCAACAGTAGTAATGGGAAAATAAAATCAGAGGCATGGAATGCTTCATCTCTAGGAAAAATAGCTTTAAGTTTAATTCATAATTCTATTATATTTTATTACATAATTAACATATTTAGACTTATTAAAAGAGATTCCAATGTGACATCATTAGCAATCATAACAGAAAATGTCTTCACAAAAAATTCATCTCCCATCCCAATATTCCCTAATCCCAATTACATTTTCCTGAATCAATTTCTTTTTAAAAATTATTTCTTTTTCTGTTTTCTAATGGCTTAAGGCTTTATTTCCTGCTTTATCCATTTCAATAATATATAATTCCTTCCTCATAAGAGCTGAAAGTAAAACATTCATCTTACTTAAAAAATCTAAGTGAAGTGTCTCTACCTTTACAACTGTTCCATGGTTATACCAGGGATGTGCAGGTAAAATTTTAACAATGTTTTCACTGAAGAGAAAAGAAAGCCCCTATTTATAGTCTTTGCTGATTTCCATGGTGGGACTATTTTGCAAATACTTCCACCATGGTTAATTTCAAGTTATCAGAGAATTGCCTTGAAAAAATCCTGAAAATTTAGCAATTAGCTCTAGCAATCCAGTACAGGCCAGCTATATTACATCACTATACAATAAATCTGTTTACATTATCAATTACCTTTTTAACACTCAACAATACATTTCTATTTACTGATGAAAGACCTTTATTATCTTGACTCAGTCCTTTCATCCTCCCTTCCACCTTTAACTTTGATGATCAATTTCTTTAAAGATAATATATACATCTAAATAGGAAATCATGAAATCTCCTGTTTCAGTCCTTAAAGTTGAAAACCTATGAACAACAGTATATAAGTAAAATCATGTAGCTATTGATTGTTATAAAGCTACATACTGTGTTAGTATTCCAACATCCTGACACCGGGATACTCTAAGGGACATGTTCTTAGCATCAGGATCATTGCGAGTCCCATTTGTAACTTGCCACCAATTGCTTCAAATGATGAAACACTTTAATTTTCTCCATATATAGAACATGATTTTCCTAAGTCTTGCTTTTTGGTTTTGTGTTGGGTTTAATTTTTCTTTTTCCTTTTAATTTTTTATATGTTGTGTGTCTATGGGTAAAAGTATAGCATGTGTTTATGATATTCTCACATTATCGACCTTTATCAGACTATTTTGTAACCTCTTTTTTATTGCAAAAGCCTCCTCTCAGGACACTGCTTCCCCCTGTTCTCAACCTATGGTTTTTCTCTCTTGTACAATCACATCCAAATCCATCTATATTATACTGCAACTGAGCATCTGACAGTGGCTGGAGAAGACTCACAATTACTCTGACTGTTCACCTTTCAGAGTCATGACCACAAATTTTATATGAGGCTTCAGAGATCAGCAGGCCTACTGTGTTGTCCTAAAGTCAGCCACCCCCTCAAGTCTTCACCACTGCTACTTCTTATGTCTTTGCAAATGTCGCTACCTCATTTATAGGAGCAACAGAATAGAAATCAAGGCCCAAACAAAGCACAAAATTCTTAGAGGAAATGAGATTAAATGAAAATAACCTACCCCTTTCCTAGATATAGTAGAAAAATTCTTAAAAACAAAAAAAGGCAAAGTAAATCACCAGTAAATACAAAAGATAATACAGCACAAATACATAGGATTTAGTTTAGATAATCAAGGGCATTTATTACTTAAAAATCAATGCATTTCAACATAGAGAAAGAATGGAAAGAATACTGGGAAAATATGATCTCAATGAATGCAAAAAAGCCATTTTATAATAAACTATAAAATTAAAAAAAAACTCAATGAAATTAAGAGTGTCTAGAGAGAGAATTTAAAAAATCAGAAATCAGCTAATATATCGATAGGTGATGAAGTGGTGAAATATTGAACCATTTCCTCTGAAATGAAGAATGAAATAAAGATGATCTTTATCTCTCCTTCTGTTCAATATTCTTCTGAGGATCACTTTGAGCATAAGATAAGGATGGAAAGGTATAAAGATTGTAAAGAAAGAAAAAATTAATAAAATTAGTTATAAATGTCATAATTTTCTACAGAGAAATACAAAAAAGTACAAAGAATACAACTGCAGATTTAGCAAGGTCACTTTTTATGTTTAATATAAAAAATAAAATATAGTTCAATATAGTAACAATAGAAATAAGAACATAAAATTTTCACTAGTGTCAAGTCAAATCTCTCTGTAGAAAAAAAAAAACATGCACAATTGTTAGCAAGAGAAATTTGATAAATGGAAGGATGTACCATAGTTATAAATTGAAGTCTCAAAACTGTAAAGATAACATTTTAAGTGACCTATATAAATTAAAAGTGACCTATATAGATTTTTTTAAACCAGTAAAAATTCTTGTAGTTTTGTGTAAATGTGTGTGAGGATATCTGCAAATATACAGACTTATTCTAAAGGCCAAGAAAATCTTTGAGAAAATAGAGAAATTTAAGGAACATAAGCAGTATAATATAGACTCTATAGGTAAGTATTCTAATTGCACATAATAGAGTCCAGAAAGAAACTAACGTGTGTGAACACTTGTTACAAAAGTGGCACTAGAGAACAATAGGAGAATAAACAGTCTTATAAATAAACAGCTTTGGGTCATTTACATACCTGTATAGTCTTTTAAGCCATATATGAAATCAATTCTAGATGAGACTATAAAAAGTAAAACAATAAAGCTTCTAAAAGAAAACATAATGATATTTTTGAGGCTCAGAGCTAAGGTAAGGTTTCTTAAATATTACACACAAAAAAAGCACTAACAATTAAGAAAATGATTGATAAATTGGGCTGTTCATCAAAGTAAGCTACTAAATAATGAAAATGTAAATCACAGAATGAAATAAACCATTTTTAATTCACACAATCAACAGAGGAGTTATATACAAGATATATGTTATATATAAATCAGTAAAAAGACAGGTGACACAAATACACTGAAAAAAAATGATCGAAATATTGAACTGACAATTTACAAGGGAAGATTTCTTAATTTCCAGTAACCATATGACAAGGGGCTCAATCTCATCAGTAATCAGAAAATGCTAATTGAAACCACAAAAATCTTCTATTTCATACTCCATTAAGTTTTTCCACAAAATGAAGCTTAGAATGAAAGTTAAGCTGTTATTGAAAATTAAAAATTAAATGTCTTCCACAATTTAGTTTGGAAACTCATTTTATGTACATTAATATTTCTTTAATATTTTAGTGCCCTCCATTTTCTCTTTTTTTTTTTCAAAGCTGCAATGGAAAAAGTATTATTCTTGTTTGAACAGGTCCCCTTTGACTTTCCCAATATACTCAGATGTTTTATGTTAAATTCTTTCATGTTCTTTATAAAGTTGGTTCAATTTATTTTTCAATCTCATAATTTTATGGCTGTGGTATCTTCTTAAATCTATGTACATTGCTTTATTTTATAATTTCTTTTACTTTTCCCTCTATTTTCTTAATTCTCTCTTTTTCCTACAATGTCAAATTGTCTGTGGGTTTATCAGGATCTTTGTTTCAAAATACCTGTTTTCATCATACCCTAGTTTCTGGGAAAAACAGACCATGAGATAGAGTCTGGTGTACAAAGTACACATTAAAGAGTGCTTTAGGGATCAGCACTAGCAGAAGAGAGGAAAAAAAGCAAGGTTGCACAGAGGGAAAAGCTGATCTGTAGTGCAGGTTTAAAAGACAGTCTCCACTGCCCAAGGAACAGCTCTGCAACTGAATGCTCATTTAGAATATCCCCAAATATTCTGCAAATTTACTATATTCATTGATTTGGGAGAATGGCATTGAAACATGTATAATATCATATAAGAAATGAATCGCCAGTCTAGGTTCAATGCAGGATACAGGATGCTTGGGGCTGGTGCACTGGGATAACCCAGAGGGATGGTATGGGGAGGGAGGTGGGAGGGGGGTTCAGGATTGGGAACAGGTGTACACCCGTGGCAGATTCATGTTGATGTATGGCAAAACCAATACAATATTGTAAAGTAATTAGCCTCCAATTAAAAAAAATAAAATAAAATATAGTTTAGGAAAATAGAATATCTCCAGATAGGTGGAGATAGTCAGACATAGAGACAATCACATCTGTCAGTTATGGGATGAGGACCATTCCAGAAAAGGATGTGACCCTGGGTGAGACACTCTGCCATGGGAACAATTAAAGGAGAGGCTGGCAGCTAAAGTCCAGTGACTGCAAACCCCCCAGCATCTGAGACCAGAGATCCTTCCTTGAAGGATGAGTATCTAGGAAGTTCTTCACAGTGTCCTCCACATCTCCTGGTCTAGTGGTCCTTTGTTTTACTCTTCAGTTCAGTTCAGTTCAGTCACTCAGTCATGTCCGACTCTTTGCAACCCCATGAATCGCAGCACACCAGGCCTCCCTGTCCATCACCAACTCCCAGAGTTCACTCAGACTCATGTCCATCAAGTCAATGATGCCATCCAGCCATCTCATCCTCTGTCGTCCCCTTCTTCTTCTGCCCCCAATCCCTCCCAGCATCAAAGTCTTTTCCAATGAGTCAGCTCTTCGCATGAGGTGGCCAAAGTACTGGAGTTTCAGCTTTAGCATCATTTCTTCCAAAGAAATCCCAGGGCTGATCTCCTTCAGAATGGACTGGTTGGATCTCCTTGCAATCCAAGGGATTCTCAAGGGTCTTCTCCAACACCACAGTTCAAAAGCATCAATTCTTTGGCGCTCAGCCTTCTTCACAGTACAACTCTCACATCCATACATGATTACTGGAAAAACCATAGCCTTGACTAGATGGACCTTAGTCGGCACAGTAATATCTCTGCTTTTGAATATACTATCTAGGTTGCTCATAACTTTTCTTCAAAGGAGTAAGCGTCTTTTAATTTCATGGCTGCAATCACCATCTGCAGTGATTTTGGAGCCCCAAAAAATAAAGTCTGACACTGTTTCCACTGTTTCCCCATCTATTTCCTATGAAGTGATGGGGCTGGATGCCATGATCTTCGTTTTCTGAATGTTGAGCTTTAAGCCAACTTTTTCACTCTCCACTTTTACTTTAATCAAGAGGCTTTTTAGTTCCTCTTCACTTTCTGCCATAAGGGTGGTGTCGTTTGCATATCTGAGGTTATTGATATTTCTCCCAGCAATCTTGACTCCAGCTTGTGTTTCTTCCAGTCCAGCGTTTTTCATGATGTACTCTGCATATAAGTTAAATAAGCAGGGTGACCATATACAGCCTTGACGCACTCCTTTTCCTATTTGGAACCAGTCTGTTGTTCCATGTCCAGTTCTAACTGTTGCTTCCTGGCCTGCGTACAGATTTCTCAAGAGGCAGGTTAGGTGGTCTGGTATTCCCATCTCTTTCAGAATTTTCCACAGTATTGTGATCCACACAGTCAAAGGCTTTGGCATAGTCAATAAAGCAGAAATAGATGTTTTTCTGGAACTCTCTTGTTTTTTCCATGATCCAGCAGATGTTGGCAATTTGATCTCTGGTTCCTCTGCCTTTTCTAAAACCAGCTTAAACATCAGGAAGTTCACAGTTCACGTATTGGTGAAGCCTGGCTTGGAGAATTTTGAGCATTACTTTACTAACGTGTGAGATAAGTACAATTGTGTGGTAGTTTGAGTATTCTTTGGCATTGCCTTTCCTTGGGATTGGAATGAAAACTGACCTTTTCCAGTCCTGTGGCCACTGCTGAGTTTTCCATACTTGCTGGCATATTGAGTGCAGCACTTTCACAGCATCATCTTTCAGGATTTGAAATAGCTCCACTGGAATTCCATCATCTCCACTAGCTTTGTTTGTAGTGATGCTTTCTAAGGCCCACGTGACTTCACATTCCAGGATGTCTTGCTCTAGATGAGTGATCACACCATCGTGATTATCTGGGTCATGAAGATCTTTTTTGTACAGTTCTTCTGTGTATTCTTGCCATCTGCGTGGCCGAGAGCTACCCCACGTTCGAGGCCAGGGACGGCGGCCAGGAGGAGCCACCCCGTGTCCGAGGTCAGGGGCAGCAGCTGGGAGGGGCCACCCCGCCTCCAAGGCCAGGGGTGGCGCCTGAGGCCAGGGGCGATGGCCAGGAGGAGCAACCTCACGCCCAAGGCCAGGGCGGCAACCGGGAGGAGTAACACCATGCTCAAGGAGTGGTGGCTCTGCGGGAACAGGAGGGCCTAGAGGAGCCATTTCAAACTGAAGATCAGGAAGGGCAGTGGGAGGAGATACCTCTCATCCAAGGTAAGGAGCAGCAGCAGTGCTTTGCTGGAGCAGCCGTGAAGAGATACCCCATGCCCAAGGTAGGAGAAACCCAAGTAAGATGGTAGGTGTTGCAAGAGGGCATCAGAGGGCAGACACACTGAAACCATACTCACAGAAAACTAGTCATTCTAATCACACTAAGACCACAGCCTTGTCTAACTCAATGAAACTAAGCCATGCCCACGGGGCAACCCAAGACGGGCGGGTCATGGTGGAGAGGTCTGACAGAATGTGGTCCACTGGAGAAGGAAATGGCAAACCACTTCAGTATTCTTGCCTTGAGAACCCCATGAACAGTATGAAAAGGCAAAATGATAGGATACTGAAAGAGGTACTCCCCAGGTCAGTAGGTGCCCAATATGCTCCTGGAGGTCAAAGGAGAAATAACTCCAGAAAGAATGAAGGGATGGAGCCAAAGCAAAAACAATACCCAGTTGTGGATATGACTGGTGATAGAAGCAAGGTCAGATGCTGTAAAGAGCAATATTGCATAGGAACCTGGAATGTCAGGTCCATGAATCAAGGCAAATTGGAAGTGGTCAAACAGGAGATGGCAAGAGTGAACTTTGACATTCTAGGAATCAGCGAACTAAAATGGTCTGGAATGGGTGAATTTAACTCAGATGACCATTATATCTACTACTGCGGGCAGGAGTCCCTCAGAAGAAATGGAGTAGCCATCATGGTCAACAAAAGAGTCTGAAATGCAGTACTTGGATGCAATCTCAAAAATGACAGAATAATCTCTGTTCATTACCAAGGCAAACCATTCAATATCACAGTAATCAAGTCTATGCCCCAACCAGTAACACTGAAGAAGCTGAAGTTAAACAGTTCTATGAAGACCTACAAGACATTTTAGAACTAACACCCAAAAAAGATGTCCTTTTCATTATAGGGGACTGGAATGCAAAAGTAGGAAGTCAAGAAACACCTGGAGTAACAGGCAAATTTGGCCTTGGATTGAAGAATGAAGCAGGGCAAAGACTAATAGAGTTTTGCCAAGAAAATGCTCTGGTTATAGCAAACATCCTCTTCCAACAACACAAGAGAAGACTCTACACATGGACATCACCAGACGGTCAACACTGAAATCAGATTGATTATATTCTCTGCAGCAAAAGATGGAGAAGCTCTACACAGTCAACAAAAACAAGACCAGGAGCTGACTGTGACTCAGATCATGAACTCCTTATTACCAAATTCAGACTCAAATTGAAGAAAGCAGGGAAAACCGCTAGACCATTCAGGTATGACCTAAATCAAATCCCTTATGATTATACAGTGGAAGTGAGAAATAGATTTAAGGGCCTACATCTGATAGACAGAGTGCCTGAGGAACTATGGAATGAGGTTTGTGACATTGTACAGGAGACAGGGATCAAGACCATCCCCATGGAAAAGAAATGCAAAAAAAGCAAAATGGCTCTCTGGGAGAGCCTTACAAATAGCTGTGAAAAGAGAAGCAAAAAGCCAAGGAGAAAAGGAAAGATATAAGCATCTGAATGCAGAGTTCCAAGGAATAGCAAGAAGAAATAAGAAAGCCTTCTTCAGTGATCAATGCAAAGAAATAGAGGAAAAGAACAGAATGGGAAAGACTAGAGATCTCTTCAAGAAAATTAGAGATACCAAGGGAACATTTCATGCAAAGATAGGCTCGATAAAGGACAGAAATGGTATGTTTTACTTTTATTGAAACCAAATCCTTTATTCTACAATAGGTATCATCAAAGTACAACCCAAAGCCAAATCTGGCCTGGCCCATTGTCTGTTTCTTTAATAAAGATATATTCAGACAAAAACCACACTCTTTTATTTTTGTATTTCCTATGGCTTCTTTTTGCCCATCAACAGAGTTGAGCAATTGCAACAAAGACCTTATGGCCTACAAAGCCAAAAATATTTTCTATATGACTCTTTACAAAAAAAGCCTGCTGAACTCTGATCTAAAAAGCTACTATGCTTCCTCTGTGGTTATACAAATAGGGCTAATCTCCTTCAGACATCTTCCCTAAATTTATAATAATATCAGCAACTAATTTAATCGAGCACTTAACAAAAATTTTTTAGAACTTTAAATGTATTATTACTTTTATAAGCCCCATTGAACTTCAGACACTCTGGCCTCAGAATCTAGGAGCAGATTTAATTAAAGTATAACTCAGTATTGCTGAGCAGAAGTGTTCATAAAACTTTGGGCTCCCACATAACAATATTTAGAAGTAAAATCATGTATACTAGAATTACTTTTCGGTAAAAGTGCCCTTGGTTTTTAGGTCTTGGAATAAATGTCTGCTACTTTTGGTCTGTGCCTCTATGGCATATGATGAGCATTGGTGAGTTGGAAAACAGCTGAAGTTGTCCTGTATCTTCTATCTCCAGCCTCTCTTTTTACTCTGAATCCAGTTCCTATCTTCTGGAATCTTCCAGAGGATTCTCACACTTGCTTCCTTCACCCCATTTCAGTACTTGTCACACTTGTCACACATTTCCAGTAGCCTTCTCCTTCCAGAAAAGCACTGTCCTCTGATAACCCTCCTACACAGTACTGGTAGGAGTTTTATCTGCTGGTTCCTTTTCATTGTGGTACAATTAAGTACATGCTTAATCTAACATTTAGATATGAAACCACAATACTCATTTTTGAAAATAAAATACAATTGATTTACAACATTATGTTAGCTTCAGGTATACAACAGTGATTAAATATTTTTATAGGTTATACTCAATTTAAAGTTATTAAGAAATATGGAAATAAAAGCAAAAATAAACAAATGGGACCTAACTAAACTTAAAAGCTTTTGCACAACGAAGGAAACTATAAGCAAGGTGAAAAGACAGCCTTCAGAATGGGGGAAAATAATAGCAAATGAAGCAACTGACAAGGAATTAATCTCAAAAAATACAAACAACTCCTGCAGCTCAATTCCAGAAATATAAGCAACCTGATAAAAAAATGGACCAAAGAAATAAACAGATATTTCTCCAAAGAAGACATACAGATGGCTAACAAACACATGAAAAGATGCTCAATCACTCATTATCGGAGAAATGCAAATCAAAACCACAATGAGATACCATCTCACACCAGTCAGAATGGCTGCTATCCAAAAGTCTACAAGTAATAAATGCTGGAGAGGGTGTGGAGAAAAAGGAACCTTCTTACACTGTTGGTGGGAATGCAAACTAGTACAGCCACTATGGAGAACAGTGTGGAGATTGCTTTAAAAACTGGAAATAGAACTGGAATACAACACAGCAATCCCAGTGCTGGGCATACACACGGAGGAAACCAGAATTGAAAGAGACACACGTACCCCAGTGTTCATTGCAACACTATTTATAATAGCCAGGACATGGAAGCAACCTAGATGTCCTTTGGCAGATGAATGGAAAGCTGTGGTACATATACATAATGGAATATTACTCAGCTATTAAAAAGAATGCATTTGAATCAGTTCTAATGAGATGGATGAAACTGGAGCCTATTATACAGAGTGAAGTTAGTCAGAAAGAAAAACACCAATATAGTATATTAACACATATATATGGAATTTAGAAAGATGGTAATGATGATCCTATATATGAGACAGCAAGAGACACAGATGTAAAGAACAGACTTTGGACTCTGTGGGAGAGGGAAAGGGTGGGATGATTTGAGAGAATAGCATTGAAACATGTATATTATCATATGTGAAATAGGTCGCCAGTCCAGGTTTGATGCATGAGACAGAGTGCTAAGGGCTTGTGCACTGGGATGACCCAGATGGATAGAATAGGGAGGGAGGTGGGAAAGGGGTTCAGGATGGGGAACACATATACACCCATGGCCGATTCATGTCAATGTATGGCAAAACTACCATAATATTGTAAAGTAATTAGCCTCCAATTAAAATTTAAAAATAAAGTTATTAAGAAATAATTGCTATAATCCCTGTGATATACAATATTTCAGAGAAGGCAATGGCACCATACTCTGGTACTCTTGCCTGGAAAATCCCATGGATGGAGGAGCCTGGTAGGCTGCAGTTCATGGGGTCGCTAAGAGTTGGACATGCCTGAGCGACTTCACTTTCACTTTTCACTTTCATGCATTGGAGAAGGAAATGGCAACCCACTCCAGTATTTTTGCCTGGGGAATCCCAGGGATGAGGGAGTCTGGTGGGCTGCCATCTGTGGGGTCACACAGAGTCAAACACGACTGAAGTGACATAGCAGCAGCAGCATACAATATTTATCTTTGTATCTTACCTATTTTATACATAGTACTTTGTAGCTCTTAATCTCCTTTTTATCCTACCCTTTCCCTCTTACCACTTCCCATTGGTAACTATTAGTTTGTTCTCTATATCTGTGACTCTGTTTCAGCTTTGTTATATTTATCCATTTGTTTTATTTTTTGACTCTACATTTAAGTGATCACATAGAGTACTTGTCTTTCTCTGTCTGACTTATTTCACTAAACATAATACCCTCCAGGTCCATTCAGATTGTTACAAATGGCAAAATGTCACTCTTTTATGGCTGAGTAATATTCCACTGTATATTGTATATACAATGTATTTATATAACATATCTTTTTCCATTTGCCTGTTGATGGGCACCTTATTTAATTCTGTCTTGGCTATTGTAAATAGTGCTGCCATGAAGATTGGGTTGCATGTATCTTTTTGAATTAGTGTTTTTATTTTCTTTGGATACATACCCAGGAAAGGAGGCTTCCCTGATAGCTCAGTTGGTAAAGAATCCTCCTGCAAGGCAGGAGACCCCAGTACAATTCCTGGGTCAGGAAGATCTGCTGGAGAAGGGATAGGCTACCCACTCCAGTATTCTTGGGCTTCCCTTGTTTCTCAGCTGGTAAAAATTCCACCTGAAATGCAGGAGACCTGGGTTTGATCCCTGGATTGCAAAGATCCCCTGGAGAAGGGAATGGCTACCCACTCCAGTATTCTGGCCTGGAGAATTCCATGGACTGTATTATAGTCCACGAGGTCGCAAAAAGTCAGACACAACTGAGTGACTTTTAGTATAATTTCTACATACTATTTCATGTCATATGAAAATAGAGGCAATCTTATTTCTTCTCTTCTAATTTGGATGACTTGTATTTCTTTTGCTTGTCTCATTGCTATAGTTATAACTACCAATACTATCTTAAATAGAATAAGACATCATTGTCTTGTTCTTGATTATAAAGGAAAATCTCTTAGCATTTCACTATTGAGTATGATGTTAGCTGTGGATGTGTCATATATGACCTTTATTATGTTTTTATATATTCCCTCTATAACAACTTTCGTCACAATTTTTATTGTGAATGAATGTTGGACATTTTCAAGTGATTTTTCTGTGTTTATTAAAATGACCCTGTGATTTTTCTCTGTCCTTTTGTTAATGTATCACATTGATTGATTTGCAGATGTTGAACCATCCTTTCATCCCTGGGATAAATCCCACTTGATTGTGATTTTTTAAAAAAATCATGTAATATATTGTTAAATATGATTTGTTAATAATTTTTGAAGATTTTTACATCTATATTAATCAGATTTATTAGCTTGTTATTTTTCCTTTTTGTATCATATTTGTCAAGTTTTGATATCAGGGGTAATGGCATCTTCATAGAATGAATCTGAGTATGACTTCCTATTTTATTTTATTTTTTTAATAGTTTGCAAAGGATAGATATTATCTCTTCTTTTTATGCTTGGTAGAATTCCCATCTGAAGCCATCAGGTCATGAACTTTTTTTGATGTGAGTTTTTTATTTTTTTAATAACTGATGCAATTTCGGTAGTTGGATCCATCTGTTCAGTTTACCTACTTGTTCCTGATTCAGTCTTAAAAGGTTACATGTTTCTAGGAATTTATCCATTTCTTCTGGGTTATCCAATTTGTTGGCATATTACTGTTCATGGTATCATGGTATTTTAGTATGATATATATATATATATGTGTGTGTATGTATGTATATATATATGTGTGTGTGTGTATGTATGTATATATCTGTGATACTGGTTGTAAGTTCTCCTCTTTCATTTGTTATTTTGTTTATTTGGATCCTTTTTCTTTTTATCTCAATGAGCCTGACTAAAGACTTATCAATTTTGTATATCTTTAAAAAACTGGCTCTCAATTTTGTTGCCATTTTCTTTTTTTTTCTGTATTTTATTTATTTCTGATCTTTATTATTTCCTTCCTTCTGCTGACTTTTGGCTTTGTTTTTTCTTCTGTTTCTAACTCCTTTAGATGGTAGACTAGGCTGTCTATTTGGTACTTTTATTCTTTCTTGAGGACAGTCTATATTGCTATGAACTCTGAACTTCCATCTTGTAACTTCTTTTACCGCATCAGTGCCATGTGGAGACAGAGGCAAAAGAAAAATTTCAGTAATATTGATCCCATCCTTATTTGAAATTTAGATATTTTATTCATTGTGGATATTCTTATATTGATATTATTTTATAAATATTACATTATGATATTTTATCATTATTATTGTGTATTTTGGTATCTCTTTAAATATTATGTCCAAGTTAGGCACCTCACTTGCCTCAACCTTGCTCTGATCTTGCTTGACATCAATTCTCTTGATTGTATGATATCCTCATTCAGGGATAATGAATGTCATATAGCTGTAAATAATTATATTAGAAGATACCATAGAAATGGGCTTCCCTTGTGGGTCAGCTGGTAAAGAATCCACCTGCAATGCAGGAGAACTGGGTTCGATCCCTGATTGGGAAGATCCCTTGGAGAAAGGAAAGGCTAACCACTCCAGGATTCTGGCCTGGAGAGTTCCATGGACCGTAAAGTCCATGGGGTTGCAAAGAGTCGGACACACTGAGCAACTTTCACTTTCATCATAGAAACATATGTAGCCAAAATTTGTGTGCCAAACTTTTTATATTAGCTAACATAACACATTTAGACATTTGTTATTATAGATTAAAATACTTCTCTTTCCAAGAGCCCTGAGTTAAAGTGCAAAGCTACCACCCAAAGTATAGTGGTAAATAATTCATTATACCATAAGTATTTATATATCTGAAATTTTCTGATACAAAAACGAATTGGTGGAGAATAAGAGAGAAGAGCTAATATGAATCAGAAAAGAAGAAATCCTCTTAAGCAGAAAAGGAGAGTCAATCTTATAGATGTCATGCTAGATGCCAAAAATGAATATGAGATCAATCATTGACTTCAGACAGGGCAAAGTGGAAGCTTTGAAAATGAAATTTGTGAATAATAAAGTCAAGCTTCTACTTATGCCTGCACTAAATTTTCTTCCTCTAATTACCTCAAAAGCATAAACTGCAATACACACACACACAAAAAGGTCTCAGTGAATGTATATTGCTGAAGTAAATGAAACACTAAGGGATTTTTGCATTTTATTTACATTTTGAACAACTTTCTGAATACGTTCCAAAAATTATATAAAATGGAATGCTATTGCATTAGTGAAATCAATAGCAATAGTCATAATAAATATTGAATAATGAGAACTGCCAAAATGATAGGCAGTTTTATTTGTGATAAATATTGGCATGATGGAAGCAGTACATTTACAAGGGGAACTATCCAATCACAAAATATTGCATGCATAAATATCCAAAATAAAATTATCATTTTCCAGGAATTAAAACATTTCAAAATTATAATGTGCACAGCTCTGAACTGATTCTATAAATAGATTCCAGAAAATCATTTATCAGATGATTATATCTGTGTTGCTACTCAATCCACCTGAGTACTTTAAAGATTGGAGTCATCTTTGTTCAAAATTCAGTTGATAATAATAAAAAGACCTACATTTCCAAAGATGACTAAAAGCTTGGTGTAACAAAAGATACAATTAAAAAATACAATGGCAGTTTCCAATTGAATGATATTGACACAGAAGGCAAATTAGAGTTTCAATTATTCATCAGGCTTAACTTTATATGTGACTCTCAGTTATAATAATCTAAAAATTCTCCATCTATATCATCATTTGAAATTTTGATTGTCATCAGAATCACTCCTGTTTCTCCTCTGAGAGGCAATACACTACATGATTAAGAGTACAGATGTTAGATTTGGGCTGCCTGAATTTACACCCTAGATTTGTGACTTTTAGCAATGTATTTCACCTCTTGGATCTCAGTTGCCACATCTATAAAATACATTAAAATGAACATTTTAATTTTCATAATTTATTAATTTTACTTCGAAACTCTTTGAAGAAAACCATCATTCAGATCTCATTTATAATCATATCACTAGAGCCATTCCTAGGTCAGTGCTCAGGAAATATTTGTTCAAGTAGAGAGGAACGAAGAAATGGAGAATAGAAACAGAGTGCTATCCACTCCAATATTCTTGCCTGAAGAGTTCCGCGGACAGAGGGGCCTGGCAGGCTACGGTCCATGGAGTCACAGAGTCGGACACAACTGAGCAATTAAGTTGACAAAAACAACAGGAAGAATTACAAGCAGTGTCTCTTTTAATTTAACAATGGCAAAGCTGCTAGAAATCTTAAAAACAAGGGACCATGGGATCCCAGACTCAACTGTAGCACAAAGTTAGAGAACTTCTTTTCTTTTTCTTTAAGGAGCTTCTTTTTGTTAGTCCATAAAGTCAGTTCAAGCATCTTTCCTTACATGGACCTGAATTTAGCTTTTACATCATTTTTTTTTTTCAATGGCAAAGCTAGGGAAAGAAATTTTTGGTACCGGCTTACTTTATTTGCTAGAGTTTTTTCAAGCCTAAAGATGAAAATATCATTAAAACAATTTAACCCCACTGAAATAATATGGAGGAAAAAAAACTATATGCAAAAACAATACAGTAATAGTAAAAACAATGGCAATATTATCTTTGTTTCTTTTGGGAACGCTTGTTTTCCAGTGAATATGAATAAAGGAACACAGAAAGTGGTCCATCTTAATCTCAAAGATACATAACTATGATATGTGTGAGATATTCCCTCATAGCTCAATCGGTAGAGAATCTGCCTGCAATGCAGGAAACCCAGGTTTGATTACTGGGTCAGGAAGATCCCCTGGAGATGGAAATGGCAACCCACTCCAGTATTCTTGCCTGGAGAATACCATGGACAGAGGAGCCTGGCTGGTTACAGTTTATGGGTTCACAAGAGTTGAACATGACTGAGCAACTAAGCACACAGCACATGTTATGTATATATGTTATATATTATATACATGTTATATGTTACATATATATAAGAAAACAGAGTTAAACTGAATCTTATAATCATAAAATTTACCACCTCTTAATAACTGGATAAAATGATTTTAATCTCAGTGGAAATTTCTCTTACTGGGAGGAATATTTCATCTTTGAAAAAACAGTTTTATTGTTTTATTGTAAATTCTTTATAATAAGTTAATATATTTAAGTTTCAGTATACCTTTTCATGGTCTCTTCTAAAAACTGAGCAGGGAATGGCTATAAAAAATAATAGAGCTGTATCTTTCTCTTCAAA
Organism: Capricornis sumatraensis; assembly: GCF_032405125.1. Taxonomy (NCBI): domain Eukaryota; kingdom Metazoa; phylum Chordata; class Mammalia; order Artiodactyla; family Bovidae; genus Capricornis; species Capricornis sumatraensis. Next base: position 42,053,772 of record NC_091081.1, on the reverse strand, counting down.
AATAATTTGCTTCTATTTATTATTTTGTTATGAGTACAATTGTGAATTGAACTATGTAGGTTCATCAGATATATTCATGAGATTGGAAGCATCAATGGGAAAAAATACTTATGTCACAAACTGTGAAGAGGAGAGAAATCTGAATGATAATAGATATTTCTCAGGAATGAGTGACCTTACTTAGAAAAAATAATTCTTTGAGTAACAGTATATATATATTTATTGACATAAGCAGTGGATATTCTATTTCATAGGCTACAAGATAGAATTTATATATTTTATGTTTTAAACTTTATTTTATTGACATATAGTTGATTTACAATGTTGTGTTAATTACTGCTGTACATCAAAGTGATTCATTTATACATATATACATATTCTTTTTTGATATTAATATTCCATTTTAGTTTCTCACAAAATATTGAATATAGTTCCCTGTGCTATACAGTATCCATTCTATATATGATGGCTTCAGTTGTTAAGTTGTGTCTGGCTCTTGCAGCCCCAGGGATTGTAGCCCACACGGACTCCTCTGTCTATGGACTTTTCTAGGCAAGAATACTGGAGTGGGTTGCCATTTCCTTCTCCAGGGGATCTTCCCAACCCAACGATTGAACTCATGTCTCCTGCATTACAGGGAGTCTCTTGCACTGCAGGCAGATTCTTTACCTACTGAGTTTCCAGGGAGCCTGTTCTACATATAATAGTTTACATCTGCTAATACGAAACTCCCAATGCATCTCCTCCCTTACCCCTCCCCCTTGGCAGCCACAGGTCTCTTCTCTACATCTGTGAGTCTGCTTCATACATACGTTCACCTCTGTCATATTTTGTATTCCACATATAATCGATATTGTATGATATTTGTCTTTCTTTTTCTGACTTATCTCACTTAGTATGATAATGTTGCTACAGTGCCAGTATTTCATTTTTTATGGCTGAGTAATATTCCATTGTATATATGTACCACATCTTCTTTATCAGTTCATCTGTCAATGGAAATTTAGATTATTTCTATGTCTTGGCTATTGTGAGTAGTCCTGCTATGAATATAGCAGTGCATATTTCTTTTGAATTATAGCTTTTAGGACACAAATTTAAGTTATATTGACATTGCTCTGACATAATTTATTCTTCAGTATCTAATATCATTTTGCTCCTTCATATCTATTATCTATCCTGCTTTCTAACCCAGGAGATTGACTTATATAAATCATATCCACGCTTCTCTTCCATATGAGTTTAGCCAGTGGAGAAATCTAGCAATAGTTTGAAGGAATAGAAAAAAGTAAGGTAAGTGTATTATTTTCCTGGCTTCGCCTTTCTAAATGAGCTCAAACTGGCTAATCCCTGAATCAAAAGGCTCTCTAGGTAGCAGATGGCACCCTATGATCTCCCTCTGGGTTCCAATTACATCCCTTTGTTCCCCTAGATCCAGGAGTGGTACCAGTTCACCTGCTGTTGAAGCCACTTTATTTCAGTAGCCCTTGTGATCGTCCTCACTTCAGTTCAGTCACTGAGTCGTGTCCAACTCTTTGTGACCCCATGAATCACAGCACACCAGGCCCCCTTGTCTATCACCAACTCCTGGAGTTCACTCAGACTCATGTCCATCGAGTCGGTGATGCCATCCAGCCATCTCATCCTTTGTCGTCCCCTTCTCCTCCTGCCCCCAATCCCTCCCAGCATCAGAGTCTTTTCCAATGAGTCAACTCTTCGCATGAGGTGGCCAAAGTACTGGAGTTTCAGCTTTAGCATCATTCCTTCCAAAGAAATCCCAGGGCTGATCTCCTTCAGAATGGACTGGTGGGGTCTCCTTGCAGTCAAAGGGACTCTCAAGAGTCTTCTCCAACACCACAGTTCAAACGCATTAATTCTTCGGCACTCAGCTTTCTTCATAGTCCAACTCTCACATCCATACATGACCACAGGAAAAACCATAGCCTTGACTAGATGGACCTTTGTTGGCAAAGTAATGTCTCTGCTTTTGAATATGCTATCTAGGTTGGTCATAACTTTTCTTCCTAGGAGTAAGCATCTTTTAATTTCATGGCTGCACTCACCATCTGCAGTGATTTTGGAGCCCAAAAAATAAAGTCTGACACTGTTTCCACTGTTTCCCCATCTATTTCCCATGAAGTGATGGGACCAGATGCCATGATCTTCGTTTTCTGAATGTTAAGCTTTAAGCCAACTTTTTCACTCCCCACTTTTACTTTCATCAAGAGGCTTTTTAGTTCCTCTTCACTTTCTGCCATAAGGGTGGTATCATCTGCATATCTGAGGTTATTGATATTTATCCCAGCAATCTTGATTCCAGCTTGTGCTTCTTCCAGCCCAGCATTTCTCATGATGTACTCTGCATAGAAGTTAAATAAGCAGGGTGACAATATACAGCCTTGATGTACTCCTTTTCCTATTTGGAACCAGTCAGTTGTTCCATGTCCAGTTCTAACTGTTGCTTCCTGACCTGCATATAGGTTTCTCAAGAGGCAGGTCAAGTGGTCTGGTATTCTCATCTTTTTCAGAATTTTCCACGCACCTAGTCTTTTATCTATGTCAATAAGCACATCAAAACTAACCTGCTTTCTGTGGGCCATATATTTTCTGTTGAGATGAGACTGATCCAGAAAAGATACCTCTATCAACTATCTTAACATTCATATGCATTCTTTCTAAAGTAAAATATTTAGATGACTAACTAAATGTTTAGTTAGCTTCTCTTTATTTATAAATGCACACTTCTAGTATATTTATATGGAGGGAAAAAGAACCATATACAGATTCTTTTCAGTACTTAGCAATATTTTCTTAAACTACAATTTAACTTTTATATTAACCAACATTGCATCATTTATCCTGACTTGGAACATCTTGGTGGTCCACCCAACCTCTATCTTCACTATCCTAGAAGACCTCAAACCATTTCCAGTAATCAACCCTATTTTTTACTCCAAAGTTGAATCCTGATTTGTTTCTATAGCATTCCTTTGGTCAAAAGGATCAAGATATTGTATTTTCTGAAAACTGTTAAGTTTGTAGGCTGTCTGTAAGAAAAATAATACAGATTATAAATGTAAAAATATGAATGATTAAATATTTATTAAAAATAAGAAAATTAATAGATTTTTAAAAATTAAAAGCTGACTAAAATTAAATCAGAAAAATATAATTTTAATGAACTGCTTGATTCATCTCTACATATTCTTTCATTTTCAAAATCTTTAGCCCTTCATCAGCATTTGTATGAAATAATTTTTTGTTGTTTTCTATAGAGAGAATAAAAATATACTTCAATTTTTCATTCAGAATATGAAAAGTTAAAATAAAAGAACTTTGATTTTACTATTGATAACCACTTCCTGTTTTTAGTCTTGCTTCTGGTATGTGTCCTACAAATTAAGGAATTCTGATAAATTCTATTTTGTGTGCTGCTGCTGCTAAGTCACTTCAGTCGTGTCCAATTCCATGCGACCCCATAGACGGCAGCCCACCAGGCTCCTCTGTACCTGGGATTCTCCAGGCAAGAACACTGGATTGGGTTGCCATTTCCTTCTCCAATGCATGCATGCATGCAAAGTCGCTTCAGTCATGTCCAACTCTATGCAGTTCTAAGGACAGCAGCCCACCAGGCTCCTCTGTCCAAGGGATTCCCTAAGCAAGAATACTGGAGTGGGTTGCCATTTCCTCCTTCATCTGTTTTGTGTAATTTCCACCATAAAGGAAAAAATATGATTTATTAAGACTTATTTATTCTGCAATACAAAATATATTATAGACAAGAATAATCTTCCACTTTAACAAGCTATAGATGAGAGATGTATCCTGAGCTAACAATGTTACTCTTCTAGTGTTGAAAGAATATTTCATAGATTATTTTTTATTTTCTACATTAAAAAATTTTTCCCACCATTATCCATGCCCTTCCCATGCCAGATACCTTAAAATATATTCATATTACACTTCAGCCTAAGTACAATGGGCAGTAAATTGGAAGGGTAGCAAAGTGTTAACTATACCTACTAAATTTAAAGCAGACTATAAATCACATGAATAAATGTCACTAATCCTAAACTACATAAAAGTGAGTATTAGTTGCTCAGTCATGTACAACTCCTTGGGACACCACCAGGCTCCTCTGTCCATGGAATTCTCCAGGTAAGAATACTGGAGTGGGTAGCCATTTCCTTCTCCAAGGGGTCTTCCTCACTTAGGAATTGGACCTGAGTCTCCTGCATTACAGGCAGATTCTTTATCATCTGAGCCACCAGGGAAGCCCCAAAATTCCAATCAAATTCTCCTTAGCAGAATCCTCCAAATATTCCGAACTTGAACACTATTAGAAATAAAGGTAGTGTAACACAGAAAATCAAAGTTCAGATGCAGCAGTCTTACATAATTTGGATTAAAATATTTTATTTTGCAAAATTTTCAAAAAAGAAAACATAAGCATATAAATACATACCTAGGGCCTGTCTGTGCCTTACTAAAAATTAGGCAATTAATGAGACTGATGCTTTGTTATCTTGATATTAAATCCAATTCTGTCTCTGGTGATTGATTCCATCTGGCCCAGGTTTGGGCAGACAGCGTACTCTCTGAACTGACCAATCAGAACAAAGAGAAGTATTATTTTACGGTTGGAAATAGCCTGTCTTCCTTTTTCATGGAGATGTCAACAAAGTTTGTAACCATGAGAAAACTGGCCAAAGTAAAGTTCATGCTGGCCAAGTAGGTTTGGAAGAAATCTCAACTCTTGAGGGAATGTTCAAAATATGCTCATACCAAAGCTTGAGATTACCCTATCTTTGGATTTTTACTTCATCAGGAAAATACCTTTAAACTAACTTGCATTAGCATTTTTAGTGAATTAACACAGAAATTATCCTACTACAATTAATTTATATCAGGTTTAATGTTTGAATAAGACTAATTTGCATTTATACTCAGATATAATTCTTAAATGTGGAATTATTTTAAAATCAGTGTAAATTGTGTTGAATTACACAACTGTCACAGATGGCATCAAATTTTTTTCTCAAATGACAGGAAAAATTTTAAGATTTCTGTTATTTCTCAAGTGTAATAATACTTAGTTTTAAGGATATTCAAATATATGAAATAGAGTTAATATATTAGAATTTACAATAATATATTATTCAGCATTCCCCTAAGATAAACATTTTAATTTGTTGAGAGTAAAATATAATTTTCAGAATTTTTTAACGAATTTTCAAAGTTCAAGACTAAAGCATAGGCCTCCCCAAAGCACTGATATAAAAACACATATCAAAGCATCTTCCTATTGATGAGAAATGTTCTCTATTACTCACCATATTTGTTGCCACTGATGAAAGATTGACTACCACCACGTCCCCCAGGGCATAAGGAGAGATGGTGGAGTATATGGTTGCCATACCTCTCTGCTAAAAAGACTGGGGCATAGAGATCTTTCAATTAAACTATTTTTTAAAGCTTTACTAAGGTATAATATCTGTGGCTTCCCTGATAGCTCATCAGTAAAGAATCTGCTTGCAATACAGGAGACCCAGGAGACCTGGGTTCGATCCCTGGGTTGGGAAGACTCCCTGGAGGAGGAAATGGCCCCCCACTCCAGTATTCTTGCCTGGAAAATTCCATGGACAGAGGAGAAAATCCCATGGACAGTCTATGGGTCACAAAGGGTCAGACACGACTGAGCAACTAACACACATTGCTGAGAAATGTTTTAAAAGTTTACAGAACTCAATTAGGTATATTTCAAGACATAAAATTGAAAATGGAATTCCTTTTATTGTTAATAAAAAACAAAGACCAAAAAAAAAAAAAAAACCCACATAATTTCCTTAAGACTCAAAGCTCATTTAAAGTTGTGTTCCTAATTAACTACTGTCTTTTGATTTACAAATCAGTAACACTTTGGAAAGTCTAGGCAGGAGACAGTCAAGCACAGAATTTGACTTAAGAGACTAAGGGTTTCCTTGGTAGTCCAGCTGGTAAAGGATCCTCCTGCAATGCAGGAGACACTGGTTTGATCCCTAGGTTGGGCAGATTCCCCTGGAGAAGCGATAGGCTACCCACTCCAGTATTCTTGCCTGGAGTATCACCATGGACAGAGGAGCCTGGCAGGCTAAAATCCCATGGGGTCATAATAAGTCAGACACAACTGAGGGACTAAGCACAGCAAAGAAAAAAAAGGAGAAAAAAAGAGTTTTAACAATTCCCAAAAGAACATAACAAAAGATCTTGTCAGAAAACATTAAAATTTCTTGTGAAGCAAACAAAAAATCCATAAGCAGAGAGAAGTAAAAAAATAAAATACCAAGAGGAATACTGACCAGTTAGAATCAGTAAGTCATTTCTCTTTTGTATTGAAAACAGTTTATACCTTGAGGTTCCCTGGCTGAGCAAGGAAGAACCATTGCAAATGGAGACAGAGAGAGATACTGATTCATAACCTTTGATACCACATTTCTATTCCATATGCTATAAGAATGACACTTATGGCCATCCTCTACAAGGATTATTCATTAGCCATTGTACTTTCTGAACCTGAGAGGACTTCAGAGTGGAGATAAGAAATGAGGTACTCTGTGTTCTGGGAAAAACTGGTACAATAGGCCTTCAGATAGAAATTTTTAAGATAAAATTTTATGAATCCAATTTCTTGCATCTTCTCCCACCTTGGAAAGCGCTAAGATCATTAATAGAGATACCTACTCTTCATGACTAGCAGCAATCTTCTATCATTCTGTGTGCTTTATCAAACATAACTCCTTAACCAAAATGGTTATAGTTTTCTGACCTTCCTTGCTATCTCTTCAAAGTAGTTCCTCACAGCTATCCAAGAGGCTTTCTCCTGGGCTGTAGTTCTCAGAAAGTCTTGAAATAAAACTGAATTTACAACTCTCACATTGTGTGTCTTTATCAGTCAGCACTTCACATTTCCCCAGATGCTTAATATAGCTAGGAAACTGTGAAGGCAGTTCTCATCATGGCTTCAGCTTCCATTTTTTCCTTATTCTCACTTCTAGATTGGGAAAGAAGTACATCAGGGCTGTATATTGTCACTGAGAATACCAGACCACCTTACCTGCCTGCTGAGAAACCTGTATGCAGCTCAAGAAGCAACAATTAGAACCAGACTTGGAACAGTAGACTGGTTCCACATTGGGAAAAAAGAACATCAAGCCTGTATGTTGTCAACCTGCTTAACTTATATGTAGAGTACATCATGTGAAATGCCGGGCTGGATGAAGCACAGGCTGAAATCAAGATTGCCAGGAGAGATATCAATAACCTCAGATGTGCGTATTACACCACTCCAATGGCAGAAAGCAAAGAGGAAGTAAAGAGACTCCTCATGAAAGTGAAAGAGGAGAGTGAAAAAGCTGGCTTAAAACTCAACATTCAAAAAACGAAGATCATGGCATCCAGTCCCATCACTTCATGGTAAATAGATGGGGGATCAATGCAAACAGTGACAGACTATGTTCTTGGGCTCCAAAATCACTGCAGATGGTGACTGCAGCCATGAAATTAGGATACGCTTGCTCCTTGGAAGAAAACTTATGACCAACCTAGACAGTATATTTAAAAGCAGAGACATTACTTTGCCAACAAAGGTCTGTCTAGTCAAAGCTATGGTTTTCCCAGTAGTCATGTAAGGATGTGAGAGTTGGATCATAAAGTAAGCTGAGTACTGTAGAATTGATGCTTTTGAATGATGGTGTTGGAGAAGACTCTTGAGAGTCCCTTGGACAGCAAGGAGATCCAACCAGTTAACCCTAAAGGAAATTAGTCCTGAATATTCATTGCGAGGACTGATGCTGAAGCTGAAACTCCAATACTTCGGCCACATGATGTGAAGAACTGACCCACTGGAAAATACCCTGATATTGGGAACGATTGAAGGCAGGAGGAGAACAGGATGACAGAGGATGAGATATTTGGAAGGCATCACCAACTGGATGGACATGAGTTTCAACAAGCTCTGGGAGTTGGTGATGGACAGGAAAGCCTGGAGTGCTGCAGTCCATGGAGATGCAAAGAATTGGACACAACTGAGTGACTGAACTGACTGAGTTGTATGTGTAGGTTAAAACTCTTAGAAATTTATACTAAACATGTCAAATATTACTGAAATTAAAGTGTGCATGTGTGTCTTTGTATATCTTCAAATTCTGAATATTCTTATCAGCTCTGCAGCTACCATCCTTGTCCAAACTACCTCATCTCTTTTTGTAATATATAAATAACTAGACATTGATGCTACTGCTGACAAAAATAAAAATACCTGTTCTAAACTGGGAGATAATTTAAGTGGAATGGTTCTGAGTTTGTTTTGGGTATCTTACTTTTAAAACATGGTCAGGCATGCATAACAAGGTATCTGGCCTTTCTTCATCAAGTTCATAAAGAACTGACTCTTCACACTTGAGTATCTCTTAGCAGGAAAAAATTTCCTCCTGTCAAAATAATAATTAATGGGTATTAATATATAAAATTGATTAGGAGTAAAAAACTCAGCAGTTTTACCTCTGAGGTCTGAGAAACAAATTTACTGTAAAATACTAGGACACTCATTTGAATTGAGCAGTTTATGACCTAGATATGGTGATGTTTTTATCAAATGAGCAAGGAAGCCTTATGCACATTCAATATGTTACCAATGTTAAAGGCAGAGAACTACAAATTGGATATATTTGTTACAGTGTGCCTTCCCATTTTTATAGCAGCAACCACATTATCATGGGAGATGTGAAGGCATTTATAGGCCACTTGCATCTCTATGTAAAACATCTCATAATGCTCATATATTTCAGGCTAAGCACATTTTAAACTTAAAGAACTTTTACATAAGGTGCAAGTTCTGCAAATATTTCTAATAGGAGTTTTGTCACTTGGAATTCAAATTACAAATTCAACTATTGCAATTTAGTGACTCATTATACACAGAAAGAATTGTAGGTGTGTATTTACCACCTTGACAGAATAATTATGGATGATGAGAAAAAAAAATCAAGTGTACAAACTCATGATCATTTAAATTTTTTTGAGGAAAATGTAATTAGTTTATTTTCAGGTAATTTTTAAAATATCATTGTCAGATGAAATTGCAGCCTGTCAGTCATAATGAAGATTTAGCTGAATGTACCTTCAAGATTTCAAATGAGTTTAACATGTTAGCAAGAAATTACGTGGGTCTATACTTAATGAGAAATATGGTTAATATAAAGCTATAAAAATATGTGCCACTGATTTAAAGAAGCTTAAAAATCAATAAAGCCTAGTAAATTGAAATTTCTAAATTATATATTTTGAATAATTTGCAGAAAAGTTTTTTCAAGAACTCCAATAGAGTACAATCAAGCCTCCTTAGAATTAAGGCATTATCCACAATATCTTAACTGTAAAATTCATGTTCTGTGCTCTTATCCAAGCATTATCAGTTAGCACAGATACTTATTACTTTTTTCAGATTCTCTATCAGTTCACTTCAGTCGCTCAGTCGTGTCTGACTCCTTGTGTCCCCAGGGACTGCAGCACACCAGGCTTCCCTGTCCATCACCAACTCCTGGAGCCATCTCAGTCCATCAAGTCAGTGATGCCATCCAACCACCTCATCCTCTGTCATTTCCTTCTCCTCCTGCCTTCAATCTTTCCCAGCATTAGGGTCTTTTCCAGTGAATCAGTTCTTCCCATCATGTGGCCAAAGTATTGGAGTTTCAGCTTCAGCAACACTCCTTCCAATGAATATTCAGGACTGATCTCCTTTAGGACTGGTTGGTTGGAGAATTAATTTAAAATTGTGTTATGCATCCCCCCCCAAACAACTGTTATTGTCAAGCAAATGAGGTAAGTGGCCACTTTGGCCCCTAGGATTCTGTGGCATTCAATGCAGTGTTTCTTTGATGTACCCTTTCTCATCATCTCAAGAGCCACGATTTCTATGATGCAACAAACACATACTCTAGCAGTACTCCTGACAGTAAACATGACTTGTTTCTTTGCCCTCATATAATTGCAGCACATTTTCTACATTTGGAGGCCTTCTCTTTACAATTCTTTTACCTTAAGTCTTGACCTGACATGTTCTTTCAATACTGGTCTCAAAATCTATTTCCTCTGAAAGCATTTACTATTTAAACTGCATTACTCAGTGGATTTTCCAAATATTTGTTGAGACAAATTGGAAAAGATAGTTTTTAAAAAATCATCTTATATGCGTTCTCAGTTCTATTGATATTTGCATATATGCAAACCAATTATTTCAAATTAGAGTATAGATACTCTTACTCTTCTTTAGTTATCTCATTAATGAATATAGACTTACTCTTTAAATAACTGAACACCTAAAAATCAGCATAAATATATAACATATGTATATATATGTATAAGGCAAATTTCAAAAAAGTGATGTTCCCTCTAAATGACATTGAAAATCATTAAGTATGAAGTTATATTGAATTTGACATGCTGGAAATCATACAAAGAAAAGCTAGGTGATATATAATGTATTTTAATAGAGTATTGGTGCTGCTTCTGTCACTATTATTAATTTTAAATAGATTATTATATATTAGATTCATATATGTATGAATCCACTAGTTGGTTGGCACTAGGGTGAAAAAATAAAGGATGAAGGTAGTGACAGTTATTTGATTCTCCACTTGACCCAATCCAATGTTTAGAGTAGTATTCCATGGCAAATTGTATAAATTGTCAATCTGTTCAAGCAAAGTCATATAATTATTTTTTTCCTCATCAACTCTCCTCCCATTCATACATTTTCCCTTTTATGTACTTCAGCATATATATCATCAGCATATTTCTTAACAGGGAATGGCAACCTACTCCAGTATTCTGTATGAACAGAGGAGCCTGAAAAGCTATAGTAAATTGGGTCACAAAAAGTCAGACATGACTGAGTAAGTTAGTGAGTGAAATAGAGCTTATAAAAACAAATATATTCCCCAAGATATTTACATATGGAAGGAATGGGAGAGATGGAATGGGAAAGGCATGGGAAAAATATAATATTGAATCATAAGAAACTTTTTTTAAAATTAATCTTCAGCTTTAATGAGTCTCCTTTGAGCTTTGAAAACCTTTTGCTTTCTTCTCCTTTCATTCTTGATAGTGTTTCTTGCATCTTCTCCTCCCTGGTCTGGAAATGAGATTGTTTATGTAAGCTTTCTTGTGGAAGCTAACTCTATATATTTGTTCAGTCAGGAAATTATAGATTGTCCCTATGGTTTCATCTTTCCTTTGGGTGTGGCTCATAGTTCAGAAAACTAGACTAACTGGCCTTGAGATCAAATACAGGTTTGCTATGGGACACCAGAGTCTTCACTGCTTCAGCCATCAACTTAAATGTTTCAAAGATACATGCTCTTGATTGTCCTCATAATCTATTTAATCTTTCCTCTCCCACCTTTAAATTCCCTTTTCTGTTTAAATTCAGTCTCTACCCTCATGTCACTAAGGGGAAAGTGATCTCCATTCCTAACCTCAGGAGATTTTTCTTATAAATCAAAGCTAATCATTGATATCTCATTTTCTTAACCACTATATTCTTACAATTGGACATTTTAACCAAATTCTGGCCAATAACCTGCAAGCAAAATCTATCAGAAATTCTGGGAATAGTTCCCTTTATTTTTCTCTCTGGACTAATATATGAATATAGCATCTATAATGGCTGAAAATTCCCTAATATGGCCTAAGAATAGCCACCCTTTGGTAAAGGGCAGAGCCAAGAAGACAGCAGAAATGTAACCCACCACACCTGAATACCGCTTTCTCTAGACTGTTCTGTGCTGTGTTTAGTCTCTCACTTTTGTCTGACTCTTTGTGAACCCTTTGAACTTGACCCTGCCAGGCTCCTCTGTCCATGGAATTCTCCAGGCAAGAATACTGGAGTGGGTTACCATGCCCTTCTCTAGGGGATCTTTCCAATCCAGGGATCAAACCCAGGTCTCCCTCATTGCAGGCAAATTCTTTACCATCTGAGCTACTGCACAAAAGGCTACCCTTCTCACTCTTCAAGCCATTTTTTTAAAGTGGTTTTGCCTGTTATACGCAGTAGAGGGCATTTTAACTGATACAAGTGAATAAGCCAATAATTCAAATCTATAAGAAAAATTTGCAGGGTTTCTATTCTTATCTGAATCATAATGATAAGAATCCCCAGGAATCTACATTTTGAAAACTAGAACCCCTCAAAGTGTCCTTATTTATTTCTGGCCCTTCCCAGGTAGCTTTCTCACACAATGTGTTAATAAATCAGGCTTTCAGTTACATTCAGGGCATAGCCTTTGCTCAGGAATTGTTCCTCTGATCCTCATTCTGCTTGTCCAATTCCTTTTCCTGCTAAACTGCACAGAGAAGCATCCATATTGTTGGTGCCATCTGGAAATCAACAGTTTTTATGCAAAGCTTACTATCACTGAATGTTGCCAAAGTTTTCAATCCTCCAGCTGCATGCTGTGTTCTATGCAGAGAAGCAAAAAAAAAAAAAAAAAAAAAAAAAATCATTATCCTTCTCAATTCTGAACCATACTTGGTTTCCCTATTCCCATGCCATTCTGATTTTGCCTAAAATTGTTCTACATGTTTCTTCCTTTAACTTCTCCCTCAGTTCAGTTCAATTCAGATCAGTTGCTCAGTTGTGTCCAACTCTTTGTGATCCCATGGACTGCAGCACACCAGGCCTCCCTGTCCAACTCCCGGAAATTACTCAAACTCATCTCCATTGAGTCAGTGATGCCATCCAAACATCTCTTCCTCTGTCATCCCCTTCTCCTTCTGCCTTCAAACTTTCCCAGCATCAGGGTCTTTTCAAATGAGTCAGTTCTTCGCATCAGGTGGCCAAAGTTTTGGAGTTTCAGCTTCAGCATCAGTCCTTCCAAAAAATATTCAGGACTGATTTCCTTTAGGATGAACTGATTGAATCTCCTTGCAGATCAAGGGACTCTCAAGAGTCTTCTCCAACACCACAGTTCAAAAGCATCAATTTTTTGGCACTCAGCTTTCTGTAGAGTCCAACTCTCATATCCATACATGACTACTGGAAAAACCATAGCTTTGACTAGACAGACTTGTGTTGGCAAAGTAATGTCTCTACTTTTTAATATGCTGTCTAGGTTGGTCATGACTTTTCTTACAAGAAGCAAGTGTCTTTTAATTTCATGGCTGCAGTCACCATCTACAGTGATTTTGGAGCCCAACAAAATAAATTTTTTCACTGTTTCCATTTTTTCCCCCATGTATTTCCCATGAAGTGATGGGACCAGATGCCATGATCTTAGTTTTCTGAATGTTGAGTTTTAATCCAACTTTTTCACTCTCCTCTTTCACTTTCATCAAGAAGCTCTTTAGTTCTTCTTCACTTTCTCCCAGAAGAGTGATGTCATTCCATATCTGAGGTTATTGATATTTCTCCTGGCAAACTTGATTCCAGTTTGTGCTTCATCCAGCCCAGCATTTCTCATGATGTACTCTGTATGTAAGTTAAATGAGCAGGGTGACAATATACAGCCTTGACGTACTCCTTCCCTATTTGGAACCAGTCTGTTATTCCATGTCCAGTTGTAACTGTTGCTTCCTCACCTGCATACAGCTTTCTCAAGAGGCAGGTCAGATGGTCTGGTATTCTCATATCTTTAAGAATTTTCCAGAGTTTGTTCCAGAGTTTGGCAAGGGGATGGCAAGCCACTTCAGTATTCTTGCCTTGCGAACCCCATGAACTTCTCCCTCAATTCAGACTCAAAACCTAGCCATATAGGGAAACAGAATGTGTTACATTACTGCAGTCATGATCTTACTTTTTTCCTTATTAAAAGGAAATGTGCAATGGATTCAAGCAGATACCATAAGAAGAGTAAGGGTGCTGATTCGAGGTATAGGTTGTAGTAGCTGTGAGTAGACCCGAGTCAAAGAAGCCCTGTTACAGTCAAAAATTAGAAAAATAGTCTTCATGGTTGAATGTTTTTCCCATTAAAATAGCAATTTGCTTTTTCTTGTTTTTACAAATACTGCTTGCATAAGTACCTTAAGGCAATTTCCAAATCTGTCTTGAATTTAATTAGATTTCTAAAACACTCAAAGCAGCAACACTTGTAGAGATAATTTCAATTTAGGACACATTCTGAGTTAAAAGCTGGCCACAAACTCCATGTTTATAGACCTAATATGGTCATAACAACTGAAATAGCGTAATTTCACTCAAGCTACTAAAGCTATCTTTATGCCCACAATCAACTATTGTCCTCTCAACCCCATGGCAGTTGAACATCAGAATATTTATGGACTAAATCCAGATAAAAGTGTATATTGTCTAGAATGATTTGATGACAGGGAAGGTGAACTTACTATTTATTGGAGCTATGAAAATGTGAATGTATCATATAGGGTGGCCTGGGGGAAAATGATGTATTTGGTATAGGAAAGTATATACCCTATCTAAAGGTAGGTAGCTACCACATCTCAGCTCTGGCTCATTGCTGCTAGATTGAACTGTTTATTATCATACTCTCTAGTTTTTCAAAAGAAGCTAAAATTCTAAGTTTGTATGTGAAATCTTTAGACTTTTCAATATTGGCTACTTTTTTAAATGTTTGAAAATGTTATGTGAGAATGTATATAAAAGTCACAGTTAAACACAACTTCAGATTCACTCAGACAGCTCTTATGAAAAAATATAGAAAATAACAAATGTTTTACAAATATATATATATATATATATATATATATATATATATATATATATACAGTGGCTTCCCAGGTGGCACTGTGCTAAAGAATCTGCCTGCCAGTGCAAGAGATGTGGGTTCAATCTCTGAATTGTGAAGATCCCCTGGAGTAGGAAATGGCAACCAGCTCCAGTATTCTTACCTGGGAAATCCCATGGACATAGAGCTTGGTGTGGGCTACAGTCCATGGAGTTGCAAAGAACTGCATACAACTGCAACTGAGCACATGCACACATGCACACACACACACACACACACACACACACATTTACAGTGGAATATTACTCAGTCTTAAAAAGGAGTAATTCTGCTTACATGAGGTATCTAGAGTAGTTAAATTCATAGAGACAGAAAAATAAATGGTGTTCTTCTGGGGCTGTGAGGGATATAATCAGGAATTATTGCTTAATGGGTTAGACTTTCCATGTGGGATAATGAAAAAAAAAAATAGAGATGGTAGTGATGGTGGTTGCACAACAATGTAAATGTATCTTAATACAGTGAATAGTACAATTTAAAATTATTTAAGTGGTGAAATGTATGTTGTTGTGTGGTATTTTACCACAGTAAAAGTTAGGTGTACTTAACAAAATACATCTGCAAATGGGTTTTGGTCTAGAGTCTCTTCTTTTTAGAAACAGAATTGTAGTAAAAAGGTTTAACATACAAATGATTGGCTTGGAAGATTAAACAGTCAGATAATACTGAGGACATAAAGAACCAAATTGTCGTATACCAAGTATACGGAATATTTTCTCTATAGAAACTTTAAAATATATATATATTCAATACACATTTGCAAAAATTGACTCCCTAATATTATCAGATCTCAGACAAAACTAGTTAAACTAGTTCAAAACCAGCTCCTAACATTGATATAACCATCTTGCATATATATATGTATATATATATGTATATATATATGTATGTATATATACACATACACACACATATATCCATATGTGTGTATATATATCCTCCCTTGAGGGAAATGGTGATCTGATCTGAAGATGGAGCAGGGGTCAACTTCTGATGGTAAGTTCAGAGTGTGCAGGGATGGGAAATGAAACAATGAGCATGGGACTCCAGCCACAGGTTGGTACTGCATAGTTGGCACATCTCTTCTTTCAACTTTTTCTAATGACTTGAGACCTGATCCTTTAACTTGTCTAGGGCCAGGAGTCTTCATGGGGATCCCAACAAGTTATGATCAAATACGTGTTGCTCATATTATATCTACAATATTAGTATCAGCTGCATTGTTCTAGAGCTGGGCTAGTCAGAGTATCTCTTCTTGGAATCTCAAATTTGGAATCAGTTACAAGCCACCAAGTGGTTGAGGCAAAATCTCATTAAAGCTTTGACTTGCTTTCAGAACGTCAAATGTGAATATCTTGAGGTTGACTATCAACAGCTTTCCTGTGTTTTGATTGTCCAAAATTCTGAATTGTGAGAGATACTCTACTGAACCATTAAAAAACATATCTTTATTTTCCTATGAAATTTCTGTTTTTTCTTTAAATAGTTCAGATTGGGTTTTGATCCTTGAAACCAAAGAAAGAATGGTAACATCAATAGAATTATTAGCTGAATCGTTCTTCACCTTGACTATGACTTTAAAATTTACTAGAAATCAAAAAGGGAAGTAGCATAATTTAATGCCTTTAATGTTGCACAACTAAGTACAATTGGGCCTCCATATCCATGGGTCTGGCATCTTCAAAATTCAACCAACCACAGATCAAAAATATTTGAGAAAAAATCCAGAAAGTTTCAAAAGGAAAAGTTGAATCTGCCTTGTGCCAGCAGATATTTAATAGTGTTTGTAATGTATTAGATATTATAAGTAACCTAGAGATAATTTAAAGTATAAGGAAGGATATGTGCAGGTTATATGCAAATACTATGCCATTTTGTATAAGGGACTTGAGCATCCTTGGGTTTTTGTATCTTCCGGAGTCCTGCAATCTGTATTCCACAGATTTCAAGGGATGATTGTGTAAACATTTGTTAGGCCAAATTAACTAAAACTTAAACAAATATTACAATTGTTTTCCAATTGAATAAAAATATATGAAATTGTAAATGTTAGGATTAATAGATGATATGAACATATGGTTATTTCAAACATCTCAGACAGATATCTAAACCTAAATGTTTCATAGAATAAAGGAAAATCAAGTAAAATGCTCTTTATTCTTACTATATTAGCAAATGTAAAATATAACTCCATGCAAATATTCAAGGAATGAAACAGACTCAGGTATGTCATAACCAGTAGAACCCTTTTGGAAGTAATTGAACAACTCCTAAACAGATTATTTTAAAATGCCTATGATTTATTTCTGTGCATCATTTCAATTTTAAGAAATCTAGCTTAAAGATATAACACAAAGTATGAAAAAAGTTGCATTCCCAAGTCTATTCATTCCCCAAACAATACAGAAGTCATTAATAAGAAAACAGTCAACTAATCTCAGACTTTATTTTGGGGGGCTCCAAAATCACTGCAGATGGTGATTGCAGCCATGAATTTAAAAGATGCTTACTCCTTGGAAGAAAAGTTATGACCAACCTAGATAGCATATTGAAAAGCAGAGACATTACTTTGCCAATAAAGGTCCGTCTAGTCAAGGCTATGATTTTGCCAGTGGTCATGTATGGATGTGAGAGTTGGACTGTGAAGAAGGCTGAGCGCTGAAGAATTAATGCTTTTGAACTGTGGTGTTGGAGAAGACTCTTGAGAGTCCCTTGGACTGCAAGGAGATCCAACCAGCCCATTCTGAAGGAGATCAGCCCTGGGATTTCTTTGGAAGGAACAATGCTAAAATTGAAACTCCAGTACTTTGGCCACCTCATGCAAAGAGTTGACTCACTGGAAAAGACTCTGATGCTGGGAGGGATTGAGGACAGGAGGAGAAGGGGACGACAGAGGATGAGATGGCTGGATGGCATCACCGACTCAATGGACGTGAGTCTGAGTGAACTCCGGGAATTGGTGATGGACAGGGAGGCTGGTGTGCTGCAATTCATGGGGTCTCAGAGTCGGACACGACTGAGTGACTGAACTGAACTGAACTAAATCTCTTCCCAAAATGTATTCTATAATATGTTAATTAATGTTATTTGAACAAAGGGTTCTATGGCCAAGAATATTTAAGAGACTCTTTTAAACAGAAATCTCCACCTTAAGCCTTCTCAAACATTAAATGCTAATATACACTATAAGATCCCAAGAGAGACATTTCCTCAAAATCCTTATCATTAGGGCATTAAAAGATGATATATATGAAGAGTAACTAAGTCCATGGACTATGTGTTAGTCACTCAGTCATGTCTGACTCTGCAGCCTCATGAACTGTAGCCTTCCAGGGTCATCTGTCCATGAAATTCTCCAGACAAAATACTGGAGTGAGTAGCCATTCCCTTCTCCAGGGGATCTTCCTGACCCAAGGACCCAACCGGGGTCTCCTGCACTGCAGGCAGATTCTTTTATCATCTGAGCCACCAGGGATAATTAATTTTCTATTGGGAAAAGGGATGATAAGGTGTTGGAAAAGGAAGAAGTAACAGGTAGAATAGAAATGTTATTTTGATGACAAAATATTTTTCTGTTTGGAGGACTTTCTGTGTTGTGTTTACAAAACTATCTGAAGAAAGCAATAAAAAATTTAAGCTTTTATTAGTAATTTTAATACACATAAAATAATTACTTTAAATAATTCCTCAATATAATCTTGATTGTGGAAAGAGCTGAAAAAACGTTCCAAATGAAACATTAACTTGCACTAATTTCTGTATATATGTTTGTGTGTATTTTGTTTATACCTGTTTTGTGTGTGTGTTCATGTAGTTGTGAAATAAAAGCTAAAATATATTCATATCTGTATATCAGCTAGATAAAGGAAGACATATGTTTTCCTGATCCTGATATATCAACAATTTTGATAATTTCTTGAGATAGAAAATATTTGAATTTCACTAAGGATGTCAGTGTACTATAATGAAAATAACAATATTTTTTTTTGCATCAAGATACATGACATTGTACCACAATTTATTCCCCTCCAGGAAAGAAGATGTAAGCCATTTCATATTTAAATAGATGCAAAGAACAATGTGTTCTGGAGTGAATGTGAATAGACTTATTCTCAAATTGCTCATGAATTCAGATTCATTAATTGGCAATCACACTTTCATCTTGTACTGATGACCTAAAGTTAGCTGTGTCTTTTTCTTTTTTTCCCCAATTATAAGTCCATTTGGTCTCAAACTGAGGAGGAAGTAAGTCACTGGAATAAGGGATGTGTCAAGCCACAAAGATTCCTCCTTCATCCATCTTTAAGGATAGTTCCAGGAGAAAGGCTGATATATCCTTTCTATACATTAAAATTATTAAATTAATCATTATATTAGTGAATTATTAAATTATTAAAGTTATTGAGTTCAGTTCAGTTCAGTCGCTCAGTAATCTCTGACTCTTTGCGACCCCATGAGCCGCAGCACACCAGGCCTCCCTGTCCATCACCAGCTCCCGGAGTTTACCCAAACTCGTGTCCATTGACTTGGTGATGCCATCTAACCATCTCATCCTCTGTTGTTCCTTTCTCCTTCTGCCCTCAATCTTTCCCAACATCAGGGTCTTTTCAAATGAGTCAGTTCTTCAATCAGGCGCCCAAAGTATTGGAGTTTCAGCTTCAACATCAGTCCTTTCAATGAACACCCAGGATTGATCTTTAGGATGGACTGGTTGGATCTCCTTGCAGTTCAAGGGACTCTCAAGAGTCTTCTCCAACACCACAGTTCAAAAGCATCAATTCTTCGGTGCTCAGCTTTCTTCACAGTCCAACTCTCACATCCATACATGACTACTGGGAAAACCGTAGCCTTGACTAGACGGACCTTTGCTGTCAAAGTAATGTCTCTTCTTTTTAATATGCTATCTAGGTTGGTCATAACTTTCCTTCCAAGGAGTAAGCATCTTTTAATTTTATGGCTGCAATCACCATCTGCAGTGATTTTGGAGCCCAAAAAAATAAAGTCTGACACTGTTTTCACTGTTTCCCCATCTATTTGCCAGGCAGTGATGGGACCGAATGTCATGATCTTATTTTTCTGAATATTGAGCTATAAGTTATTAATAATAATCAATTAAAACAAGTTAAAACCATTGAAACACGTTAAAATATGTCAGGTTTTCTTTTTAAGATGATGAAACTGTTCTAAAATTGACTGTGATTATGGTTGCAAGGATCTGTGAATATACTAAAATCCATTAAGTTGTACACTGTAAATGGGTAGATTATACCATCTGTAAATTTTATCTGAAAAAAGTTCTTTGAGAAGAAAACATGATGAAAACACTGAATCCTGAGACTCATTCCTGAAGTTGTGTAAACAGAAAAATCTCATCTTTGGAAACAAAGGCACAACAGCATTAAAACTACTTATTTTACTCACTAACTTGTTTATTGAGAATCTAACTCTAAAATTACCCACCAGTGAGGTATCTTTTCTGACTGATCCCAACCACTTTTGTCCAACTTTGTTGGTCTTTCATTTGAAACCAAAAAGCATTTTTGTGGGTATATATAGGCAACTTTTAAATAAAACTTTTTCTTCTGATCATACTAAAGTAGCTTTATTATAACTAAGACATGAGATACTTTTAAAAAGGCTTTTAATAAGGATCTTTTGAAATTTGTAATCAACCTGCAGCATATACTTCTTAGATAAATTTTCTCTGATATCATACATCTAAAATACTTCAAAAAAATCTCATACTCTCAGTTATCTCATTTCCTGTATAAAATTCCATTCCATCCTCAATACTTAGAAAGAGCTGCCCTAACAAAGAAGTCATTATGTTGTTATCCTTCATCTGTTATATTAAGTTTATCCTATTTTTTAATCTGTGTATTAATAATCTTATCAAGTAACAATTATATACTTTTACTGAGAGAAATACCACTTATCTGTTGTTTGTTGTTCAGTTGGTCAGTCGTGTCTAACTTTTTAAGACCTCATGGACTGCAGCATGCCAGGCTTCTTTCCAGTCCTTCACCATCTCCTGGAGCTTGCTCAAACTCATGTTCATTGTGTCAGTGATGCTATGTATCCATCTCATCCTCTGTTGCCCCCTTCTCTTCCTTCCTTCAGTCTTTCCCAGCATCAAGGTCTTTTATTTGAACTGACTCTTCACATCAGGTGGCCAAAGTTCTGGAGCTTCAGCTTCAGCATCAATCTTTCCAATAAATATTCAGGGTTGATTTCCTTTAGGATTGATTGGTTTGATCTCCTTTCAGTCCAAGGGATGCTCAAGAGTCTTCTCCAACACCACAGTTCAAATAGACTATGATTCATATTATTAAAGCATGAAATGTATTTTAGAATGTACCACATTTTAAAAATAAAGTTTCTTTCATGATTTAAATATATGAATCATAGTCTATAGTTTTTTGACTCTGAGTGTTCAAATCCACTTAATAGACAGAGTAGGCAGAAAATATGCTGAACTAAGATAAGTATTTTGCTTAAGGGACAATTTTACTTCTCTAAATCTGTCACTATCCTAAATTTCATGAAATTACTACATAAAATTCTGGATTTCATAATAATTAAATCAATCAATCAACTCTTTGTCAAAAGTAAATCAGTCTTTATTAATAACTTGGCTCCCAAACTTAGCTGCACTTTACAACTTTCAAGATCAAATCAATCATAGGGCAAAACTAATATATGAATGTATATTTTCCAAAGATTTTATGATGTACCTCTTTTCTTAGACATATTCTGAATCTTTGCTAAAATATATATAATTATTTATGATCTGACCTATAGTTTTAAAATTAACAGAGATGAGTGCTTTGCTGGTAGTAAAATGATTTTAGAGTCAGGAGAATATACAGTTAGCTGTCTTGTCATTGCTGAAGCTTAATGAGAGTTCTCACCAAACAGTACTTTCAGTTCAGTTCAATCCAGTTGCTCAGTCATGTCCATCTCTTTGCGAGCCCATGGACTGCAGTGTGCCAGGCCTCCCTGTCCATCACCAGCTCCCAGAGTTTACTCAAACTCATGTCCATTAAGTCAGTGATGCCATCCAACCATTTCATCTTCTGTTATCCCCTTCTCCTCCCACCTTCAATCTTTCCCAGCATCAGGTCTTTTCCAATGAGCCAGTTCTTCACATGAGGTGGCCAAAGTATTGGAGTTTCAGCTTCAGCATCAGTCCTTCCAATGAATAGTCAGGACTGATCTCCTTCAGGATTGACTGGTTAGATCTCCTTGCAGTCCATGGGACTGTCAAGAATCTTCTCCAGTACTACAGTTCAAAAGCATCAAGAAAACTTTGGGCCTCATAAATCTTAAGGAGTCATGATCAGTCTATTTCATGGATCTTCAAATGATTAAAAATTCAGCTTATTAACATGAGCATTCTAGATCCTCTCTATCCAGGACTCACCCTTTCTTTCTGTGTCTACATTCTTAGATAGTCTTCAGCCCTACTCAGGATTTCATTCACACTCAGAAGAAATCCATTCTTTCAGCAAAATATACAACTACCTGTGATAGTTAATTTTATTCATCAACTGGGTTAAATGATGCCCAGACAGCTGGTAAAATGTTATATCTGGGTATTTCTGTGAAGGTATTTCTGGAAGAGATCAGTATTTGAATAAGTAGACTAAGGAAGAAAGTTCAATGTCACCAATGAGATTTGGCATCGCCCAATTTGTTGAGAGCCTCTGTAGAACAAAAAGAGAAGGATGGATGAATTTTTTGTCTTTGATTGAATTAGGACAACAATTTTCTCATGCCCTCAGATGCCAATATTCATGGCTCCTTTGCTTTCAGACTCAGACTGAGATTTATACTGTTAGCTTCTTTATTCTTAGACTTTCAGAGTTGGACTGGGATACACCCACCTCCATTTTTCCTGGGCCTCCAGCTTGCAGATGGTAGATTATGGGTTTGCTCAGCCCTCATAATAAATCTACATATACTCTAACTCTATCTCTCCTATTGATTCTGTTTCTCTGGGGAACTTTGATTAGTATCAATTCAGTTCAGTTCAGTTCAGTCGCTCAGTCATGTCCGACTCTTTGCAACCCCATGAATAGCAACACACCAGGCCTCCTTGTCCATCACCAACTCCCGGAGTTCACTCAGACTCACATCCATCAAGTCAGTGATGCCATCCAGCCATCTCATCCTCTGTTGTCCCCTTCTCCTCCTGCCCCCAATCCCTCCCAGCATCAGAGTCTTCTCCAATGAGTCAGCTCTTCACATGAGGTGGCCAAAGTACTGGAGTTTCAGCTTTAGCATCATTCCTTCCAAAGAAATCCCAGGGCTGATCTCCTTCAGAATGGACTGGTTGGATCTCCTTACAGTCCAAGGGACTCTCAAGAGTCTTCTCCAACACCACAGTTCAAAAGCATCAATTCTTTGGCGCTCAGCTTTCTTCACAGTCCAACTCTCACATCCACACATGACCACAGGAAAAACCATAGCCTTGACTATACGGACCTTTGTTGGCAAAGTAATGTCTCTGCTTTCCAATATGCTATCTAGGTTGGTCATAACTTTCCTTCCAAGAAGTAAACGTCTTTTAATTTCATGGCTGCAGTTATCATCTGCAGTGATTTTGGAGCCCAGAAAAATTGATTAGTATAACACCTAATAAATACAAGACATGCTAGCAGTAAACATGACCAGTAGAGCATCATGAATCTTACATTCTAAGGTGATGCAGTGAAGCAAGGTGGATAAATAAGTAAACCAACACATATACAACACGGAATCAGGCAGTATAAGTGCTGTGAAGAAAACTTGAAATTATGTGTAATGAAAGAGTTTGTGTTTAGGTGAAGGTTGCTTCACCTCAGATGTCAAAGAAGACTTTTTTGAATGAAATAAAAATAAGTTAGCTGACTTTGGGAGACTAGCATTCCAAACGAGAGGAGAAACATCAAAAGCCTTGAGGAACTGAATCGCCAGTCTATGTCTGACGCAGGATACAGCATGCTTGGGGCTGGTGCATGGGGATAACCCACAGAGATGTTATGGGGAGGGAGGTGGGAGGGGGGTTCATGTTTGGGAACACATGTAAGAATTAAAGATTTTAAAATTAAAATAAATAAATAAATAAATGAAAAGAATAAGAACAGCAATCCAGGCAGAGGATAGTCAGCTAGACAGAAAGAGTTTAGGGAATCAAGGGTAGGCTCAAAAATCCATATGTTGCAGTCCTAACCCGTAGTACCACAAAATGTAATTGTTGTTGGCAATAGAAGGTAAAGTTATTTAAAAGGAAGAAAACAAGGAATTAAGGAAAGGAGAAACGAAAGAAGAAAGAAAGGAAGAAAGAGAAGTAGGGGAAGGAAGGTAGAGAAAGAAGAAAAAGAAAGAAAAAGGTATATAGGTAAAGGCCTTAAGATCATTCCTTTAATACATATTCTGTAAGTATATTTTTAAGACATTTCAGTTTAATTCTAAATGACTCTAAACTGGAAAATCATCTTCTACTCAGGGTTTGACATTAATACTAGAGAAATATGAACACTCTTTCTTAAGGAATATTTCATTCAAACATATTGAACACCATTTTCATGGAAATAGATTGTTTACAAATGCTTAATAGGCATAAAAAAGCAAATTATGATTTTATGTTACTTAATATGAGCTTTCATTAACACAGATTTCTTCAAATTGCATAGAATTGGAAGTATTCAATTAAAGAAAATAAAATGACACCAAACAAGAAATTAAAACAGAACTTGATTTTATTCTGATACATTGACAGCAATAGGACAGAAAGCACAGAACAAGTTTGGACAGGCAGTTTTGCCTTGAAACAAAGGACTTGGAGAGTTTTTGAGTTCTGGGGTGGGCTAGTAGAAGTATTGGAGAACAGAGGTTGTTAGATGGGAGTTAATGAACAAGATATGTTGAGTACATTGAGTTATTCTCTTTATTGATTTTTTAAAATTCTATTTTAATTGAAAGAAAATTGCTTAACAATGTTGTGCTGGTTTCTCCCATACAACAATGCAAATTATCCATAATTATACATATGTACCCCTTCTGTCTTGAACCTCCCTCCCTTCCCCCGATTCCACCCCTCTAGGTCATCCCAGAGCACCAGGCTGGGTTCCCTGTGTTATATAGCAACTTCCCACCAGCTATCTACTTTACACATGATAGTGTATATATGTTGATGCTGCTTTCTCCATTCATCCCACTCTCTCCTTCCCTCACTGTGTCCACGAGTCCATTCTCTACACCAGCATCTCCATTCCTTCCCTGCAGATAGGTTTATCGATACCATTTTCCTAGACTTCATACATATGCATTAATATATGATTCTGCTTTTCTCTGTCTTACTTCACTCTGTATAACAGGCTCTAGGTTCATCTATCTCATGAAAACTGACTCAAATTTGTTCTTTTTATGGCTGAGTAATATTCCGTAGTATATGTCTATATATACCACGACCTTTCTATGCATTTCTCTGTTGATGGGCATTTATGTTGATTCCATGTCCTGGCTATTGTAAATAGTGATACAATGAACATTGGACTTATGTGTCTTTTAGAATTGTGTATTTAGAATTTTTTCCTCAGGATATTATACCCAGTAGTGGGATTGCTGGGTCATGTGATTTATTTCTTTTTTTGTTTGTTTTTTGGAGTCTCCATACTGTTAATGGCTGTATCAGTTTACAGTCCCACCAACAGTATAGGTAGGTTCCCTTTGCTCCACATCCTCTCCAGCATTTATTGCCTGGAGATTCTTTATGATGGTCATTCTGACTGGTGTGAGGTGATACTTCATTGTTTCTTTATTTATATTTCTCTAATAATTAGTGATGGTAAGCATCTTTTCATGTGTTTTTGGTACATCTGTATGTCTTCTTTAGAGAAATGTCTGTTTGAGTCTTCTGCCCATTTTTTAGTTGGGCTGTTTGTTTTTCTGAATTGAGCTGTATGAGCTGCTTATATATTTTTGAAGACTAATCCTTTGTCAGTTGTTTCTGTCCACAATTACTTTCTCTCATCCTGAGGGTTGTCTTTCAATCTTGTTGTTTCTTTTGCTGTGCAAAAGGTGTTAAGTTAATTAGGTCCCATTTGTTTATTTTTGTTTTTATTTCCATTACTCTAGGAGGTGAGTCAGAGTGGATCTTGCTGTGATTTATGTCAAAGAATTTATTAGCTATGTTTTACTTTAAGAGCTTTATAGTTTCTGGCCTTACATTTAAGTCTTTGATCAATTTTGAGTTCATTTTTGTGTATACTGTTTGGAAATATTCTAATTTCATTCTGTTACATGTAGCTGTCCATGTAACATCTTTTAAAAGACACTGTTTTTTTCTCCACTGTATATTCTTGTCTCTTTTGTCAAAATAACACATGGGTTTGTCCCATTGGTCTGCATTTCTGTTTGTGTGCCAGTACCATATTGTCTTGGCAACTGTATCTTTGTAACATGGTCTGAAATCAGGAAGGTTGATTCCTTCAGCCCCATTTTCTCTCTTAAGATTGCTTTGGCTATCCAGGATCTTTTGTGTTTCCATACAGATTGTGAAATTTGTATGGAAAAATTTTTTGTTCTAGTTCTATGAAAAATACCATTGTTGATAGGGATTCCACTGAATCTGTAGATTGCTTTTGGTATTATAGTCATTTTCACAACATTCATTCTTCCAATCCAAAAATATGGTATATATCTCTATCTGTTTGTGTCATCTTTGATTTCTTTCATCAGTGTCTTATGGTTTTCTGCATACATGTCTTTTGTCTCTTTAGGTAGGTTAATTCCTAGGTATTTTGTTCTTTTTGTTGCAATGTTGAATGGAATTGTTTCTTTAATTTCTCTCTCTGATTTTTCATTTAACAATGAAAAATATAAGAATGCAATATATAAGAATGCAATGGATTTCTGTGTATTAATTTTGTATCCTGCAATTCACTATATTCATTGATTAGCTCTATGAATTATTGTTGAGTTTGTAAATATTTGGTGGTTGGGGGATGATTAAGCTATTTGTGCTTGCTAATTAGTGTTCATGGATGTTAGGCTCCTCTCTTCTTATAGAGACTGGGAGATACGGGTTCTGTCTTCCTTGATGATTACATTTCAAAGGAATGGTTCCTAGGTTCTTAAGAAAAAAGTCTCTGTGCTATAAAACTGGCAAGAGTCTGGGAGAAGATTTAATATACATTTCTAAAAGGTGAGAAAGTTTACAATTGCAAGTTTTCTAAAGTTACTATTCTAAGGGAAAGGAAGTCAAGGACATGCAGTCAGTTAGAAACCTATCTAAATCTAAATGAAACTAAGGGAA
The DNA here is from genome assembly GCF_032405125.1 of Capricornis sumatraensis. NCBI lineage: Eukaryota > Metazoa > Chordata > Mammalia > Artiodactyla > Bovidae > Capricornis > Capricornis sumatraensis. The sequence goes on along the minus strand of NC_091081.1, from coordinate 42,026,676 downwards.
CATTGCAGCTGTCTTGGTCAACTATAATGTGGGTTAGATTAAGTGCTCTAATTAAATTCATTATTTAAAAATAATTCTATATTTAATACTCTATAGCTATGTAATTTTAGTTTATGATATGCAATTTTTGTCAAAATTAGGTATATCAGAAGACTCTTTACACTTCTCAGTTCTTGTATTTAGAAAGGAGTATTTTCACAAAAGGGTTTTCTTTCAAGTAAGAGATTCATGACTTTGAAGATCAGGCTAATTGTGACCCAAATCTGACATTTAAGAGCTGTGTGACCTTATGTGAATGATTTAGTTCTTTCTTGTAAAATAGAGATAAAAATAGCCATCTTCCATAGCCTTTAACTAGATATAAAAAGCTACTACTGAAAAACACATAACTGACTAGCACACAGAAGACTGCCGCCAAATTCAAGTCACCTCCACTTAGTATCTATGGAACCGCTATAAAGAAAGACTAGAATAGAAAATATAACAATTTTTTACAAGGGTAAAAGAGGCATGTTGTCCCCTATCTCTTTTTCCCTCCAAACACATGTAATTAATCCTGTACAACTGAATGTTTAGAGCAAGGGCCTGAAGTCATCAGTTTGGGAATTCCACAGTGACATTTGTGACCTTAATTGAACCTCTAGGCCAAAGTGTCTCCATTTGTTATTTGGACATAATATTGGAAAACATCTCTCCTTCACAATGCTTTTAGCACTACTGAAAAAAAGAATCTTTTCAAAGCACACAAATTGAAATACTCTATTGTTTTTAAATAGATGATGAATTGTTTATCATTCATTGTCAATTATAAAAGCCTAAAGCTTTAGGAAGCAAAGACTCTCTTGAGAATCTTAGCCAAAAAAAAAAAAAAAACCTGTTTAATGGCAGTTGAATTACTTTTAAAATTGGAAAACAAAAAAAAGATCATTGAGAAAGCTCAGTATTGCTATGGAGAATGAAGGAGCTATTACACCCTGTTGTTGATGTTGTTCTTCAGTTGCTAAGTCATGTCCTACTCTTAGTGACCCCATGAACTGTAGCCCACCAGGCTCCTCTGTCCATAGCATTCCCAGGCAAGAAGACTGGAGTGGGTTGCCATTTCCTTCTCCAAGGGATCTTCCTGACCCAAGGATTGAACCTGCCTCTCTTACACTGCAGGCAAATTCTTTACAACTAAGCCACCTGGGAAGCCCAAGTTACATTATACCTTCAATTCAGTTCAGTTCAGTCACTCAGTCATGTCCGACTCTTTGAGACCCCATGAATTGCAGCATGCCAGGCCTCCCTGTCCATCACCAACTCCAGGAGTTCACTCAGACTCACATCCATTGAGTCAGTGATGCCATCCAGCCATCTCATCCTCTGTCATCCCCTTCTCCTCCTGCCCCCAATCCCTCCCAGCATCAGAGTCTTCTCCAATGAGTCAACTCTTCACATGAGGTGGCCAAAGTACTGGAGTTTCAGCTTTAGCATCATTCCTTCCAAAGAAATCCCAGGGCTGAGCTCCTTCAGAATGGGCTGGTTGGATCTCCTTGCAGTTTGAGGGACTCTCAAGAGTCTTCTCCAACACCACAGTTCAAAAGCATCAATTATTCAGCACTCAGCCTTTTTCACAGTCCAACTCTCACATCCATACATAACCATTGGAAAAACCATCGCCTTGACTAGACGGACCTTAGTCGCCAAAGTAATGTCTCTGCTTTTGGATATACTATCTAGGTTGGTCATAACATTTCTTCCAAGGAGTAAGCCTCTTTTAATTTCGTGGCTCCAATCACCATCTGCAGTGATTTTGGAGCCCAAAAAAGTAAAGTCTGATACTGTTTCCACTGTTTCCCCATCTATTTCCCATGAAGTGATGGGACCGGTTGCCATGATCTTAGTTTTCTGAATGTTGAGCTTTAAGCCAACTTTTTCACTCCACTTTCACTTTCATCAAGAGGCTTTTGAGTTCCTCTTCACTTTCTGCCATAAGGGTGGTGTCATCTGCATAGTAGAACATATATAACACTGGCAGGAAATGTAGATAGTCTCATTTCTTGACCATATCTATATGAAGCAAGCACTACACAGGGACATAGCCAAGACATTTCCTTTTTTGTGCAATAAACTGTCAAAGAGTATATCTTGAAAAGAATCTAATTTTGTATTTGGAAAGTCAAGGTCTTTAACCACCTTAAGAAACTAATAGTACTTAATTTGTGGCATGTATATTTAATACATTGATAACTTATGCAACCTATAAATGTTTTAAAATATACAAGAGATCAACTGAATATTGAACAAAACCTCTCCCACATTTACAAAATTTGCTTGGTAAGCTATAAAATTTCAGCTTGAGAAGAGATGAAATTTTTGTCTAGTATATGCAAGTTTTGTTATGAAAATTCATGTTTTAAATAAGATCAGTACTTACTGAAAAGATAATACAGTTTATCATCTTTCTAGCAGGTTATCCTTGAAATAATAAATGCATTAATTATAAATGATTCTTAAAAATTCTTCATGGTGTCATAAGTTTTAAAAAGCTAGATAATTTCACTTAAAAGTAATGACAGATCTTAATGAGTAATAAATAAATATTTAAATAGAGAAAAGAGTACAAAAGGAACTGAACTCAGCTTCTACTTGTGTGGAAATGACTGGGTATCCTACAGGAAGAATGGAGAAATAGGGAAGAGGTTGAACACAAACTCAGTATAGCTACATAAGTGAAAAATTAGGAAGAGATCAGCCCATATGAAACTACCTGGATTTGCTAACTGACATTTATTGAAAGTTAGGTTCCTAACTTTCCACAGAAATTGGGACATAGGGGTCTATCTTCAGATGTTGGCTGAAACAGTTAAATTATGTTGATAGCCTTGACTTGTCTCAGGCAGGCACTTTAAGAAAGATTAAGGTCATCCTGGGGATGCAGCCTTGAACTTTTAGATGTGGTTTTACCTCTTGATCAGAGGGCCTATACTACTGTTACTGCTAAGTCACTTCAGTCGTGTCCGACTCTGTGCGACCCCATAGATGGCAGCCTACCAGGTTCCCCCTTCCCTGGGATTCTCCAGGCAAGAACACTGGAGTGGGTTGCCATTTCCTTCTCCAATGCATGAAAGTGAAAAGTGAAAGTGAAGTCACTCAGTTGTGTCCGACCCTCAGCGACCCCATGGACTGCAGCCTTCCAGGCTCCTCCGTCCATGGGATTTTCCAGGCAAGATACTGGAGTGGGGTGCCATCTATAGTCTAAATGAAAGTAAAAGTGGTAAAGAAAGAGTTAAACTATTATACCTGCTATGATGAAAGTCTGTATAATGTGAATTGCAAACATCAGTAGAAGTCAACTCTACCTGGGCAATGAATATTAATAAAAGAGGTAGTGTTCGAGGTGAACCTTGATGATGAAGTAGATATTCTTCATGTAGACAGTGACAGGAAAAGTAATGTGTATGAAGGAATCAGAATGAGAAAAACTGCATATATATTAAATTCTCTGGCATATCTTAGAAATGAATGTGGAAGAATAGATTCCATGAGTGGTATGGAGACTCAGAAGGAGAGGAGACAGTTTTGAAGTTAAGCAAATAGAATTAAAACATGAAGGAAAAAAAATATGCCACTGTGTCACAGTACCCAAACTGTATACCAATGCACCGCAGCATAGCACAGAAAACTGCTAGGAGTGGTATGGGACACTTTAAATTTCAGGAGGAAACACTGAAATATCTGTGTCATACCATACAGATTACCACTATTAAGTTGTCAGAATTAACTATTTAATAAATTAAACTGTTGGATATTTATTTCACCTGAAGGGTGCTTTGAAGAAAGTAACTACAATGTGACAGGTTACAAGAGCCAAGAAAGTTTAGGCACTAGCCACACCCTTATGGCAGAAAGTGAAGAGGAACTAAAGAGCCTCTTGATGAAAGTGAACGAGGAGAGTGAAAACGTTGCCTTAAAGCTCAACATTAAGAAAACAAAGATCATGGCATCTGGTCCCATCACTTCATGGGAAATAGATGGGGAAACACTGAAAACAGTGTCAGACTTTATTTTTTGGGCTCCAAAATCACTGCAGATGGTGATTGCAGCCATGAGATTAAAAGACGCTTACTCCTAGGAAGGAAAGTTATGACCAACCTAGATAGCATATTCAAAAGCAGAGACATTACTTTGCCAGCAAAGGTCTGTCTAGTCAAGGCTATGGTTTTTCCAGTGGTCATGTATGGATGTGAGAGTTGGACTGTGAAGAAGGCTGAGTGCCGAAGAACTGATGCTTTTGAACTGGGGTGTTGGAGACGACTCTTGAGAGTCCCTTGGACTGCAAGGAGATCCAACCAGTCCATTCCAAAGGAGATCAGCCCTGGGATTTCTTTGGAAGGAATGATGCTAAAGCTGAAACTCCAGTACTTTGGCCACCTCATGTGAAGGGTTGACTCACTGGAAAAGACCCTGATGCTGGGAGGGATTGTGGGCAGGAGGAGAAGGGGATGATAGAGGATGAGATGGTTGGATGGCATCACTGACTCGATGGACGTGAATGTGAGTGAACTCCAGGAGTTGGTGATGGACAAGGAGGCCTGGTGTGCTGCGATTCATGGGGTTGCAAAGAGTCGGACACGACTGAGCGACTGAACTGAACTGAGAATGACTTTTCATTTTATTTTATAAGAAACAGAGAAAGCCAGAAGTGTTTGAAGAAGGGGAACCAAATGGACAAACCTGGGCTTTGGAAATATTGTTCTGATAACACTGGCAAGCAAACATTAGAGGGTTGCCATCTTGGAGATGTAGAGACAACTTTAATATTATTCTAAGCAGACAAGAAAGAGACAGTGAGATGTCTAATGAATGAAGATCTATAAAGCAGTAACTGCTATCACTTAGGCAATTGGCTCTTAGCTTCCTTGTTCCTTTGAAATGTTAGAAGTCTTTGGCAACACTTTTTCTTTTTTTTCTTTTTGGCTGCACTGGGTCTTCATTGCGTTGTGCAAGGGCTCTCTCTAGTCGCAGCGAGCAGAGGCTACTCTTCATTGCGTTGCAGGAGCTTGTCTTGCGATGGCTTTTGTGGCTTCTGTTGTTGCAGAGCATAGGTTCTAGGCACACAGAATTCAGTAGTTGTGGCACATGGGCTTAGTTGTTCCACATGTGGAATCTTCCTGAACTAAGGATGAAACCTGTGTCCCCTGCATTGGCAGAAAGATTCCTATCCAATGCTCCACAAGGGAAGTCCAGCAACACTCTTGTAGTTATTATATTAACTATTGCTTAGCTCGGAGAAGGCAATGGCATCCTACTCCAGGACTCTTGCCTGGAAAATCCCATGGGTGGAGGAGCCTGGTAGGCTGCAGTCCACGGGGTCGCTAAGAGTCGGACACGACTGAGCTACTTCACTTTCTCTTTTCACTTTCATGCATTGGAGAAGGGAAATGGCAACCCACTCCAGTGTTCTTGCCTGTAGAATCCCAGGGACGGGGGAGCCTGGTGGGCTGCCATCTATGGGATCACACAGAGTCGGACACGACTGAAGTGACTTAGCAGCAGTAGCAGTATTGCTAAGCTCTTCTTTTAGTAGCATTTCCTCTTTATGTTTCTTTTTAAATCTGTATTTCATTGTCTTATAGATATTTGAATAAAGTCATTTACAGTCTTAGACAAACCAGTGGTCTGACACAGAGCGACATTCTTGTTTGCATGTCCCAGTAAATACGATATATTTAAAATGCTCGGCTGACAGCATATTACACATTTAACTTACTTTGCAAGGAAAGCTAATATTCTACTAATTAAGAACCAGTGACCTTGACTGATCAGCCTAATGGAAGCCAGTAACAGAAGTATTTCCTTAGTACATATGATTCATAAAATGTTTTCATTTCTACGCACGATTCCTAGTTGCCCGTGCACTGAATCTTCACTTCCTGATGAAGACATTGTTTTGTAAGATCATTTTATGCCCTTAGTAACCTGAGGCCTATATTAAGAGAGAGTTCAAAACATGTTACAGTTACTATTTATTGAGTGCTTTCCATGATTCAGGCACATTTTTAACATTTAATGTGCATTATTTTACTTAATTCCTACACCGATTCTATGATGAAGGTGCCTCATTCTAATTCCCAGTTTACACATGAGGAAACTGAAACACATCCACGTGTGCCAGGTCACATAGGTATGAAGGTGGATCTAAGATACACACTGAGGCTTTGCGACTCCACAGCCTGTGGATTTAACAACTACACCATAACGCTTCCATGTGAGAACAGTAATTACAGTTTGTGTAGGATTACTTTTAAAGAATGTTTAGCTGTAGGCTCACAAGATAATTGAGGGAGAGGTACAATTTTACCACATACCCCTGCCTTCACCTACGCATATATTCCTTCATTGTCAACATCCCCCACAAAAGTGGTACATTTGTCATAATTGATGACCCCACATTGACCTGTTCTAATTATCCAAAGTTATAGTTTACCTGAGAGTTCGCTCTTGGTGTTGAACATTCTCTAAGTTTGGACAAACATGATGTGTATTCACCATTAGTATCATACATATTTTACAACTCTGAAAATTTTCTGTCATCCTCTTCTTCATCCTTCCCTCCCCCTAGGCCCTGGCAAACAGTGACATTTTTATTGTTTCTATGATTTTGCCTTTTCCAGAATGTCATGTAGTTGGAGTCATACAGTATGTAGCTTTCTCAAATGGGCTTTTTTTCACTTAATAACATATGTTTAAGGTTTCCCCATGTCTTTTCTTGACTGATAACATAGTTGGTTTTTTTTTTTAAGTTCTGAATGATGCTTTATTGTCTGGGTATACCATGATTTATTGATTCATTCACCTACTGAATAGGGCTTCCCTGGTGGCTCTAACAGTAAAGAATCTGCCTGCAATGCAGGAGACCAGGGTTTGATCCCTGGGTTGGGAAGATACCCTGGAGAAGGAAATGGCAACTCACTCCAGTATTCTTGCCTGAGAACCCCTGCACAGAAGAAGCTGGTGGGTTACAGTCCACATGATCACAAAAAGCTGGACACCACTGAGTGACTAACACTTTCACTTTCACATTGAAGGACATCTTGGTTGCTTCCAAAGAACTCCAGGAGTTGATGATGGACCGGGAGCCCTGGTGTGCTGCGATTCATGGGGTCACAAAGAGTTGGACATGACTGAGCGACTGAACTGAACTGAATAAAGTGGCTATAAAATCCTTCCTTTTTCTATGGTCATACATTTTTAAACCCCTTTGGGTAAATACCAAGGAGCAGGATTGATGGGTTGTATGGTTTGAATATGTTCAGTTCAGTTGAGTTTAGTCACTCAGTCGTGTCCGACTCTTTGCGACTCCATGAATTGCAGCACGCCAGGCCTCCCTGTCCATCACCAACTCCCAGAGTTCACTCAGACTTATGTCCATCGAGTCAGTGATGCCATCCAGCCATCTCATCCTCGGTCATCCCCTTCTCCTCCTGCCCCCAATCCCTCCCAGCATCAGAGTCTTTTCCAATGAGTCAACTCTTGGCATGAGGGGGCCAAAGTACTGGAGTTTCAGCTTTAGCATCATTCCTTCCAAAGAAATCCCAGGGCTGATCTCCTTCAGAATGGACTGGTTGGATCTCCTTGCAGTCCAAGAGACTCTCAAGAGTCTTCTCCAACACCGCAGTTCAAAAGCATCAGTTCTTCAGCGCTCAGCCTTCTTCACATTCCAACTGTCACATCCATACATGACCACAGGAAAAACCATAGCCTTGACTAGACAGACCTTAGTCGGCAAAGTAATGTCTCTGCTTTTGAATATACTATCTAGGTTGGTCATAACTTTTCTTCCAAGGAGTAAGTGTCTTTTAATTTCATGGCTGCAATCACCATCTGCAGTGTTTTGGAGTCCAAAAAAATAAAGTCTGACATTGTTTCCACTGTTTCCCCATCTATTTCCCATGAAGTGATGGGACCAGACGAATATGTTCAGTTTCATCTAAAAAAAAGAAAAAGCCAAACTATACCACTTTGAAATCCCACCAACAATGTGTGAGAATTCTTGTTGCTCCATGTCCTCAGCAAAATTTAGTGTTGTCAGTGTTCTGGACTTGGACCACCATTCTAATTGATGTGTAGTGGTATCTCATTATTTTAATTTATATTTCTCTGATGATATGATATGGATCTTCTTTCCATATGCTTATTTGCCATCTGTATATCTTCTTTGATGAGGTGTCTGTTAAGGTCTTTAGGCCTTTTGCTTTTTTGTTGTTGTTGAGAGTTATATTTTATATGGTGGGAATTTTTAGAACTTCAAGCCCAGGAGATAGTATCTCAAGTGACCCTGCTCTCTGAGCCCATTTTTAAAATATTGCCATTTGTTTTTTTTATTCTTGAGTTTTAGAGATCATTGCATATTTTGGATGACAGTCCTTTATTGGCTGCCTGTGGCATGTTTTCTCCTCATCTGGTGACTTACCTTTCTCATTCCCTTGAGTAATTATATATTTTAACATCAAGTTTTATATACCAATTTACAAAGCTCATTGATCTAGGTTAATTAGATAAAATATTGTTGATCTTGTTTTTAGAGAAAATATTATTGTGACTGTGGAGAGATACATTAATAAAAACAAGCTGGACGAGTGCAGTTAGAGGGAGATTGCCTAAGAAAGGTGGCCTCATTTGTTGTAATGCTTTGGTGTCACTTGCCTAGTCCTTAGGTTAATGGATTAAAAAAAAAACAAAAACGTGAATATCGCAGTTCTTTCATATTTATAAGGTCCTCTGGTGTTGGAATGTTACTAAAGCACTCTTGCCTGGAGAATCCCATGGACGGAGGAGCCTGGTAGGCTGCAATCCATGGGGTCGCGCAGAGTCGGACACGACTAAAGCAACTTAGCAGCAGCAGCAGCATGAAACATTTATATTAACTTGGAATATTACTATTAATACATGGACACAGATATACTAGCCTAGTCACCAGAATTCTAAAGATGTATGAATGGCATCACCAACTCAATGGACTTGAGTCTGAGTAAACTCTTGGAGTTGGCAATGGACAGGGAGGTCTGGCATGCTGCAGTCCATGGAGTCACAGAGTCGGACATGACTGAGCACCTGAACTGAACTGAACCTGGGTTCTTCCTTTATCACATCAGGGTGCTCAGGACAAAGATTTGAAAAATAAAAAATAATTAGAAGATTACATGATGACCATATAATTAGATTAGAGAGAAAAAGAGTGTCTTGGGATGTAATTCATTCATGTCATAATATGACCTGAATAGGGCTTACCTTGTAGCTCAGTTGGTAAAGAATTCACCTGCAATGCTGGAGACCCTGGTTAGATTCCTGGGTAAGGAAATCCCTGGGGGAAGGGATAGGCTACCCACTCCAGTCTTCTTGGGCTTCCCTAGTGGCTCAGATGGTAAAGAATCGTCCTGCAATGTGAGAGACCTGGGTTCAATCCCTGGGTTGGGAAGATCCCCTGGAGGAGGACATGGCAACCCACCCCAGTATTCTTGCCTGGAGAATCCCCATGGCCAGAGGAGCCTGGTGGGCTACTGTCCATGGGGTCGCAAAGAGTCAGACATGACAGAGCGACTAAGCACAGCACAACACATGGCCTGAATATTTGTCACTCTCTTTTAACAAAGATGTCCTTCAAGACCGAGATGAGCAGGTGTGGGGTGAGGTTCACAGAGCAAGTGGGTAATTGCAAAGGGAGAAATGTGGCAAATATTCAGGGATAAGAGAAAATTATTTCTAAGAAGTACAAGTATTTTGAAATATCTATCTATGGTTAGTAAGTATACAGAGATTAGGAAGGAGAATTATAAGAAAGGATGAAGCAGGATTATATAATGAATGGACATCTCACTAAGGAGTCTGGATGTTTTCCTGAAAATATCAATAGGTTTCATGTTTATTTAGCTTTATGACAGGATACAGGCCAGGAAAACAAAGGGCTGTAATGTCTTCAGCTTATCTTCTCTCTCAGCAATGACATGTGCATAGGTATTTTTATTTATCTCACCACAAGGATGCTTGAGTCCCACTAATGAGAGCCAACGTATATAGGGGTCACCTTGTCACACAGAAGCTACAAGCTATATCTTCCATCAGTTCTTTATACCATTTCATTCTTCATTCCTAAACCTGCTCATCAACATGTAGTTCTCCCACCTCAGAGCTGACTTCACAAAACAAACAGAAATACCATTTCTCATTTTTCTCAGCTCCACTCCTTCCAAGGAAAGAGTGCTGTGGAAAACTGAGATTGTTCTCTGAGAGGCTGCCTCAGATCAGCTGACATTAAATTGTTTCTCTCAGTTTCACCCCCATGACTTCAAATCAATATTTTCACAAAATATATTCCTTACGTTTTCTGTGATATTTTTTCTGACTGACACATCTAATGTTTTACATGCAGGAAAAAGCAAGCTAGCACAGCTATAACCATCAAATTTTGTGCTATCCAATAAAGTGTAGGTAACATTTCTCTAAAATATGTTAATTTGAGCAATGTGCTTCCTAAATCTATAGACACTTTTTAATCAGTTGCAAGTTGCCCTCTCATTCACTTGTACTTGCGTCTTTCAAAAATTATTAGAGACATTTATATGTGTGTTTTATTTCTCTAAAGCCAAATTTACCATTTTGTCAGGACAGTTTCCTAAGGGGTAATGTCAATTGGGGGTTTTAAATTGGTTTCCCAAAATATCTTTTCATCCTGGGGGTCATCATTAGTATCCATTTCATTTTCTTTAATTTCCATATGTAAGCCCATAAAATACTTTATTATGCCATATAGCAATAGATGAGACACTAAAGCAATGCTTAGCACACAAACCACTTGTTAATATTACACCAAATGGCAGTCGATAAGATAGTACAATAATACTTAGCACACCAAACATTTGTTTGTACTGCAGTGTAATTTCCCAATCCTTCCCAGCAGAATCATCTCTTGCCCATAGACTATCTATTTTCAGTGACAGGGATGGTCACTAGAGCACTCAATAAATTCAGGTTCCTTCTGGCCTGGAGGCCTAATCATACTCATCTGTGAAGGAACAGGTTTTTATTGACACTGGTTCCCACATATTAATGTAGAGTACAACTCATTTAGCCTGTAGAGAGAACACAGTGTTGTTGTTTTATCTGCTCCATATCCACTAACTGTACAGCATGAAATGGTTCCTCCTTTCAAATTCATGGCATACATGCAATAAGGGAATGATAAAGAGTTTGCATTCCAGCAGTACCCTACTGTAATTTATGTGGCCCTTAGCATTTCAATAGCTGGTGTGGGCTCTAAAACACCCCAGCATTGCTCTTTAGACACAATAGCCATCAAGCACAGTAGACAGCCCTTCTGGGTGAAAATACAGCCCCTTCCCAGAGTTGTTGCTGGGCAGAATGTCCCAAGCGGCTTTTTCTTCCCTCCAGATAGCAACAAAGCCTCACCAGGTCCTTCTTTCCCCATTGCTGGAAGTAGATGGTAGGTATGCAGAGATAAAAGATAACAGGTCAGTCTCTACCACTGGGCAATAAAGCTACATTTAAGGTGAGTCTTAGCTTGTTCACATTAGGCAAAGTGACCATTTAATCTAGGATTGCCTTAGGAATAAATATAATTAAACTGAAAGGAATACAGTATCTTAAGGAGTAATGCTCCATTCAACTGGAAGAAGAGTAAATCCAATCCTGGTCTAAACCACTAGATCATGGCCATGCCTGACTCTGAGGTGCAACCCTATGGACTGTAGCCTGCCAGGCTCCTCTGTCCATGGGATTCTCCACGCAAGAATACTGGAGTGGATTGCCATGCCCTCCTCCAGGGGATCTTCCTGACCTAGGGATAGAGCCTGTGTCTCTTATATCTCCTACATGAGCAGGCAGGTTCTTTACCACTAACATCACCTGGCAAGCCCAAACCACTAGATCAGATAACTCAAAAGAAAGGAAAGTTTTGTGAGGTGTGAAAGACAAAGATTAGTGCCACAGCTTCATTTCCCACCCATTTACTCCTATCACACAGAAACCTTCCCTAAAGGGTTTTCATATTCCAATGGAGCACATAATCACTGAGCCAGACTTTCTTATCCTTCTAAACATTGGCACACACTGTCATTCAAATCTGCATGTTTTAATTGCCGATTCTAATTTTCAATTAAGCCACTCCTGTGTAACTGATAGCAATCCATGTCCATTATACATTGTGATTTTTGTCCCATTTTGATAAACAGGCTATGGTGAAATGTATTCCCTATGAAATATGAACATAGGACCCCAAGCACTTATCTATTCCGGAAAAGACCCAATGAAATACCCCAAGAGCCATGAGTAGTGTTCTATGTAATTTGTCATTGATGGCCTTGATCCCGCGGAATTCTCCCAGTGCCATTTTTGGACATTTTTTTCTCTTGGTGGCTTTCCTGAATGACACTGGTATATCCCATTGTTTCATCCACAGTGGCATTGCTTGAGCACTACTGTGCCAGCTCATCTCATATATCCAAATATTTTTCCCCAGTGGCATACCAGGGCACCTGCCTTGGCTTTCCAGTGCCACAAACAGGTTCTTGGTGCACATCCACAAATGCAGTTCTCCCTAGGTGCTTCTGTAGGGTTATCCACAAAAACACCCTTTCACACCAAGCTTCTCTTATGTATGTATTCATCAAGGAACCATTTGCCTGCACATTTACGCAATACAGCCCTGGGCCCTATATGCACCTCTATAGTCAAACATTTCCCTGAGGCCAAAAACCCAGTTTTCCCTGCTCTGTCATATACGCTACTCTCAATTTCAGCCCACTGTGTATACTTATCACAAATGACTCTCAGGGAGCAGTGGCCTCCTATATCAAGTTCCACCATTCAGTAGAACTCCCACCAATGAATTCAGCAGGTGTTATGCCTCAGTAGGTTTCAGACCCTATGACACTAATAGTGGGTACAATCTTCAGAAGCTCCACGGTAGAGGCAGAGATGCTACCTACCCTTAGATATTATGCACTCCCTCAGAGCTGATCTCTCTAACATGTTCCTAAATGCACTATTTGTATTTTATCAGGAAACCTGTGCGGCTCCTTCCTATTGAGATCTCTTTATAATACAATCTATGACTTAAGAGGTAACTCAAACCTCAGTATAATCTGATGCTGCTCAGGTATAAGGGCCATTTCTACAAGGGCAAATGGTGTGCTAATACCTGACTCTCACATGAGCTCTTTTTAGACATAATATCAGGGAGTATACTGGTCTGGAAATCTAGCAATCACCTTCAAGTAGCATTCTAAGGCTTTTGCCAGGGATACATCCATGTGTGTTTTAGTAGTGGCCTTATCTAAAATTCCTGGCTGTTATGTCAAGATTATAAATCCAAGATGGGCCACTTGGGCTACCTTCTGCTCTGGACCACATTCAAGCCCATTTCTTTCACTAGTCTCTTTGTAGATCAGAGCCAACAGGATTCCCAAATATGGCATATGTGTCCTTCAGAATTCAAACAGCCCTTTGAGGCTTTGTGTCTGTCTCTTACTAATAAAGACCCAGAAAGGATAGCAATTTGCTCTTCTCTGTTTGTGAAATGCCTCTGGTAGTCCTAGCCCAGATCATTTCTGAAAAAAAAGGACTGACTGAGCTGGGCCCTGAGGCTTAGCCAGATTATTCAGGGATCCTCAGCCAGTCTTATGTCAACTATAGTTTTTAAAGTACCCCATCTCCTGTCTCAACTTCCTTTCTGAAAAGGAAAGTATATTATCAACGTCATGAATCAATAGAGAGGGTAGTAACTGAATCCTTCAGAAAGTGAGTTACCTTAAAGGAAGATGGTAAAGTATATGTAACATAATCTGTGTGGTGTGGATACACACAGTGGTTCATATACTGGGGAGATTCTGAGTCTATGACCAAATGCCAGCAACACTGGCCTGTTAACTTCCTGATAATTTTTACCCTCTCTGGCACATAGAAACTTTAGGCAGAGTTGTTTTATTTCTGGGTTTTCTCATAGGCCAGACAGGACTAAGATGGCAAGAATTAGTGTTCATTAAGGACACTAGATCCCAAGACTTCTATAATCAGGACCAAGACTTCCTGTTGCCTTCCTGGAAGGTGGTACAGTTTACTCTTTGCTACAAAAAATGTTTAGGGGAATTATAAGGACTGACATTAAGCTGATCCAAACCTGACAATGGGCATGTGTCCTCAACACTCAGCTACAGACCAGTAAGGGCAAGACCTTTGTTCATGTATCATATCCTTTCCATTTATAGATTCAAGCAAAGGGAATGGCACTACTGGGTAGTTCTTCTTTTATCATGTTTCTTTCAGGAATCTTACTTGGGCCACGGCGCCTCCTATCACAACATCTCCATCTCTCCTTAGCTTCCGTTTTTGACCTCTTAGTGTTGTCCTCTTTCTCCAAGGAGATGTACAGTACATTATGTACCAATGTCCACTTATTTCAAACAGTTTTTACCAACTCTAGGATATTCTGCTTTAACCAAAGCACATGGCCTTGGAATTTCCACTGGGGTAGGGCAAAATGTCCTGGCCTTCATGTTAATCCTCTATGATTTCTACTGCCTTAGTCACAGGGTACATTCAGCAGCCTGAATCAACAATTTCTGTTATTGTTCCCTAACAGCATCACTGGACCTAAATTCATCCAGGATGGGTTAAAGGGAGCACATCTCACAGGATTTACTAAGGAAAGCAGCTGTCCAAATATGGAGCAGAGTTTCCTCTTTACAACTATTGTTAGTGAGCTAGTAAATCTTTTGAAAGAACACCTTAAATTTCTTCTTTTTTATCCCTTGTCCTAACTGCCACCTAATAATAAGTGTATCTAATTTACCCTTTCCTTAATTCTTTAGCTGCCTCTCTCCCAACCTGTCCCACTTTGCCTCTCTTTGACTTTTGTTTACCAGTAATCCAAGAGAGAAATCTATGTAATGCAGCTACCGTGGCATCAAATTCTCAGCAGAATCCCTTCTGTTTCTTGCATCACTATATTTTGACTCAAGGATCTGAAAGCCAAACCTATTTCTAACACCATTTTCTAACACCACAGTTGTGGTTGTGGGTATGAGTTGGCAAGCAGATGTAAGAGGCACAAAAAGGATTTAACATAGTACTGTATGCTTACTTGGCATTATACAAGGGCATAACGCAGAACATGCAGTAAGTTCAGCATCTCTATCTCATTTTCATCTCATTTAAGCAGCTACTCAGGTATACAAAAGAAGAGGTTTCATTCGCAGCCTCAGCAACATGGACAGGATGGCTGCCACAGATGAGAGCCAAGGTACGTGTGCAGGGTGTACAAGGGTACATCCTTGATACATAGAGGCTTCTCAGCCTCTATTCCCACCAAGTTTTAGATCACAGTTATCACATAGGCTTTTTGTTAACTCACAGCTCTCGCCCACTGCCCCCTGCAACCCGAGGCAGATGTGTATAACCCAGACAACAAATGAGGCAGACAAAATATTCCTCATTTATCTTAACTCTACTGTTTCCAAGGAAACAGTACTATGAGAATTGAAGATTTTTCAGAAAGAGGTCTGATATTCCGAACTGAAAGTAACCCTTTATTCACAACAGCTCTCTTTCTACATATAACAAAGTTGTTGTTTAGGCAAGAAATCTGGCTAGAAACATGAATCTGAAAGCTGTCTATATATACATGCCCACAAATGCTTGGAAATGGATGAGTTAACTCCTGAGGAATGAGTAGCTTGACCAGAGTTGTGGGCTTTCTATGAAACTCATAGAGTTTCTATGAAACTCGTGTTAGAGCCATTAGGATGAGTGGGTGAGCCTTTATATTCTTAGGTCAGTAGTTCCTAGCCAGAAAAAAAAAAAAATTCATCCCCTCCTGGCCCCCCACCTCTGGACACTGAGCAGTATCTGGACATTTTTTGATCACTGTGACTGAAGATGAGTACCACTGGTGACTCGTGGGTAAAGAACAGGTATGCTGCTAAACATCCTGCAATGCATAGAACAGAACTCCACGATAAAGAATTATCCTGTCCAAAATGTCAATGATACCTGTGTATTAGTTGCTCAGTCATGTCCTACTCTTTGCGATCCCATGGACTATAAGCCCACCAGGCTCCACTGTCCATGGAATTCTCCAAGCAAGAGTACTGAAGAGGGTAGCCATTTCCCTCTTAAGGTGCTCTTCCCAATCTGTGGATCGAATCCAGGTATCCTGCATTGCAGGTGGATTCTTTGCCATCTGAGCCACCAGGGAAGCCAAAGGTTAAAAAACCCTGTGCTAGCGACTTCACTTTCACTTTTCACTTTCATGCATTGGAGAAGGAAATGGCAACCCACTCCAGTGTTCTTGCCTGGAGAATCCCAGGGACAGGGGAGCCTGGTGGGCTACCCTCTATGGGGTCGCCCCAGAGTCAGACACGACTGAAGTGACTTAGCAGCAGCAGCAGAGCACAGATTAGTCATTAGATGTAGGTCAGCCTAGAGAAAGTGATGCAGGTGAGGACACTCTTCAGCTTTGAGGTGTCTGCTGGCAGCTTTTCCAGCAGCTGGGTAAGTCATTTGTTTCTGAGTAGGAATGCAGTAGTGCCTCATGGCATCTGCCAGGTCTGTGGAACCTGCTTTTCGCCACCTGTTGGGATCAGCAGTGTATTGATCATGCCTCTTTATTTTCTGTGAGTTCCAATGCTTTGATATCTTGGAGTCTTGCTGACTCTGGAGAGACTGCCCTTTGCCTGTGCAAGCCAGTTCTTTGGGATGGTAAATGATTAGCTCAGGAGCTCACTTTTGTATGCAAACCAATGGATCTCCTCATGCTTCACCCCCTCCTCTCTCTCTCTCAGGGCCATTACCTCTCTTCCCTAATCATTCCAGATTGAGATACTATCTCCTTTCCCTACTCACCCCATAGCTAGAAACAGTTTGAGACAGCCCCAAAGCCTCTGACATTATTCAAACTAGCCAATCCTAAACCTGCTTTCCCTGCCATGACTATCCCTTCACACAGACATGGAAATAAAGGCTCTTGCCCAGGTTTTTTTTTTCCTGTAACCTCTGCTTTCAGACCATCCCTGTGCTTCCTGACATGGCCCTGTATATCATGCTATGTGCCTCCTCTTGGGAACTGAGAGTAATAAGCTATCTTTTTCATGGTAATCATCTCCTTTTCTTTTTGCCTAACCATAACTAAATAATGAAACCTGCGTTTTAAAACAAGTAGGTGACTTGTTTAATATATTAAGTGATTAAATAATATATATTAAATAATTAAAATATATTAGGAATGATTGATATATTTTTATTCAGTTTTTTGGCTTATTTTCTTCCTTTTCTTATTTTTTTGTATTTAAAGCATTTTTAAAATAACCATTCAGCTGCAGAATGAGTATTAATTTTTTCTACTATGAAGTGAAAATATTGTGACTCCATGGACTGTAGCCGGCCAGGCTCCTCTGTCCATAAGGATTCTTCAGGCAAGAATACTGGAGTGTGTTGCCATTCTCTTCTCCAGGGGATCTTCCTGACCCAGGGATTGAACCTACGTCTCCTGCATTGCAAGCAGATTCTCTACTGTCTGAGTCACCAGGGAGTTGTAACTGAGTATTAATTTTTTGCTATACCCATGCACATTTTTCTCTTTTAAAATCTGTTTATTCTCCATGATAAAAGTGTATTCACACCTGGTATTTGGCCATAAACATTGTAGGTGAGTTGCTCTGTAGTTATTGACTGTCTACATAGTTATTAGTACATCCCATCTTATGATTTTGAACCAAAGAGTTTATGGACATAGAGCTTCTATCAAATATTTAGTAACATATTCTCATTAATATTGCCTTGTAAACAATCAATAATTCCCCTTGATCCATGTAAATGAGCCATGCATTGTTTATTTCCAAATAATTAATTTTCAGCATTTGGTATTAATGACTATTCTTATATTATGATCTAATATCATAACATGCACAATTTCAGCTTTTGTGTAATTTAACTGTTTTGTGGCCTGTTATTTGTCCAGTAAATGATCCATTAGTTTTATTTGTTGGAGGTTTTTTAATCAGAATTGCAGTTTCAGTATCTATGATTTCTAAGAATTTGCCTTTCCTTCTATGTTGTCCGTTTTATTGGCATATAATTGTTTGTAGTAGCCTCTTATCATCCTTCCTATTTCTGTGGTGTCAGTTTTAACTTCTCTAATCCATTAGCTTTTGGAAGGAAATATACATACCACATATCTAGAACATACTTGGTCTGTCATTTAAATAAATTATAAATGAAACTATTATGTAGCCTTTATATTTTTACCATGTTTGCTACATGGTTCTTTAAAATTTGGAAGATGTATCTCCAAAGCTGCATTATAATTTTCCAATTTTTCCTTGTAAAGTTTTATTGCACAGTTTTTACTTCAAATATTTTGTAGTTATTTCTCATATAAAGGTTTATGCATCTAATATCTTCGTGGTGAATGTATCATTTTCCAATATAAAATGACAGTCAATTTCTTCTGATTCTGTGATGATTTATTTGCCTCAAAATCTAATATAGCTGATTTCAATATTATCCACTTTCTTTTGTTTGACTTTATACAATATATCTTTGGCAGGTTTTTTCCTTATCTTTTTAATATTATTTCGATGGGTCTTGGTGGAGACTTCTGACAAAATATGGTCGACTGGAGAAGGGAATGGCAAACTACTTCAGTATTCTTGTCTTGAGAACCCCATAAACAGTATGCAAAGGACACTGAAAGATGAACACCCCAGGTAAGTAGGTGCCCAATATGCTACTGGAGATCAGTAGAGAATAACTCCAGAAAGAATGAAGAGACAGAGACAAAGCAAAAACAACACCAAGTTGTGAATGTAACTGGTGATGGAAGCAAGGTCTGATGCTGTAAAGAGCAATATTACATAGGAACCTGGAATGTTAGGTCCATGAGTCAAGGCAAATTGGAAGTGGTCAAACAAGAGATGGCAAGAGTGAACATTGACATTCTAGGAATCAGCGAACTAAAATCGACTGGAATGGGTGAATTTAACTCAGATGACCATTATATCTACTACTGTGGGCAAGAATCCTCAGAAGAAATGGTGTAGCCATTATAGTCAACAAAAGAGTCCAAGATGCAGTACTTGGATGCAATCTCAAAAATGACAGAATGATCTCTGTTCATTTCCAAGGCAAACCATTCAATATCACAGTAATCCAAGTCTATGCCCTGACCAGCAAGGCTGAAGAAGTTGAACGGTTCTATGAAGACGAACAAGACCTTCTTAGGGGACTGGAATGCAAAAGTAGGAAGTCAAGAAACACCTGGAGTGACAGGCAAATTTGGCCTTGGAGTACAGAATGAAGCAGGGCAAAGGTTAATAGAGTTTTGCCAAAAGAATGCACTGGTCATAGCAAACACCCTCTTCCAACAATGCAAGAGAAGACTCCACACATGGACATCACCAGATGGTCAACACTGAAACCAGACTGATTTTATTCTTTGTAGCCAAAGATGGAGAAGCTCTATACAGTCAGCAAAAACAAGACCAGGAGCTGACTGTGGCTCAGAACATGAACTCCTTATTGCCAAATTCAGACTTATATTGAAGAAAGTAGGGAAAACCACTAGACCATTCAGGTATGACCTACATCAAATCCCTTATGACTATAGTGGAAGTGAGAAATAGGTTTAAGGGACTAGATCTGATAGACAGAGTGCCTGATGAACTATGGATGGTGGTTCGTGACATTGTACAGGAGACAGGGATAAAGACCATCCCCATGGAAAAGAAATGCAAAAACTCAAAATGGCTATCTCAGGAGGCCTTACAAATAGCTATGAAAAGAAGAGAAGTGAAAAGCAAAGGAGAAAAGGAAAGATATAAGCATCTGAATGCAGAGTTCCAAAGAATAGCAAGAAGAGATAAGGAAGCCTTCCTCAGTGATCAATGCAAAAAATAAAGGAAAAGAACAGAATGGGAAGGACTGGAGATCTCTTCAAGAAAATTAGAGATACCAAGGGAACATTTCATGCAAAGATGGGCTCGATAAAGGACAGAAATGGTATGGACCTAACAGAAGCAGAAGATATTAAGAAGAGGTGACAAGAATACACAGAAGAACTGTACAAGAAAGATCTTCACGACCAAGATAATCACGATGGTGTGATCACTTACCTAGAGCCAGACATCCTGGAATGTGAAGTCAAGTGGGCATTAGGCAGCATCACTATGATCAAAGCTAGTGGAGGTGATGACATTCCAGTTGAGCTATTTCAAATCCTGAAAGTAGATGCTGTGAAAGTGCTGCACTCAATATGCCAGCAAATTTGGAAAACTCAGCAGTGGCCACAGGACTGGAAAAGGTCAGTTTTCATTCCAATCCCAAAGAAAGGCAATCCCAAAGAATGCTCAAACTGCTGCACAATTGCACTCATCTCACACGCTAGTAAAGTAATGCTCAAAATTCTCCAAGCCAGGCTTCAGCAATACGTGAACCATGAACTTCCAGATGTTCAAGCTGGTTTTAGAAAAGGCAGAGGAACCAGAGATCAAATTGCCAACCTCTGCTGGATCATCGAAAAAGCAAGAGAGTTCCAGAAAAACATCTATTTCTGCTTTAGTGACTATGCCAAAGCCTTTGACTGTGTGGCTCACAATAAACTGTGGAACATTCTGAAAGAGATGGGAATACCAGACCACAAGACCTGCCTCTTGAGAAAGCTATATGCAGGTAAGGAAGCAACAGTTAGAACTGGACATGGAACAACAGACTGGTTCCAAATAGGAAAAGGAGTATGTCAAGACTGTATATTGTCACCCTGCTTATTTAACTTATATGCAGTGTACATCATGAGAAACACTAGGCTGGAAGAAGCACAAGCAGGAATCAAGATTGCCGGGAGAAATATCAATAACTTCAGCTATGCAGATGACACCACCCTTATGGCAGAAAGTGAAGAGGAACTAAAAAGCCTCTTGATGAAAGTGAAAGAGGAGAGTAAAAAAGTTGGCTTAAAGCTCAGCATTCAGAAAACGAAGATCATGGCATCCAGTCCCATCACTTCATGGGAAATAGATGGGGAAACAGTGGAAACAGTGTCAGACTTTATTTTTCTGGGCACCAAAATCACTGAAGATGGTGATTGTGGCCATGAAATTTAAAAAAATTACTCCTTGGAAGGAAAGTTATGACCAACTTAGATAGCATGTTAAAAAGAAGAGATATTACTTTGCCAACAAATGTCCGTCTAGTCAAAGCTATGCTTTTTCCAGTGGTCATGTATGGATGTGAGATTTGGACTGTGAAAAAAGTTGAGTGCCAAAGAATTGATGCTTTTCAACTGTGGTGTTGGAAAAGAGTCTTGAGAGTCCCTTGGACTGTAAGGAGATCCAACCAGTCCATTCTAGAAATCAGTCCTGGGTGTTCATTGGAAGGACTGATGCTAAAGCTGAAACTCCAATACTCTGGCCACCTCATGTGAAGATTTGACTCATTGGAAAATACCTTGATACTGGGAGGGATTAGGGGCAGGAGGAGAAAGGGACTACAGAGGATGAGATGATTGTATGGCATCACCGACTCAATGGACATGAGTTTGAGCAAACTCCAGGAGTTGGTGATAGACAGGGCAGCCTGGCGTGCTGCAATTCATGGGCTCACAAAGAGTTGGATATGACTGAGTGACTGAACTGAACTGAACTGAGTGGTTTTGTATATTCTAGAAAGCAGCTCTTTCCTTCATGTTACAGGAAAATTAGTTTAGTGTTGTGGCCAGTGCAGACATTGAGCATTGAGACCTAGAAGCTAAGGCTAATGACATTTAGGTTTACACATTAGTTATCTGTTGTGATAGTTGATTATATGTGTCAACCTCCCTGGATCAGGAGATGCCAATTTATTTCTGGGTGTGTTTGGGAGGTTGTTTCCAGATGTGATTAGCATCTGTATCTGTGAACTCAGTAGAGTAGATAAACTTCCCCATAGTTGGCATCATCCAATACACAGAAGACCAGAATAGGACATAAAAGAGTAGTGAGGAATTTGCTCCTTCTTTTCTACCTCAGTGCTTGAGCTGGGGCATCTCATTTCATCTTCTCTTTCTCTTGGAGTGGAACTTACAGCACCAACTTCCCTTGAGTCTTGGGTCTTCACATTTAGGCTGAATTACACCACTTATTTTTCTGGATCCCTGCCTTGTAAGATGGCTGATTGTGAGTTTTCTCAACCTTTATAATCTCATGAGACATTTCCCTACAATCAGTCCATGTATCTATGTCTATCTAACCTACTGGCTCCGTTTCCCTGGAGACTACTTCCTTCCAAAGGCAAAGTATCACTCATTACTTATGCTTCCTTTTTAAGTTCAAAGAAAATTGCAATTTGTAAAGATAATACTGGTTGTCTTGATTTGGGGGTTATGAATATATTAATATTTTTATGGATATCATACTTGGAATTCGGGAAGACTTCATCAAGCATTGCTAACAGAATTGATTCTGATGCTTATGCTCATTACTTTAAATGCACAGCACAAATCCTTACAACATTTTAGGTTTCTGTAGCATTTACTCCAATAATTTGCATGACACTATCATCACCCAGTGATTTAAAATGGAACATTTTTTTTTTTACCTATAGGTCCCTATCAGCTTGTTTCCCATTTTCCTACAACTGGTGTCTCCTAACCCCCACCCACAACACTGCAGTTTCCAGAACAAGCCTTTTCTAATGACTTCTAGCCCCAGCTTCTCACAGTAACCTCTGTCACCTGTGCCGCTTGTCATGCTATAGTTTTGAAAAATTTGCCTTTGTTTCATTCTCACATATGAGTTACAACAACTGGGCACTGTGTTTTCCTCTGAGGCCTCAAATCCCTCTCTTGGTTACTTACCCAGTATTTTATATCCTCTGGGTTTACTTACCTCCTGAAATAATAGGAAGGGCTGAAATCTTGCCCTGTTCAAGGTCTGCTGCCTGGTCTGAGGAGGACATTCAGCTGCTGCCTGTCTGCCTCTCTGCCTTCTGGCTGGAATTTCTAAACCTGGTCCTCTCAGTAGGCTTCCTCTGACACCACAGCTCCTAAAGTTGTCATCTATTATGATTTCTTTTCAACGTTATAATCTGCTTCCCAAAATGCACTCTTCCTGACTCCTGGAAACAAACTCTGTTTCAAAATTATCATTATACCTGGGTCAAGGTCGAGATTTCTCTAGGATTATCCAAACTCTATTTCCTGGGCCATACTTGATCATATTAAAAAATGAGAATGTGCCACATAAACAACATATTCTTATCTCTGGGATATGCTTGATGTTTCCTTCTTTCTCCTTCCAGCCAAATCCATAGCTAGTCCATCACGAAATACATTTCTAATTCCATTAGAAGACCCAGGATGAAGTCACCATTATCTTTTGCCTAGAATAAAATAGCCTCTAAGGTGCTCCCAAAGTTCACTATTATCTCTTCCCCCATCTCTTCTGCATGGAGAGCAAAGAGGATACAATCACCCCCTGTTTCAAAGCCTTCAGGGTCCTCCTCATTGTTTTCACTTAGGCTTTCTGAGCCCTTTCTTTGACTAATACCTTCAGCTTCAACTTCTTTTCCAGTTACTCTTTCTCTCTCATTAAGTTCCAGCCATACTGGACTGCTTTCTGGACTGTGAAAGTGTGATTTATAGCTCTGTGTTCTCAGAACACTTTCACCTTCACTCTTGTGGACAAATAGTAGTAAATCTATCCTTTAGGCACCAATACCTCTTCATATAGGACTGAACTTTCTGTTGGATTACTGTTATATTCTCTGAGAGCACTCTGTACTTTTTGTTAGTAGCACTTCCAGCTTTTAAAAAAGTTCTTAGTTTCACACTAGTCTGATATTTGGTTCTGCCATTATCCTGTAAACTTCATGATGCTATTTGGTTCGTCAGTTCCAGACTAGCCCTAGCAGTATTGTACAAGTAGAGACTCAAAATATTTGGTCAATGAATGAAGAAAAATAGATGAATGTGAAATGTAAATGAAATGTCAGCAATTTACCAATAACATTAACTATTTCTTATTACTAAATTATGTACTTAGTGACGGGGCTTCCCTGGTGACTCAGATGGTAAAGAACCTGTCTGCAATGCAGGAGACCTGCATTCGATCCCTGAGTCAAGAAGACCCCTTTGAGAAGGGAGTGGCAACCCCCTCCGGTATACTTGCCTGGAGAATCTCATGGACAGAGGAGCCTGGCAGGCTACAGTCCATGGAGTCGAAAAGAGTCAGACAGGGCTGAACGACTAAGCATGAGTGTTAAAATATTAGTCCACAAGGAAGTCTTATCAGTATTTTCTTTTATATAGGGAAAAAAAAGAAGGGGGGAGGCGAGTATTGGGGGTGGGATATAGTTTAGTGAAAGGAAGCAGTTGATTTAATAAGTAGTGGGCCTAGTTAAGTCAGTTCTGTAAACATAACCAAAGCTTCTTAAAATACTTAATTTTCATAAAAAATTCATCTGTAGTTGGGAGAATGTAAACATTTTTATTCTTTATACATGGTATTGAAATAGGTATAAAAACATATTTTACCAAAATTCATATAACAAGTAAGAAGATGAGTACATTTCTTAATTTTCATTCCTAAATTTTGTCTGCAAAACTGCTGATAAAGCAGGTTCCTTCACCCTCCTCTCTCAACTTATTCTGAGACATCTAAATAAGTCTGAATAACTCTCCTGATATCTATCTTTCTAATGCAATTTCCAAAGAATCTGCGGAATTATGCATCACAGGTATGAGAGGTGTGATGTCGGCTGCTCTCAGAGAATCAGCTAGTGACCTGTGTTTAGCTCCCTGTGCTTTCCCTTTCCCCTACTATAAACTCTTGTTTCTCATCCTCTGAGTACTGGTTTTGAGACTTCTTGAAGGTGTTGGAAAGGTTTTGGCAAAGATGCAGATTCCTGGATTTTACCTCACAAATTTGAGTTTGGTCATCCCGAACCAGGGCCTAAATATCTGAATGATCACTTTCACTAAAAGGTCACATCTGGTCCTCCTTATGCAGATGGTCCATGCTGACTAAAAATCCATCAGGAACTTCTGTTGTTTTTCATCTAGTCCTCTATTATCTGAAGTTAGCACAAGCATTCTTTGGCTTAAGGTCACCAAATTTTGTCACTGAAGCTAGTTGCTGCTGTACAGGGTCTGCTGCTGCTAAGTCACTTTAGTCGTGTCCTACTCTGTGTGACCCCATGGACGGCAGCCCACCAGGCTCCCCAGTCCCTGGGATTCTCCAGGCAAGAACACTGGAGTGGCTTGCCATTTCCTTCTCCAATGCATGAAAGTGAAAAGTGAAAGTGAAGTCACTCATTCGTGTCCGACCCTCAGTGACCCCATGGACTGCAACCTACCAGGCTCCTCTGTCCATGGGATTTTCCAGGCAAGAGTACTGGAGTGGGGTGCCATTGCCTTCTCCAGCTGTACAGGGTCAGCCTTATTTAAAAGAAATATTGGTTTCTACAAATTAGCATTCATTAAATTAGTATTACTTTTGAGAACTCATATGAATTTTTCAATTAACTTTTTAAAATGCTTAAATTCTTTTATTCAACTATCAACTTAATGAATACAGACATGATAGATTCAATTTTTGAATTTGTATATAAATTTTTTATTCTACCACTTTGACGGTACAGGTTCAAATATTTTCAAAGAATGAAAGCATGATCTAATAAACTGTAAATGAATTTAGCAAGAAAAGTAAATGTTCATTAATTTTCTTTAACATTAACAGCTCAAAACAAATATACAGTTTTATATAGATAAAAGTGGCATTCTGCTACAGTTTCATGGACATATTGTGCTGGATTACCTGTAAGAATCCCCTTTCCAATCAAAAATGGTGATAGAAATACAACTTTTCGTCAAACACTTGACTAAAATATCTTTACTCATCAGACTTCTAAGAGTCAAACTGCAGATGCTCCAGAATTTACTTTAGATGTCTCTATTTTTCTCCATTTTAAACTTTTTTCAAGCAAAACAGCTTAAAGGACTATCAGGAAGCAATTTGTTGGAGATTATGTCTTTACTTTAATCAACATAGAGAATTAATTCAATGACTGTAATACATTATCTGGATTCAGTTACACTCTATGTTTTCTTTATAGATGAAATACTTAATTTTCCTGCAATTCATTCAGTATGATATAATTTCTTCTCTTTTAAATTAAATTTGAATCTAAGTCAATTATTATTTTTCACATTAAATACTATTCTTTACTCCAGGTCAAGACATATAACCTTATATTCTATCTCAAAATCATGTCAGTACATGATCTTCAGTACAATTTTTCATACTTCTAGAAATCCTTATAAATTCTACCTTTATGATTTGCAAAAACAAAATTTAATCTATATTTCTTTAATTATCTATGTCAAAACTAAGGCAGTGTGTATTTATTTACTTCAAGATGAGGAAATCAGTATAGGTTGGGCTTACCCTTCTAATTTTTAATTGTATAATCTACATGATTGAAACAATTTACTATAATTTTTAAAACTTACTATAATTTTTAATTTTGCCCATTTTTCTTTCAAAATGTTGTCATTTTCCTTGTTTTATACCAAATTAGAATTATTTTTACAATTATATAATTAAATTTTTAGTGATGCCAGGCACAATTAAATGCCCTAAATCATATTGATTTAAAATAAAATGCTTTTTCTTGATTTTAATAGAACTATGAGCTCATTAATGTCCCTGGTGGTTTAGATGGTAAAGCGTCTGCCTGCAATTTAGGAGACCCGGTCTCGATCCCTGAGTTGGGAAGATTCTCTGGAGAAGGAAATGGCAACCCACTCCAGCACTCTTGCCTGGAAAAATCCCATGTTCAGAGGAGATGTGATAGGCTACAGTCCATGGGGTCGCAAAGAGTCTGACACGACTGAGTGACTGAGTGGTGAGCTCATTGTTAAAGAAATAAAAGATGTAGCAACAAAATTAAAATTTTCTGTAATCCAGAGAAAAATATCTTTTTGGTTTTCTTTTTTGACTTTATAACATATATGTAAAAAATATTCTATAGGTACCCATAGCCTTTCACTCTGTTATTGTATAGCCTGTTTTTCACTTAGCAAAGACTCATGGTTATTTTTCCATATCATTTTGTATCTTTATATATGATATGCATATATTTATATGTATATACAATATATCTAATATTTCAATTAAAACATAATATGCAATTATGTAAATATATCTTTCTATATATAATCAATAATGTTATGGACATTTAGATTTGCTGATGGTTTTTGCTATTATAAACAGTACTATGATAAATATCCTTATTTTTACACATTGGTCCAGTTAACTTCCGTAGATCTAATTCTGGAGGAAAAATTGGACCAAGGTATTATTTTAAAGAGTGGCATATACTTTAGAATGTTCACAAATGTTTGAAAAAAATGTAGGAGAGTGCTGCTTTATCTATACTATGGATATTATAATCTATAAAGTTATTTTATCTTTTTCAATCTGAAAACAATTTTTGAACTCTGGAGTTTGAATTGTATTTTGTTGACCATATGTGAAGATTAATTGAAACTGGGTACAGAATGTGCAGAACCTGATGCAAAATGAAAGTGCAAGGACTTTGTTGAAAAAAATATTAAGAACTTCAAGCCTGTGACAGAAAAATATTATATCAAGCATGACGCCTTTATAAGCTTGGGACACACTGTGACTGAAAGTTTCAGACTCAGGAATCCGGTTCTGGCCTGGGCTTTTTAAATGCATGTTAGCCCTTTCAGTTAGATTTCTGTTTCTGACTGCTATTTGACAATGGTTTTAACCAAGTTTTTAAAATTCTAGTGTATTTTTTTCAGTTCAGTTCAGTCACTCAGTGGTGTCCCACTCTTTGCAACCCCATAGACTCCAGCATGCCAGGCTTGCCCGTTCATTACCAACCCCTGGATCTTGCTGAAACTCATGTCCATGGAATTGGTGATGCCATCCGACCACTTCATCCTCTGTTGTCCCCTTCTCTACCTGCTTTCAATCATTCCCCAAATCAGGGTATTTTCCAACAAGTCAGTTCTTCTCATCAGGTGGCTAAAGTGTTGGAGTTTCAGCATGAGTCCTTCCAATGAATATTCAGGACTGATTTCCTTTAGGAATGACTAGTTTGATCTCCTTGCAGTCCAAGGGACTCTCAAGAGACTTCTCCAACACCACGTTCAAAAGCATCAATTCTTCAGTGCTCAGCTTTCTTTATGGTCCAGCTCTCACATCCATACATGACTACTGGAAAAACCATAGCTTTGACTAGATGGGCCTTTGTTGGCAAAGTGATGTCCCTGCTTTTTAATATGCTGCCTGGGTTGGTCATAGCTTTTTTTCGAGGAGTAAGGGTCTTTTGATTTCATGGCTGAAGTCACTATCTGCAGTGATTTTGGAGCCCAAAAAGATAAAGTCTCTTACTGTTTCCATTTTTCCCCCACCTATTTGCCATGCAGTGATGGGAACAGATGCTATGATCTTAGTTTTTTGAATGTTCAGTTTTAAGCCAACTTTTTCACTCTCCTATTACATTTTCATCTAGAGGCTCTTTATTTATTTTTTATTTATTTATTTATTTATTTTTACTTTATTTTACTTTACAATACTGTATTGGTTTTGCCATACATTGACATGAATCCACCTCGGGTGTACATGTGATCCCAAACATGAACCCCCCTCCCACCTCTCTCCCCACACCATCCCTCTGGGTCATCCCCGTGCACCAGCCCCAAGCATGCTGTATCCTGCATCGGGCATAGACTGGTGATTCGATTCTTACATGATAGTATACATGTTTCAATGCCATTCTCCCAAATCATCCCACCCTCTCCCTCTCCCTCTGAGTCCAAAAGTCCGCTATACACATCTGTGTCTTTTTTGTTGTCTTGCATACAGGGTCATCATTGCCATCTTTCTAAATTCCATATATATGTGTTAGTATACTGTATTGGTGTTTTTCTTTCTGGCTTACTTCACTCTGTATAATCGGCTCCAGTTTCATCCATCTCATTAGAACTGATTCAAATGTATTCTTTTTAATGGCTGAGTAATACTCCATTGTGTATATGGACCACAGCTTTCTTATCCATTCATCTGCTGATGGACATCTAGGTTGTTTCCATGTCCTGGCTATTATAAACAGTGCTGCGATGAACATTGGGGTACATGTGTCTGTTTCAATTCTGGTTTCCTCAGTGTGTATGCCCAGCAGTGGGATTGCTGGGTCATATGGCAGTTCTATTTGCAATTTTTTAAGGAATCTCCACACTACTTTCCATAGTGGCTGTACTAGTTTGCATTCCCACCAACGGTGTAAGAGGGTTCCCTTTTCTCCACACCCTCTCCAGCATTTATTGCTTGCAGATTTTTGGATCACAGACATTCTGACTGGTGTGAAGTGGTACCTCATTGTGGTTTTGATTTGCATTTCTCTGATAATGAGTGATGTTGAGCATCTTTTCATGTTTTTGTTAGCCATCCGTATGTCTTCTTTGGAGAAATGTCTATTTAGTTCTTTGGCCCATTTTTTGATTGGGTCGTTTATTTTTCTGGAATTGAGCTGCATAAGTTGCTTGTATATTTTTGAGATTAGTTGTTTGTCAGTTGTTTCAATTGCTATTATTTTCTCCCATTCAGAAGGCTGTCTTTTCACCTTGCTTATATTTTCCTTTGTTGTGCAGAAGCTTTTAATTTTAATTAGATCCCATTTGTTTATTTTTGGTTTTATTTCCAGAATTCTGGGAGGTGGATCATAGAGGATCCTGCTGTGATTTATGTCGGAGAGTGTTTTGCCTATGTTCTCCTCTAGGAGTTTTATAGTTTCTGGTCTTACATTTAGATCTTTAATCCATCATAAGAGACTACTATCAGCAATTATATGCCAATAAAATGGACAATGTGGAAGAAATGGACAAATTCTTAGACTTTTCTAAGTACAATATTCCAAAACTGAACCAGGAAGAAATAGAAAATCTTAACAGACCCATCACAAGCACGGAAATTGAAACTGTAATCAGAAATCTTCCAGCAAACAAAAGCCCAGGTCCAGACGGCTTCACAGCTGAATTCTACCAAAAATTTCGAGAAAAGCTACCACCTATCCTACTCAAACTCTTCCAGAAAATTGCAGAGGAAGGTAAACTTCCAAACTCATTCTATGAGGCCACCATCACCCTAATACCAAAACCTGACAAAGATACTACAAAAAAAGAAAACTACAGCCCAATATCAGTGATGAACATAGATGCAAAAATCCTCAACAAAATTCTAGCAATCAGAATCCAACAACACATTAAAAAGATCATACACCATGACCAAGTGGGCTTTATCCCAGGGGTGCAAGGATTCTTCAATATCCGCAAATCAATCAATGTAATTCACCACATTAACAAATTAAAAAATAAAAGCCATATGATTATCTCAATAGATGCAGAGAAGGCCTTTGACAAAATTCAACATCCATTTATGATAAAAACTCTCCAGAAAGCAGGAATAGAAGGAACATACCTCAACATAATAAAAGCTATATATGACAAACCCACAGCAAACATTATCCTCAATGGTGAAAAATTGAAAGTGTTTCCCCTAAAGTCAGGAACAAGACAAGGGTGTCCACTTTCACTGCTACTATTCAACATAGTTCTGGAAGTTTTGGCCACAGCAATCAGAACAGAAAAAGAAATAAAAGGAATCCAAATTGGAAAAGAAGAAGTAAAACTCTCACTGTTTGCAGATGACATGATCCTCTACATAGAAAACCCTAAAGACTCCACCAGAAAATTACTAGAGCTAATCAATGAATATAGTAAAGTTGCAGGATATAAAATCAACACACAGAAATCCCTTGCATTCCTATACACTAATAATGAGAAAGTAGAAAAAGAAATTAAGGAAACAATTCCATTCACCATTGCAATGAAAAGAATAAAATACTTAGGAATATATCTACCTAAAGAAACTAAAGACCTATATATAGAAAACTATAAAACACTGATGAAAGAAATCAAAGAGGACACTAATAGATGGAGAAATATACCATGTTCATGGATTGGAAGAATCAATATAGTGAAAATGAGTATACTACCTAAAGCAATTTACAAATTCAATGCAATCCCTATCAAGCTACCAGCCATATTTTTCACAGAACTAGAACAAATAATTTCAAGATTTGTATGGAAATACAAAAACCCTCGAATAGCCAAAGCAATCTTGAGAAAGAAGAATGGAACTGGAGGAATCAACTTGCCTGACTTCAGGCTATACTACAAAGCCACAGTCATCAAGACAGTATGGTACTGGCACAAAGACAGAAATATAGACCAATGGAACAAAATAGAAAGCCCAGAGATAAATCCACACACATATGGACACCTTATCTTTGACAAAGGAGGCAAGAATGTACAATGGAGTAAAGACAATCTCTTTAACAAGTGGTGCTGGGAAAACTGGTCAACCACTTGTAAAAGAATGAAACTAGATCACTTTCTAACACCGCACAAGAGAGGCTCTTTAGTTTTTCACTTTCTGCCATAAGGGTGGTGTCATCTGCATATCTGAGGTTATTGATACTTCTCTTGGCAATCTTGATTCCAGGAGAAGTTTGTACTGCATCCAGCCTGTCATTTCACATGATGTACTATGCATATAAATTAAATAAGCAGGGTGACAATATACAGTCTTGACGTACTCCTTTTCCTATTTGGAACCAGTCTGTTGTTCCATGGCTGGTTCTAACTATTGTTTATTGACCTACATACAGATTTCTCAGGAGGCAGATAAGGTGGTCTTGTATTCCCACCTCTTGAAGAATTTTTCACAGTTTGTTGTGATCCACACAGTTGAAGGATTTGACATAGTCAATAAAGCAGAAGTAGATGTTTTTCTGGAACTCTCTTGCTTTTTCAATGATCCAAAGGATGTTAGCAATTTGATATTTGGTTCCTCTGCCTTTTCTAAATCCAGCTTGAACATCTGGAAGTTCATGATTCAGGTACTCTTGAAGCCTGGCTTGGAGAATGTTGAGCATTGCTTTGCTAGCGTGTGAGATGAGTACTATTGTGCAGCAGTTTGAGCATTCTTTGGCATTGCCTTTCTCTGGGATTGGAATGAAAACTGACCTTTTCCAGTCCTGTGGCCACTGCTGAGTTTTCCAAATTTGCTGGTATACTGAGTGAGGGACTTTCACAGCATCATCTTTCAGGACTTCAAATAGCTCAACTGGAATTCCATCACCTCCACTACCTTTGTTCATAGTGATCCTTCCTAAGGCCCACTTGACTTCACATTCCAGGATGTCTGGCTCTAGGGGAGTGATCACACCATCATGGTTATCTGAGTCATGAAGGTCTTTTTTGTATAGTTCTTCTTTGTATTCTTGCCAGCTCTTCTTAATATCTCCTGCTTCTGTTAGATCCATACCATTTCTGTCCAGTATTGAGCCCATCTTTGCATGAAATGTTTCCTTGGTATCTCTAATTTTCTTAAGAGGTCTCTAATCTTTCCCATTCTATTGTTCTCCTCTATTTCTTTGTATTGATCAGTGAGGAAGGCTTTCTTATATCTCCTTGCTATTCTTTGGAACTCTGCATTCAAATGGGTATATCTTTCCTTTTCTCCTTTGCCTTTCACGTCTCTTTCTTTCTCAACTATTTGCAAGGCCTCCTCAGACAACCATTTTGCCTTTTGCATTTCTTTTTCTTGGGGATGGTCTTGATCACTGCCTCCTGTACAATGTCATGACCCTCCTCACACAGTTTTTTAGGCACTCTGTGTATTAGATCTAATCCCTTGAATCTATTTGTCCCTTCCACTGTATAATCCTAAGGGATTTCATTTAGGTCATACCTGAATGGTCTAGTGGTTTTCCCTTCTTCAATTTAAGTTTGTGTTTAGCAGCAAGAAGTTCATTATCTGAGCCACAGTCAGCTCCTAGTCTTGTTTTTGCTCACTGTGTAGAGCTTCTCCATAGTTGGCTGCAAGGAATATATTCAACCTGATTTTGGTGTTGAGCATCTGGTGATGCCCATGTGTAAAGTCTTCTCTTGTGTTGTTGGAAGAGGGTGTTTGCTATGACCAGTGTATCTTTTCAGTTATTTGTAAAAAATTTAGAGTCTCATGCCTAAATTATGGAAGCATTATTTAATTTTTCTTATATGTATATGATTTTTTCTTTATACTTAAATTGCATGTAAATATTTAATCTTGTTATATGTCTTTTTTTACTTCAGGTCAGAATTTAACTGTACTTTCTTTTCACCAAACTATTCAGTAGACCTGATATCATTTATCTTGTAATCTATATTTCCCCCAGCGATTAGAAATGCTACATTATTTTCCCATGCCAATAAAAATATAGGAACAAATTTCTAGATTTTCTATTCAGTTCCATTGATCTAACTTGTTTTTCCCCCAAGCCATGTGATTTTAATTACTGTAGCTCTATGATTCCTTTTATTCCTTTACTTTCAATAATATTCATTTATTTTCTTGTTAATTTTCTAACCTTTATTTTTTGTTTCATCAGATGAGTTGGTAATGGAACCTTTCAACTTTGATTGCAAAAGCAGTGAATATGTTGATCCAACTGCATAAACGAATGCCTTTTTATTGTTTATTTTTAATTGGAGTATAATTACTTTACAATGTTGTGTTACTTTCTGCTGTACAGCATTGTGAATCAGCTATACATGTACATATATTCCCTGCCTCATGAACCTCCCTCCCACCCCTCATCCCAACCTTAGGTCATCATGGAGCACTGAGCTGAGCTCCCTGTGCTTCCACTAGCTGTCTTCTTTACACATCAGTGTCTTCAAACATTAATGTTTCACACATGAAAACAAGATGTAAACCTCCATATTTGTGTTTACTCATATATTTCATTAACATATATATTTTTTTCTTATGGGCCCCACATATTTTTAAGTCTATTCTTTTAGATTTGATCTTTTCAAAGGGAAAAAAACAAACATGCAGGCTGTTTTTCATGTTAGCTGTGTTCATTGTCATCACGTCCCTTCTTCTAGAGGTCTGTTTTTCACCTTTTTGCATGCTGTGCCAAAGGGAAAGCCCACCATGGACTGTATCAGGTTCTTATATTCTGGCTGCCAGTTGAATTCATAAGAAAAGGATAGCTTCAAGTACTTTGTCAGAATGTCATTAACAATTTGCAGATGAGTGACTTCTCTGCTAGAAGAATTTGGTTGAATTCTCAAGTTTTCTATTCAGTGGGCCCCATTTGATCATTCACTTAGAACTTCAGTTTAACAGATTGGCAGGGTGTAAGATTTTATTACCTATTCACCTACTCATTTGTTTAGCTGCCTAAAGAGAGAGAATCGAGAACTATACTCTCAGACCACGAAAGTCTAGGGAATTTTATTTCTTAAATTACTTCATCCAGTACAGTATCAACTACCTATTACAAAAGTGCTTAATATAGATTACTCTTTCATTTTGTTGTGAACTTGCCACATTGGTAAAAATTTTAAAGAGATTAAAAAACAAACAAACAAAAACCTCCTTGCTGGCTTTCTCTTTGTTGCATGCATTATATTTTACCCACACTTGTACGTTTTTATCTATAGGCCTTCATTTACGGACTCTGGTCTAAGCAATTTGGATGTACCTTTTTATTCGGACTTTACACATCCCTTTTCTATTGAAACTCCTTGCTCTTAGTCAACTGCCAGATTAGAGAAGTGTGACAAAGAGTGTCCCTTAGAATACTTTCCTGTCTACTCTTAACTGTGTTGAGTCAGTAGTCGCTGGTTATTGATCTGTGGTAGGGAGTAAGGCATCAATTATAGCACACATCTTCAGCCCAAATCCTTGAAACCTAGCGTACAGAGACTTTTATGGGATTTGAAATTAGTATTTTGATTATCATTTGTCTTACTTTTTTTTTTTTTTTACTTCGAGTCCATCTAAATTTTTGGCACTTTTATATTTATCTCATTTGACTAGTTAATAGGGCATACTATTTTAATTAATTCCCTAATGTCAAACTGTTATTCCACTGTGAAGATGAATCTAAGTGTGTTGTGCTGTATTATTTTTTTTAATGTACTAGTGGGTTCTGTTTCATTTTTAGCTCTCATCTTTTTCTCTATATTTCTTATATATAATTTCATCCAGTTTCCCATCTTTACTTTAGGGATAAATCCCAGATCTTGGCTTCCCAGGTGGCTCAGTGGTAAAGACCCTGCCTGCCAATGTAGGAGATTCAAGAGACTTCAGTTCAATCCCTGTGTTGGGAAGATCCCCTGGAGGAGGAAATGGCAACCCATTCCAGTATTCCTGCCTGGGAAATCACATGGACAGAGGAGCCTGGTGAGCTACAGTCCATGGGGTCACAAAGAACCCAACATGACTGAGCACCCGTGCACACCGCACACACGCACAGCCATCCATCCACATACACCCAGATCTCACTACCTACTTTTGCTTTTCCCATAGGCTCTGGTTCCACCATTCAGACGAGTGTCTACTCCTACTTTGGATATTATGATGATGTTTTTAAGTCAAAGCAACATGTTCAAAACTCCATATCTTTCCAATCCATTGTCTTTCCATATCTATCTCTCTGTATGCTCACTTACCTGTTCATTTGTAACTTTATTCATTGTTGTATTTATTGACTACTTCCTTTCTATCAAGTCTTGTTGCTGGATGTATGTTAGTGAAAATAACTGACAAGTTCAGTCCTCTGAGGAGATTTCATAGAATCAAGAGACACGCACGCAGCATAAAGTTAGCAGTATGGGATGGCATAAGAAGTGCCAAGTCATGATGATATTGGGATAGAATGAAAAAACAAAGGGAGCACCTAATCCTGACTTGGCTGTCAGGAAAAGCTTAAAGGAAGTAACATTTAAGTTAAGTGCTAAAGTTTGAGTAATATTTTATCCATGTAAAAGAGAGAAGAGAGTGTCCCAGGTAAGGAAGACAGTGAGTATAAAAGTAAAAAAAAAAAAAAAATCATGGCACACAAGCAAAACTAGAAATAGAAAGAAAGTGAAGTTGCTTGGTTGTGTCCCACTCTTTGTGACCCCATGGACTGTAACTTATCAGGCTCCTCCATCCATGGAATTTTCCAGGCAAGAGTACTGGAGTGGATTGCCATTTCCTTCCCCAGGGGATCTTCATTATATCTGGATGCTTCTTAGGGGGTATGAAACAGTGAGTTTTCACACTAGAAAAGGAATCAGGAGCCAAATTCATAAGGGCTGTTACAGTTCAGTTCAGTCGCTCAGTCGTGTCCGACTCTTTGCGACCCCATGAATCACAGCATGCCAGGCCTCCCTGTCCATCACCAAATCCCGGAGTTCACTCAGATTCATGTCCATCGAGTCAGTGATGCCATCCAGCCATCTCATTCTCTGTCGTCCCCTTCTCTTCCTGCCCCCAATCCCTCCCAGCATCAGAGTCTTTTCCAATGAGTCAACTCTTCACATGACATAGCCAAAGTACTGGAGTTTCAGCTTTAGCATCATTCCTTCCAAAGAAATCCCAGGGTTGTTCTCCTTCAGAATGGACTGGTTGGATCTCCTTGCAGTCCAAGGGACTCTCAAGAGTCTTCTCCAAGCATCAATTAAAAAGCATCAATTCTTTGGTGCTCAGCCTTTTTCACAGTCCAACTCTCACATCCATACATGACCACAGGAAAAACCATAGCCTTGACGAGACGGACCTTAGTCGGCAAAGTAATATCTCTGCTTTTGAATATACTATCTAGGTTGGTCATAACTTTTCTTCCAAGGAGTAAATGTATTTTAATTTCAGGGCTGCAGTCACCATCTGCAGTGATTTTGGAGCACCCAAAAATAAAGTCTGACACTGTTTCCACTATTTCCCCATCTATTTCCCATGAAGTGATGGGACCAGATGCCATGATCTTAGTTTTCTGAATGTTGAGCTTTAAGCCAACTTTTTCACTCTCCTCTTTTACTTTCATCAAGAGGCTTTTTATTTCCTCTTCACTTTCTGCCATAAGGGTGGTGTCATCTGCATATCTGAGGTTATTGATATTTCTCCTGGCAATCTTGATTCCAGCTTGTGTTTCTTCCAGTCCAGCGTTTCTCATGATGTACTCTGCATAGAAGTTAAATAAGCAGGGTGACAATATACAGCCTTGACATACTCCTTTACCTATTTGGAACCAGTCTGTTGTTCCATGTCCAGTTCTAACTGTTGCTTCCTGACCTGCATACAGATTTCTCAAGAGGCAGGTCAGGTGGTCTCTTTAAGTTGTGTTAAAGAATTTGTACTTTATTCAAAAGGAAAGAGGAAACATTGGAGGATTAAAAGGAAGGATAATTTGATCAAATCTGAAGTTACAAATATCATTTTGACTGCACTGTGAGGGTTACATTCACAGCGAAAAGCCAAAGACAGAGGAAAGAACAATTAGAATGAAATGAGAGATGATGAAATCTTTGATTGAAGCAGTGACATTAGAAATGGAGAAAAGCTAAGGATATTAAAATATATTTTGAAGGTCATGGTGTTTTCATTAATTGGGGCTTTAGAGTGAGAAAATTCAATGATTTCTATCTTGAGTAATAGGATGTATAAGGATATCTCTGTGTGTGTGTGTGTGTGTGTGTGTGTGTGTGTGTGTGTGTGTGTGTGTGTGTTTTCTTCTGACCAGCTGGGTGTCCTACAATTCAGTTAAATTCTGATACTGACTACTCTGGAGGTAGCAGCAGACTCCACAAACCTAAAGGCTCAGTCCTCAAGTTTGCCCTCCCTTCAGATGCCAGTTTCATGTATTGAGTTACCATGTTATCTTCACTTCTGTCTCACTAAGCTAGAGAGTCGGGGTTTCCACAGTATGCATATCCTCTATTTTCTAGTCTCAATAATTTCCTAGAATAACTCATGAGGATCAGGAACACACTGTACTCACTACTACTGCTTTATTATAAAGGATAAAACTCAGGATTAGCCAATGAAAGAAATGCATAAGGCAAGGCACATGGGAAGGGACACATAGCTTCTGGGCCCTCTCCAGGTGTACCACCCTCTTAACACCTTGGCATGTTCACCAGCCCAGTAACCCTCTGAACTCTGTTGTTGAGGGGTTTTATGGAGGTTTCATCAGAGATACCTCATTAGAATAAAAGATGCTTCTATAAAAATATGCTTCCTTATCAGTCAGGAAATTGCAAGGATTTTAGGAGCTGAGTGTCAGAAATGGGGAACAAAGACCATTATGTTTATGTTTGTTATACTACAGCCTTCTGCTGAGAAGTGGAACAGAAGAACGGCAGGTTTAGAAAGGAAAAATTTGAGTTCAATCTTAAACATGTTGCACTTGAGTTTCTTTAAGTATAAGCATAAATAATCGGTAGAAAGTGAATGGTTCTGGAGTTTAAGAGAAAAATTTAAAATGGAAACTTTGCCTTAGTGAGCCTTAGGGCATGAATGGTTGTTAAAAGCATGAAACTAAATGACGATTGCCAACAGTGAATACACCACATGAAAAGAGAGAGGCTCCAGATTCTTCAAGGGCTCAACCAAGAAACGGAAGCCTGCAAAGATGGGGAAGGTAAGTCATCAAAAAAAATAACAGGAAGAATCAGGATTAAGCTAATATATTTTGAGTGTGTATGTTCACTGAGCATTGAATGCAGTAAGCACTTTGCATGGATTGGTTTATGTAAAACTACAGAGAGTAGAGTCAAGGAAGTCAAAGGAAGAAATTGTTCAATATGGATGAAACCAACTATAGAGCTGAATACAACCAAGACATTACTTATGGTAGAGACTGCCGTGTGTTTATTGTATTTAGTGTAAGGAAGCCTCTGGAAAACTTGAGGAAAGCAATTTCTGAAAAGTATTAGAAGCAATAACCATCCGACATTAGGTCTAGGAAGTAAAGAAGGGCAAGGAAATGTTTCTTATGACTACTGCTAGTTCACTTCAGTTCAGTCACTCAGTGGTGTCCAACTCATTGAGACCCCATGAACTGCAGCATGTCAGGCTTCCCTGTCCATCACCAACTCCCAGAGCTTGCTCAAACTCATGTCCATCTAGTCAGTGATGCCATTCGACCATCTCATCCTCTGTTCTCCCCTTCTCCTCCTGCCTTCAATCTTTCCCAGCATCAGTGTCTTTTCTAATGACTACTGCTAAAAGTGAAAAGTGAAAGTGAAGTCGCTTAGTCATGTCTGACTCTGAGACCCCG
This sequence comes from Capricornis sumatraensis, assembly GCF_032405125.1. Lineage (NCBI taxonomy): Eukaryota > Metazoa > Chordata > Mammalia > Artiodactyla > Bovidae > Capricornis > Capricornis sumatraensis. The sequence goes on along the minus strand of NC_091081.1, from coordinate 41,987,457 downwards.
CTACAGTCCATGGGATTTTCCAGGCAAGAGTACTGGGGTGGGTTGCCATTTCCTTCTCCAGGGGATCTTCCCAAGCCAGGGATTAAACCCATGTCTCCCACACTATAGGCAGTCACTTTACCCTCTGAGCCACCAGGGAAGCCCGCTATTCTGCATATCCAGAATTGAAGACTTGTCTTCATTTTGGATCTATTTCTTTCATTTGTTTTCTGATATTAATTCTAATTGCACAATTACTGTTGCTTCTCTCAGGCTTCTCCTTGTCATTGACGCTGAGGGCCACTGTTGTTCAATCCTGGTCTCATACTCCCGCACCTCAAATTCAGCTCCTGTTTAGGTAAAATCATACCATAGTTACTATTTAAAGCCTAGTTCAAATGCTGCTTATCTGATGAATAATTTCATACTCAAGCAATCAACTTTTTTCTAAACTCTTATAAGGCTTCATAATACCCTTTTTGTGATTTTCACAGCTTTCAGCCTTGAGTATGACCACCCACATACATGTCTTCTCTCTGTTTCTATGTGTTAACTTCATTAGAACAGAAGTCATACTTATTTTTAAATTGTGCTTAGTTCCTTAAACAGAACCTTTAAGTACTTATTTTGTTTCTGTATAATCTTGAACTTTTGGACCTTGGGCAATTCCTAAGTCTTCAGAATATTATTTCTTCCAAAAAGGGATGATAATATTATCTGCTCTGCCTATTAATATTGTAGAATGGCTTTGAGAACTTACAAAATGAAAGCTTTTTAAAAATGCTTTAAAAATGGTAGCATATACCCCATTAAGGTATAAACAGTTTATTATTTACACTGTTACTATCACTTTGGCATAGTAGTGTTATTAGAATTATTATCATAGTGATACAAATATGATTGTTCTATGCTAAAAATGGTTGGTCTATTTAGTTATGTAACAATTCAGCCAATTAATAGTTTAAAGGTTAATTTCTTCAATTCATAGCATATAACACCTGTGGGAAAGTATCTGCCAATTGATTTTCATGAATAATTCAAGAAATATATATTTTATTCAGAGACCATTTCTTTCCCTGGGTGTTTATATTAGGAGATAACTCTGGTGATTTTGATTAAGTGTCTTGAGCCTCATTCATCACTTTGCTATTCTTTTACTTTTTAAGTGCAAAATTAATGTGTGCTTATTGTAAAAATGCAAACCACCCTTAGTACACATAAAAACTAAAACTCCAATTCCAAGAAATAACTACTGTTAAAAAGTGCTTGGTATGTGTATTTCCAGAAAATTGTTCAATATGCACACATATTTATTTTTTTATTATTATTATCGATACTGTTCTCTATTTTTCTCTTTCCTCATCCCTGTGGTTCTGTGTATATATTTGTGTGACATGACTTAGTGACTAAACAACAAAAATGTGCATACACACAAAGGTATACATATGTATGTGTTAGCCAGTCAGTCATGCCCGATTCTTTGCAACCTCATGGATGGAGCCTGCCAGGTTCCTCTGTCCATGAGATTTTCCAGGCAAGGGTACTGGAGTTTGCCATGTCCTTCTCCAGGGAATCTTCCTGACCCAGGGATCTAACCCAGGTCTCCTGCACCGCAGGCAGATTCTTTACCAACTGAACTACAGACACACACACACACACACACACACACACACACACACACACACACACAACGTATATTAAGTGTAATATAAATATTGTGGTTGGAGAAGACTCTTGAGAGTCCCTTGGACTACAAGGAGAGATCCAACCAGACCATCCTAAAGGAGATCAGTCCTGGGTGTTCATTGGAAGGACTGATGTTGAAGCTGAAACTCCAATACTTTGGCCACCTGATGAGAAGAGCTGACTCACTGGAAAAGACCCTGATGCTGGAAAAGATTGAGGGCAGGAGGAGAAGGGTACAGCAGAGGATGAGACGGTTGGATAGCATCACTGACTCAATGGACATGGGTTTGGGTGGACTCCGGGAGTTGGTGATGGACAGGGAGGCATGGCGTGCTGTGGTTAATGAGGTTGCAAAGAGTCGGACATGACTGAGCGACTGAACCTAACTGAACTGATTCATTTTTTGATTCTCACATGTATTCTAATGTGATATGTTAGAGGGCCACCTATGATTTTGTGAGAACACACTCGACGTAGTAGAGTTCCTTGGGCTTCCCTGGTGGCTCAATAGTAAATAATCTTCCTGCAATGCAAGAGACTTGCAGGAGAGGTGGATTTGATTCCTGGGTTGGGAAGATCCCCCCCCGAGAAGGAAATGGAAATCCACTCCAGTATTTCTGTTGGGATAATCACATGGACAGAGGAACCTAGCAGGCTACAGTCCATGGGTTACAAAGAGTTGGAGACAACTGAGCGACAAACCAACCAACCAATCAATTCATCTTCCAAAAAGCACTTACTATATGTTGGATGTAGGAGACACTGCTGTGAGTCAGATATCTCTGCACCTGCAGAGATGGAGCTTAATACAGTGGGAGGTAGACAAGATGTATTATACAAGGCACCGACCTGCTTTTTAATTGAGCTCTCTAACAGAAAAATGTTTTATCAGAGAGTAAATGCATGTTGTTTCCTTTTCTATTTTAACAAGAGAAATTGCCAGGTACTTCTTAGAATAAGCAGGCACAGAAAAATCACCTTGCAGCAGATACTGTTGAGAAGAATTACTTGGGGACTCTCATGTATAAATAGAGAATAAGTGGGCTCATCTATCTTAGGAAATGGCAAGCCTTTCTCCCTCAACCCCCACCTTTCAGTGACTTTATAAACCGCTCCTGTTTTATGTAAGGAGAGGATGGTGTTATGGAAGAAGACAAGTTGGGTCAATTTGGTTAAGGAACTTAAGGCATTCTAAAAAGGAAGAAACCCAAACACTAATGGCTTAGGAAACGACTCTATAAAACCTAGATTTCAGTGATGTAACGCTGGGAGTTTGGCTGATTAGGATATGAAGCTAATACACTATCACAATACATGAAACTTCCTCCCCTCAAAATACCAAGAGGTTCTGGATCAACCTATAGAGCAGTTTCACTCAGGAAGTGCTGCATCTCCAGGCTGGCTCAGCTTTCAACTAAAGGCATGTAACTGTCTCAACTCCCACCATTCCTGTGAAAGGAACAGGGTCTCCCTCAGAAGAGCTGGTCCATACCCAGGCATTGGTGCATTCACATCTAGCATCGCCAGATACCCAGAGGTGAACAATCTGCCACCTCTACATGGGAAGTTACGACACTGGAACTCTCTCCTATCTCCATCAGTCAGGACTACCAGGAACCAGGATAGTGCTTGAATCAGAGAATGAAAAATGCTTTTGTCAAGGGATTTAACCTGTTTAGTTAGTGTCTTAATTCGCTCAGGGATGCTATAACCAAATACTATAGACAAATGTATAAATATCATTTATTTCTCATAGTTCTGGAGGCAGCTGGATATCCAAGATCAGGGTGACAGTGTGGTCAGGTGATGATTCTCTTCTGGGTTGTAAAATTCTCATTTTATCCTCCTATGGCAGAAAGGGGCAAGGGATCTCTTTGAAGCCTCTTTTATAAGGGCACTAACCTCATTCATGAGGGCTCTGCTCTCATGACCTTATAACTTCCAAAAGGCCCCACTTTCTAATACTGTTAGGGGAAGGACACTGATTGAAACCGACCACCCTGGCCAGGCACCACAGTAACCATTTGCATGAGTTGTTTTATGACAGGAGATCCTGATAAGGAATACGGAACTAATAAGCCGCCACCAACCTGAAGAGTTCAGGAAAGGTCTAAAGGAGACACTGCGTGTCCATCCACTTCCCAGAATCCCTCTCGCTAGCATCCATCTTGGCTGAGCAATGTGTGCACCACCAGGAAAGACTCTGAATTAGAATGATTGGTCAAAGACCACCCAGAAACTAATCCCATCATCATAAAACCCAACATAGGCAGAGCAGTTCTCCTGGGTTCCCTTACCCTACTGCTCTCCACCCTGGTGCCCTTTCTCAATAAAATTTCTTGCTTGGTCGGCATGTGTCTCCTCGGACAATTCTTTTCTGAGTGTTAGACAAGAGCCCGCTCGTGGGGCCCCGTAGGGGTCCCCCCTTCCTACAACAATACCATCACTTGGGGAAGCTAAGGAGATACACACATATAAGCTAGGCTTAGCTAAGCAGATTATTCCTGTCCAAAATTTAAATCTTGAAGAAATGAGAGAAATAATACAGGCAGAATTGAGAAATTATTTACTGTGGTATCAGCGACTTTGAGGGTTCAGTGCATCCTGAAATTATCAGTGCCTTAATCTGTACTGTGGTATAAGGCTGTGCTACCAACGCCCAGCCCCGCTGGGGCTGATACTAGCCATTGCCTAAGTACTGATACTAGCTTTTACCTTCATGCAGTACTGGATAGCTTTTCATATAAAGTCTATCTGTTTTAGCTGACAGATTCAGCTTCTATTCTCTGCAAAAAGTAACTGTGACTAATGGAAGTGGCATGCGTGTATCCTCAGTTGTATCTGACTCTTTGCAACGCCATGGACTGTAGACCACCAGGCCCCTCTGTCCATGGAATTTCCCAGGTAATGATACTGGAGTGGGTTGCCATTTCCTACTCCAGAGGATCTTCCTGTCCCAGGTGTCAAACTTGGGTCTCTTGCATCTCCTGCATTGACCAGAGGATTCTTTAACACTGAGCCACCGGGGAAGTCCAGTGGGAATGGAGACGATGTGAAAATGAACCAAAAAGACATCTCAAGTGAATGGCAATAAAATGGCATGATTTAATCTAAGAGATTCTAATAAAACTTCCAAGACTGGAGGGGAAACACAGACTTGAAATATAGCTGGTCTTCTCTATCCACAGGTTCCACATTTTAAAAAATTAAAATTACTGACAGTTCCAAAAAACAAAACTTGAATATGCCACACTCCGGCAACTATTTACAGACCACTTAAATTGTATTTACAACTATTTACATAGCGTTTACATTGAATTAGGTATTATAAACAAACTAGGTGTGATTTAAAGTATAAGGGAGGATGTTCCTGGGTTATATGTAAATACTACACCATTTTATATAAGGTTCTTGAGCATACTAAGATTTTGGCATGGGGTGGGGTGGTTCTGGAACTAATCAATCCTCTGCAGATACTGCTGAACAACAACTGTATTCAGGAGACAGGTAATAAGGATAGTTTGGGGACTAGAACAAATAGTACATATCAGGAAGTAGGGTTAAACAATACTTACGTGTGTGTGTGTGCATGCGCGTGTGCACTCCATTGTGTCTGACTCTGTTGGCCATGGACTATAGCCTGCCAGGCTCCTCTGTCCAGGGGATTTTCCAGGCAAGAATACTGGAGTGGGTTGCCATTTCCTACTCCAGGGGATCTTCCCAATCCCATGTCTTGAACCCATGTCTCCTGCTTGGTAGGTGGATTCTTTACAACTAGCATCACCTGGGGAGCCCAATAATGACTAAGTGACCTCCTAATTGTTCACTCTTTTATCACTCCCAAAAACTGTTTGTTGAATTCTTGTTATATGGCAACAATTTTGTTGGCTCTGGACACTTAAAGATAAAATGGCAAAAATCTATGTAGTCAAGGAGACACTAGTCTTTTCCAGAGCAGTAGTGAATTTCAAGGCACAAATTTCTTTCATTAAAAATTTTTTTTTCAATTTTTTCTTTTTTTTCAGTTTTATTTAATTTACAATATTGTATTGGTTTTGCCATACATTGACATGAATCCACCATGGGTGTACATGTGTTCCCCATCCTGAACCCCTCTCCCACCTCCCTCCCCATCCCATCCCTCTGGGTCATCCCAGTGCACCAGCCCCAGCACCCTGTCTCATGCGTCGAAACTGGACTGGCGATTCATTTCACATATGATAATTTATATGTTTCAGGGCCATTCTCCCATATTATCCCACCCTTTCCCTCTCCCACAGAGTCCAAAAGACTGTTCTATACATCTGTGTCTCTTTTGCTGTCTCGCATACAGGGTTATCGTTATCATCTTTCTAAATTCCATATATATGTGTTAGTATGCTGTATTGGTGTTTTTCTTTCTGGCTTACTTCACTCTGTATAATAGGCCCAATTTCATCTACCTCATTAGAACTGATTCAAATGTATTCTTTTTAATGGCTGAGTAATACTCCATTGTGTATATGTACAACAGCTTTCTTATCCATTTGTCTGCTGATGGACATCTAGGTTGCTCCCATGTCCTGGCTATTATAAACAGTGCTGCAATGAACATTGGGGTACACCTGTCTCTTTCAATTCTGGTTTCCTCAGTGTGTATGCCCAGCAGTGGGATTGCTGTGTCATATGGCAGTTCTATTTCCAGTTTTTTAAGGAATCTCCACACTGTTCTCCATAGTGGGTTGTATTAGTTTGCAACAGTGTAAGAGGGTTCCCTTTTCTCCACACCCTCTCCAGCATTTATTGCTTGTAGACTTTTGGATCACAGCCATTCTGACTGGCGTGACTGTTTGGCTGTGCTAGGTCTTCATTGCTGTGTGCAGTCTTTCTCTGGTTGCAGCAAGTGGGGACTAATCTCTAGTTGAAGTGCGTGGGCTTCTCACTGTGGTGGCTTTTCTTGTTGTAGAGCACGGGCTCTAGGGCACATGGGCTTCAGTAGTTGTAGCACATGGGATTAGTTGCCCCACAGCATGTGAGATCTTCCCAGACCAGGGATTGAACGTGCATCCTCTACCCCCTATTCAGTTTTAATTTGACTATTTAGATAACTCTCTTTCTCGGGCAAATTATTGTAATCCATTTATTACTTTTAAAAATTGACAGAAATAGAAACTAAGTAATATTTCCTATATCAAATAATAATAGAAGAATGAAAGCAAAAGAGTGTGGATCCTAAGGGCTACATTCTCTATTTTATGAATACATACCTATTTGCTAGTTATGGTTAATCTTAAATTTTAAAGTTTATGTAAAATAATACAGTACAGAAAATAAGGGAGTGAGATTCCACATATGACAGTAGAAAGGCTGGTGCCATCAACTCTGCCCTGCTATTTACCACTTGACCCAGCTGCCCCGAGGCACATATAAACTTGGACTCTCAGAAAGTCCTTCTTCCTGAGATACCCAGGCTTGGATTAAAATTCAATTGCTACAATTCTAATAGCCCTGTTGAAACTGTCAGTTCAGTTCAGTCACTCAGTCGTGTCCGACTCTTTGCAACCCCATGAATTGCAGCACGCCAGGCCTCCCTGTCCATCACCAACTCCCGGAGTTCACTCAGACTCACGTCCATCAAGTCAGTGATGCCATCCAGCCATCTCATCCTGGGTCGTCCCCTTCTCCTCCTGCCCCCAATCCCTCCCAGCATCAGAGTCTTTTCCAGTGAGTCAGCTCTTCACATGAGGTGGCCAAAGTACTGGAGTTTCAGCTTTAGCATCATTCCTTCCAAAGAAATCCCAGGGCTGATCTTCAGACTGGACTGGTTGGATCTCCTTGCAGTCCAAGGGACTCTCAGGAGTCTTCTCCAACACCACAGTTCAAAAGCATCAATTCTTCAGTGCTCAGCCTTCTTCAGTCCAACTGTCACATCCATACATGACCACAGGAAAAACCATAGCCTTGACTAGACAGACCTTAGTCGGCAAAGTAATGTCTCTGCTTTTGAATATACTATCTAGGTTGGTCATAACTTTTCTTCCAAGGAGTAAGAGTCTTTTAATTTCATGGCTGCAGTCACCATCTGCAGTGATTCTGGAGCCCAAAAAATAAAGTCTGACACTGTTTCCACTGTTTTCCCATCTATTTCCCCTGAAGTGATGGGACCAGATGCCATGATCTTCGTTTTCTGAATGTTGAGCTTTAAGCCAACTATTTCACTCTCCTCTTTCCCTTTCATCAAGAAGCTTTTTAGCTCCTCTTCACTTTCTGCCATAAGGGTGGTGTCATCTGCATATCTGAGGTTATTGATATTTCTGTAATTGAATAGAATAAGGAGTCTAAAGCATGAACTGGTATAAACTCACTAGCCAATCAGAAAAGGAAAAAGACAAAATGTATCTCTCAGGACCAAAATGACACTGATGTCTCATCATTTTCCAAGTCCCCCTTTACTTCAAGAGAAAATAAAGGCACACACTAAATTATAAAACAAAATTACATGATGCAGAGCTGGGAAATAACACGAGTACATGGAAGATTCACAGGGGTTTACTTACACAGAGCACTGATACGGAGACTGTGCAAACCTAGTCCTCCCTCATAGATGGATGTTACTAATGGATGGTTTCCCAATCTATCCACAAGCCACAGTGGCATACACTGTGGTCTTCTGCCAGCATAACTGTTGGAGCCCCAGTTTCCTGAGACTCTATATATAGTGTCTTTTGGTGAAGTGAAATTAATTAGTTATGGAAGAGCTTCTCATTAGGGTGCCATCAATGTGTGTGCCAAAGTATCAGTCTCCTTAACTCTAGGATTTACTCTGTAGAGTCTGGGATATTCAGAGCCACAGATCCATCATGTTCACTGCAAGCAGGCCGTTTGCCTCATAGCTTTATGAAAATATTCGTTTTATCTGTTTGGCAAAATGTGAACAAGGATGGGAAACACCAGGCAGAACCAATACTCACTAGTCTCTCTAGGAACTCTGGGAGTCTGGTGGCACAATCCAGTCATTATCTACATAGAGCTCAGTAGGCCTTTGCCAATTCCATTCCAATTAAATTCAAGCAGAATTTTTGGGTCTTGGCTGATTCATCTTAATCTTTATGTGAAAAAGCAAAGAGCCAAGAATAGCCAAGGCAATTTTAGAGAAGAATCATATGGAAGTGGGACTTGCAAAACGTTTGCATAGGGTGCATGGTAGTTCATTATTTTATCTGTATTTTTCTGTGTCTGTCTAAAATATTTCACAATTAACTTAAATTTAGAAGAAAATAAGAGGGTAGCTATAGTCTCTGATTGTTAAAACTCTTGCAAACAAGACAGTAGAGAGCACAAAATATAACCTAAAAAGCTGTTCAATTCAGCTAACAGTACCTTAAAATATATAGCAGTTAGTCATCAAAAGACACCATAAAAAATTAAAAGACAACCTGCAAACTAAGAGACACTATTTGTAACACATACATCTGACAAAAGAGGAGTATTTAAAGTTTAAAAATATATCAAGATTATCTGAAAATTAATTTTAAAAAAGTCAACCAAAAAATGAGCCAAAATCGATAACAGGCATTTCACAGAAACCCAAATAGCCACTAAACATATAAAGATGCACAACCATATTAGCAAGACAGAAAATACAAATTAAAAGATCAATCAGATGCTACCACCATCTGATTATAACAATCAGTGTGGGTTGATTACAATAGTGTGTGGGTGTTACAAATAATGATGTGACAGTCCAGTTCATGTGAAATGGATTTATGTGTAGATGAACCTCAAAAACTGAATATGCAGTGAAAAAAAGAGGGAAAAATGTAGTGTAAACTTATTAGATCAAAATACGATACCAGAATAGCTGTATTTTTAGGGAATTACACACATAAATATTTTCAAAGAGAGCATGTAAATGAGTAATATAAAATTTAGAGTAATAATTACTTCGGGCTGGGATGGAAAAAATTTTAAAGAGGCCTCTTCAGTTCAGTTAAGTTCAGTTGCTCAGTCGTGTCCAACTCTTTGGGACCCCATGAATCGCAGCACGCCAGGCCTCCCTGTCCATCACCAACTCCCAGAGTTCATTCAGACTCACGTCCATCACGTCAGTGATGCCATCCAGCCATCTCATCCTCCATCATCCCCTTCTCCTCCTGCCCCCAATCCCTCCCAGTATCAGGGTTTTTTCCAATGAGTTGGCTTCAAAAATGCTGGCACTTTTCTGGATCTTCAGGTCTGCAGTAAGTACCTGGGTATTGTTTTTTATTATTATCCTCTAAAATGTGCGCATATGGGGTACATTCACATATATATATTTCACAATTAACATTTGTTTAGACAATCCAGTGAGATTTAAAGAAGAGTTCTTACAAAATTGTTCATATCAGCAACTTCTAGACTGTCAGTGAGGATTTCCTTGCTACTAGGTAACCAAACAAAAGAGAGAATTCTCTTGGTTTCTGACGTAAGGTGAAAACCTTCAGCTGTAACCGCTATTTCACAAGTTCTTTTTCTTCACAGCTGCCTCATTGTTCTCAGTCATTTCTAAAAGTATTCCAACACGTGATTTTACACAATTTGTTTGCAAATAAAAAGTGTCATTTCTGTCTTTTAGCTTCCAAGTAAAGTTTCATATATATATCTTTTTTTTTTTTTTTGGAGGGCAAGATGTTCTCTAATTTACAATGTTTGAAAACTGCCAGTGTAATCCAGTTAAAAGGAAGTTTTGGATACCTCTGCTTCCCTTGTGGCTCAGCTGGTAAAGAATCCACCTGCAATGTGGGACACCTGGGTTCAATCCCTGGGTTGGGAAGATCCCCTGGAGAAGGGAAAAGCTACTCACCCCAGTATTCTGGCCTGGAGAATTCACAGAGATGGACACCACTGAACGACTTTCACTTTCACTTTCAAAGCTTTCCAGCAAAACCTCAGAACACTAGTTTCTAAGGAATGGGTTTTCTCTAGTTGGGGAAAGCGGGCGGGGGGAGTCCAGCTTAACTCAACTCTGAAAAATCTCTCCCTGAACGCATCTACACCCCTTCCATCCCTTACAGACCAGAAGGACCTGTGCCGGGAAACCAGAGCCCCGCCCACTTAGCGAGCCCTACCCCACTCTGGCCCCGCCCCTAGGGGCTCCCAGTACGCGGTGCGCGCGCCCTTCGGGAGGCGGGGCTGCTCAGGCTCACTGCCCGGCAGCAGCGGGCTATCTCTGCTCTCAGCTTCAACGTCTCCGCCGGCTGATCCTCTACTGGTGTCTGGATTCCCAGACCCTGGTGAGTAGCTGTAGATTTCTGGGCCCAGCTGGCTCAGTTGTGGCTGGCACTGGGGCCACCCTCGGCGCCTGCGCTCTTACCCGCCAGCCAATCTGCTCGCCTGCAGATGGCCTTTGACCCTGCGCCCCAACGCCCTGCGGCGGCCGCGGCGGGCTGCGTCTCTCTGCGAGCCTCGAGAACTCGGGAACCCCACTCCTTCGCTTTTATACCTAATTTTGCTAGGGTTAGTTTTGTTGTCTTCTTTCCTACTTTATCCCGAGCCTGTCGGCCTCCTTTCCGCCACTTTTTTGCAGCGGAACCTCTTGTCGCCTCGGTATTTTTCGCTTCCCAGGAAGTTGCGACTTTTAGGAGTGATGGAAAAGCCTTTCAGCGCCTTACCCTCTGTCCCCAAACTCGGCCTTGTGCCTCAGGGGCAAGTGGGAAGGTTGAGGCCTACCTGGCTTGGGCTGCAGCAGGAAGGTGGCAGGCTCCGGTCTCCGGACGCCGAGGCTTGGGGAGAGGAGAGCGAGGGTAGCGAGGCCAACGCATAGATGCGTTTTCCATTCACCTGTTCCGCGTTTGGCACTATCATTTTAGACTGTTACCGTTTGCTGAATTGAAGGATGCAACTCTGCTGGAATAGTATCTTTTCCGATTTTCCAGAGGAACCAATGAAAATTTAGGCAGTTAGGACTGTTGGTTTCTGTTTCAACAGTTAGAGACCTTGCAGATACAAGTTAAGGAGAAATGTGGAAGTACTTAAAAAAAATAAAACAAGAGAAGATAATGTTAATTATATGACTTCAGAAAAAGGCAAGTAAGACTGGAATGAGTTGGTTATGTTAAAGTATTAAGGCAGGAGCTTCCTGGGTGTCTCAGTGGTAAAAATCCACCTGCAATGCAAGAGATCCTGGTTTGATCCCTGGGTTGGGAAGATCCCGTGGAGAAGGAAATGGCAACTCACTCCAGGATTCTTGCCTGGGAAATCCCATGGACAGCGGAGTGGGCTACATACAGTTCATGGAGTCGCAAGGAGTCAGACATGTTTAGCAACTAAACAACAACAACCAAATTTAGACAATAGTTGAAAGAAAAATACAAAATAAAATCAAGGTATTGGCAATATTAAGTCACACGATTGCACATCATTTCATGACAGTGTGTTACTCCATTCATATTGAACTATATGTAAACCTTGGAAAAATAGTGTTGTGTAGGGAATCTTGCGGATTTCTAGGTTCTATGCATAAAACATTACCAGAGCTGTTGCTGTCAGTCACACGGTGAATATTGAGTATGTAAGAAACTAAACTTTCTTCAGATTTAATCTGGAGTATAGTTTATGAATAGGTAATAACAGATAATCGTCTTTAAGTGAAAACATAATCACATGTCCGCAGTTTTCATCTGTCACAAAATTTATGGTGGTGTATTCTCTAAGCTTGCTTTGTCTAAAATGTAGGAAGGATGTGATAACAGGAGGAGCTTGAGTTCTAGAACTGAATTTCTCTGCTCTTTGCTCATTGCTTAACCTCAGGTTACTCAGCCATTTGTTTGCCCAGATACTGGGAAGAAGTTGGCAACTGCTCTGTTGGCAGTTTAGTTCAGTTCAGTTGCTCATTCGTGTCTGACTCTTTGCGACCCCATGGACTGCAGCTCGCCAGGCTTCCCTGTACATCACCATCCCCCCGAGCTTGCTCAAGCTCATGTCCATCGAGTCAGTGATGCCATCCAACCGTCTCATCCTCTGTCGTCCCCTTCTCCTCCTGTCTTCACTCTGTCCCAGCATCAGGGTCTTTTCCAATGAGTCAGTTCTTCGCATCAGGTCGCCAAAGTATTGGAGCTTCAGCATCAGTCCTTCCAATTAATATTCAGGGCTGATTTCCTTTAGAAGTGACCGCTTTGATCTTGCAGTCTAAGGGACTCTCAAGAGTCTTCTTCAACACTACAGTCAAAAGCTAGAATTAGTTATATTTCTCTTCAATGGTTTCTCAGAAGATAATGTCAGGAAAACAGTTAGAAAAAGAAAGCAATAAGAAATCTGTATAACATAATAATAAAAATTAAAAAATTAAATTTTGGGGGGCTTTCTGCATAGCAGGATGGGAGCTAATCCTTTTTGAAATCATAGTATCACACTGATTCTGGATCTCTTATATCTCACTAGATCTACAAGTTAAAGTTAATCATTTCAAAGATTGAAAGACCTCCAAATCACAAAAAGCAAAAGTAGAAGCCATAGAGTTTCAAAAGAACAAATATATTACTTCTGTGTGTTAGTTTATCATGTGCCCTTTGAAGATGCTAGATTTTCTCTTATCCAGTACCCTGAGTACTGAGTAGGTGACTCCTCTGGAAATCTATACATCTGTAATTAACTTGGAACTTTTTCCCTCCGAGGTGACTTCTGGAACTTTTTTGTGTTGAAACCAACTAAGTAGTTCCACCACACTTTTTCTACTAAAGATCATTAGACCTGGTAGGCATCTCAAGTTTCATTGTTTTGCTAATTTGGACACAATAGTTTTTAGTAAAATGGATTTTAAAAGTTATTGGATCTATCTATTTAGCTATGATTCTTCCTATATAATATGTTCAGTATAGACTGGGCATGTCAACTATATGTATAGTCTGTAGAACCTGTTTGTACACATACTGCCCCAATAGATACCAATGTCAAAAACAAAAGGGCCAGAAATTAAATTTTTTAAGTTGAACATTTAATAGTCATTGACTAAATATAAGATTGGAGAAGGCAATGGCACCCCACTCCAGTACTCTTGCCTGGAAAATCCCATGGACGGAGGAGCCTGGTAGGCTGCAGTCCATGGGGTCGCTAAGAGTCAACCAGATTGAGAGACTTCACTTTCACTTTTCACTTACATGCATTGGAGAAGGAAATGACAACCCACTCCAGTGTTCTTGCCTGGAGAATCCCAGGGACGGGGGAGCCTGGTGGGCTGCCATCTCTGGGGTCACACAGAGTCGGACATGACTGAAGCAACTTAGCAGCAAATATAAGATATATTGGGTTCTACTATAGTGTAAAGGTAAGGACTCCATTTCTGGATCTTATGGAACAATCTAGTAGGATGTATAATACATTAAATAGCATGGTGCCATAGATAAAGAGATGCCAATTTAAAAAGTAGATAATAATGTCATAATAGACTGTATGGGAAAGTGAGTATTTTTCAGTCTGGAATCATTGGGAGAAGTATCAAGAAGAGGCAACAGTTTAGCTTTGTCTTGATGGATTAGTGTAGTAGTCCAGAAATTAGCCATATGGAGAATAGTTTTTGGAGAGAGTAAACTGTGTGTTAACTGATTGCTTGCTAGACACCTATCTTTAATAACAATCGTCATCAAAATAAATAATTGTTTGTATTCATTAAGTATTACACTAAGCCAAAAAAGATTCCAAGGGTTTTGGAATATTAACTTATTTCATCCTCATAAAAATCCTTTGAGTGAGGTAATAACTCATTGTAAAGATGAGAAAGGAAAGGAAATTTTCAAGTCACTTATATAGATGAAATGGCTAAAAAAAGCCCAGCTAGAATTTTAACTGCAGAGTCCAAATTGTAAGCACAGGAGGCCTGTCTTTATTTAGGTAGATTAAATTTATTGGAAATAATATGAAAGGAAAAGAGAAATAGATTTAGAGGTAAAGGAGAGAGCAGCAGCTTTTTTAACTAGATATTTTGTGTTTTGTGTTCATCTATTGCTCTGAAAAGTGGGTCTAACAAATATATAAATGTCTCAGAACTGTTTCATATTTCTTCGCTTTTCTTTTTTTAAATCTAATTGGTATTATTTGATTAAAACATTACCCTTTTACATTTTGTTTTGCATATATTATCTTGCATGATTTACAGAACAACTTTGTCAGAAAACAGAACAGTTAATTTTTTTTTAGACCAGTTTAAAAAAAAACTCAGGGTCACACAGTTAGGTTGACATGGGTGACTTAAACGTAGGTCTTCAAATTCCTGAATCAATATTCCTTCCATTATGTATCCTGACTCTTCCTTGAATTTCACCCTATTCAGCTAATCAGTGTTTCAAAAATCCATCTTATAATTTCTAAATTGAGTAGTTATTGTTCCCATTCTCTATGATTTGTCAGTATTCATTATCATTGATTATTTCCTTATAAAATACCTATTCCATATAAATTTTTCTTCCTTATCTTGTCAACTTTGAAATTTTAAGGGCAACAAATCATAGAGGCAGGTCAGAACTTGGTTATATCACCTCTTTATTCCTGTGCACGAGACTGTCACATTCTGTACAAAGTAATATTACTCCCTGGAGTCCTGCAGTGCAGAGTTGAAAGACTGTATGGGTTGGTCCTTCCTGGAAATAAGCAGGTTTATATTAACAGTTCAGGTCCTCCAGTTTGCTGGTGATAGCTTTTTTCCTTTCTTACCTGTTCTTAAATGATTTTAGACTTAAAAGTTTCAAAAAATAAACAACTTGAAAATCTCTGTATATTTTTCCTGTAAATTCACCAAATGATACTATTTTGCCATAAAACATTTGCTTTATTGTGACACAGACACACACATTCATATATTACATTGTATATAATTTTACATACACATTGTATATAATGTGTACATATGCATATATGTATATATATATAGGTGCATATATGTGTATGAGAGTATCTTAATATGTTGTCTGATGTTTCTTCATGATTAGATCCAGATTAATGCTGACAGAAGTACTGCAGCAATGATTGTATGTTTTTCTTAGGGCATTCACTCTATAGACTCATGTTAATCTATTTATTCAAATCAACTGATAAAATTAATTTTGATCACTTGTGTAAGGCGGTGTCTGCTAGGTTCTGCACTGTTAAGTTGCTGTATATATCTCCCTTTGTAGTTAATTTGGTTTATTTTTTTTGGCGGGGGGGGGACACTCTGCCAATATGTAGATATCCTATTTCTCATAAACCCTATTTCTTTGAACCCCTCATTAATATCCATTAATGATTCTTGCTTGATATAGTAGTAGCCAAGTGGTGATAGTCTAATTCTATTATTCCATCTAAGTTTATTAATTGGTATTCCATTATGTTTTTATTTATTCCATTTATTTATTTTCACATTTTTAAAATATCAGTATAGATTCATAAAGTCTTATTTAAAAAAAATAATTAAAGTCTTATTTTATATCTGTAATTTATTATTCTTATTCATAATTTTGATGTTGAAATCATCCCATATTTTGTCAATAGTTGCCTCTTTGAGCTAACTTCTGTGTCCTATGAACATATCTCTACATTTTTTGAGTAATTCCTGATTTTCAGGCCATACTGGTTTTCATTTCAGGCTGATTTTCCTTTACAAGTTGTTCCAAGCTCATCTTGTACTTTCTTAGCCACATTCTTGAAATCAACCTGGTTCTATTCAGTATAGAAGGGTATGTAAAATTCACAATGTTGTCATCAGATGGGTTTATTGCTGCAAGGATTTCTTTGGTTCTAGACTCTCAGTGGACAGAACTAGGAAATAATGTGCATGTATTTGTATGTGTACACACCCATTTACCCACCCCCACACATGAATTTGTTTATCTCTTAAAAGCCATGCATCCATATTGATACTGCCAATTGCAGTCTGACAATACAAGTTTCATTTTAGCTTCCTACTTTCTGTGTTTGTAACACTTTTTTCTCTTTGTTTTTTTTTTTTTTTTGTCAGTAAACAACCTGAGCCCCATTTTCTGGCTTATATTGCTTATTTTCACAATGTACATTAAATATTTTAAGAATTGCTAACCTTTATCATAGCATAAATAATCTACTTGTTAACTGGAATTTAACCTCTAATGTATTTTGTTTGTTTTGAGTATGTGAAATGTAACATAACTTAAAATGACAAACCTATATAAAAAGTTATACTCAGTTACTTTCATTATCCACAGTTCTTCCCTGTTTTAATCACCCCATATTTTTCAGTTTCTCTTTACCCTCTGTAGATAATCAACCTTACTAGATTCTTGTTTTTCTGTTTCTTTTGCTCACTTGGGAAAATCTATTTTTTCTTATTGTCGTTTTGCTTTTTTCACTTAGCAGTATATCCACAGAATCACTTTCTTTCATCTCAAAGCTCTTCCTCATTTTTTCTGAATACTCAGTGTTTTACAAACAATGCTGCATGTTAACTTACGTACTTACTATTGGCTGTGTATTTTCAAGGTAAATTCTGTGAAGTAGGATTCTTGAATCAAAGGAAAATGGATGTGTAATTTTGTTATATATTGCCAAATTCCAAAAAAGGTTGAAGAGATTTCATTCACTATCAACGCATAAAAATGATTTTCTCACTATTCTTGCCAACAGGATGTAGTTTCATGCTTTTTATTTTTTGCCACCCTCATAGATAAGAAATGATACATTTGTATGGTTTTAATTTACATTTTTCTAATATTGAATGATACAGAAGATCTTTCAGATATTTTCATTAAGATTGTCTGTTGTCTTTTCACTTTATTTTGTAGTGTTTTTTGACATATATATTTAAAAATTTATGTATTAAATCTTTTTTTTTAATTTATTGCATCTGAATTTTGAGTTTTAGGTATAGAAAGTCTTTTGTTACACTAAGGATATAAGCGAATTCAGGAGGGATTTTATGAATATTTGAATGATTCTGAACCCTATAACTTACATTATTCTCTGAGAGATTACGGTGGGAAATAGGGGCATTATTTAAAACCTCTGCTTCAAAAGTAGCATCAGAGAAGCTGAGAATATAAGGAAAAAATGGCAGCTGAGAAAATGAACAGAGCTTTCAGTAGTTTCATGGCCCATTGGGGACCAAAATTGGAATTCAGGGCCCTTCTAAAGCCCATCCTAGAGGAGAAATCTTGGTAAATACTTGTGACTTTGATTTCAGAACCTGTAAGTATAATGGAGTAAAGATGAATCAGAAATACACCAAATATTTGCAAGGACTTAAACCCAGTTTTGAAGATTTCTATTTGTGATTGTTGTTGTTCAGTCACTAAGTTGTGTCCGACTTTTTCAACCCCATGAACTATAGCACGCTAGGCTTCCCTGTTCTTCACTATCTCCCTCAGTTTGCCCAAACTCATGTCTATTTGAGTCAGTGGTGCCATCCAACCATCTCATCCTCTGTTGCCCCCTTCTCCTCTTGACCTCAATCTTTGCCAGCATCATGGTCTTTTCCAAAGAGTTAGCTGTTTGCATCATGTGTCCAAAGAACTGGAGCTTCAGCTTCAGCACCAGCCCTTCCAATGTGATTATACTAAGATAATCAATCTTCTTCTACCCTAAAAGTCTTCAAGAAATAAAAATAAGCTTTCTTTGAGGGAAGATGACATGTAGAGCCTCACATTATTTCTGAAACTTTTCATATTGTATGTGTAGCATTTAGTAAAAATAATTAGCCTATAAAAAAATAGTTACTATCTGGATATTAAGAGGAAAAAACCAAACAGGCAATAGAAACAGAATCTTAAGATTCAAATTCAGGTTATTAGAAGTAGACTTTAAATAAATGGGGTTACAAAATTCAAGGAATAGGAAATTTTAGCAGAAAACTGGTATCTTTGAGAAGAATTAAATGAAAATTTTAAGACTAAATTTATAACTGAAATTAGTTGCCACTGAAGAGAGTCAGGAAATTGAAGATAGTTCAGAAGGAAATATTCAGACTGAACCATAGAGAGACAAAAGGAGGAAAATTTTAAAAATGTGTAAGGAACACATGGGACATAAAATTCTGATGTGTGTAATTTATTCCATAATGCGAGATGAGAGACAAGATCAAAATTGAGTATAACACTTGAGTTGGTGAAATGGGGTGGGGAAAAAAAGGTGATTATAATTGGTGCAGTCAAATAATAAGTTTGTTGAAATTAAGTTTGTTGAATGACAAGGCTTTTTATATATTCATAAATATTTCCTTTTTAAATCTGAAGTTTTTATTTTATATTTAGAAAATTTTAGTCTCTGGGTGGAATGTTTCTCTTCTATAGCAGTATATGGAAAATCTGTCCAAAGGGTGAAGAATATATTCACTTTCTTAATAAACATGCTTAAAATCTTTATCTGACAAAAATGTAATTGTGATATTTCCAAATAACTACTGCTATTCAGTCTAATTATGTATAGATTCTTTCTGTAGCTATTAATTGTTAAACATCATAATACTCTTTAAAATTTTTCAGTGTAACAAACTTCATGGATTTTAGTTTTCCTTTTGAATATATTGGAAAATATTATTAATACCACTTACTAATAGTTGTTTTTCAATATGTTACAGCTAAACATTTACCATTTTGGAGTTTAAAGGATGACATGGCAAAATTTCGAAGAAGGACTTGCTTCATTTTGTCACTTTTTATTCTATTTATTTTCTCTCTGATGATGGGTTTAAAAATGCTGAGACCAAATAAAGCAGCTTTTGGAGATCCTTTTGGACTTGAGCTTCTTCCAGAAATTCGGCAACAAACTCATTTGACGAAAGGTTTTGATTCCCAAAAGAGTGACAAAATCAGCAGTGAAACAAACATCAAGAACTTAAAAACTGAGGAAATCACTGTGAAAGCTTCCATAGCCTCTGAAGCTCATCCAGAACAACTGCCACCTCTGAATTATTACTTACATGTATTTTATTACAGTTGGTATGGAAATCCACAATTTGATGGTAAATATATACATTGGGACCATCCAGTTCTCTCACACTGGGACCCTAGGATAACCAAGAAATATCCCAAAGGGAAGCACAACCCCCCTGATGACATTGGCTCCAGGTTTTATCCTGAGTTGGGAAGTTACAGCTCTCGGGATCCTTCTGTTATCGAAACTCACATGAAACAAATGTACTCAGCTTCAATTGGTAAGTATTTTAGATATGTATGTGAATGTATCAGTAAATTTTTGTAGAACATTAATTACTAATTGACCTTCCCTGCTGGCTCAGCAGCAACCATTTCACCTGCAATGCAGGAGACAGGGATTTGATCCCTGGGTTGGAAAGATCCCTGGAGAAGGAAATGGCAACCCATGTCAGTATTCTTGCTTGGAAAATCCCATGGACAGAGGAGCCTGGCGGACTACAGTCCATGGGGTCAGAAATTATTAATTAGTCTTGCATTATAAGTTTATAATTTTAAACGTACAAATTCTAGATTAAACTGTTGTTACAACATGTTAACACTAACATTTCTGGGTGTATTATTTTTATTGATTTCTAATTTAATACTCTGAATTTTATAAAATTCTGATTGACATAAGATACGATGAATTCTCTCACTTTATGGTATACATCTGTTTAAATATCACCCCAATAAGAAGTAAAATATTCTATAGCCCCCAAATTTTTGTCTGCTGTTTAGCTCTCCCTACATTCAAGGAAACTATGTATCATATAGAGTAGTTGTTATAAATGTTTTACTATTAAATAAAAATAGAATAATTAAATATTTGTGTGTATATATGTGTGTAGGGGGGAGTCATTTACTCAGCATGCTGTTCTGAAATTTAGTCATTATTGCCAGTCTTATTCCATTGTATAATTATAGCAATTTGTTTCTGCATTCATCTTGGTGCACATTTGTACTGTTTCAAATTTTAGGCATGTAGCATATAATTTGGTCTTTTCTTTAAAAAAAAAAAACTAGTTTGACAATCTCTTCTTTTTTAACACCTGTTTATTTCATTTATTTTAATATTGATATAGTTGATTTTACATGTTTCATTTTGCTATTTGTTTTCCATTTATCACACCTGTTCTAGTCCTTTTCCCCAATTTTTTCTGCCTCTACTTGTATTGAAAATGTTTAGTCCATTTTATATTCTTTTCTGACTTATTAGATATATTCCTTCATTTTATGATTGGTCTGACATTTACAATATGCACCTTTATCTGATGGGAAGTCACAAAGTATTCCTACTGTTTTCCTCTCTTCAACTTTTTCTTCCCTCTAATTTCTGTCCCTTCAGTTACATGTATTTACATAGAATCATGTCCCACAGATAAATAATATAGAAAAATATGTAATTGAGTATATGAAAATTCAACTCATTAATACACCCTTTATAAAACTGTCCCTGATTTGATTCTGTCTTCTTAGTGTCTCTACCACTAGGGCCAAAAGGAGAAACTGAGTGTTCTTAAATTTTTCTGATTCTTCAAAAGGTGCCAACTCACTCTTAAGCTGCTATGGGTAGAGAGACATACAAGATTTTTTCATGAACAAAATAATACAGAGACCTGTGAATCTGTTATAAATCAACTTTGTGCAAGATGACTTGTTTTTCTTTTTTTAATTGAGTATAGTTGTTTTGTAGTGTGTCTGTTGTACAGCAAAGTGAATCAGCCATGGCTGTACATATATTCCCCCATTTTTGGATTTCCTTCCCATGTAGGTCACCACAGAGCATTGAATAGAGTTCCCTGTCCTATAGTAGGTCTCTTCAGTTACCTGTTTTACACATAGTGTGTATAAATGTCAATCCCAATCTTCCAATCAGTTTCACTCCCTCTTCACCTCTTGGTATCCATACATTTGTTCTCTGTGTCTGTGTCTCTATTTCTACTTTGCAAATAGTGCATCTATACCATTTTTCTAGATTGCACATATGTGCCTTGATATACAATAATAGTTTTACTGACTTACTTTGCTCCGTACAACAGTCTTTAGGTCCATCCATGTCTCCACTAATGGCACGATTTTGTTCCTTTTTATGGCTGAGTAATATTCCATTGTGTTTATGTACCACTTCTTTATCCATTCCTCTGTTGATGAAAATTTAGGTTGCTTCCATCTTCTGGCTATTGTAAATAGCACTGCAGTGAACACTGGATGCATGTATCTTTTTGAATTATCATTTTCTCCAGGTGTATGCCCAGGAGTTGGATTACTGAGTCATCTAGTATTTCTAGTTTTAGTTTTTTTAAGGATCCTCCATACCGTTCTTCATAGTGACTGTGTCAGTTTACATTGATACAGTATAAGAGGATTCTCTTTTCTCTATATCTTTAATAACACTTGTTATCTCTTGTTTTTTTGATGGTAGCTGTTGATATAGGTACAAAAGGGTATCTCACTGTGGTTTTGACTTGTAAATATTTTCCAAGTGATTAGTAATTTTTTCATTTGCCCATTGGCCATTTGTAAGTCTTCTTTGGAAAAAGGCCTGGTTTTAGTTACTGCTGCTGCTGCTGCTGCTAAGTCGCTTCAGTCGTGTCTGACTCTGTGCGACCCCATAGACGGCAGCCCACCAGGCTCCGCCGTCCCTGGGATTCTCCAGGCAAGAACACTGGAGTGGGTTGCCATTTCCTTCTCCAGTGCATGAAAGTGAAAAGTGAAAGTGAAGTCGCTTAGTTGTGTCCGACTCTTCGCAACCCCATGGACTGCAGCCTACCAGGCTCCTCCATCATGGAATTTCCAGGCAAGAGTCCTTTTGTTACTGAGTTATATGAATTTTTGTAAATGATGGATATTAACCCCTTATTCATTATATGATATGCAATATAATTTCTCCTATTCAGTATATATCTTTTAATTGTGTTATTGTTGCTTTTGCTCTGTAGAAGCTTTTAAGATTGACATAGTCCTACTTTAAGATATTTCTTTTGTTATATGTGCTTTTGGTGTCATATGCAAAATATCAGTAGCAAGACCAGTGTTAGCAATCTTTCCTGTGTTTACTTCAGGGAGTTTTATATCAGGTCTGTCTTATATTTTAAGTCTTTGATCTCTTTCAAGGTGCTTTTTGTGAGTAGTATAGGATAGACCCAACTTTCTTTTCTGTGTATAGCTATCCAATTTTGCTAGCACCAAAGGATGTTCTTGGTCCTCTTGTCATGTATTAGGTCCTAGAGGTGTAAAGCCAGATTGTTTCTTTGTAAGTTTTCCCATTTCTTAACATCTTTATTTTATGACTACAAATATCCTTTTCAGAATGGCTTTTGGAGCATCCCATAAGAAAGTGAAAGAGGAGAGTGAAACAGTTGACTTAGAACTCAACATTCAGAAAACTAAGATCATGGCATCTGTCACTTCATGGAAAATTGATAGCGAAACAGTGGAAAAAGTGAGAGACTTTATTTTTTGGGCTCCAAAATCACTGCAGATGGTGACTGCAGCCATGAAATTAAAAGACGCTTGCTTCTTGGAAGAAAAGTTATGACCAACCTAGACAGTATAAAGCAGAGATATTATTTTGCCAACAAAGGTCCATCTACTCAAAGCTCTGGTTTTTCCAGTAGTCATGTATGGATGTGAGAGTTGGATTGTAAAGAAAGCCGAGCACTGAAGAATTGATGCTTTTGAACTGTGCTGTTGGAGAAGACCCTTGGACTGCAAGGAGATCCAACTAGTCAATCCTAAAGGAAATTAGTTCTGAATATTCATTGGAAAGACTGATGCTGAAGCTGAAACTCCAATACTTTGGCCACCTGATGCGAAGAACTGACTCATTGGAAAAGACCCTGATGCTTGGAAAGATTGAAGGCATGAGGAGAAGGGGATGACAGAGGATGAGATGATTGGATGGCATCGCTGACATGATGGACATGACTTTGAGGTGGCTTCGGGGGTTGGTGGTGAACAGGGAGGCCTGGTGTGCTGCAGTCCATGGGATCACAAAGAGTCGGACATAACTGAGTGACTGAACTGATAGGTTTAGTAGAAAATTATTTTATTTTCATTTGTTTTAAGGTAATCTTTGGTTCCTATTTTGATTTCTTCTTTCACCCATTGGTTGTTCAGGAGTTTCTTGTTTATTTTTTATGTATCTTTAGATTTTCCAACTCTTTTGATTGTTAGGAGTATAGCTGTCATGGCTTCCTTTTGGTTCCCACCTGAATGGGATGCCTTTTCATCCTTTCACTTTGAGTTTATGGGGATCCTTAAAGCTTTCTTGTTGGAACCATAGAGTTGGCTCTTGTTTTTCATCCTTCCAGGCCCTATGTGCCTTTTGCTTGCTGAATTCAATCCACTTTTGTTTAGAGTAGTTATTAATACTTAAGGACTTATTCAGTCACTTGGTTGTTTCTGACTCTTTGTGACCCCATGGACTGCAGCATGTCAGGCTTCCTTGTCCATCACAAAATCCTGGAGCATGCTCAGACTCATGTCTATCAAGTCAGTGGTGCCATCCTACCATCTCATCCTCTGTCGTCCCTTCCTCCTCCTGCCTTCAGTCTTTCCCAGCATCCGGGTCTTTGCAGTGAGTCAGTTATTCGCATCAAGTGGCCAAAGTATTGAAGCTTCAGCTTTAGCATTAGTCCTTCCAATGAATATTCAGGACTGATTTCCTTTAGGATTGAATAGTTTGATCACCTTGCAGTCCAAGAAACTCTCAAAGAGTCTTCTCTGACAGCACAGTTTCTTCAGTGATCAGCTTTCTTTATGGTCCAATTCTCACATCCATACATGACTACTGGAAAAACATAGCTTTGACTTGATGGACCTTTGTCAGCGAAGTAATGTCTCTGCTTTTCAATATGCTGTCTAGATTGGTCATAGCTTTTCTTCCAAGGAGCCAGTATCTTAATTTCATGGCTGCTGTCACCATCTGCAGTGAATTTGGAACCCACGAAACAAAGTCTGTCCCTGTTTCCATTGTTTCCTCCTCTATTTGCTATTAAGTAATGGGACCTGATGCCATGATCTTCGTTTTCGGAATGTTGAGTTTTAAGCCAGCTTTTTCACTCTCCTCTTTCATTTTCATTAAGAGGCTCTTTAGTTTCTTTTCACTTTCTGCCATATAGGTGGTGTCATCTATGTATCTGAGATTATGGATGTTTCTCCTGGCAATCATGATTTCAGGTTGTGCTTCATCCAGCCCAGCATTTTGCATGATGTACTCTACATATAAGTTAGATAAGCAGGGTGGCAATATACAGCCTTGACGTACTCCTTTCCCGATTTGAAACCAGTCTGTTGTTCCATGTCCAATTCTAACTGTTGCTTCTTGACCTCCATACAGATAGCTAAGGAGGCAGCTAAGGTGGTTTGGTATTCCCTTCTCTTTCAGAAGTTTCCACAGTTTCTTGTGATCCACACAGTCAAAGGGTTTGATGTAGTCAATAAAGCAGAAGTAGGTGTTTTTCTGGAACTCTCCTGCTTTTTCGGTGATCTAGTGGATGTTGGCAATTTGATCTCTGGTTCCTCTGTCTTTTATAAATACAGCTTGAACATCTGGAGATTCTCAGTTCACATACTGTTGAAGCCTAGCTTGGAGAATTTTAAGCGTTACTTTGCTAGTGTGTGAGATGGATACAATTGTGTGGTAGTTTGAACATTCTTTGGCATTGCCTTACTTTGGAATTAAAATGAAAAACGACCTTTTCTAGTCCTGTGGCCACTGCTGAGTTTTCCAAATCTGCTGGCATATTGAGTGTAGCATTTTCACAGCATCATCTTTTAGGATTTGAAATAGCTCAACTGGAATTCCATCACCTCCACTAGCTTTGTTCGTCGTTTTTCCTGTGGCCCACTTGACTTCACATTCCAGGATGTCTGGCTCTAGGTGAGTGATCACGCCAGTTGTGGTTATCAGGGTCATTAATGGTTTTTTTTGTATAGTTCTTGTGTGTATTATTGCCACCACTTCTTAATGTCTTCTGCTTCTGTTAGGTCCATTCCATTTCTGTCGTTTATGGTGCCCATCTTTGCATGAAATGTTCCCTTAGTATCTCTAATTTTCTTGAAGATACCTTCAGTTTCTCCCATTCTGTTGTCCTCCATTTCTTTGCACTGATCACGGAGGAAGGCTTTCTTATCTCTCCTGCTATTCTTTGGAACTCAGCATTCAAATGGGTATATCTCTCCTTTTCTTCTTTGCCTTTAGCTTCTCTTATTAATGGCATTAAATTAAAAGATTTATTAATGCTACCTCATTGTGTGTTGGTTTTGTATTTCCATTATTGTCTTTTCTGCCTGCATTTGTAAAGGTTATTTTCCATGATGGTATGCTCTTTCTCCTCCTTTTTTGTCTTTTATTGATCTGCTCTTGATTTTTGTTTTATTTTTACCAACTTCAGTTCAGTTCAGTTCAGTCGCTCAGTTGTGTCCGACTCTTTGTGACCCCATGAATCGCAGCACTCCAGGCCTCCCTGTCCATCACCAACTCCCAGAGTTCACTCAGACTCACGTCCTTCGAGTCCGTGATGCCATCCAGCCATCTCATCCTCCGTCGTCCCCTTCTCCTCCTGCCCACATCCCTCCCAGCATCAAAGTCTTTTCCAATGAGTCAACTCTTCGCATGAGGTGGCCAAAGTACTGGAGTTTCAGCTTTAGCATCATTCCTTCCAAAGAAATCCCAGGGCTGATCTCCTTCAGAATGGACTGGTTGTATCTCCTTGCACTCCAAGGGACTCTCAAGAGTCTTCTCCAACACCACAGTTCAAAAGTATCAATTCTTTGGCGCTCAGCCTTCTTCACAGTCCAACTCTCACATCCATACATGACCAAAGGAAAAACCATAGCCTTGACTAGATGGACCTTAGTCAGCAAAGTAGTGTCTCTGCTTTTGAATATGCTATCTAGGTTGGTCATAACTTATCTTGCAAGGAGTAAGCGTCTTTTAATTTCATGGCTGCAGTCACCATCCGCAGTGATTCTGGAGCCCCCCAAAATAAAGTCTGACGCTGTTTCCACTGTTTCCCCGTCTATTTCCCCTGAAGTGATGGGACCAGATGCCATGATCTTCGTTTTCTGAATGTTGAGCTTTAAGCCAAGTATTTCACTCTCCTCTTTCACTTTCATCAAGAGGCTTTTTAGTTCCTCTTCACTTTCTGCCATAAGGGAGGTGTCATCTGCATATCTGAGGTTATTGATATTTCTCCTGGCAATCTTGATTCCAGCCTGTGTTTCTTCCAGTCCAGCGTTTCTCATGATGTACTCTGTATATAAGTTAAATAAGCAGGGTGACAGTATACAGACCCCAGGTCAGTAGGTGCCCAACACACTACTGGAGATCAGTGGAGAAATAACTCCAGAAAGAATGAAGGGATGGAGCCAAAGCAAAAACAATACCCAGTTGTGGCTGTAACTGGTGATAGAAGCAAGTTCTGATACTGTTAAGAGCAATATTGCATAGGAACCTGAAATGTCATGTCCATGATTCAGGGTAAATTGGAAGTGGTCAAATGAGATGGCAAGAGTGAACATCGACATTCTAGGAATCAGCAAACTAAAATGGACTGGAATGGGTGAATTTAACTCAGATGATCATTATATCTACTACTGCGGGCAGAAATCCTTCAGGAAAAATGGAGTAGCCATCATGGTCAACAAAAGAGTCCAAAATCCAGTACTTGGATGCAGTCTCAAAAATGACAGAATGATCTCTGTTAATTTCCAAGGCAAACCATTCAACATCACAGTAATCCAAGTCTGTGCCCCAACCAGTAACACTGAAGAAGCTGAAGTTAAACGGTTCTATGAAGACCTACAAGACCTTTTAGAACTAAGACCCCCCAAAAGATGTCCTTTTCATTACAGGGGACTGGAATGCAAAAGTAGGAAGTCAAGAAACACCTGGAGTAACTGGCAAATTTGGCCTTGGAATGCGGAATGAAGCAGGGCAGACTAGTAGAGTTTTGCCAAGAAAATGCACTGGTCATAGCAAACACCCTCTTCCAACAACACAAGGGAAGACTCTACACATGGACATCACCAGATGGTCAACACTGAAATCAGATTGATTATATTCTTTGCAGCCAAAGATGGAGAAGCTCCATACAGTCAACAAAAACAAGACCAGGAGCTGACTGTGACTCAGATCATGAACTCCTTATTACCAAATTCACTTAAATTGAAGTAGGGAAAACCGCTAGACCATTCAGGTATGACCTAAATCAAATCCCTTTTGATTATACAGTGGAAGTGAGAAACAGATTTAAGGGCCTAGATCTGATAGATAGAGTGCCTGATGAACTATGGATGGAGGTTCGTGACATTGTACAGGAGACAGGGATCAAGACAATCCCAATGGAAAAGAAGTGCAAAAAAGCAAAATGGCTGTCTGGGGAGGCCTTACAAATAGCTGTGAGAAGAAGAGAGGCAAAGAGCAAAGAGAAAAGGAAAGATATAAGCATCTGAATGGAGAGTTCCAAAGAATAGCAAGAAGAGATAAGAAAGCCTTCTTCAGCGATCAGTGCAAAGAAATAGAGGAAAACAACAGAATGGGATAGACTAGCGATCTCGTCAAGAAAATTAGAGATACCAAGTGAACACTTCATGCAAAGATGGGCTTGATAAAGGACAGAAATGGTATGGACCTAACAGAAGCAGAAAATATCAAGAAGAGATGGCAAGAATACACAGAAGAACTGTACAAAAAAGATCTTCACGACCTGGATAATCACAATGGTGTGATCACTCATCTAGAGCCAGATATCCTGGAATGTGAAGTCAAGTGGGCCTTAGAAAGCATCACTATGAACAAAGCTAGTGGAGGTGATGGAGTTCCTATTGAGCTATTTCAAATCCTGAAAATGATGCTGTGAAAGTGCTGCACTCAATATGCCAGCAAATTTGAAAAACTCAGAGTGGCCACAGGACTGGAAAAGGTCAGTTTTCATTCCGATTCCAAAGAAAGGCAATGCCAAAGAATGCTCAAACTACTGCACAATTGCACTCATCTCACATGCTAGTAAAGTAATGCTCAAAATTCTCCAAGCCAAGCTTCAACAATATGTGAACTGTGAACTTCCTGATGTTCAAGCTGGTTTTAGAAAAGGCAGAGGAACCAGAGATCAAATTGCCAACATTCGCTGGATCATGGAAAAAAGCAAGAGAGTTCCAGAAAAACATCTATTTCTGCTTTATTGACTATGCCAAAGCCTTTGACTATGTGGATCACAATAAACTGTGGAAAATTCTGAAAGAGATGGGAATACCATGCCACCTGATCTGCCTCTTGAGAAATCTGTATGCAGGTCAGGAAGCAACAGTTAGAACCAGACATGGAACAACAGACTGGTTCCAAATAGGAAAAAGAGTACCTCAGGGCTGTATATTGTCATTTTTACCAAAGAGTTAGTTATAACATCTTACAGATAAAACAGTCCAGTTTAGGCTAATAACAATTCCTTTTTAACTTGTAAAGTTTTTCCTTCGTGTGTAGAGGATAAGATGGTTAGATAGTAATACCGACTCAATGGACATGAATTTGAGCAAACTCCAGGAGATGGTGGAAGACAGAGGAACCTCATGTGCTGCATTCCATGGGGCCACAGAGAGACAGACACAGCTTAGGGACTGAACAACAATAAAGTGTCTACCATTTCGCTGCTCCCTTTATATTATTGATGTCACAGTTTACCTCTTTTTGTTGCATATTTCTGAATAACTTACAGTAGCTATTCTTTTCCTCCTCTTTCATTTAGACTTTGTACTCTTGTTGAGTGGTTAACACACCATCCTACTACATAGTTACAGTTTTCTAAATCTAACTGTATATTTCTGTTCTTTCCCAGTGTATTGTATAATTTTGTGTGCTTTCTTGTGACTGATTAGCTTGTTTTCATTTTAGCTTGAACTCCTTTTAGTGTTAAGTACAAGGCTGATGTAGTAGTGGTGAACTCCCTTAGATGTTGTTTGTCTGGAAGTCTTTACTTCTTTGTATCTGAAGGATAACTTTGCTAGATAAACCATTCTTGGTTGGGAACTTTTATCTTTCACCTCTTCAAATATGTCATTCCACTGTCCCCCTGGCCTGAAGAGTTTCTGCAGAGAAATTAGTCATTCAGTCATGTTCAACTCTTTTCAACCCCATGGACTGTAGCCCACCAGGCTCCTCTGTCCAAGGAATTCTCTGGGAGCAGGTAGCCATTCCCTTCTCCAGAAGAATCTTTCTGACCCACGGGTCAAACCCAAGTCTCCTGCATTGCAGGCAGATTCTTTACCATCTAAGCCACCAGGGAAGCACAGCTTTGCTAGATAAACCATTCTTTGTTGGGCATTTTTATCTTTGAACTCTTTAAACATGTCTTTCCACTGTAGCTTCCATTCCTTTCTCCCTCCCCACCCCACCCTACCCTGCCCCTGCCTGCCTTTAAAGTCTTAGAGGGTGTCTTTTTGCTTTGAGATAGTAGGATGATCTATTAGCTTTGTAAACTTATATGTCCACGTCTTTCCTCAGATTTTGGAAATTTTCACCTCTCATTTCTTTAACTCCCTGCCCTCCCCCTTCTCTGTCTGGAATCCTGATTATCCTGATATTTGTCTTTTTGATGGATTTCCATTGATCACATAGAATTTCTTTGTTCTCTTTTAGTTTAAATTCCCTCTTCTATCATTTTAAAATTCCTACCCTCTAAGTTACATTTTTTTTCTTCCATGTGGGCAGCCATGTTGCACTGCATACTTCAGGTCATTCATTGAATTTTGTTTGGTTCTCTTTAACAATTTCAATAATTTCCTTCTCTTTAATAAAGAATCATTTGTTCATCTTTTTATTCCTGAATTCATTGATGTGTCTTTCTAAGTTTTCTTGTAATTTGTTGAGTTCCTTTGGAACAGCTAATTTGAATTCTTTATTAGATTGTATATTTGGCATGTTCTAGCTTGCTTGCTGGAAAATATCAATACTATTTTCTTTCTGTGATGCTGTATTTCCTTGATTTTTTTTATTGTTCTTGTGGATATATGTTGATGCTGTCACATTTGAAGTAGTTGATATCTCCTTAACTCTGCTTGTGCCTTTTGCATATGCCATTGGTATCTTTATAATGTTGATATTTGAGTTTTTTTCCCTTGTAAAGCTGTATCTGCTCCAGTATACTTCTTACCCTTTGGGGAAAATTTTTAAGCATAAATGCCTACTCAGCTTTTAACATTTTCCCAGGCTGGCTTTTGGAAACCTCTTGTTATCCAGAAAGTGGCCACTATAGATCAAGGTTTTTTGTAGTTTCTCACTCATGCGTTATTGATTGTGGTGGTTTGTTATCTTAGTGGACTTCCTGTTTGCCAGAATACATTTCTGGAGGCTTACACAGGAGCAAGCACAAGGAACTCATGGCAAAGTGGGAGGAGGTGTGGGCTGTAGCCTTGAGGTGCATTGAGGAGGGAGGTATGGGCTGTAGCCTTGAGGTGCATTGAGGAGGGAGGTGTGGGCTGTAGCCTTGAGGTGCATTGAGGAGGGAGGTGTGGGCTGTAGTCTTGAGGTGCATTGAAGGGGGAGGTGTGGGCTGTAGTCTTGAGGTGCACTGAGGAGGGAGGTGTGGGCTGTAGTCTTGAGGTGCATTGAGGAGGGAGGTGTGGGCTGTAGTCTTGAGGTGCATTGAGGAGGGAGGTGTGGGCTGTAGGGCTGAGGCGCATTCAAGGGGGAGGTGTGGGCTGTAGCGCTGAGGTGCATTGAGGGTGCTGATAGGCCCGGTGAGCCACATCAGTGGGTGGTTTCCAGTAGGCTCATGGGTGGACTTTCTGTTCAGTGGTGTCCCTTTCCTCCTCTTTGCCATCATCCCCCCTTTCCTGAGTTGTGAAGCTCTCACTTTCGTACTCCAGGTGAAGAGAAATGGATTTCTCCAGCCATATCCTGCCCAGCTGCTTTCTTTATCCCATAAGGGAGGAGTTGCCTCCACTGGATAAATCAGCCTTGTTCAGTGTTTGCAGCACCAGGAAGTTTTTCGTACTTCATACTCTCTAACCAAATTCAGATCCTTTGGTGAAAGCTGGACTTATGCAAGTTTTCTTTCATGCCTAAGTGCCTGCCAGGGACAGCATTCTGTCAGTTTTTGCCTGATAGCAACTAGTGGAGGTCTAGGCAGATTTACTGGCTTAGTAAAGAATCCACCTGCAGTGCAGGAGATTCGAGTTCAATGCCTGGGTTGGGAAGATGCCCTGAAGGAGGAAATAGCAACCCATCCCAGTATTGGTGCCTGGAAAATCCCATGAACAGAGGAGTCTAGTGGGCTTCAGTCGATGGAGTTGCAAAGAGTTGGAGACAGCTGTGTGACTGAGCACACACTGGTTCGGTAGCCCTGTTTGTCTGTTTCTTCCTTGCCATATTATTGGAAGAGATTCCTCGCAGGTCCCTTGGAGTAAGGTACTGGAGTAAGGTATTAGATCCCGAAATAACCACAAAAGTAATATAAGGATGTCTCATTCGCTGACCATCTTATGGTACCATGTTGCTGATGTCAATTCCTATTATACTTATCATTATTAGACAAAGAATAACTGGACTTGTTATAAAAATTGTGGACACGGAACACTATTTTGGTCCATGGACTTTTCCTGCTGACACTGGCATTTTTTGAATTGAAGAAGATAGTCAGTGAAGGCTATTTAAATTGCTGTATGAATGTGCTTTGACTTGTTTAAAATTCATATTTTTCTTTGATATAAATATCCTTGTTTTTCCTTTTATTGAAATTGCTGTGTGAAATAATTATACTTTTGTATCACCCAGTACAAGCTGATTAATTATTTGTTTTACAATTAAAGTGTTATGTGTTTTAAATATTAGTGGTCTAACCTTTTTTTTTCCCCCGAGAAAAGAATGATGAAATTAAAATGAACTATTAATGCAATATTTAAACTCTAACCATTATAATAATGTATCAGATAGAAGTAGCCACTGATAGATATATATCCTTTTCAAGTCTTTAAAGTACCATAGGCAAGTACTTTCCATTTTTTAATTTTCTATAAAATGCTCAAAAAACATAGTGGGGTATTCAGAATAATGGCCCCCAAGATGTACACATTCTAATCTCTGGAATCTTTGAATATGTTGTCTTACAAGTCAAAAGGAATTAAGGTTGCAGATGTATAATTAGGGTTGCTAATCAGTTGACCTTGAAATAGGACTAATATAATTACTAGAGTCCCTAAAAGTAGAAGAGGGAAAAGAGAGATAAGTGATCTAAGTTGGAGATAAGTGATCTAAAAAGGACTTAGTTTGTGGTGCCTGCCTTTGAAAATGGGGTTAGAAAAGTCAACTGCCACATAATGTGGTGTCTTCTGTAAGCTAACAACAGCAAGGAAACAGCTCTTCCTTGAAACCTCTAGAAAGGAATGTAGTTCAGTGAACCCTCTTGATGTTAGCCTAGTAGACCCATGTCAAATTCTGACCTGTAAAACTGTAAGGTTATACATTTTCATTGTTTTAAGCCATTAAATTTGTGTTAATTCATTATATCAGTAATAGAAAACTAATATACTTCAGCAAAACATAATTTACTCTATATCTTTAAAATTATCTTCCCTTCCCTTCAGTTTAGCACTATTTATTTATTAAATTTCTACCATGTCCCAGCCTTGTGCTAGATTCAAGATGAATAAGTCACACCTCCTGGATTTCCTTTTGTTTTCTTTATCGGTACTTGAAAAGCGCTAGATGGAAACCAAGCTGAAAATTATCAGTTTTTATAAGGCAACACTTTGTATTTCTGAAACTCCTGTCTTTAAAATTTGTACATAAAAGTAGAAGAAACAGAACTTATAGTAAGACAGTTCAGTTCAGTCACACAGTCATATCCAACTCTTTGCGACCCCATGGACTGCAGCAGGCCTGGCTTCACTGTCCATCACCAGCTCCCACAGCATGCTCAAACTCATGTCCATCAAGTCAGTGATGCCATCCAACCATTTCATCTCTTGTCGTCCCTGTCTCCTCTTGCCTTCAATCTTTCCCAGCATCAGGGTCTTTTCCAATGAGTCAGTTCTTTGCATCAGGTGGCCAAAGTATTGGAGTTTCAGCTTCAGCATCAGTCCTTCCAATGAATATTCAGGACTGATCGATCTCCTTTAGGATTGACTGGTTTTATCTCCTTGCAATCCAAGAGACTCTCAAAATTCTTCTCCAATACCACAGTTCAAAAGCATCAATTCTTCCATGCTCAGCTTTCTTTATAGTCCAACTCTCACATCCATACATGACTACTGGAAAACCATAGCTTTGACTATATGGACCTTTATCGGCAAAGTAATGTTTCTGCTTTTTAATATGTTGTCTAGGTTGGTCATAGTTTCTTAAGCTTCCTTTAATTTCATGACTGCAGTCACCATCTGCAATGATTTTGGAGCCCAAGAAAATAAAGTCTCACTGTTTCCATTGTTCCCCATCTATTTGCCATGAAGTGATGGGACCAGATGCTATGATCTTTGTTTTCTGAATGTTGAGTTTTGAGCCGCTTTTTCACTCTCCTTTTACTTTCATCAAGAGGCTCTTTAGTTCTTAGCTTTCTGCCATAAGCGTAGTGTCATTTGCTTATCTGAGGTTACTGATATTTCTCCCGGCAATCTTTTTTTTTTTTTTTTTAATTAATCCTCCCAGTAATCTTGATTCCAGGTTGTGCTTCATTCAGCCCAGCATTTTGCATGATGTATTCTGCATATAAGTTAAATAAGCATGATGACAATATATAACCTTGATGTACTCCTTTCCTGATTTGTAACCAGTCTGTTGTTCCATGTTCAGTTCTAATTGTTGCTTCATGACCTTCATACAGATAGCTTAGGAGACAGGTTGGGTGGTCTGGTATTCCTATTACTTTAAGAATTTTCCACAGTTTGTTGTGATCCACAAAGTCAGAGGCTTTGATGTAGTCAATAAAGCAGAAGTAGATTTTCTGACACTCTCTTGCGTTTTCAATGATCCAGTGGATTTTGGCAATTTGATCTTTGGTTCCTCTGTCTTTTCTAAATATAGCTTGAACATCTGGAAGTTCATGGTTCACGAATTGTTGAAGCCTGCTTGGAGAATTTTGAGCATTGCTTTGCTAGCCTGTGAGATAAGTGCAATTGTGCAGTAGCTTGAACATTGTTTGGCATTGCCTTTCTTTGGGATTTGAATGAAAACTGACCTTTTCTAGTCCTGTGGCCACTGCTGAGTTTTACAAATTTGCTGGCATATTGAGTGCAGCATTTTCACAGCATCATCTTTCAGGATTTGAAATAGCTCAACTTAAATTCCATCACCTCTACCAGCTTTGATCATAGTGATGCTTCCTAAGGCCCACTTGATTTTGCATTCCAGGATGCGTGGCTCTAGGTGAGTTATCTGGGTCATGAAGATATTTTTTATATAGTTCTTCTTGTATTCTTGCCACCTCTTCTTAATATCTTCTGCTTCTGTTAGGTCCTTACCATTTCTGTCCTTTATTGTACCCATCTTTGCGTGAAATGTTCCCTTGGTATCTCTGATTCTTGAAATGATCTAGTCTTTCCCATTCTGTTGTTTTTCTCTATTTCTTTGCACTGATCACCGAGCAATGCTTTCTTATCTCTCCTTGCTATTCTTTGAAACTCTGCATTCAAATGGGTATATTTTTTCTTTGCTCTTTTGACTTTTGCTTCTCTTCATAGCTATTTGTAAGACCTCCTCAGACAACCATTTTACCTTTTTACATTTCTTTTTGTTGGGGATGGTCTTGATCACTGCCTACTGTACAATGTCATGAACCTCTGTCCATAATTCTTCAGGCACTCTGTCTATCAGCTCCAATCCCTTGAATCTGTTTGTCACTTGTACTGTATAGTTGTAAGGGATTTGATTTAGGTCATACCTGAATGGTCTAGTGGTTTTCCCTACTTTCTTCAATTTAGTCTGAATTTGGCAATAAGGAGTTCATGATCTGAGCCACAGTCAGCTCGTGGTCTTGTTTTTTCTGACTGTACAGAGCTTTTCCATCTTCGGCTGCAAATAATATAATCAATCTGATTTCAGTATTGACCATCTGGTGCTGTTTACGTGTAGAGTTGTCTCTTGTGTTGTTGGAAGAGGGTGTTTGTTATGACCAGTGCATTCTGTTGGCAAAACTCTATTAGCCTTTGCCTTGCGTCATTTTGTATTCCAAGGCCAAATTTGCCTTTTACTCCAGGTATCTCTTGACTTCCTACTTTTGCATTCCAGTCCCCTGTAATGAAAAGGACATCTTTTTTGGGTGTTAGTTCTAGAAACTCTTATAGGTATTCATAGAACTGTTCAGAAGGTCTTATAGGTCTTCACTGAATCGTTCGACCTCAGGTTCTTCAGCATTAGTGGTTGATGCATAGACTGATTTACTGTGATATTGAATGGTTTGCCTTGGAAATGAACAGATATCATTGTATTGTTTTTGAGAATGCAACTGAGTAATGCATTTAGGACTCTTCTGTTGACTATGAGGGCTGCTCCATCTCTTCTAAGAAATTCTTTCCCACATTAGTAGATATAATGGTTATCTGAATTAAATTCACCCATTCCAGTCCGTTTTAGTTCACTGATTCCTAAAATGTTGATATTCGTTCTCGTCATCTCCTGTTTGACCACTTCTAGCTTACCTTGATTCATGGACCTAACATTCCAGGTTCGTACGTTAAATGTTCTTTACTGCATTGGACTTTACTTCCATCACCAGTCACAGGCATTGTTTTCTCTTTGGCTCCACCTCTTCATTCTTTCTGGAGTTATTTCTCCACTCTTTTCAAGTAGCATATTGGGCACCTACTGACCTGGGGAGTTCATCTTTCAGTATCTTATCTTTTGCCACTTAATACTATTCATGGGGTTCTCAAGGGAAGAATACTGAAGTGTTTTGCAATTCCGTTGTCCAGTGGACCACGTTTTGTCAGAACTCTCCACCATGACCTGTTTGTCTTGTGTGGCCCTGCATGTAACGGCACATAGTTTCATTGAATTAGACGAGGCTGTGGGCCTTGTGATCAGTTTGATTAGATTTCTGCGATTGTGTTTTTCCTTCTGTCTGCCCTCTGAAGGATAAGGAGAAGAGGCTTATGGAAGCTTCCTGAAGAGACTGGCTGTGGGGGAAACTGGATCTTGTTCTAATGGGTGGGGACAAGTTCAGTAAATCTGTAATACAATTTTCTGTCGGCTGTGATCCCTCCCTGTTGACCTGAGACCAAATTGTGGTGGAGGTAGTGAAGATGATGGCGACCTTCTTCCCAGGTCTCGTGCATGCGTTGCTGCACTCAATGTCCCCAGCCCTGAAGCGTGCCACTGCTGACCCACACCTCCACTGGGGCCTCCTGGACATCATAGGCGGGTCTGGGTTAGTCTCTTGTGGGGTCACTGCTCCTTTCTCCTGGGTCCTGGTGTGCACAAAGTTTTGTTTGAGCCCTCCAAGCATCTCTGGCAGGTATGGGGTTTGATTCTAAACACAATTTTGCCCCTCCTACCATCTTGCTGGGGCCTCTCCTTTAGTAAGACAAATTAGATTTTTGAAGTTTAAATGAACCCATTCCATTCAGTTCAGTTCAGTCGCTCAGTCATGTCCGACTCTTTGCAACCCCATGAATCTCAGCACGCCAGGCCTCCCTGTCCATCACCAACTCCCGGAGTTCACTTAAACCCATGTCCATCGAGTCAGTGATGCCATCCAGCCATCTCATCCTCTGTGGTCCCCTTCTCCTCCTGCCCGCAATCCCTCCCAACATCAGGGTCTTTTCCAATGAGTCAACTCTTTGCATCAGGTGGCCAAAGTACTAGAGTTTCAGCATTAGCATCAGTCCTTCCAGTGAACACCCAGGACTGATCTCCTTTAGAATGGACTGGTTGGATCTCCTTGCTGTCCAAAGGACTCTCAAGACTCTTCTCCAACACCGCAGTTCAAAAGCATCAATTCTTCGGCACTCAGCTTTCTTCACAGTCCAACTCTCACATTCATACATGACCACTGGAAAAACCATACCCTTGACTAGACGGACCTAACATGATGTCATAAAATTTCCTTTTAGAGTAACTATTTTTGTATTAAGTTTAAAGTTCATATTTAAATGTAGGTTGATGATAGTTTCAATTTGCTATAGACACCTGAGTTTAATTCTTTCGATAACTTTCTCTTGGGAGCGTGCCAGGATTTTGTTTTTCCAATTGCCTCGCCATTTTTTTCTTGAAAGCATATTATCTTTTGTAGGTTCAGAGTTCTTGTTCGGTTGCTCACTCATGTCTGACTCTGCAGCACCAGGGACTGAAGCATGCCAGGCATCCGTTTCCTTCACCATCTGCTGGCGCTTGCTCACACTCATGTCCACTGAGTGAGTGATACCACCCTACCATCTCGTCCTCTGTCATCCCCTTCTTCCGATCTTTTCCAGCAACAGTGTCTTTTCTAATGAGTCAGCTCTTCCCATCAGGTGGCCAAAGTATTGGAGCTTCAGCATCAATCCTTCCAGTGAATATTCAGGGTTGATTTCCTTTAGGATTCGCTGGTTTGGTTTTCTTTCAGTCCAGGGGATTCGCAAGAGTCTTCTCCATCACCACAGTTCAGAAGCATGAAATCTTCAGCATTCAGCCTTCTTTATGGTCCAATTCTCACATCCATGGCATAAGTACTGGGAAAACCTTAGCTTTGACTATATGGACTTTTGTCACAAAGTAATGACGCTGCCTTTTAATACGCTGTCTAGGTTTGTCATGGGCTTCCCTAGTGGCTCAGATGGTAAGGAATCTGCCTACCAGTGTAAGAGACCCAGGTTCAATCCCTGGCTTGGGAAGATCCCTGGAGAATGAAATGGCAACTCAATCCAGTATTCTTGCCTGGAGAATCCCATGGGCAAAGGAGCCTGGCAGGCTATAGCCCATGGAGTAGTACAGAGTCAGACACGATTGAGCAACTAACACTTAGGTTTGTCATAGCTTTCCATCCAAGGAACAAACATTTTTTAATATCGTGGCTGCAGTCACCATCTGTCATGATTTTGGAGCAAAAGAAAATAAAGTCTGTCACTGTTTCCATTGTTTTCCCATCTGTTTACCATGAAGCGATATGACTGTTTGCCACAGTCTTAGTTTTTTGAATGTTGAGTTTTAAGCCAGCTTTTTCACTATCCTCTTTCACCATCATCAAGAGGCTCTTTAGATCCTCTTCACTTTCTGCCATAAGGGTGGTGTCATCTGCATATCTGAGGTTATTGATATTTCTCCCTGCAATCTTTATTCCAGCTTGTGCTTTCCAGCCTGACATTTTGTATGATGTACTCTGCATATAAGTTAAATAAGCAGGGTGACCATATACACCTTGACGAGCTCCTTTCCCAATTTGGAACCATTCTGTTGTTCCATGTCTGGTTCTAACTGTTGCTTCTTAACCTGCATACAGGTTTCTCAGAGGGCAGGTAAGGTGGTCTGGTATTCCCATTTCTATAAGAATTTTCCACAATTTGTTGTGATCTACCAAGTCAAAGGCTTTAGCACAGTCAGTAAAGCAGAAGTAGATGTTTTTCTGGAACACTCTTTTTCCATGATCCAATGGATGTTGACAATTTGATTTCTGGTTCCTCTGCCTTTTCTAAATCCAGCTTGAACATCTGGAAGATCTCGTTTAATGTACTGTTGAAGCTTGGCTTGGAGAATTTTATGCATTACTTTGCTAGCGTGTCAAATGTGTGCAATTGTGTGATAGTTTGAAAATTCTTTGGCATTGCCCTTCTTTGGGATTGGAATGAAACCGACATATGCCAGTCCTCTGGCCACTGCTGAGTTTCCATATTTGCTTGCATATTGAATGTAGCCCTTTCACAGCATCATCTTTTAGAATTTGGAATAACTCAACTGGAATTCCAATCCCCCTGTTAGCATTGTTTGTTATGATATTTCCTATGGCCCACTTGACTTTATACTCCAGGATGTCTGGTTCTAAGTGAATGATCACACCCGTCGTGGTTATCTGCATCAGATGTTTTTTGTATAGTTCTTCTGTGTATTCTTGCCACCTCTTCTTAATGTCTTCTGTTTCTATTAGGTCCCTACCATTTCTGTCTTTTATTGTGCCTATCTTTGCATGAAATATTCCTTTGCTATCTCTAATTTTCTTGAAAATATCTCTAGTGTTTCCCATTCTGTTGTTTTCCTCTATTTCTCTGCATTGATCACTGAGGAAGGCTTCTTACCTCTCCTTGCTGTTCTTTGAAAGTCTGCATTCTGATC
Source organism: Capricornis sumatraensis (assembly GCF_032405125.1). Classification (NCBI taxonomy): domain Eukaryota; kingdom Metazoa; phylum Chordata; class Mammalia; order Artiodactyla; family Bovidae; genus Capricornis; species Capricornis sumatraensis. Next base: position 41,947,686 of record NC_091081.1, on the reverse strand, counting down.
TTATATTTCTTCTTTTCTCCTTTGCCTTTAGCTTCTCTGCTCAGCTATTTGTTTGAGGAGTCCCTCAAACAGCCATTTTGCCTTTTTGCTTTTCTTTTTCTTGGGAATAGTTCAGGTTACTGCCTCCTGTACAGTGTCATGAACCACCATCTGTAGTTCTTCAGACCCGGTATCAGCTCTAACCCCTTGAATCTGTTTATCACTTCTACAGTATAATCAAAAGGTTATGATTTAGGTTATACCTAATGGCCTAGTGGTTTTCCCTACTTTCTTCAATTTATTCTGAATTTGACAATAAGAAATTCATGATCTGAGCCACAGTCAGCTCCTAGTCTTGATTTTGCTGACTGTATAGAGCTTCTCCATCTTCGACTGCAAAGAATGTAATCAGATTTTGTTATTTCCATCTGATGATGTTCATGTGTAGAGTCTTCTCTTGTGTTGCTGGAAGAGGGTGTTTGCTATGACCCCTGTGTTCTCATGACAATACTCTGTTAGCCTTTGCCCTGATTCAGTTTGTACTCCAGGGCCAAACTTGCCTCGTCCCATGATGAAAAGAACATCTTTTTTTGGTGTTCGCTGTGGAAGATCTGTAGGTCTTCATAGAACCTTTCAACTTCAGCTTCCTCAGCATTAGTGGTTGGTGCATAGACTTGAATTACTCTGCTATTCAATGATTTGCCTTGGAAACGAACAGAGATCATTGTGTCGTTTTTGAGATTGCACCCAAGTACTGCATTTTGGTCTCTTGTGTTGACTATTAGGGCTTTCATCTGTGGAAAAGGGCATGGCTGTCTTTATGATAATAATGTAGTATGGAAATTTCTCACTTTATTTATTAAGAAAACTGTAGCATCTCCATTTATGTGTTCTTTAACTTTTATCAGATGTCCAACGACTATATTTGTTTATTTCAGGATTCTTTCCTAATCTATTAATTTATATGTCTATTCCTTTCATCAATACCGTTCTGTTTTGATTGCTTTAGCTTCCTGAAAGCAAGTAATATTATTCCTTTTTGTTCTCTTTGAAAATTTCTTTTGCTATTTAATTTCTTTGCCTATCCATATCAACTATTCCATATCTTTAAAATATCCTGGTGGAATTTAGAGTGGGATTGCCTTGAATGTATAGATAAATTTTGGCAAAGTCGACATTTTAAAAATAATATAATACCACTATTGAACAATAACAAGTTGAATATTCCATAAGCATGGTATATCTTTCCATTTATACAGGGCTTTAATTTTTTTAACTTACTTTAGGTTTTTATTATTTAACCACATACAGGTCCTGTACTTATTTTTAAGTATTTTGGGGAGGTTTGTTATTGTAAATAATACTATTTCTTAAATTTTGTTTTTGCCCATCAAAAGTATATAGGAATACTGTATATCTATATCTTATGTCTTGTGATTTTAATAAACTCAGCTTATTGATTCTAGGAGCATTTTTTATGGATTTTTTTTCTTTATAGAGAATCAAATGAAAATAAAGACATATTTATGTCTTCCTTTCTAATCTGCATACTTCTGTTTCTTTTTCTTTTCACACTGGTTTGGACTTCTGATATTATGTGGATATAACTGGTAAGAGAAGAGGACATACCTTACTTGTTTTTAATCTTAGAGGAAAAGAAGTCTTTCTTCTTTAAGTATTATATGAGCTGTAGGATTTTTATAAGTGTCATTTGTCAAGTCATGGAAGTTCACTGGTATTACTAGTTATGAGCATTTTATCATGTTGAGTTTTAGCAAATGCTTTTTTTCTGTATCCATTGATCTGTAAATTTTTTTTTATTTTCAAGTTCTTTTTATTATGGTAAAATACATATAACATAAAATTTACCATTGTAAGCATATTTAAATGTGAAATTCAGTGATATTAAATATTAATGCATACATAATGTTATAAATCATCACCCCATCCATATTCATAACTGAAACTTTACCCATTAAATAATAATTCCCTATCCTCCCCACCCCACATTTGGCAGCAATCATTATACTTTCTCTATTATTTTTGATACAAGTAATTCATACAGTATTTATCTGTTTGTGACTGGTTTATTTCAGTGGATTCATCCAGTGGATTCATTCATCCATATGTTGTAACATATTGCAGAATTTCATTCTTTTTAAAGACTGAATGACATTGAATTGTATGTAGATACCACATTTTGCTTATATATTCATCTGTTTATGGATGGACACTTGAGTTGCTCCCACATTTTAGGTATGTGAATAATGCTACTATGAACATAAGTGTAAGGACTTAAATATCTCTTTGATAAACTGCCTTCAGTTTTTTTAGTTGTATACTCAGAAGTGGAATGACTAGACTATGTACTAATTCTATTTTTAATGGTTTCAGGAACCCACCCTACTGTGTTCCACAGCAACTCTACTTTTTGACATACCTACCAACAATACACAAAGATTCCAATCTTTCCAAATTCTTGCCAACAGTTGTTTTATGTTTTGTTGTTGTTTTGTTATTTCGTAAGAGCTTGCCTTATGGGTGTGAGGTAGTATCCCATTATAATTTCGATTTATTTTTCCCTAATGATTTAATATGTTCCCTAGTGATGTTGAATATCTGTTCATGTGCTCATTGGCCATTATATTTTTTCTTAGGAAAATTTTTCATTTAAGTCCTTTGCTCTCTTTTCCTTTTATGTCTGGTAGTTTATTTTTGTAACTATTGAGTTTTAGGAGTTTTCTCTATACCCTGAATGTTTTAATCCCTTGGCAAATATGTGATTTACACGTTTTCTCCCATTCTGTGAGTTGCATTTTTACTCATTTGATAGTATCTTTTGATGTACACATTTTAAAAAAATTTCAGTAAGTCCTGTTTGTTTATATTTCTGATGCCTGTGTTTTTGCTGTTATATCCAAGTTGTCATTAACAAATGTGATGTCATAAAACTTTTACACTATGTTTTCTACTAAGAGTTTTGTTTTAGGTCTTAAATTTAGATCTATGGTCCATTTTGAGTTAATTTTTGTGTATGGTGTTAGGGTTCACCTTAATTATTTTGCATGTGAAAGTCTAGTTTTCCCAACAGGTTTTGTTAAAAAGACTGTCCTTGCCCCATTGAATGGTGTTGGCATTTTTGTCAAAAAATACTTGAATGTATATGCAAGGGTATATTTCTGGTCTTTATTCTATTCCATTAGTCCATATGTTTGTATTTATCCCAGTACCACATGAGGATGATTAATATTACTTTGTAATAAGTTTTGAAGTCAGGAAGTATAAATCCTTGAATTTTGTTCTTTTTCATGATTATTTTGGCTTTTAGGATCGCATGAAATTCCATATGAATTTCAAATGCATTTTTCTGTTTATGCAAAACAAAGTCATTGAGATTTTGGTAGGGATCACATTGAATCTATGTATCACTTTGAATAGCTGTGGCATTTTAGCAAAATTAATTCTTTCAGTCCATGAATATGGGATGTGCTTGCATTTTTCATATTTAAATTTCTTCTGGCAATGTTTCATAGCTTTCATTGCACAGGTCTTTCACCACCTTGGTTAAGTTACATCTGAAGTATTTTTTTTTTATTTTGCATGTTATGTTGGAATTGTTTTTGTAATTTCATTTTCAGATTGCTTGCATAGAAATGAAACCAGTTCCTGTGTATTAACTTTGTATTCTGCAATTCTGATTAATTCAGTTCAGTTCAGTCACTCAGTCATGTCCGACTCTTTGCAACCCCATGGACTGCAGCAGGCCAGGCCTCCCTTTCCATCACCAACTCCCGGAGTTTACTCAAACTCATCTCCATTGAGTCAGTGATGCCATCCAACCATCTCATCCTCTGCCATCCCCTTCTCCCTCCTTCAATCTTTCCCAGCATCAGGGTCTTTTCAAATGAGTCAGTTCTTTGCATCAGAGGGCAAAAGTTTTGGAGTTTCATCTTCAGCATCAGTCCTTCCAATGAATTTTCAGGACTGATTTCCTTTTTGAAAGACTGGTTGAATCTCACTGCAGTCCAAGGGACTCTCAGGAGTCTTCTGCAACACCACAGTTCAAAAGCATCAATTTTTTGCCACTCAGCTTTCTTTATAGTCCAAATCTCACATCCATACATGACTACTGGAAAAACCATAGATTTGACTAGACAGACCTTTGTTGGCAAAGTAATGTCTAGCTTTTTAATATGCTCTCTAGGTTGATCATAACTTTTCTTCCAAGGAGCAAGCATCTGTTTAATTTAATGGCTGCAATCTCCATCTGCAGTCATTTGGGAGCCCCCAACAATAAAGTCTGACACTGTTTCCACTCTTTCCTCATCTATCTGCCATGAAGTGATGGAACCAGATGCCATGATCTTAGTTTTCTGCATATTGAGGTTTAAGCCAACTTTTTCACTCTCTGTCACTTTCACAAGAGGCTCTCTAGTTCTTCTTTGGTTTCTGCCGTAAGTGTGGTGTCATCTGCATATGAGGTTATTAATATGTCTCCTGGTAATCTTGATTCTAGGTTGTGCTTCATCCAGCCCAGCATTTTTCATGACATACTCTGTATATAAACTAAATAAACAGGGTGACAATATATAGCCTTGACATATTCGTTTTTCCGATTTGAAACCAGTCTGTTGTTCCAGGTCCAGTTCTAACCGTTGCTTCTTGACCTGCATACAGATTTCTCAGGAGGCAGGTAAGGTGGTCTGGTATTCCCATCTCTTGAAGAATTTTCCACTGTTTCTTGTGATCCACACAGTCAAGGCTTTGGCATAGTCAACAAAGTAGAAGTAGATTTTTTTTTTGTAACTCTCTTGCTTTTTCAGTGATCCAGTGAATGTTGGCCATTTGATCTCTGGTTCCTCTGCTTTTTCTAAATACAGCTTGAACATCTGGAAGTTCATGGTCCACATACTATTGAAGCCTGGCTTGGAGAATTTTGAGCATTGCTTTGCTAGCATTTGAGATGAGTGCAATCATGCGGTATTTTGAGCATTCTTTGCCATTGCCTTTCTCTGGGATTGGAATGAAAACTGACCTTTTCCAGTCCTGTGGCCACTGCTGAGTTTTCCAAATTTGCAGAATACTGAGTGCAGCACTTTCACAGAATCATCTTTTAGGATTTGAAATAGCTCAACTGGAATTCCATCACCTCCACTAGCTTTGATCATAGCGATGCTTCCTAAGGCCCACTTGACTTTGCATTCCAGAATGGAATGTGGCTCTAGGTGAGTGGTCACAACATCATGGTTTTCTGGGTTATGAAGATATTTTGTGTATCTTTCTTCTGTGTACTCTTGCCGCAGCCTCTTAATAACTTCTGCTTCTGTTAGGTCCACACCTTTTCTGTCCTTTATTGTGCCCATCTTTGCATGAAATGTTCCCTTGGTATCTCTAATTTTCTTGAACTGATCTAGTCTTTCCCATTCTGTTGTTTTTCTCTATTTTTTTGCATTGATCACTGAGGAAGGCTTTCTTATCTCTCCTTGCTATTCTTTGAAACTACCTTCAAATGGGTATATCTTTTCTTTGCTCCTTTGACTTTCATTTCTCATCTTTTCATAGCTATTTGTAAGGTCTCCTCAGACAACCATTTTGCCTTTTTGCGTTTCTTTTTCTTGGAGATGGTCTTGATCACTGCATCCTGTACAATGTCACAAACATCCATCCATAGTACTTCAGGCACTGTCTGTCAGCTCTAATCCTTTGAATATATTTGTCACTTGTACTGTATAGTCATAAGGGATTTGATTTAGGTCATACCTGAATAGTCTTGTGGTTTTCCCTACTTTCTTCAATTTAGTCTGAACTTGGCAATAAGGAGTTCATGATCTGAGCGACAGTCAGCTCGTGGTCCTGTTTTTTCTGTACAGAGCTTCTCCATCTTTGACTGCAAAGAGTAATTCAATATGATTTCAGTATTTACCATCTAGTGATGTTCATGTATAGAATCCTCTCTTGTGTTGTTGGACGAGAGTGTTTGCTCTTACCTGTGCGTTCTCTTGGCAAAACTCTATTAGCCTTTGTCCTGCTTAATTCTGTACTCAAGGTCAAATTTGTCTGTTATTCCAGGTATTTTTTGACTTCCTACTTTTGCATTCCAGTCCCCTATAATGAAAAGGACATCTTTTTTGGATATTAGTTCTAGAAGGTCTTTAGGTCTTCATAGACCTGTTCAACTTGAGCTTTTTCATCGTTACTGGTCGGAGCATAGACATGGATTACTGTGATATTGAATGGTTTGCCTTGGAAACGAACAGAGATCATTCTGTTGTTTTTGAGATTAAATCCAAGTACTGCATTTTGGACTCTTTGGTTGACTATGTTGGCTACTCCCTTTCTTCTAAGGGATTCTTGCTCATAGTAGTAGATATAATGGTCGTCTGTGTTAAATTCACCCATCCCAGTCACTTTTAGTCGCTGATTCCTAAAATGTCAATGTTTACTCTTGCCATCTCCTTTTGACCACTTCTAGTTTACCTTGATTCATGGGCCTAACATTCCAGGTTCCTATGCAGTATTGCTCTTTACAGCATCAGACTTTACTTCCACCACCAGTTACATCCACAACTGGTTGTTGTTTTTGGCTTTGGCTCTGTCTCTTCATTCTTTCTGGAGCTATTTCTCCACTGATCTCCAGTAGCATATTGGGCACCTACTGACTTTGGGAGTTCATCTTTCACTGATTCACTTATTCTAATATTTGTTTTGTGTGTGTGGAATCTTTAGCATTTTCTACATATAAGATCATATCATCTGTAAACAGATTATTTTGCTTTTTTTCTAATATGAATGCCTTTTACTTTTTTTTGTTTCCTAATTGCTGTCTAGAACTTCTAGTATTGTGTTAAATTGAAGTGGTGAAGGTAGACCTCCTTGCCTTGTTCTTAATCTTTGAGGAAAAGCTTTTAGTCTTTTGGTATTGAGTATGCTGTTCATTGTGGCTATTTCATATGAAATTTCTCTTATGGCAGTTTTGTTTTATTTTTTCTATGCCTAGTATTTCAGTGTTTTCATGAAAAAGTATTGAATTTTGCCAGTTGCTTTTTTTGCATCATTTGAGATGAACATTTATTTTTCCCTTCATTCTATTAAGGCAGCATATTACATTGATCAGTTTCCATGCATTGCATCATCCTAGCACTCCAGGGATAAACCATACCTAGTCATGTTATGTAATCCTTTTAGTGTGCTGCCAAATTCAACTTGCTAACATTCTGTTGAAGAGTTGCATCAGTGCTCATAAGGGATAGTAGTTTATAGTTTTCTTGTGTTTTGGTCTTGCTTTGCTATTAAGGTAATACAGATAGCATAGAATGAGATCGAAAATGTTTTCTCCTCTTTGGCTTTTGGAACAGTTTGACAATGATTGTTTCATTTCTTCTTTAAATATTTAGTAAAATTCACCCATGTGAAGCCATCTTGTTTAGGGTTTTTTCTTCCTTTGCCAGGAGATGTTTGTTTATTGATTCAATTTCCTGAATAGTGATAAGTCTATTCAAATTGTTTATTTCTTCATAATTCAGTCTGGGTAGGTTTTGAGCTTCTAGGAATTTGCCCATTTTATCCAGGGTATCAAATTTGCTAGTATAAAATTGTTCCTGGTACTTTATAATAATCATTTGCTCCCGTAGAATCAGTAGTAATACTCTCACTGTCATCTTTGATTTTAGTAATTTCCACCGTCTCTTTTCCTCTTAGTTCATCCAGCTAAGGTTTGTTAATTTTATGACCTCTTCTGAAAACCAGAGTTTGGTTTCATTGGTTTTTCTCCATTGTTTTTCTATTTTCTGTTTCATATGTATCTTATCTAAGCTTTTATTATCTTCCTCTTCTAGCTTTAGAATTATTTTGTTCTTCTTTTAATAGTTCCTTAAGTTTGTAAAGTTAACTTGTTTGAGATTTTCATTGTTTTATAGATGTAAGCATTTACAGCTATTAGTTTACCCTTTAGTGTCACTTTGGCCACATACCATAAGTTTTGTTATATCATATTTTTGTTTTATTCATCTCTTAAGTGTTTTCCAGTTTCCCCTTTAATTTTTTTTTTCTTTAATCCTTTGGCAGTTTAATCTTTACTCTTAACATAGTTACTTATATGGATTAATTTTCAAATGTTGAATCTCATTCGTTATTCCTAGAATAAACCCTATTTGGTGATGATTTGTTATCCTATTTGTATATTGCTAAATCCTATTTGCTCATCTTTTGTCGAGACCAGCTCGGCAAGCAGGGTTTCTGAAAGTGTGATCCAGCGAGAGACTGAGAAACGAGACACAAGAATTCAGAGAAAAGCAAGGATCAGGGGACCAACACTGCTCCAAGGTGAAGGTGCTGAAACTGAATCCAAGCCAGCTTTATTATACTTTCAGCCATGAATGAAAGAATAAGTGGGGAGTTAAACTATAACTCATGTGGCCTTCAGGGCCAAAGAACAAATGGTCATTAACCATTGAGTAAGACTAATATTCTTATCTATAGATTTTCCACCAGTTACGTAAAACATGTGACTCTGAGATGCCAGTTGAGAAACAGTCTGGGGTTAGTTTTCCAACCCGAGGATCATATCTTGTTTTCCAGATTATGAACTTTGCCCTCTGGACTTGTTCCAAGAGTCTCATGCCTTATAGCATCCAGTTTATCAATAATTATAAATTTCTTTTGCGGCCCTTGTCGGGGCCTGCTTTTCTTTTATTCTTCCTGTCTCCTACAATCTTTTTAAAGTATTTTGCGTCCTTTTTCATATGAAATATTGGAGATATTGGTCTGTGGTTTTCCTTTTTTTGATGTGTTTTGTCTTTTGTTATTAGATTAGTTTATGATCTCATGAAATTATTCAGGAAGTCTTCCTTCTTTCATATTCTGGAAGAGATGTCATAGAACTGTTTTTTTTTTTTTTTTCTTTCTTACTTGATAGAATTCACCTGTGAAATTCTTTTGGGCTGGTAGATTCATTATTTTTTTTTAACTACAAAATGAATTTCATTAATAGACATAGGACTGTTCACATTATTTATTCTACAATGACTTTAGATACTTTCATTTTTTAAAGAACTGGTCTATATCATTGAATAGTTTTAGTTCTTGGACATAGAGTTGTATGTATTTCTTTCTAATGCTTTTAAAGCCTTTTACACATCTGCTTTTGATAATCCATTTCTGTTTGCCTTCTTTTCTGGTCAGTGTTTTTAGAGTATGATTATTATTGTTGGCTCATTCAGTGACCCAACTTTTGGTTTCATTGATTCCTTGGTAAAAGAATGTGTGTTCTGCTGCCATTGAATGGATTATCTTATAAATGTCCATTTATAAGACAGTTAGTTCACGTTCTTGACGGTATTGTTCAGATCTTCTTATCCTTGCCTATTTTCTGTTTGTTTTATCAGTTACTGATAAAGCAGTTTTCAAGTCTTCAGAAAAAAATTGTGGATTCATCTATTCCTCCTTTCAGATTTGTCAGATTTTGCTTCATATATTTTGAGGTCTTTTTTAAGTGCATAATCACTTAGGACTGTTATATGTTTGGGGATAATTGAAACCTATACTGTTATAAAATAATCCCTCTTTATGATAGTAATATTCTTTGTTTTGAAGTCTACATTTTTTTACATTTTTATAACAACTGCTCCTCTCTTTGATTAACTTTTGTCTCCTGTATCTTTTATCATTCTTTAGCTTTTAACTTATCTTTGTCTTTATACTTAAAGTGCTTTTCCTGGACACAGCATATGGTTCAGTTCTGTTCAGTCACTCAGTCATGTCTGATTCTTTACAACCCCATAGACTGCAGCATGCCAGACTTCCCTGTCCTTCACCAACTCTCAGAGCCTGCTCAAACTCATCCATTGAGTTGGTAATGCCATCCAACCATCTCGACCTCTGTCATCCCCTTCTCCTCCTGCCTGCAATTTTTCTCCACAACAAGGTCTATTCTCATGAGTTGGCTCTTCATATCAGGTGGCCAAAGCATTGGAGCTTCAGCTTCAGCATCAGTCCTTCCAATGAATGTTCAGGACTGATTTCCTTTAGGATTGACTGGTTTTATCACCTTTCAGTCCAAAGGACTCTCAAGAGTCTTCTCCAACACCACAGTTCAAAAGCATCAGTTCTTTAGCATTCAGCCTTCTTTATGGTTCAACTCTCACATCCATGCATGAGTACTGGGAAAACCATAGCTTTGACTATATGAACTTTTGCCACAAAGTAATGACTCTGCCTTTTAATATGCTGTCTAGGTCAGTAATAGCTTTTCTTCCAAAGAGCAAGTGTCTTTTAATTTCATGGCTGCAGTCACCATCTGCAGTGATTTTGGAGCCCAAGAAAATAAAATCTATTATTGTTTCCCCATTTATTTGCTATGAAGTGATGTCACCAGATGCCATGATCTTCACTTTCTGAGAGTTGAGTTTTAAGCCAGCTTTTTTACTCTCCTCTTTCATCTTCATCACAATGTTCTGTAGTTCTTCTTTGGTTTCTGCCATAAGGGTTGTGTCATCTGCATATCTGAGTTATTGCTATTTCTTCTGGCAATCATGATTCCAGGTTGTACTTCATCCACCTGGTACTTCTCATGATGTACTCTGCATATAAGTTAAATAAGCAGGGTGACAATGTACAGCCTTGACATACTCTTTTTCCCAATTTTGAACCAGTCTTTTGTTCTATGTCTGGTTCTCACTCTTGCTTCTTGACCTGCATACAGATTTCTCAGGAAGCAAGAAAAGTGGTCTGGTATTCCCATCTCTCTAAGAATTTTCCGCAGTTTATTGTGATCCATACAGTCAAAGGCTTTATTATAATCAATGAAGCAGAAATAGATGTTTTTCTGGAATTCTCTTGCTTTTTCTATGATCCAGTGGATGTTGGTAATTTATTCTCTGTTTCCTCTGCCGTTTCTAATTCTAGTTCTCGGTTCGCATACTATTGAAGCTTCTCTTGGAGAATTTTGAGCATTACTTTGCTAGCATGTGAGATGAATGCAGTTGTACAATAGTTTGAAATAACTCAGCTGTAATTCCATCACCTCCACTAACTTTGTTTGTGGTGTTGCTTCCTAAGGCCCACTTGACTTCACACTCCAGGGTGTGTGGCTCTAGGTGAGTGATCACACCATCATGGTTATCTGGGTCATGAAGATCTTTTTTATATAGTTCTTTGGTGTATTCTTGCCAGCTCATCTTACTATCTTCTGCTTCTGTTAGGTCCATACCATTTCTGTCCTTTATTTTGCCTATCTTTGCAAGAACTATCCCCTTGGTATCTCTAATTTTCTTGAAGAGATCTCTAGTCTTTCACACTCTATTGTTTTACTCTTTTTCTTTGCATTGATCACTGACAAAGGCTTTCTTATCTCTCCTTGTAATTCTTTGAAACTCTGCATTTAGGTGGATATATCTTTCCTTTTCTCCTTTGCCTTTCGCTTCTCTTCTTTTCTCATAATATGGTTTATTTATGTTGTTGGGCTGATCGAAATCTACTGTCTTTTCAGTCTTTGTAATTCTTCCCTTCTTTGTTTCTCTTATTCTGTATTCCTTTGGGTTAATTAAACTTTTTATGATTGTGTTTAGTGCCTGCTATTTGCTTTGTTGTTGTTACTCAGTCACTAAGACACGTCGATTCTTTGCAACCATGTGAACTAGAGCACGCCATCTTCCCTGTCCTTCGCTATCTCCCAGAGCTTGCTCAAACTCACGTCCATTGAGTTGACAGTGGCATCCAAGCATTTTATCTTCTGTCGCCCCCTTTTCCTCTTGCCCTCAATCTTTCCCAGCATTAGAATCTTTCCCAGTTTGATAGCTCTTCACAGCAGGTAGCCAAAGTACTGGAGCTTCAGCATCAGTTCTTCCAATGAATATTCATTGTAGATTTCATTTAGGATTGACTGCTCGATTTCCTTGTGTCCGAGGGACTCTCAAGAGTCTTCTCCAGCACCATAATAGAAAGCATTAATTCTTCAATGCTCTGCCTTCTTTATGGTCCAACTCTCGCATCTGTACAGTACTACTGGAAAAAAAATTAGCTTTGACCATAGAGACCTTTGTTGTCAAAGTGATGTCTCTGCTCTTTAATATGCTCTCTAAATTTGTCATAGGTTTTCTTCCAAGGAGGAGGAATCTTTTAATTTCGTGGCTGCTGTCACCATCCACAGTGATTTTGCAGCCCAAGAAAATAAAATCTGTTACTGTTTCTCCATCTATTTGCCGTGAAGTGATGGGACTGGAGGATGCAGTGATCTTTGTGTTTTGAATGTTCAGTTTTAAGCCAGCTTTTTCACTCTCTTTTTTTTACTCTCATAAGAGGCCCTTTAGTTCCTCTTCACTTTCTGCCATTAGAGTGGTATCATTTGCATAGCTGAGGTTATTGATATTTCTCCTCTGAATCTTGATTCCAACTTTACAGTCATCCAGCCCAGCATTTCACATGATATAAGTTGAATAAGCAGGGTGACAGTATTCAGCCTTGATGTATTTCTCTCCCAATTTTAAACCAGTCCGTTGTTCCATGTCCACTTGTTACTGTTGCTTCTTGTCCTGAACAGGTTTCTCAGGAGGCTGGTAAAGTGCTCTGGTATTCCTCTCTCTTTTTAAGAATTTTCCACAGTTTTTTGTGATCCACACAGTTAAAGTGTTTAATGTAGTCAATGAACCTGAAGTAGATTTTTTTTTTGGGGGGGTGGGGGGAGGGAATTGCTTGCTTATTCCATGATCCAGCAAGTGTTGACCATTTGATCTCTGGTTCCTCTGCCTTTTCTAAATCCAGCTTTTATATCTGTAAGTTCTTGGTTCATGTACTGTTGAAGCCAAGCTTGAAGGATTTTGAGCAGTACCTTGATAGCATGTGAAATGAGGGTAATCGTTTGGTAGTTTGAACATTTTTTGGCATTAGAATTGGGATTAGAATGAAAAATGACCTTTTCCAGTCCTGTGACCACTGCTGAGTCTTCCATATTTGCTGGCATATTGAGTAAAGCACTTCAACAGCATTATCTTTTAGGATTTGAAATAGTTGAACTTTAATTCCGTCACCTCCACTAGCTATGTTCCTAGTAGTGTATTCTAAGGCCCACATGATTCATATTCCAGGATCTCTGACTTATATGAGTGATTACACCATCGTGGTTATCCAGGTCATTAAGAGCTTTTTTGTAGAGTTCTGTGTATTCTTGCCACTTCATCTTAGTCTATTCTACTTCACTTAGGTCCTTGCCATTTCTGTTATTTATCATTCCTATGTTTGCATGAAATGTTCTCTTGGTATCTCTGATTTTCTTGAAGAGGCCTCTAGTCTTTCCCATTCTACTGTTTCCTCTATTTCTTTGCATTGTTTACTTGAGAAGGCTTTCTTATCTCTACTTGCTATTCTCTGGAACTCTGCGTTCATTTGTGTATATATGTACCTTTCTTCTTTGCCTTTTGCTTCTCTTCTTTTCTCAGCTCTTTGTAAAGCCTCCTCAGACAACCATTTGCCTTTTTGCCTTTATTTTTCTTAGGGATGGTTTTGGTCACCGCCTCCTGTACAATGTTATGAACCTCAGTCTACAGTTCTTCAGGCACTCTTGTGTCTCAGATCTAATCCCTTAAATCTGTTTGTCACTTATACTGTATAATCATAAGGGATTTGATTTAGGTCATATCTGAATAGCCTAGTGGTTTTCCGTACTTTCTTCAATTTAAGTCTGAATTTTTCAATTTGTAGCTCATAATCTGAGCCACAGTTAGCTCCAGGTCTTCTTTTTCTGACTGTATAGAGCTTCTCTGTCTTTGGCTGCAAAGATTATAGTCAGTCTGATTTCATTGTTGACCGTCTGGTGCTGTCCACGTGTAGAATCATTCTGTTGTTGGAAGAGGGTGTTTGCCATGACCAGTGTATTCTCTTGGGAAAACTCTTGTTAGCTTTTGCCCTCCTTCATTCTGTACTCCAAAGCCAATTTACCTGTTATTCTAAGCATCTCTTGATTTCCTACTTTTGCATTCCAGTCCCTACTATGAAAGGGACATATTTTTTGGTGTTAATTCTAGATGTTCTTGTAGGTCTTCTTAGAACCATATGACTTCAGCTTCTTCAGCATCAGTGGTTGTGGCATAGACTTGGATTACTGTGATGTTGAATGGTTTGTCTTGGAAATGAACTGAGATCTTTTTGTTGATTTTGAGATTATACCCAAGTACTGCATTTCGGACTCTCTCGTTGACTCTGAGAACTACTCTATTCCTCCAAAGGGTTTCTTGCCCACAATAGTGAATATAATGGTCATCTGAATTAAATTCACCCATTCACATCTGTTTTAGTTCACTGATTCCTAAGATGTCAATGTTCACTCTTTCTATTTCCTGCTTAACAACATCCAATTTACCTTGATTCATGTACTTAACAATCTGGGTTCCTATGCAATATTGTTACTAACAGCATCGGACTCTACTTTCATCACCAGACTCATCCACGACTTAGCGTCTTTTCCACTTCAACCCAGCCTCTTCATTCTTCTGGAGCTATTTCTCTGCTCTTCTGAAATAGCATATTGGACATCTAAGGACTTGGGGGGGCTTATCTTCTGCTGTCATATCTTTTTGCTTTTTCACATTGTTCACAGAATTCTCAAGGCAAGAATACTGAAGTGGTTTGTTTGTCATTCCCTTCTCCAGTCTCAAATGGTAAGGTTAAAAATATGTATGGTAGAGCTTTGAAATTTACCCCAGAGGTATTGGATGCATTTGCTTTGTATTTTTTGCCCCAATCTTTTTTTTTTTTTTTTTTTTTGGTAATTTCTGTGACTTGCCTAATTACATGACCCTTTCCTCAGCTCTGACGTTCATGAATCTTTTGAAGGCATTTTTTATTATTAACTTTGGTGATTTTTTTTGCTTGTTTTTTTTTCCCCCCAGCATTTCTATTTAGTTCTTCTAGTTTTCATCTCTTCTTTCCTATTAGATCTTTTAATGTTAAATCATAATATTAGTTTTAAATTCCTTGTTTAATGATATCAGCATCTATTTCAGATCTGAGCCAGTCTTTCTCTACTGAATGTTTTGACTGTGCATTATTTTTCTTGCTTTTTATAATGTTTTTTTTTTTTAATTGTCATCCTGTGTAGTTGTAAGTGTTTGTGTATGGAAATGGCATTTCCATTTTGCCTTTCTTTCTATGAAATCTTTAATTTGAAAGAATGTTTGAGATGTTTGAAAGAAGCACTAAGTATGTTCCCCATATATAAGAGAAACTATCACAAGCTCTGTTGAGGTAAACAAAAACAAATTTAGTTACCATTTTACTGTCTTACATATTTTATTTAATAATTCTTTTTATTACTTTTTTAAATTACTTTTTGGAAGAATGCCACTCTGCATAATGCATTCTCTCATGTATGATTTTTAAAACAGAGTTTTAGGTTATGAACTAAATTTATTCCCATTTACAAATGTGAAGACTTAAGTAGGCTAACTTACCTGAAGATAAACATCTATCAGATGACAAAATTGGACTGGATTTTCTGTGTCTGTTTCCTACCTGTATTCTTAAGTATTACCCTGTTTAGAATCACTTAGCTTAACAAAAATATTATTGTTGGGTTTCACTTATATTGAAGGTCTTGTGATAAGTGATGTGGAGGGAGGACGTGATCATTATGAAGTGATCTGCATTTAATATACTAATGTTCCAAGAATGGACTTTAAAGAGTATCCTTTCTCACTTAGCAATTGGAATGGTAGAAATATGCTGTAATAGATTTTACGTATAAATGATACTTGGTCGACATATTTTAGAGAAACCTTTCAGGTTATTCTGAAGGATTCATTAGCATTTTAAATGGACCAGTTCCCCTCCCAAAGTAGGACCATCATTGGCTTGGTTCCCAGGCCATTACTTATTCAAAGCTCATGAGTAACACAGCCCAAAATACACTGTACAAAGATAAATTGGATTATGGAGCACAATATGGGGATATAATTCAACATGTAGAAGTGATAATCGATACAGTAAAACAGCTGAAACACAATAATAGGATAAGGAAGAACAAGGAACGTTTTCCCTAAGCCTTACAGTGTATCTTCAGCAAGGATAAAGAGGAAGAAATCACTGGACGAGAACCAGTTGCTAAGTTGTTTGGAGAATCAGTGTATTAGCAATGCTATACAATAGAAATTTCTGTGATCATGAAAATATTCTATATCTGTGTTTACCAATGCAGTAGGAAATACTAGCTACTTTACATTCTCTGTGGAGTTAGAGGACTTCCTATGCATTATCCATGTGGGATTTCATCTGCTGCTTTTGAGGGCTGGTTTACTTCTGCCAGTTTTGCTTAGGGCAGACTGACTTCCTTGCTCAGTTACCTCTCTGACTTCACATTTTCACTTCATTCTAGACATGTAGTTAGTTCTTTACTCTCTTCAGCTCTTTGACTTTTGGAAGTTTTTTGTTCCCGTTTTTATCTAATAATTTGTTTTTGTTGGAAATTTTGGTCTGAGTATCCTAATCTACTATTAGAAATAGGAATCTTGTTTTGCTTTTAATTTCATGGAAACATGCCATGTTCATAATTTTCTGAACTCTGTGGCATAAACTTTCTTTTGTATGTTTCTCCTTTATATTGTTTTCTCATGTTCTTTCTCATTTCTTTTTTTTTCAGGGTTTTTTGATAGGTCCCATGTTGAGAAAATTCGTATTGTCGCTTTTCATTGATGACACTTTACAATCAATTTATATGAAGTTTACAATCACATTGCATGAAATTGATGTACTTAAGCTGGGAACTTTGGCAGCTTAAATGTTTGATCAGTTGTCTACAGAGTTTCCTGATCATTTTTTTTTTTTTTAATGACTGCTTTCATGGCTAACTAAAAGCTCCCCTGAAGCCCCACGTATTATAATTTTTTTTTCTGTCTCACTGTTCTTGTTGCTGTTTTTATATTTTTCATAAAATAAAATTGTATAGGAGACAGATACCTTTTTTTCTGTTAACTTAACCTCCAAGTTCTGTTTTGTTTCTGTAGGTGGGACTGCTCTGTTTGTATTGGTTTTCTTGTATTTGCTTTGTTTGATTGGTTGCTAAGTTGTTTCCAACTCTTTGTGACCCCATAAACTATAGCCTGCCAGGCTTCTTGTCCACAGGATTTCCCAGGCAAGAATACTGGAGTGGGTTACCATTTACTTCACCAGGGGATATTCCTGACCGAGGGATTGAACCTATGTCTCATGCATTGGCAGGCAGATTCTTTATCACTGAGCCACTGGGGAAGCTCTTCTGTTTGTACATGACATAGGTAACACAAGGTTTAAGTCTTAAATTTAGTTCTCTGCCAGTTTCTAACTTTGCCTTTTTGTTTTCTATTTTCATTTCCACATACTTGTCTTTTGATAACATTGTGTTTTTCTTCTTGTCCTAACGAGTCTGTTATATGATTTAGAGGTGGATCAGACTAAACAATCTACCCACAATGTGGGAGACCTGGGTTCGATCCCTGGGTCAGGAACATCCCCTGGAAAAAGGGACGGCTATGCACTCCAGTATTTTTGCTGGAAAATTCCACAGACAGAGGAGCCTGGTGGGCTACACTCCATGTGGTGGCAAGGAGTCAGACATGACTGAGCTACTAACACTTTCACTTTCTTTCACTTTCACCATGCTTTCAGTGGCCTCTTGCTTTATGTAGGTAATGAGGGTTTGAATTAGTTGATGTCAAAGATTTCTTCCCCTAGTTAGTAATTCTTTGCAAGCTTATTGTTTTTAAAACTTTCTTTTTGTAGTTTATTAGTTCAAAAGCAAGTAGGTATTATAGGGATAAACTGTAATTTTAAAATCACTTGAGTCTTCTGTTAAGTGATACTGATCCACACAAAAATTTGAACTTATTTGTTTATAGCAACTTTATTGTTATAATTGCCAAAAATTTTAAGAAACATTGATGTCTTCAACAGGTAAATGGATAAACTGTGACATATTGATAGAGTGAAATGTTATTTAGCAATAAAAAGAATGCGCTGTCAAGTCATAAAAAGATATGAATGAAACTTCAGTGCACATTTCACAGTATAGAAGCCGTCTGAAAATGTTACTTTGCGATTCTATCTATATAACATTCTGAAAAAGGCAAAATATATAGAGACAGTAAAGAGATCAGTTATTTTCTGGGGGATTGAAAAGAAGAAAGAGGAGTTATTAAGTGGAGTGCAATGGGTTTTGAAGGCAGTAAAACTATCCTTGTGTGATACTGTAATAAATAGTGGGTTCCTGACACTATACATTTGTCAAAAGCCATAGAACTGTGCAGTACAAAGAGGGAACCCTAATGTAAACTGTGGACTTTAGTTAATAATGATTTATCTACATTGGTTCATCACAGTTGTAACAAATTTACCACACTAATGTAAGATGTTAATATTAATGGAGAAACTGTATGGTATGGGAGGATGGTGAGTAGGAGAGGAGAATACAGAAACTTATTTTCTGTACAGCTTTTCAGTAAATCTATAACTTATTTTAAAAACTAAAATCTATTAATTAAAAGATACTAATACCTGAGAAAAAGGTTAAAGTATTGAGTATACAAAGTAATCAAATAACTATAAGTGGTATTTAAGTAAAGTAACAAAATAACATTATTTGAATATGTTTCTTTTTATTGTTAATACTGTCCTTGTCTGCCTTTTTTTTTTTTTTTAAGAATACCTGTAGTCTTTTCTGTTCCTATGTTTATTTTTATTTTCTTTTTGATTGTTTCTATTAGGTGTACTAGCCCTATCTTGGTACCCACCTGATTTGAATGATGAGAATGGAGAACCTACTGATAACTTGGTACCAGCTATTTTGGATAAAGCTCATAAATATAATCTGAAGGTATTTAATTTATTTTATTGAGATATAATATTAGATTAGTTTAAGGTATTCAGCATAATGACTTGATATATGTATATATTGTGAAATAATTGTCACAATTAGTCTAGTTAACTTTTATCCCCACACATAGTTCCATTTTTTTTGTCTTTTTGCTATGATGAGGATTTTTAAGTTGTATTCTTTTAGCAAGTTTTAAATATACCATGCAGTATTATCAACTGTAGTTATGAAGCTGTACTTTACATCCTGGAAGCTTACTTATTTTATAACTGGAAGTTTATGCCTTTTAACTATCTTCACACACTTTACCCACCCCCTGTCTCAAACAGTCACGAACCTGTTCTCTGTATCTATGAGTTGGTTGTTTTATGTTTTGTGTGCATGTGTGTGTGTGTGTGTGTGTGTGTGTGATTGCTGTTTTGTTTTTGATTCCGTATATAAGCAAGATCATATGATATTTGTCTTTATCTAACAGACTTATTTCACTTAGCATAACACCCTCAAGGTTAATTCATGTTGTCACTAGTGACAACATTTCCTGGTTTGTTTGTTTGTTTTGACTGGATAATATTTGTGTGTGTGTGTGTGTGTATACACTCACCATTTTTCATTATTCATTCATTCATCATTATGGATGCTTCCAGCATAAGCATTTCCATTTCCTGGGTATTATAAGTAATGATGCAGGTGTATTTCCAAGTTAGTGCTTTTGCTTCCTTTGGATAAGTACCCAGAAGGAGAATTGCAGGATAGTATATTTCTATTTTAAATTATTTCAAGAAGCTCCATACTATTTTCATAGTGGCTTCATCAATTTATATTCCCACCAAAGTGAACAAGTGTTCCCTTTTCTTCTCATGGTCACTAATAGTTCTTGATAATAGCCATTCAAACAGGTATAAGGCAATATCTCAATGTGGTTTTGATTGGCATTTCCCTGATGATTAGTGACGTTGAGTACCTTTTCAAGTGTTGGCTATCTGTATATGTTTCTAGGGAGAATGTCTATTCAGAAGTGATGCACGTTTTTCAAACTGTTTGTTTTTTGCTGATGTGTTAATAGGACTTGTTTATATATTTTGGATATTAACACTTTTTCAGATGCATGGTTTGCAGGTATGTTTTCCCATTTATTATGTTACCTTTTCATTTGTTAGTGGTTTCCTTTGGTGTACAGAAGCTTTGTAGTTTGATGTAGTGTCACTTGTTTATTTTCACTTTTGTTGTTTTTGGTTTTGGTGTCAAATCCAAAAAAATCACAGCCAACACCATTTTCAGGGAGCTTACACCTTTGTTTTCTTCTAAGAGTTTTATGGTTTCAGATCTTATGCTTAAGACTTTAGTCCATTTTTAGATATTTTTTGCGTATAGTGAAAGGTCGTTCCATTTCATCTTTTGCAAGTGGCTGTCCAGTTTTTCCAGTGCTATTTATTGAAGAGACTGTCCTTTCCCTATTGAATATTCTTAGCTCCTTTGTTGCAGATTAGTTGACCACAGGTGCCTGGGTTTATTTCTGGGCTCTGCATTCTATTCTATTGATCTATATATTTTTATGACAATACCAAACTATTCTGATTACTATAGTTCTGTAATATAGTTTGAAATGAAGTATGGTGCCACCAACATTGTTCCTTTTTCTCAAGATTGCTTTGGCTTTAAGGTCTTTTGTGGTTGCATACAAATTTTAGAATTGTTTGTTCTATTTCTGTGACAAATACCTTTAGTATCACATTGAATCTATAAATTGCTTTTGGTAATATGGATATTTTAATAATACTAACTCTTCCAATCCACGAGTGTGGGATATCTTAACATCTACTTCTGTTTTTTTACTGTCTGTCATTAACATACAATTTTCAGGATACAGATCATTCACCTCCTCTGTTAAGCTTATTTCTAGGTAGCTTATTCTTTCTGATGCAGTGATAAATGGAATTGTTTCATAAATTTATTTTTCTTCATTCATTCTTAGTGAAATGCAAGAGATTTTTGTATATTGATTTTTATATCCTGCAAGTTTACTGAATTTGTTCAAGTTTTTTGATGAAGGCTTGAGTTTTCAGGATGTCACATATTGTTGTCTGTAAATAGGGACTATAAATAGAGACAACATATTGTTGTCTGTAAATAGAGGCAACAGTTTCTATTTTTCTCCTTCTTTTCTGAATTTGATACCTTTCATTTGTTGTTGTTGTTGTTACATTATTGCTCTGGCTATGAATTCCAGTGCTGTATTGAATAAACGTGGTGAGAGTAGGTATCCCCAAGTTGTTGCTGATCATGGAGAAAAAACGTTTGGCTTTCTCCCTTGAGTCTGATTTTAGCTGCAGTATTGTGATATGTGGCCATTATTTTGTTGAAGTACTTTTTCTCTATACTCACTTTGTTGAGAGTTTGTATCATGAATGGGTGTTGAATTTTGTTGAATGCTTTTTTTTCTGTTTTTTTTTTTGAGATGATCATATGAATTATATGGTTAATTTTGTGAATGTGTATCCCATTGATTTGAGGGTGTCAATTCATCCTTGCATCCTGGAAATAAATCCCACTTGATCACAGTGTATGATCCTTTTGTTGTATGTTGAATTCAGCTTATTAATATTTGTTGAGAATTTTTGCATCTCTGTTCATCAGGGATATTGGCTTTTAACTATTTTTTATTGTGGTGTCCTGACTGCTTTTAGTATCAGCATATTGCTTGTCCCATATAATGAGTTTGGAGGTGTTCCCTTCTCTTCAAATTTTTGGAAGAATTTGATAGGATTAGTATTAATTCTTCTTTGAATATTTGGTAGAATTCACCAGTGAAGCTGTCTGATGCTGGGTTTTGTTTGTTGGAGATTTTTGATTACTGATTATTTCCTTTCAAGTTACTTACCAGTCTGTTCAGATTTTTCTGTTTCTTAATGATTCAGTCTTGGAAGGTTGTATTTCTAGAAATATATCTATTTGTGATGTCTGTGGAGAACTAAAGTCCTCTGTTGTTATTGTATGGCTGTTTTACTCTTTAGGTCTGTTAATATTGTATTTATATTTAGATGCTCCTATGTTAGGTGCTAACATATTTACAAATGTTCTATCCTCTTGTTATATTGATCCCTTATCACTATGTAATGACTTTCTTCCTCCTCTGTCTCTTATTACAGTCTTTGTTTTATGTTCTTCTTTGTCTCTTACAAGTGTTGCCACCCCAGCTTTCTCTTGGTTTCCAAGAGTATGGGATATATTTTTCCATCCCTTTGTTTTCAGTCTGTGTGTTTGTACATCTAAGTGAGAATCTTGTGGGTGAGATAAAGATGACTTTTTATTATTGATAGGTATGGAGTTCTTGCCATTTTGTTAATAATTTTATAGCTGTTTTATAATTTCTTTTTGTTTTTCTTGCTACTTTTCTTGCTACTCTTTGTAATTTGATGATTTTCTGTAGTGGCATTCTTAAATTCTATATTCTTTATCTTTTGGGTCCCTATTCTAGGTTTTGCTCTATAGTTACCATAAGGCCTACATAAAACAATTTATATTTATAATAGTCTATTTTAAGTTGACAACAAATTAACTTTGGTAACAGTCTAAAGCTCTATGTTTTTACTTACTCATATTTTATATTTTTGAAGTCTCCATTTACATCATCTTACCTTGCTTATTCACTGACAATTACTGTGCTTATAATTATTTTTACTGTTTGTCTTTTAACCTTCATGTTAGCACTTTATATAAGTGATTAATCTTGTTTACCACGTTAGCTTTTTCTAATTTTACTATATGTTAATTTTTACCAGTGAGGTTTATATGCTTTTATTTTTTCCTTTTGTTTCATCTTCAAAAGTCCCTTTAACATTTCTTGTAGGACTGGGCTATTGGTCATTACTCTTATGTTTTATTTTTCTGGATAACTCTAAATCTCTTTCCAACTCTGAGTGATAACTTTGCCATGCAGAGTATTCTTGTTTGGCTGTTTAATTTGTTTTAGAGCTTTAAAATGCCACGCCCTTCTCTATTTTTTCAGCTAGAAAATATGCTAACAGTCTTATAGGGGTTCCCTTTTATATAAGAGGTTGTTTTTCTCTTGCTTCTTCAAAGAGTCTGTCCTTTAACTTTTGACTATTTATATTATACATTGGTGTGGGTCTTCTTAAATTCATCTTGGTTGGAACTTTCAGGGCTTCCTGGATGTGGATGTCTGTTTCTTTCTCCAGATTAGGGAAGTGTTGAGTCGTTATGTCTTCACACAAATTTTCTTCCCCTTTTTCTCTCCTCATTTTGGGACTCATGTAAATAATTGTGTTCTTGATGTTTTCTCATAAATTCCTTAGACTATCTTTGCTCTTTTTTGTTCCTTTTTCTTTTTGCAGCTCCAGTTGGAAGAAGTTAACTGCCCTGTCTTTGAATTCACTGATTCTTTCTTTTGCTTCTAATCTTCTAATGAGGGATTTTGAGCCCTCATGTTTGTCAGTACAGTTGTATTCTTTAACTTCATCATTTCTGTAGAGTACTTTGCTATATTTTCTATTTGTTGAAATTCTCACTTTTTTCATGGTTTGTTCTCCTGACTTTGGTGAGCATCTTTATTAGTTATTTTGAACTTTTTGTCATATAAATCATTTACATTATGATAATCTCATTTTCATTAAGTATATTTCTGAAGTTTTTATCTTGTCCTTTTATTTGGAACTTGTCCTTTGTTTATTCAGTTTCCCTAACATTCTCTGTTGGTTTCTGTGTATTAGATCAGGGGTTCCCAATCTCTAGGATCTAATGCCTAATGATCTGAGGTGGAACTTACATAATAATAATAAAGTACACAGGAAATGTAATGTGAATCAATCATCCTGAAACCCCCAGTCCATGGAAAAATGGTCTTCCACAAAGCCAGAATCTGGTACCAAAAAGGTTGGGGACTGCTATATTAGATAAAACAACCTCTTCTCCCTGTCTTGAAGGTGTTACTTCATATAAGAAGATAAACCTTAATATTTAACCCTGTCCTATTTCTTGGTTGTCTCTCATATCCTTGTGATTGTCCAAACTGCCTACTTGGTTCTTAGGCTCCCAGCAGTTGAGGGTTTACCAAGACCTGCCCGTATCCTAAAAGGGAGGATCTCAGTCAGCACCTAAATTTGGGCTTATTGGAAGCCAGCCTTTGGGCAGCAGCTTTTAAGTTATACATAGATACCTCTTTCCATGGACATCTATGAGATGGACCTTTCACTCTGCTCTCTGTGTACTGAGTCCCGCATGGTAGTTAAAAACCATTTCTTCCTTTGTGTCATCCAAATAGATCCATGAACTCAAGACCCACTAGCCACTAGAGCCAGGCATCAAGGGTTATTTCTTCTGCACAGCAACTACAAAAGTTGGTACACCAAATATGGGCAGAAGCTCCTTTCTCAGAGATAACCAGTGACCTGGGGCTGGGCACAGGGTCTTTGCGAAGTTGATGTCCAATTAGTTCCCAAGATTGCAGCTGGCCCTAGACTTGTGTTTAATTTGATGCCCTCCCCTCAGGCCAAATCTATGAAAATAGGACAATAGTCCTCTTTCACAGAAAGATTGGGTGCCTGTCTATTACCTCTCTGCTTTGTCCACTGAGTTGTTGCTGCTTATGTTCTCTTTCTCCATTTGTTTCAGTCCTGTGGGGCTGACAAATGCTAACCACTGTGACAGCCAGAGCCAGATGATCAAGGTAGTACCTCCTAAGCTGCAGCAGCAAAAACCAGGCCACCAGACATGTGCACACGTTTCTTTCTGGGAGATACTGGTGACCTGGAGTGAGACGGAGGAGGACACCAAGGTGGCTCTTGCCAGCCTTCTTGGTCTTTGGAGAGTATTCAGTAAGCTTCTAGGTATGTCCTAAATTAGATGCCTGGCACTTAAACTGAAGCTTTAATATAAGTGTCCAAGTCTCTTTTACAGAAAGACTAGGCAATTTTAATTGTCTGCCTTTTGGCTGGGCCCTGGGTGTTGGCATAGTGAATCCTCATGGACTGGCTGTGTAATGTTTCTGAGCTCACTGTAGCCTTGTGTGTATCATGAACAGAAGCCCTGTTAACTTTCAAAGTTAAATGTTTTGGGTATTTGTTGCTCAGGTGCAGGTCTTAAAACTTGGGGTACCAGATATAGAGTTCAAATTGTTTGCTCCTCAAAAAGAAGCTCAAGAGTTGTGTGTTTTCTTCCTATTTGTGGGTCTTCATACCAGGAGTGGAGTTTATAGTTAGATTGTGACTCAGCCTCTCCTACCCATTTCAATATGTCTTTTTTTTTTTTTTTTCACTAGTATGTAGGAGTCACTCAGCTAGTTTTTGGATTTCTTTCAGAGAAAATTGTTCCCTGTATAGTTGTAGATTTGGTGTGTCCCTGGTAGGAGGTAAGTTATGGATCCCCCTACATTGCCATCAAGAACTAGAACCTTTAAAGGTATTTTAAGGTATTTTATTATCAAATTATTGACAATTTGATAATAAAATACTCATGGATTATTCTTTGGGATATGAGGAGAGTAATTGCAATTTTTGGAGTAGTCATTTTGATTAAAACTTGATGTGAAAATAATGACTTAGAATCTTTTATAATAATATATTTTCTCATGAGAAATTTCTGAGTCCAAACCTTATCTAGAGTATAATTTGCTAATGGTTCCATTCTATTAATATGTTTCTATATATGTTCTATTTTCATTATGGCAGAAAAGAGAGAATTGCAGTGTTCTTTTATAAAGCTAATGAAATGGCAACCCACTCCAATATTCTGGCCTGGAGAATCCCATGGACAGAGGAGCCTGGCAGGCTACAGTCAATGGGGTCGCAAGAGTCGGACACAACTAAGTGACTAAACCATCTAGTGAGATCTACATATCTAAGTATCTTCGATGGCAAAGATTTACTAAAAATAAATTTGTTTAACCATATGAGTTTAAATATTTCTAAGATAGTTCGAAAACAAACTACTGTCTAAAAATCTGTCAAAATTGGATTTTAATTTAAATCTTGTATAGCACATACATACATGTACACACACACACACACACTCATACACTCATGTACCTAAAAAATGCAGGTGGAAGTCTGAAGGCAGTCATAAGACCAAGTATATTCTACCCATATAGTAAGATGTGTTACAACTGTGGGAAAATTTCATTTATTTCAGAAATTAATGAATCATGGAAACAAATAGAAGTAATGATTAAAAGGATTTTGAATAGCACTACAAAGGAAATGTTTATAATGAATAGCAAGCAAGAGAATAGAAATTATTTTTAAAATCCAGGGATGCTTTTTAAAAATTGGTTATATAGTAGTTCCAATATTAATCTTAATAAATTCACAAAAAAATAACCATACAGGCTGCATTCTCTGTCCATATTCAGTTCAACTGAACATTAAAAGTAATGCCAAAATAAACGTTTCATTAATCATTTAGTTGCTAAGTTGTGTTGGACTCTTTGATCCCATGGGCTGTAGCCTGCCAGGCTCCTCTGTCTATTGGATTTCTCAGGCAGGAATATACTGGAGTGGGTTGCCATTTCCTTCTCCAGGGGATCTTTCTGATGCAGGGGTTGAACTGGGGTCTCTGCATTGCAGGCAGATTTTTTACTGTCTGAGCCACCAGGGAAGCCCTCAAACATTTTTTTCAACTTTTTATTATAAAATCGTCTAAAATTTTAATTACAACATTATAACTGAAAATAACACTTCTTTTAAAGTAAAGATCAAAAGTGAAAATTTAGGATGATATAAAAATAAACAGCACTAAGATTATCAATACCAATGTGGGACATGGATGATGAAATAAATGAAAATTACAAGGAGGGATTAATAAGGATGACATAAGCAATTAATTAAATAAATACAAGACCTTCAAAATCAGTAGCCTTGATAAATTATTTTTCCACTCTGGGGAAGAATAAAATAAACCACTAGCAAGATTAAAAAAAGGAAAAATAGACAAAACATGATATCAAAAATTGAAAGGGAATACTAGTAGAGATAGAAGCTCATTTAAGATTGTATATTGCCATATTTAAAATATAGGCTCCCCTGGTGGCTCAGATGGTAAAGCATCTGCCTGCAATGCAGGAGACCCAGGTTCAGTCCCTGGGTTGGGAAGATCACCTGGAGAAGGAAACAGCAGCCCATTCCAGTATTCTTGCCTGGACAATTCCATGGACAAAGGAGCCTGGTGGGCTACAGTCCCTGGGGTCTTAAGAGTCGGACACAACAGAGTGGCCAACACTTCCATATTTAAAATATATAAAAAATGAATAGTATTCTGGAAAACACAAAGTTTTTTTTTTTTTTTTTTTTTGCAGCGAGAACTTTAAAAAAATCTAAATTGACTTGTATCCTAGAAAACTTTTATTGAATGTATGTCTTCCTCAAATACCAGATCTTACCTAGCAGTTCTATTCAACCTTTCAGAACCAGTTGATGCTTGTTGTAGGGAAATACAGTGGAAGGTTTTCTCATTATCTATTGCTTTATAACAAGTTACCCCAAAACTCAGCAGTTTAAAATAACAAAGACTTTGTATCTCGCACAGTTTCTAAAGATCAGAAATCCGGAAGTGGTTTAGCCTGGTGAGTCTGGTTCAGGATTTCTTAGAAGGTTGTAATCAAGCTGTTGGCTGGTACTGTAGTCATCTGAAGCTAGAGGATCTACTTTCAGGTTTTCTTATGTGGTAGTTGACATACCTTAGTTTCTTTTAGCTGTTGGAATGAGACTCGGTCCTTTTTTTTTTTTTTTTTTTTCTAATTAAAGTGTAGTTGATTTACAATGTTTCAGGCATATGAGACTTAGTTTGTGGACAGCCTCTCCACAAGACTCCCTATGTCTCCTTATGACTGCTGGCTTCTCCCATAATGATGGCTTGAGAGAGTTCAGTGTAGAAGATGCAGTGTTTTTTGATCTAATTGAGGAAGTGGTTGTCACGTATGCCCTATTTTATTCACGTATGCCCTGTTTTATTGGTTTTCCTGCTGATAAACCTATCCTCATACAGTGTGCAAGGCAAATGCACAGGTTTTGAAATATCAGGAGATGGGGATCATTGGTGGCCGTGTTGGAGACTGGTTACCAAGGAAGACTTGCAAATTTATTCTGTAATGATAACACAATTCTGATTCAAAAAATAAACAAGGATAGCACAAGAAATTTATAGAGTGACCTCTTTAAGGAAAATATATGCAAAATTCCAAGGAAAATTTATATGAGAAGTGTTTATTAACAAGAATCTATGAGTGGATTCAGGAGTATGAAATCTTAATCCAAATTGCCTGCATTCAGTCCTAGTTCAACCACTTACTAGCCTTGCCTCAGTTTCCTCATTTCTCAATGGAAAAAGTAACAAAATCTATTAATACCTTACATAAGGTAATACATGTGAAACACTTAGTTACTGGTGCATGTTAAGTAAATCAAGTTTTATTGATTATTTAAAGAAGATAAAACATGATTATCTTGATATTAAACTTTTGAGAGAATAAAAACTCTTTACTGATAGAATTCTTAATAACCAAAGTTCTTTAATTTGATAAAGGATATTCTTTAGTAACCTATATCAAATACCATACTTAATGGATAAACATTAATGCTCAATAAACCACAATCAGTCAAGAATGCCCTTGATAGTCAATGTCACTTAATATTGTAATAGAAAGTCTGAAGAAAGTGGTTTAACTTAAGTATCAAAATGTATTCTAAGTAAAATTTTCATTTTTGTACATGGAAAATATTTACAAAACCTGTTTAGATTTAATGAGTCCAATAGGGTAACTAGAACCAAAGAAATATGTAAGTCAATAGGATATTATATATTACAAGAGAAAATAAATTCAATTTATTTTTTTCAATTTATTTAATTTAATGAGTCCAATAGGGTAACTAGAACCAAAGAAATATGCAAGTCAATAGGATTCATATATTACAAGAGAAAATATAGGGAAAACTACATCGAGAATAACATTAGCAGTAGATATAGAAAGATTTGTTAGCATTTTATTGAAGGAAATGAAAGATTTACATAAATGGGAAAACATGAATTTTATGGAAAGATTCAAAATTTCAAAAGTAACCATTCTCTCTGACATTTGTAGTTCATTTTCAATATAATTTATAAATTGAATGCAGTCCCAGATAAAAGTTTCAGTGAGATTTTAAATGAAGAATTGGACAGTCTATTCCAGAGTTTATAAATGCTAGGAAAGTGTTTATTAAACATTTAAAACTTGTCTTCCCAGATACTAAAATGCGTTTTAAAAGGACAGAAATTAAGAGTATGGCATTAGCATCAGTATACACACAGAGATCAGTGAAAATAATAGCGGGTCTAGAAACAAGACATTTCATATGAAGATCTAACATAATTCAAGAATCATTGAGAGTGAGGTATAAAAGGAATGTTTTTTAATGATCTTAACTTCATGATGCTGGTTTAGTTTTTTGAATTATCTACCCTGCTGTTTTGTGTCCTTGGGCATTAATTTACATGTCTAATAATTCTACTTCTCAGATTGTTCTTTCTTCAAGTTTATTCTTTTTCAATGTAGTGTGTTTGCAAATCTTTTTGAAAACATGAATTAGAATATCTGTTAACTAGAGACTTATGTGCCCTGAGGTTGCTCTCACTCTTAAAAACTTCTTGCAGTTTATATAGCTAAATTGAACATAGGCTGATTGAGTGAGTTCTTTTAAGAGATAATATGGATCCAAGTTGAAATATTAATGTCCAATTTAAAATGTGGAAAATTAGTCTAAATATACCTTTTGCAGCTTAAAGACTCGGTAGCTACTGGGGAATATAAATGGAACTCTAGAGAAAGAGAAATAGCTAAATAGGCAAGAATTTTTTATTCTTGTCAATGAAGCCTCCTACTTTATAATCCTCAAGGTAAGGAAGCATCTCTTAAATTAGCTGACTGGCAAGAGCTGTCATATGCCATGTCCTCAGTTTCTTTCAGTGAGCTCTTATTGGTGCTTGAAATCTGTGAGTAGACAGACCTATAGGTTCTGGCATCAGGTCTGAGTCCGGATGGTTAGTAGTGTAGTGTTAGTCATTCAGTCGTATCCAACTCTTTGCGATCCCATGGACTGTAGTCTGCCAGGCTCCTCTGTCCATGGGATTCTTCAGGCAAGAATACTGGAGTGGATTGCCATTCCCCTCTCCAGAGGATCTTCCCAACCCAGGGATTGAACCTGTGTCTCCTACATTGCAGGCAGATTCTTTACCATTTGAGCTACAGGGAAGTCCGTCGATTCTGGAGAAACATGATTTATTTTCCATAAAACAGATCCAAAGGCCACTGTTTTTGTCCAGGCTCTACTGTTATCCTGGGAGATGGGAAGTAAGAAGCCTCCGCAATTCAAGAGAGCTGGCAATTTTAGTACTTTCAGGACATTCTTAAAGGTAAAGTGAAATGTCCTGATGCATAAAGATAGCTGGCCGGTTCTATTTAAAGCGTCTGTGCAGAAGGAGAATGTGGCCAAGAGGTGTAGTCACCAGCATACTTAATTTCTCTGTGCTTCAGATTGTATATATCATGATCAGAAAAATGTGGAACCAGTCAGGCTAATAATTTGCAAAAATTTTAGAAACATTTCTTGGCCTTGTGTCTGGTAATGAACTCTATCCAGTGCCAAAAAATAGACCAGGAACCACAAGACTGGAGTTCTTGTCCCAGCTGAGTACTCTGGAATCTTCAGTTACTTACTTCATCTTTTTGTCTTATCTGCTTCATTTGTAGAATGACAGGATGAAGTGATAAGGTGGTTTTATTTATTATAGTTTTGTGTGATTTCTGTTGTGTTGATATTCAGCATAACATTTTTTATAATTTGATGAAAATTTTATTTGTAGTAAAATTTTGTTTTTGTAAAGAATGAAAAGCTTTGCTTCTAAATATGAGGAAAAGTTAATGTTTAATTAATGGTAATAATTTACTAGAATAACTGAAACTTCTAAGGCAATATGATACAAATAGAAGAATAATAGTGTTATGAGTTCTGTGCTGATAAACTTGGGTCTAAATTCATATAACTGTTCACACCTGAAACCTTAAATGTAAAACAAATGGGTTCATGATTACCACTTTTTGCCTGCTAATCTTTAAGGAAATAATCTGCCCTTTCCCCCAATTTGATTAGTATAGATTTACTTTGCCCTTTTCCCCCCAAAATGGCCCTTCAATTTATCAATGATTTTACTTTTTTTTTTTTACACTGACTGCCATTTTATATATTTTTTTCTTCTTTTCTTTTTTTTTTTTGCCATACATCAACATGAATCCACCAGGGATATACACGTGTTCCCCATCCTGAACCCCTCTCCCTCCTCCCTCCCCATACCATCCCTCTGGGTTGTCTCAGTGCACCAGCCCCAAGCAATGATTTTACTTTTAAAATATTCTAATGATTATATCTACTTCATTCTTGATTAATGTGCTTCTAATTCTTTGCTTGAGTTTGTTTTACTCTTTCTATTTTTTGAGATGAAAATGTTTTTATTTTCATTCTTTGTTTGTTTAGGAATAGAGAGTTTTTAAGGAATTAGCCTCACAGTTAAGCTTTTGTCATAGCTCATTAGTTTTTATTACATAATGCTTTAACTAATATTCATCTCTAAATACATTGTGATTGCAATTTTGATTTATTAACTTCAACTGAAAGTCATTTAGTGAGTGCCTTTTAAGTCATAAGAAAAATAAAAATGACAATAATAAAAATGTTATTCTGTGTTATATTTTGCAAATGTACACTAATTTCTTTTGGAAGAGTAATTGAGTAAAAGTGAAAGTCGCTCAGTACTGAAATGTAAATCATGATTTTTCAAAAAGATTTAGAGATCTGCTCTTTTATATACTTGCCTGCATATTCACTAGAACAAGTATTATAGCAGTTTTAATTGTCATTGAGTAGTCTGGTTTTGTAGAGACTATAAATTTCACAGCTGGGTATTTACCACTATATCATTAATAACACAGCAGTGAAATAATCTTTTGATGAAGCACAATAGATAGTTTTGGTAGATTTTCAACAACTATTCCTGTTTTCCTTCTTTTCTGTGGGAAGAGCAAGTATATCGCTTGTCCCATTGATGTTGGGCTTGGCCTGATGGCTTCCTTTGACTAATGAGATGTTAAAAAAATTCATGTATGCCATGTCTGAGTAGTAGTAGTATGTGTTTCCATGGTTGTGTTCCTCTTCCATGTGAACAGCATGCCCCAAGGTGCTCCTTCTGTCTGGGACCCAGAATGACAGACATATGGAGCAAAACTGAACTTGATCCATAGTCTGGAACAAAACCAGCATAGCCAGTGCATAGACCTATGTGTAGTAAACAAATTTTGTCTTTGAAGACACTCAGATTGTGGGTTGTTATTACTATAAAACATCATTACCTTAAACCTGACTGAATTAAATTATCCAACTAGAAAGAAAATCAGAATTATAGGGGAAAGAACTAACTCAGCCACTAGTGATGTTCTTGCATTTAAATAAATTTAGTATCATATTTTAAAAGAGCAAGTTTTTTCTACTTTATATATAAATCATATTTCTTACACTTTTGATTTATCACCATCCATTATTTATTTGACCTATTGCTCGAGAGTCATTGTAATGTCTGCTGCTCAGGCTTCTGCAGATTTTTGACCATGTGAAACTTAAAATTAGGAATATTACATCTGTGGTTCTTATCTAAATGATTTTTTAGCTTCATTTGGAAAACAGTTTACTGTTTATGACCTTTTTTTTTTTTTACCTTATTGCTCTTAAATTAATAAAGTGAATTTATGGTGAAAACTTGATGACTGTTACCTAAATGGGTATGTAAATGGCAAACCTAGAATTTAATTTGATGGTTGTCTGTTTCATGGAAATCATTCAGGGTCTGCAATGGGGCAGGTACTGTTGGAGATGCTGGTAGTATGAAGAAAGGCATCTTCCGTACACTTGAGACCTTGCAATCTCTTGGTGGTCAGAGACAAATACAAGTAATTGGAGGAGGGGTACAATGGCAGCACATGAGAGTAGGACGATCTGCCTCGTTCTAACTGCAGTGGGGGATGAGGGCGTGCAGGAGGGAAGCAGGCAGTAGAGGACTTTGAGATGCAGAAAAACATATCAGATTTTTGCTTTTTTTAAAATTTTATTGAGGTATAATTGACATAAAATTGTGTAAGTTTAAAATTATAACATTTATTTATATTGTAATATCACTGTCATGATAGCTAATACCTCTCTATCAAGATGCACAATTATCATTTCTTTTTGTGATGAGAACAGTTAAGATCTAGTTTCTTAGCAAGTTTACTATAATACAGTTTTGTTGTTTATAATCACGGTTAGATTCGCTCTCCATAACTTAATTATCTACTAGTTGCAAGTATATATTCTTAGTGAAAGTGAAAAGTGAAAGTTCTTCAGTCATGTCCGACTATTTGTGACCCCCTGTACTGCACAGTCCAGGTAATTCTCTAGGCCAGAATACTAGAGGGGGTAGCCTTTCCCTTCTCCAGGGGATCTTCCCAACCCAGGGATTGTACCCAGGACTCCCGCATTGCAGGCAGATTCTTTATACCAGCTGAGCCACGAGGGAAGCCCAAGAATACTGGAGTGGGTACCCTATCCCTTCTCTAGAGAATTTTGCCAACCCAGGAATTGAACCAGGGTCTCCTGCATTACATGCGAATTTTTTACCAACTGAGCTATCAGTTCATTTCAGCTCAGTTCAGTCGCTGAGCCGTGTCCGACTCTTTGCGACCCCATGAATCGCAGCATGCCAAACCTCCCTGTCCATCACCAACTCCCGGAGTTCACTCAGATTCATACCATCGAGTCAGTAATGCCATCCAGCCATCTCATCCTCTGTCGTGCCCTCCTCCTCCTGCCCCCAGTCCCTCCCAGCATCAAAGTGTTTTCCAATGAGTCAGCACTTCGCATGAGGTGGGCACAGTACTGGAGCTTCAGCTTTAGCATCATTCCTTCCAAAGAAATCCCAGGGCTGATCTCCTTCAGAAAGGGCTGGTTGGATCTCCTTGCAGTCCAAGGGACTCTCAAGAGTCTTCTCCAACACCACAGTTCAAAAGCATCAATTCTTTGGTGCTCAGCCTTCTTCACAGTCCAACTTTCACATCCATACATGACTACTGGAACAACCATAGCCTTGCTAGATGGACCTTAGTCGGCAAAGTAATGTCTCTGTTTTTGAATATGCTATCTAGGTTGGTCATAACTTTTCTTCCAAGGAGTAAGCATTTTTTAATTTCATGGCTGCAGTCACCATCTGCAGTGATTCAGGAGCCCCCAAAAATAAAGTCTGACACTGTTTCCACTGTTTCCCCATCTATTTCCCATGAAGTGATGGGACCGGATGCCATGATCTTCGTTTTCTGAATGTCGAACTTTAAGCCAACTATTTCACTCTGCTCTTTCATCAAGAGGCTTTTTAGTTCCTTTTCACTTTCTACCATAAGGGTGGTGTCATCTGCATATCTGAGGTTATTGATATTTCTCCTGGCAATCTTGATCCCAGCTTGTGTTTCTTCCAGTCCAGCGTTTCTCATGATGTACTCTGCATATAATTTAAATAAGCAGAGTGACAATATACAGCCTTGACTTACTCCTTTTCCTATTTGGAACCAGTCTGTTGTTCCATGTCCAGTTCTAACTGTTGCTTCCTGACCTGCATACAGATTTCTCAAGAGGCAGGTCAGGTGGTCTGGTATTCCCATCTCTTTCAGAATTTCCCACAGTTTATTGTGACCCACACAGTCAAAGGCTTTGGCATAGTCAATAAAGCAGAAATAGATATTTTTCTGGAACTCTCTTGCTTTTTCCATGATCCAGTGTATGTTGGCAATTTGATCTCTGGTTCCTCTGCCTTTTCTAAAACCAGCTTGAACATCTATACAGTCAACAAAAACAAGACCAAGAGCTGACTGTGGCTCAGATCATGAGCTCCTTATTGCCAAATTCAGACTTAAACTGAAGAAAGTAGGGAAAACCACTAGACCTTTCAGATATGACCTAAATCAAATCCCTTATGATTATACAATGAAAGTGAGAAATAGATTTAAGGGCCTAGATCTGATAGATAAGAGTGCCTGATGAACTATGGAATGAGGTTCATGACACTGTACAGGAGACAGGGATCAAGACCATCCCCATGGAAAAGAAATGCAAAAAAGCAAAATGGCTGTCTCGGGAGGACTTACAAATAGCTGTGAAAAGAAGAGAAGCAAAAAGCAAAAGAGAAAAGGAAAGATATAAGCATCTGAATGGAGAGTTCCAAAGAATAGCAAGAAGAGATAAGAAAGCCTTCTTCAGCAATTAATGCAAAGAAATAGAGGAAAAGAACAGAATGGGAAAGACTAGAGATCTCTTCAAGAAAATTAGAGATACCAAGGGAACACTTCGTGCAAAGATGGGCTTGATAAAGGACAGAAATGGTATGGACCTAACAGAAGCAGAAGATATTAAGAAGAGGTGGCAAGAATACACAGAAGAACTGTACAAAAAAGATCTTCATGACCCGGATAATCCCGATGGTGTGATCACTCATCTAGAGCTAGACATCCTGGAATGTGAAGTCAAGTGGACCTTAGAAAGCATCACTACGAACAAAGCTAGTGGAGGTGATGGAATTCCAGTGGAGCTATTTCAAATCCTGAAAGATGATGCTGTGAAAGTGCTGCACTCAATATGCCAGCAAATTTGGAAAACTCAGCAGTGGCCACAGGACTGGAAAAGGTCAGTTTTCATTCCAATTCCAAAGAAAGGCAGTGCCGAAGAATGCTCAAATTGAGCTATCAAGGAACCCCAAATATATTCTTAAACACCATCTGTTTCATTCCCCCTCCTCCCAGCCTTTGGTAGCCATCATTCCTTTCTGTGTTTTCAAGTTCATTTTATTTTGGATTCCACTATAAGAGATACATAAAATACTTGTCTTTCATTGTTGGGTCTGTCTCACATCATGATAATAATGTTTATCCACGTTGTAAACAAATGGCAGTGTTTCCTTTTTTCTCATGACTGAATATATTTTCATGGTGTCTGTGCACATGTTTTATTTATTCATTTATTTATTGATAACTCTTAAATTTTCATTGGAATATAGTTGATTTATACTGCTGTCTTAGTTTCAGTTCAGTTCAGTCGCTCAGTCGTGTCCGACTCTTTGCGACCCCATGAATCGCAGCATGCCAGGCCTCCCTGTCCATCACCAACTCCCGGAGTTCACTCAGACTCACATCCATCGAGTCAGTGATGCCATCCAGCCGTCTCATCCTCTGTTGTCCCCTTCTCCTCCTGCCCCCAATCCCTCCCAGCATCAGAGTCTTTTCCAATGAGTCAGGCGTACACATGTCCACTCTTTTTTTAGGTTCTTTTCCCATATACATCATTACAGAGGATTGAATGAGAGTTCCCTGTGCTAAACAGTAGGTTCTTACTAGCTTTCTGTTTTATATATAGTAGTTTGTTTATGTCAACCCTAGTCTCCCGGTTTATCCCTCCCCCTCATATCCCATGTAACCATAAGTTAGCTTTCTACATCTGTGATTCTGTTTTGTAAATAAGTTCACCTGTACTATTTTTTTTGATTCCACATATAAATGATATCATATATTTGCCTATTAATATGTCTGACTTTCTACAGTCATTACGACAATCTTGTGGTCCATCCATGTTGCTACAAATGGCATTATTTTGTTTTGTTTTTTATGGTTGAGTAATATACCATTGTATATATTAATATGTACCACATCTTTATCCATTCCTCTGTTGATGGACATTTAGGTGGCTTGCATACCCTGACTATTGTAAGCAGAGCTGCAGTGAACATTGGGGTGCATGTGTCTTTTCAAATGATGATTTTCCTACAGTATATGTCTAAGAGTGGGATTACTGGGTCATATGGTAGCTCTGTTTTTAACTTTTTAGGGAACCTCCATACTGTGCTCTTTAGTGGCCGTACCAATTTACTTTCCCCTAAACAGGGTAGGAGGGTTCTTTTTCCCCTATACCCTCTCCAGAATTTATTTTGTATAGATTTTTTGATGATGGCCATTCTAAGCAATGTGGTGTGATACTTCATTGTAGTTTTGGCTTGCATTTCTCTCATAGTTAACAATGTTGAACATCTTTTCATGTGTGTTTTCACCATCTGTATGCCTTCTTGGAGAATTATCTCTTTAAATCTTATACCCATTTTTTCAATTGGTTTTTTTAATATTGAGTTGCATGAACTGTTTGTGTATTTTGGAGATTAATCCCTTTTTGACTTTGTTCTCTTGTTTCAATATTGACTTTGGCTATTCAGGGTCTTTTGTGGTTTTGTACAAGACTGAGGATTATTTTTTCTATTTTTGTGAAAAATGACATTGTATTCTGATGCAATTTTTGTTGAATATGTAATTAGCTTTGGGCAGTATTGACATTTTAACAGTATTAACTCTTCCAGTTCATGAACTCAGTCTCCTTAAATGTTATGGTCATTTCCTGGTTCAGTCTTGGAATGATTCTAGGAAAGTGTACACTTCTTCTAGGTTATGTAATTTTTTGGGCTTATAATTATTCCTGGTAGTCTCTTATCACATGTATTTCTGTACTGTCAGTTACAGTTTATTCTCTTTCATTTCTGATTTTTTGTGTGTGTTCTCTTTTGTTTTCTTAGTTATGTTTGAGTGATCTAGTTTCATTCTTGTGTATTCTGTCCAGGCCTTTGAAAAGCACCCAGATTTTATGTAAAAGAAACCCATTTGCTAATTTTGAAAGCGTTGGTCTGAGAGGCAAAGCCTGCTAGGATATTCTGTGGGGAAAGAGGCCGGAGATCTCTGCACCCTCTACTTCCTAAAGCCAGCAGCGCAGGTGCCATCCTTGCGCTCCACACCTGCCTCACTCCACGTAGTGGGCAACATCACTGGGGTCTCCCTCTGTCATGCTCCAGGGCATGGTATTTCTAACACTATTTTCTAATACCATTTATTAAAGACTGTCCTTTACCCATTTTATGTTTTTGGCTCCTTTGTTATAGATTACTTGACTGTATGTGTGTGGGTTCTTAACCTTTTAATTATAATATGTCCTGGTGTGGTTTTCTTTGGGCTCATTTTATTTGGCATTCTTGGGCTTCTTTGACCTGGATGTATTTCTTCCTTGTGTTAGGGGATTTTTCAGTTAACCCTTCTCCCAATAAGTTTTCTGCACTTTTCTCTCTTTCTGCTCTTTATAGGATAGCATCAAGTAAGCATTCACATGGTAAGTGTCCCAGAAGTCCCTTAATTTGTCTTCACTGTTTGTCATGCTGTGTGCTGCTCAGATTGCGTAAGAGCCTCTTGCCCTTTTTTTCTGCTTCTAGTCTGCTGTTGAACCTCTCTAGTATATTTATCAGTACAGCTATTATATTTAGCTCTGTGACCTCTTATATTTTCTCTTTGTTGCATTTTCACTGTGTTCAACCTTTCTTCCCCCCTTGAATTTGGTTAGCATTTTTATTACCATTACTTTCAGCTCTTATCAGGTTACTTACTTATCTCTGACTCTTTAAAGTTTGTTTTATTTTTCTGAGGTTTTATCTTACGTTCTTTCATTTGGAGCATATTCCTCTAAATACATTTCTTCATTTTGCTTGACTCTGTATTAGTTTCTGTGCATTTAATGACACACTCATCTTTCTCTGTCTTGAAGCACTGACCTTGTATATAAGATGAATCTTATCATTTAATACTTCCCTAACTGTCTCAAACCTTTGTGGTTGTTTAAGCAGCCTATTTTGTTTATAATAGATCCTAATAGTTGATGAAAGTGAAAGAAGAGAGTGAAAAAGTTGGCTTAAAGTTCAACATTCAGAAAACTAAGATCACGGCATCCAGTCCCATCACTTCATGGGAAATAGATGGGGAAACAGTGTCAGACTTTATTTTTGGGGGCTCCAAAATCACTGCAGATGGTGACTACAGCCATGAGATTAAAAGATGCTTACTCCTTGGAAGAAAAGTTATGACCAACCTAGAAAGCATATTAAGAAGTAGAGATATTACTTTGCCAACAAACGTCTATCTAGTCAAGGCTATGGTTTTTCTAGTAGTCATGTATGGATGTGAAAGTTGGACTGTGAAAAGAGCTGAGCACCGAAAAATTGATGCTTTTGAACTGTGGTGCTGGAGAAGACTCTTGAGAGTCCCTTGGACTGCAAGGAGATACAACCAGTCCATCCTAAAGGAGATCAGTTCTGGGTGTTCATTGGAAGGACTGATGTTGAGGCTGAAACTCCAATACTTGGGCCACCTCATGCGAAGAGTTGACTCATTGGAAAAGACCTTGATGCTGGAAGGGATTGGGGGCAGGAGGAGAAGGGGAAAACAGAGGATGAGATGGCTGGATGGCATCACCGATTCGATGCAGATGAGTTTGGGTGGACTCCGGGAGTTGGTGATGGACAGGGAGGCCTGGTGTGCTGCGATTCATGGAGTCACAAAGAGTTGGACACGACTGAGCAACTGAACTGAACTGAACTGAATAGTTGAAGGTATGCCAAGACCAGTGTCCTTTAGGTGCTACCTGAAAGCTTTCTGTTGATTGTTGCTGATTGAAACTCAAACCCTCAGGCAGCAGGTTTTAAAAAGTATGAATATATTCAGGCTTATAGGACCACAATGTAAGCTCCCCTGGCTGCCAGATCCAGGTGATCAACAGGTGTTCCTTCATGGCACCTGCAAAATCTAGAGGCCCCTCTCTTGGAAATACTGTGCTCTGGAGCATGACAGAGGGAGACCCCAGTGATGCCACCCACTACCTGGAGTGAGGCAGGTGTGGAGCTCAAGGATGGCACCTGCTGGCTTTATTAAGCAGAGGGTGAACAAAGATCTCCCTCCTCTTTCCCCATAGAATATCCCAGCAGGCCTTTGCCTCTCAGACCAATGCTTTTAAAATTAGCAAATGGGTTTCTTTTACATAAAATCTGGGGACTTTCATTAGGGCTGTTTTTGCACTGGTCCCTGGACTGAATGAGTCTGCATACAAGCCCTTTAAGAGCTACATCTCTTTGGATATTCAAAGATGATATCTTGGGGACTCATCTTTCATGTGCTGGTCTTAGAAATTGGTATGCTAGATATGGGATACAAACTATTTATTCCTCAGGGAGAAGCTCTGGGTTTTGAGTTCCCTCTGGATTGTATGTCACTACTGGGGATGGGGTTTATGACGAGATTCTGTCTCAGCCTTTCCTACCTGCTTTGGTTTGATTTCCCTCTCATTTACCAGATGTGATGAGGTCACTCCAGCAGGTTCTTTCTGGAGGAAGCTGTAGATTTGGTTTGTCTGTGGAGGGAGGTAAGTCATATATCTTCCTACATCACCCTCTTAAAGCAGAACCATTTTATTTTTCCTAATAGAACAGAGATATAGTTATTTCAATAATATTATACAGTAAAACTACAAAGAAACAAAAATATTTGATCACTGAGATTATCTGAGTTTTGTAAATAAGAAAGTTAACAGTAATCATAAGTACAATGAATTGTAAAGATATGTTGATATGAAGGAAAATAACCAGAAGAAACACAAAAAATAATTTTAAAATACAACATCCCAATTGTCACAGCACATGGAAACTTTTCCATAAACAACTTCTACTTGGTCATTTTTCAGTCCTGTTTAAGTTTACATTCTGAAATTGATATTCCACTATAGTTTCCACCTGCATGTAGTATAGTTTTTCATCCCTCCACTTTGAGTCTCTGTGCATCCTTAAAGCTTAACTGGGTCTCTTGATAACACACCACACAGTTTGGTCTTATTTCTTTATTCATCTAGTCACTATGTGCCTTTTGACTGGTGAGGTCAATATGTTTACATTCAGAGTAATTATTATATGTAGTCTTAATGATTACATTCTGGTTTTGTATTGTCATTATTTCTTTTTTCCTTATCTCTTCCTGCCTACATTTGTAAATTGGATTATTTTTCATGGTGATATGCTCTCTTATCCCTCTCTTGTTGATCTGCTCTAAATTTTTGCTTTGTGGTTATCAAGGGAGGTTATATAAAGCATCTCTCAGATATCACAGTCCATTTTCGGTTTATACAACCTTATCTATGACCTCGTAAGTTATCCACTGTTTTGCTCCTCCCTTTTGTATATTGATGTTACAATTTACCTCTTTTCGGTTCAGTTCAGTCGCTCAGTCGTGTCCGACTCTTTGCGACCCCATGAATTGCAGCACGACAGGCCTCCCTGTCCATCACCAACTCCTGGAGTTCACTCAGACTCACATCCATCAAGTCCGTGATGCCATCCAGCCATCTCATCCTCTGCTGTCCCCTTCTCCTCCTGCCCCCAATCCCTCCCAGCATCAGAATCTTTTCCAATGAGTCAACCCTTCGCATGAGGTGGCCAAAGTACTGGAATTTCAGCTTTAGCATCATTCCTTTCAAAGAACACCCAGGACTGATCTCCTTCAGGATGGACTGCTTGGATCTCCTTGCAGTCCAGTTCAGTTCAGTTCAGTCGCTCAGTTGTGTCCGACTCTTTGCGACCCCATGAATCGCAGCATGCCAGGCCTCTCTGTCCATCACCATCTCCCGGAGTTCACTCAGACTCATGTCCATCGAGTCCGTGATGCCATCCAGCCATTTCATCCTCGGGCGTCCCCTTGTTCTCCTGCCCCCAATCCCTCCCAGCATCAGAGTCTTTTCCAACGAGTCAACTCTTCGCATGAGGTGGCCAAAGTACTGGAGTTTCAGCTTTAGCATCATTCCTTCCAAAGAAATCCCAGGATTGATCTCCTTCAGAATGGACTGGTTGGATCTCCTTGCAGTCCAAGGGACTCTGAATAGTCTTCTCCAACGCCACAGTTCAAAAGCATCAATTCTTTGGCACTCAGCTTTCTTCACAGTACAACTCTCACATCCATACATGACCACAGGAAAAACCATAGCCTTGACTAGATGGACCTTTGTTGGCAAAGTAGTGTCTCTGCTTTTCAATATGCTATCTAGGTTGGTCATAACTTTTTTTCCAAGGAGTAAGCGTCTTTTAATTTCATGGCTGCAGTCACCATCTGCAATGATTTTGGAGCCCCCCAAAATAAAGTCTGACACTGTTTCTACTGTTTCCCCATCTATTTCCCATGAAGTGATGGGACCAGATGCCATGATCTTCGTTTTCTGAATGTTGAGCTTTAAGCCAACTTTTTCCCTCTTCTTTCACTTTCATCAAGAGGCTTTTTAGTTCCTCTTCCCTTTCTGCCATAGGGTGGTGTCATCTGCATATCTGACATTATTGATATTTCTCCCGGCAATCGTGATTTCAGCTTGTACTTCTTCCAGCCCAGCATTTCTCATGATGTACGCTGCATTTAAATTAAATAAGCAGGCTGACAATATGCAGCCTTGACATACTCCTTTTCCTGTATGGAACCAGCCTGTTGTTCCATGTCCAGTTCTAACTGTTGCTTCCTGACCTGCATATAGGTTTCTCAAGAGGTAGGTAAGGTGGTCTGTTATTCCCATCTCTTTCAGAATGTTCCAGTTTATTGTGACACACACAGTCAAAGGCTTTGACATAGTCAATAAAGCAGAAATAGATATTTTTCTGGAACTCTCTTGCTTTTTCTATGATCCAGCAGAGGTTGGTAATTTGATCTCCGATTCCTCTGCCTTTTCTAAAACCAGCTTGAACATCAGGAAGTTCACAGTTCATGTTTGCTGAAGCCTGGCTTGGAGAATTTTGAGCATTACTTTACTAGCGTGTGAGATGAGTACAATTGTGCGGTAGTTTTGAGCATTCTTTGGCATTGCCTTTCTTTGGGATTGGAATGAAAACTGACCTTTTCCAGTCCTGTGGCCACTCTGAGTTTTCCAAATTTGCTGGCATATTGAGTGCAGCACTTTCACAGCATCATCTTTCAGGATTTGAAATAGCTCCCCTGGAATTCCATCACCTCCACTGGTGTTGTTCGTAGTGATGCTTTCTAAGGCCCACTTGACTTCACATTCCAGGATGTCTGGCTCTAGGTAAGTGATCACACCATCATGATTATCTTGGTCATGAAGATCTTTTTTGTACAGTTCTTCTGTGTATTCTTGCCATGTCTTCTTAATATCTTCTGCTTCTGTTAGGTCCATACCATTTCTGTCCTTTATCAAGCCCATCTTTGCATGAAATGTTCCCTCGGTATCTCTAATTTTCTTGAAGAGATCTCTAGTCTTTCCCATTCTGTTCTTTTCCTCTATTTCTTTTCATTGATCGCTGAAAAAGGCTTTCTTATCTCTTCTTGCTATTCTTTGGAACTCTCCATTCAGATGCTTATATCTTTCCTTTTCACTTCTCTTCTTTTCATAGCTATTTGTAAGTCCTCCCCAGACAGCCAT
Organism: Capricornis sumatraensis; assembly: GCF_032405125.1. Taxonomy (NCBI): domain Eukaryota; kingdom Metazoa; phylum Chordata; class Mammalia; order Artiodactyla; family Bovidae; genus Capricornis; species Capricornis sumatraensis. Next base: position 41,904,507 of record NC_091081.1, on the reverse strand, counting down.
TTTGCTTTTTTGCATTTCTTTTCCATGGGGATGGCCTTGATCCCTGTCTCCTGTACAGTGTCACGAACCTCCATGCATAGTTATCAGGCACTTTATCTATCAGATCTAGTCCCTTAAATCTATTTCTCACTTCCATTGTATAATCATAAGGGATTTGATTTAGGTCATATTTGAATGGTCTAGTGGTTTTCCCTACTTTCTTCAATATTAGTCTGAATTTGGTAATAAGGAGTTCATGATCTGAGCCACAGTCAGCTCCCGGTCTTGTTTTTGCCGACTGTATAGAGCTTCTCCATCTTTGGCTGCAAAGAATATAATCAATCTGATCTTGGTGTTGACCATCTGGTGATGTCCATGTGTAGAGTTTTCTTGTGTTGTTGGAAGAGGGTGTTTGCTATGTCCAGTGTGTGTTCTTAGCAAAACTCTATTAGCCTTTGCCCTGCTTCATTCCATATTCGAAGGCCAATTCACCTGTTACTCCAGGTATTTGACTTCCTTTTACATTCCAGTCTCTTAAAATGAAAAGGACATCTTCTTTGGGTGTTAGTTCTAAAAGGTCTTGTAGGTCTTCATAGAACCATTCATCTTCAGCTTCTTCAGTGTTACTGGTTGGGGCATAGACTTGGATTACTGTGATATTGAATGGTTTGCCTTGGAAACGAACAGAGATCATTCTGTCATTTTTGAGATTGCATCCAAGTACTGCATTTCAGACTCTCTTGTTGACCATGATGGCTACTCCATTTCTTCTAAGGGATTCCTGCCCACAGTAGTAGATATAATGGTCATCTGCGTTAAATTCACCCATTCCAGTCCATTTTAGTTTGATGATTCCTAGAATGTTGATGTTCACTCTTGCCATCTCCTGTTTGGCCACTTCCAATTTACCGTGATTCATGGACCTGACATTCCAGGTTCCTATGCAGTATTGCTCTTTACAGCATCTGACCTTGCTTCTATCACCAGTCACATCCAGAACTGTGTATTGTTTTTACTTTGGCTCCATCCCTTCATTCTTTCTGGCGTTCTTTCTCTACTGATCCCCAGTAGCATATTGGGCACCTACCGACCTGTGGAGTTCCTCTTTCAGTATCCTATCATTTTGCCTTTTCATACTGTTCATGGGGTTCTCAGGGCAAGAAAACTGAAGTGGTTTGCCATTCCCTTCTCCAGTGGACCACATTGAGCCCAGGTCTCCCACATTGTAGGCAGACACTTTACCGTCTGAGCCACCAAGGAAGTTTTACCTCTTATTGTATATTTATTAACAATTTGTAGTAGTTATTTTTCCTACTCTCGTTTAACCTTTAGACTATAGTTGAGTGTATGTGTGGCAGCTCTGTCATGTCCGACTCTTTGCAACCCCATGGACTGTAGGCCACCAGGCTGCTCTATTCCTGGGATTTCCCAGGCAGGAATACTGGAGTGAGTTGCCATTTCCTTCTCCATGGGATCTTCCCAACCCAGGGATTGAACTTGCATCTCTTGCATCTCCAGCATTAGCAGGTGGGTTCTTAAACACTGGAGCCACCTGGGAAGCTGTTAACACATCATTGACTGGGCGATTTTTACAGAAACTGCTGCCTATGGCCTTTAATACATTTCCAGACAGTAATGTGTTAACACACCATCCTACTACAGAGTTACAGTGTTTTAAGTCTAATTGTGTATTTCTCATCTTTATCAGAGTACTGTGTAATTTTTTATGTTTTTATTTCAGCTTGAAAAACTCCTTTCAGCATTTCTTGCATGGCAGGTATAGTGATGGTGAACTCCCTCAGATTTTGTTTATTCTGAAGAGCCTTTACTTGTCTTTTCTAGCTGAAGGATAACTTTGCTCAATAAAGTATTCTTGGCTGGCCATTTTTATCTTTCAGTTCTTCAAATATGTCATTCCACTGCCCTGAGGCCTAGAGTTTCTACAGATAGCCTACAGATAGTTTCTTCTGATAGCCTAATGGCAGTCCATTGTAGGGTTCATTCTTTTTTTTTTTTTTTTTCCCCTGCTTACCTTTAATATCTTGGAGACTGTCTTTTTGTGTGGAGATAATAGGATAATCTACTAGTTTTGTGGACTTGTATGTCCAAATCTTTCCTCAGATTTTTGAAGTTCTCATCTATTATTTCTTTAACTCCCTGACCCTGCCTTCTGTGTCTGGAATCCTGTTTATCCTGACCTTTTTCAGGATATATGGATGAATATCTGTAGACCATGTAGGCTTTCTTTAATCTTTTTCTCTTTTTTCTCTTTCAGTTCTCTCTTCTCCTTTGTGTGATTTCAAAATTTTCCCCCAAGTCAGTCATTCTATCTTCATGTTCTCTGCCCTGCTAAATATTCTCTGTACTGCATGCTATCTAGTTCTAGAATTTTTGTTTGGTTCTTTTGAAAACTTCATTCTCTTTAATAAAGAATTGTTTTATTCATGATTTTATTGAATTGTCTTGAGTTTTCTTGTAACCTGTTGATTAACATCTGTTTTCAACTATCAGATAGTTTGCAATATTCTGTGCCTCTGAGTTTGACCACTAGAAATAGATAATTTTTCTGTGATGCCATGTGTCCTTGATCTTTCATATTTGTTTTAGATTTGCACTTTTGTTTTTGCATATGAATTAGTAGATAACTCCTTAACTCTTTTCTTGTTGCCTTCAGCAGATGGTATGTTATTGTAGTGTTGATATTAGAGTTTTTACTTTGTTTTTGTGAATTTGTAGCTGCTCTAGTCTTCTTTGTTTTCTCTTTTGAGTGAATTTTTAAACTTTCCTGCCCTCTCTCTTTCTTTTTAAAAGGTTGCTATACCTCCAGTTTGTAGTTTCTGAGCACACCCACACTCTACTGGAGCTTTCTCTTGGCAGTGGCCCTTGGGAACCCATACATGGAGCCAACATAGAGTGGCAGTAAAGAGTGAGTTTAGCACTGGGTACATGGGGGTTGCCTGCAGTTCCGGCAGGGTAATCCCTGTGGCTCCTAGGTGGACTGCTGCTAAGAACAGTCCCTTTCCCACCAAGTGAAGTTCTTATTTGCATCTTTCCTAATATCCTACCTTCCCCTAGTTATAAATTTCATATCTTAGTACTCTAGGTACTGGTGGAGAGAATGGATCTTTTCAGCCACTTTCCAGTCCAGCTGGCTTAGCCAGGCACTTACCAACTTTCTTTTCCCCTCTCAGTGTTTCCTTAGGCAGAACTTGATGCTTAGAAAGTTTGTCTACTGCCACCAAACTACCATTTATCTGTTTACTTAATTACTTACTTTTGGTCTCCAGTTATGTGCTGAAGTCTCTCTTTGGGAGGATTAGACTTTGGCAGGTTCTCTGTCTCATATGTGAGTGCCTGCCTGGGTCTTCACTTACCCAGTTTTTGCCTGACAGGAGCAAAAGTCTAGGCAGTTTCGCTGACTCCTCTTGTTTCCCAGCTCAAATAGAAGTTTGTCTCTTATCATCTTCGTGGTGGGTGAGACAACTCCTGGGTTCCTTGGCGTAAGACACTAGGTCCTAAAACACCACAGAGGCACTTTTGCTCATGTATGAATATCTCATATGTTGATTTAAAAGGGAATAAATAATAGGAGCATTTTATGCCATCATGTTTCTAATCCCACTCTCCAGGATCATCAGGTTTTCACTTAAGAGGTTCACTTTGGGTGCCTGGTTAAAATTAGAAGCATGAAATGAGGAAACATCTATATGACTCTTGCTGCTGCTACTGCTAAGTCGCTTCAGTCGTGTCCGACTCTGTGCGACCCCGTGGACTGCAACCTACCAGGCTCCTCTGTCCATGGGATTTTCCAGGCAAGAGTACTGGAGTGGGTTGCCATTGCCCTCTCCTGTAACTGCATAGTGATACACCAATTCAACTTACTGCTATGGGGGAAAAACACCATTTAATGAGACATGAATTTAAAGAGATATGACTCTTACTTCCCCTTATAAAGATATTGGAAACATCTGATTAAAACACGTATAGGATTCTGTCATTTTTAAAGTCGTAGTATTGGTCTAATAAGATTTTTTTCCAAACAGAATAGTGAAATGGTGATACATCACATTATTAATTAAACCTACAAAGAAATATCATTACCATTAATGAGTTAGAGATATGAAGGATAATATTGTGTTGTATATCAATAATAGCTTATTGAATTACTATAAATGTATTGATCTGCATTTTATAGAAAGAAAGCCATTTACAGTTTGCAACTTTACAAGCAAATTCATTTTAATGTAGGATATTTGTTTAAATATGGTATTTTTATATATAAAATAAAACTTACTTAGAAAATGTTGCATCTAAAGGAAGATTATCCAAGGTTACATTATGTAAGAGTATGAAAATACAAATATCCTTGTCAGTTTTCTTTCAATTGAAGTTAAAAAGCAAATATCAGAGCTACTGCAAAATCTGACCTAGCAGGACTTAGAGTATACTGCAGAAATGAATATATTTTGTTACTACCGAAACCTTTCTTTGTATAATATTACTGAAATTTTATTAAAAGTGGGAAGTGAGTTACACTGAATGTTGTCTGACTTTAAAATTAATTCTATAAGAACAGTAGCACTGATTAATGCAAACTACATTTCACTTTAATTAAGGTAGTTGAAAACAAAGACATTTTATATTGCAGTAGCATGTAAGTCTCTAATTCCATACATGCTTCATAGGAACCACTCTAAACTTAAAATATTATCAATGTTTATTAGATTTCCATAAAGATTTTTAATGGTAAGTCAGTAAAATTAGTAATAAAAATGAAAATTCTCATAGTTGTTTTGCACATCTTAAGTAGATATAGTACACATGATCTTTCCTTTAAATGACAATCTATTCCGCTAATAATAAATGACCTACAGAACGGTTTTGGTAGCCAAAATTAGTTTTTCTTCATTTATATATAACCTTTTTTGGTTAGAAAAATTGAATTTTTATGTGCACAGTATTTTAAAAGTATTTTTGTTTGCTGCTTTCTATCATCATTGTAGTGATGTATAAGCCACATCAATAATGAGTATTTAATAATGAGTATTCTGAAAATTATTGTTCAGTATAGTGTGTTTTTAAGTAATTTGTTATAAATTATTTGAATAGTACATATTAAATGTATATTATTTTGTAAAATGCTATTTTAATTGTATAGGAGAATCTGTCATTTAAAGACATTTGCTATTGACTTCATTTAAATGTAAACTTAATGTTCACACATGAAAAAAGAATCCAGGTTTTTCTAGATCATACTTTGTTTTGCCTTTTTTTAAAGAAAGATATTTCTGAATATAGAATATATTCCTATTTACTCTTTAAAAGGAATAAGCATATAAGATGAACCACTGCATAGTGATCAAACATCTGAGCTTTGAATTCAGATTGCTTATATTGCCTCCAGCTGGCTGGGTGACAACTCATTGAGCTGCCTTATCTTTGATTGTTTCATATGGCGATACTAACTACCTTATAGAGTTGTGAGAATTAACTGAAGTTAAAAAGTATAAAATATTTAGAGAATTATTTAAAAGAGAAAGCACTTGGTAAACATTATTACTGTTTGTTAGAATTCTCTAGCAACTTCTTTGTTCAGTAAGTATTCATCTTACCTTGCCAAGAAAGGCTTATACCCTGAGAACTGTAAAACATTAATAAAGGAAACTGAAGATAATTCAAAGGAAAATCTCTTCAGCAAGTGTTGCTGGTAAAGTTGGAAAGCTGCATATAAATCAATGAAGTTAGAATACACCCTCACACCATACACAAAAATAAACTCAAAATGGCTGAAAGACTTACAACATGATACCATAAAACTCCTAGAAGAGAACATAGGTAAGACATTCTCTCATGTAAATTGTACCAGTATTTTCTTGGGCCAGTCTCTCACGGCAATAGAAATGAAAACAAAACAATGAGACCTAATCAGATTATAAGCTTTTGCATAGCAAAGAAAACCTAAAGAATGGAAGAGTGTGTTTGCAAATGATGCAACCAACAAGGGCCTAATTTCCAAAATACATAAACAGCTTATTCAGTTCAGTAACAGAAGAACAAGCAAACCAATCCAAAAATGGGCAGAAGGCCTAAATTAGACATTTCTCCAAAGATGAAATACAGATGGCAGTAGCCGAATGAAAAGATGCTCAACCTACTAATTATTAGATAAATATAAATGAAAACTATAATGAGATGCCACCTCACACAAGTCAGAATGACCAACATTAAAAAGTCTACAAATAACAAATACTAGAGAAGGTGTGGAGAAAAGGGAACCCTCCTGAATTCTTGGTGGGAATGTGACTTGGTGCAACCACTGTGGAAAACACTCTGGAGGTTCCTCAGAAAACTGGAAATATAATTATATTATCTAGCAATACAACTCCTAGGTTTATATCCAGACAAAACTATAATTCAAAAAGATACTTGCACCCCTGTGTTCATAGAAGCACTGTTCCCAATAGCCAAGACATGGAAGCAACCTAAATGTCTTATCAACAGATGAATGGATAAAGATGTGGAACATATACACAATGGGATCCTACTCAGCCATTAAAAAGGAATGAAGCGATGCTGTTTGCAGCAACATGGATGGACCTAGAGATTATCGTATAAAATGAAGTAAGAAAGACAGATACCACATGCTGTTCACTTATATGTGGAATCTAAAACATGACACAAATGAACCATCTGTGAAGCAGAATCACAGACATGGAGAACAGACTGTTGGGTGCTGTAGGGTGGGGAGGAATGGAATGGGAAGTTGGGGTTAGTGTATAGAGAATGGATAAACAACAAGCTCCTACTGTATAGCACGAACTATATTCGATACCCCATGATACACCATGGAAAGAATATGAATATAAAAAAAATGTATATATCTATAACTGAGTCACTTTGCTGTACAGCAATAACTGAGTCATTTTGCTGTACAGCAATAATTAACACATTGTTACTCAACTATTTGTCAACTTCAATAAGGTATTCATCTTAAGGTTAAGTCAGTTTATTATTTCATTTTTACTTTTAATCATAATTTTTTCTCTATCAATATTTTTTTTTAGGTCACTTTTCACATTGAACCATATAAGAATCGAGATGATAAAAACATGTACAAAAATGTCAAGTACATTATAGACAAGTAAGAAATCTTTTCTCCTATAATTCCTGTTATAAGTATATTTAAATTATATTTGAGGGATTTGAATGACATAGTATGACATTAATATCAATTAAATTTTGTAATGAATGTTGCAATCATTTTAGGAACTTGAATTTCCTTATAATTCAATTTCTCTATGAATAATTACAAGTTGCTGTTTTTACTCTTATGTGTATATTAGACTATGATGTTTGTCATCTAGCATTTTAAATTGTTACAAAATTGTATTATTCTGTAAATTTTATGAATATAAAGTTGCCTTTTTTAAAAAAAGAAGTTTAGAATATGAAATGGGAATTGCTGTTAGATATGGTAGATTCACATCTAATATTTTCATTTATGTTTCAGTATGTTTACAGGGAAAGAATTTATTAGTACAGTTTCATTTTGTTTAAGGGTTTACTGATAATAGTCTGTGACAGATGCCATACTCTTATAAAGAAACATGTCAGCAACAGTTGGGGCATGCATCACTTAGAACACACACACACACACACACACACACACACACAAAAGCAGTATCTTCATGTAGAAAAATGGAGTTTTTATTGTGTTAGTCATCATTTTTAAACCTCCATATAAGTAATTACTATCTTGTTTGTTAATGTCTTAATATATCCAGTATCTCATTTCCCAATGTGTAAAATTAAAAATGTATTTTTAATGATTACACTTACATAGCTAATTCCACAAAGAAGGTGAACAATGCACTTAAACTGTACTACTTACCTTCATTTTCAGTACATAAATAATTGGCCATGGGAAATAAGACATGAATTTTCATTTTATTTTCATATATGTTTATATTCTAGATATGGAAATCATCCTGCCTTTTACAGGTACAAGACTAAGAACGGCAATGCTCTTCCAATGTTTTATATCTATGATTCCTATATCACAGCATCTCAAAAATGGGCCAATCTGTTAACCAGCTCAGGGTCTCAGAGCATTCGCAACTCTCCTTATGATGCATTGTTTATTGCACTTCTAGTAGATAAAAAGCATAGATACGGAATTCTTCGAGGTGGTTTTGATGGAATTTACACATACTTTGCCACAAATGGCTTTACTTATGGCTCATCCTATGAAAACTGGGCTAAGATAAAATATTTTTGTGATCAGTTCGACCTAATGTTCATCCCCAGTGTGGGCCCAGGATACATAGATACCAGCATCCGACCGTGGAACTCTCATAACACTCGTAACCGAATCAACGGGAAATACTATGAGACTGCTCTGAGGGCTGCACTCCAAGCCCACCCCAGTATAATTTCCATCACCTCTTTTAATGAGTGGCATGAAGGAACTCAGATTGAAAGAGCTGTTCCCAAAAGAACCAGTAATATTGTGTACCTGGATTACCGGCCTCATAAACCAAGTCTTTATCTAGAGCTAACTCGCAAGTGGTCTGAAAAATACAGAAAGGAAAGAGCAATTTATGCATTAGGTCACCAGGAACTTAGCACACAACCTGTTTCTTAATGGATTGATTTAAGTTTAATAATTATAGAAATTACCTAATTTCAATACATTCCTTTTGTTTTCAGTTATGGGAAGAAAACTGTCAAAATCAATATGTACTCTTACCATTATCTCTAATAAAAATAATTTTTACATTGTTAAGGATTGTAATATCATTACCACCTTTCACAGTGTTACACTGAGAGAAAAGTTGTGCAAATAATATTCCTTATGGCATAAATTTGCTGAATCTTTGACTGGAATTGAAATCTTGCTTAGATAGCTGTTTTTATTTCACAATAGGCAATTGCTTGTGTTTCATAGAGTAGTTAGCACACAATTAATTCTACTAATATTCTGCACCCAAAGAAATAGAACTGTGTATTTATTTGATATGTCTGTTGAAGAACAAAGATGTAAAAGATAATACACATGGTTCATTTTTTAATGATCTGATCAACTTTGTCCTATTAGCATTCAGACTCTGGAAAACGTTCCAATAATTCTTCAGAAGAAAATATGCCTTACGCCTTACTAAGATGAAGGCCTGCTTTCTGTAACACAGTATATATCATCATATGCAGGTTTCTGGTTTCCTAGAGCTTGCTAGATATTTTGCATGTCTAATGTTTCTACTTTATAACAATGAATTCCAGACTTCAGAAGGAAAATCTTTGCATAAAGGCTTTTCATAAAAGTTAAGAATTGCTTCTCAGTTATTGAAAAAAACATAGCCAATTTACAATTATTATGGAAATACAATGCCTAAAATACTATTTTTATATCTTGTCAATCTTTAACTTGTTTTATTATTCATGTTTTTAAATTTAATATTAATTAGAGATGACTTGTTAAGAAAAAGTTGATACTAACATTGGATTGCCACCTTTTAAGTTTTTAAGCTATTGTTACTAAAATTAATAGAGAAAATTTACGTAGCATTTCAGATTTTAAGGATATGGAAATAAAATTTCATTCCTAAGTTTGACTTTTTATTAGATGTAACATTTAATAATGGAAATATTTAATTTAAAAGACTTTAAATTATTGTATATAATAATATCCCCATCTAAAAACATTATACTTTTATGTTACCTAACAGGATAAAGACTTGTGGTCTGTTATCATATTATGACAAATTGATCATCTGTAAATAATGAATCTCTTTAAAAACTAGAGAATAAAAGACACTCTGTCATTTTAGTTAATATTTGTAACTAGAACTATAGAAAAAAACTAATATATGTGCTCTTACATGAATATCTTTTAGATATTTATTAAATGTTAGCAATACAGAATACATGTAGTCAGAATATAAGGATGTTCATTCAGAAACAAATAGTGGAATTTGTCATAAATGTCATTGTCTAATGAGTTATTTTTAAGCAGTGCTTTCAAAGCAAACTAGCATGTCTTTGAAAAGAGGCATGATTAATGTTAAACTGATTTATAACTTGAGAATTTGCCATATCTCAGAATATTCAGACCATGGGAAATTAGTACAATAGTAATTAGTAAATTCACTTTCTAGAGGAAATTATAAGAATAACTCACTATATTATAACTAACCATATTCATAGAACACTCATGCTGATATAACCTGTGGAATTTTTTTGTTTTTATTACAGTTTGCCACTAAATGTTTTACTAGGGGTAAACTCTAAATATGTCATACCTAATAATTTTTATTACTTACTATATTTTATTAAAGTTTAGTTAGAGAGATATCTACCACACAGGAATTTTTGTCTTTGCTTATGTTATATGCTTGAACCCATAATAGACAATTTTATGAAACAGTTCTGAGGTTAAGAGGAAGTATAAAAAGCAAGGTCAGCAAATCCTCAGCACGGACACCACCATTTATCTCCTGCTCTCATTACAGACATAGATCATCTAGGATCGCAGGCTCACCTCTGAGCTTTGTTGTGGTTCCCAACACACGACCCCAACCAGCCACTAACAGTCCGATTTCAAAGTAAGATAAAATAGATTCTGTCTTCATTACAGAAAGTTAATTCTCAAGGGAAGAATGTTTGGAATCAGCTCTAAAGATAGTTTACTAATATATAATTCTTTGAATATGTTTATTTTCTTTTTTAAAAAAAAGTTATTTGAAAGAATTTTCTCTATTAATTGTGTTATTCTTAGGGAAGAACACTTCAAAATCTTCCTCAGGTATTCATTACCATTTAACTCACAACGAGTTTAGATTGTATAATCACAAAAATTATTTGCTTTTATTTAATTTAATAAACTAAAGGAACTGTTTAAAGGGAGAAGTAGTGTAATATATATAATGCATGGATTAAAATGAATTATTATTTTAAGGTTTAATCAGGCTAATTTTTTTGACTGTATAAAAACCAAATCTTTTTCTTTTACTACTCCCTTTTTGAGGACTGATATTGTAAAAAACTGCTGTTATTAATGTTGATCTCAGTTCTATATTAATTTTTTTGTTTTGAGTACAATTTAAAAATGACTATTTTGTTATGTAAAATAGTTAACTTTCATCTTACAAGAGCATGCACAGAATAAATTTTATCTTAGATATAAATTATTTATGAAATGTTTACTTTCTGATTAACAGTTAAAAAGTAGTATTCAGTCAGCATTCTATATAGCATTTAAAAAGAAGACATCTTTTAACTGTACATAATTTTAAAATCTGTGAATTTGTGTTATATACAGAAAAACAATAAACCATTTCCCAAATTTAAAAATTTTCTATTTTTTATTCTTTGGACATAATCGTATTGCTCTGACATCCTTTAGGAAATTGATCTTGTCCTGAACCAGCTCAGTTGGTAAAAAGTCTGCCTGTAATGCAGGAGACACAGGTTTCATCCCTGGGTTGGGAAGATCCCCTGGAGAAGGAAATGGCAACCCATTCCAATATTCTTGTCTGGAGAATTCCAGGGACAGAGGAGCCTGAGTGATAACACTTTCAGTTTCACTTTAAAACATCAAAGTAACAAACCACTAGAGAACCTACTAAGTTCTTGTGCTGTGCTGTGCTGTATGTAGTCACCCAGTCGTGTTGGACTCTTTGCAACCCTATGGACTGCAGCCTACCAGGCTCCTCTGTCCATAGGGATTCTCCAGGCAAGAATACTGGAGTGAGTTGCCATGCCCTCCTCCAAGGGAACTTCCCAACTCAGGTCTCCCACATGGCAGGTGGATTCTTTACTGACACGACTGAGCAACTTCACTTCACTTCACTTCACTTCTTTACTGACTGAGCCATAACCAGACGTTTTTTGAAACTGACCAGAGTTATGAAATTTAAACATAATGACTGCTCATAAACTCTACAGGGCTTACATGTGGAAGCAGTCCTTAAAAGTTTTTACCTAAATTTTGAATTAAGGGTGGACACTTATGTCCCCTAGTGTAGAAGCAATATTTTTTTTTTACTACCAGCAAAATTTCAGTTATTTTTACAAATATTTAAAATTTCAAAATGAAAAATTGAACCAAAAAGAATTTTTTGGCTCAGCTATTTCTTTTTTTTTAAAAAATGTACTTTAAATTGTATACTGATTGTTATGTATCCACATAAAAGCTAAATGTTACTGTATGCTAAATATAAGATTGCTATCCTGGAAAGTTGAAGTACTACTTTGGCTTACTTACAGAGACTCATTCTTAGTCAAATCAAAGAACTTAGTGGTAGTGCTGTTATATTCCAACTATCAGTGAAGGGAAGAACAGTTTTCAGTGTGACTGACTAGATTTTGCTGTTGTTATAATTACTATTTATGAATCAAAAGGAAGAATAATTTAAGACCTAATAAGCAAGTAGTCGCAGATCAAAAATTTATTAAGCTCAAAACTTGTAGCACTTTTTATATTGTATGTTCTAAACTTCATTTAAGGTAGCTTACATATTGAATTTATATAACCATAAATGTAACCATAAAGTTAAAATGCCTTTTAGAGTCTATCCCATTGAAATAATTATTTCACTACACAAAATAATGATGTACCATGGTAGCAATAATTTTGTATACAATTCATTTATAGTTTATGATTGTATCATCATGCTTTTGTGTTTTTGACTTTTTAAAAGAATAGGGTAAAACTCTGAACAACAATCATAAACAACACAAAGTGGCAGTCTTCAGCTACTTAACAGCATTTGAAATAAATAATCAAGGAATTATGTCCATGTATAAAAGTATTTTTGAGTCAGTTTTACAAAAGCTATTTTGAAAACACCATATATCACCATGTTAATTTGTTTATAGTATCTAAAATGACCTTTATCCTAATCTTGAAAATATCAAATCCAAAAGAGAAAATATTTTAAAGGAAATTCAGTTGTAATACAAATACATTTTAGAAATTTATGTTTGAAGAGAGTCACTTAAGAGTAGCTGCCATACTTCTTCAGTTTATACACACTAAATTTATATTTCTTGACCACCATTCTATATAATGTTTTTTAATCACCCATATTATCCATATGACAGACTGTTAAGCTATTAGTATTATGATAGAGCAGTCCAATCTGACATCATGTAAAAGTCAACTGCAAATCTGGTTGCTAAATTCTTCCTTGAAAATTTGCTATGTTGTTATGTTTATTTAAAGTACATTCTTGAAAATTATGTTCTTGGTTTTTCAGATATCGTGTAGAACAATATGTAGTGACAGTCATTATGTGAATAGTAGTTGAACTCAAATTTTATTTTTCTTCATATGAGTATTATGTGTTTGTAGCTTAAGGCTTAATTTAATTTGCAAATAAAATATTCCATTCACACAGTATTTTGTCATTTCATTTTTTTACTTGAGTCATCCTTGACTAAAATTTATTTAATGTTTCCTCTTATAAGAATATGTACACACTGACTCTGTAGAAAGGATTTGACATATTTTTTCTAAGAAATAGTTACAAAATTAATATATAATCAATGATAGAAGTTTAAAAGAAATGTATATATGATACTAGTGTATATGGTTGACTACACATTTGGTAGTGAGAGAGCTTCTAAGCAGTGAATGCAAGATGTTATATGGCTCTTCTTGCCAGAAAAGAAGCACCCACTCCCCTCTGAAGACAGACTTTGCCTTGTCAATACATTTTAAAATACATTTCTCAAACAGGCATTATACCTAGGACCAAAACTGCAGAAACCTACTGGAAACTACCAGGTAATGTAAGTGAATGCCTGTGATTTATACCCCATAGAGTACTAGCAACTGTGGACAATTGTAACCTAATAGGAGTAGATGCTAACAGCTCCTGTCTGTGTTGCCCCCTCTGTAGCTTTGCATCCCTAAAATGAGGATGTATGTCTGCGTATTTGGGGATTTTTCTAATTATACCTGTTGGTAAATATTGCAAAATATTTTTAAAATGTTTTCTGGTTCGACCAGTTCTTTGGTCACTAATTTGTGACTTCTGATGTAAAGGAGGTAAAATTGTATCATGAAAAACGTCCTCAACATTTTATAACACTCAAGGGAATTCCATAAGACTAGTTATTGTAATGATTATTACACAATAGATTCCAAGTAGATAACAGCAAAACACAAGTCAGTGAAACTGAATCCTTGTGGCTCTGATTATGCGATAGCTTTCCCTAGGTCTTATCAAAAATTAAAGCATCAAAAAGTGACTTAGGTACATATCTCTCAGCCAATCATCTATTATTCCTCCTAATTTGACTTCTAAATAGCTGATTTGAATAAGTATTCACTGAGAAAAACTTGGAATGCTTTTATTCTGTTGCTATTTATATTCATTGAGAGAGCCTTGGAATGCTTTTATTCTATTGCTATTTAGATATGGATCCATTGTTGATGTCTGGCAAGTAGGTAGGGGGAAAAATAAAAAAAAAACTATAGGTAATTGAGTTTAATTCTAGTCTCTACTTCTCAGGTGACTCAGCAGTAAAGAATCTCCCTGTTAAGGCAGAAGAAACAGGTTGGATCCTTGAGTTGGGAAGATTCCCTGGAGGAGGGCATGGAAACCCACTCCAGTATTCTTGCCTGGAGAATCCCATAGATAGAGGAGCCTGGTGGGTCACAGTCCACAGGGTTGCAAAGAGTCGGACATGACCGAGTGACTACACCACCACCAGCAGCACCACTTGTGAAGCCTGTTTTCTGTCCTTTTGCTGCCTGTCTGCCTCTGCCTACCTACCTGCCATTCAGCCTTCCTATCTTAGTCTCAACTCATCTGCCTTTCTTCTCTGCTTTGTTTCCAAAAGGATATTAGTGATTTGCTGGAATATTTAACATGTAGCAATATATTCCCCAAAAGAGAGCAAGAATAAAAGTATTGAACCCAGCATTAAATGAAAACTAAATAATGTAAATACACTGCTATACTGGTGGTCACAAATTTAAGCTTTCAAGTGGCCAGTATGTAAAAGGACATGTAATCATCTACACATCGTGCAGTGTCTATAGTATGAGACAGCAATTAATTTCTCAAGAGAAAACTACTGGTGCTTTGCTATTAGAGGAATTCCTCCTGAGGATTCTCATAAAGAGGATACTATTACTATATGATGTATTTATCAGCACCATCCCTAAAATGCATGAAGATCAAGTTTCATAAGAATTTTACAAATATCTTTATAGTATGTGATTACAGCATGTGCTTATAGTATGTGATTACATGCACCATATACTGATAGCAGTTATGTCTCCTTCCATATCCATCCCAAGGAGTGGATGGGCCTCAAGCAGTGCTTCATGTAATTTATTTTTGAGTATTCATTAATTAAATATTTCTTGACTTTCTATCAGAGAGTGTAGTGGTGCTAGCTTTCTTTCATGATAAGTTTTTAACTTATAAGTTAAAACTTATAAAACACAAGTTTTTAACTTACAAAGCATTATATTTTAAGTGATGCAGTTTACATTTTCTGATTCCTTATGTTTGATCAGCTGTATCCAAGATAGAACTTTTCTCATAATCAAAATGAGAGGAACTGAGTCAAATATGCATTAGTTCCAGAAGGGAAAGTGAAATTATATAGCTCAGAATTTTATATTGAAAAAGATTTCCATTTGCTGCATCAGTAGTATATTAACCATGGCTCATCATTCTTTAACAAAAATAAGCCAAAATGTTTACTAAAAACTGATCTGCCTAGTTTCCATATCTTTATAATGAAAGGATTGGTTTAGGTGATGGCTAAGATTGCTAATCAGCACTAAAATTATTCTTATGTTAATGTTATCAACAGCATCAAGAAAAAAAGAAAAAGTCTTCATTTCTGTTATAATCAAGAAATAAATCTGCCATGGGGGGAAGAATTCTATAAAATTATACCAACTTTAAAATTAATTTTTGTCTTCTACTCTATATTTTATTACCCTAATCTTTTCCTTTCAATTACCATTGTGAATATTAAATATGTTAATTCAGATAAAGTGCCTTAAACAGTCCTGAAACATGGTAATGTTCAACAAATGTTGGCCATTACTGTCATTTTTATACTCAAAATAGGAACAACCCAGATGTCTTTCAGTGGGTCAAAGGAAAAGTGAACTCTGGTATATTCATACAGTACTGCTTGGCAGTAATAAATAACAGTGCACTGATACATACAACCACATGGATGCATCTCATGCATTAAGTAGAAGAAGTCAGCCTCCATGGATTATGTATTTTATGATTCTATTTATATGATATTCTGGAAAAGACAAGTCTACCAACAGATTAAACTAGTGGTCACCAAGGTTTAGGAGTGAGGACTACTCTGTATCCTAACTGGATAGTGATTACCTGAGTCTCTACATCTGCCAAAATTCACAGATATACATCTCCACCAACATACACAAAAACAGATAAACTATCTAATATATTAAAATTTAAAAAAAAAACCCAAATGTGGTAGTACTACACACTGACACAATGGCTAAAATTGAAACGACTGACAATGCTAAAGTTCTCATAATTTTCTGGTAGTAGTAAAAAATATTTTACCTGCTTTAAAAACCATTTGGCAATTTCTTATTAAGTTAATCACATCTTTACCATATAACCAACAATTCCACTTCCACTAATAGTATAATTTCTCAACCCACCTTCTCATTCTCTCAGTGTACCACACTGTCATTCATGCCACACCACCAGAAACCCACGGTCATTCTTTGCCTTCTCACACACTCTTATGCCTTAAGTCCCATCAAACATTAAGTACTCCTTCCTTTTTTACTGTGGATATCTCATAAGTATTTATGCTATTCTCCATGTGTACTGTTTCTTATCATACCCAGGACATCATCATTTTTCACCTGGGCTATTATATCGCCTCAGCTAGTGTATAAAGCTGCTGTATCATCTAATTCAAATCAACCTCCAAAGTCAGAGTCTAGGCCATTCTCATGCTTCAAATTATTTAGTGATTCCCAGTTTCCTGTCTACACAATAAAGCACAAAGTTTTTCACAAGGTATACAAGATGTTCCATGCCTATATAAACAGTTTATCTTCTGGTTCTTTTTTTTTTCCCTCACAGTTTCTGCTACAATAATATTATCCTTCAGAGGGATAGCCAAACAAAAACTTGTTATGTTATAACCGCATGAAGAATGGGGGGCCTTTTTTTTTTTTTTAAGCGATACCTTTTCTATTGTTCCTCATTTAGTTTACTCCTACTGGAAGTTCAGTTCAGTTCAGTTGCTCAGTTGTGTCCGACTCTTCGCGACCCCATGAACTGCGGCATACCAGGCTTCCCTGTCCTTCACCAGCGCCCAGAGCTTGCTGAAACTCATGTCCATTGAGTCAGTGATGCCATCCAACCATCTCATGCTCTGTCCCCTCCACCTCCTGCCATTAACCTTTCCCAGTTTCAAGGTCTTTTCCAAGGAGTCAGTTCTTTGCATCAGGTGGCCAAAGTATTGGAGTTTCAGCTTCAGCATCAGTCCTTCCAATGAATATTCAGGACTGATTTCCTTTAGGATGGACTGGTTGGAATTCCTTGTGGTAGAAGGTACTTTCAAGAGGCTTCACAACACCACAGTTCAAAAGCATAAATTCTTCAGCACTCAGCTTTCTTTACAGTCCAACTCTCACATCCATACATGACTACTAGAAAAACCATAGCTTTGATGAGAGGGACCTTTGTTGGCAAAGTAATGTCTCTCCTTTTTAATATGCTGTCTAGGTTGGTCATAGCTTTTCTTCCAAGGAGCAAGTGTCTTAATTTTATGGCTGAAGTCACCATCTGCAATGATTTGGGAGCCCAATATAGTAAAGTCTGTCACTGTTTCCATTGTTTCCCCATCTGTTTGCCATAAAGTGATGGGACTAGATACCATGATCTTAGTTTTCTGAATGTTGAGTTTTAGCCAGCTTTTAAACTCTCCTCTTTCACTTTCATAAACAGGCTCTTCAATTATTCTTCTCTTTCTGCCAGAAGGGTGGTGTCATCTGCATATCAGAGGTTATTGATATTTCTCCAGGCAATCTTGACTCCAGCTCATGCTTCATCCAGCCTAGCATTTTGCATGACATACTCTGCATATAAGTCAAATGAGCAGTGTGATAATAAACAGCCTTGACATACTTCTTTCCTGATTTTGAACCAGTCTCTTGTTCCATGTCCAGTTCTAACTGTTTCTTCTAACCTGCATATAGATTTCTCAGGAGGCAGGTCAGGTGGTCTAGTATTCCCATCTCTTGAAGAATATTCCACAGTTTCTTCTGATCCATATAGTCAAAGGTTTGGCATAGTCAATAAAGCAGAAGTAGATGTTTTTCTGGAAATCTTGCTTTCTCGAATATCCAACGGATGTTGGAAATTTGATCTCTAGTTCCTTTGCGTTTTCTAAAACCAGCTTGAATATCTAGAAATTAACAGTTCACGTACTGCTGAAGCCTGGCTTGGAGAATTTTGAGTATTACTTTACTAGCATGTGAAATGAGTGCAGTTGTGTGGAGAATTGAACATTCTTTGGCTTTGCCTTTCTTTGGGATTGGAATGAAAACTGACCTTTTCCAGTCCTGTGGCCATTGCTGAGTTTTCCAAATTTGCTGGCATATTGAGTGCAGCACTTTCACAGCATCATCTTTCAGGATTTGAAATAGCTCAACTGGAATTCCGTCACCTCCACTAGCTTTGTTCATAGTGATGCTTCCTAAGGCCCACTTAGGCATTCCAGGATATCTGGCTCTAGGTGGGTAATCACACCATCATGGTTATCTGAGTCATGAAGATCTTTTTTGTATAGTTCTTCTGTGTATTCTTGCCACCTCTTCTCAATATCTTCTGCTTCTGTTAGGTCCATACCATTTCTGTCCTTTATTGTGCCCATCTTGGCATGAAATGTTCCCTTAGTGTGTCTAATTTCTTGAAAAGATCTCTAGTCTTTAAAATTATTCTACTGTTTTCCTCTATTTCTTTGCATTGATCGCTGAGGAAGGCTTCCTTATCTCTCCTTGCTTTTCTTTGGAACTCTGCATTCAAATGGGTATATCTATCCTTTTCTCCTTTGCCTTTGCCTTAGCTTATCTTCTTTTCTCAGCTATTTGTAAGACCTCCTCAGACAACCATTTTGCCTTTTTGCACTTCTTTTTATTGCGGATTATCTTGATCACTGCCTCCTGTACAAGGTCACAAACCTCCGTTCATAGTTCTTAAGGTGCTCTGTCTATCAGATCTAATCCCTTGAATCTATTTGTCACTTCCACTGTATAATCGTAAGGGATTTGATTTAGGTCATACCTAAATGGTCTAGTGGTTTTCCCTACTTCCTTCAATTTAAGTCAGAGTTTGGCAGTAAGGAGTTCATGGCCTGAGCAACAGTCAGCTCCTGGTCTTGCTTTTGCTGACTGTATAGAGCTTCTCCATCTTTGGCTGCAAAGAATATAATCAATCTCATTTTGGTATTGACCATCTGGTGATACCCATGTGTAGAGTCTTCTGTTGTTTTGTTGGAAGAGGATGTGTGCTATGACCACTGCGTTCTTTAGCAAAATTCTGTTAGCCTTTGCCATGCTTCCATTTTGTACTCAAAGGCCAAATTTGCCTGCTACTCCAGGTATCTCTTGAATGGAGATATTGACTCTCTTGACTTCTACTGGAAAGAGGATGAGAATGGAACAGAAAAGCAAAGGAAGAAAGGAAATAAATATTTCTAACAAATATCTAATGTGTATCAACAACTGTGTTAAGTTCTGTCCATGTTATTCCAGTGACACTGAAAGGTATGACACTAAAAGATGAATTCCTTAAGTCAGTAGGCGCCCAATATGCAACTGGAGAAGGATGAAGAAATAACTCCAGAAGGAATGAAGAGGCTGATTTAAAAAGTGGAAACAATGCCCAGTTGTGGATGTGTCTGGAGGTGAAAGTAAACTCTGAGGATGTAAAGAACAATATTGCATAGGAACCTGGAATGTTAGGTCCATGAATCAAAGCAAATTGGAAGTGGTCAAAAAGGAGATGGCAAGAGTGAACATCGACATTTTAGGAATCAGTGAACTGAAATGGTCCATTTAATTCAGATGACCATTATATCTACTGCTGTGGGCAAAAAATCCCTTAGAAGAAATGGAGTAGCCTTCATAGTCAACAAAGGAGTCCAAAATGCAGTTCTTGGGTGCAATCTCAGAAATGACAGACAGATCTCTGTTCATTTTCAAGGGAAACGATTCAATATCACAGTAATCCTAGTGTATGCTTCAACCACTAATGCTTAAGAACTTAAAGTTGACCAGTTCAAAGAAGACCTGTAAGACCTTCTAGAACTAACACCCAGAAAAGAAGTCCTTTTCATTATAGAGGACTGGAATGCAAAAGTAGGAAGTCAAGAAATGCCTGGAGTAACAGGCAAGTTTGGCCTTAGAGTACAAAATGAGGCAGGAAAAAGGCTAACGTAGTCTTGCCAAGAGAAACTGGTCATACCAAACACCCTCTTTCAGCAGCACAAGAGACTTTTCTTTACATGGAAATCACAAGATGGCCAATACAGAAATGAGATTGAATATATTCTTTGCACCTGAAGATGGAGAAGCTCTATACAGTCAGCAAAAACAAGACCAGGAACTGACTGTGGCTCAGATAATAAACTCCTTATTGCCAAATTCATATATAAATTGAAGAAAGTAGGAAAAAACCCCACTAGAACATTGAGGTATGACCTAAATCAAATCCTTTACAATTATACAGTAGAAGTGACAAATAGATTCAAGGGGTTAGACCTAATGGAATGCCTGAAAACTGTGGACAGAGGTGCATGACATTGTACAGGAGGCAGTGATCAAAATCATCCCTAAGAACAAGAAATGCAAAAAGGCAAAATGATTGTCTGAAGAAGCCTTATAAATAGCTGAGAAAAGAGAAGCGAAAGGCAAAGGAGAAAAGGACAGATATACCCATCTGAATGCAGAGTTCCAAAGCACAGAAAGGAGACATAAAAAAGCCTTCCTCAGTGAACAATGCAAAGAAATAGAGGGATATAATAGAATGGGAAAGACTAGAGATCTCTTCAAGAAAATTAGAGATACCAAGGGAACATTGCATGCAAAGAAAAAGGACAGAAAGAGTATGGACCTAATGGAAGCAGGAGATACTAAGAAGAGGTGGCAAGAATACACAGAAGAACTGTACAAAAAAGATCTTCATGACCCAGATAATCACAATGGAGTGATCACTCACCTAGAGCCAGATATCCTGGAATGCGAAGTCAAGTGCGCCTTTGGAAGCATCACTACAAACAAAGCTAGTGGAGGTGATCAAATTACAGATGATCTGTTTCAAATCCTTCATGATGATGCTGCGCTCAATATGCCAACAAATTTGGAAAACTCAGCAGTAGCTACAGAACTGGAAAATGTCAGTTTTCATTCCAATTGCAAATGAAGGGCAATGCCAAAGAATGTTCAGACTACTACACAGTTGCACTTATTTCACATGCTAGCAAAGTAATACTTAAACTTCTCCAAGCCAGGCTTCAACAGTACATGGACTGTGAACTTCCAGATGTTCAAGGTGGATTTAGAAAAGGCAGAGGAACCAGAGATCAAATTGCCAACATCTGTTGGATCATTGAAAAAGCAAGAGAATTCCAGAAAAAACATTTGTTTCATTGACAATGCTAAAGTCTTTGACTGTATGGATCAGAACAAACTGTGGAAAATTCTTCAAGAGATGGGAATACCAGACTACCTTACCTGCCTCCTGAGAAGTTTGTATGCAGGTCACAAAGCAGCCATTAGAAAGGGACATGGAACAACAGACTGGTTCAAAATTGGGAAAGGAGTACACCAAGGCTGTATATTGTCACCCTTATTTAACTTATATGCACAGTACATCATGCGAAATTCCAGGCTGGATGAAGCACAAGCTGGAAGCAAGATTACTGTGAGAAATATTAATAACCTCTGATATGCAGATGACACCACCCTTATGACAGAAAGGAAAGAGGAACTAAAGAGCCTTGTGATGAAGGTGAAAGAGGAGAATGAAAAAGCAGGCTTAAAACAACATTGAAAAACTACGATCATGGCAGCCGGTCCTATCACTTCATGACAGATAGATGGGGAGAAAATGGGAACAGTGACAGACTATTTTCCTGGGCTCCAAAATCACTGTGGACAATGACTGCAGCCATGAAATTAAAAGATGCTTGCTGCTTGGAAGAAAAGCTATGACACATTTGGAGAGCATATTAAAAAGCAGAGAGATTACTTTGCCAACAAAGGTGTGTATAGTCAAAGCTATGGTTTTTCCTGTGAGAGTTTGAGCATAAAAAAGTCTGAGCACCAAAGAATTGATGCTCAAATTGTGGTGTTGGAAAAGACCCTTAGTCCCTTGGACTACAAGGAGATCAAACCAGTCAGTCCTAAAAGAAGTCAATCCTAATATTCATTGGAATGACTGATGCTGAAGCTCCAATACTTTGGCCACCTGCTGTGAAGAGCCGACTCTTTAGAAAAGATCCTGCTGCTGGGAAAGATTAAAGGCAGGAGGAGAAGGGGCTGAGAGGACAAGATGGTTGGATAGCATCACTGACTCAATGGACATGAGTTGGAGGAAACTCCAGGAGATGGTGAAGGACAGGAAAGCCTTGTGTGCTGCTGTCCATGGCGTTGCAAAGAGTTGGACACGACTGAGCGACTGAACAACAACAGCAACAATTCATCCAACATTCTTAGTTGGCTTTCTTTCATAAATTAAGAAAATATATGTACCGAAGTTGCCAATGTCCCACAGTTGAATCGAGACAGAGCTGAACAAACTCTGTCATTCAATTTTAGTGGTATTATTTCCCTACACCCAACCTTTTTCCTACATGCACCAGGCTAGGCACTCAGATTACACTTCTAGTCTAACTTCAACTACTTGGTTTTGAAAGAAGTTTCATACATGTGTATCTCTTACCATAAGCACCTTGAGGGTAGAAAATACCCTTGGTTTCAATTCTTTTAAGAATATATAATACAGAAAACAACATAATAAAATAGAAGTTAAAAAAATACAGTCATGGATTCAACACTAAGTTTAATGAAATGCAGCATTCCCTGGAGCTTTTAAAACTGGCCTTAATTAGTGAGTATCTTTTCCACCATTACGGTGCCGGTACTTGACATTGAGTAGGTGTGAATTAGATGTTTGTTGAACTGAAGAAAGATTCATATGAAGCTCTGGATATACAAAACATGGTATCCACATGTTTGTGTTGAACATTTCCTATTGTTTTTCTATTCCTCTTGGGCTTCTTGTAAGAAGACTGTAAATGCATTCCATATTTGATTGTTGTAACCAAATAATATTGGCATATGTAATTTCATTTTATTCATTAAGATATTAAAAATAAAACTGTTGCTCTATTTCATATGTTATTATTTTTAATGAGCCTTTTATACAAAGTAAATTTTAGGGACGTTCTATAAAGCAAACAGAAGCAATATGCAAAAACTCTACTCCTTCCATAAAAGTAAGGCTATTGTATTGATTTAACATATTAGTGGGAGAAATTCTAGAAGTGTCCTAGTTAAACAGACTTTTAATCCGTCATTTACTTTAACAGTATAATGCTTGAGAGAGTCATAGTTTCTGGGTTATTTGCATAATCCCTGTGCTCCTTCCACCAAACATTTTGCTAAATTTAACACAGCTATTAAAACAGCATGGACCACAAATTTTTTTTAAGTAAATATTAACATGCATATCAATCAGTATTAAGATTTAGAAGACCATGAGTTGACTATTAACCTCATTTCTCCATTAGTCATAATTTCTCCTAGATCACTAAATCTTAGGGACAGTAAAATTAATTCTTACTATTTATGACAAAGCCCCACAAATATCTTTTGGAATATTTAGTAGCTAGCTACAGTATGAGGATTGGGTTGGATAAGCAGTTACACTAGAAAACTACATTCTGGAGAAGCCCTACAAATCTTGAAGAGATTGTTTAGAGTCAGAGTACACACATTCTTAGATATATTTCATATTCTTTTCCATTTCCTCAAACCTCCACTACTTTCTCCTCCATCCAAACAATGTGTGATCTTGCTTCTTGCTTACCTAAGAAAGTAGAAGCTATTGAAGATGATTCCAATGAGCCATGCCCTTATAGAATCATCTTCCCTTGTATATGGGTAAGATCTATAATTTACCTCTAAAGAAGAAGGCAACATTAATGAGTTATCATTCCTATGATTATTAAATGGCCAAGGTGAAGAGCTTTTGAGGATGATAATTTGAGATTGCTAATAGTTGACTTTAAGTTAATCAAAAAGTCAATAATCCTTGGTGGACCTACCTAATCACTTGAAACCTTTAAAAGAAAGTCCAGAGGTTAAAGACAGAAGACAGAGATATTCTCTTGCTGGCCTAAAGAAGCAAACCACCATGAGTCTAGAGCTTCAAGGAAATGAAATTCCCCAAAGACTACAGGAGCTGGAAAGAGGGCTCTGAACTTTACATGAGTCTTCAGCACCAGTTGACACCTCAATTACAGCAGGTGAGACCCTGAGCAGAGAAGCAAGTTAAGCTATGCCAGGTATCCTAACTCATGGAAACCGAGATAATAAAATATATGTTGTCTTAAACTGCTGAATTTGTGATAATTTGTTACACAGCAATAGAAAACTAATACCTGATCAAAGGAAAATAGGCCCAATCTTCCAACACCACAGTCTTACTTGTATCATCTGTGCTCAGAAGCTCTGTCAACCCTTCTTTAAACTATGAGTATCTTCTAAAATCTATTTCCTCTTGTTTGCTCAAAGGCATTCCTCTGGCAATTGTCCCCTTTCACTTCTACATCATTAAGTCTACCCTATCCTAGTGAATCATTCCCATCACCAAACAGGATCTGTTTTCTTCCAACTTCCAAAAGCATGCTCCCTCTGTATTATTCTTTCCAAATATATAACCCCAGTCTAGTCATGAGAAACCGTAACATACTCACTGTAATGGAGGGGCATTCTGAAAAATAACCAGAACTCCACAAAACTGTCAAGGTCATGAAACAAAGGAAGACTGAGAAACTGTCGTAGACCAGGGAAGACTAAGACCACATAGATATGAAATGAAAATGGTATCTAGGATGGATCCTGGAACAGTAAAAGACATTCAGGAAACAACTGTGGAAATCTGAATAAAGTCAGAAGCTACTTTAGTTCTTGGCTTTGATACATATACCATGGTGATTCCTCACCTTCTTGACATCTTTGCTCAAATATTATCTTCCCAATGAAGCCTCTTTTGACTACTTTATTTTGCTTTAGATTATGCCCCACTATTTCCATTTAACATACACAGAGTGCTTACTTTTAGATGATGAGGAATGAAATTAATGTGATATGTCCATGTCCAAGGAGTTCACAAACTTAAAAGAAAAGAATCATTTCTTCACAAGTTATCAGTTGTTTCTGATTGCCTAGTGTCCCTGAACCCCACTGATAAAAATTCTGTCCTTTATATTTGAAGAACCACTCTGTATGTTCCTCATAGGATTATTAATCTCTATATTTTGGAGTTGGACATATGATATCAACTGGCAAGTGAGTTTCCTTCTTTTGCTAAGTGATAGCTCCAGGGCTAGGCATGTGAACCAAGCTCAGCTGAGCTCTAGTAATACAGGCGGGGAACATTTCATAGATATATTTTGTCTGACATGGAAAGTTTCTGTCTGAGCAAAAAGGTAACACATGGAAGAAAACAGAAGAAACAGGTAAAGAAATAAAGCCTTGATAGTGTGTTTTGAACCCTCAAGTTCTACCCTGAACCATGCCTGCCTTTTGGCTCCACTCCGTTAGCCAGTAAATCTTTTTTATCAAGTTAATTTTAGTTAGGTTTACTTCATGGAACAGAAAGAGTCCTGATTAATATAACTGCATATAGTCACAGAAGTCTCAAAATAGAGGTTGATATGAAGAAGGCATGGGCTTCCCAGGTGGCACTAGTGGTAAAGAACCCACCTGCTGGTGCAGGAGACATATGAGACCCGGGTTTGATCCCTGATTTGGGAAGATCCCCTGGAGGAGGACATGGCAACCCATTCAGTACTCTTCCCTGGAGAATCCTATGGACAGAGGAGCCTGACTGGCTACAGTCCATAGGGTAGCAAAGAGTCGGACAGGACTAAAGTGACTTAGCACACATGTACGCATGAAGAAGGCATTAGGAAGAGAAAGTTCAATCCCTTCTGAAGGGTTACAGAGACATCCACAGAGAAGTCACTGAAGTCTTAAAGTCTAAGGGCTCAACATATAGGCAACAGAGTTCTCACTATGTGCCAAGCACTATTTTAGGTACATTACATACATTATGAAACAGATTCTAGTATTTTCACCAGTTTTGAGGTCGAAAGCAATACCTTGCCCAAGTTTACATCAGCTGAATTCCACAGTATGCTTTTTTTTTTTTTTTTTTTTTCATTTCAGGAAAACAAGTTTAATGATATGTAGGTCTTGAAATTTTTGCCATGTGTTCTGAGAATTCAAACTAATACACAGTTTATTAATTGTGGATTGGATTTCCTTATGTGTGTGTGCTAAGTCGCTTCAGTTGTTTCTGACTCTTTGTGACCCCATGGACTGTAGCCCTCCAGGCTCCTCCATCCATGAGATTCTCCAGGCAGGAACACTGGAAGTAGGTTACCATTTCCTTCTCCAGGGGATCTTCCCGACCCAGAGATTGAAGATTGAATCCCTGTCTCCTATGTCTCCTGGCTTGGCAGGCGGGTTTTTTACTAGTGCCACCTGGGAAGCCCAGGTTTCCTTATAAAGGGGTACAATTTGGGGCCTGAAATCATCGAACTTTGGTTTAATTAAGATGAACAATATACTAGAGACCAATGGGTAAAACAGAAATGTAGCTTGAGAAAAATAACTATAAGGTTGTATAAGACTGTAAGTCTACTATCTATGGGCTGCTAATGCCTGAGTGGAACTATTATTGCTGAGTACATACAATAACCTCAGATATGCAGATGACACCAATCTCAATGGCAGAAAGTAGAGAGGAACTAAAATTCCTCTTTTTAAAGGTGAAAGAGGAGAGTGAAAAAGCTGGCTTAAAACTCAACATTCAAAAAACTAAGATCTTGGCATCTCATCCCATCACTTCATGGCATATAGATGGAGAAACAATAGAAACAGTGACAGACTCTATTTTCTTGAGCTCCAAAATCACTGTGGGTGGTGACTGCAGCCATGAAATTAAAAGACTCTTACTCCTTAGAAGAAAAGCTATGACAAACCTAGACAGCATATTCAAAAGCAGAGACATTACCCTGCTGACAGAGGTCCCTGTAGTGAAAACTATGTTTTTCCAGTAGTCATGTATGGATATGAGTTGGGTCATAAAGAAGGCTGAGCACCAAAGAACTGATGCTTGAACTATAGTTTTGGAGAAGACTCTTGAGACTCCCTTGGATTGCAAGGAGATTAAACTAGTCAATCCTAAAGGAAATCAATCCTGAATATTCATTGGAAGGACTGATGCTGAAGCTGAAGCTCCAATTCTCTGGCCACCTGATGCGAAGAGCTGATTCATTGGAAAAGACTCTGATGCTGGGAAATATAGAAGGCAGGAGAAGGAGATGACCGAAGATGAGACGATTGAATGGCATCACCGACTCAAAGGACAGGAGCTTGAGCATGCTCCGGGAGATGGTGAAGGACAGGCAAGCCTAACGTGCTGCAGTCTATGGGGTCACAAAAAGTCAGACATGACTGAGCAACTGCGCAACAAAATATACAATTTTGTACAGTTTCTTATGAGAATCAAGGATTTCCCCTACTGTGGCTGAACCACGGAATCAGATAGTACTTCTGACAACTGCTTGGATGGGTTTGCAGGCGTTCTCTCCATGAATGCAATTTAGTCAAGCAAAGGAAAATAAACTGAGACACAGTAGTGTGATATTTTCAAATGCCTTATGTCTGAGTAGTAGTAGGGTGTTTTACAACAATTTTAATTTCTATGGAGAAAAGTAAGTATTTCTGAGGATGTCTTATGGTCTTGTAAGAGCTGACAGTTTTGAGAGAGCTTCAGATTTATTTGCTCACAGAATCTAGTAAAATCTAATACCGATTGATATAGTTTTTTTTTTTCCTATGTGCTACAGCTTCTTAAACTTTTTCTCTCCTAAATAGCCCTTATAAAATATTCATTTTATTTAAATAATATCTGCTTTTCTGCAGACATGATTATAATGCCATGTGGACTGATTTCAGTCATCTCTTTATCATTAATGAAACTCCCAAAACTTTTCTCTAATTAAGATGTCTCTCAGTAATTGACAGTGTTCTTTTGTTTCTTATCATTATGGCATCATATATTATTACAATAGCTGAGAAAATACCTATTTTCTTTAATGATACCCTGCAACACTTCAGTCTTTTTGAATTTTAAACTTTTGTAGGCATAAATCCAAGAATTCATAAACTGAAATAACTCTTCTTTATTGTGCACAGATTTCCAAGAACTCCAGAAAATGTGTTTTTATTCACCATTTAGTAGCATCATGCCTTCTTAATGATAATTACTATGCTCTAGGAAATAAAATATTTTCTACTCTGAATATGAGAAACGTATTTTACCTAACTAGCTTCAAGTGAGCTAACAATTCATTAGTGACACTAACACTTTAAAAAAATAATCAGCACTTTGGAAATAAACTTATATGCATTTTCAAACTTTAAAAATTTTATCTTTTTATATTTTACTTTCTTTCTCTTTGTCTCTTCCTTGCTTTATGCTTTTGCCCCTTCTTTCCCTTCCTCTCTTCCTAGTTTCCCTCTTTTCCTTTCTTAAAAAAAAAAAAAAAAAAAAAAAAACTTAGTGTTGCAAATGACATTTCTACAGATCAGATTTTTTTATAGGCAGAACTATCAGGATCCAGAGTGGATGCCATCAGAACTATAATGAGGTACTACCTCCTACTGGTCAGAATGGCCATCATTAAAATGTCTACGAATAAAAATCCTGGGGAGAGTATACATAAGGGAACCCTCCTACACTGATGCTGGGAATGTAAGTTGGTACAGGCACTATGGAAAGCAGTATGGAGGTTCCTCAAAAAAACCTAGAGTTGCCATATGATCCAGCAATACCACTCCTGGACATATATCTGGACAAAACTCTAATTCAACAAAATGAAATAGAGTTCATAGTGGCACTAGTCCCATAGGCAAGACACAGAAGCAACATTAATGTCCACTGACAGATGAACAACTGAGCGACTGAAATGAACTGAATTGAACTGACAGATGAATGGATAAAGAGGATGAGGTGCAAACATACAGTGAAATATTAGTCATAAAAAGAACAGAATACTGCCATTTACAGCAACATGAATGCACCAAGAGATTGTCAAGCTAACTGAAATCAGAAAGAGGAAGACAAATATTATATGATAGCACTGGTATGTGGAATCTAAAAGAATAATACAAATGAATCTGTCTACAAAACAGAAACAGACTCACAGACATATAGAACAGAGTTGTGGTTCCTGGAAAAGGAGGCAGAGGAGGGATGGACTGAGAGTTTGGGGTGAACAGATACAAACTATTACATATAGAATTGATAAACAACAAGGTCCTACTATTTAGCACAGGGGACTATATTCAATATGCTATGTAAACCATACTGGAAAAAATATAAAAAAGAATACTTATGCATATTTATGTATGTATGTATAACTGAATCACTTTGATGTACAGCAGAAATTAATACAACATTGTAAATCAACTGTCCTTCAATTTAAAAAAAGCAGGATGACATATCTTTTTTAACACTCCATAACACCATGCACAAAAATAAAATCAAAGTGGATTAAGCCTGGGGGCACTCTCCGCCCCTCTTCTGATGTCTATGTCAGAAGCTTCTCTGTCCCTTTTCATACTTTAATAAAACTCTGCTACACACACACACACACACACACACACACACACACAGATTAAGACTGAATGTAAGGCCAGACACTATAAAACTCTTCATTTCAGTTCAGTTGCTCAGTCGTGTCCGACTCTTTGCGACCCCATGAATCGCAGCAAGCCCGGCCTCCCTGTCCATCACCAACTCCAGGAGTTCACTCAGACTCACGTCCATGGAGTCAGTGATGCCATCCAGCCATCTCATCCTGGGTTGTCCCCTTCTCCTCCTGCCCCCAATCCCTCCCAGCATCAGAGTCTTTTCCAATGAGTCAACTCTTCACATGAGGTGGCCAAACACTGGAGTTTCAGCTTTAGCATCATTCCTTCCAAAGAAATCCCAGGGCTGATCTCTTTCAGAATGGGCTGGTTGGATCTCCTTGCAGTCCAAAGGACTCTCAAGAGTCTTCTCCAACACCACACTTCAAAAGCATCAATTCTTCGGTGCTCAGCCTTCTTCACAGTCCAACTCTCATATCCATACATGACCACAGGAAAAACCATAGCCTTGACTAGACGGACCTTACTCAGCAAAGTAATGTCTCTTAGAGGAAAATATAGGCAGAACACTCTTTGACATAAATTTCAGCAAGATCTTTCTTGACCCATCCCCTAGTGTAATGAAAATAAAAACAAATGGGACCTACTTAAAAGCTTTTGCACAGCAAAGAAAACCATAGACAACACAAAAGGACAACCACTGGAATGGGAGAAAATATCTGCAAACAAAGCAACTGACAAAGGATTAATACCCATAATATACAAGCAGCTCAATATCAAGATAACAAACCCAATCAAAAACAAACAACAAAAAAATAAAAACAGTGGAAGACCTAAATAGACATTTCTCCAAAGACATACAGATGGTCAATGAACACACGAAATGGTACTTAACATCACTAGTTGTTAGAGAAATGTGAATCAAAACTACAGTCAGGTATTACCTCATACCAGTCAGAATGGCCAACATCAAAAAATCTACAAACAATAAATGCTGGAGAGGGAGTGGAGAAAGGGGAACCCTCATGCGCAGTTGTTGGGAATGTAAATTGACACATCCAGAATGGGCAACAGTATTGAGGGTCCTTAAAAAACTAAACATAGAACTATCATATGACCCAGAAGTTCCACTACTGGGCATATACCTGGAGAAAACCATAATTCAAAAAGATACATGCACCCCAATGTTCATTGCAGCACTATTTACAATAATCAGTGCATGGAAGCAACCTAAATGTCCATCAACAGAGGAATGTATAAAGACGGTTTAGTGCGTATATACAATGCAATATTATTCAGCCATTAAAAGGAACAAAACTGAGTCATCAGTAGAGATGTGGATGGATTTAAAGAGTATCATACAGAATGAAGAAAGAGAAAAACAAATATTGTGTGTGTGTGTGTGTGTGTGTGTATCATATATTAACGCAGTTGTGGAATCTAGAAAAAAATGGTATGCTACTGCTGCTGCTAATTTGCTTAAGTCGTGTCCAACTCTGTGAGACTCCATAGACAGCAGCCCACCAGGCTCCCCCGTCCCTGGGATTCTCCAGGAAAGAGCACTGGAGTGGGTTGCCATTTCCTTCTCCAATGCATGAAAGTGAAAAGTGAGAGTGAAGTCACTCAGTCGTGTCTGACTCTCCGCGATCCCATGGACTGCAGCCTACCAGGCTCCTCCATCCTTGGGATTTTCCAGGCAAGAGTACTGGAGTGGGGTGCCATTGCCTTCTCTGACAAAATGGTATAGATGATCTTGTTTGCAAAGCACAAATAGAGACACAGATGTAGAGAACAAATGTATGGACACCAAAAGGGAAAGGGGGAACAACTGGGAGATTGGTATTGATACATACAGATAACCAAAGAGAATATACTGTATAACACAGGGAACTCATCTTAATGCCCAGTGGTGACCTGAATGGGAAGAAAGTCCAAGAGGTATGGGATATACATATGCACATGTGTGGGGGATTCATTTTTCTGTACAGAAGAAACTAACAAAACATTTTAAAGCAACAATAATCTAATAAAATTAATTTAAAAAGAAATTAATAGAAGAATTAAAAGTAGAAGAAAGATAAAATTCTCTTTTCAATTCTTAAATCTAAATACAATAATTTTCATATTTTAAATTTTATAATATGCTTTGAACTTTACAGACTATGAATAGTCCACAACATATTTTCATGAATTACAAGCTCTAAATAAGAATAGTTGAAATTGCATCACTCCCTAAATATATTTTTGATTAGAGAATGTTAATTTGTCATAGATAAGGATAGTATTTCTGGCTAATATTTTCTGAGTGTCTATGGATTTGCTTTAACTTTATTATTTCATAAACCTTCAGAATATCCTTGTACGGTAAAGGAGCTAATTTTAGCTCCACTTTTAGTTTCCTCATCTATAAAATGCAAATAATTGTAGCACTTAATTCCTAGAATTATGTGCTATTAGTTAAAGTAAGTGATAGAAACCTAATTAGGGTTGCAAAGCTCACGAGGGATAGGATCAGGATTTAAACCCAGACTCATAAAACTCTAGAGCTTGTATACTTGTACTATAATGACATATTGTAAGCTAACTGCAGCTGAAAAGAACACTTTTCACTAGCTCTTTTACTTCTCCCTCTCAATTGAATTAGGAGGAGGGTGACAGAGCTTGGCTTACTTTCACTATGACCCTGAGTTTATAAGCTCAAATCACCCCCACCTTATCTTAAACCAGATCCAAGAAGGGTTTACATTTCAATTTAATCACCCATGTCTCCATAAGATACTAGCATTATGAAAAACATTGTGTGCTATATTCCTGTTTATGTTAGTCCTTCTGATAATAAGTCCAAACCCCATTCAGTTCAGTTCAGTTCAGTTGCTCAGTCATGTCCGACTCTTTGTCTTTGCGACCCCATGAATCGCAGCACGCCAGGCCTCCCTGTCCATCACCAACTCCAGGAGTTCACTCAGACTCACGTCCATCGAGTCAGTGATGCCATCCAGCCATCTCATCCTCTGTTGTCCCCTTCTCCTCCTGCCCCCAATCCCTCCCAGCATCAGAGTCTTTTCCAATGAGTCAACTCTTTGCATGAGGTGGCCAAAGTACTGGAGTTTCAGCTTTAGCA
This sequence comes from Capricornis sumatraensis, assembly GCF_032405125.1. Lineage (NCBI taxonomy): Eukaryota > Metazoa > Chordata > Mammalia > Artiodactyla > Bovidae > Capricornis > Capricornis sumatraensis. Next base: position 41,871,418 of record NC_091081.1, on the reverse strand, counting down.
TCATTCCTTCCAAAGAAATCCCAGGGCTAATCTCCTTCAGAACGGACTGGTTGGATTTCCTTGCAGTCCAAGGGACTCTCAAGAGTCTTCTCCAACACCACAGTTCAAAACCATCAATTCTTCGGCGCTCAGCCTTTTTCACAGTCCAACTCTCACATCCATACATGACCACTGGAAAAACCATAGCCTTGACTAGACGGACCTTTGTTGGCAAAGTAATGTCTCTGCTTTTTAATATGCTATCTAACTTTTCTTCCAAGGAGTAAGCATCTTTTAACTTCATGGTTGCAATTACCATCTGCAGTGATTTTGGAGCCCCCCAAAATAAAATATGACACTGTTTCCACTGTTTCCCCGTCTATTTCCCATGAAGTGATGGGACCAGATGCCATGATCTTCGTTTTCTGAATGTTGAGCTTTTGGCCAACTGTTTCACTCTCCTCTTTCACTTTCATCAAGAGGCTTTTGAGTTCCTCTTCACTTTCTGCCATAAGGATGATGTCATCTGCATATCTGAGGTTATTGATATTTCTCCCGGCAATCTTGATTCCAGCTTGTGTTTCTTCCAGCCAAGCGTTTTTCATGATGTACTCTGCATATAAGTTAAATAAGCAGGGTGACAGTATACAGCCTTGACATACTCCTTTTCCTATTTGAAACCAGTCTGTTGTTCCATGTAAAGTTCTAACTGTTGCTTCCTGACCTACATACAGATTTCTCAAGAGGCAGGTCAGGTGGTCTGGTATTCTCATCTCTTCCAGAATTTTCCACAGTATATTGTGATCCATACAGTCAAAGGCTTTGGCATAGTCAATAAAGCAGAAATAGATGTTTTTATGGAGCTCTCCTGCTTTTTCTGTGATCCAACGGATGTTGGCAATTTGATCTCTGGTTCCTCTGCCTTTTCTAAAACCAGCTTGAACATCAGGAAGTTCACAGTTCACATATTGCTGAAGCCTGGCTTGGAGAATTTTGAGCATTATTTTACTAGCAAGTGAGATGAGTGCAACTGTGCGGTAGTTTGAGCATTCTTTGGCATTGCCTTCCTTTGGGATTGGAATGAAAACTGACCTTTACCAGTCCTGTGGCCATTGCTGAGTTTTCCAAATTTGCTGGCATATTGAGTGCAGCACTTTCACAGCATCATCTTTCAGAACTTGAAATAGCTCAACTGGAATTCCATCACCTCCACTGGCTTTGTTCATAGTGATGCTTTCTAAGGCCCTCTTGACTTCACATTCCAGGATGTCTGGCTCTAGATGAGTGATCACACCATCGTGATTATCTGGGTCGTGAAGATCTTTTTTGTACAGTTCTAGCCTTTCTGAATACATATAGCACTGTTATTCAAGCTATCATTCTTTTTCGTAGTTGACAGACTCTAAGACAACTTTAGTTTTCCTAACCTCTTGGTACTCAAGTTGTCCTATAATCTGTTCCCCCTGAGTGTGGATGTGGCCTGACTTGATTCTACATAGTGACTAAATATCACATCTGTGAATATGATATACAACATTGTATTGTCTGGTTTTCTAGAAGACTCTCTCCCTGCTGGTTTTTCTGTTTGTTAAAATTTTATCCCATTCTGTGATTTTATTTATTTTATATTTTTGGCTTTGCTCGGTCTTTGTTGCTACACGTGGGCTTTCTCCAGTTGCAACGAGCAGGGACTACTCTCTAGTTGCCGTATGTGAGCTTTTCATTGCAGTGACTTCCCTTGTTGCAGAGCAGAGGCTCTAGATCTCAGGCTCAGGAGTTGTGGCACATGGGCTTATTTGCCCCACTAGGCATGAAAAATCTTCCTGGACCAGGTATTAAAGCAGTGTCCTCCTGCACTGGCAGGTGAGTTCTTACTCACTGAACTACCAGGGAAGTCCCATTGCTGGTTTTGATAAAACAAGCTGCTTCATTTGAAATATATGGCAAAGAACTGAGGGTGACCTCAGGTGACCAGGCAGCGAGAAACAAAGGCTCTGAATCCATTGGTCTTTAAGTCTGAATTCTGCCAACAATCACAGGAGTTTGGAAAAGAATCCTTCCCCTGTCAAGTCATAAGAACAGAACATAGTTTTGGCTGCCACCTTGATTGCAGCCTTTCAGAGAATCATATTAACCATGCTTAGACTCCTGACCCACAGAAATTGGAATATGATAAATATTCATTGTTTAAAGCTGCTAAATTATGATGATGTTTCCCAGCATTAAGCAACTTGTGAAAGCAAAAGTTGCTCAGTCATGTCCAACTCTTTGCAACCCCATGGACCATATAGTCCATGGAATTCTCCAGGCCAGAATACTGGAGTGGGTAGCCTTTCCCTTCTCCAAGGGCTCTTCCCAACCTAGGGATCAAACCCACGTTTCCCACATTGCAGGCAGATTCTTTGCCAGCTGAGCCACAAATTGACACTTAAAACCCCAGTTCCTTGTCTGTGTCTTCAGGAGCTCACTGGGGAAATAGGGGTCATCAGAAGAGAATTTCTACCTCCATCATCATGTATTCCAATCTACCTACATTATTTTTCTTGATAATTCAACTTTCTCTTCTGTTAAAATGAATTAACTTTCCATACTCCTAAAACCATCTTCTGAATTGTGCATTTGAGTCAACTGCCTTTCTCCATCTCAGACTCTGCTCCTGTAATTATTTTTCCCTTGCCATCATTTTTCCTTTCTATTGGATAGTTCTTATGTTCATAGAAGCATGTATAATATCCCCATCATAAAATGATAAAAAAAAAACTTCCATGGAATTCATCTCTCACCAGTTACAGATCCTCATTCCCTGATATACCAAATATTTCAGAAGAGTTGTTTATAATTTCTTATCTACTTCTCCTATTCTCCTTTGATTCAATTCATCTTTCTTTCCTACCAGTCAACTATAAAGTGCCATTATTTGGGTCCCTAATAACCTCCAAATTGACAATTGAAAAGGTAATTCCCAGTCTCTATCTTATTCAAATTCTCAGCAGTGACACAGTTGATTACTTCCTAGTCCTTGAAGCACCCTCTTCTAGTTTTGGTGACATCCTCCACTTCATTTTCTTTCAAACACTGACTCCTCCTTTTCACTACCTTGCTGTATCCTTCTGCCTTTCTTAACCACTAAAAGTCACAGTGCTCTGGGCTTTGTTCTTGCATATCTTCTCTTCTCTATTCACATTCCCTTCCTAGGCAGTCTTTTCTAGTTTTATGGCTTTAATAAGTCTCATGGATATGCATATCACTTCCCAAAATATATCTACAGCCCTGACTTTTCATGTGAACTCTGCTGCTGCTGCTGCTGCTGCTGCTGCTAAGTCGCTTCAGTCGTGTCCGACTCAGTGCGATCCCATGGACGGCAGCCCACTAGGCTCCTCTGTCCCTGGGATTCTCCAGGTAAGAACACTGGAGTGGGTTGCCATTTCCTTCTCCAATGCATGAAAGTGAAAAGTGAAAGTGAAGTCACTCAGTCATGCCCGACTCAGCAACCCCATGGACTGTAGCCTACCAGGCTCCTCCTTCCATGGGATTTTCCAGGCAAGAGTACTAGAGTGGGTTGCCATTGCCTTCTCCATCATGTGAACTCTAAGCTCATATATCTAATCTGCATTTGGATTTCTAAAAGGTAACTTTTAGAACTTAACTTTTTAAAAGCTGAACTCTAAATTTCTTGCATCCCGTAGTTACAGAAAGTGACACCAGCATACTTTCCTTTCTCATGCCACAATCCTTGGAATCAATCTTGATTCTTCTCTTCATTTCCCACCCACACCCATTCCTTTGCTGATAATCTGTCAATTCTATCTTCAAAAAGTGTTCTCAATATGAACCTTTCTCATTCTATTACCTAAGTCATTTTGGTTCAAGCCACCACCTTTTCTTCCCTGGTTGTACATTCACATGTACTTTTTATTTTCAGAAACTTACAGTTTATCCACCCTTTTGTAGCTGAATGTCCCTTTATAATATGTTAAATTACATTATGATATTTTATTTCTTAAAACCATCTGGTGACTCCTTTCAGCACTGGGAATAAAATCCAAAGTATATACAGTAGGCATGTAAGCCTGCATGATCTAGCCCTTGCTTCTGACCTGACCATTCTTCCTTCATTCTTCCCTTGTTCCCTCCACCCCAGTTACACAGACCTCTGGCTATCTCTGGAGTACTCTCTGCAGGTACATGCCCCAGGTACATGCCTCCTCTTCCCTTTGCCCTTATTGTTTCTCCTTCCCAGAATGATGCTCCCCAAGATATCTGCAAGGCTCACTGCTACCCACAGTTTATATAACATCTCTGTCCACAAAGTTTCAAAATCCTTTCCCCGGGTATCAGGTATACTATGTAAAGTAGCAGCCTCACTTTCTTCTCCCTGCACTACTTTATTCGTCTTCAAGGCTCTTTTACTAAAATACAGTGTTCTACAGCTAAATTTAGAGTTTGGCCTCCTTTCTGGAATGTAAGTTCCCTGTCCTAGTGGATCCTTTGTTTACGAATTACTGTTTCACAACACAGACAAGTTCATGGTGGGTAGATGAAGCATGAGTGCGGCAGTAAATCACGAAAATGAAAGTATCAAAATATCACCATTTGTTGAATTATAGAAAAGGCAGATTTCCATTAAAACGTTTGCTGTTATGCAATAGATCCATCACCTATGTGCTACAATTTATTTGTAGCTATTTAATGTAGAGACGATCTTATCACATTTCTGATAGGTTTATTTTTTTCTTCTGGGAAATAAGTTTTGTCTCCATTCTCCTTGTTCCTGACCACCATGATTCATTTAAAATAACATAGCAGCATTTACCCAAGCTTTTAAGAAATTCTCATCAATCGATCCTTTTTTGCTCCAACAGTTTCACTAAGGAAAAATAACTGGTTAGAGCATTTTGTAAGATTCATTACCTAATCAGTAATCTTCTAGTTAGCTTTGCTCTTTAGCAGATGGAGAAAACGTCAAAAAGATGTTTCAAAACTTTTTAAAGACCTTTTCTTTGTCCTGGCTGGCAATGCTTCTTACTTCCTTCCACCTTCTTTGTATGTGCAAACATACCCATGAATGTTTTTGAAATTGTCACAAAGCTTTTCCCTTTTAATCCCCATTTCTTTTTCATTATGCGAAATCACTTCAGTCATGTCCAACTCTGTGCAACGCTATGGACAGCGGCCGACCAGGCTCCTCTGTCCATGGGATCCTCTAGCCAAGACTGGAGTGGGTTGCCATTTCCTTTTCCATTTTTCATTATAAATATTACAAAAGAGTTCTACTTACTTATTCTGATACTTCATTTGTTGAACACACTTCTCACACTCCTGCCTATCCTTATAAGTTTAACACACAACCAATTTGTCATTTAGTGCCTAGGAACAGTGTTATGCTTCCACAGAGATGAATCAATGCAAGGTTCCATAACCCCATTGTACATAATCACAAAATTGTCCCTTCATTATATTTTTCCTCTTAAATGGCATTCTCAAATTCCCCCTAAAAATGAAGATGAGAGTCTCTTACTAAAAATACTTCACTTACAATGTGCCTGGACTGCTGACAAAATCAAATCTGGACACACTGTTGGTAAACTGTATACATACAACAAATATAATTTTTGTATAAAGTTTTAAATTTGCAGAAAACAATTTCTGCCTTCAGATTAGCATTTCTTCCATTCCTCTTCTTCATTTAGAATGTATAGTTCTGTGCTTCTTGCATTTGAGATTAAAACCTGAGTTTTTCTTAAAACTGCAAGCCGTTTCCATGGAAACACAGCATGGCTTCTCAAATGTCACTTTCTCAAACTGGCACTTTCAGCTTATGAAGGATCTTCCACTGAACTGTGGCAATCTCTTCCACCTCTGTGAGACAGGTAGGCAATATTGGAACAATATTGAGATACTGAGATACAAAAAAGAGATACTAGGGATGACTATACAATTAAATAGTATTTCCATACATAAAAGTTACAAGGTAAAATCCCATCAATTAAAACTTGGTGTCTGGTGAAAGAATAATTACCCTCCTGCCTGTGCATCAAAAATCAGAACCCGAGGAACAAACACAGGAAGCATATTGATTTCATTTTCCACAAAATATATCAGAAGAGCTATGTTCTGCCTCCTTGACTGGCTGTTGAATCTACTTCATAAAGTACAGGTTCCTCCTCAAGGTCGGAGCTCCTGAGTCTGGACAAGCACTGTGTTAAAATAAGGAAACTGGGTACTGCAAAGCTGAGAGAAAAGTGGGCAACTGGGCCTGAGGATGTCACACACTGAGCAGGCTCTGGTTTCTTTCTTCTGGATGATAATGCCCCAGGGAAGAAGATCAAACACATGGATATGTGTACACCTGTATTTCCTTTCTGGAGCACAACCAGAAGCTCCTCACTGGGGTGCCAGACCACAGACTGGATCTGTTCTCTCCATCTGATGACTCTACTGTTGTATCAGACAGATTTGCCATGATTCTTCTGCTTTACACATCCAACATGCCCTTCACCACAGAATTCTAGAAAAGACAAGGAGTAAACCAGTGTTTTTCGCAATATAGGTGTAACTCTAGCCTTTATAATTATCCCTGCAGGTCTCTAGAGGAAAAGCCACTGCCTGTTTGCAGAGTAGTAAGGTATGTGGCAGCTCAGGTGGCAAAGAATCCTCCTGCAATGCAGGAGACCCTGGTTCAATTCCTGGGTCAGGAAGATCTGCTGGAGATGGGATAGGCTATCTACTCCAGTATCCTTGGGCTTCCCTTGTGGCTCAGCTGCTAAAGAATCTGCCTGCAATGTGGGAGACCTGGGTTTGATCCCTAGGTTGGGAAGATCCCCTGGAGAAGGGAAAGGCTACCCAATCCAGTATTCTGGCCTGGTCACAAAGAGTTGGACACAACCGAGCAACTTTCAAAACTCCAACTGGTATGTGGAGGTCTGTACCAGTACCTTAAAGGGATTTTCAGTCAGTCTTGTGTAGCCCTATTTTCACTCCATTTCCAGAGTCAACTATGAAATTCTGGAGCCCTCTAAGGCATCCATGATCTAAATACAGTTGTGCCTCTGCTTTTCCCACTGTTGACTTCGGGTTCAGTTTTCTCTCAATCAATTCTTCTTTATGCCTCTGCTTTCCAGCTTCCAAATCTTGTTGCTCATTCTCATTGTTTTGTCATTTTCTACCTTATGAACATTATTTTGGTGTCATGTAATGGGATTTTAGGGAGGAGCAGGACTTAATGTGTGTATTCAACATGTCATGAAGCTTTATTATTTATTTTGCTGCTACTACACATGAATCTAGTAACCTCTATTAGATTTATACCAGGGAAAATGTTAAGCCAGGGAAAGCCTATGGAGATGAGATATTCTCTTTTGCTTCACAGATGAAAAGCCTAACTTGAAGGAGGTTAATAGCCAATTGATTGTTTGTGAAAGTAGATTTGGAATATGGACATGGGTCTTTTGACATTGAAATTTCAGTTCTTAGAATCTCAGAATTTTAAAATAAGACCCTATAAATGATCTCATCAAAACTCTTATACTATGAACAAAATACCAAAAAATCTAAGCAACTTCCACCTGTCAGACCGCCAGGTAGAACTTGGGTCTTTTGACAACCAATCCATATTATCACAATTGCTTTTTTATAATATTTTCTTCAAAGTTAGTAAAGTTGAATTTAGAAGAGAAACTAGACATGTTTTATGTCTTGGAAAGTAAATGATGTTGGTGCTTTGATGTTCTCCTTGAGTTCTTAAATTTAGTAAAACTGGTTGAGTCTATACTGGTGTTAGCCCTGAGCATAGTTCTGGTAAGGTCAATTTGGATTGCAAGAAATCCACTCAGAAATAGTTGCATTATTCAGAACTCACAGAAATCACAAGATAGTAGAGATGATTTAACATGAAAGGTTTTGATGTAGAAAATGTAGCTTCAGATATACATAACACAAAATACTGGTAGCAATGATAAAACAAGTGTTAATAATGTTTTATTAACTTCAGTCATTGTAAAACTGAAGTAAATTTCAAACTGAGACTAAGACATGAAAACAAAACCAAAATATAAAACTTTCTGAACTTTTTACCATTTCCAAACTTAGGGAACACACACAGACAAATACAGAGTCACATACACAATCATATATCTATATATAAACAGGAAATATAAACAACTGAGGTTAGTATTAGCTTCAGGGAATATTTACTGATATGATATAAAACCTAAAATATAGGATTTCATAATGAATGGCTAACATTATAGCAAAGAGAACAGCAGCATGACACAGAGCATATGCCAATAGACTATTATGTTTAAAATTAAGCTAAGGTTCAGTGGAAAATCTGCATGTTTAGAGAAAACAAATAAAAATTATGTTATTGTAGTCTCAGAGTAGCTTCAGAAAATATCCTAGAAGTTCAAAGAAATAGAAGGAAAGGAGTGGACTTGAGGATTTATTTTAATAAACTTTGAAAGAGATGGGAATACCAGACCACCTGACCTGCCTCTTGAGAAACCTGTATGCAAGTCAGGAAGCAACAGTTAGAACTGGACATGGAACAACAGACTGGTTCCAAATAGGAAAAGGAGTACTTCAAGGCTATATATTGTCATTCTGCTTATTTAAGTTATATGCAGAGTACATCATGAGAAATGCTGGGCTGGAGGAAGCACAAGCTGGAATCAAGATTGCTGGGAGAAATATCAATAACCTCAGATATGCAGATGACATCACCTTTATGGCAGAAAGTGAGGAAGACCTAAAGAGCCTCTTGATGAAAGTGAAAGAGGAGAGTGAAACAGTTGGCTTAAAGCTCAACATTCAGAAAACGAAGATCATGGCATCCGGTCCCATCACTTCATGGCAAACAGATGGGGAAACAGTGGAGACAGTGTCTGACTTTATTTTTCTGGGCTCCAAAATCACTGCAGATGGTGATTGCAACCATGAAATTAAAAGATACTTGCTCCTTGGAAGGAAAGTTATGACCAACCTGACAGCATATTAAAATGCAGAGACATTACTTTGCCAACAAAAGTCCGTCTAGTCAAGGCTATGGTTTTTCCTGTGGTCATGTACGGATATAAGAGTTGGACTATAAAGAAAGCTGAATTCCGAAGAATTGATGCTTTTGAACTGTGGTGTTGGAGAAGACTCTTGAGAGTCCTTTGGACTGCAAGGAGATCCAACCAGTCCATCCTAAAAGAAATCAATCCTGGGTGTTCATTGGAGGGACTGATGTTGAAACTGAAACTCCAATACTTTGGCCACCTGATGAGAAGAGCTGACTCATTTGAAAAGACCCTGATGCTGGGAAAGATTGAGGGCAGGAGAAGAAGGGGACGACAGAGGAGGAGATGGTTGGATGGCATCACCAACTTGATGGACATGGGTTTGGGTGGACTCCAGGAGTTGGTGATGGACAGGGAGGCCTGGCGTGCTGTGGTTCGTGGGGTCGCAGAGTCAGAAATGACTGAGTGACTGAATTGAACTGAACTCTAACTTCTGGATGTAATACATAAAACTGACTAAAGTATGGCTTAAAAATAGTGATTTCTCAAATTGATTAAATCCTTAGGTTGGAATCAATATCTTAACTGCATTATTTTTCTGGTTAATAAATGTGAGAGTTTCCTGCCTATTTATTAAGTTTGTTTTCTGCTGAATAGAAAAGAAATAAGTTAGAAGTCACCTAGCCTGGTTCCTGCAGTAGCCCTTGTCCTGGGCCCTTCTGGAGCCCTGATGTTCTGAAGAGACCAACACCCAGAGTCAGGACTGATGCAAGAGAGGTGTGTGTTACCTAATCATGTTGTTCACTAAGCAACTTTCTGTTGGACCTTGCCAAAAATATATGGGCTTCTGAGCAAGATTGATTTTGTCTTTCTTGGATCTGAGGTCAAGTGCTGCTATTGAGAATGAAATATAAGCCAGTCAAAGAAAGCATTCAGGAAAATTGTGATTCTTTTTCTTTATCCCTTGGTTCACTCTTCCTTTTGGTCTCTATTATAATTTCTTGCTATTTAAAGTGGTCAGAATGGCTTTCTCTTTTATTTTTTTCTTGTCTCTCTAGTCAGAAACTTTTATTTGTAATCTTTCCTAAACTCCAAATTAGGGGAAATTTCTGGGTCATTTAAAAGGTCTGAATATTTTTGTTCCCCCTACCCTACAAATTGTTGAATACCTAATGCCCCAAAATGAGGGTATTAGGAAGTGAGGTTCTTGGGAAGTGCTTGGGCGATGCAGGTGGAGTCCTCTTGAAGGACACAGTGTTTTCACAAGAGTTTCCAGAGAGCTCCTTGACACTCTGCTACATGAAGACATATGACAAGTCTGTGACCTAAAAGAGAGCCCTCACCCAACAATGGAGGTACTTTCATCTCCAACTTCCAGTTCAGAACTATAGAAATAAATTTCTGTTATTTATAAGCTACTCTGTCATTGGTATTTTGTTACAGAAGCTTGAACTAAGTCATTCATCATAACAGTGGTGATTATGATTTGGACAGTAACCTAAGTCTCTTTCTATACTAATGGACCTATGGCATTACATGTATCAAGGAACTATATCCTGAAGTATGAATTAATCCAGTTAATTATTTAATTCTCTATCCTCTGTTCTCACATTTGTAATCCAGGAGCTGTTTCCCTTCCATCCTTTTTACACTAAAGAAAAAAGAAATACTGAAAGAAAGAGCCAACCTAAGGGGGAAAATGATTTTTTTTCAGAGATAAGCTTTATTAAAATTTGTACGGAAACACAAAAGACAAAACAATCCTGAAAAAGAGAAATGGAGTTGGAGGAATCAGGCTCCCTGACTTCACACCACACTACAAAAACTCAATAGCCAAAATAGTATGCTACTGGCACAAAAAACAGAAATTTAGATGAATGGATAGGATAGAAAGCCCAGAAATTAATTCAAACACCTACGATCAATGACTCTGTGCAAAGAGGCAAGAATATACCATGGAGAAAAGACAATCTCTTCAATAAGTAGTGCTGGGAAAACTGGACAGCTACAGGTAGAAGAATGAAATTAGAACATTCTCTAAAACCATATACAACATAAACTAAAAATGGATTACAGACATAAATGCAAGGCAAGATACTATAAAACTCTTCGAGGAAACCATAGGCAGAACACTCTTTGAAATAAATCACAGCAATATCTTTTTAGATTCACCTCCTAGAAAAATGAAAATAAAAACAGAAACAAACAAATGAAACCTAATTAAACTTAAAAGCTTTTGCCCAGCAAAAGAAACCATAAACAAAACAAAAAGACAAGCCACAGAATGGGAGAAAATATTTGGAAATAAAACAACTGACAAGGGCTTAAGCTCCAAAATATATAAACAGCTCATGCAATTCATTATCAAAAACAAACGCAATCAAAAAACGGGCAGAAGATCTAAATAGATATTCTACAAAGACATACAGATGGTCAAAAAGCACATGAAAAGATGATCGACACTGCTAATTACTAGAGAAGTGAAAATCAAAACTACAGTGAGGTACCCTTTCATACCAGAGTGGCCACCATCAAAAAATCTTCCATGAATGCTGGAGAGAGCGTGGAGAAGAGAAGTCTCCTGCCCTATTGGTGGGAATGTTAACTGATGTATGGTACTATAGAGAATAGTATGAAGGTTCCTTAAAAACATAAAACTAGAATTACCATATGATCCAACAGTTCTACTACTGGGCATGTATCTGGAGAAAACCATGATTTGAAAATATACATGGACCTCAGTATTCACTGCAGAACTACTTACTGTAGCCAAGACACGGAAGCAACTTAAATGTCCAACAACAAAAAAATGGATAAAGAAGATATGGTACATACATACAATGGAATGTTACTCAGTGATAAAAAATAATGAAATAATGTCAATTGCAACAAAATGGATGGACTTCAAGATGATCATACTAAGTGAAGTAAGTCAGACAGAGAAAGACAAATATCATATGGTATCACTTTATTTTTATGTGTGGCATCTAAAAATATGAGACAAATGAACTTATTTACAAAACAGAAACAGACTCCCAGACTTCAAAAACAAACTTATGATGCCCCAAACAGAAACGTGGTAGAGGGGAGGGAAAATTAGGAGTTTGGGATTAATATTTACACACTATTATATATAATATATATAATCAATAAGGATGTACTGTATAGTACCAGGAACTCTTTTCAATATTCTGTAATAACCCTGTATGGGGAAAGAATCTGAAAGAGAATGTATGTATATATATGTATAACTGAATTACTTTGCTATACACCTGAAACTAATACAACATTGTAAATCAGCTACAGTCTAAATGAGATGAAGAAATTATATAATATCTAAAACCTAAAGAAAAGACTGGAGAGATCTCCAAGATGGAACTGCAATGGGTCATGAATTCCCCACCAACCTCCTGCTGCTAAGTCACGTTAGTCGTGTCGGATTCTGTGCAACCCCATGGACGGCAGCCCACCAGGCATCCCGATCCCTGGGATTCTCCAGGCAGGAACACTGGAGTGGGTTGCCATTTCCTTCTCCAATGCATGAAAGTGAGAAGTGAAAGTGAAGTCGCTCAGTCGTGTCCGACTCTTAGCGACCCCATGGACTGCAGCCCACTAGGCTCCTCTGTCCATGGGATTTTCCAGGCAAGAGTACTGGAGTGGGGTGCCATCACCTTCTCCGCCCCACCAACCTAGTCTTCCACTATTCTGACGTTTATAAGCACCCCTCCTCCACCCGCCTTAAAGAGATGGTAAGAAATCTGAGCATCCTGCTAGAAATAGGGCTGAAGGAAGAACCTCACTTCTGGCCAAAGCAGCACCAGATTAAACCAGCTGGGTATTTCCTTGTGAGGACAGTTAACATTAGGCCCACTATGATTACATATAGGTTAAGAAACTGAGATGAAATAACTTGTGCAAGATCACTATCCCATTAGCTTTGGAGCTGGGATACAAGCCCATGTATTCTGGGAGCTTTTATTTATCACAGTATTTTACAGCTTCCAAATATCTACTGCAAAATAATTTATGATAAGGAATTACCAATGATATTTCATTGCTTCTAAAAAGTATCCTTATGTTCAGACATCAATGGTAGGCTTTATTTTTTTTACTCTGTTATATACAATTTTCTTCATAGAGAGATCTGGATCAAGGACATTTCTGACAATGAAAAATAACACCAATTCCTATGCAGCTTGGGTTTTAGAATGTTGATATCACTTGCAGGTGTTCACGTTTTACGTTTAAGGAAACCTAATACAATTTAGATAAATGGGTTTTTAATTAACCAAAACTGAATTCCAACCCAAAAGAGAGTACTTCAGCTTTAGAATTAGCTGTATAATGAATCTAGTTTTTAAAATGTCAGCCATGCCCACCCGCCTGCCTTTCTGATAACTGTGCTACGGTTTCCAAGGAGTTGTCTATCAATCTGACCTCCTAGTAACAACTGTTGAAGACTTACACAGGAACAAAGTAATTTTATATAATCAAGTCATTTTGTCTTTCCTTTAGCATAAAATCCAGTTATAGGATTGAGCCTCAAACATGGCACCTAAGGATTAGAGAGTATGCCGTGCACAATATACCCCCCTCTGCCGTTCCCCTCCATGCTATATTCTCACAAAAATCAACCTATAAAAGAAAAAAAATGGTAACTTGATTTTTAACTGTATTAAAAACCTTTTTGGGAAAAAAAAATACTGTTAAGAAAATGATAGGGAAGACACAGGCTGCAAGAAGACATTTGCAAAATACGTATATGATAAAGGACATATCCAAAACACACAGAAAACTGTTAAAACACAAAAATACATTATATCAGTAAATAATGGGCACAAAGCTGAATACCTCATCAAAGAAGATTCAGTGATAGCAAATAAGCATGTGAAATGTTGCTTAATATCATATGTCATTGTTCAATCAGTCAGTCCTGTCTGACTCTTTGTGACCCCATGGCCTGCAGCACACCAGGCTTCCCTGTCCTTCACCATCTCCCACAGCTTGCTCAAACTCAGGTCCACTGAGTCAGTGATGCCTTCCAACCATCTCATCCTCTGTCGTTCCTTTCTCCTCCTGCCTTCAATCTTGCCCAGCATCAGGGTCTTTTCGAATGAGTCTGCTCTTTGCATCAGGTGGCCAAAGTATTGGAGATTCAGCTTCAGCATCAGTCCTTGCAATGAATATTCAGGATTCATTTCCTTTAGGATGGACTTGTTGGATCTCCTTGCAGTCCAAGGGATTCTCAAGAGTCTTCAATACCACAGTTCAAAAGCATCAATTCTTCGGTGCTCAGCTTTCCTTATAGGCCAACTCCCACATCCATACATGACTACTGGAAAAACCACATGGACCTTTGCAGGCAAAGTAATGTCTCTGCTTTTTAATATGTCATTAGAGAAATGAAAATTAAAACTACAATGAGATACCACTATACACACATTAAAATCAATAATTAGAAACAGTGACATTTATAAAAGCTAGTGAGGACATAAAGCAATAAGAACCCTTATTCATCACTGGAGGGAGTGCAAATGATACAGCTACTTTGGAAAACAGTTTGGCAGTTTCTTACAAAGCTGAACATAATCTTAACATATGATTCATCCATCAAGTTCTTAGATTTCACCCAAATGACTTAAAGACGTGTCCGTAGGGGAAAAAAAATGCCACACCAATTTTTTTTAGCAGATTTATTCATAATTACCAAAGACTAGAAGTAACCAAGATGGCCTTCACTAGGTAATGTGGTAAAGAATCTGCTTGCAACGCAGGAGACCTGGGCTTGATCCCTGGGTTGGGAAGATTCCCTGGGAGAGGGAAGTGGCAACCCACTCCAGTACTCTTGCCTGAAGAATCCCATGGACAGAGGAGCCAGGTGGGCTACAGTCGTGTGTGTGCGCATGATTAACATATATAGACACACACACACAAAGATGTTTTATTTTATTCAGCAATTTAAAATGAAAGAAGGATCTTGTCACACAAACACATAAATGTATCGCAAATACATATTGCTAAAGAAAAGAAGTCAGTCTGAAAATTCTACATATGTATTTCCTTTCTATACGTGTTCATGTATGTATATGTGTGTGTGTGTGTGTGTGTGTATGCCTCCCATTATATGACACTCTGGAAAGGGCAAAACTATAGAGACAATAAGCAGATCAGTGGCTTGGAGGTGGGGTGATTCAGTGGAGGCAGGGAAAGGATGAATCTTTGATATACAGTGAATGGGAATATTGAGAAGGTAAAACTTTTCAGCATGGTACTATAATGGGGGACAGGTGAAAATAGGTATTTGTCAGAACCCACAGAACTTAACAGCAAAAAAAAAGAACTTAACAGCAAAGAATAAACCTTCATGTGTGCAATTTAAAAAAATCATTTAAAAGATACCACAGGATAGAATGCTGAGTGTGGCCAAAATGATCTAAATGTACGAAACAACCTCACTGAAGGGGATGGAGTGATAGGGTCTGACTGAAATAATTCTGGAAATGGGGGGAATCTGTATGACTAAGGCAAAAGGAATTGCATATAAGCACTGTCCCCTAGTTGATAAAATTGTTTCACAGAATAACTGGCTATCCTCATAATGCTTTACGTGTACAGTTGTCCCTCTGTATCCATGGGGGTATTGATTCCAAGATCCCCTATGGATACCAAAATCTGTGAATGCTGAAGTTCCATACATAAAATGGCATAGTATTTGCATATAACCTATGCATATTTTCCCATATGTTTTAAATCACCTCTAGATTACTTGCAAAATCAAATACAATGTAACTCAATGTACTGAATCGGCCAGAAATTTTGTTCTAACAGACTTTTTCGCCAACCCAATAAATAGTATAAAATACAATGTAAATGCTATGTAAATAGTTGCTGGCACATGGCAATTTCAAGTTTTGTTGTTTTGAAGCTTTCTGGAGTAATTTTGTCAAATGTTTTTGTGTGAGAAATATTTTGAATTCATGGATATGGAGGATCAACTATGTACTGGGATTGAACAATTAAATTAATGAATGGCATACAGTGAGAACCAGATTTCTCATTGCTGGAGTGGGAAATTATAGATAAGCAAGGGGAAGACACTAGAAGAATCCATGGAGTAATGGATTTGAGTTTGAGACATCTATGTTAATTTTTATTCAGTTTAAAATAGATATCGGTGTTGACATACAGAAGCGTTTATAGATATATGCACATACATGGTGTTAGTATACACATACATATATTTTCTTGCTCTGTCAGCTAAGAGGACTTCAAGTCAACAACATCCTAGTAGTCATAATCACATTGCTCAGACCTTGGTTTTACCACTGTCCCATACAAAGAACCAGCTACTGCTTAACAGGAGGTCTGATTCTAGGCCAAGGGCAGAAAATATATAAGATGAGACTGGAGCACTTTGTAGTGTCAGAAAGGAAGGAAGTACCTACTAAAACAAACAAACAAATACACAAATGCAACAAAAACAAAATAAGACATAATGTGAGAGTTTTTTGAAAGACATGGAAGCCAACTAAAATGCCAACAAAAAGCCAGCTAAAATGGAAGCTCCTAATGGCCAAAGTTAGAACAATTTGAGCAGCACAATCCATAAAGTAACATTGGGCTTATTTAAAAATATGATATAAACATCTATGAGTTCTTACTGATATAACTAAATGAGAGAATAAACAGAGGAACATGGACACATCTCCTGTGTAGAATTCCAAATAATTTAGGCAGGTATTTCAACCTCAAATAGGTAGTGAATATCTTCCCACTTGGAGAAGGAAATTGCAACCCACTCCAGTATTCTTGCCTGGAAAATCCCATGGATGGAGGAGCCTGGTGTGCTACAGTTCATGGGGTCGTAAAGAGTTGGACACGACTGAGCGACTTCACTCACTTCACTCATCTTCCCACTCACTAAGTGTGGGCTGTATGCAGTAACTTTCTTTCATACAGCACGCTATAGAAAGGGAGAGAAAGAAAGAGGAGAAATCTGACAATCCCTGTCTTAGGCAGGTGATAAAGGTCAAAATCTAGTGAGAAATCACATTGATGGTATGTACTCTTGATATGATGTGATGATGGCATTTCCTCCCCAAAAACCATGACCCAGTCTAATCGTGAGAAAATATCAGACAAAGTCTAATTGATGGACATTCTGCAAAATACGTAACCTGTATTCTTTAAAATTGTCAAGGTTATCAAAAATAAGAAAACTCTGAAAAACTGTTACAGCTAAGGAGACAGGACACCTAAATGCAATCTGGAATCCTGGATGGACTCTTGGAACAGAAAAAGGGCAATAAGGAAAATCTAAGAAAAATCTGAATAAACGTTGGCAAATGTAAAAGGTGTTATTAACAGGGGAAACCAGGTGTGAAGTATGCGAAAAATCTCTGTATGACCTTAACAATCTTTCTGTAAATCTAAAACTATTCTAAAAATTTAAATAGTCATTTTAAAAAGAACATATCCTAAGTATATACCTCAATGTATTTAAACTTTTGTACATCCAGCTCCCAGATCACTATCAGGACCACCAAAGCCCCCTCCTCCTCCCCAGACCCCCATCCTCAGGTAATACAGCCCCTCCCCAAAGGGCAAGTATAATCCTGAGCTCTAAAACATAGATTGCTGTGCTTGCAACTGAACTTAACATTCTGATGGAGTCACAGAATGGAAGAAGATTTTTTTTTTTTAAGTCAAATTGGCTCACGTTACATGCTAGTAAAGTGATGCTCAAAATTCTCCAAGCCAGGCTTCAGCAAAATGTGAACCACGAACTTCCAGATGTTCAAGCTGGTTTTAGAAAAGGCAGAGGAAACAGAGATCGAATTGCCAACATCCATTGGATCACAGAAAAAGCAAGACAGTTCCAGAAAAACATCTATTTCTGCTTTATTGACTATGCCAAAACCTTTGACTGTGTGGATCACAATAAACTGTGGAAAATTCTGAAAGAGATGGGAATACCAGATCACCTGACCTGCCTCTTGAGAAACCTATATGCAGGTCAGGAAGCAACAGTTAGAACTGGACATGGAACAACAGACTGGTTTCAAATAGGAAAAGGAGTACATCAAGGCTGTATATTGTCACCCTGCTTATTTAACTTATATGCAGAAACGCTGGGCTGGAAGAAGCACAAGCTGGAATCAAGATTGCTGGGAGAAATTTCAATAACCTCAGATATGCAGATGACACCACCCTTATGGCAGAAAGTGAAGAGGAACTCAAAAGCCTCTTGATGAAAGTGAAAGAGGAGCGTGAAAATGTTGGCTTAAAGCTCAACATTCAGAAAACAAAGATCATGGCATCTGGTCCCATCACTTCATGGGAAATAGATGGGGAACAGTGGAAACAGTGTCAGACTTTTTTTTTTTTTAGGCTCCAAAAATCACTGCAGATGGTGATTGCAGCCATGAAATTAAAAGATGCTTACTCCTTGGAAGGAAAGTTATGACCAACCTAGACAGCATATTGAAAAGCAGAGATATCACTTTGCCAACAAAGGTCCTTCTAGTCAAGGCTATGGTTTTTCCTGTGGTCATGTATGGATGTGAGAGTTGGACTGTGAAGAAAGCTGAATGTCGAAGAACTGATGCGTTTGAACTGTGGTGTTGGAGAAGACTCTTGAGAGTCCCTTGGACTGCAAGGAGATCCAAGCAGTCCATCCGAAAGGAGATCAGTCCTGGGTGTTCATTGAAAGGACTGATGCTGAACCTGAAACTCCAATACTTTAGCCACCTCATGCGAAGAGTTGACTCATTGGAAAAGACCCTGATGCTCAGAGGGATTGGGGGCAGGAGGACAAGGGGATGACAGAGGATGAGATGGCTGGATGGCATCACTGATTCAATGGACATGAGTTTGAATGAACTCCGGGAGTTGGTGATGAACAGAAAGGCCTGGCATGCTGTGATTCAGGGGGTTGCAAAGAGTTGGACATGACTGAGCGACTGAACTGAACTGAACTGAACTTAAGGCTCTTGTAACTTATATCCCCTTGATTATGTCCATTTATAGATATAAAATTAAGGTTCTTATCAGCAGCTGGCACAGCCTGGTATTTGACTTCAGATATAATTTAAGCTATTTAGAAATAAATTAATTAGGGGGAATGGAAGAACAAAATATATGAAATGTTGGCTTATTCATCAGATTGCTTTTCCCTGAACTTTTTAACTATGCATTCTCTAAAGCATCTCAACTTTTCTGATTTATATTACAACAAATGTTGCTTATTAGGTTTTCAATGTATTTTCAACTATTTACTCCCATCTTTCCATATAGTCTAAAATCTAGGCATCTTAAACTCTCCTATAGAATGGCCCTGTGAAAGCTCATTTTTGATTTGTTATAACCATCAAGTTTGACAAATCTTTAGGACAGAGATTTATTTAAATTTAGTCCTCATACAGCTTGTCATATAATTAGTCATCCAATAAGACTTTAAACAGCAGATTTTTTTCCAGGCCAACTCAACTCTACTGAATCAGACTCTTTGGCTTTAAAGACTCCATACCTATAATTGTGTAATATGACCATGTGATTCTTTTGCCCACTCAAGTTTGAGGACCACATCCTTAGTGTCAGGCATGGCATAACTTGGTGAATTTCTTCACAGTATTTTTTTTTTTAAGGCTATTCAAATTCATTCTCAATGAGTTTGTATGTGTGTGTCTGGAATTTCAAAATGTATGCACTATAACTCAGATTCATATAATCTGTCATTTCTAGTACTGATTTCATCTTGCTGTCCAACCCAAATTTGGAAAGACGGTGGGGGTGGGGGGGGACAACTTTAAATTTAGCTTATCCACTGCTTCTGGTTTACAATTGTTTTTTTCATCTGTAAAAATCTCTTTTGAAAAGCTACCCAATCTTTTTATGAGTTAATCTTAGGCAATTCTAGCATTTAAAATTGTCCTTTGTTTCTGAGAATCTTTCACATCATTACCATACCTTGTTCCATGAAGATTAATCACCATTTCCTAGACTTAGCCTTTGCTAAGTCACCACATGAACATGGTCAGTTTTTTCAAGGACCAAACTGAGGGAGAAGTATTAAAATTCCTCTTTCTGCATAAGAGAGCAAAGAATACCATGACTCTTTTCTCCTCCCCTCTCCTCTCCAAATACTAGAGTCTCTAACTTTAAAATGAGTGGTAGAGATTCAGACAGCTCTCATCTCATTAAATAAAACTATGTTGTTCTTTTTCCAGGTAAAAAAATCATCCTGCCTGATAATGATAGGGTCAGTTCCTAGGTAGGTTGATAAGTCCAGGGCTCCCAAGGAGAAGAAAAGGGTCTGGGGCTCTCAAGGAGAAAAAAACTTTTTCTACATTGCTTTGTTTTAGTCAATATAACAATGTATCTTGCTCAAGGACATGTTTCTTCTTAACAAGAAGGTTTTCTGACTAATCTTGCTATCTTAAGAAGTATGTTGTGTGAGTGGGTCTGGTAAAAGTATATAAGCCCTTGATAAGACTAGTGAGTGGAGGCATTCTCAGCCCCCCTTCTGATGTCTATGTCAGAAGCTCTTTTCTTACTTTGATAAAACTCTGCTGCACGAAAGCTCTTGAATGATCAAGCCTGGTCCCTGGTCCCGAAGCTAAATCTTCTTTGGAGGTCATGAATCTGACATCCTTCAGCATAAGCTATCAATAATAGCTAATGCTTATTGAGTGCTTATTATGTTGGACTACGTTCCAAGCATTTAATCTTTACAACAATGTTATGAGATTGGTCCTTGTATCATTTGCATTTTATTGAAGCACAGTGAGGTCAAATAAGTTGCCCGTGGTAGATAGCCAGTGGGCAGTCAGGCTGATTTTCAAAACCAGTCTGTCTCCAAAGCCCTATGCTTTTTCTACCATGCTAGACTGCTTCTCATTCATTTATCCAGCAGAGCTTTATTGAATACCACCTATTATGGGCAGATCACTGGAGATATAACAATGCGTGCGAAAGACAAGGTCCCAGCTCTCCTGGACATGTCGGGGGCAGAGACAGACAAGGAAAACTGATAATAAACAAATGAATATATAATTTAATATCAGCATGTAAAAGGTGCTCTGAAAAAAGTGGTTAAGTCTGGTTTCTTTGGTTGTGGTTGTCAGGGAAGATTGTCTTAAGGAGGTAACACTGAGCTAAAACTGAAGGATGATAAAGACTCAGACACGCAAAAGGATAGAAGAACACTCCAGATAGAAGGTGGAGAACCCCCAAATGAGAAACAGTAGGAATATTAGAGAACAGAGGACTTGTGACTAGCCCAGTAACCAAGACTGAGTATGGTATGAAGTGGGATAGGCAACGCAGGCCTGTATAGTTCAAGGTAAGGAGGTGGGTTTGTTCTAACATCCTTTGCTTTAAGCAGAGTGATAGCACATTTTGATGTACATTTGGAAATATTTTAGTTGCTATGTGTGAGAAATAAATTTTAGTAAAGTCAAATGGGAACACGGAAAATAGTTATGCCTTATGACTCATTAAAATGAAAACTGTTAAATTTGTGGTTCTAGGAAATGATCAACCAATACAAGCAAGATGTCTTGCAAGCAAGTCTCCCTCAGTAGTGTATAATATTATAAAGTCAAGGGCAAATATGGGACTGGTTTCTATTTTAACATAGTATTTTTCACTTTTATATTAATCTGATTATTTGTTAATTTATTTTTTTCTGCTGTCATATAGGCATAGCCTCAGTCGATACTCAAAAGGTGCTTTGGACTTCTTCAGTCCATAAAATTCCTGAAAGTTATACATAAATCTATGGCTGTAATCTTCCAGAAGAGATGCCTCTAAAAACTGAGATTGGCAGAGTCTTTGAGAGTTTAATTTTAAATAATCTGAATTTGATTTGAATCATTGACCAAATGTTTATGGTGCACATTTCACAAAGATACTTGGCTGGTTTTGCAGACAACATGCATATGTATTCCGCTATGTCATCTACTTTTAAGGAATTTAAGTTATGTCTTTGTTCAAGAAATGATTGAAAACCTGTGATATGGAAAACCCTGGGGTAAGCATCAATGACTATGAAGATGAATTGCCAATAGTTTCCAATTTAAAGAATCTTACAGATGAGTACAGTGAAGTTACTCAGGTAGGTAAGTTACCCTAAGGTAGGTAAGACAAAGTAGTATCAGGGTTAAAGTGCCTATCTTCTCTTCCCACTCAGCACCAAAACTTCAAGTTAAGAGTCTGAGAAACATTCATACTTATAGGTTAGAGTTTGGAAACAGTGTGGCAAGTGGCATCATTCCATGGGAACTGTGTCATGGAGGGCACAAACCCCTGGGAAAATTCTCTGGGTTCAGTGTGGCATAAATGTGGCTCAGAGGTGATGGCCAGAGGCAGGGAGATTGATCGACCTGAAGAGGTAAACATGTTTCTGCAGGCCTTTACTTGTCTGAGGCTCTGGGAGTCTCTGCATCCCCTGTGAGGGGAGCCAGATGTGATCAGAGGAACAGCAGATGGTCTACAAAATCTGCAGGTCCATGATAGAGCTAGCGGAGCTATATACTTGAAGACCCAGCCCAAATGTCTGTAGCCAGTCTCCAGCAGTAGTTCCCAGCGCATGACAGACAGACAGTGAAATGCGGTCACACCTTACCAGACCACAGAGTTGACCAGCCCAAGGCCCTCCGCAGGCAAGATCCTGGAGGACACAAAGGACTCCATGTGGGTCCCAGCCTGAGTGTCTTTGACAAGAGATTGTATAAGTCATGCTGCCATCTCTCAAAAGGGAAGAGATAGAAATCTGAAAGGCAATGTTTGTATTCCAAAGAGATGAATTACTTAAAGAGTGCTTTAACATGATTAACTCAGGCTAAGATTACTGGATTAGTTATATTTAGTTTTTCTTTCAGCTGCCTAGTGGAAGTAGTCTCTGAGGGAAAACAGATCAGAGAGAGAGGAAACAGGGTTGACACTTTCTTTATGCTTCTGAATGGCACTGGAAGTGAATATGTGTTTCTGTTGAATTTCTCTCTTTGGGAGTGTGATTATGTATCAAATTTTTCTAATTCCAGGTAACTGCAGATAAAAATCTGTTTATCTGTTTTAGTTACATTATTTTATAATAGAATGAGAATAGGCAACATGGGCACAATATAAGTTTTGAACCTAGATCCTATTACTAGCATAATGTAGACATGACCTCGTGAGCTTTTAGACTGACTGTGTTGTGATTTTCTGTCATTTAGCATGTCTATATTATAGTAACAAAGAGGCTATCTCTTTTAGTGGGAGATGTCTATAATTTTTTTCCAGTTTAAAACGTGTTATGAGTGAATAGCATTATTTACAACTTTCTGAATGCATATCCACTGAGATAATTCACTTTTATGACAACAATTTCCATGCATTGAGGCATTTTGTGTTTTCAGTTAGCTTGCATTTTCTGAGACAGATAAATCAGCCTTAATCTTTTTTTCGGTCTGTTTTTTTCTTAGTTTTTGTAATAGCTATTAAAGAATTCCTTAGAAATAAATTAACTTTCCTAAGGCTATGTATGTTCAGCTAATTAAAATTTACATCAAAAGTTTATAAGGAAAACACTCAGATCATTCAAAGATGAGGTATCAGTATAGAATAACCCCTTAGCTCCTAATATGGTCTATTATGTGAGCAGGGCCATTAGAGAGACAGGGAAAAAACAAACAAACAAAAAAAAACAGGTGATTACTTCTATGAGTGTCAGTTACTTGATACTAGTTCCTCTTTCCCTAACTTTTCAGTAAAATTAATCTGCTGCTGCTGCTGCTAATCTACTTTCCTTTATTTACTAAATCTTTGAAATTCATAATGTTATTAACATTGTTTCTTCTGAAGCACGAGAACATTATATCCTTATTATTTCTCCAGCGTTCCACCAAACACAGCTCTGAATACATTTTCCTGTTTTCAGACTCATTCATTCCCTCCTTTTAATCCTTCTCCACATCAGTGTTACTTTTAACTTCTTTTCTGTTCCTCCCCTCTTCTCATTCATTTGCTTTATCACGAAGTTTCCCAAGTGGAGTAGTGAGTGGTAAAGAATCTGCCTGCCAACGCAGGAGATGCAAGAGATGTGGGTTTGATCCCTGGGGTCAGGAAGATCCCCTGGAAGGAGGAAATGGCAACCCTCTCCAGCATTCTTGCCTGGAAAATCCCATGGACAGAGGAGTCTGGTGGGCAATAGTCCATATGGTTGTAAAGAGTCAGATGTGACTGAGCAACATACACACACAAACAGCTGGAGGTGCACCACTTATTTTTGTGTGTAAGAACATTTAACATCAGAACTACCCTCTTAATAAATTTGTAACTGTATAATACACTGTTGTAACTAATGGCTTACTGTTGTATAGCAGATTTCTAGAACATAATTATCTCACAAAGCTGAAACTCCATTTTCCTCTCTCCCCAGGCAGTGACTATACCATTCTACTGGTTTCTCTGTGTCTGACCATTTTAGATGCCTCGTACAAGTTGATAAGTGAAAGAAACCAGTCACAGAAGAGCAAACACTTTTCAGTTTTTGAAAATGACCTAGTAGCCTACTTTACTATTAATGCTACGACCCACTTTTTGTTGTTCAGTTTTTAAGTCATGTCCATATCTTTGTGACCCAGTGGACTGCAGCATGCCGCGCTGCCCTGTCCTTTATTAACTCCTTGAGTTTGCTCAAATTCATGTGCATTGAATCAGTGATGCCATCTAACCATTTCGTCCTCTGTTGCCCCCTTCTCCTGCCCTCAATCTTTCTCAGCATCAGGGTCTTTTCCATTGAGTCCACTCTTTGCATCAAGTGGCCAAAGTATTGGAGCTTAAGCATCAATCCTTCCCATGAATATTCAAGGTTGATTCCATTTAGGACTGACTAGTGTGAACTCCTTGCTGTACAAGGGACTCTCAAGCGTCTTCTCCAGCACCACAGTTCAAAAGCATCAACTCTTTGGCATTCAGCCTTCTTTATGGTCCAGCTCTCACATCTATATGTGACTATTGGAAAAACCATAGCTTTGACTAAACCGACCTTTGTTGGCAAAATGATGCCTCTGCTCTTTAATATGCTGTCTAGGTTTGTGATAGCTTTTCTTCCAAGGACCGTCTTTTAATTTTGTGGCTGCAGTCACTCTCCACAGTGATTTTGGAACCCAAGAAAATGAAATCTGTCACCACTTCCACTTTGTCCCCATCTACTTGCCATGAAATGATGGGACTGGATGAGTTGGATGGCATCACCCACTCAATGGACAAGGGGTGGGTGGACTCCGGGAGTTGGTGATGGACAGGGAGGCCTGGAGTGCTACGGTTCATGGAGTCGCAAAGAGTCAGACATGACTGAGCAACTGAAGTGAAGTGAACTGAACTGAACTGAACTGATGGGACCAGATGCCATGATCTTAGGTTTTTGAATGTTGAGTTTTAAGCCAGCTTCTTCACTCTCCTATTTCACTTTCATCAAGAGGCTCTGTAGTTCCTCTTTGCTTTCTGTCATTAAAGTGGTATCATCTGTGTATCTGAGGTTGCTGATATTCCTCCCAGCAGTCTTGATTCTAGCTTGTGATTCATCCAGCCCAGCATTTCACATGACCTAGTCTGCATGGAAGTTAAATAAGCAGGGTGACATATACAACCTTAACATACTCCTTTCCCAATTTTGAACTAGTTCATTGTTCCATGTCTGGTTCTAACTCTTGTATCTTGTCCTGCATACAGGTTTCTCAGGAGGCAGGTAAGGTACTCTGTTATTTCCGTCTCTTGAAGAATTTTCCACAGTTTGTTGTGATCCATACAGTCAAAGGCTGTATAGACAATGAAGCAGAAGTAGAAGTTTTTCTAGAATTCCCTTGCTTTCTCTTTGATCCAACAGATGTTGGCAATTTGACCTCAGTTTCTGCCTTTTCTACATCCAGCTTGTACATCTGGAAGTTCTCAGTTCACACACTGTTGAAGCCTAGCTTGAAGGATTTTGAGCATTATCTTGCTAGCATGTGAAATAAGTGCAATTGTGTAGTATTTTGAACATTCTTTGGCATTGCCTTTCTTTGGGATTGGAATGAAAACTGACCAGCTGTCAAGAACTTATTCAATTTCTCCTTTCCCACACTTTTAAAAAATCCTGAAATTTAAGGCCCTTTTCTTCCTAAGCCTTTTCCTTAAAATGCCCTTTCCATCAGCCATATCTGTCTTTGCATATCAGCTTCTTCCACTCAGAACACTCTGACCTTTGTATTCAAAAAGAAAAAAACTTGTCCTTTCAGTCTTGTAATACTCTCAAATGACCACATACA
This sequence comes from Capricornis sumatraensis, assembly GCF_032405125.1. NCBI lineage: Eukaryota > Metazoa > Chordata > Mammalia > Artiodactyla > Bovidae > Capricornis > Capricornis sumatraensis. The sequence continues at coordinate 41,845,146 of NC_091081.1, read as the reverse complement.
TGTCTTCATTTCCCTTCACATCTAAAACCTTCACATTCAGTCTGGTATTTTTGTCACACTAATAAACCATTTTGATAATGAATTCCATAGCTTATGTTTTAAAATCCCTTTCTCCTTGATCTCTCCAAAACTAGTGGTAGATATGCTTCATTATGCTTTGCTTTAAATGCTTTTCTTTCTCTCCTGCCATTATGGGTCAAATTATGTCCCCTTAAAATTTACGTTGAACTCTAAACTTCAAGTACCTCAAAATATGACTGTACTTGGACATAGATACTTTAAAGATGTGATTCTGTTAAAATGAGACTACTAGGGCTGCCGTCTATGGGGCTGCACAGAGTCGGACATGACTGAAGTGTCTTAGCAGTAGCAGCAGGGTGGTCCTAATACAATCTAATTTCCTTCAAGAAGATGATATGAGAACACAAAGGAACCTCAGAGATCCCTGTGCACAGAGAAAAGACTCCAAGGGACACAGTGAAAAGGTAGCCACCTGCCTTTAAATCAAGGAGAGAAGCCTCAGATGAATCCAGACCTACTGACTTCTTGATCTTGGACTTTCAGCTTCAAAAACAGTGAGAAAAAAAATTACTGCTGTTTAAGCCACCCAGCCTAAATATTTTGTTATGGCATTTCTAAGAGTTCTGCACCCAACTTGCAATGTGGAAGTGTCTCCCCACACCACCACCAATTCTCTGACACAAGCAGGGTGTGCTACTCACCTCAATTCTGACACTCTCTACCCAGAAATCGCATCATATTCACAGAGTAAAGGCTCAGTCCTATAAGATGGCTTCCCATCTCACTTCAGATGCCAAATGCAAATCCAGGTTGTTATTTCTGGTCCAGATTTCCAGGACCTCATCCTAGTGTTTGATTAATTTGTTAGAGTAGCTCAAGAACTCAGTGAAACATTTTACTTAGTAGAGCATCCGTTTATTAGGAAAGGATATAACTCACAATAAAGATCATGGCATCTGGTCCCATGACTTCATGGGAAATAGATGGGGAAACAGTGGAAACTGTCAGACTTTATTTTTGGGGGCTCCAAAATCACTGCAGATGGTGATTGCAGCCATGAAATTAAAAGAAACTTACTCCTTGGAAGGAAAGTTTTGACCAACCTAGATAGCATATTAAAAAGCAGAGATATTACTTTGCCAACAAAGGTCCATCTAGTCAAGGCTATGGTTTTTCCAGTGGTCATGTATGGATGTGAGAGTTGGACTGTGAAGAAAGCTGAGTGCCAAAGAATTGATGCTTTGAACTGTGGTGTTGGAGAAGACTCTTGAGAGAGTCCCTTGGACTGCAAGAAGATCCAAGCAGTCCATCCTAAAGGAGATCAGTCCTGGGTGTTCATTGGAAGGATTGATGCTGAAGCTGAACTCCAATACTTTGGCCACCTCACGCGAAGAGTTGACTCATTGGAAAAAACCTTGATGCTGGGAGGGATTGGAGGCAGGAGGAGAAGGTGATGATAGAGAATGAGATGGCTGGATGATGTCACCAACTTTATGGACATGAGTTTGGGTAAACTCCAGGAGTTGGTGATGGACAGGGAGGCCTGGAGTGCTGCGATTCATGGGGTCGCGAAGAGTCGGACATGACTGAGCAACTGAACTAAACTGATAACTCACAATAGCCAGATGGGAGATATGCTTAGAGCAAGGTACAGGGAAAGGGCATGAAGCTTCAGACCCTGAGGGCATCACTGGCTGAATCTCCATGTGTTCACCAACCAGGAAGTTCTCCAAAATCTCTCTTTTTTGGGTTTTTATGGAAGATGGCTTCCCAGGTAGCACTAGTGGTAAAGAACCTGCCTGCCAATTCAGGAGACGTAAGAGATGTGAGTTTGATCCCTAGGTCTGGAAGATCCTCTGGAGAAGGGCAAGGCAACCCACTCTAGTATTCTTGTCTAGAGAATCCCATGGACAGAGGAGCCTGGCAGGCTACAGTCCATAGTGTTGCAAAGAGCTGGACAAGACCGAAGTGCCTTAGCATTACGTAGAAGATATTGATTAAATCATTGACCACTGATGATTAGCATCACCCCAACCCCCAGCCAGTCTCCAGGTCAGAGGGTGGAACAGAAATTTCCAACCCTCTAACCTCTTGGTTAGTTTTTCTGGCAACCAACCCCTACCCTTAGGTTTATTCCCAAAGTCACCTCATTAATGTACCAAAAGATACTTTTATCTCTATCACCACTTAGGAAATACTAAGAGTTTTTGGAGTTCTGTGCCAGGAATGGGTCAAAAAATCAAATATATATATTTCTTATTATAAATCACAATATCACATAACCCCAGCAAGCTACAAAACCCACTGAACCCTAGAAATCTCGCTTCTCTTACCACTTTCTGTTTTTGCTGACCCTTCATCCATTTTATGCATCTGAAAGTCAGACTTGCCTTCAAATTTTATCCTAAGCCTTCTATTTCCTTTTTGTTGACCTCTTCACTAATTACTTCCTAAGGTATCTAAAGGTACCCCCGAGCAGATCACTTTAAAATCTATTTAGTTCCAACAGCTCATATTAAGCATATGTCTCTTTTTACTGTGATCAGCTGCATAGCTCCTCCTCAGTGCTATACTAGCACTGAGGTTCAGCAAAACCAAAATTAGACTTCTCTCAAAGTGTTCAAAAATTGCATACTTTTTGCATTCCTGTCTATTATGCCCATGTCATATTAATGATGCTATCCTTTTCCTTCTTTTTAATCCTTGACTCTCTCCAGTCTCTATTTATTCCTCAGCATTATCAGTTCATTTCTTTCCTTTTCCATGTGGCATCACTGGAGCTTGGGTCATGGTTATTAATGGAAAACTTTGATCTCTCTAGTCGAATTCAAGTCCTTCATATTCTACTTCCAAGAAAAAGAAGCACTGACGGGGGTCACAGTTGAGAACATTAATAGACTATGGTGCTGAAGGGTAGAAGCTTTTGTAGGTTGAGTATGAAAGTGATTCAGAACTTTTGCTTTTATAAAATGTCTTCCTTTCCCTTTGTACGTGTGTGTGTCTGTGTGTGTGTGTGTATAAGGGTATATTCTTTCTGTGTTTATTCACTCTCTCTTTTTCCTCATATAAAAGAAGGGTGACACCACCCCCCCCCTTGACTTTTAGAAAAGTTGCCCCCATCCACATCCAACTTCAGAAAAAAATTGGAATAAGACAGGGTCTTGAGAAGGGATGGATATGGCTTATGTTACTTAAATGCTAACTGCCTGCCTGTGTGCTTAGCTGTGTCCGACTAAGACTTTGTGACTCCTTGGACTGTATCCTGCTTTGGACAAGCCTCTCTGTCTGTGGGGCTTTCCAGGCAAGAATATTGGAGTGGGTTGCCATTTCCTTCTCCAGGGGATATTCCCAACCCAGGGATTGAACCTGTGTATCCTGTCTCCTGCACTGCAGGCGGATTCTTTAACGCTAATCCTTTTAAATGCTAACTACTATACAGTAAATTCTCTACTGAATATCATGGATGTTCAATAAGATATTGCTCTATATTTCATCCATCTGGTAATTTTTCAGTGAACAGTTCCTGGAAGCTGTCCTGTTATAGTCATTGTTCTTTGCATATCCTCACGAAGGCTCATCGCATGTGAGTTTCATTAAGACTCAGTGGAACGCCCTCTGTAAATTCTGGCACTCAGTGTTGTTCCCTCTCCTATAGTTCTGCCCTGCAAATTCAGCTACCTTAGCTTCACTGATCTCTGCTTGAAACTTGTCAATTGAACAGAAATGCCATCCTTACTATCGATTTCCTGACATCTTTACAATAGATTCCCTCCCCCTTTTCGGTAGTCTGGGATATGCATGCTTAGTCACTCAGCTATGTCTGACTCTCTGCAATCCTTTGGACTATAGCCCACCAGGCTCCTCTGTCTATGGGATTTTTCAGGCAAGAATATTAAAGTGAGTTGCCATTTTCTCCTCCAGGGGATCATCTTGACCCAGGGATCAAGCCCACGTCTCCTGCACTGCAGGCACATTCTTTACTGCTGAACCATTGGGGAAGCCCCTAGAACATGCAGCCAGGCTGAAAATGGAAACAACTGTAGGACTCAGCATGATTTTTCCCTTCTTTAAAGGCAAACTTTCCCACTCCTGCTATTGCCTAATATTTGAAAACCATCATCTCATATAAGTAGTTCATACATATTTGTCTAGTTCTTTACATAAGAAGGAAAGTATTGTACCAGTTATTATATCATGACCAGAAGTGGAATTTACTCAGATAAAATTTTTATTCCCATTTCACAGATGAAGAACCTGAGGCAAAGATCATTAAAATAATTTGCCCCAAGTGGCTCAGTAGGTAAAGAATCTGCCTGGAATGCAGGAGACCTGGGTTTGATCCCTAGGTCAGGAAGATCCCCTGGAGAAGGAAATGGCAACCCACTCCAGTACTCTTGCCTGGAAAATTGCACTGATGGAAGAGCCAGGTAGTATACAGTCCATGGGGTTGCAAAGATTAGGACATGACTATGTGCTAACTTTCACTTTCTTACAGATATTGAATGTAGGGTCAGAATCCAGGTACTTATCTCTAATATACAAGACCTATTATCAAACCATGCTACTAATCCTCCTTTCATGGACAAAAGGACTTTTTAGATCACTTTGGACTTTATAAAATTCAAATATTAACTGCGTTGGTGGCAGTAGTAATAGTTGTAGTGGTAGCAATGATAATGAAAAGAAGAAGAATGGTGATATTTATATGTAAGCAGAAATTTATAATTTTCAAAGTAATTTCATGTTCATTTCTCATTGATCCTTACAATGACTTCTCTGTCATTATCAGACTGTGCTGGGGGAAAAATGTTATAACTTTTGTTATGTTTCCAAGGGAAAGTGTGCATGTTGTCACTAACGTGACAGTTCAAAGATTGTAAGATGGGAAGGGGGTGATCTATCTATGAAAATGGAATTTTAATATATTTTTTAAAACTACCCACTGGCAGAAGAGAAACCTCTCGTATTTCTCTGTGGGAGAAACAATCTAGATCAAGATGGTCTGGTCTAAATTTATTTGACAGCTTCCGAAATTTGGTCAATGATGTAGTGGACTTTACAGACTCATAGCATTTTATGTTTTGAAAGTTTGCTCATTGTGCTGTTCTCCTAATTGTTTTAATAATCACATTATGGAACTCAAGTGAAAGTGAAGTCACTCAGCCGTGTCTGACTCTTTGTGAACCCATGGACTGCAGCCTACCAGGCTCCTTCGTCCATGGGCTTCTCCAGGCAAGAATACTGGAGTGTGTTGCCATTTCCTTCTCCAGGGTATCTTCCCAACCCAGAGATTGAACCCAGGTCTCCCACATTGGAGGCAGACGCTTTAACCTCTGAGCCACCAGGGAATGGGAAACTATCTAAGATTTTGGATCTAAGATTATGCCCACGGAATCAGAATATTGAGCTTCCCAGATACAGAAACCTGGATTAGTACTATCTTAACAAGAGGATGTGGTTGATATGAAAATCATGGTGACATGTGCCTTAAATAAGGTATTTAAAATTTTCTAAATCATGTACATTGTATTGTCCAGATATATCCATACTTAAATGATTCTTTTGAGGTTACCAGTTACTAAAGGAGAAATAGAAAAAATAAATATTAAAATACCAGTAACACAAGAGGAAAAATAAAATATTACCATGCTGACTGAATAGAAGATGATTACTTTAAAATGCAGGTCTCTGAAGGAGGAGGTATATTAAACAATCTAATCACAAAAGAGCACAGTGATTGCTCTTGTTGTTCTGTTGTTGCTGACCTCGAGTTTATAATACCATTTAGTCCCTTAAAATCAACCTTATTTATCTGCCTCTTCCTTTTTGAATACAACACCATTTAAAACAATTTTCTTGGCCTGTAGAAAGAAGAAAAATAAAGCCTCCATTTTGCCTTCTCAGGAGAAAGTCTCATTTTGAATCAAATACTCATTCCTAAAATGTGTGAATCCTCTACGTTGCATGGCATCTTTTCATGAAAAAAGCACATTATTCTAGACAGAGCAATCTTATTACTTGAAGATGTTCATGTCCTCAAAAGATTAAGTATTTCCTTCTAATGAGAATACACAGGATAACAGGAAGTTTGGGAGTCAAGATATTGATGCAAATTCTGACTTCATCACTTATTACTTCTATGATCTGACCTTAGCATACTTACTTATCAAAAATTACATTAAAATCGAGGGCAGAAAATTGTAGAAGGGAGAAACCACATAATCCAAAATCAATTTTCATTCCTCATGCTACTGTAATAAAGGGCCACATTTCACTCATCGGATATACCTGCATTTTCAGATCATAAGTTGACACATCAGCTGAACTGAGATGACCATAGGACAAATGCTCAAGTTTTATATACAGAGAGACTGTCTTCAGTATACCAAGGTGAGATAGGGAAAGCATTATGGTTACAGTGTGGCTACTGTTGCTTGTTTTCTTCCAAGGTGATCTACCACCTTTGGAGGGTTTACTAAACAAATGTATCTCACAGGGTATACTGTGGGAGGGACATCTCACCAGGTCTACATCCTCCCTGCCCTCATGACAACTTGCTTCATTCACATGTGGGGAGGATGCATTTGTTATCTTATCTACAGTATGCCCTCTGCTGCTGCTGCTGCTAAGTCGCTTTAGTTGTGTCCGACTCTGTGAGACCCCATAGACAGCAGCCCACCAGGCTCTGCCATCCCTGGGATTCTCCAGGCAAGAACACTGGAGTGGGCTGCCATTTCCTTCTCCAATGCATGAAAGTGAAAAGTGAAAGTGAAGTTGCTCAGTCGTATCCAACTCTCAGTGACCCCATGGACTGCAGCCCACCAGGCTCCTCTGTCCATGGGATTTTCCAGGCAAGAGTACTGGAGTGGGGTGCCATTGCCTTCTCCAGTATGCTCTCACCTGTCCCTAATTTAATATTTCCCCAATTTGTGACTAATATAAAATTGTCAATACATGACAAGCCAGAGGTTATTATTTGCAGTCTTAAAGGAATGTCTTAGCTCACGTGAAGTCAGGAACCCAAAGAGGCTCTTCCTAGACCTAATCCTTACATTGGTTTAAAAAGATGGAGAAAATAAAATATCTAGAAAATATTCAGTTCAGTCACTCAGTCGTGTCCGACTCTTTGCAACCCCATGAATCACAGCACGCCAGGCCTCCCTGTCCAACACCATCTCCCGGAGTTCACTCAGACTCACGTCCATCGAGTCCATGATGTCATCCAGCCATCTCATCCTCTGTTGTCCCCTTCTCCTCCTGCCCCTAATCCCTCCCAGCATCAGAGTCTTTTCCAATGAGTCAACTCTTCTCATGAGGTGGCCAAAGTACTGGAGCTTCAGCTTTAGCATCATTCCTTCCAAAGAAATCCCAGGGCTGATCTCCTTCAGAATGGACTGGTTGGATCTCCTTGCAGTCCAAGGGACTCTCAAGAATCTTCTCCAACACCACACTTCAAAAGCATCAATTCTTCGGCGCTCAGCCTTCTTCACAGTCCAACTCTCACATCCATACATGACCACAGGAGAAACCATAGCCTTGACTAGACGGACCTTAGTCGGCAAAGTAATGTCTCTGCTTTTGAATATACTATTTAGGTTGGTCATAACTTTTCTTCCAAGGAGTAAGCGTCTTTTAATTTCATGGCTGCAGTCACCATCTGCAGTGATTTTGGAGCCCAAAAAATAAAGTCTGACAGTTTCCACTGTTTCCCCATCTATTTCCCATGAAGTGATGGGACTGGATGCTATGATCTTCGTTTTCTGAATATTGAGCTTTAGGCCAACTATTTTGCTCTCCTCTTTCACTTTCATCAAGAGGCTTTTAAGTTCCTTTTCACTTTCTGCCATAAGGGTGGTGTCATCTACATAGCTGAGGTTATTGATATTTCTCCCGGCAATCTTGATTCCAGCTGGTGCTTCTTCCAGTCCAGCGTTTCTCATGATGTACTCTGCATATAAGTTAAATAAGCAGGGTGACAGTATACAGCCTTGACCTTCTCCTTTTCCTATTTGGAACCAGTCTGCTGTTCCATGTCCAGTTCTCACTGTTGCTTCCTGACCTGCATACAGATTTCTCAAGAGGCAGGTTAGGTGGTCTGGTATTCCCATCTCTTGAGGAATTTTCCACAGTTTATTGTGATCCACACAGTCAAAGGCTTTGGCGTAGTCAATAAAGCAGAAATAGATGTTTTCCTGGAACTCTCTTCTTTTTTCCATGATCCAGCCGATGTTGGCAATTTGATCTCTGGTTCCTCTGCCTTTTCTAAAACCAGCTTGAACATCAGGAAGTTCACGGTTCACATATTGCTGAAGCCTGGCTTGGAGAATTTTGAGCATTACTTTACTAGCCTGTGAGATGAGTGCAGTTGTGTGGTAGTTTGAGCATTCTTTGCATTGCCTTTCTTATGGATAGAGTATGACAATAAATGTGTCAGCAAATAGAAAATAGAATAAGAAAATGAGACTAAATGTTTTAGGACTTATAATCTAGCCTTTGTACTGTTGTTTTACTTTTGCTCATCTCAGCATTCTACAGCCTTATCCAGCCTGTGTTTTCTTTTTCCTCTTCTAGGCTACACTTCATCCTTTTTCCAGTATGCTCCTGAGGTCATCTTTGTTTAAAAGCAGCAACGTCCAAGTTGAGGCTTTGAATATAACCTATTGGCATGTGGTTTGGATATCACTTTGTGCACTGCAGGAAAGTGGTCAGAACTCTGCTAAACATCAGTGTGTAAAAACGTCAGTGTAAAAATCTATGCAAGGTGCAACCACTGTAAATAACAAGGCAAGTCTGGCTGCCAGTTACAGAAATACATCTTCTCATGCATTATCAAAAGCTAATACTAAAAGAACATTTGGGAAAAAAAAAAATACTGCTCATTTTACCTTAGATTGCTAAAAAGACCACCACAGACTGTGGCACATGGAAATTTCCACTGAATGGTGCTGATTTTCCTCTATGCATTAATTTCCATTCAAATTACCTGGACTGCTTCAGTTAAAAAAAAAAAAAAGCAATTCATATCCTTTCTGGAATATAAAAATTATTATACTCTTGATCATATAATTTTAAAATAAAGAATATGCTGTATAAAGTGACATTCTGAAACAAACCTGTCCTTATATGATGAATTAGTTTAATATTGCTTAAAAACATGACCCTAGATCTAATATTATTAGAAAATGTAACATGTTTACTTAATACTTTGCCCAGTTTAATGGTTTAATATAATTTCTGATATTCTTATTGATATATATATTAGCCACACATGGAAGAATGATATTCAAATATAAAGTCTGATAATAATAACTATTATTATTATTTTTGTACAGTGTCAAGGTAATGAGTCAAGTAATAGTGCTTTTTTTCTGTCTAATTCAAATGATATATGATGAAGTTACTCCACTGGCACAGGGTGTTGCTGCTGCTGCTAAATTGCTTCAGTCATGTCCGACTCTGTGCGACTCCATAGACGGCAGCTACTTTAAATGACAATCAATTTTGTTTTGTTTTCTTGTTAAGTATTTGAGAATTCAAATTCTATTTGAAATGAAATTCTGATGAAAATAACCATAATCAGTTAGATGTATGTTTTGTTCTCTGCATATAATTAGGTCTTCACATTTTCTGCTTTTCTAATCTAATATCTACTTCATAAGTCTATCTGAATAAGAAGAAGTATCTATTATGGAGAAATAAGTAACAAATATATACCATTTCTTTGAAAATGTAATAAATAATTGGGTGTCACTATATTTAAGAGGTATAATCAATGTTGAAGAAATTCTAACAATGCTATTATTGTTGGAAGAAATTTAATCTACTCTTTGCTAACTGAACACACATTTATATATTAAAACAGTTGTAGAAATAAGTCAGACATACAAATAATAATTTAAAAATTAGTACATAAACCTTTATGCATATTCTCATTTATAAATGAGGAAGTATAAATGAGTACTTCCTATGAAATATCAGAAGTTTTATTTACAACTAATTTAAGAGAATGATGTGACCTAAAACATAAGGTTCAAATGAAAATACCCCCAAACTTTCTTAGTTCTTCCTGCTTCCTATCAATAGACTGCTAATGAGAACATTCAATATCATAGAAATCACAAGTGGCTATAAAAATAAATGATTCTAACCATTTTATAGAAGGAATGCAAGACTTTTGAAAAGGGAGAAGGGAAATTCAGCTTATTTATGTATTTTTTTCCCTTTTTGTGTGAAACAGTTGAAATGTCACATAGTTGCTAAGTGGTAAATATTACACAAAGTTTTAAACTGTCATTAATTTGCTGAATCTTTTTTTTTTTTTTTTGAGAAATCACTGTGTACGGTGCATTGCTCCAGGACCTACAACTGTGAATATGAAACCGTAGTTCTTATCCTCATATAGCCTACATGACAGTGCTGGTAGCAGTCTAAACCAAACATTACAACTCAGAGAGTACTCAGCACTAAGCAAAAGTGATCATGGGATCCTGGAAACAAGGCATCAAGGGATAGTAGGTGACTGTCAGATGGAGCCCTAAAACCAGGAAAGCCATGAACACTGTGAAAAAAATCAATCAGTGGTTAAAAACAAATAAGATAATTTCCAATAATGATTACTTTAGATTAAAAATATTAACAGTATTAAGCGATAGCGACTGGAGCGTGGAGTTGCAAGCTATGTTAGTCCAGAGACTTCTCTGTGAGGTTACCCTTTGAGATGCAATCTGAAAAAAGAGAAGAAACCGTAAGATATGAGGATCTTAGATGACTTAGCTCATAAACACAGGCAGCAGCTCAAGTACTGATTTGGCTTGTAGGCAATGTAAGAATTCTATTCTAATGATAATGGAGAATTTTAAGCTGCAGATTGAGTGTTCTTTCAATTCTTCACTTCTATACCACTGTACCTAGAAATAAAGCAAGCACAGAGTAGTTGCTCAATACATATTTGCTAAACAAATAAATGACTGAAAGGGCAATGTTTGAAGGAAGATAATTGGAGTACGATGACAAAACGACTCAGATTCATTATCTTCTGTGTCATGCTGTCATTATCACATGATGAAAAATAAATGAAATTTTAAAAAGAAAAATCACGACTGTCAAGTTGGTCAAAACAATTCAATTTCTCTCTACAATCATAGTTTAATAGTTCATGGTTTCTGTTTTTACATGTAAATTCTAGTGGTGGCCTTGGGATTGCTCTAGAGTATCATCCTCAAAGGATGATCCATCTAAAAACCTTCAGATTCTTGGAATGGGTGAGACTGAATATAAATGATTGCTATTAAATTTACATTTTTTTTAGGAAATGGAAAAAGCACAAGGATAAGCCTGGCTTGTCATATTAATGCTCCACTAATCTCAAGAGAGCACCTCAAACAACAAAAAGCATTCAGAGCTCCCAAATCTTCTGAAACTTTCTAATCCTTGAATGCAATGCTGTTCAAAATTGGATTTCTTTGGAATTGTTCCGTTGTATTTATGTCAAAACAGGTAATATTTTTCTGGTCCACTAACCTAAACCTTATTTCCACTTTGATGGATATAAAATAACTTCCTTTTATCTGGGAAGGATACAGCACAGAGTGCTTATGAGTTGCCCTCAGAGAAGCTTATTTTGTTCATACTGTGGAACCAATTCATCAACTCTGCAAAGTTTTGGCATGAAAATTTTCATGTAGACTCTCATCTTACCTATACTAAATGTGATTATTGAATGGAATATTAATAAATGCAATTACTTGCACTGAACAATGAAGAGTGGGGAATACGTGTGAGAAAAAGCATGTAAACAATGATAAGGATCCATGAAGTGTTGCTTTTCTTTTTTTAAGGCTATTTTTTAGAGCAGTTTTAGGTTCACAGCAAAATATGTTCTTTTTCAGAAAAGACTGTATACAAAAGATGAAAGAAGAGGGTATATAGGCAAGAAAATAACCAAAGAAGAGGCAAAATATGTAAGAATATGCCAATACTAATGGCAAATATGTTGAGTCTCTGCTCTGTTTCAGATATTATTATAAGTACTTTATGTGCATTATTTAATTTAACCTGCATAACACTGCTATAGTAGCTACTGTTATTTTTCTTATTTTACAGATAAGGAAGCCAAGGATAAAGAGGTTAAGCCCCTTCCTTACAATCTACCAGTGAATAAGGGATGGGGGTGGGTGGTCAGATTTGAATCACAGGTAATCTTGCTCCACAATCCTACAGGGCAGCATGAGGGGTACTGTTGGGATCCCTCTTCAAGAAAGAGTTTGCTATCTGACTGCAAAAAATACAGTTGGCTGACAGTGCCTGAATCTGTAAACAAAGACTACTTCCTGGGCTTTTTGCCGATTCCTGCATGAAGAATGTGGCAGAGGTACTAGGTTTGGCATTTCTGCCCATTCTGAGTCTCCTATAGTGAGTTATTTTGCTCCAAAGCCCCTTGGCCAGATAGAAATTTGACAGATCACTATCTCAGTCTGAGGCTGTCTCTTTTCTTTGAAGGCAGATCTGGATTGCAGCCTAAAGGCTTTTGTCCTCCTTGATAAAAATCTTACACTCCTAACTCCAGTTCAAAGTCTGCTTCCCAGAGACACAACTTACACACAATCACTCTTAACCTCAATAATAATGACCATCTGAAAACAAAATACTGTAACTTAATGAAATTAGCAATTATATATATATATGTATATATGTATGGAAAACATTCTGCTAAATGTTTTATATTTATATCTCGTTCTTTAAATCCTTATACAAATTTTGTGTGATACATAATTTTTTCATAATCAGTAACAAAGAAAAGCATTTAGGAAAATTGCCCAAATCAATGAGTAAAACACAATTAGAATTTACGTTCATGTCTCGTTGTCTACACAAAATCACACTATTTCAGCAGAATACAATGCACAGCCTTCTAAAGTTATTTTTAAAGGGATAAGAAAAAATGAAAAAAAAAAATTTGGAAAACTCAGCAGTGGCCACAGGACTGGAAAAGGTCAGTTTTCCAATCCCAAAGAAAGGCAGTGCCAAAGAATGTTCAAATTACCGTACAACTACAGTTATTTCACATGCTAGCAAGATTATGCTCAAAATCCTTCAAGACAGGCTTTAATGTTACATGAACCTAGAACTTTTAGATGTACAAGCTGGATTTAGAAGTCAGAAGAGCCAGAGATCAAATTGCCAACATCCACTGGATCACAGAAAAAGCAAAGGAAATCCAAAAAATCATCCACTTTTGCTTCATTGACTATGCTAAAGCCTTTGACTGTGTGGATCACAACAAACAGGGAAATTCTTAAAGAGATGGGAATACCAGATCACCTTACCTGCTTCCTGAGAAACCTGTATGCAGGACAAGAAGCAACAGTTAGGACCAGACGTGGAACAACACACTGGCTCAAAACTGGGAAAGGAGTACATCAAGGCTGAATATTGTCACCTTGCTTATTTAACTTATATGCATAGTACATCCTGAAAAATCCTGAGCTAGATGACTCACAAGCTGGAATCAAGATTGCTGGAAGAAATATCAGCAACGTTAGATGATACTACTTTAATAGCAGAAAGTGAAGATGAACTAAAGAGCCTCTTGATGAAGATGAAAGAGAAAAGTGAAAAAGCTGGCTTAAAACTCAGCATTCAAAAAATTAAGATCATAGCATCTAGTCCCATCACTTCACGGCAAGCAGAGGGGAAAAAGTGGAAACAGTGACAGATTTCATTTTCTTTGGTTCCAAAATCGCTGTGGATGGTGACTGCAGCCACAAAATTAAAAGACTCTTGCTCCTTGGAAGAAAAGCTGTGACAAACCTAGACAGCATATTAAAAAGCAGAGATATTACTTTGCCACCAGAGGTCCATAGAATTAAATTTATGGTTTTTCCAGTAGTCATGTATGGATGTAAAAGTTGGACCATAAAGAAGGCTGATAGCCGAAGAATTAATGCTTTCAAACTGTGGTGCTAGAAAAGACTTTGGAAAGTCCCTTGGAGTGCAAGGAGATCAAATTTGTCAATCCTAAAGTAAATCAACCCTGAATATTCATTGGAAGGATTGGTCTGAAACTGAAGGTTCAACACTTTGGCCACCTGATGCAAAGAACCAACTCATTGGAAAAGACCCTGCTGCTGGGAAAGATTGAAAGCAAGAGGAGAAGGGGGCAACAGAGGATGAGATGATTGGAGGGCATCATTGACTCAATGGACAGAGTTTGAGCAAACTCTGGACATAGTGAAGGACAGGGAAGCCTGACATGCTCCATCCATGGGGTGGCAAAGAGTGAGACATGAGTGACCCAGTGAACAACAACAAGAAAAATAAATGTGTCTGGATACTTATCATAGAAAAATGATCAGTTCAAAATGCATTAAAAGTTAAAGTGATGGAAGAAATAAAGAAAAAATACAAGGACAGAGAGCTCACCTATCCCATGAATACATCTAAAATACATCTACATATGGAACAGTTCTCACTGAAACAAACTGTAGACAGCACACTCTTATACAACCAAGGATGTAAGAAAGATCCACATGGAGTCAATTGTTAAGGAAATAGAAACAAGCGGGTCAGGACCTAGGAGAGGCACACAAGAAGTGGGAGATTACACAGGCCCAGAGATCCTCTAATAGAAGTGAGCAATCCAAACCACTTATTGGGGGCACCAGGCCTAGGGTTCAACACTGGGGAGACAAGTCCTCTTAGCTGGTTTGAAAAACAGTGGGATGAATGACTGGGCTACAAGAAACCTAAACTCATTCTTTTCAAGGACACAGGTATATCAATTGCCAGGATAGATCACATTCCATATCTAAACCTGTTTCAATAAATTTAAGAGGACAGAAATTGTAGAAAGCATTAAAAAAAATACCAATGTTGAAATTAGAAATCAATTACAAGAAGAAAAATTGGAAAAACACAAACCATGGAGATTAAACAACATGCTATTAAAAAACAAATAGGTCAATGGATAAATAAAAGAGGAAATTAGAACATACCTCAAGAGAAATGAAAATGAAAACACAACTTCTAAAATTTGTGGGATGTGGCAAAACAGTTCTAAGAGGGAAGTTCACAGTGATACAGAACTACCTCAAGAAACAAGAAACAAACAAACAAAAATCTCAGACAGCCAACCTAACCCACTACCTAAAGGAATCAGGAAGGAAAAAAACAACAGACAATGCCCAAAGTCAGCAAAAGGAAAAAGAAAATAATAAATATCAATAAGGAAATAAATAAAATACATATCAAAATTAGAAAAGATCAATGAAAGCAAGAGCTGTTTTTTGAAAAGATAAACAAAATTGATAAGCCTGTAGTGAGATGCATCAAGAAAAAGAGAACCCAAATAAATAAAATCAGAAAAGAAAGAGGAGAAATAGCAACTAATATCACAGAGATACAATATGCATGTTGATGGTAATAGTCCTTGTATATTTTTGGAATACTCCTGTTAATTTATCTTCAAAGAGTTTTATTTCAATAAATTGGACAACCTAGAATAAATGGATAAGTTTTAAGAAATATATAATCTTGCAAGATGAATCTGGAAGAAATAGACAATCTAAACAAATAAATGACTTGAATTAGTAATTTTAAAACTCCCAGCAAATAAAAGTCCCAGACAAGACAAATTAACAGGAGTATTCCAAAAATATACAAGTACTATTACCATCAACATACATACACTATCATGTGTAAAATAGAAAGCTGGTGAGAAATTGCTATATAACACAAGAAGCCCACTCTGGTAGAGAAATGAGATGTGGGGAGGTGAGGGAAGCTCAAGAAGGAGGGGATAGAAGTACAATTATAGTTTATTCTTGTTCTATGGCAGAAACCAACCCAACATTGTAAAGCAATTTTCCTCCAATTAAAAAATATTTTTTATAATACCTATACTTCTCAAACTATTCCAAAAAATCGAAAAGAACAGAATGAACACTCACCAGTTCATCTTATGAACCTACCATTACTCTGATAGCAAAACCAGACAAAACCATGACCCCCCCCCAAAAAAAAAAAAAATTACTGCCAATATCTCTGATAAATATAGATGCACCAAAATATTAGCAAATTGAATTCAACAGTATATAAAAGGGATCATACACCATTATTGAGTAAGATCTATTCCAGGGATTCAAGTATGGTTCAGTATTCACAAATCAATCACTATACAAACAAACAGAAAGATAAACCATCAGATAAAATTCAACATTCATTTGTGATAAGAAAAATTCTCATCAAAGCTGGTATAGAGAAAACATATCGCAATCCTATAAAGACAATTTATGAAAAACCCATAACTAACATCATACTCAGTGATGAAAAGCTGAAAGTTTCTCCTCTAAAATGAGGAAAAAAGCAAAAATGCCTACGCTCATTATTTCTATTTAACATTGTCTTGGCCTGGCGGTTCAGATGGTAAGGGGTCAGCCTGCAATGCGGGAGATCCAGGCTCATTCCCTGGGTTGGTAAGATGCCCTGGAGAAGGAAAAGACAACCTACTCCAGTATTCTTGCTTAGAAGATCTCTTGGATGGACAAGCCTGCCAGCCTACAGTCCATAGATTCGCAGAATCAGACACGACTGAGCAACTTCACTTTCTTTCACTTTCTTGGCAGTCAGAGCCACAGTGATCAGATAAAGAAAGGATATAAAAGCATCCAACCTGGAAGAATAAAACGGCCGCCATTCGCAGATGTCATGTTATTACATTGAGAGATCTAAAGTTTCCACCAAAACACTATTGAAAGTAATAAATGAATTCAGTAAAGTTGATGGATACAAGATTAATGTGTAGAAATATGTGGATTTTCTTATACATTAATACTGCAATATCAGAAAGACAAAGATAACAGTTCCAGCTAAAAATCACATAAAAAAAAATCAAGTACATAGGAATAAAATTAACCAAGGAGGTGAAAGATATATACTCTGAAAACTATAAAACACTGATGAGGGAAATTGAAGATGACAAAGAGCTAGAAAGATGTCCAGTTATCATGAGATGGAGTAATTAAAATTATTAAAGTATCCATATCACCCATAACAATTTGTAGACTTATTCCAATTCCTATTAAAACATCCATGACATTTTTGACAGAACTACTAATTTTAGTAATCCTAAAATTTATATGGGAACACAAAAAAATCCTGGATAGCCAAAGCAAATTTACAAAAAGACAAAAACAAAAAAAAGAAGAACAAAGCTATAGGTATTATGCTCCCTGTTTTCAGGGATGTATGTATGTATGCTACAAAGCTACGTCAATCAAAATGGAACAGTTCAGTTCAGTTCAATTCAGTCGCTCAGTCGTGTCCGACTCTTTGCAAGCCCATGAATCGCAGCACGCCAGGCCTCCCTGTCCATCACCAACTCCTGGAGTTCACTCAGACTCACGTCCATCAAGTCCGTGATGCTATCCAGCCATCTCATTCTAGGTCGTCCCCTTCTCCTCCTGCCCCCAATCCCTCCCAGCATCAGAGTTTTTTCCAATGAGTCAGCTCTTCGCATGAGATGGCCAAAGTACTGGAGTTTCAGCTTTAGCATCATTCCTTCCAAAGAAATCCCAGGATTGATCTCCTTCAGAATGGACTGGTTGGATCGCTGTGCAGTCCAAGGGACTCTCAAGAGTCTTCTCCAACACCACAGTTCAAAAGCATCAATTCTTCGGCACTCAGCCTTCTTCACAGTCCAACTCTCACATCCATACATGTCCACTGGAAAAACCATAGCCTTGACTAGACAGACCTTAGTCGGCAAAGTAATGTCTCTGCTTTTCAATATGCTATCTAGGTTGGTCATAACTTTTCTTCCAAGGAGTAAGCGTCTTTTAATTTCATGGCTGCAGTCACCATCTGCAGTGATTTTGGAGCCCCAAAAAATAAAGTCTGACACTGTTTCCACTGTTTCCCCATCTATTTCCCATGAAGTGATGGGACCGGATGCCATGATCTTCGTTTTCTGAATGTTGAGCTTTAGGCCAACTTTTTTGCTCTCCTCTTTCACTTTCATCAAGAGGCTTTTCAGCTCCTCTTCACTTTCTGCCATAAGGGTGGTGTCATCTGCATATCTACTGGCACAAAAAACAGACACATAGATCACTGGAGCAGAATAGAGAGTTCAGATATAAACCCACACTCATCATCAATTTATCTTCAACAACAGAGGTAAGAATAGACAATAAAGAAAAGATAGTCTCTTCAATAAATGGTGCTGGGAAAACTAGAATGTTCAGCTCAGTCACTCAGTCATGTCCGACTATTTATGACCCCGTGGACTGCAGCATGCAAGGCTTCCCTGTCCATCACCAACTCCCAGAGTTTACTCAAACTCATGTCCATTGAGTTGGTGATACCATCCAACCATCTTATCCTCTGTCGTCCCCTTCTCCTCCCACTTTCAATCTTTCCCAGCATCAGGGTCTTTTCCAATGAGTCAGTTCTTTGCATGAGGTGGCCAAAGTATTGGAGTTTCAGCTTCAGCATCAGTCCTTCCAATGAATATTCAGGACTGATTTCCTTTAGGATGGACTGGTTGGATCTCCTTGCAGTCCAAGGGACTCTCAAGAGTCTTCAACACCACAGTTCAAAAGCATCCGTTCTTCAGTGCTCAGCTTTGTTTACAGTCCAACCCTCACATCCATACATGACTTGAATAGATATTTTTCCAGAGAAGATAGATCGTCTATAGGCACATGAAAGATGCTCAAAATTGCTTTTGCTAATCACTGGAAATGTGCAAATCAAAACCATAATAACATCACATCACACTTGTCAGAATGGGAATCAAAAAGACCACAAAAAAAAAGTTGACAAGAATATACAGAAAAGGAAATCCTAGTACACTGTTGGTAGGAATGAAAATTGGTGCAGTTACTATGGAAAAAGTATGGAGAATCCTCAAAAAACTAAAACTGAAACTACTATATCATCCAGTAATTCTACTGCTGGATACGTGGTCAAAGAACACTAATTTGAAAAGATACACACACATCAATGTTCATAGCTGCTTTATTTATAATAGCTAAGATATGGAAGCAACCTAAGTATCCCTCAACAGATGAATGGATAAAGAAGCTCTGATGTGTGTGTAAAAACTCACACATATAATTGGATATCACTCAGCCATGAAAAAGAGTAAAATTTTACAACATGGATGGACCTGCAGGGTATTTATGCTTAGTGAAATAAGTCACGCAGAGAAAGACAATATACTATACATTATCACTTTAATATGGAATCTAAAGAATTAAACAAACAAATGACTGTAAGAAAATCTAAGTAGATGTACCACAGAGAACAAACTAGTGGTTACCAGTGGAGAGAGGGAAGGTAGAAGGGCAAGGTAGCCACAGAGGATTAAGAAATACAAAATACTACATATAAAATAAATATGCTATAATGATATCTTGTATATGTACTGAATATAGCCAATATTTAAAGTAGGAAGTCAAGAGATACCTGGATAACAGGCAAATTTTGTTTTGGAGTACAAAATGAAGAAGGTCAAGGGCAAACAGAGTTTTGCCGAGAGAACCCACTAGTCATAGTAAACACTCTCTTCCAACAACACAAGAGAAGACTCCACATATAGACATCATGTGTTCAATACCAAAATCAGATTCATTATATTCTTTGCAGCCAAAGATAGAGAAGCTCTCTACAGTCAGGAAAAACAAGACCAGGAGCTGACTGTGGCTCAGATCATGAACTCCTTATTGCCAAATTCTGACTTAAATTGAAGAAAGTAGGGAAAACAAATAGACCATTCAGGTATGACCTAAAGCAAATCCTTTATGGTTATACAGTGGAAGTGACAAATAGTTTCAAGGGATAAAGATCTGATAGACAGAGTACCTGAACAACTATAAACAGAGGTTCATGACATTGTACAGGAGGCAGTGATCAAGACCATCCCCAAGAAAAAGCAATGCAAAAGGCAAAATGGTTGTCTGAGGAGGCCTTACAAATAGTTGAGAAGAGAAGCTAAAGCAAAGGAGCAAAGGAAAGATATACCCATTTGAATGCAAGGAGAGATAAGAAAGGCTTCCTCAGTGATCAATGCAAAAAATAGAGGAAAACAATGGAATGAGAAAGACTAGAGATCTCTTCAAGAAAATTAGAGATGCCAAGGGAACTTTCGTGCAAAGATGTGCACGATAAAGGACATAAAGTGTATGGACCTAACAGATGCAGAAGATATTAAGAGGTGGCGGCAAGAATACACAGAGGTACTGTACAAAAAAAGATCTTCATGACCCAGATAACCACTATGGTGTGATCACCCACTGAGAGCCAGATATCCTGGAATGTGTAGTCATGTGCCCTTAGGAAGAATCACTACCAGCAGAGCTAGTGGAGATGATGGAATTCCAGTGGAGCTATTTCAAACCCTAAAAGATGATGCTGTGAAATACACTCAATATGCCAGCAAATTTGGAAAACTCAGCAGTGGCCACAGGACTGGAAAAGGTCCCTTTTCATTCCAATCCTAAAGAAAGGCAACTCCAAAGAATGCTCAAACTACCACACAATTGCACTCTTTTCACATGGTAGTAAAGTAATGCTCAAAATTCTCCAACCCAGGCTTCAGCAGTACGTGAACTGTGATATTCAATCTGGATTTAGAAAAGGCAGAGGAGCCACAAATCAAATTGCCAACATGCATTGGATCATGGAAAAAGCAAGATAATTCCAGAAAAACATCTACTTCTGCTTTATTGATTACACCAAAGCCTTTGACTGTGTAGATCACAACTGTGGAAAATTCTTCAAGAAATGGGAGTATCCAACCACCTTACTTGCCTCCTGAGAAATCTGAATGCAGGTCAAGAAGCAGCGGTTAGAACTGGACATGGAACAACAGACTGGTTCCAAATTGGGAAAGGAGTGCATCACAGCTGTATATTGTCACCCTACTTATTTAACTCACATGCAGAGTACATCCTGTGAAATACTAGACTGGATGAAGTACAAGCTAGAATCCAGATTGCCTGGAGAAATATCAATAACCTCAGATTTGCAGATGACATCACCCTTATGGCAGAAAGTGAAGAGGAAATAAAAAGCCTCTTGATGAAAGTGAAGGAGAGTGAAAAGGCTGGCATAAAACTCAACATTCAAAAAATGAAGATCATGGCATCTGGTCCCATTACCTCATGGCAAATAGATGGGGAAACAATGGAAACAAGGAGAGACTTTATTTTCTTGGTCTCCAGAATCACTGCAGATGGTGACTAGGCTATGAAATTAAAAGACGCTTGCTCCTTGGAAGAGAAGCTATGATCAACCTAGACAGCATATTAAAAAGTGAAAAAAAAAAGATTACTTACATAATATTACAACAAAAAATAAATAAAAAATAAAAAGTGGAGATATTACTATGCTGAAAAAGGTCCATCTAATCAAAGCTATGGTTTTTCCAATAGTCATGTATGGATGTGAGAGTTGGACTATAAAGAAAGCTGAGTGCTGAAGAATTGATGCTTTTGAACTACAGTGTTGAAGACTCTTGAGAGTCCCTTGGACTGAAAGGACATCAAACCAGTTATTTCTAAAGGAAATCAATCCTGAATATTCATTGGTAGGACTGATGCTGAAGCTGATGCTGAAGCTGAAACTCCAATACTTTGGCTACCTTATGTTAAGAACTGATTCATTGGAAAAGACCCTGATTCAGGGAAGACTGAAGGCAGAAGGAGAAGGGGACAACAGAAGATGAGATGGTTGGATGGCATCACCCACTCAATGCACATGCATTTGAGCAAGCTCCGGGAGTCAGTGATGGACAGGGAAGTCTGGCATGCTACAGTCCATGGGTTCTCAAAGAGTCAGACAGGACTGAGCTAGTGAAGTGAAATGAGAACTTATAAAAATACTGAACCACTTCAATGTATAATAAAACTAATAGAAAATTTAAGTCTACTTCAATTTTAAAGAAAGTTAAATAATAGTATTTTTAAAAAAGGCAACTTCATGAACTTCATATATGCAAAGACTTTTTTTAATTGTACCCCAAGGAAGCAACTACAAAAGAAAGTTGTGATAAACCACATTAAATTTAGGAGTGTGATAAAAAAATTTATAAATAAGGGAACTTTCCCCCAAAACATACATTCAGCAAAAGACTATATAAAGAACTTTTATTAATCAATAAGAAAAAGGCAGATAATCCAACAGAAAAATGGGTAAAAGACATTAATAGACAATAAAATACGATATTAAAATTGTTAATATGTATGTGAAATAGTACCCAACTTATTATGTCTCAAACAAATCATAATTAAACGTCAGTGGAAACCAACTTCATACCCATCAGGATGACTAAAATGAAGATGGCAAAAGCACCAAGTAATATCAAAAATATGGAATAAACTGAAACCCAAGACACAAATGGTGTGTGACTAAATTTGTAAAAACTCTGGAAACAGATTTGGTTGTACTATTAATACTGCTTACTGTGAAATGAAAATATCTCCTGCCTTATCAATAAACAAGAAACACCACAGCCATCAGCAATTTCTGGGCTCCAAATGTGAATGAGGGCTCCCACCACTGTGATCCAGCAGATGCTGCCAGCCCACCCTGGTGATTGTCGAGATGCTGGGCGTGAAGTGCCAGAAGCAAGGCGGACAGGGAAAAAGGATTGGCCCCAGATAGCTGAGGTGCATACAAGAGGAATGAATTCAGCGAGCCCAGAGGCTTGCATCTCCCATATGTAGAATGATGAATTCCTTAATCTGATACCTGGTCTTTGATATTCAGACTGCCTGCTCCCTTTGTTGCAAACTTGTATATAGCTTGACTTCTCCTGCCTCCTTGGATCAGTTTTCTCAGAGCTGCTGAGATGCTGTCTCCTGAGCTCGGAGTCCTAAATATTACCACCAAATAAAATGACTCTCTACTTTCATGTTGTGAATATTTTGTAGTCAACAATACTAAAACTAAATATATATATAAATATATGTAACCAGATCCCTGTCAGTGATGGTAAGAGTAAAATTAATGCCATGAAAGTTTGCATCAAGAAAAGAAAGGGTGTATGCAGTTGACCAGTTTTTTATGTATGTAGAGGAAAAGAGAAAAATAATGAATGCACTAAGAGAAGCTGAGAAATTTAGTTTATCAATTGTATTTTTAGAATACATCCAACAGAAATAAGTAAATATATCCCTTTATAAAAGGACTAGAATAAAATGAAGTGGAAATCATTTAGATAGGTCTGGAAATAGATGAGAAGAAGAAATTTTATAAGGAAATTAAATGTAACCAGATCCCTGTTAGTGATGGTAAGAGTAAAATTAATGCCATGAAACTTTGCATCAGGAAAATAAAGGATGGAGTTGACCAGTTTTTTTTTTTTTATGTATGTAGAGGAAAAGAGAAAAATAATGAATGCACTAAGAGAAGCTGATAAATTTGGAGGACAAAGATGAGATCAATCTTGCAGTCAGTTTTCTTATTGTTCATAACCACATGCTTTCATTTCTATCCAACTCAACACAACTTATAGTGCCTCCTAGTAGGTAGAGTATAATTCTCTATATTTAGATCTGTTCATGAATTGCTTAGGCCAGGAAAGAGGAGAGAAAGTAATAGCATTTCATTTCCCTCAAGAATTTTTAGGAAGCATTGTCAGTTTCTACAGCCTCCTTTACTTTTCCCTCTGTGAAAAGAATGGCAAACTCCTAAAAGCTGCTGCTCTGGCAGGCTTGATTAAGGAATAAAAAATAGGTAAAGGGTGACATACATGACATATAAGCTAGGATATAAATGCTTGTTGATGCTTATTGTGTAAGTTACTGAGGCTGGGGGCCTTCTTTTATTTTTTTCAAACCATGATAAAGTCAATACAAAAATAAACATCATTTTGGAAGTAACATCTAGAGTAATTTCAATAGGAAAAATAGACAAGTATACAATAAAACATTTCCTCAAGAAAGAACTGAGAATATAAGTTTGAAGTGTCAGGGTAGTGTGTAATTTCCTCAGTTCTGTCTCATCACAACAAAAACTTGAAGAGATGGACCAGTGTTACAGCCATCGGACAGACCATGTCACAGCTCTCCAGCAGATCAGTGTTACAGCTCCATGTTACAGCTCAGTTTTATTTAGAAAATAAAGGAAAATACATCCTCAAGGCGTGAGGGCATGCCAACCCAAAAGACGTGAAGAGGAGAGAGCAAGACAGTGAGATAGAGACAGAGAGAGAGAGAGAAAAGAGACAGTGAGAGAGACAGAGAGAGAGTCCCTGGCCCTTTGGCTCCTCTTTATATATATATATATATATTTTTTTTTTTTTTTTTTTCCCCTTTTTGCCCCCCTCCCCCTGGGCCTGCTCTATGTAAACTGGGCTAGCCAGGAGTACTGTTTGTTCTACCTGAGGTCCTCATTCTGGTCCTCAGAGCTTCCTTTGTTCTATTTTTGTGGGCTTTTCCCTTCCTTGCCTTTTAGCCAGCGCTGTTCTGGACTCCTTTCTCCTATTCTAACTACCTAACATTCCCCCCTCAAGAGATGGGAGGCCCGATTTTGGGGAATAGGAGTGTTGAGGTCTTTCTGGGTACTTCTTGCTGAACTGGGACGATGAGGGGCATTGGGCCTCCCCCTCTTGATAGTCTCAGGCCTCAGAGTCCTTATAGCAGTGTCCATCTAAGGGTGAGTGATATTTTCTGTGGTCGGCTGGAGTTTTATATATCCTTGTTGAACTGGCACTGCATACTGCAGCTTGTTGACCTGGGCAGGGACAAAACGGGTTAGACAATTAATACATGGAGCAAGCATAAGCAGCATCAGTACGGTGATAACAAGGACTAGTAGGCGCATTATCCAACTCCAAATTTCCATCACCAGGAGGATCAAGTCCCTCCTTGTTCAGGGATCAGAAGATCTATTTCCTGTTTTGGAGTACAACCTCTGCCAAGCTGTGTTGGCTCTTTAGTGCTATCCTGAAAATCTTGTCCCCAGAAACTAGATTTTGGGTGTTCATTAGAATGGCACTCATTTGTAGTTCTGAATAGGTATCTGAGATTTCTCAGGGGCTCACGGGTATATTGAGTGTCCTCTTCTGTTTTCTTCCATGGCTTGACTCATGACTAGTGAATCCAGGAGGTATGTCCCGGTACCCTGACTTCTGTGGAGTAGAAAGTATTACAGGGTAGGGGCCCTTATATGTGGGATGGAGTTGAGCTTTGGGGGACCCATCTTTCCAGACTTTAATTAGCACTTGAATCCCTGGAGCATATAGTGGTGACTCCTTAGAATCTTTTGGGTCCTGGTTCACACCCCACAAGTGTATATCCTGTTGGAATTGCCCAGTGGCCATGGTATAAGACTGGAGGGTCTGAGCCTCTGGATCTAGGAAGAGGTCACTGACATAAACAAAAGGTCTCCCAATATAGCATCTCATAAGGACTAAGACCAACCTGTTCCTTAGGGGGAATATGAGTTCAGAGGAGAGCTATTAGTAAAGCTTCCTTCCATACCAGGGAGGTCTCCTGGGTTATCTTTTTTTATCGCTGATTTTAAGAATTGGTTGGCTCTTTCTACTTTTCCTGAAGGCTGAGGCCTCTGGGCACAATGGAGATAATAAGTAATGCCCAATGCTTTACAGACCCCTTGGGTGACCTTAGAAGTAAATGATGTCCCATTGTCACTTTGTAATGACCTGGGCAGACCAAATCTCAGAATGATTTCATGGAGCAGTTTTTTTTTTTTTTTTTTTTTTTTACCACCTCCTCAGGCTTCCTTGGTGGATCAGAGGGTAAAGCATCTGCCTGCAATGCAGGAGACCCGGGTTCGATCCCTGGGTCAGGAAGGTCCCCTGAAGGAAATGGCAACCCAATCCAATACTCTTGCCTGGAAAATCCCATGGACAGAGAAGTCTGGTAGGCTACAGTCCATGGGGTCACAAAGAGTCGGACACAACTGAGCAACTTCACTTCAGCCTTCTCAATCCGGGTGGGGAAGACTTCAACCCATCCTGTGAATGTATCTATCATGACTAATAGGTATTTATACCATTGAGAGACTGGCATCTGTGTGAAGTCCATCTGCCAGTCCTCTCCTGGGTAGGTCCCATGTCATTGGACAGGCTGGGCCAGCTGGGGTCTTCAAGCTCCTTGGGGGCTGTTTAATTGGCAAGTGGGACAAGAAGAGACCACTTGCCTTATAGTTGTTTGGAGGTCTGTTCCTCTGAAGGACCTTTCTAGTAATCTTTGGAGGGCCTTTTCCCTAAAATGGGTGGTGGCAGGTAAGGAGCTAACCAACTTCTGTTGGAGGTTCCCAGGCAGAAAAAGGAGTCCTTCTTTTTGGAACCACCCCATATGATCTTGAAAGCCCTCACTCTTAGCTTAAGGGTCTCACCTTCAGTATATGAAGGGGTTTCTGGCAAATTAGCCTGTGGAACTAAGGTGGCAACCCCTATCAGTTCATTGTTCTGTAGTGCTGCTCTCCTAGCTGCCTGATCAGCTCCTTGGTTCCCTTGTGTCACTTCTGCGCTCCCTTTTTGGTGTCCTTTACAGTGGGAGACTGAAACCTCAGTGGGCAGATGGACTGCCTCCAAGAGTCTAAGGATTTGATCACCATATTTGATTGGGGACCCTCAGGTGGTCAAGTGGCCTCTTTCTTTCCAAATAGCAGCATGTGCATGTAGCACCAGAAAGGCATGTGAAGTCACTCAGTCATGTCGGACTCTTTGCAACCCCATGAACTGTAGCCTACTAGGCTCCTCCCTCCGTGGGATTCTCCAGGCAAGAATACTGGAGTGGGTTGCCATTTCCTTCTCCAGGAGATCTTCCTGACCCAGGGATCGAACCCAGGTCTCCAGCATTCCAGGCAGACGCTCTACCCTCTGAGCCACCAGGTGAGCACCAAAGAATTGGTGCTTTCAAACTGTGGTGCTGGGGAAGACTCTTGAGAGTCCCTTGGACAGCAAGGAGATCAAACAGTCAATCCTAAGGGAAATCAGTCCTGAATATTCACTGGAAGGACTGATGCTGAAGCTGAAGCTCCAATACTTTGGCCACCTGATGTGAAGAGTCAACTCACTGGAAAAGACCCTGATGCTGGCAAAGATTGAGAGCAAGAGGAGAAGAGGGTGACAGAGGATGAGATGGATATGGGAATCACTGACTCAGTGGACATGAGTTTGAGCAAGCTCAGGGAGATAATGAAGGACAGGGAAGTCTGGCTTGCTGCAGTTCATGGGGTTGCAAAAAGCTGGACATGACTTAATGACTGACCAACAATTCATTTAACTCTTATAGTGGGGAATCTTAGATTCCTATTTTATAGATAAGAAGCCTGAGATACAGAGAGATTATTGATTTGTCTAACGTTGCCCAGTTAATAAGAGGTAAAGCAGAAATTGGAACCTGGGTAACCCAGTATGACTACTTTTAGCTATCACACTACCAACACTTAATGAGGCCTTGCTTCAAGCTCAATGCAAGATGCTGTTAATGTAGCAGTAAATCAGTCCCTCAGCAAACATGTAATTTTTGGCACATGTCAAGCAGCATGGAATGTATTCTTCTTACATGGAGATGCAAGAGGCTATATCTGTAGTAGGAGATGCTGATATAAACTCTTCCTCCTCGAGGTTATCATTTGTAATAACTCTTCTGACCACTTGGCCCCTCAAGCCCATGGGTGTCCTTTGGTCTCACCGGTGGCTCAGATGGTAAAGAATCTGTGTATAATTCAGGAGACCTGGGGTTTGATCCCTGGGTTGGGAAGATTCCCTGGAGAAGGAAATGGCTATCTACTTTAGTATTCTTGCCTGGAGAATTCATAGAGTCACAGTGAGCTGGACACGACTGAGCAACTAACACTTTCACTTTTTTCTCTTTTGCAACCAGCACACAGACACTGTCAGATATGCCTGAATTGCAGTAATAAAGACAACTTGGGCTCTAGGAAAAGGCTGGGACCAGTAGGGGAATGTCTCTACTTAAGTATGTTTATACTACATTTTCCATGACCAGGTCCTAAACTCTTTAAGGTCATAGATGGTGGGGATCCAGCTTTTTTATCTTCTCTACATTTCTGCATCTAGTTTCTTCAAAAACAGAAGAGTGTTGACGGAAAAGTAGAGGCTCTGTGATCACCTGGGCCTGAGCTGGAATTTCTGCTTTAGTCAGGGACGAGCTGAGGGATTGTGTGGAAGGTTTTTAACCTAGCTCTAGGTTTCCCCTTGTGTTAAGTGGGAATAATGAAACTACCACAAGGCAGGTAGGTATTAGGAAGAAACCTACTTTTCTTCCACCTTGAAATATATTAATGAACTTAGAATCCCATGGATGGAGGAGCCTGGTGGGCTGCAGTCCATGGGGTCACAGAGTCAGACACGACTGGGCGACTCTACTTTCACTTTTCACTTTCATGCATTGGAGAAGGAAATGGCAACCCACTCTGGTGTTCTTACCTAGAGAATTCCAGGGACGGGGGAGCCCGGTGGGCTGCCGTCTATGGGGTCGCACAGAGTAGGGCACCACTGAAGCGACTTAGCAGTAGCAGTATATATATATACATCTCAGGTTAAAAGCAAACCTAATAAACGTTTAAGAAATAAATCTTACAAGTAGAAGGTGTAGGGAAAGTCCCTTTAGCCACAGTGTTGTGTAGTCGGGTAGAGAGACAGATTTGTAAATCCTGGAGCAAGGTTCTACCTACCAGAGGCCGCTGGTGTGCAGAGACCCCCGGGTAAGCCACCGTCACCATGTCTGACCAGGAAGCAAAACCTTCCATCGAAGACTTCGGGAATAAGGAGGAAGGAGAATATATTAAAGTCAACGAACAGGATAGCAGTGAGATTCACTTCAAAGTGAAAATGACGATGCATCTCAAGACACTCAATCATACCGTCAAAGACAGGGAGTTCCCATGATTTCACTCAGGTTTCTCTTTGAAGGTCAGAGAATTGCCGATAATCACACTCCAAAAGAACTGGGAACGGAGGATGATGCGATTGAAGTTTATCAGGAATAAACAGGGGGTTGTTCAACGGTTTAGATACTCTTTTTATTTTTTTTTTTCTTTCCCCTTAATCCTTTTTTATTTTTTAAAATAGTTCTTTTGTAATGTGGTGTTCAAAACAGAATCGAAAACTGGCACCCTATCTCTTTAAAACATCTGGTAATTTGAATTCGAGTGCCCATTATTCATTACTGTTTCTTTTAATTATGCTGATTTTTTGTGACCAAACCTCAGCCCCCTTCACATCACTCTTTCCTTTTTAAAATTACATATGTGCATAGAGAGGCTGTCTTTTCCAGGACTGCATTTGCAGGCTTGTGATAAATAAGATCAGCTAATGCTAGTGTTCCTTATGACTTTCCAATTGGCTCTGAAGTTCTAGCATATGATTGCTTCATTCCTGGAGATGGATGTTTTTTGAAAAACAGAACTGTGGAAAAATGACCTTTCCTTAATTTGAAGCTACTTTTAAAATCTGAGGGTCTGGACCAAAAGAAGAGGAATACCCAGTTGGAGTCACATGACAGAGGTGTTGAGAATAATGACTAACTCCAAAGATGGCTTCATTGAGGAGAAACCATTTTATGATGAAAGAAAAATCTTGTCAGAAGATCCCAGAAAAGATCTAATTTTCGTTAGCGGTTAAAGTTATTCATGCAGAAGTGTATACAACAGAACGCTGCTCTTTTTGACTTTATTTGTACTTTTTGGTCTGGGATATGGGTTTTAAATGGACATTGTATTAGTGTCATTAATATAAACAAAATATTTGTAAAAAAAATCTTACAAGTATTATTTATATGCCATGGAATTAAAGCCCAAGATACATAAAAGAAAAATATTATATTAAATTCCGTCTTTTTGTCTAAAAGGGGAGGACCAGATTATGTCTTATTCTATCCCTAAGAATGAGGAAGCAGCAGTTTCCAACCTGAAACCAAATTAATAGCCTGTGGTTTCTGAAATAAATTATCCCCAAAGGGCATCAGATATCCCAGACCAGGAAACCAGGAGCACTCTTGGGTTTTAAGTGATATAAAGTCAGATCTATGCAAATATGTGGTCATTTGTGAAAAAGAAGCATCCATAAACTCCTTTCCCAGGGGCACTTGGTCCTGGAAATATAGGGCTGTTAGGAGCCTGGGGGAAACTGAGGTACCAACTGTTTCCAGCAGCCATATTGTAACAAGCTATTGTTGCCACATAAAACTTCACATTATTTCTAAGAGCAGACATACCACTCCTGGCCTGGCCCACATCCAATTTGGGTAATTGCATTTTGTCATCTTTTGGGTCTCTCTGGCACTTTCAATTAGCCATAATTTATATTCTTTCCAGTTTACAATTGAAACTGCCTTGTATTGCAGCTGTGGGGTTACACAGAGAAGGCAGCTAAATTAACAAACAGCCGGTACATTATTGCTGTTTTTCAGTTCTCTTTTGCCTTACATTTCTATGACGTGCTAAAGTTCAGGGATTATTAGTGCCATTTTATAAGAGAGACCATTCAAGCTCCAAAGTAATTTACATCCATGAGGAGTTGGAGTACAAAGTGAAAAATAAATTCCCATTTGGGTATATGCCTATACCTTAGAACTGAAAAAAGGAAATAACAAATCTTTTCTAAAAGATAATGAATCACTTCAATACATTAATAAACAGGGGTATAATGGTCTTCTTTCCTCTGCTTCTTTTTTTTTAAAAAAAGTATTTATTAAGTTTCCACTTGTACTGAGTATTGTTCCAGGTGTTGAAGTTCAGAGGTAAACAGTGGATGGCTTTTCTCAGATCCTTAGAATACACCAATGCCTGGTTAGCTCATTTGATATTCACAAGAGCTTTATGAAGTGTACACTAATGTTTGTCCTATCTTACATGTGAGGAACTGAGGCAAAGTGTTAATAACTTTCCAGAGGATACAGTGACAATCAAAGCTTCAAACCTCAGCTATTTGATGCCAATACGTGTGCTCTCCATCACTGTAATAATCTCTTCCATGCACAGAATATTCCTGGACTTTACTATTATATATTGGAAGATGGACAGTAAACAAACAAATAAGCAAGAGAACTCTCTGAGTGATCAAATACGAGTGTTGTGAAGAGAATTAAAATATTCTGACTAGGTAGAGTCATGAGGTATTGCTTAAGCTAGGTGATAAAAAGGCTTTTCTATTTATATGGGGAGATCTGGAACAGAAAAGGAGCCAGGTAAGCAAATATGAAGAAAACAGTGTTG
Organism: Capricornis sumatraensis; assembly: GCF_032405125.1. Classification (NCBI taxonomy): domain Eukaryota; kingdom Metazoa; phylum Chordata; class Mammalia; order Artiodactyla; family Bovidae; genus Capricornis; species Capricornis sumatraensis. The sequence goes on along the minus strand of NC_091081.1, from coordinate 41,813,910 downwards.
GAAATAGAAAGAAGAGCCGGTGCCAGGACCCTGGCATGTTTGCAGAATCAGAATCAGCCCAAAATGGCTGGAGCTCATAGATTAAGTTTGGCTGGAGACAGACAGGCACAGGATTACATAGGACCTAAACAGTGTAACATATTTAGCTTTTGTTTTACTTGCGCTTTTGAAGGTTTTAAGTAGATAAATGATTAAGTATTCTATTTTAAAAGATTATTCTAAAGGGAGGATCTGTTTAAGGTGTGGGCAAGAGTGGAAGAGAAATAATGCAGTGTCCCAGGTAAGAGATGATTGTTAGCTGGACTAGGGCATATTTAGAGATTAGAGGAAAAAGGGATGGATTTAGAATATGTTTTGTTGACTTTGCTGATGGATATTGGAGGGGAGCAAGTAACAGAAAGAGAAGACTCAAAAAAAGAAAATAACAGTTTATTAGTTAAACCTAAATATTTCACTGAAGGATTTTGGTGGTTTCTTCTGAGAATTCTTAGCTGGGATAAAAAAGATGATGAAATGATATTTAAATTTTATTTCCTTAATTTTCATTAACCAAGTCAGTAGTGAAAGTCACTCATTCATGTCCAGCTCTTTGCAACCTTATGTGCTAGAGCCTGTCAGGCTCCTCTGTCCATGGAATACTTCAGGCAAGAATACTGGAGTGGGTTGCCATTCCCTTCTCCAGGGGATCTGCCCCACCCAGGGATGGAACCCAGGTCTCTTGCATTGTAGGAAGCTACTTTACCATCTGAGCCACTAGATAAAATAAATAAATTTGCCTTTATTTTAAGAAATGATTTAAGGTACATATGAGCACTGTTAGCCTTGTTTGAATTATTTATCAATGTGTGTAAAATGGATTTATGATTTTACAAAATTGGATAGAAATCTGTTCATTTAAGATCACTACCTATTATCATCATGTAAAGTGATATTCAGAAGAGGGTCTTGTACATGTTATTTTGGTGTATAACATACAAAGTTAAATACAAATAAGGCCCTATTTACAGCAAATGAATAGGATATCAAATTATCATGTTGAACTCACATCTTAATGGAAGACATTTTGTTTTTTTAAATGAAAGTGTGAGAGGATCTATGGTGGTTCTTAAATTGTGTCAATTGTGTGAATTAAAAAAAAAAAATGCCTAACATGATTTAAAGTGGATGTATTTTACAGAAAACTGTTTAAGGATTTTAGAAAAACTGAAAGTATTTTCCATAAAATGTAATGGGACCTGAGATAACATTAATACATTTGATTACTAAAACAAACTATGGAGAGATTGCGTGTTTTCTTTTTTTAATATACAATGCATCCTCTTAGGTTTGAGCTGATGTTTTGACAGACTGTCTGTCTACAGTCCATTTTCCAGCATAATTGCACATTAAAAAAAAAAAGTCTGATCTCAAAGGGTTTTTATTAATTTCGGGTGCCAAAGAAATTGGAGGAAGGCTACATCGGTGTACAATGGTAGGGCAGTTGTAGTATTAGATATCTATAGATGATCTATGGTAAATTTCAATTTTTTGCCATTCTTTCCTGGGTTCCAAAGTTACAAGAGGAGGATTTCCGCCTGGATATCACACAGGCTTACCCAGACTGGCTAAATTGCAAATGACTTAGTTCTTGCATTTCCTAGTCCGGTTGATGAATTTGTCATTCACTTGGTTCTCCAAGCTCCTATGTTGAAAGCTGCTCCTAGTAGTTTAATAACCCTACACTCAATCTTTTACTAAATCTGATTAAGTTAACCTTTCAAACACCTCTCCAGTTCCCTCCCCTACCTCCACCCTTTACTATCACTACCATATATCTCCTTCCTCCATCTCTAGGCTGGATTTTTGCAGTAGTTCTCCAGTTCCTCCCTTCTGGCTCTTCCCCATTCCTTTTGCCTTTTGACCTCTCCAACTCAGCATCTGTGCTGGTACCAGTTATCTCAAAAAGAAATTTAACTACTCTTTTAAAACATTTACCTCTCCCCTCATGACCCTCAAATTAAATCTACACCCCTTAACGTGGTAACATCCCTTATGAAATGGCCTTACCTGGTTTTACCACTATTGTCCATCTTTCAAATTTCCTGACAGAATCTTAACCATCTCCCAAGGCTCATCTCTAGTACCAAATCTCTTTCACATTCCTGAGATTTTTAGTATCTTTACTCAGCTTGCTTGAATAGTTTCTGCTCTCTTCTCACTTGAATATATTTATCCCAAAGCTGGATTTTCATTTGTTTTCTGTATGAAAATCTCTTTAAGAGTCTCAAAAATACAAGCAAAATTTATAAGGAAAAGGGCTTCTCAGCCAATGCAGGGGACATAAGAGACACGGGCTTGATCCCTGGATTGGGAAGGTTCCCTGAAGGAGGGGATGGCAACCCACTCCAGTATTCTTGCCTGGAGAATCCCATGGACAGAGGAGCCGGGCAGGCTACAGTCCATAGGGTTGCAGAGTCAGACACGACTTAAGTGACTTAGCACGCACGCATAAGGAAAAAACCCAGGTAGGGAAGCCAGTACAATCACAATTCCTCCAGATTTCTGTTTCTCGAGTTTCTTTTTGTTTTCCCCTCTCAATTCATACCTAACATTTCTCAGATTTTTGTTGGAGTAGATGCTAGTAGCACTATTAACTCTAGTTTCTCCACATCTTTGATAACATTTTCAATTTTTTGAAGAGATTTTGTTAGGGCATTATGGCCGTAATCTGATTCAGTAAGTCTGGGTTTAAAGAAACACATCTGTTTTTTTCTTTGCTATTAGAGTTGAGAGCAAAAGTGCAAAAGCATAAAATTTAGGCATAGAAACTGGAACTCTTTCTTGGCTGTTGCTACATCACAGTCACTAATGCTTAGGGCTTGACCAAAACGTCTTTTCACTCCTTAAAAGCCTCTTTGTCCCAAATTTTGTCTAGAACATCTCGTTCCTAAGATACATCTCTTCCATTCCCATTTCTTTTCCTTTTTTACCCTGAGGGTCATTTACAATCACAACTCCTTCACTGTTTTGTTTTGTTTCCTTTCCAGGGACCAGTTTGAACCAGGAACCTCTGGAAAGAAATGAGTCCTAAATGGATGCTAACATTTCCCTCCGTTAGTATACCAGACACTACTGTCTCCCTCTGCTTGATGAAAGATAAAGATTTCTTAGTGGGTATTTTTTGGGTGGGGTATTAAAATTTGGGTCTCAGAATATATGATAAATGCTAAAGATATTGCAATATTTAAATGATAGGGTGGACGGAGATAGATGACAGATTGTTTTTCAGTCTAATGGCTTAAAATATGCAGAGTACAAGCTTTTAAATTTTAGTGTAATTAATTGCTACAGTTGTATAATTGCTTGTCATCTCAGTTTTTGTCCTAATATGAATATTTTTTTTTCCTTCTCTGAAATCTCTCACTTGAGGGAGAATAGAATCCAACAAGTGTACTGCAAACAATACACTAAAATTATGTGCATATGGAATCATAGCATATATAGAAAAAATCCTTTTGAAAACTATATAATACTATCATCATTTAATCTAGACCTTTTATTTTTACTCATGAAGGAATCAAATCTGGGAAATAAGATGACTTTCTAAAGAGTACACAAAGACCATTCTCTTAGTTACTAAGCATACTGACCCTGAGCCCATTCCCTTTTCTTTCATATCCAAAAGCTTTAATACTTCTTAAAGTCTTAGCAAAAATTTTCCATGTTCCTGTATTTGTTTGTTCTTCTGCAATCATCTTCTAAACCACTGGCCTTGAACTTACGTAGAGTACAGAAAAGGTCATCTGAGGTGGCACAGTGGGAATGATCCAGAACAGATCTCATCCTCTAAATCTGACTTGTGTTTATGACTATTAGTTCTCAGGTTTTGATGGGCACTGTCATATAAAAGCTAAGCAAGCAGGAGATGAGACCTGAGATGCTAGTAATAACATAGTGCTGTCGATAAACAAAGTTTTGTTTCTTTTTCATTTTTGCTAAAGAATGTCACATTCCTAGAAGGGTCAGGTCCTGAAGGGGCTATTAGTGGCATCCCAACTAAGGTCCTTCCAGATATGATGACTTTCCTCTGTGGAAGTTTGGGTTGTCCTAGTACTCTTGAGTATGCTGTCCATGGTGCTGAGGGTCCAGTGCTAAAAATAGCTGTTACAAATTCCTCTCCCTTCTGGCGAAATCATCTTACCGTGTGTTTCAAAGCTTTGCAGTTGCCTAGAGGAAGCTATGAAATCTCTGCAACCATTTCGAAAACATAACAGCTCAAAAAGGTAGCTTTCAGAAAATCCTGTTTATGACAGCTGAAGTTGAAAAATTCATATCACCAGGAGAAACAGATTTAAATTTTTATAACTATTTTGGTTTTCCTAAAATAATACTCCTTATATGTTTTTAAAAATTAAAACAAGAGCTTTGATTGCTGTGTCCCTAGTTATAGTTTTCTCCAAAAATTTGAAGTAGTATAATATGATATGGAGTAATTATCAACCGAAAGAATAAAAACTATCCAAAGAAAATTAAATACAGTTCACTCTGAGGATACAGGAATACTATATAATTAAGAGGCCAGCTTCAAGTTGGGGTCTATATAAAATGATCAAGCAGGAGCAGTCAGACAAAGAAAGATGTGAATACCTTTTATGGTATGAGTTAATATAAGTTGCATGGTGTGAATAATTCCATATTTAGAAGATGCTCTCTATCTACACTCCCTACATATTAAAAAAAAAAAAAAGCTCCTTATTCAGCTGCTGCACCTACTAAAGTGAATATTCATAGGGGATATACTGCTGTACTTAATTACTCCAAAATGGCCTTGGATGCTTTCCTATTTTTCTGGGGAGGGGACCTTTATTGCAAATGGAGTCATTCTCTATGATGAACATAGTATCAGAATTTTAAACTGCACTTATGCCCTCTTATCTATCTCTGATATACATTGATAACATTTTTATTGACATTCAAGCCTCCTGACCTTTGTCTCTGCTAGTGGAATGTGATATCCCCCCAAAAAACCTCTGATATGTGAAATTCTGTGCCTAGTTGAGAGTTGTATCTCCATCTCATGTTTTGTTTGTGATTGCTTTTCACTTCGCTTAAGGTAGGAGGTTTTGCTAATATGAATTCCTAACAGGTAGTTCTAAGATAAACCTTGGAATACTCCACTATGCTATTTTACTCATCATGCCCAAACTCTTTCTGTTTTGAACTGTCTAGACCCTGAAAGCAAACAAATGGGATAAAGCAAGGCCACCAAAAGCACTAACAACCATAAATGTCACTGCAAACTAGGTACTCAAAGGCCCTCCCTAACTATATTGCTGCTAAGTCACTTCAGTCATGTCCGACTCTGTGCGACCCCATAGATGGCAGCCTACCAGGCTCCCCTGTCCCTGGGATTCTCCAGGCAAGAACACTGGATTGGGCTGCCATTTCCTTCTCCAATGCAGGAAAATGAAAAGTGAAAGTGAAGTCGCTCAGTCGCGTCCGACTCTTGGCGACCCCATGGGCTGCAGCCTACCAGGCTCCTCCGTCCATGGGATTTTCCAGGCAAGAGTACTGGAGTGGGGTGTCATTGCCTTCTCCACCCTAACTGCATTACTTGCCAGTTATTGAAGATCTCTGTAAACACTTCTTTTTACACTTTTATCTGCCTACTGATGCTTTGGGTATTGCTGATACTTCTTAGGAGGTGAGTCTATTTTTATAAATCTTAACAATTGATGATGTTACTTTTCTCATTCTTGTTGTTTCTCACCTCACACTATCTCTGTTGATGAGCATTTCCTTATTAGAGTTACAAACATTTTACTAGGCACTAGTGCCTGGAGAATCCCAGGGACAGAGGAGCCTGGTGGGCTGCTGTCTATGGGGTCGCACAGAGTCGGACACGACTGAAGCGACTTAGTAGCAGCAGCAGCAGTGACCGAGTGGAGGAGATGGAATTCCAGTTAAGCAATTTCAAATCCTGGAAGATGATGCTGTGAAAGAGCTGCACTCAATATGCCAGCAAATTTGGAAAACTCAGCAGTGGTCACAGGACTGGAAAAGGTCAGTTTTCATTCCAATCCAAAGAAAGGAAATGCCAAAGAATACTCAAACTACCGCACAATTGTGCTCATCTCACATGCTAGTAAAGTAATGATCAAAATTCTCCAAGGCAGGCTTCAGCAATACATGAACCGAGAATTTCCAGATGTTCAAGCTGGTTTTAGAAAAGGCAGAAGAACCAGAGATCAAATTGCCAACATTCACTGGATCATGGAAAAAGGAAGAGAGTTCCAGGAAAACATCTATTTCTGCTTTATTGACTATGCCAAAGCCTTTGACTGTGTGGATCACAAGAAACTGTGGAAAATTCTGAGAGAGATGGGACTACCAGACCACCTGACCTGCCTCTTGAGAAACCTGTATGTAGGTCAGGAAGCAACAGTTAGAACTGGACATGGAACAACTGACTGGTTCCAAGCAGGAAAAGGAGTATGTCAAGGCTGTATATTGTCACCCTGCTTATCTAACTTCTATGCAGAGTACATCATGAGAAACGCTGGGCTGGAAGAAACACAAGCTGGAATCAAGATTGCTGGGAGAAATTTCAATAACCTCAGATATGCAGATGACACCACCCTTATGGCAGAAAGGAAAGAGGAACTAAAAAGCCTTTTGATGAAAGTGAAAGACGAGAGTGAAAAAGTTGGCTTAAAGCTCAACATTCAGAAAACAAAGATCATGGCATCTGGTCCCATCACTTCATGGGAAATAGATGGGGAAACAGTGGAAACAGTGTCAGACTATCTTTTTGGGCTCCAAAATCACTGCAGATGGTGAGTGTAGCCATGAAATTAAAAGATGCTTACTCCTTGGAAGAAAAGTTATGACCAACCTAGACAGCATATTCAAAAACAGAGACATTACTTTGCCAACAAAGGTCCATCTAGTCAAGGCTATGATTTTTCCAGTGGTCATGTGTGGATGTGAAAGTTGGACTGTGAAGAAAGCTGAGTGCTGAAGAATTGATGTGTTTGAACTGTGGTGTTGGAGAAGACTCTTGAGAGTCCCTTGGACTGCAGGGAGATCCAGCCAGTCCATTCTAAAGGAGTCCCGGGTGTTCTTTAGAAGGACTGATGCTAAAGCTGAAACTCTAGTACTTTGGCTACCTCATGCGAAGTTGACTCATTGGAAAAGACTCTGATGCTGGGAGGGATTGGGAGCAGGAGAAGGGGACGACAGAGGATGAGATGGCTGGATGGCATCACCTACTCGATGGACTTGAGTCTGAGTGAACTCTGGGAGTTGGTGATGGACAGGGAGGCCTGGTGTGCTGCGATTCATGGGGTCACAAAGAGTTGGACATGACTGAGCGACTGAACTGAACTGAACCGAGTGACCTTCTCATTACTAAATCTTGTTTAACTTCTTTCTTCAGGAAGCACTCACTTACTTTGGCCCTGTGACACCATACCATACTATTCTTTTCTCCCACTGCTGCACATATCCCTGAAGGTTAGTGTTTCTGTACAAGGTTTTCTTCTACATTGCCAAAGTGGTTTTGTCTATTGTCAAATATTCAATTATCCCTCAGGTACTAATGAGCTACTCCTACCATTTTCCAAAACTCTTATTCTAAATGTCCAACTACCTTTTCAACATTTCTACCTAAGTATCTTGCTTGATTCTCTAATCAACATATCCAAAATTGAACCTGTTGCCTTACCCGCAAAACACACACACACACACACAACCTTCTTTATTACCACCTTTATGTTTACTTTCAAAGACTAAAATCGACATCATGTTTATCCTCACCAAACTTCTGGCAGCTTTCCTTAACCCCATTTTCCCCTGATATTTCCATACAAAAACTCACTATTTCGTACCCACTCTATTCTATGGCCATTTTCCCTTCTCTTCACTTTCACTCACAAACTCAGAGGAGCCACCATCAGCTCTTACCTGAATTTCTGCAACAGCTCTGCTTTCATTGTTGCCCAGCACTACCTCCCCTCACCTATTCTTCACAAAGAAGTCATCATAGTTTTAAAGCATATTATAATGATTCTCATGTAACTCCTGAGTGTTGTTTTTTTTTTTCTCTTTTAAGTCACCATTAGGATGAAAATCACACCTGCCAGTTTTGACCCTTGACTCTTTTCCAGACTTCCTCCTGAGTCTTCACTGCCTCCCTTTGTTTCATGTTCCAATCATGTTGACAGCTTTAAAATTTGTTGAATAGGCCACATTCTCTCTCGACTTCTGATCTTCCTCTGTTTCCCTTCCTACTCTTCTCTTTATGTAGCTGATTTAAAGTCATTTTCTCTAAGAAACCATTACTGTGGCTCCTTCATTCTCTCCACACACTCAGATGCTTTGTTCTCCTCACTTCTGGTGCATTCCCATTGTATCATTTATTTATGATTATTCCTTTCTTTTCCTTTATTTTGTTTCCAGTGTTTAGCACAGTGCTTGGTACAGATAGGCAATTATCATCCATTGGAAGAACAGAAGAATAAATGAAAGTACAAAGTGGTTTTTTTTCCCGTTGAGTTAACGTATATTTTTCTTCTGTCTGTAATATAATGCTGCCCTACATGCTGAATATATACTCATGTATGTTTAGTGTCTGCAGAAAAGTGTATAGGGAAAGAACTGAAGGTAGTGTTGGAAGAAATAGGAGATGGAGAATGGTTTCCAGTCAGATGCAGTTCTTCAAAGCTTCAAGGCAGTTAAAATTGAGAAAATTCAGTAAGCAGCTTTGGATTTTTTTTAATCATAAAAAGCTGTTTATTTTGAACTTATGGTTTTTGCCTTTCAGTGTATTGGGAATACTTATTTGAGAGGAGTGAAGGAATTAAAAAGGCCTCTGCACATTTCTTATGAATTCTTGCTAAAAAATAAAAATCAAAGAAATCTTTCATGTTTTCTTTTAATTTAGCCTCAATGGAAAATAGCCAAGGTAAAAAGGACATCTTGGGGGTTCTCCAAATACAAAATTATTTCTACCTGGGTTTAGGATCAATAGAATGACATTTTCTAGAGATCAAAAAATTCATGCTCCTAACTATGATGTGCTTATATAAAGATTAAAGACAGTTTGCATTACTTGTACGCATATCTGCAAGAAAGGATCTGGAGAGTTTTGGAAATAGACAAGGGTTTAGGAATTTCTTCAACAAAAAAAATCTATCTATAGAAGGAAAAGTTTATAAATTATCTAAATTTTTGATTTTTATTGTACACTATAATCAATACTATATATATATGTAATATGCATATTCAAATTTGTGTGCCCTGGTTGACATGATAAAAACATGAACTATAACAATAAGTTATTACATGGTCTTTGGTTCTACTAGTTTGTAATGTTATTTCCCTAGCTGACAATAAGAAGCCAGGATTTTTTTTTTCTAAAGCAGGAATCATACATATAAAAAGGCATTTTAAGAAAGACTCTTTTGTGTATGTTTGCCTGCCTGCACCTCTCTCTCTGTTGTTGTATATGTGTTTATATGTGTGTAAAATGAGATTTAGCTCCATCTGATTTGGAGATCCTGCACAGAACTAAACAGAGTTAGCTTAGTTTAGGGATCAGTTGGTTGCATGGTTTTCCTACACGGAGCTAATGCTGTCCAGAGCTTTGCTCCTTCTCAAGTCCTATCAAATAAGCTATATTTACATGCATTTATGCATATTCAAAGCTTCACATAAAGTTTTTGGAAGATGGGGAACTTACACAGGGTTCCAGCTCTTCACCATCTTGCTTCATTACTTTCTCTTGTTCCTCTTTAGTTTTCCCAAACCCCTAGTTTTCTCTTGTGAAGGCAAGTTCTACATCACTTTTGTTTCTGGCTTTGAACTAACGTATGTCCTCTCTTGCTTCTCAGGGTCTTCTCTCCTCCCTCCCCTATAAGACGCTTATCAAAATAGTTTTCAAAACAAAAACTATTCTCTCAATAAAAGTATTGTTCTTAGCTTCTTAAAAACAGCAAAACCAAAAGAACTTTATCACATTACAATAAAATTAAAATTATATCTTTTTAAAGAACTAATATTATCCATTACTTTATATTTTCTGTCATTTTAAATAATATAATAAAGTTAAACGTATGTGCTCAGTCATGTCCGACTCTTTGTGACCCCATGGTCGGTGGCCCACCGGTCTCCTCTGTCCATGGAATTTTCCAGGCAAGAATACTGGAATGGGTTGCTATTTCCTATTCCAGGGCATCAAACCTGAGTCTTTTGTGTCTCCTACATTGGCAGGCAGATTCTTTACTGCTGTGCCACCTGGGAAGTTCCAATCTGTGTAAAGCTGTCTGTAAATTCCCTCTGTATATAATAAAGTTATGCTGATTTTTAATAATAATAGTTTGTGGGGAAAACAAAGTACTAATTGTCTTTTAGTGGTAATGGAAACAATATAATTAACCAATCTAAAATTTCAAAATCTAAAATAAAGTGGTTAATTTTGCATTTAGGAGTAGGAAATTATACTTTGATATACAGTCATTAGCATTGGTTTTTTTTAAAGAATGTAAGTTAGTCAATAAATGAACATTTGGATAGCTGATCAAATGTGTGTGTGACTGGCATGCATATTGTGTGAAAATTGCAATTTCTTGAGACTAGTTATGCTGAATAATACTTCATGGACTACTTAAGTATCTACTTATGCCTAAATATCTAAATAGTTTGCCTTTTATTACTTTTAAATTGAATACTACTTCACCTTCTTAGAGTAGTAATTCAGAATTATTGTCACTATACTGCCTAAATTAGATAAGCTTGAGATGAAAACAATCTACTGAATTCAAGCTTCAGAACAACTAAAGAAGAAAATCCAATACTTCCTCATATAAATACAATACAGTAGATTATGGAAACAAATTAAGGGCAGAAAATTTAGTTCTAATATTTGAATTGAGCAAGTATTGATCACAAAATTTGAGTTTATTTCAATTCTATCTTATTTGAAAAAAGATTATTCATTTCTACAGGGCCTTTTTATTTTTAATGTTTTCTTCCATTTTTACTACCATCTCTTCAATAGTAAAAGGTACAATTAAAGGAAAAAGTCTGATAAAATCAAAATGTTATGTTACAGTTTGGCAACTTAAAATGTTAGCTATGGGCCTTTGAAACTTCTGTCCTAGCTGTTGAGAGAATCTTTTATATGAGAGGGCTGGTAAATCATCATTTCAGTCAATAAATCTCCATGGAGGTTGTATCATTGCCCAAGTGTTGGTAAGTTCAGCCACTGCCCTTTAGGTCCTAACAAGCTATTCAGGTCTGCAAGACAATGCTATTTTTTAGGACTTCCTAGCATGAAGCAAACGATATAAAATTACTACCATTAAATTGAATAAAAAGGTGAAGCTATTACTCCTAGTCATAAAAATAATCTTGGAACAATTTGGAGTAAGTTAAACCCTCACATTATTGCTCATATGTGCTTTGAGTCCCAGTATGAGGCTTGTGTGGGCAGAAATCAAAGAATCTCACTCTGTGAGTCACTTAAAATGGTCAGGAAGGATGGCAGATGCTGTAAAAATGATCAGAAGTACATCCCTAAAACAACGAATGAGACTATTTGCATTATTCAATAAATATTTAATGACAAGCTCTTGACCCATATTACTTAATATGCTTTTTCCAGTTTCGCAGGCACCACTTTTTCCTTATGGAATTGTAAGCTGTATATCAAAGAGCCAAAGATTATAGGCCATCTACTCATAGGCTTTTTTTCTGGATTCCAGTCATTCTGTTTTTTATGGTCCAGTGATGAAAATTAAATACTGACTTTTTTGAAATTTAAGGATGAGAATAAAAACATAGATAAATGAGAGCAATATCAGAATCACTTCAAATTGCAATGATTCTTACCTAGATACAAAACAGTTGCATACAACTTAGATCCTATGTGTTAAAATGTATCTGTTTTATATTTTCTACTCATAAATTGAATCCATTTTTTTATTGGAAGACTGAAGTTACAGAGAAATATTAATGTAAAAGAAAATTCCCTTTAAATTAAATGCATTCTGTATGGAAAGGAATACACAGATTTTTTTTTTTTTTTTCCTCCCTCATAGCTCACGGTGATTTTGGCCTTTGGCAGGCCAAGGTCTTTTTGTCAAAACTTCTTTACACAGTTTCGTGACCTTCTAATAATTTGAGTTTTATAATGAGTTCAGTTGATTACAAGCTAACTTTCTATAACTTAGATACAAGGAAAGCAATATTTCTATCCCCTTTAGTTTTCATTGGTTGCTCTGGTCTCTTTCATTAGGAACCACTCACTGATTGGTTTTTAAAAAATTAAGTGTATCTCCTATCCAGTTTAAAACCTGAACTAATCATACTATTAAACCATCCTTCAGATAAACTTTCAGGTAACTTCTCCACTTATCCTAGTAGGGGGTGGGCTTTGCATTTGTGAGGACAAGGCCCCTGACCTCAGGCCAGTCATGAGCTGGGCATTGGCTGGTATCTGCTGATTGTGAGGTAAATTCTATGTCTTTTGTCTTTATATGCACTTGCCATGCCCATTAACCTTTGTTCTACCCTCAGATCTAGAAACAGTCCTAGAGGGAGTCTTTGATGAGCCTGATCTATTTAAAGATTTGTTAACCAGAAATCTGCACGTGATGAACACTGATCTTAGTCAAAGCGGTCTCCTCTGATTGCTCCTTGTACTACCTTAAGCGATTCTAGCAAGCCTTTCACTTGTTTTTACTTCTGTAATAAAGGAAACAAAGTGTTCCTCTGGAGAAATAAGGTACAATTGTTTTTCTCTGCTGGATGGTGCAGTACCACCAAGGTTACTTCAATATGTGTGTTGCCAGATCATTGATCCTAGGCTCCTCAGAGTTTCAAGTGAATAGTTTCCTAACTATTGTGCTTCATCCTAACATAAATGCCTCTTTCAAAAAAATCAGCAAGAAGAAAATCAGGATAGCATTTATAGTTATGTCCATAACATCTGCTTCTAATCTATTCCTGTTTTAAATCCCCCAGGTTCAGGAAAAAAAAAAAAAAAGGTTTCCCTGTTTGCATTTTTTACCTGGACTTATACAGTTTAACCCATGTATCCTACATCTTGATATGCTAAGTGAAGTGAAAGTCGCCTTGTCTTGTCTGACTCTTTGTGACCCCATGGACTGTACAGTCCTTGGAATTCTCCAGGCCAGAATACTGGAGTGGGTAGCCTTTCCCTTCTCCAGGGGATCTTAACCTACATCTCCTGGATTGCAGGCAGATTCTTTATCAGCTGAGCCAAGAGAGAGGTAAAGAAATTTGACAGTCTGTCCTCATGACAATATCTCAAGTTTATCCACTTGCTTCCAAATAATGTTTTTAGATATCAGAAACTGAAACTTTTTCTTTTATTTCTTCTGTAAAAAAAGTCCTAATCTTCTCCGGGCAGGACAGAGCTGGGCAAAGAGGATGTCAGATAAAGAAAAGTTTCAAAAGCTAAATAGAAAAGCACTTAAATAACCTCAGACAATTACACTTATTACAGATATTTTTTTCTATTTATGCTTCTAAAAGTAAAGCATAAATTAAAAAATGTATTAAAATTCAAAGGAGAATAGCCTCTGTCGAATATGTTCCAGAGTCAGAAAATATATATAGATACTGATAAAGTTTAAAGCATAAAAAATTAAACACATTTCTATGGCAAAAATAATGGTCAAAAATTAATAGTATATTGGTGAAAATGTTATTATATATAAAATCATTGATACTCAGAATTCTCAAAAACTCTAACATATAAATAAGAAAAATAAAGGTATTCTATTCATAAATAACTATTTGTAAAAGTAGAAATGCAAATGGCCAGCAAACATTAAAATAAATGTTCAGGAGACTTCTAGTTTCTAGTTCTGCATATAAGAAGCTTGGAAGCTTCCAGTCTATCTGAACAATAGGTAAAAAACTGAACAGACTAAAAAATCAACAGCTTTTCTTGGATCCATTAGGAAAGGGAAGATCCAGGGCACACTGCAACCTCCAAATTTAAGAGACAGACAAACCTGGGGAATCACAGTTTACCAGAGCTGAGACCACTGTGGAAAACAGAGCCAGGCAGGAAAATCTGAGCTGTAATTGACAAATTGCTAAAGGTTCAGTGAGGACCACTCTGAGAACCAAAGGAAGGAATGTCGTTCAGTCGTGTCCGACTCTTTGCGACTCCGTGGACTGTAAGCTACCAGGCTCCTCTGTCCATGGGATTTTCCAGGCAATAGTACTGGAGTGGATTGCCATTTCCTTCTCCAGCAGATCTTCCCGACCCAGGGATCGAACCCGCATCTTCCGCATTGTAGACAGACGCTTTACCATCTGAGCCATCAGGGAAGTAACTAAACTCATTTTAAGTGGAACCACAACAATTCTGAGTGAGATTTCTTTTCAGGAGCCCAACCTGATTTCTGGAAGATACTGGACAAAAATCCACTCATGTTTCCAGCAGAGGCAGTGGAAAAAGAACGATTTTGAAACATACTAGCATACTCTTCGGAGAAGGTAATGGCAACCCACTCCAGTACTCTTGCCTGGAAAATCCCATGGATGGAGGAGCCTGGTGGGCTGCAATTCATGGGGTTGTGAAGAGTCAGACATGACTGAGCGACTTCACTTTCACTTTTCACTTTCATGAATTGAAGAAGGAAATGGCAACCCACTCCAGTGTTCTTGCCTGGAGAATCCCAGGGACAGGGGAGCCTGGTGGGCTGCCGTCTATGGGGTCGCACAGAGTCGGACACGATTGAAACGACTTAGCAGCAGCAGCAGCATACTCTTTCTTAACAAGATCTGCACTCAGAGGAAATGAGATAACTAGAGCCTAACCTGCTGGGGTCTTATCAGAATCAAATTAACCTGAGGTAGAGGTAATCTCTTCACAGATCACTGCCTTGTGGTAAAAAGGCTTGCATAACCCAATGAAGCTATGAGCCATGTCATGTAGAGCCACCCAAGAAGGATGGATCATAGCAGAGAGTTCTGACAAAACGTGATCCACTGGAGAAGGAAATGGCAAACCACCCTTGTATACTTGCCATGAGAACCTTGTGAAGTGTATAAAAGGAGAAAAAGATGTGACATTGGAAAATGAGTCCCCAGGTCAGAAGGTGTTCAATATACTACTGGGGGAAGAACAGAGGAGAACTACTAATAGTCCCAGAAAGAATGATGTGGCTGGGCCAAAGCAGAAGTGATGCCCAGTTGTGTATGTGTCTGGTGATGAAAGTAGAATCTGATGCTATAAAGAACAGTATTGCATAGGAACCTGGAATATTAGGTCCATTAATCAAGGTAAAATAGACATGGCCAAGCAGGCGATGGTAACAATAAACATCAACATCTTAGCAATCAGTGAACTCAAATGGATAAGAATGGGTGAATTTAATTCAGATTGCCATTATATCTACTACTGTGGGCAAGAATCCCATAGAAGAAACAGAGTAACCCTCATAGTCAACAAAAGAGTCTGAAATGCAGTACTTGGATGCAGCCTCAAAAATGACAGAATGATCATGGTTCACTTCCAAGGTGAGCCATTTGATATCACAGTAATTCAAATCTATGTCCCTACCACTAATGCCAAAGAAGCTGAAGTTGATCAGTTCTATGACAACATAGAACTAACACCAAAAATGTTACTCTATTCATCATTGAGGATTGCAATGCCAAAGTAGGAAGTCAAGAGATACCTGGAGTAACAGACAAGTTTGGTCTTGGAGAACAAAATGAAGCAGAGCAAAGGCTAACTGAATTCTGCCAAGAGAATGCACTGGTCATAGCAATTACCCTCTTTCAATAACACAAGAGATGACTTTACACATGGACATCACCAAATGGTCAATACTAAAATCAAATTGATTGCATTCTTCGTAGCTAAAGATGAAAAAACTGTATAGAGTCAGCAAAAACAAGACCTGGAGCTGACTGTGGCTCAGATCATCAGCTTCTCATAGCAAAATTCAGGCTTAAACTAAAGAAAGCAGGGACAACCACTAGACCAACCAGGTACAACTTAAATCCCCTATGAATATGCAGAGGAGGTAATAAATAGATTCAAGGGATTAGATCTAATAAACAGTGTGCCTGAAGAACTATGGACAGAGGTCCACAATATTGTACAGGAGGCAGTGAATAAAAACATCCCCAAGAAAAAGAAAAGCAAGAAGGCAAAGTTGTTATCTGAGGCTTTACATATAGCTGAAGAGAGAAGAGAAGCCACAAGCAAGGGAGAAGGGAAAGGTATATCCAACTAAGCACAGAGTTCCAAAGAATAGCATGATAGAAAGTGAAGAGGAACTAAAGAGCCTCTTGATGAGGGTGAAAGAAAGAGCCAGCTTAAAACTAAATATATATATATATATATTTAAATATATATATATTTATATATATTTAAATATATATATATATTTAAATATATATATATTTATATATATTTAAATATATATATATTTATATTTATATAAACACACTAAGATCATGGCATCTGGTCCCATTACTTCATGGCAGGGGAAAGGTTGAAGTAGTGATATATTTCCTTTTCTTGGGCTCTAACTTAAAATCACTTGGATGGTGACTGCAGCCATGAAATTGGCAATTGCTTCTTGGCAAGAAAATGGTGATAAACCTGGACAGTGTGTGGAAAAGCATAAACATTACTCTGCCAACAAAGGTCTGTATAGTCAGCCTATGGTCTTCCCAGTGGTCACGTATGGCTGTGAGAGTTAGACTGTAAAGAAGGTAGAGTGCCAAAGAATTGATGCCTTCAAACTGTGGTGCTACAGGAAACTCCTGAAAGTCCCTTGGACAGCAAGGACATCAAAGCAATCAATCTTTAGGAAAATCAACCCTGAATACTCATTGGAAGGATTGATGCTGACGCTCCAATATTTTGGTCATCTGATATGAACAGCCAACTCATTGGAAAAACAACTCATTGGACCCTGATGCAGGGAAAGATGGAGGGAAAAAGGAGAAGACAGTGTCAGAGGATGAGATGGCTGGATGGCATCATTGATGCAATGGACAGGAACTTGGGCAAACTTCAGGAGATGGCGAGAGACAGGGAGGCCTGGTGTGCTGCAGACCACACGGTCAAAAAGAGTTGAACATGACTGGGCGACTGAACAGCAACAAAGGTAATATCTGGGGCTTCCCAGGTGGTGCAATGGTAAAGAATCTGCCTGCTGATGCAAGAGATGCAGGTTTGATTCCTGGGTCCATCCAAAAGATCCCTTGGAAAAGGAAATGGCAACCCCTCCAGTATTGTTGCCTGGAAAATCCCATGGACAGAGGAGCCTGGTGGGCTATAGTCCATGGGGGTCACAAAGAATCAGACTTGACTGAGCAGGTGTGTGTGCATGCATGTGTGCACGCACACACATACACATATACAAAGCTAATACCCAGCTCCAGATAGCTCTAGCATCCTGTTCCATCTAAGACTGGGAGGGAAGAAAAAGTCTGAAAAACACTTGTTAAGTTCACAATCGAGAGGCACAGGCTCACTATAAGACTGAGAACTAATCATTAGACTACAGAATATTTCCCCTCTTCCTACACCTCACCACTACATTACAAAAGGCCTGTTTACAGTTCATTTTACTTAGTACATCATGCCTGTCTATGACAGAAGAATTGCAAAGCATATCAAAAGGAAAAAAAAAAAAAAAACTTTGAGGAGGCAGAGTACACATCAGAACCAGACGTAGCAGTGATGTTGGAATAATCAGATCATAATTTAAAACACCTATGTCTAAAATTCCAAAGGTACTAATGGATAAGGTAGACAGCAGGCAAGAATAAATGGCAAATTAAAACAGAGAGATGCGAATCCCAGGAAATATCCAAAAAATAACGCTAGCAATAAAAACAATTTAACAGAAATGAAAATACCTTTAATGAGTTTATTAGTAGACCAGCCATAGCAAATGGATCCCTGAACTATAAGATATACCAATAAAATCTCCCCAAACTGAAAAACCAAGAAAAAAACAGAATATCCAAAGACTGTGGAATAACTGTAAAAAATGTAACATACACATAATGAGAATAAAAATGAAAGAAAAAAAAAGTAAGAGAAGAATAGCTGAAACAGTAATGACTGAAAATTTTCCCAAATTAATGTCAATAGATACAGGATGGTGAAAGAATACCAACCAGGATAAATGTCTAAAATGCCACACCTAAGCTTATCATTTCCAAACTACAGAAAATCAAAGATAAAGAAAACAGAGGAAAACTCAGAGATTAAAAATATCTTACTGATAGAGACACAAATATAAGAATTTCAGTCAATTTCTCCTAAGAAAGTACACAAGCAAGAAGAGCATGGAGTGAAATATTTAAAGTATTGAGAGGAAAAAAACTCTACCAATCTAGAATTTATATCTACTAAAATTATACCTCAAAAGTGAAGGAGAAATAAAGACTTTCTCAGCTCCACCCTCCCCTGAAAAATGAGGAAATTTGCCTGTAGATCTACCTTGCAAGAAATATCAAAGCTATTTCCTTATAGGAAAGGAAAATAATATAGGTCAAAAACTCAGATCAACATGAAGTAAGAAAGAGTATTAAAGAAGGGATAAGTAAAGATAAAATTAAAACTTTTATTTTTCTCATTCTAATTGACCAGATAGCAGTTTGTTAAGAATAATTATAATAATAATGTTTTTCAATTTCTACATACACAAAAAATGCATGCTTACACATAAGTGAAATAAATTATAGCAATGATAAAAGGGACTGGAGGAAGGAGTTAGGATTATTTATAAGGAACTCACATTACCTGTGAGAGGTATAGTGTTATTTGAAAGAAGACTCGGATTAGCTATAAATGTATATTGCAAATCTGATGTAATCATTTAAAAAGTAAAAAAAAAAAAAAAGTATAACTGATATCCTAAGAGAGGAGAAAAGTGGAGTATTATAAATGTTCAATTAAAACCACAAAACGTAGAAAAAAGATGACAAAATTAGGAAAAAAGACCAAAGGCCACAAAGAGTAAAACATGTGGTAGATATTAATCTAACTATAACAATAATCACTTTGAATGTCAATGACCTAAATGTATCTATTAAAAGACAAAAATTTTAAGAATGAATTAAAAAAAAAAACCCAAATACAGTATGCCTGCAAAAACTAATCATAAACGCATAAAGATTTAAAGTAGATGTATGTAGAAAAGGATACTTTGCTAATACTACTCCAAAAAAAGTAGGGTTAGATATATTAATTTGGGACAAAGCAGACAGTAGCAGGAATAGAGGGTACTACCTAAAGGTAAAAAGAATACATTTGAATCAGTTCTAATGAGGTGGATGAAACTGGAGCCTATTATGCCGAGTGAAATAAGCCAGAAAGAAAAACACCAATACAGTATACTAATGCATATCTATGGAATTTAGAAAGATGGTAACGATAACCCTGTATGTGAGAGAGCAAAAGAGACACAGATGTATAGAACAGTCTTTTGGACTCTGTGGGAGAGGGAGAGGGTGGGATGATTTGGGAGAATGGCATTGAAACATGTATAATATCATATATGAAATGAATTGCCAGTCCAGGTTCTATGCAGGATACAGGATGCTTGGGGCTGGTGCACTGGGATGACCCAGAGGGATGGTACGGGGAGGGATTTGGGAGGGGGGTTCAGGATGGGAAATACGTGTACACCCATGGTGGATTCATGTTGATGTATGGCAAAACCAATACAATATTGTGAAGTAATTAGCCTCCAATTAAAATAAATAAATTTTTAAAAAAGATAAAGGGGTCCATTTTTAAAGAAGATATTATAATATTTAACATGCATGCACCTGACCAAAAATAGATCAAACTATGTGAGGCAAAACTAATAGAATTACAAAGATAAACAGATGAATCCACAATTGTATGTGGAGTTTTCAACACCCATTGATTAGAAGTGGACAGGTCCTACAGGGAGCAAGTCAGGAAGGCTATCACTGAACTCACCAACACTAAATAAACTGGCTATAACTTATATCTATAACTACTTCATTCAACATCATCAAAATATATACACTTCTCAGTCTCACATGGAATATTCACCAAGATGGACCTTGATCAAGATGCAGAATTACCAAGCAATCCTGAGGAAAAATAACAAAACTGGAGGCATAAACCTCCCAGACTTCAAATAATACTACAAAGCTATATTAATCAAAACAGTGTGGTATTGGCACAAAAATAGACATATGGATCAATGAAACAGATAGAGAACTCCCAAATAAACCCACACACCTATGGACAATAAGGCAGGAATATACCATGGAGAAAAGATACACTTTCAGTTAGTAGTGCTGGGAAAGCTGGACAGGCTTATGTAAATCAAAGAAATTAGAATACTCTCATGCCATATGCAAAAATAAACTCAAAATAGTTTAAATACCTAAATATAAGATATGACACCATAAACACCCAAAGAGAACATGAACAAAATATTATCAGACATAAATTGTAACAATATTATCTTTAGTCAGTCTCCCAAGGCAAAAGAAATTAAAGCAAAAATAAATGAGTCCTTATCAAGCTTAAAAGATTTTGTGAAGGAAACCATGAACAAATGAACATACAGACTGGGAGAAAATATTTATGAATGATACAACTGACAAAGGGTAACTTCTAAAATATGCAAGCAAATTATGCAACTCAATGCCAAAAAATAATAATGATAATAAAATTTAAAAATGGGCAGAAGACCTAAGTAAACATTTCTCCAAAGACAGACAGTCAAAAGGAACATGAAATGATGCTCATCATGACTAATTATTAGAGAAATGAAAATAAAATAAAATTGTAGCATCACCTCACACCAGTCAGAATGGCCATCACCATAAAGTATTCAAACAATAAACCTGGAGAGGGTGAGGAAAAAAGGGAAACCTCCAACATGTTAGTAAGAGTGTAAATTGGTGCAGCCACTATGGAGGTCCCTCAAAAAACTAAAAATAGAGCTATCATACACTCCAGCAATCCCACTCTCGGATATATATCCAGAAAATATAAAAAATATAACTCAAAAAGATAGAAGAACCCCATTAGTCACTGCAGCACTATTTACAATACCCAAAACATGGAAGCTACCCAAATAGCCATCAGCAGACAACTGGTTTACAAATACATGGTATGTAAACAGACATACAGATGCACACACTAGGGAATATAACTCAGCTACAAAAATGAAATATTGCCATTTGGACCTAGAGAATATCATACTAAGTGAAGTAAGGCAGAGAAAGATAAATGTATGATATTACTTCTATGTGGAATCTAAAAAATAATACAAATGAATTTATTTACAAAAAAGAAAGACTCATGGACATAAAAAACTTAGGGTTAGCAAAGGGGAAAGTGGGGGAGGGATAAAGAGGACTATAGGATTAACAGATAAACTCTATTATATAAAACAGATAATCAACAAGGATTTACTATATAACACAGGAAATGATGTTCAATATCCTATAATAACTATAATGTAAACTAACCTGAAATATACATATATACATATTATATATCTGAATCACTTTGCTATTTACTTGAAACTATAAGGATATAGTAAGTTAACTACATGTCAGTTAAAAATAAAAAAATAAATTCTGGTCTCTTTTGGAAGATAGAAACAGAGGCAATACTTCTAAACTCTGTTTGTAAGAGCATGCGTACATGCTCAGTCACTTCAGTCATGTCCAACTCTTTGTGACCCTGTGGACTGTAGCCCACCAGGTCCACTGTCCATGGGATTCTCCAGTCAAGAATACTGGAGTGCTTGCCATGCCCTCCTTCAGGGGATCTTCCTGACCTGGGGATCGAACTCTCGTCTACTGAGTCTCCTGCATTGCAGGCAGACTTTATCTACCTAGGAAGTCCTTTATAAGGTCACTGTTATGCTAATACCCAAACCAGAGAAAGACATTACCAAAGCACTATAGACAAGTAACACTCCTGAGCACAGATGTAAGAATTAACAAAACATTAGGAAATCAAGTTCAACAGGTAAAAAAGAATTATACACTATAAAAAAATGAGATTTATTCCGGGTATGCAAGGTTTTGTTCAAAACGCAGAAATTAATGTAATCTATCACATCAACAGGCTTAAAAAGAAAAATCTCATGATTGTATCAATAGATGCAAAAAGCCATTGACAAAGTCCAAGACTCATTCCTGTTAAAAATTCTGTTAATTTGGAATATACGGGAACTTCAACTCGATTAAAAATATCTACAGAAAACCTACAGCCAACCTTATACATACAGGTGAACATCTGTAAGCCTTACCACTAAGATTAAGTACAAAGTTAAGAATCTTCCCTTTCACTATCTCCTTTCAATATTTTAATGCCAGTTTAGCTAATGCAATAAGAAAAGGAAATAAAGGTGCACAAACTTGGAAGGAAGGAAAAAATAAAACTGCCTTTGTTTACAGATGACTTAATTGTCTATGTAGAAATCTGAAAGAATCAACAAAAAGTCTACAGTAAGAGATTATAGAAAGGTTGGAGGATACAAAGTTAATATACAAAATTCATTTTCCTATATAAAGCAATGAACAAATAGAATTTGAACTTAAAAACACAATACCATAATATTAGTACTATTAATTTTATTTTTGAATCAATATGAATTATATAAAACCAAGCATCTAAACAATTTCTTAAAATGATGATTATGATTAAAGTAATTTAAATAAACCCAAATCCTTACAGTGGTCAATTCATTTCACTCTGATAAAATCACTAGTATGTAACAAATTCTTTTTTTTTTTTTTAAGAAAAAAGTGTAGTTTGAGTGAAGCATTTTGATTCTACACAGTTTTCAAGGTAAGACCTCAAGAGACATCTTAACATGGTCTCTCTGGATCATTCCTTTTGAGTACTTTGAACTTTGATTAACATGAGTGTACCAAGAGAAAGAACTACACTAAAAGTTAAGACTAAACAGATCTTGCAAGAAAACAATATTTAATTAGGTTGTACAATTTTGTTTGTATGATTGATTATTGGTTTTGATCAGTTATTATATAGCACTATCATATAATATGTTTGAATTCTGATTTTACTTTATAAACTAGGAAAAGCATTTGCCAGCAGACAAGAGTTCTGTTACATAGCTATAGGCAGTATTCCTAAAAAAATAGCATATCCTTTATACTAAAAAACAAACAAACAAACAAAAAAACTAATTACTGAATAGAATCAAACACAATTTAAAACTAGAATCCAGCACCAGTCACAAAAGCAGATTGGTCCATCAGAGGAATCATAATTGAAGGTTTTAGACAGAGAGGAAAATAGACCCCTCAGTAACATGATAAAATCAGATCTGATTTTTGTGCACTGTTGATTCATATATTGAGTTCAAGAACTGTGGTTGGACTGCACCATTTATGAACTGCTGTTCTTTGCCTCAGAAGTAATCTGAAACGCTGCAGCAAAGTCTTCATCAGTTCAGTTGCTCAGTAGTGTCTGACTCCTTGCAACTCCATGAATCAGAGAACACCAGGACTCCCTGTTCATCACGAACTCCCAGAGTTCACTCAAACTCATGTCCATCAAGTCGATGATGCCATCCAGCCATCTCATCCTCTGTCGCCCCCTTCTCCTCCTGCCCCCAATCCCTCCCAGCATCAGAGTCTTTTCCAATGAGTCTACTCTTCTCGTGAGCTGGCCAAAGTACTGGAGTTTCAGCTTCAGCATCAGTCCCTCCAATGAACACCTAGGACGGATCGGATCTCCTTGCAGTCCAAGGGACTCTCAAGAGTCTTCTCCAACACCACAGTTCAAAAGCATCAATTCTTCGGTACTCAGCTTTCTTCACAGACCAACTCTCACATCCATACATGACCACTGGAAAAACCATAGCCTTTACTAGACAGACCTTTGTTGGCAAAATAATGTCTCTGCTTTTGAATATGCTATCTAGGTTGGTCATAACTTTTCTTCCAAGAAATAAGTGTCCTTTAATTTCATGGCTGCAATCACCATCTGCAGTGATTTTGGAGCCCCCCAAAATAAAGTCTGACACTGTTTCCACTGTTTCCTCATCTATTTCCCATGAAGTGATGGGACCAGATGCCATGATCTTTGTTTTCTGAATGTTGACCTTTAAGCCAACTTTTTCACTCTCCTCTTTCACTTTCATCAAAAGGCTTTTTAGTTCCTCTTCACTTTCTGCCTTAAGGGTGGTGTCATCTGCATATCTGAGGTTATTGATATTTCTCCCGGCAATCTTGATTCCAGCTTGTGCTTCTTCCAGACCAGCGTTTCTCATAGTGTTATTTAATTGGATTATCTGAGAAGAACTTTCTAAGGAAAAAGAGCACTCGAAATTCATTGGTCCTAATTAGCTGTGGCTTTTATTTTGCTGTACAATTATCATTGTATCTTATATTCTTATAGCTCCCAATATGTAGAAATAGTTTTATAAAGTCTTTACAATATCTTCTCTCCCATAAGAATATTCTATGTTGTCAAAAGTAAGAAAAAGTTATCAGGGAAGATAGGATGGGTGAAATTATTTCTTTCTCGAAGGTTAAAAAATATGTTGAGAGTGTATGTGTGTGTTGAAGGGATGTTTGCCTTACTGTAATACTAAACCATGGAGTAGTATCTCACTAGTATTTGTGATTTTGAGATCTGACAGCACATCAAGATGCTTAGGTGAAAAACCAAAGTAAAACAAGACAAAATACAATCAAAACACAACAAATAAAGCCCTTTGAAACACAACTAAAAATTAGTGCATTCTCTTTTTTTGGTCTTTTATGTTTTTTCCCCCATTTTCAGAGGCAAGTATAAGATATTTTCTTTTCATAATCTCTGTCTCGAAAGCCTTCTGTGGTTTTCAGTGGGAAAGAAAAAACTGTGAAGTCTTGGATAAGTTGTTAAACACAACAAATACTTATTTATTTTCCACTTGCATTCAGTTACTCTTATCTGCACATTGAACGTTCTGTTGGGATGTGGAGAAGTAACCTGACCTTGATCTTTCAAGGAATTATTTCAACAGCTAGATACAGAAGTCTTTAGGGAGTGAACACAGGGGTTTGATCATTTCTATGAGATACCTGATTTGCTTTGAGATAAACACAGTGGTTGGCCAATAGTCCTCACATACACAGTAGCATATTTTGACTGTTCCAATAAACCCGTGTTCTCTCTGATATTTGGCCTTGGAAACAGCTATGATTCAGACTGACAATATTCCGCTTCCACATGGTTACCTGGGCCTGAAATTTAAAAGTCATCTTCACCTACTACTACATATCAAGGTTCATCAGTTCTGTCTTCAGATCACTTGAGGAAGACAAACTTTACCCAGGAAAACCTTTCTGACACTTGCTATCTCTTACTACAATTGCTCCTACAGCCTCCTAAAGTGTCCTTGTGCCTCCAGCTTTTCTCCCTCCAATCCAGCTTTAGCACTACAACCAGCATACTCTTCCTAAAATATAAATATGATTGCTTGTTTCCCTGGCTCCAAATGCTTCCAATTTCTTTTTAGATAAACTCCAAATGATTATAAAGTCTTTCATGATCTCCACCCTATGTATCTTTCTAGTTACACGCACATAGAGCTCCTTTCCTTTTATTCTATGCTCCTTCTTACTGAACATCTTATTCACAGACCATACCATTCCACTGCTGTTTTCAACTTTGTGACCTTGTACTTGCCTTAACTACCACCTCCTGCCATGCTCTTAACTCTCACTTCATTTCCGGATTCATTCCAACTCATCTTTAAGACTAGGCTTAGATGGCATTTCCCCTAAGAAACCCCAAGAAATCTCTTGTCATGGTTAGAGGCTCTTCCTGAGCATTGGAGTATCTGCACAACTCTGCTTAAGAACTACTCATGATGAGTTATAGCTGTTTGCTATTTATAGGTTTAAAAGGCCAAAAGGTCAACCGCTCTTATGCATAGAGTATCTAGCTCTGTTCCCTGTCTTGAACAAATTAAGAAACATGCTCTTTACTTCACATGAAGGTGAAGGATCCTAGGAGATGTTATCCTTTCTAGTGGAAGAAAGAATGAGATATTAGGTTGGTTAAAAAGTCTGTTTGGGTTTTTCCATAATATCTTATGAAAAATCAAAATGGACTTTTTAGCCAACTCAGTAAAAAGCATTTCTGCTATTCTAGGCAAGTGGAACATTTCTTAGGACCTTCCACCAGGTGTCCACTGAGTAAAAAAGAAATGGAAATTCATAGAAGATCAGAGGGCAGGGTTGCTCTCACATCCTGCACCAGCCCAACAGCCAGGGTCTGTTCTGTACTTTGAATATTACACTAGAATGTAGGGGTGTGTATTTAAATACCAAGAGAATGACAATTTTTATAGTCTAGCCTATAACAGTTCAGGTTTATGTAGTGATCTTAAGCTATCTCATACACATAACCTTTCATGTAAAACCTGTTAATTAAAATTTAAGAATATTTCCCACAACTTGAAGGGGGAAACTATCTAGAATTACTAAGCATACTTCACGGTGCATATACTACATAATGTAGAACATGTATAAATATAAAATGCAATTTTAATAGTAATATAAAATTTTCAAGATACAGAAGCAGAAAAGAATAAAAACCATGCATAAACTTATCTCTCTCATAGATCTTTACAAAGTATCAGTTCAGTTCAGTTGCTCAGTCATGTCCAACTCTTTGCAGCCCTATGGATTGAAGCATGCCAGTCCTCCCTGTCCATCACCAACTCCCAGAATTTACTCAGACTCAAGTTCATTGAGTCGGTGATGCCATCCAACAATCTTATCCTCTGTCATCCCCTTCTCCTCCCGCCTTCAATCTTTCCCAGCATTAGCGTCTTTTCAAATGAGTTAGTTCTTCACATCAGGTGGCCAAAGTATTGGAGTTTCAGCTTCAACATCAATCCTTCCAATGAACACTCAGGACTGATCTCCTTTAGGATGGACTGCTTGGATCTCCTTGCAGTCCAGGGACTCTCAAGAGTCTTCTCCAACACCACAGTTAAAAAGCATCAATTTTTCGGTGCTCAGCTTTCTTTAGAGTCCAACTCTCACGTTTATACATGACTACTGAAAAAACCATAGTGTTGACTGCTGCTGCTGCTAAGTCACTTCAGTCATGTCTGACTCTGTGTGACCCCACAGACAACAGGCTACCAGGCTCCTCCATCCCTGAGATTCTCGAGACAAGAACACTGGAGTGGGTTGCCATTTCCTTCTCCAATGGATAGAAGTGAAAAGTGAAAGTGAAGTTGCTCAGTCATGTTCGACTCTTTGTGACCCTATGGACTACAGCCTACCAGGCTCCTCCATACATGGGATTTTCCAGGCAAGAGACTGGAGTAGGGTACCAGTGCCTTCTTTGATAGCCTTGACTAGACAGACCTTTGTTGTCAAAGTAATGTCTCTGCTTTTTAATACGTTGTCTAGGTTGGTCATAACTTTTCTTCCAAGAAGCAAGTGTCTTTTAATTTCATGGCTGCAGTCATCATCTGCAGTGATTTTGGAGCCTCCAAAAATAAATTACAAAGTATAATTTAGATATTTTAAATATGAATTTTATGTTTTTTTCAGTTAATATTGTAGACAAATTATCTCCTATTGTAAAGAAAGTACTTGTCAAGTTTGAAGCACCAAAAATTACAAACAATTGTACTCATCTTTCCTGGACCCTGGATAAACCAGCAATAAGATATACCAACATAACTCTCTGAAAGACTTTTAAAGGTAATATATTATCCAGGTAAAGACCAGTAATCAAACTCCTATGAGATATCAAACAAACAAAAATTTTTCAATCAGTACAATAAAGTATTTTTTAAAAATGAATAATCTCATTGTTTTCTATCAGCAAGTGCTTAAAGATAATTGGAAGCAACTTATTTATAGTATAATTAAAAATGAAGGGGCACATAAAATGGCATGCAATCACATGAAAGTTATCCTAACAGACTTACTGGGAAATCCTAATTGCAATGTGCAGATGAGATTGGTTCCCATAGCTGACTTATTCCTGACATTTAGCACTAGGTTTATACCAATTAGAAGGGTTTTTTTTTTTTAATTATAGTAAATGGAATAAAAGAGATATTTCCAATCGGTACAGATAAATGGAAAACTCCTATTTAGCTTGTCACTATGTGTGGTATATAACAGAAAATTGATATTAGAAGACCATAATTTCTAGACCTTACTATACAAGATAATTGAAACATTAAAATAACTATACAGTATACCAAACCAGTGTCAGACTTTATTTTTTGGGGCTCCAAAATCACTGCAGATGGTGACTGCAGCCATGAAATTAAAAGACGCTTACTCCTTGGAAGAAAAGTTATGACCAACCTAGATAGCATATTCAAAAGCAGAGACATTACTTTGCCAACTAAGGTCAATCTAGTCAAGGCTATGGTTTCTCTACTGGTCATATATGGATGTGAGAGTTGGACTGTGAAGAAGGCTGAGTGCCGAAGAATTGGTGCTTTTGAACTGTGGTGTTGGAGAAGACTCTTGAGAGTCCCTTGGACTGCAAGGAGATCTAACCAGTCCATTCTGAGGGAGATCAGCCCTGGGATTCCTTTGGAAGGAATGATGCTAAAGCTGAAACTCCAGTACTTTGGCCACCTCATGCAAAGAGTTGACTCATTGGAAAAGACTGTGATGCTGGGAGGGTTTGGGGGCAGGAGGAGAAGGGGACGACAGAGGATGAGATGGCATCACGGACTCAATGGACGTGAGTCTGAGTGAACTCCGGGAGTTGGTGATGGACAGGGAGGCCTGGCATGCTGCAAATCATGGGGTCACAAAGAGTCGGACACGACTGAGCAACTGAACTGAACTGAACTGAACTGATACCAAACCAGAGGACTTGTGAATTACAAAAAAATAAAAATAAAAATAAAAAAATAATCACCATGAGATCTTAGAATGTAAAGTAATTTTCCTTAATGAGTAAAATAGCATTTATATACCCCCTGGGGATTTCTATACTAGTTCTATAATGTAACCAGGTATTAACATTTAGTATAGATTTTTTTTCTTTGGTTAAAGAGGGCCAGGTCTAATAATGTTTATGTATAAAGAAAGGAGCCAAGAATATATGATAGGGAAAGGAGAATTTTTCTAATAAATGATGTTGGAAAAATTGGATATCTAGAATGAAACTGAAATTAACTAACACAGACAAAAATTGACATGTATTAAACTAACATGTATTAAGTACTAAGTCTTATATGTAAGACCTGAAACTGTAAAACTCCTAAAAAAAACATCTCAGATAGTAAGCTTCTGGACATCAGCCTTGTCAGCAGTTTCTCTGGATTTGGCACAAAAAAACAAAGACAACAAAACCAAAAATAAACAAAACAAAACTACATCAAATTAAAAATAAAGCTTCTTTCAACCAAGAAAGCATCAACATAATGAAAAGAAAACCCATAGAATGAGAGAAAAGCCTATATGAACTATGAGATACCATTAAGAGACACAATCATGTATTATTGAAGTTCCAGGAGAAGAGAGGGGAAAAGGGGGCAGAAAATGTATTTAAGGAAATAATGAATGAGAACTTCATAAGTTGAGGGAGATATTTAGACAATCAAGTTCATAGAGCTCAGATGTCTCCAAAACGTTTTAACTCAAAAAGATTTGTACAACACATTGTAATAAAATGGTCTAATCAAAGATAAAATTTTAAAAGCAATAAGAGAAAATAAATTATCATATACAAGGGCAACTACATGAGAGTATTGGCATGATTCTCAGCGAAAACCAGGAGAAAATGGAATGATATATTCAAAGTACAGTAACAAAACTTCCAACCAAGGGTACTAACCCTAGCCCAGCAAAATTGTCCTTCAGAAATGATGGAGAGATAAAGATTTTCTCAAACCAGAAAAAAGAGAGAGAGTGAGAAAGATTTGGGACTTTATCACTGCTAGTCTTGCCTTATAAAAAGTGCTAAAAGGACTTCTTCAAGTTAAAGTGAAAGAAGGCTAACAATATGAAAGCACATGAAATTATAAAATTCACTATATAGCTAAGAATATAGACAAATCCAGAATATGCTAATAGTGCTTTATAAATCACTTTTAGCTCTGACATAAAAGTTAAAAGGCAAATATTAAAATAACCATAGCTACAATAATGTGTTAAATGTGTGCTGTGCTGTGCTTAGTTGCTCAGTCATGTTTAACTCTTTGTGACCCCATGGATTGTAACCCACCAGGCTCCTCTGTCCATGGGGATTCTCCAAGCAAGAATATTGGAGTGGGTTGCCATGGCCTCCTGCAGGGGATCTTCCCAACATAGGGATCAAATCCATGTCTCCCACATTGCAGGTGGATTCTTTACCATCTGAGCCAACAGAGAAGCCCAAGAATACTGGGACTGGTAGCCTATCCCTTCTCTAGGGGATCTTCTCGATGCAGGAATAGAACCACAGTCTCCCACATTTCAGGCAGATTCTTTACCAGCTGAGCTAATAAAAGATGTAAATTATGGCATCAAGAATATAAAACACAGGGGCAGTAATGATGTTGGGCTTTAAATGGGATCAAATTCAATTTGTTATCAACTTAAAATATACTGGCACATATATAAATGGTTATATGTAAGCCTCATGGTAATCACAAGGGAAAGTCTCACAATAAACAGAAAAACAGGAAAAAGTAATACAAGCATATTACTAAAGTTATCAAACACAAAGGAAGAGAGCAAGAGAAAAACAAAGGAAAAAAGACCAACTACAAAAAAGAGGCAGAAAACAATTAATAAAATGGCAAGAAGTATATTCCTATTAGTGATTGCTTTAAATGAAAATGGATAAAATTCTGCAATATAAAGAAACAGAGTGGCTGCATGGATGAAAATAAAGAACAAAAATAAACATGACCCATATATATGCTGTCTACAAGAGACTCACTTTAGATTTAAGGACACACATGGACTGAAATTGAAAGAATCAAAAAAGATATTCCATGTCAATATAAACCAAAAGAAATCTAGACTAGTGCTACTTATATCAAACAGAATAGACTTTGAAACAAAGACTTTAATGAGAGACAAAGAAGGGCATTACATAATGATGAAGGGGTCAATCTAACAAGAAGATATAACATTTGTAAATATTTACATACCCAATGTAGGAGCACCTAAATAAAAAAGCAAATATTAACAATTATGAAGGAAGAAAAAACAATAAAATAATAGTAGTGGAATTTCACATCCTACTTGCAATGATGGATAGATCATTCAGAGAGAAAATCAATAAGGAAATATTGACCTGAAATGACATATCAGACCAGATGGACTTTTCACATATTTGTAGAACATTTCATCCCAGAGCAACCAAATACACATTCTCCTCCAGTACACATGGAGCATTTTTCATGACAGATCATCTGTTATGTTCTTGTTATGTTCATGTGTTATGTCGCAAAACAAGTCAATAAATTTGAGAAGATTGAAATCATATCAAGCATCATTTCCAACCGCAGTGGTATGAAACTAGAAATTAATTACATGAGGAAAACTTGAAAAGTAATAAATAGATGGAGATTAAAAGTGATGTTATTTAATATCAATATGTCACAGGAGTAATCAAAGGAATATATAAAAACACACAGTAAGACAAATGAAAATGGAGATGTAATATAGCAAAATTTATGGGATGCAGCAAAAACTATTTTAAGAGGAAAGTTCATAGCAAAAAAAGGCCTACCACCAGAACTCAGAAAATTCTAAAATAAAAGCTTTAACTTTATACCTCAAAAAAAAAGAAAAGAAAAAAGAAGGAAAAATGAAACTCAAAACTAGTACAAGGAAGGAAATAACAAAGATAAGAGCAGACATAAATGGGATAGAAACTAAAGGTATTAGAAAAGATCAGTGAAACTAAGAGCTGGCTCCTGATAAACAAACTTGACAAACTTTTAGCTAGACTCATGAGGAAAAAAATGAAAGCGTACTTATAAAATTAGAGGTAAAAGAGAAGATGTCACAACTGATACCACAGAAATATAGAGAACCACTATAAAAAACTACTATGAATAACTGAGCACCAAAAAATTGGACAACTCGGATAAATGGATGGGTCATAGAAACACACAACTTTCAGATTGAATTATGAAGAAATACTAAATCTGAACAGATTGATTACTATTAATAAGATTGGATCAGCAATCCAAAACCTCCAACAAACCAAAGTCCAGGACCAGATGACTTCATTGGTGAACTCCACTGAGAATTAAAATATTAACATCAGTGCTTCTCAAACTTTTCCAAAAAATAGAAAAGAAAACTTCTGAACTCACTTTACAAGGCCAGTATTAACCTGACACCAAAACCAGATCCAAATATGAAGACCATAAGAAAATTACAGACCAATTGAACGCAGATACAGAAACCTCAACAAAATATCAGCAAGTTGAATTTTACAGTACATTCAAATGTTCATATATCACAATCAAGAGGAGTTTATTCCAAGGATGCAAGGATCATTCAACATCTGGAAATGAATCAATGTGATACTCTGCTTTAAAAAAGGATAAAAATTATATAATCATCTCAATAGATGCAAATGAAAGCAGTTGACAAAATTCAATATCCATTTACAATTAAAGACTGTCAATAAAGTGGGCCTAGAGGGAATGTACCTCAACATAAGAAAGGCTATATGTGACAAGCCCACAACTAACATCATATTCAATATTGAAAACTTGAAATATTTTACTCTAAGATCACAAGAACACAAGGATACCCACTCTTACAACTTTTATTCAACATGGTATTCTATGTTAGTATTCATATTCTTTACAGTTCTTGCCAGATGATACAAGCAAGAAAAACAAATAAAAGGCATCCAGATTGGAAAGGAAGAAGTGAAACTGTCACAACTTGCTAATGACATAATGTTATATAAAGAGAACCCTAAAGACTCCATCAATAGACTTTTAGTACTAATAAATATATTCCATAAAGTTGCAGGTTACAAAATCAATACACAAAAATTGGATGTATTTCTATGCTATCAGAAAGAAAAATGAAGAAAACAATCTCATTGATAATTGCATCAAAAATAATAAAATACCTAGAAATAAATTTAACCAAAAAAGTGAAAGACCTACTACTTATGTACTGAAAGCTATAAAACATTAATGAAAGAAATGGAAGACGATACAAATAAATGGAAAGACGGTCTGTGCTCATGGATTGTACTAATATTATTAAAATGACCAATTGCCCAAAGCCATATACAGATTCAGTGCAATCCTTATCAAAATTCCAATAGCATTTTTCACAGAAATAAAATAAACCACCATAAAATTCTAATGGAATCTTCAGTTCAGTTCTGTTGCTCAGTCGTGTCCGACTCTTTGCAACCCCATGAATTGCAGCACACCAGGCCTCCCTGTCCATCACCAACTCCCGGAGTTTACCCAAATTGATGTCCATTGAGTTGGTGATGCCATCCAACCACCTCATCCCCTTCTCTTCTTGCCTTCAATCTTTCCCAGTATCCAGGTCTTTTCCATTGAGTCAGTTCTTCACATCAGGTGGCCAAAATATTGGAGTTTAAGCTTCAACATCAGGCCTTCCAATGAACACTCAGGACTGATTTCCTTTAGGATGGACTGGTTGGATCTCCTTGCAGTCCAAGGAACTCTCAAGAGTCTTCTCCTACAACACAGTTCAAAAGTATCAATTCTTCAGCAGTCAGCTTTCTTTACAGTCCAACTCTCACATCCATACATGACCACTGGAAAAACCATAGCCTTGGCTAGACGGACATTTGCTGTCAAAGTAATGTCTCTTCTTTTTAATATGCTGTCTAGGTTGGTTGTAACTTTCATTCTAAGGAGTAAGCGTCTTTTAATTTCATGGCTGCAGTCACCATCTGCAGTGATTTTGGAGTCCAAAAAATAAAGTCTGCCACTGTTTCCCCAACTATCAGCCATGAAGTGATGGAACCAGATGCTATGATCTTTGTTTTCTGAATGTTGAGCTTTAAGCCTATTTTTTCACTCTCCTCTTTCGCTTTCATCAAGAGGCTCTTTGGTTCTACTTCACTTTCTGCCATAAGGGTGGTGTCATCTGCATATCTGAGGTTATTGATATTTCTCCCGGCTATCTTGATTCCTGCTTGTGCTTCAATCAGCCCAGCATTTCTCATGATGGACTCTGCATATAAGTTAAATAAGCAGGGTGGCAATATACAGCCTTGACGTACTCCTTTTCCTATTTGGAACCAGTCTGTTGTTCCATATCCAGTTCTAACTGGTGCTTTTTGACTGCATACAGATATCTCAAGAGGCAGGTCAGGTGATCTGGTATTCCCATCTCTTGAGGAATTTTCCACAGTTGTTGTGATCCATACAGTCAAAGGCTTTGGCAGTCAATAAAGCAGAAATAGATGTTTTCATGGAACTCTCTTCTTTTTCTGATGATCCAGTGGATGTTGGCAATTTGATCTCTGGTTCCTCTGCCTTTTCTAAAACCAGCTTGAACATCTGGAGGTTCACGGTTCACGTATTGCTGAAGCCTGGCTTGGAGAATTTTGAGCATTACTTTTACTACCGTGTGAGATGAGTGCAATTGTGTGGTAGTTTGTGCATTCTTTGGCATTGCCTTTCTTTGAGATTGGAATGAAAACTGACCTTTTCCAGCCCTGTGGCCATTGCTGAGTTTTCCAGATTTGCTGGCATATTGAGTACAGCACTTTCACAGCATCATCTTTCAGAATTTGAAATAGCTCAACTGGAATTCCATTACCTCCACTAGCTTTGTTTGTTGTGATGCTTCCTAAGGCCTGCTTGACTTCACATTTCAGGATGTCTGGTTCTAGGTGATTGATCACACCATCATGATCATCTGGTCGTGAAGATCTTTTTTGTATAGTTCTTCTGTGTATTCTTGCCACCGCTTAGTATTTTATACTTCTGTTAGGTCCACACAATTTCTGTCCTTTATTGTGCCCATCTTTGCATGAAATGTTTCCTTGGCATCTCTAATTTTCTTGAAGAGGTCTCTAGTCTTTCCCATTCTATTGTTCTCCTCTATTTCTTTGCACTGATCATTGAGGAAGGCTTTCTTTTCTCTCCTTGCTCTTCTTTGGAACTCTGCACTCATATGGCTATATTTTTCCTTTTCTCCTTTGTTTTTCTCTTCTCATTATTAGAGAAATACAAATCAAAACTACAATGAGGTATCACCTCATATTAGTCAGAATGGCCATCATCAAAATATTTACCAACAAATAAATGCTGGAGAGGATGTGGAGAAAATAAAACCCTTCTGCATTGTTGGTGGGAATATGAATTGATGCTGCTATGGAGAAGTTTTGTTCAGCCATTCAGTCGTGTCTGACTCTTTGTGACCACATGGACTGCAGAACACCAGGTTTCACTGTCCTTCACCATTTTCTGGAGCTTGCTCAAACTTACATCCATTGAATCAGTGATGCCATCCAACCATCTCATCTTCTGTCATCCCCTTCCACTACCGCCTTCAATCTTTCCCAGCATCAGCATCTTTTCTAACGAGCCAGCTCTTTGCATCAGATGACCAAAGTATCGGATCTTCATCTTCAGCATCAGTACTTCTAATGAATATTCAGAACACTATGGAGGCTCCTTAAAATCTAGGAATAACTCTACTATTTTGCAGCAATCCCACTACTGGACATATACTCTGAGAAAGCCACAATTCTAAAATACACATGTACCCCAATGTTCATTCCACCACTATTTACAATAGCCAGAGCATAGAAGCTACCTAGATGTCCATCCACAGATGAATAAAGAAGGTGTGGTATATACATACAATAGAATATTACTCAGCCATAAAAGGGATGAATTTGAGTTAGTTGTAGCAAGATGGATGAACATAGGGCTTATTATACTAAGTGAAGTAAGTCAGAAAAAGAAAAACAATCATCATATATTAATGCATATATCTGGAATCTAGATGCATTAACACAGAGTGAAAAAGCTGGGTTAAAACTCAACATTCAAAAAACTAAGATCATGGCCTTGAGTCCTATCATTTCATGGCAAATAGATTGAGAAAAATTAGAAGCAGTGACAGATTTTATTTTCTTGGGCCCCAAAATCACTGTGGATGGTGACTGCAGCCATGAAATTAAAAGATGCTTGCTCTTTGGAAGAAAAGCTGTGACCCTAGACAGCATATTAAAAAGCAAAGACCACTTTGCCAGCAAAGATCTGTGTGTAGTCAGTGCTATGGTTTTTCAAGTAGTCATGTATGGATGTGAAGATTGGACCATAAAGAAGACTGAGGGCTGAAAAACGATGCCTTCGATTTGTGGCACTGGAGAAGACTCTTGGGAGTCACTGGACTGTAGGCAGATCAAACCATTCAATTCTAAAGGAAATAAACACTGAATATTCATCTGAAGGACTGATGCTGCAGCTGAAGCTCCAATACTTTGGCCACCCGATGTGAAGATCTGACTCATTGGAATAGACCCTGATGCTGGCAATGATTGAAGGCAAAAGGAGTATAGGGCATCAGAGGATGAGATGGTTAGACAGGATCACCAATTCAATGGACATGACACTGGGCAAACTCAGGGCGATAGTGAAGGATAGGGAAGCCTGGTGTGCTGCAGTAACTGGGGTTGCAAAGAGTCGAACACAACCTAGTGACTGAACAACAGCAACAAATGGAATCTAAAAAAAAAAAAATGGTACTGATGAACATTTCTGCATGGAAGGAATGGAGATGCAGATGTAGAGAACAGACTTGTGGACAGAATTGGGGAAGGGGATGGTGGGACGGATGAAGTAGCCTTGACATATATACACTTAAAAAAGATAACTAGTGTGAAGTTGTTATAAACTACACAAAGTCCAGCCTGGTGCTCTGTGATGACCTAGAAGGGTAGAATGGGTGGAGGGGAGAGAGGCTCAGGATGGAAGGGATATAAATATAAATATAAATATAAATATATATGTAATTGAGTGATTTGAATGATTTTGTGGTAGAAACCAAGGCAATATTGTAAAGCAATTTTCTCCAATTAAAAAGTAAATTTATAAAAAAATGATGTTGGTAGGGTCATGCTCCTTCTGGAACTGGAGGGAAATACTTCTTTGCCTCTTCCAAGCTTTTAATTGTTTGCTGACAGTCTTAACATGATCTTTGACTTACGGCATAACTCCAACCTCTGTAGCCTAACATTTGTTATCACATGATATTCTCCCTGTATCTCTGTGTCTTCACACGGCTGTCTTCTTATAAGGGCAACACTGGTAATGGATAAGGAGCCCTTGGCACTCTAGAATGAGAGAATCTTACTTATTGAATTACATATGTAATAACTCTTTCCAGATAAGGTTTCATCCTGAACTACTGGTGGTTAGGAATTCTATATGTATGTGTGTGTATTTGGCAGGAGGGTACAATTCAGCCCTAACAGCGTCCAACCATACTTAGAAGTGTGGAAGCTGGTCTTGGTATTTTGACTAGGCTAAGGCATTGAGTGCCATTATCAAACCTTCTCTCAGATCTCTTTTCTTGCCTTTTTTCTTTCTCCCACAGAACCTTTGCTCAAGATGTCTTCTCAACATTTTCTCAGCATCTTCCCCCTTTATTTCCATGTACTTAAATTTGGTTCAGTCCTGTTCTTTATACTGTCTTTATCTATATGTTGGCTTATGAAGCTCTGGTCAATGTCCTTATAGATTCATCAGTATGGCAGTGATTTGATTAATGCCTTCCTCCTTTAATAGGCTGGAACCTATCTAAATACAGACTCTAATTCTTTCCCCATTATATTATGACCCTAGTGCCTTTCACAGTGCCTGGAACAAAATTAATATTCTGTAATTTTTTTTGAGGAAATGACTGAATATTTCTATGCCATGGGGAAAGAAACAATACCATCATTTAGTGTAGGATTTTTTTTTTTTTTTTTGGCTACAAGGTGGCATGTGATTTTAGTTCCCAACCAGGGCTCAAACTCACCTTCACTGCTTGGAAGCAAAGAGTCTTAACCATTGGACCATCAGGGAAGTCCTCAGTGTAAGAAATCTTAAAACTGTTTAAGAAAGGATGGCATTATTGTACATGAGGTATGTGACTGATAATCAAATAAGAAAAATAATGCTACAAAAATAAGAAAAGAAGCTTAGAAAAATGAACCTATGGAAAGGGAATTATAAAGTCATAGTCATATAAAGTAATAACTTAAGAAAACACTTTGAAAATAAATATCTGTGATTTCACATGAATCACAGGTCTGACAATGGTCCATATAGTCAAGGCTATGGTTTTTCCAGTAGTCACATATGGATGTGAGTGTTGGACCATAAGGAAAACAGTGCTGAAGAATTGAATCTTTTGAGCTGTGGGGTTGGAGAAGACTCTTGAGAGTCCCTTGGACTATAAGGAGATCAAACCAGTCAATCCTAAAGGAAATCAATCCTGAATATTCATTGGAAGGACTGATGCTGAAGCTCCAATCCTTTGGCCACCTGATGCAAAGAACTGATTTGTTGGGAAAGATTGAAGGCAGGAGGAAAAGGGGATGACAGAGGATGAGGTGGTTGGATGGCATCATTGACTTGATGGACGTGAGCTTGAGCAAGCTCTGGGAGTTGGTGATGGACAGGGAAGCCTGGTGTGCTGTAGTCTATGGGGTCGCAAAGAGTCAGACACAACTGAACAATTGAACTGAACTGACCTGTGCTTTCAGAACCATAAAGGCCATTTTTAAGCATGGATTTCCAGTGTATCATGACATTATGACTAAGATTAACTTCTCTCGGTCTGAGTTGAAATTCCAATTCATTGTTTACTCTTTGTCTGACTGTGGTCACATTACTGAATCTGTTTACTGACCTGCAAAGTGGGGATGATAATGGCAACCTATTTCTAGTGTTATATTTAATTTCTGTCACTTAAGTAAAGCATTCGGCAAATATAATTGTTGACCCTGAGCTCAGTCTTGAAAGGTGATAGATATGGTACTTTTTTCCTAAGAAGAAAAAAGTATTCATATAGGGGTGGTTTTCATTTTTCCAGGCAAAATTTTCAGAAAGGCCTCCAAAATCATTACAGGGAACAAAGTGCATGGTAGATAGGACACTGCACTACAACAAAAATATGGCGGGCTCTGTTCCTAATCACTGTGAAGCAGATATCAAAAAGGGACATATGTTTAATATGTTTTAGACAAAGGTAACCAAAGGATATATTTTTCAGAGTTAGTAGGAAGATAATGAGAAAGAATGCATTAGAAAAAATGTTTGCCCATCTTTAATATGCATTTGAATCACTTGGGAACTCATAAATATAAAAATTCTGATTCAGTGTGTCCGGGATGGGGCCTGAGAATCTGCATTTCTACCACATCTCCTGGTGATTCCATGACAGTTCATCCTTGAATCAACTTAAGCATTAAGTTTCAGATATACAATAATAAGATATAGGTTATCTTAAGTGCTTTATTTGTCTTCCATTAAAAACTTCCTTGGAATATTATGGAATTTTGGTTAGCAGGTAAAAAAGATCATTGAGCCAATGATTTTAGTCACTAAAATTCTTGGTGCATCTTATTAAGACTGGTTTTGTAATTCATGGGCTTCCCTTGTGGTTCTGCTGGTAAAGAATCCTCCTGCAATGCAGGAGACCTGGGTTTGATCCCTGGGTTGGGAAGATGCCCCGGAGAAGGGAAAGGCTACCCACTCCAGTATTCTGGCCTGGAGAAGTCCATGGACTGTATAGTCCAAAGGGTCGCAAAGAGTCAGACATGACTGAGTGACTTTCACTTTGTAATTTATGAGCCTCACTGGCCAGGTTTTCCCATGTGAGATACTATAGTAATTGTTACCTCAAACATAATCAAACAAATATCATGTTCATC
Organism: Capricornis sumatraensis; assembly: GCF_032405125.1. Lineage (NCBI taxonomy): Eukaryota > Metazoa > Chordata > Mammalia > Artiodactyla > Bovidae > Capricornis > Capricornis sumatraensis. The sequence goes on along the minus strand of NC_091081.1, from coordinate 41,774,009 downwards.
AACAACTCCAAGAGAAAAATATATCAGACCCTTCACATAAAATAGAATTAAAAGGCCACATTTTATTGAAAAATTGTCATTTTACTTATTTCTGTGGCATCCGATCTTTTAAAGAAGGAAATATTTGTTTAAGTAAATGGATAATATTTTAATGAGAATGGTATTTTATTATTCCTACATGAAAGTTCTACATAGAGGACAAACACAAGATGATATTTGATTTGATAGTCTGTTTGTCTGGAAACTCTGTTGCCCTATTAACAATATTGTATCATGTGAACAATGCCCAGATTCACTTCAAAAATCATTAAAAGGCAGCCTGCATGTATACTAGATTTATTGAGACATCAAAATTTCATTTCATGAATTCCAAATGTTCAATTATAGCTTAGAGAGTTTTTATGGGTCTTCTAATTTGATTCTGTGGATGTTGGAAAATTAGAAACATAGTAACAGTACCTAAGTTTTAGGAAATAATCAATGACAAAAAGCCTGAGAGAAAAAACTAGTCAATACAGCTGGGAAATGGAGAATTAAGGTATATTTAATAAATAGGTTTTCTCTAACCTGTGTACTTCCAAACACATTTTGGAATGAAGAAACCTGAATATGAACTCCTACACGTTCTTCAATCCTTACAGATTCAAAGAGGACATCTAATCCGAAAGCCTCCAAATATTCACTGTTCGTAAACTTTATTAACAAACAGTTTCACTAATAGCCATCACGTGTAATTTATGATGAGCCAAACATAGAACAGCTGAGAAGCAAATTATTCCATATATCAATTTTTACATTTATGCTGACTCAGAATGCAACCGCTAAGATAAACTAAATCATCAACTAAGGTTTAAAATTTCAACAGGTAATGTAGGATATAATCAAATATTCTTTTCTATACACATTTACACACAAACCACACAAACATGTACAAAAACATAAGTGACAATTTGCATTCCCGTTTTACTTCTGTAATGTGGAACGGTTTGGGCTTGGATACTGAAATAATTGCACCCTACACTTTCATGGGAACCCAAAGAATCACTACCTATATCCTCACCAAGAAGCTGAATTTTGTTTGTAAAAAGGGCAAAAGACTGAATCTTAAGCTATAAATTTTTTTAAGAAATAACTCCAAATTTGGGTGAAGAATTTGTAATAAGTAGCTCTGAAAAATTAAGCTGAGGTAAAATATGATAGCTGAGCATTACTGAAAATATCAGGCAAACTACTGTTTTTCTTCTATGAACTGAGGAAAATAATTACTGCCTTATAGGTTTTCTGTGCAGATTAAATGAGATGGTAAATATATAACTGTATTATTGTAGATGGAAAATAAATATTTATTCATTTCATTTCACTTCTCTCTGCCTTCTCTTTTTGAATTATTTAGTGAATTATTTTATTTGATTCAGTTTCTCTTTTGCAAATTGAACCCATTAATGTATTATATATATGGTTACCCTAAGAACTAGTAAATACAAAATTAAAAGTGGTAAATACACGTCTTACCTGGAAAAGAAATTAAAAAGTGGAAGAAACAAGCCAACTGGACATATTAAGATTTCTTTTATATAAGCATGTAGCGTCAATCTAGTAACTGTCAAAATTAATTTAATAAACAGACACACTGACAGTCTAGTTTAGGACCTTAACTGGATGTAAAGTACCTTAACTGGATATGAAGTACCTTAACTGGATATAGGTGACCAAGATAAGCAATGTATACAACCTAAAATTTTAAGAGACCTGACTTATCCTACCATCTCTGATATACTTGCCATCAAAATTTTTGCCACCAACTTCAATTAAAACTCTTCATAACCTTAACTGTCTTCCTTTTCCCAAACTTATCTCCTTTAAGCATAGCTCAAAGCAGCAAACAAATTAACTTTTAAAAAATCCCATAAGTTCATACAATGTGTATATGTAGATACATATATGATATCCTTCAATACATATACAATGTATTGAAGTTTAAACTAATAAATGGTGTAAAACTGTGCAATATAAATACTTGAGGGAAAATTCATTTTTATTCTGGCAGAGGCATTTAAGCTTGGTCTTAAAATATGAATAACATTTTAAAACTATCATTACAAGCATTATTAAATAAGCAATGTTGAATCATATTCATGAATATCTTCATAAATGTAAAAATGGCCTATAATTCTAGTACTTCAAAATATTAAGCTCTGTCATGACTTAGAGGGGTGGGATGGGTGGGAGGTGGGAAGAAGGTTCAAGAGGGAAGGGACATATGTATACCTTTAGCTGACTCAGGTTGATGTATGGCAGAAACCAACACAATATTGAAAAACAATTATCCTTTGATTAAAAACAGATTTTTAGAAAGGAAAAAAAAATAAATATTTGGCTCCTTTTCCTTCTAATCTCTTTTTATATTGATACTATTTGTACAGTTGCAATTAGGATATGCATTCAATTCTTTCTTTTACTTTTTAATAGCCATAAAGTTTTAAAAATTTAGTTATAGTTTTCAGGTTAATATCTGAATAAAATTCCAGAATGTTTTAACCAAAATTTAGCTGTTTTACGTCAATTTAATTTCTTTTCAATTATTCCTTAAAATGAATACAGTTGTAATGAACATGCTCAAGCACATGCCTACTTAAGAATCAATAAAATTTCAACAATAAAATGAGAAAAATTATATTGTAGAGATAGGAGATAACAGTACATAACCTAGCTGTAGAATAATTATTACAGTTTAGGAGTAAAAGGATTTAAGGCATCATCCACTTACTTTATCACATTTTCCAGAAGAGGAATCTGAGGTTCATGCAAGTTACATGACTTTTCAACAATGACATGGCTAGTGGTCTGCAGTTTAAAAACAAGGTTCAATCTATATTACTCTAGATTCCATACTCACCCCAATCTGCAACTACCAGGCACTAATTATGAAAAGTTAACACATCATTTAACATATGGTATTTTAGCACTGGCTACCTGGTAATATCAGTTTAATGCAACTACCAGACATTAATTATGAAAACAACACAACATTTAACATACGGTATTTTAGCACTGGGTACCTGGAATGTCTGTTTAAAGCTCATTCTTCATTCAGTTCCTCTTTTGGTTTCTGAAGGATCCATTAAGTCTGATACTTGATGGACCTCCTTATTTATCTCAAGTATTTATATCATCAGTATCAGTCAGTTCAGTCACTCAGCCATGTCCAACTGTCCACGACCCTATGAACCGGAGCATGCCAGGCCTCCCTAACCATTACCAACTGCCGAAGTCCACCTAAATCCATGTCTATTGAGTTGGTGATGCCATCCAACCATCTCATCCTCTGTTGTACCCTTCTCCTCCTGCCCTCAATCTTTCCCAGCATCAGGGACTTTTCAAATGAGTCAGCTCTTTGCATTAGGTGGCCAAACTATTGGAGTTTCACCTTCAACATCAGTCCTGCCAATGAACACCCAGGACTAATCTCCTTTAGGATGGACTGGTTGGATCTCCTTACAGTCCAAGGGACTCACAAGAGTCTTTTCCAACACCACAGTTCAAAAGCATCAATTCTTCGGTGCTCAGCTTTCTTTACAGTCCAACTCTCACAACCATATATGACTACCGGAAAAAAAAATAGCCTTGATTAGACAGACCTTTGAAGGCAATTATTGTCTCTGCCTTTTAATATGCTGTCTAGTTTGGTCATAACTTTCCTTCCAAGGAGTAAACGTCTTTTAATTTCATGGCTGCAATCACCATCTGCAGTGATTTTGGAGCACCGCCCCCCACCCCCCCCACCCCCAAAAAATCAGCCACTGTTTCCCAATCTATTTGCCATGAAATGATGGGACCGGATGCCATGATATTTGTTTTCTGAGTGTTGATTTTTAAGCCAACTTTTTCACTCTCCTCCTTTACTTTCATCAAGAGGCTCTTTAGTTCTTCTTCACTTTCTGCCATAAGGGTGATGCCATCTGCCTATCTGAGGTTATTGAAATTTCTCCCAGCAATCTTGATTACAGCTTGTGCTTCCTCCACCCAGCATTTCTCATGATGTACTCTGCATAGAAGTTGAATAAGCAGGGTGACAATATTCAGCCTTGACGTACTCCTTTTCCTATTTAGAACTAGTCTGTTGTTCCATATCCAGTTCCAACTGTTGTTTCCTGACCTGCAAACAGGTTTCTAAAGAGGCAGGTCAGGGGGTTTGGTTTTCCCATCTCTTGAGGAATTTTCCACCGTTTATTGTGAGCCACACAGTCAAAGGCTTTGGCATAGTCAATAAAGCAGAAATAGATGTTTTCATGGAACTCTCTTGCTTTTTTCGATGATCCATCGGATGTTGGCAATTTGATCTCTGGTTCCTCTGCCTTTTCTAAAACCAACTCTAACATCTGAAAGTTCACAGTTTATGTACTATTGAAGTCTGGCTTGGAGAATTTAGAGCATTACTTTTACTACCGTGTGAGATGAGTGCAATTGTGCAGTAGTCTGAACATTCTTTGGCATTGCCTTTCTTTGGGATTGGAATGAAAACTGACATTTTCCAGTCCTGTGGCCACTGCTGAGTTTTCCAAATTTGCTGGCATATTGAGTGCAGCACTTTCACAGCATCATCTTTCAGGATTTGAAATAGCTAACTGGAATTCCATCACCTCCACTAGCTTTGTTCGTAGTGATGCTTCCTAAGGCCCATTTGACTTCTCATTCCAGGATGTCTGGCTCTAGGTGAGTGTGAGTGATCATGTAATCGTGATTATCTGGGTTATGAAGATCTTTTTTATATAGTTTTTCTGTGTATTCTTGCCACCTCTTCTTAATATCTTCTGCTTCTGTTAGGTCCATACAATTTCTGTCCTTTATTGAGCCTATCTTTGTGTGAAATATTCCCTTGGTATCTCTAATTTTCTTGAAGAGATCTCTAGTCTTTCCCATTCTATTGTTCTCATCTATTTCTTTGCATTGGTCGCTGAGGAAGGCTTTCTTATCTCTCCTTGCTATTCTTTGGAACTCTGCATTCAAATGGGTATATCTTTTCTTTTATCCTTTGCTTTTCACTTTTCTTTTCACAGCTATTTGTAAGGCCTCCTCAGACAGCCATTTTGCTTTTTTTGCATTTCTTTTTCCTGGGAATGGTCTTGATCCCTGTCTCCTGTACAATGTCATGAACCTCCATCCATAGTTTATCAGACACTCTGTCTATCAGATCTAGTCCCATCATCAGTATATACATATAGTAACCATCAGTATATATGTATATATGTGTGTATATATACAACTGTTTATTTCTTTGTTTCATGTGATTTTAAAAAGAAATACAATTAAATCATGTATAGGTCTTTCTTTATTTGAATTTGGAGTCTGTGATTTGTCACACGTGTGTGTGCTTGTGTTTATTCATCAGACTGCCAATGGACAGGACTTAGTTGTCTTTCCCTGTGATCTCTACTTCCACAAATATATAAACTGAATTATGAATATTCAAACATGAGGATATTTGATATAACACAACAGATATAATAATTTGGTACCATGATTCCTATGCAAAAAAGTAAATTCTTCACCAACAATGGGATGATGGTGCAGTTAAACTCAACTTTAAGCAATATAACAAATTTTATACTCTAAACACCTCTTCTACTTATTAATTCAGCACATTAGGATGTGAAATCCTTTAATTCCATTGCTTTTTTAGGGCAATGTACACTACAATTTCAACATCCTTAAACCAATCTATCATTTTCAAGAGCTCTTCAAAATATGTTGTTTACTGAACTATATAATTTCCTACTAGAAAATTAACTCTTTGTTGTCAAATTCACACTTAAATTGAAGAAAGTAGGGAAAACCACTAGATCATTCAGGTATGAAGAAGTTGCTCAGTCATGTGCAACTCTTTGCAACCCCGTGGACTGTAGCCTATCAGGCTCTTCCATCCATGGGATTTTCCAGGCAAGAATGCTGGGGTGGATTGCCATTTCCTTCTCCAGGGGATCTTCCCGACCCAGGAATCAAACCTGGGTCTCCCGCATTGCAGGCAGACACTTTACTGTCTGAGCCACCAGGGAAGCCATTCAGGTATAACCTAAATCAAATCCCTTATGATTATACAATGGAAATGACAAATAGATTCAAGGGATTATATCTAATAGACAGAGTGCCTGAAGAACTATGGATGGAGGTTCATGACCTCGTAGAGGAGGCAGTAATCAAGACTATCCCCAAGAAAAAGAAATACAAAAAGGTGATATGGTTGTCTGAGGAGGCCTTAGAAATAGCTGAGAAAAGAGGAGACGCTAAAGGCAAAGGAGAAAAGGAAAGATATTCCCATTTGAATGCAGCTTTCCAAAGAATAGCAAGGAGAGATAAGGGAGCCTTCCTCAGTGATCAATGCAAAGAAATAGAGGAAAACAAAATGGGAAACTAGAGATCTCTTCAAGAAAATTAGAGAAACCAAGGGAATTTTTCATGCAAAGGTGAGTGCAATAAAGAACAGAAATCGTATGGACCTAACAGAAGCAAAAGATATTAAGAAGAGGTACAAGAATACACAGAAAAACTATATTAAAAAGATCTTCATGACCGAGATAACCACGATGGTGTGATCACAAACTTAGAGCCAGACATCCTGGAATGTGAAGTCAAGTGGGCATTAGGAAACATCACAATAAATAAAGCTAGCAGAGGTGATGGAATTCCAGTTGAGCTATTTCAAATCCTGAAAGATGATGCTGTGAAAATGCTGCCATCAATATGCCAGCAAATTTGGAAAACTCAACAGTGGCCACAAGACTAGAAAAGGTCCTGGAAAAGTTTTCATTCCAATCCCAAAGAAAGGCAATGCCAAAGAATGTTCAGACTACTGCACAATTGCACTCATCTCACACACTGGGCAAGTAATGCTCTAAATTCTCCAAGCCACGCTTCAACAGTACATGAACTGTGAACTTCCAGGTGTTCAAGCTGGATTTAGAAAAGGCAGAGGAACCAGAGATCAAGTTGCCAACATCTGCTGGATCATAGTAGAAGCAAGAGAGTTCTAGAAAAACATCTATTTCTGCTTTATTGACTATGTGAAAGCCTTTGACTATGTGGACCCCACAAACTGTGGAAAATTCTTCAAGAGATGGGAATACCAGGCCACCTGACCTGCCTCCTGAGAAATCCGTATGCAGGTCAGAAGCAACAGTTAGAACTGCACATGGAACAACAGTTGGTTCTAAATTGGGAAAGGAGGATATATACAGTCAGGATTATATATTGCCATCCTGCTTATTTAACTTATATGCAGAGTACATCATGTGAAATGCTGGGGTGGAAGAAGCACAAGCTGGAATCAAGACTGCCGTGGAAATATAAGTAACCTCAGATACACAGAAGACACCACTCTTAAGGCAGAAAGTGAAGAACTAAAGAGCCTCTTGATGAAAGTGAAGGAGGAGAGTGAAAATGTTGGCTTAAAACTCAACATTCAGAAAACTAAGATCATGGCATCCAGTCCCATTACTTTGTGGCAAAAAAAAAAAAAAAGGGAAACAAAGGAAACAGTGACAGACTTTATTTAGGGGGTTCCAAAATCACTGCAGATGGTGACTGCAGCCATGACATTAAAAGATGCTTGCTCCTTGGAAGAAAAGCTATGGCCAACCTAGACAGCATATTAAAAAGCAGAGACATTACTTTGCCAACAAAGTTCCGTCTATTGAAAGCTATGGTTTTTCCAGTGGTCATGTATGGATGTGAGAGTTGGACTATAAAGAAAGCTGAGTGCCGAAGAATTGATGCTTTTGAACTGTGGTGTTGGAGAAGACTTGAGAATCCCTTGAACTGCAAGGAGATCCAACCAGTCCATCCTAAAGGAAATCAGTCCAGAATATTCACTGGAAGGATTGATGCTGAAGCTGAAACTCCAATACTTTGGCCACCTGATGCAAAGAACTGACTCTTTGGAAAAGACCCTGATGCTGGGAAAGATTGAAGGCAGGAAAGGAAGGGGACGACAAAGGATGACATGGATGGATGGCATCACTGACTAGATGGACATGAGTTTGAGTAGGCTCTCGGAGTTGGTGATGGACAGGTAGGCCTGGCCTGTTTCAGTCCATGGGGTCGTAAAGAGTCAGACACGAGTGAATGACTGAACTGAAACTCAGAAAAAAATCACTTTGCCTCAAGTGGTTTGCTTGTTTCTTTTTAAAATATATTCTTTTTGTAAGTAAGAAGGTATATAGAACTTTACCAAGAAAGCACTCTTCATAAATCCCACCATTTTTTATCAGAAACATTTGCAAAATCAATACTAGGATACTGAGTTGCACTGAGTTTTCAAATTACTCCAAAACTCAAATCTTAATATCAATGTATACAAGAACATTACTTAGAGCACAGCATCTTCAATTCAATCATGCATTCAAAGCACCCTAACCTATGCTACTTTGTAGGTGTGAGTGTTTCTTTTTAATATATTCAGGAATTATTGTGCAGAGAGAAGATGTGACTTGAAAAATTCAAGAGGAATAAAAGCATTTTTCATTATATGGCAACCAAGCAGAGAGCTGGCCTCATAAAATCACTCCATAGATTATATCATGTGATGGTGAATAATGTTCTGCAATGCAATTACATAACACATGAACTACTTTTCAAAGTATGAAAATGAAGTTCTGGTTAGGTTGGAATAGAAAAAATCAAACAGAAAAAAATGTTTTTAAATAATGTAACTAAAACATGTTTTGCAGGAAAATATGCAAGTATTACATATAAATATAGATACAGAGATTTATAGATATATATTAAAATATGTTGAGCTTATCACTAATTTAAAATAAATACCTGAAAAATTAAAGATTATTATATAATCATAGTATGTTTTATTTAAATTGAGTTTTGTCTATTAAGTATATGTACATTGAGAAAATGATATAATCTTAGAAGCAGAAAATACTTCACCTGAGAGTTGAACTCTATTGTATGGTTGAGGATTAAATCTTTATCAAAAGTAGAAAGTGCCTTTGTAACAGGTGGAAAGGAGCAGGGCTCAGCTTTTGAAAGAGTGATATAGCTCAGTTCTGTTTGGTTCAATCACTCAATCATGTCCGACTCTTTCTGACCCCATGGATTGCAGCACACCAGGCCTCCCTGTCCATCACCAAAACCCGGAGTCCACCCAAACTCATGTCCATTGAGTCGGTGATGCCATCCAACTATCTCCTCCTCTGTTGTCCCCTTCTCCTCCCATCTTCAATCTTACAAGCATCAAGGTCTTCTCAAATGAGTCAGTTCTTTGCATCAGGTGGCCAAAGTATTGGAGTTTCAGCATCAACATCAGTCCTTCCAATGAATGCCCAGGACTGATCTCCTTTAGGATGGACTGGTTGGATCTCCTTGCAGTCCAAGGGACTCTCAAGAGTCTTCTCCAACACCACAGTTCAAAAGCATCAATTCTTTGGCGCTCAGCTTTCTTTATAGTTCAACTCTCACATCCATACATGACTACTGGGAAAAACATAGCCTTCACTAGACAGACCTTGGTTGGCAAAATAATGTCTCTGCTTTTTAAAATGCTGTCTAGTTTGGTCACAATTTTTCTTCCAAGCAGCAAGTATCTTTTAATTTCATGGCTGTCATCACCATCAGCAGTGATTTAAGAGCACAAGAAAACAAAGTCTGTCACTATTTAAAGTGTTTCCCCATCTATTTGCCATGAAGTGATGGGACTAGATGCCATGATCTTAGTTTTCTGAATGTTGAGCTGGAAACCTACATTTTCACTGTCCTCTTTCACTTTTATCAAGAGGCTGTTTAGTGGTTTTTCCTTTTCTGTCATAAGGGTGGTGTCATCTGCATATCTGAAGTTATTGCTATTTCTCCCAGTAATCTTGATTCAAGCTTGTGCTTTCTCCACCCAGCATTTCTCATGATGTACTCTGCATATAAGTTAAATGAGCAGAGTGATAATATACAGCCTTGACGAACTCCTTTCCCAATTTGGACCCAGTCTGTTGTTCCATGTCCAGTTCTAACTGGTGCTACCTGATCTGCGTACAGATTTCTCAAGAGGCAGGTCAGGTGGTTTGGGTATTTCCATCCCTTGAAGAATTTTCCACAGTTTCCTGGGGTCCAGAGACAAAGGCTTTGGCATAGTCAACAAAGTAGATGTTTTTCTGGAACTCTCTTGCTTTTTTGATGATCCAGTGGATGTTGGCAATTTTATCTCTGGTTCCTCTGCCTTTACTAAAACCAGTTTGAACATCTGGAGAGTCACAGTTCACATATTGTTGGAGCCTGGCTTGGAGAATTTTGAGTATTATTTTGCTAGCCAGTGAGATGTGTGTATGTGTGGTAGTCTGAACAGTCTTTGGCATTGCCTTTCTTTGGGATTGGAATGAAAAATGACATTTTCCAGTCCTGTGGCCACTTCTGAGTTTTCCAAATTTGCTGGTATACAGACTGTAGCACTTTGACAGCATCATCTTTTAGGATTTGATATACCTCAACTGGAATTCTGTCACCTCCACTAACTTGGTTCATAGTGATGCTTCCTAAGGCCCACTTGACTTCTCATTCCAGGATGTCTGGCTCTAGGTGAGTGATCACACCATCGTGATCATCCGGGTCGTGAAGATCTTTTTTGTGTAGTTCTGTGTATTTCTCCACCTGTTCTTAATATCTTCTGCTTCTGTTAGGTCCACACAATTTCTGTCCTTTATTGAGCCCATCTTTGCATGAAATGTTCCCTTGGTATCTCTAATTTTCTTGAAGACATCTCTAGTCTTTCCCATTCTATTGTTCTCATCTATTTCTTTGCATTGGTCACTGAGGAAGGCTTTCTCATCTCTCCTTGCTATTCTTTGGAACTCTGCATTCAAATGGGTATATCTTTCCTTTTCTCCTTTGTCTTTCACTTCTCTTCTTGTCACAGCTATTTGTAAGGCCTCCTCAGACAGCCATTTTGCCTTTTTACGTTTCTTATTCTTGGGGATAGTCTTGATCCCTGTCTCCTATACAACGTTATGAACCTCTGTCCATAGTTCATCAGGCACTCTATTAGATCTAATATCTTGAATCTATTTCTCACTTCCACTGTATAATTGTAAGGGCTTTGATTTAGGTCATACCTGAATGGTCTAGTGATTTTCAATATTTTCTTCTATTTAAGTCTGAATTTGGCAATAAGGAGTTCATGATCTGAGCCACAGTCAGCTCCCAGTCTTCTTTTTGCTGACTATATAGAGCTTCTCCATTTTTGCCTGCAAAGAATATAATCAACCTGATTTCGGTGCTGACCATCTAGTGATGTCCATGTGAAGAGAGTCTTCTCTTGTGTTGTTTGAAAACAGCGTTTGCTATGACTGGTGCATTTTCTTGGAAAAACACTATTAGCCTTTGCCCTGCTTTATTCTGTACTTTGAAGCCAAATTTGCCTGTTACTCCAGGTATTTCTTGACTTCTTACTTTTGCATTCCAGTCCCCTACAATGAAAATGTCCTTTTTGGGGTGTTAGTTTGTCTTTTTTGGGGTGTTAGTTCTAGAAGATCCTGTAAGTCTTCATAGAAACGTTCAACTTCAGCTTCTTTAGCATTACTGCTCAGGGCATAGAATTGAATTACCATAATATTGAATGGTTTGCTTTGAAAATGAATAGAGATCATTCTGTTGTTTTTGAGATTGCACCCAAGTACTGCATTTTGGACTCCTGTTGACTATATTGGCTACTCCATTTCTTCTAAAGGAATTCTTGTCCAAAATAGTAGACACAATGGTCATCTGAGTTAAATTCACCCATTCCAGTCCATTTCAGTTCACTGATTCCTAAAATGTTGATGTTCATTCTTGCCAGCTCCTCTTTGACCACTTCCAATTTGCCTTGATTAACGGACCTAACATTCTAGGTCCCTATGCAATATTGCTCTTTACAGCATTGGACCTTGCTTCCATCACTAGTCACATCCAAAACTGGGTGTTGTTTTTGCTTTGGCTCGGCCTCTTCATTCTTTCTGGAGTTATTTCTCCACGGATCTCCAGTAGCATATTTGGCACCTACCGACCTGTGGAGTTCATCTTTCAGTGTCCTATGTTTTTGCCTTTTCATACTGTTCATGGGGTTCTGAAGGCAAGAATACTGAAGTAGTTTGCCAGTCCCTCATCCAGTGGACCACATTTTCTCAGAACTCTCCAACATGACCCATCCATCTTGGGTGGCCATACATGGCACCGCTCATAGTTTCATTGAATTAGACAAGGCTGTGGCCTTTGTGATCAGATTGGTTAGCTTTCTGTGATTGTGGTTTTCAGTCTGTCTGCCCTCTGATGGAGACAGATAAGAGGCTTATGGAAGTTTCCTGATGGGAGAGACTGAGGGGGAAACTGGGCCTTTTTCTGATGGGGTGGAGGGCATATTCAGTAAATCTTTAATCCAATTTTCTGTTGATGGGTGGAGCTCTGATCCCTCCCTGCTATTTACCTAGGGCCAAACTATGGTGGAGGTAATGAAGATAATGGTGACCTGTTTCAAAATATCCCATGCATGTACTGGGGGCATTACACTCAATGCCCCCAACCCTGCATCAGGCCACCACCAACCCACACCTCCGCTGGTGACTCCTGGTCACTCCCAGGCAAGTCTGGACCAGTCTCTTGTGGGGTCTCTCTTTCTTTCTCCAGTGTCCTGGTGCACACAAGGTTTTATTTGTGCCTTCCAAGAGTCTATTTCCCAGTTCTGTGTAAGTTCTGGCAGCTCTATGGTGGGGTTAATGGCAACCTGCTCCAATAGAGCTTATGCCATACCCAAGCCTGCTGCACCCAGAGCTCCTGTCACTTTAGCAGTCCAGTGCTGACCCATACCTCCACAGGAGATGCTCAAACACAGTTATGTCTCAGTCTCTGTGGGGTCTCTGGGTCCTGGTGCACACAGAGTTTGTTTGAGCCCTCTGAGCATCTTTGTGGGAATGGCATTTGATTCTAAACATGAATTTGCCCCTCCTTCCGTTTTTCCAGGGCTTCTCCTTTGCCCTTTGATGTGGGGTATCTCCCCATAGCTGCTCCAGCACTGTGCAGCCACGGCTCCAGCACCAACCATCTTACTGGGTTCTCTCTGACCTTGGACTTGGTGTATCTCCTCATGGCCCCTCCAGGGAATCACAGCTGCTGCTTCTGACCTTGGACACAGGGTATCTCCTCACAGCCACTCCAGCACCACGTGGCCACTGTTTGCTCCAGCGCCACTCCGTGACATAGCCCAAGGACACAATATAAACCAATTAGAATCAAATGGGACCAAGATGGAAGACAAGACTAGACCTTGATCTTCAATCAGCAAGTGAAATGACACACCCAGAGGTGCCATAACTGTTCCAAGGCACTGTTAAAAGACCAAGGAGTGAGCAGTGGCCCAAATCCTGGAAATTTCTGTCCCTTCCCAAAAATGGTTGGAATAATCCTCCCACTCATTAACATATGAACTTGTCCTGCCTATAAAAACTAACCATGCCACATTTCACAGCCATGCTCACCCTCTGTGATGCCCCAGGCTCTGTGAGGTGTGCTTCTCTCTGTATCTGAATAAATCCACTTCTTAACCTATCCCTTTGTCTTTCACTGAATTCTGTCAGGCAGGCTGGACAGCTCAGTGAGGTGCATAGCACCAGGGACCTGAGTCATGTTTCCTGTTAGCTGGGAAGAAAAAAACAGCATTCCTTGACCAAATTAGGAAGACTTCCCATACACACCAACCAGAAAGAGACAGGACATGCGCTCATCCTGTTTAGCCAATCATGTAATGCCAGCTATTCCTGTAACTGAGACAAAGAACTGACTGTATATAAACTGCCATATCCCTTTGTTCAGGGTCCCTGTCGGATTCCGCTGTGTCAGATGAGACTCGGACCCTAGCGCGCTAGAAATAAACTCCCTTCCTGCCTTTTTGCATTACTGTGGAGGACTTGCTTTCTCTCGGTCAGTTCGGAGATACGGGCTCGGTGCATAACATTTGGGGGCTCGTCCGGGATCTCCGTTCCACCTCAGGGGAACAACTCTCCTGGCAGAAGGGGGCCACCTCGTTAGGAGGTAAGAGCTCTGAGCACCAGTGCTAACGTAGCAGAGGCCTAGATTAAGTCCGGGGCCCAGTGTCGTGCTGGGGAGGCATCTAGGTGTCAAGTGAAGAGGCAAGTCCAGCGTAAGGCCGGGTCCCAGGTAGCGTACTGGGAGGGCAGCTGGCGCGGAGGACGTCCTGACGGTAAGACGCTTGCAAGCGGAGAAGGGGTTACAAGTGCTGTAAAGAGGACTGAAAGTAATACTGGAGCTGGAGTCTGTTTGTAGTGTTGTTTTCGTGTCTCAGTGTGCCAGCACTGTCTGTCTGTGTGAGTCTCGCTGTTGCTGTTAGTTTTCTCTGTACCCATGGGGCAATCTACTTCTACTCCGCTGTCTCTGATGACCGACCATTTTTCTGATTTCAAGTCTAGAGCTCAGAATCTTTCATTACTGGTGAAGAAGAGCAAATTGGTGACTTTCTGTTCCACCAAGTGGCCCACCTTTGACGTTGGATGGCCACCAGAGGGAACCTTCAATCCCCAGATTGTCCAAGCAGTTAAAGAGCGGGTATTTGCTTCTAGTCCTGCTGGACACCCTGATCAGACTCCCTACATCCTAGTCTGGCAGGATCTAGTGAGGAATCCGCCGGAATGGCTTAAACTTTTTGTTCTTGCTCCTCCTAAACCCCCTAAACCTCCCCGTCCCTCTTCCCCAACCCCAACCTCGCCAAACCCACAGGTATTAGTCATGAAGGCTTCCAAAGAAAAAGAAGGAAAAAAGGACGACAATCAACCAAAGTCGGTCTTCCAGGAATCTTCTCTGTATCCTAATCTGATAGATCTGGAGACTGAATTGTTCCCACCCCCGTATACAGATCCGCATCCGCCCTTGCTTCCACAGGTTCCACAAGTTTCATCGGGAGAAGCCCGGAGGAGGGCGGAGCCCTTGGCTCCTCCTAGGGAAGGGGGCCCCACCCAGGGAACTCTGGGAAGAGCAAGGGAAATGGCCAGCGCAGCGGAAGAAGAAGGCCCAGAAATTCCCTCCCCCACTGTTCACACGTTTCTGGTCCAGGCAGGGCCAGCCAGAGAGGGCGGGGAATGGACATATCAGTATTGGCCCTTTTCCACTAGTGATTTGTACAATTGGAAAACTCAGACTCCCTCTTTCTCTGAAAAACCGCAGGGTCTTATTGATCTTTTAGAATCTATCCTCTTTACTCACAACCCCACTTGGGATGATTGTCAGCAACTGTTACAGGTGCTTTTCACTACAGAGGAGTGCGAGCGAATCCTGTTAGAAGCTCGGAAGAACGTGCCGGGGGTAGATGGGAGGTCCACAATACAGCCTAACCTCACTGAGGAGGGGTTCCCCTTGGTGCGACCCAACTGGGACTTCGAATGCGCTGAAGGTAGGGAGCATCTCCGATGTACTGCCAGATCCTTATGGCTGGCCTTAGAGCGGCTGCCAGAAAGCCAACTAATTTAGCCAAGGTAAATTCAGTGAGGCAAGAGCCAAATGAGAGCCCGGCAGCCTTCCTTGAAAGGATAATGGAAGCTTTTAGACAGTATACTCGTATGGACCCACAGGCAGATGAGTCTTGAGCAGCAGTTATGCTAGCATTTGTGAATTAGGCAGCCCCGGATATTAGGAGAAAGTTACAAAAGATAGAGAGGCTGGGTGACCAGTCCCTGCAAGATCTAGTGAGGGCAGCCCCAGAGGAGAGAGAGGACCGCATTAGAAGGGAAGAAAGAGAATTTAGAGCTGAAGAAAACCGTAAGAACCAAAAAGAGCTGGATTGAAAACAAAAATAGGTTCCAAAAAGGGAAAAAGCTAGACTCATAGACTGAGGGAAAACCTGCAAGGTGTAAGCTTGAAAAAAACCAATGTGCGTTTTGTAAGGAGATTGGACATTGGAAAGATAAATGCCCCAAGGAAAACCTAAAAGAGGGGCCCCCAAATCCCAAGAACGAGACTCCCTCTCCTGACAGTCATATCCTCTACGCAGGTGAGGATAGTGACTAGGGGGGTCAGGGCTCGACGCCCCTCCCCGAGTCCTGGGTAACTATAAATGTGGAGGGGAAACCGGATGGCTTCATGGTGGATACAGGAGCTCAATACTCAGTCTTAAACCAAAGAGATGGACCCATGTCTAAGAAAAGTAGCTGGGTGCAGGGAGCAACCGGGACTAAGCAATATGGATGGACTACAAAATGGCATGTGAACTCGGGGGCCCACCAAGTGACCCATTCCTTTCTGTTGATACCTGAGTGTCCAGCGCCCTTGCTGGGAAGAGATTTACTGTCTAAGGTAAATGCCCAAATTCATTTCGACCACGGGCAAGGGTCAGTTTTAGATGGAACCGGGCATCCTCTTCAGGTCTTGTCTCTGGCATTAAGGGATGAATACAGACTGTACTTGCCAGAGGCCCCAGCGACAATAAGTCCCGAAGTACAGCCATGGGTTCAGAGATACCCTCAGGCCTGGGCTGAAACAGCAGGAATGGGACTGGCCAAACAGAGGCCCCCTATTATTGTGGAACTGAAAGCCAGTGCCACACCGGTGAGAGTGCGGCAGTATCCCATGAGTCAAGAGGCTCGGCAAGGAATTACTCCTCACATACAACACCTCATAGACGCTGGGGTCTTGAGAAAGTGCCGGTCCCCATGGAACACTCCCCTGCTTCCCATAAAGAAGCCTGGGGGAACTGATTTTAGACCGGTTCAAAACCTGCGAGAAGTCAACAAACGGGTGAGTGATATTCATCCTACGTTCCTAACCCTTATACATTGCTAAGCAGCTTGCCACCAAGCTACGTTTGGTATACTGTTTTAGATTTAAAAGATGCCTTTTTCAGTCTGCCTCTTGCCCTTGCAAGCCAAGAGATCTTCGCCTTCGAATGGCAGGAAGATGGTAGTCAGACTCCTGTGCAGCTGACGTGGACTCACTTACCACAGGGTTTCAAAAACTCACCCACGTTGTTTAACGAGGCCTTGGATGAAGACCTCCGTGAGTATCGGGTTGAACACCCCACCATTGTTTTATTACAATATGTTGATGACCTTATGCTGGCAGCGACTGTGGAAAAAGAGTGCCAAGAGGCAACAGGTGACCTTCTCCAAACCTTGGGGACTTTAGGTTACAGGGCCAGTCCCAAAAAGGCCCAGATTGCCAAGCAAGAGGTTACATACCTCGGTTATAAGATAAAACAGGGCCAGAGGTGGCTAACACAGGCTATGAAAGAAACCATCCTCCAGATCCCTGAGCCGGCCAACCCTAGACAAGTGAGAGAATTTCTGGGACTGTGGGATATTGCCGATTATGGATCTTGGGGTTTGCAGAAAAGGCCAGGCCCCTGTATGAAGGGACCAAAGAAAACAAAGACTGGAAATTGACTGAGTCAATGAAAACGGCCTTTCAGGAGCTCAGGTCTGCCTTGCTGGAAGCTCCTGTCCTTGCCCTTCCTGACCCATCTAAGCCTTTCCAATTATTTATAGATGAAAGGCGAGGGATAGGAAAAGGGGTACTAACAGAGAAGTGGGGAACTTGGAAGCGTCCCATATCTTACCTTTCCAAGAAATTGGACCCAGTGGCAGCCAGATGGCCACCTTGCCTCCGAATCATCGTGGCCACTGCGCTCCTAGTCCATGATGCTGATAAACTGACTTATAGACAGAGACTCTTGGTCTACACTCCTCATGCTATAGAGAGAGTTCTGAAACAACCCCTGGGCAAATGGATTTCCAATGCCTGCTTGACACATTACCAGGCCCTGCTACTTGACACCTCACGGATTCATTTTCAAATGCCCTGCACTCTAAACCCGGCTACTGTTTTGCCCAATCCAGAGGGGGATAGCCCCCTCCATGATTGCAATGAGATACTGACCGGAGTAATGGCAATACGGAAGGACTTAACAGATACGCCACTGGATAACAGTGAGCTAATATGGTTTACAGATGGGAGCAGTTATGTAAAAGATGGACAGAGACGGGTGGGGGCTGCAGTGGTAGATGATTCTGGACGGACGATATGGGCGGAGACTCTTTCCCCAGACACCTCAGCACAAAGAGCAGAGTTAATTGCCCTGATTCAAGCATTAGAGAGAACTAAAGGAAAAAGAATAACTATTTTTACTGACAGTCGCTATGCTTTTGGCACGGTACACATCCAGGGCCCAATATATCGGGAACGGGGGTTTTTGACAGCTGAAGGAAAAGAGATTAAAAACTTGCCAGAAATCTGTCGACTTCTGGAGGCTGTGCAGTTGCCTCGGGTTGTGTCAATAGTACATGTACCTGGACATAAGAAAGGGAACAGCCCCACGGCACGAGGAAATCGTGCCACAGATCTGGCAGCTCGAAAAGTGGCTGATGAAGATTTTATCGCTCCGGTGTTGGCGATAGGACTTCCACCCCCAGGTATGGGAACTTTGCCCCCAACCCCTGAGTATTCATCCACAGACCTTGCCTGGATCCAGGAACGTCCCAACCTCCAACAAGGAGAGGATGGATGGCACCGAGACTCCGATGGTTACTTGATACTCCCTGCTCAGTTGGGATGGCTACTGTGTGAGCATCTACACTCGGCTACTCATCTGGGAGAGAAAAAGACTCTGATGCTTTTTCAAACTGCATGCCTGCGATTCCCCTGGCACCAAACAACTGTGAAGAACATAGTACATGCTTGTAAGGCATGTCAACAGATGAGGCCAGGAAAGAGGCAACACGCAGGACTGAGGTATCGGGGAGAAGGGCCAGGGCAGCACTGAGAAATAGATTTCACCGAGGTAAAGCCAGGCAAGTATGGTTACCAGTACTTGTTAGTGTTGGTAGATACCTTCTCAGGGTGGGTAGAAGATTTTCCTACTAAGGGAGAAACTGCAATGGTAGATTTTAGAAGAAATAGTTCCCAGGTTTGGCCTGCCGGTGACTGTTGGCTCTGATAATGGATCTGCTTTTGTGAGCCAAATAGTTCAGAGCCTTGCCCTAGCTCTGGGGACCAAATGGAAATTACATTGTGAATACAGCCCACAGAGCTCGGGGCAAGTTGAAAGAATGAATCGGACCCTAAAGGAAACTTTAACTAAATTGGCTATAGAGACTGGCGGCGACTGGGTGACTCTCCTTCCCTTCGCCCTCTTTCGCGCACGTAATACTCCTTATCAGCTTAATCTGACCCCATTTGAAATTCTGTATGGGCGACCTCCCCCTGTATGTCCAATATTTGAAGGAAAGAAACTTCCACCTCCTACTTTGGGACAATTCCAGGAGGCTTTGATGGCTTTGGGCAAAGTGCATTCTCGCGTCTGGAAACTGCTCTGGGAAATACATGAGGGTCAAAACAAGGGGACTATCCCCTCACATAACATTGGCCCCGGAGATTGGGTGTGGGTCAAAAGGCACCACACCAAGGTACTAGAACCTAAATGGAAGGGTCCTTATGTTGTTCTTCTTACCACCCCAACTGCCCTAAAGGTTGACAGTATCGGGCCTTGGGTGCATTGCAACCACGTACGCCCAGCTGCTTCAGCAGAGCAGGAAGATGCTAAAAAAGAATGGGAAGCGTCTCTGCACCCATCCAACCCCGAGGCTGAAGCTCTGGCATCGTCGACAAGACCAAGGCAACTCGTCTGGACCATCTTATGGATGACCATGTTACTCTGCTCCAAAGCTGCCAGCGTGAACCCGCACCCACCTGTCAAAATCACCTGGAAACTGCAAAATGGACTAACACGTGAGATGCTTAACTCCACCACCGCAATACATCCACCAAATACTTGGTGGCCAGACTTATACTTTGACCTTAAGCTGGTGGTAAATGTACCTTGGAAGAGGGACTACCTCTGGAATCATGCATTCTGGGCATGTCCAGGTGCACCCAGGCACAACTGGAAGATCTGTGGGGGGATACAGGACTCTTATTGTAAATCTTGGGACTGCATAACTTCTAATGATGGGTCGGAGACTCCAGGGTATAGACGGTGGGATGTAGGAAATCAGGACTTGCCCATAGCCAAGTGGCTAATACCACGGATGGGAGGATGGTGGGTCTGTTCACACACGGGGCTGACTCCATGTTTATACAGCTCAATCTTTGACCCTAAAAAAAGAATTCTGTGTTATGGTGGCTGTGATACCAAAGATACTGTATAGACCAGAAGAAGCTGTATATGATTATTGGGCCCACAAATTGACTCTTAATCAACAAGAAAGAGCTTATAAAGTTAAGAGAGAGCCCATTACTGCCATAACCATAGCAACTATGGGAATAGCTGGGGCCGGAACTGGAATAGCAGCTCTGTCCATGCAAAGTCAAGGATTTAACTCTTTAAGAGTGGCCATAGATGAAGACATTACCCGTATAGAACAATCTATTAGTCATTTAGAATCATCTTTAACTTCACTATCTGAAGTGGTCCTGCAAAACAGGAGAGGTTTAGACCTGCTTTTTCTGCAACAAGGAGGACTTTGTGCAGCCTTAAGAAAAGAGTGCTGTTTTTATGCTGATCACACTGGAATAGTCAGGGAATCTATGGCCAAAGTGAGAGAAGGATTAGCCCAACATAAAAGAGAACGTGAGGCTCAACAAGAGTGGTTTGAGTCTTGGTTTCAACAGTCCCCTTGGTTGACCACCCTAATCTCCACATTGCTGGGACCCCTATTAGTACTTTTATTAGTGCTTACCTTTGGCCCATGCATTATCAATAGACTTGTAGCCTTTGTAAAGGAACGCATAAATACAGTACGGCTGTTCGTGCTTCGGCAACAATATTAGACTGTGTCTCAGGAACCAGAGGAAGATTCCTCTGTATGATCTAAGAACAGGGGGGAATGTCAGGCAGGCCGGACGGCTCAGTGAGGTGCATAGCACCAGGGACCTGAGTCATGTTTCCTGTTAGCTGGGAAGAAAAAAACAGCATTCCTTGACCAAATTAGGAAGACTTCCCGTACACACCAACCAGAAAGAGACAGGACATGCGCTCATCCTGTCTAGCCAATCATGTAATGCCAGCTACTCCTGTAACTGAGACAAAGAACTGACTGTATATAAACCACCATATCCCTTTGTTCGGGGTCCCTGTCGGATTCTGCTGTGTCAGATGAGACTCGGACCCTAGCGCGCTAGAAATAAACTCCCTTCCTGCCTTTTTGCATTACTGTGGAGGACTTGCTTTCTCTCGGTCAGTTCGGAGATACGGGCTCGGTGCATAACAAATTCTTTCAGCAATGAGACATCAAGAACCTGATCTTCATTAGGTCCTGAAACCAGGTACCATGGATTTTGGCTGGATTTGAGTCCCAGCCACGTGGGCTCAAGTCCCAAGCAGGGTTTTGGCTGGGTTTGAGTCCCAGCCATGTGGGTTTAGGTCCCAAGCAGGGTTTTGGCTGGATTTGAGTCCCAGACACGTTGGTTTAAGTCCCAAGCAAAGTTTTGGCTGGGTTCGAGTCCCAGCCAATGGGTTCAAGTCCCAATCTGAGGTATATGGTTTCAGTTTGAGACTGGAATCCTAGTTTTCTAACTTTACTAGTTTTTTAACTGTATAACTGATATCACATGATTTTCTGAGTTTCAGTTTGATCATCTGCAAATCTTACATAATACCCCTATGAAAGCACAGAGCTGACTCTGGCTGCAATAATAATAATAATAATAATAATAATAATAAAGAATTTATTAAAATAATAATGCAGTATCAATGGGAGGCTGAAAGACAAGCTAAATCTGAGGGGAAAATTAAAAGAAACCAGAAGGAAGAGTGGACCCCTACATTACCAGCAGTCATGACTTAGGACACAACAGTCATTACGACAGTTATGACTTTGGACAGATTTTTTCCAGTAAGCTATCAGGTAATTCTATCTTATTTCACCTCATCCCAAACCCTTCTATACACAAGCTATGATCTTATTCTTTCTCAGGAACTATAAACACATTTCTGAGTCCAGTTACTTAAAAGTATCCTATGGTTAATGGAAAAACTGCAAATGAAACAGGAGTTTTTTTGGTTTTATTGTTATTGTTGTTGGTATGCTGATTGGTTGTTGTTTTGCCTTTTATAAAATACATGCAGATTTAGCTCGGCCAGCTGATAGCTTACAGTGAATGGGGTTGGATTCATGATCTCTGAAGAAGAAAATTTAGCTTTGGGACCAGGGACCAGCCTTGATCACTCAGGAGCTTTTGTGTAGCACAATTTTATTAAAGTGAAAAAGGGACAGAGAAAGCTTCTGACATAGACATCAGAAGGGGGATGGAGCGTGCCCCCCTTGCTAGTCCTAGCAGGGGAGCTATATACTTTTTCAATTGGCTATTACAATAAACAAAATAATATCTCAAGATTATAAAGGTCTTACCAAACCCACTCCCATAATTTACATTTTAAGATAATGGGATTAGAGCTAACAATAGAAAGGTCATACCAGACCCACTCCCAAAATATACATTTTAACATGACAGCTTTAGTCAGAAGGTTCTCATGAAGGAGAAACATGTCCTCCAACAGGATACATTGTTGTTATATAATCATGGGTACAGAGTTTAAGGAAAAATATATCCTTGAGCAAGATGAGTTTTTTATTTTTTAATTAATTAATTTATTTTATTTAGAGGCTAATTACTTTACAATATTTTAGTGGTTTTTGCTGTACATTGACATGAATCAGCCATGGGTGTACATGTGTTCTCCATCCTGAACCCCCCTCCTACCCCCTCCCCATCCCATCTCTCAGGGTCATCCCAGTGCACCAGCCCGGAGCATCCTGTCTCATGCGTCAAACCTTGACTGGTGATCTATTTCACATATGATAATATACATGTTTCAGTGCTATTCTTTCATATCATCCCACCCTCGCCTTCTCCCACAGAGTCCAAAAGACTGTTTTATACATCTGTTTTTCTTTGCTGTCTCGCATATAGGGTTATCATGACCATCTTTCTAAATTCCATATAAATGCATTAGTATACTATATTGGTGTTTTTCTTTCTGGCTTACTCTGTATAATAGGCTCCAGTTTCATCCACCTCATTAGAACTGATTCAAATGCATTCTTTTTAATGACTGAGTAATATTCTTTTGTGTATATGTACCACAGCTTTCTTATCCATTTGTCTGCTGATGGACATCTAGGTTACCGCTTCCAGGTCCCAGCTATTATAAACAGTGCTGCAATGAACATTGGGGTACACATGTGTCTTTCAGTTCTGGTTTCCTCAGTGTTTATGCCCAGCAGTGGGATTGCTGGTCATATGGAATCTCTTAAAGATTCCAGTTTTTTAAGGACTCTCCACACTGCTCTCCATAGTAGCTATACTACTTTGCATTCCCACCAACAGTGTAAGAGGGTTCCCTTTTCTCTGCACCATCTCCAGCATTTATTGTTTGTAGACTTTTTGATAGCAGCCATTCTGACCAGCATGAGATGGTACCTCATTGTGGTTTTGATTTGCATTTCTCTGAAAATGAGTGATGTTGAGCATCTTTGCATGTGATGAGTTGTTTTGTTGTGCAATCATCAGCTCTGGGCTTAAAGAAAAAACATTTGTCATTTTCTCCTCCTTGAGAACTCCAGACACCATCTCCTCAGAGTCCCAGACCCCTTTTTCCTCCTTGGGGACCACAGACTTATCAACCTGCCTAGGAATTGACTCTCTCATAGCCTTAATAAAAATTTTCAAGTTTGATGTAGGCCGAAGTGTCATGGTGAGGTAAAAATACTACAAAAACCACTAGATTGAAACCATAGTGTTTTTAGCTATTAGGCATGCAAATAAGAAAGAAACAAATCGGTTATACAAGGAAGAAGCAATTGTGTAGTAGTTTCTCTCAATAATATCTGACCATTTATTTTGCTACTTTTATATATTAAAAAATGTAATATTATTTGATAAAAAGTCTCTTAGCTTGATTTGCATTTTTAAATTGTGAGATTAAACATTTTACTATTTATTTCATAATCTCTGTGTTCTTTTTTATAAATGTCTTTTAACCATTTACCTACTAACAATTAACATATTTAAGAGGGGGCTAGAGAAAAAATAAATATTCATTCAAAAATTTTATAGTAGAAATGGAACTGCTTAAATTTCTGAAAGAGTTTTTAACTTTCACAAGATCTTTAAGTCTCTAAAAGATCAGTCATAATATAGTATAGGGAATAAGATTCATGGTTAGGTTTTGCAAAAACATTCATGTTATTGCATCACTGGGATTAAAACCAAAAAGTCTAGAATTTACCTATGTTGGGTGGAGAAACAGAAATAATTATATGCAGATATATTTATTGTAGATGCAGATATATATTCTAAGAGGATAGTTTATAATGATAAAAGACCACCTCAGGAAATGAGAAAAATCTAAAATAAATAGCAAACTTAGATCCAAACTAACTAGAAGGAGAAAAAATCTAAAGTTTGTAGAAGGAAATAAAAAAATAAAGTTCAGACCAGAAATTTAAAAATAAATAAAATGTAGATCAAAAGGTCAATAAAAGGAAGAGCTGATTTTTTGAAAAGATAAACAAAATTGGCAAGTGCTTAGACAGACTCATCAGGAAAAAGAGGGAGCCTAAACATAAAATCAGAACTAGAAGAGGATCTGACACCACAGAAATACAAAGGATCATAAGCAATTACTACCAACAATTATATGACAAAATACTGGACAACAAAAAAAATCAGGAAGAAATGTAAAATATGAACAGACCAATTACAAGTAATAAAACTGAATCAGTAATTTTAAAAATAAGCTGTCAGCAATTAAAAAGTCTAGGGGCAGATAGCTTCAAAAGTGAATTCTGCTGAACATTTAACAAAGATTTAACACCTATCCTTCCACAAAAAGTTAAAGAAGATGGAACACTTCTGAGATCAAATTATGAGGCCAACATCACCTTGATATCAAAAACCAAAGACAAAGAATATTAAAGGTCAGTATCACTGAGAACATAGATGCAAATCCTCAATAAAATATTAGCAAATAATTCAACAGTTTATTAAAATATCATATACCATGGTCAAGTGGGACTTATCCCAGTGATGCAGGGATATTTCAATATCTGCATATTAGCTAACACCTCAAACCTCATTAATAAACTAAAGAATAAAAGTTATAATATAATCTCAACAGATGCAGGAAAAGCTTTGCCCAAATTCAACATATTTATGTTAATTCTCAACAAAGTGGGTGTGGAGGAAATATACCTCAATATAATAAATACTAAACATGACCAACTCAGCCAATATCATAATCAACACTGAAAAGTCAAAAGCATTGTCTCTAAGATTAGAAACAAGGCAAGAGTGTGCATTTGTGCCACTTTTATTCAACATAGTATTGAAAGTTCTAGCTGCAGAAATAAAACAGGGGAAAGAAATAAAAGAAACCTAAATTTGAAAGGAAGAAGGAACACTGTCAATATTTGCAGGTGACATGATACTATATAATACCACCAAAAAACTATTAGAACTAAGAAATAAATTCACTAATACTTCAGGATACAATATTAACATATAGAAATCTGTTGTGTTTCTGCACATTAACAAAAAACTATCAGGAAAGAAAACAATCTCATTTATAATCACATCAAAAATAATAAAATATCCAGGGGAAAAAACTCTAACTTAGGAGGTAAAACACCAGTACTTGAAAACTATAAGACAGTGACAAAGAGCACTGAAGATAAACAAATGGAAATATATGTCATGTTAATAGAGTGGGAAAAATTAATATTATTAATATAATAAAGCTACAGTAACCAAAATAGCATGGTACTGGCACAAAAACCACATGGATCAACAGAATAGAGAGTTCAGAAATAAACCCATGCATTTATATAGTCAATTAAACTGCAACAAAGGAGGTAAGAGTTAATCATGGGAAAAAAAACAGCCTCTTTAATAAATGATATTGGGAAAAATGGACAGCTACATGAAATAAAATCAAATTGGACTACTTTCTCATATCATGTAAAAATTAATTCAACATGGATTAAAGATTTAAATATAAAATTTGAATATACAGAACTCCTGAGAAAGAACATAGTCAGTACACTCTTTGACAACTGGTCTTTTCTAAATTCTTTAGATATATCTTCTAAGGCAAGGGAAACAAAAGCAAAAAGAAATGAATGAGATTACATTAAATTAAAGAGCTTTTGCATAGAAAGGAAGCTATCAATAAATGAAAAGTCCACCTATAAAAAGGAAGAAGATATTTCTGATAAACCTAATAAAAGGTTAATATCCAAAATATACATAGAACTTACACAGCATCAAAAACTCCAACAGCCTTGTTTTTAAATAAGCATAGGAACTAAATAGACATTTTTTCCACAGAAGACATACAAATGGCCAAAAGGCACATGAAAAAAACGCTCAACATAACTAATCATCAGGGAAATGCAAATCAAAACCATAATAAGATATCACCTCACATCATTCAGAATGGCTATCAAAAATGCAACAAGAGAGTTGTGGAGAAAAGAAATCCTTGTGTGCTGTAGGTGGGATTGTAAATTGGTGCAGCCATTATGGAAAATAGTATAGAGGTTTCAAAAACATTAAAAATAAAATTGCCCTTTGATTCAACAATTTTACTCAAGTGTAATTTCTCAAAGCAAAAACACTAATTTGAAAAAAAATTTGTGCACCCTATGTACATTGTAGCATTATTTACAATATCCAACATATAGAAGCAACCTAAGTGTCTATTGATAGATGAATGAATAAAAGGATATAATATATATGTATGCATATATATAATTGAATATTGGCCTTCAAAAATGAAATCTTGCCTTTTACAACAACGTGAATGGATCTAGAGCAACTATGCAAAGTTGGATAAGTCAAACAGAGAAAGACAAAAACCACATGATCTCACTGTTATGTGCAGTCTCAAAAACCAGCCAAACAAAATATAATGAAAACAGACTCATAAATATAGAGAGCAAACGAGTGGTTGTCAGAAGGGAGGGGGTAGGGGATGAGTGAAGTAGGTGAAGGGGATTAAGAGATTCAAACCTATGGTTGTGTAATTAATGTTATGAAGATGTAATATATAGCATAAGGAACTTGGTAAATTTATATGGGTCAGATGGTTACTAGACTTAGTGTGGGCATCATTTCATATGCAAATGTCAAATCATTATGTGGTACACTTGAAACTAACATAATATTATATGCCAACTATATTTCAATTAAAATATGCTATAAAATAAAAAGAAGTTATTTTTCATTTGGCTTTTTGAAAGAAAATTGCTACCCTCCATAATTCCTACCCCTTTCATTTTGTGGGAAAGGATGGGAGATTGAAAATACATCTTTCATATCAATTATAGACAGGCAAATTTTCTAGGGCCTTTAACGAAAATTTTGAAGTATGTCCTTCTCAGTTTGGGAAAAAAATGGAAAGCAAGTGAAATAAGTTGCTTAGAGAGCTGCTTAAGCAGGGAAGAAACAGGTAACTGAGTGCTTCTAGGGAAGAACTGGACTACTTTTCACTGATATGCCAAAATATGCATGAGTGCTTCCTTGAAACAGAAATAAGCAAGATAGGAGAGTGAGCCTAGAGCTCTTTTAAGTCCTACTAAAGAGAAATGTTTAAAAAGTGTGCCAAGACTCTAGAGACTATGAGGAGTGAACTACACATACACACAACAGAAAGGAATAGCGAAGCCATCGACTGAGAGAAAAGTATTGCTTATGTTCTGAATGGTGCACCTGGAAAGTGCCATCAGGAGAATGTGTTCAGCACCAAGGACAGATCCCACAACATTGCCTCCATTTAAATATCAGCCAGTCATACAGAGCAAGAAGTCACTTCCCTTTCATCTTCTCCAAGGAGCAGACCCAGGTCTCCTGTATTACAGGGAGATTATTTACCATCCGAGTCATCTGGGAAGCCCAAGAAATTTAATTTATTTCTTTTCTTTACAGTTCATCTTCCCATAACATCTCTCTATTCTGTAGCTATGAATGAGTTAGTTTGGTTATTAGAAAGGGATGGGGTTGAGTGGAAGAAATATTAGAACTGAATGACCATAATGGCCATCCCCACTGCTAATAGACAGTTTACTATGGTTTTTTTCTGGAGGATGGGAGAGGAACTGCTATTTAATTGCACTTGACGCTGTGGTAGATTACACTGTTTTCCATTATTTCTTTGTTACCTACCTCACTGCGAGAGATAATTTCTCACCTCATTGATGTTAAGCTTGGCCATGGGAGTTTCCATGGCCAGTGGAATTTTACTGAGTATAATAAAAGCAGAGGTTTCAAATCTTGCAGGATTTGTTTTGATCTCTTGCACTTCTGCTATTTACCGTGAGGAGCAAATACCCTGAGCAGCAGCTGGTTGAAGAATGATGAAGAAAAATGAGAAAAGCATAAACTAAACTGAAGCCTCATATACAGCTTAAACTAGATGAACCCAGGGGAGTTGGGTTCTCAGATCTCAGAGTAAGAAATAAACACTTTCCCTGACAGCCACTGACATTCTGAATATATTTTCAATGCACTGAAAAACTTGCTATTGCAAACAACTTGATTAGTATAAAGGGTTGTCTTTTCTAATTTCTTAATTAAGAGTCTATTAATTTATATGACTACAGAACAATTTACTATCTAAAAGCTATTTTTAGAACTTTGAAATCAAAGACAGAGATTGTTTTCAAGAGAAAGAGAAAAATACTTTTCCACCAACTATGTTAAGGGAAAAATGGAAAATAAGAATCAAGATGCATATTTTTGAGTACCACAAATTTTGCCTATTTTTTCTAGTTTTTAAACAGCTTCGGGTAGTAAGACCCCACTCAAAATTATAAACATCAATAGCAAATGCAAGCGTATCCTAATTCTTATTTCCTAACACTCCCCAACATAAATTCCACATAAAGTAATTGGCACATAAAAGGTCAGAATATATGTTTTTCAAATTTACAATATCTAAAACTAATTCTACAGGACATAACCTGAATTAGTTTCACTGTGTGTGAAAAATGCTTTTATAAGTTTACTGTTTTCTAATGTCGAGGATGAAATAAGTAAAAGAAACATTTTTTTTTCATAATTCAATTAAATTTGACTAATATTTATTGCAGGCCCTAATATTTCACTTGACAAAAATTTTACAAAGGTCACAATCCAGGAATGAAAAAAAAACACAAAAATGTTATTTAGGTGTATAACAAGAAAGCTAAACATTTTTATCATAGACGTTAACTATGCCAGAACACGAAACTAATATGTCTGCTCATATTTTCTATCCAGTGACAATCCTCTAATTTTAAATAAAAGAGAATTTCTATAGTTTTCATCACATAAGCCTGAGCCTAGGCCCATTTCATACCAGATAATAAGATGATGTTAATCTTTTGATTTCTTTCTCTCTCTAGATTATATCCTATTTTAAATCAGACACAAATAAAATCTTACAGAAAACATAATGAGAAGTGAAATTGCTTTAAAGCACCTTTGTCTCTAGAGGAAACTTTTCACCCTCTGTGATGTGCTAGGATGTATCTAATCTAATGATCAGCTACCACCAAGTAATTGAATATCTGGAGTTTGAACAGCTACAGACTGTGTATTTTACTCCTCTTATTTTTACCTCTAAACAAATAAAGGGATGAAATGGACCTTCATGACACTTAATTGCTGCTTTTGATGAGAAGTTGCATATATTTGTAGTGGTTATTTTCAAGACTTTGTTGTATTTTTTAGCACACATTAATACTTGAAGAACTAAAGAGCCTCTTGATGAAAGTGAAAGAGGAGAGTGGAAAAGTTGACTTAAAAGCTCAACATTCAGAAAACTAAGATCATGGCATCTGGTCCCATTACTTCATGGCAAATAGATGGGGAAACAGTGGGAAACAGTGGCTGACTTTATTTTGGGGGGCTCCAAAATCACTGCAGATGATGACTGCAGCCATGAAATAAAAAGATGTTTACTCCTTGGAAGGAAAGTCATGACCAACCTAGACAGCATATTAAAAATCAGAGACTTTACTTTGTCAACAAAGGTCTGTCTAGTCAAGGCTATGATTTTTCCAGTGGTCATGTATGGATGTGAGTTGCACTATAAAGAAAGCTGATTGCAGAAGAATTGATGCTTTTGAACTGTGGTGTTGGAGACTTTTGAGAGTCCCTTGGACTGCAAGGAGATCCAACCAGTTCATCCTAAAGGAGATCAGTCCTGGGTGTTCATTGGAAGGACTGATGTTGAAGTTGAAACACCAATACTTTGGCCACCTGATGCAAAGAGCTGACTCATTTGAAAAGACTCTGATGATGGGAAAGATTGAGGACAGGAGGAGAAGGAGATGACAGAGGATGAGATGGTTGGATGGCATCACCGACTCAATGAACATGAGTTTGGGTAGACTCTGGGAGTTGGTGATGGACAGGGAGGCCTGGCATGCTGAGGTTCATGGGGTCGCAAAGAGTCAGAACACAACTAAGGTATTGAACTGAACTGAATACTTGAAGAGGCATACTTGAAAATATATTTACTAATCAAAATGAATATATGGAATTGTAAAGGTAATTTTAATGTAGCTCCAGAAATTTAAATTCTAAACCCTCAAAAACTTTTATCATCTTTCTTGATTATGAAATACAAGTCTTTAGAAAAAAACTATTATGGTAACTGGACTTCCCTTGTGGCTCAGAGGTTAAAGTGTCTGCCTCCAATGCGGGAGACCTGGGTTCAATTCCTGGGTCGGGAAGATCCCCTGAAGAAGGAAATGGCAATCCACTCCAGTATTCTTGCCTGGAGAATCCCATGGACAGAGAAGCCTAGTAGAAGGTGATGAAATGGACATCCTGTGGCTCAGATGGTAAAGAATCTGCCTGCAATTTGGGAGACCTAGGTTCGATTCCTGCGTTGGGAAGATCCCCTGCAGAAGGAAATGGGAACCCACTCTAGTATTCTTGCCTGGAGAATTCCATGGACAGAGGAGATGGGCAGGCTATACTCATGGGATCACAAAGAGTTGGACATGACTGAGCAACTAACAAGATGATGAAAATACTAAGTCCCTTCTCTTGTGGAAAAACAAAATAAAAATTAGATAAGCAATGCAACTGAGGAGTTTCACCAGCTTGTTTTTGATGGGGTGAATTTGTATTTTTGCTATGTTACCCCTCAAAAAAGAGTATTTTTCTGCTCCTGCTACATAAAAAATAACTAAGAAAGAAATGTTTATGGTAACTTACTCTAAGTATAGCAAAGATCATCTTACTACAAATGTAATATTTTAAAAGTGTATAAAAATTATAAAGCACTTATGAACAGACATTCTTATGACCTCTAATCTCCTTTACCTTATGTATTTCTTCTGTGAAAACTGATTGCTCATATGTAATATTCCCCTTTCCTGGTAATTAGCAGAGCTGAAGTCTAAAATACACCCAAGAGAACAACAATCCCATTTCCAAAGACAGCTTGGGAGAAATATGCAGCAATGCAAGCTTTCTTATCTCTAGGACTATTCAATGGCTAATGAGAAAATTTTGTAATTTAAAATAGCTGGTTTCCAACACACAAAGTTGCTGATGGTAGCAAAGCTCCCTAATTAAGTTATATTATAGTCTTAGCACATTGAGGAAAGCCATTTATAAGAAAGAACCTTTAATATAATTCTCCACATGTTTAATTTTAGATAATAACCAGGTGGTTCAAAATTTATAGAGTTAATTTGAAGGATGTGAATTATATCCTGAATGTTAAAATTTCACCAGCATACAATCCTGCCCAGCCCATTTCTTTAACCCCACAAGCAGAGGAGATATTGCACAGAATTATTTTCAAAAAAGTCATTAGTGTAGAGATGGCCAGTCCCTGTAGGTATGCCCATCTTCACAAAAGTAAGTGGAGCAACAGCTTGCCTAGAGGGATACTCAGTGGCAATTCTTTGCCCCCTGATACTTCCAGTGCCATTTTTTGGTGTCCTCTTTTCTCTCTTTTATTTTTTCAGGCATTTTCCCAATTCTATCCCTAAAATCATTTACCTTTGAATCACAGGCAATTGAAAAATTGCAGTCATTGGGCACATAGATGATGTCTATGCTTGGAAGACTTAAGTTACTCTATACTCCAAAATCACTGCAGATGGTGACTGCAGCCATGAAATTAAAAGACGCTTACTCCTTGGAAGAAAAGTTATGACCAACCTAGATAACACATTCAAAAGCAGAGACATTAATTTGCAGACTAAGGTCCGTCTAGTCAAGGCTATGGTTTTTCCAGTGGTCATGTATGGATGTGAGAGTTGGACTGTGAAGAAGGCTGAGCGCTGAAGAATTGATGCTTTTGAACTGTGGTGTTGGAGAAGACTCTTGATAGTCCCTTGGACTGCAAGGAGATCCAACCAGCCCATTCTGAAGGAGATCAGCCGTGGGATTTCTTTGTAAGGAATAATGCTAACGCTGAAACTCCAGTACTTTGGCCACCTCATGCGAAGAGTTGACTCACTGGAAAAGACTCTGATGCTGGGAGGGATTGGGGGCAGGAGGAGAAGGGGACGACAGAGGATGAGATGGCTGGATGGCATCACGGACTTGATGTACGTGAGTCTGAGTGAACTCTGGGAGTTGGTGATGGACAGGGAGGCCTGGCGTGCTGCGATTCATGGGGTCGCAAAGAGTCGGACACAACTGAGTGACTGAACTGAACTGATACTGACATTTCTTTCAACACTACTCGTATTTCTAGTCATTTCATTATCTGTAAATACGATCCTTCTATTACCTATTCTCTAGGTTTCTCTGATTCTCTTTATACGAATTTTTCTTCCACCCTTGATTAATCTTTCACTTCTATGTTCAGGCACTGGATCCTGTCATTATAAACAAATACAGCTTCTTCCTAATCTCAGTTTCATGCATACCGGTCTCTAGTTACTTTAATTCACTCCCTTTAGTACTGCAACTCCATTCATTCCTTCGTATCCACTAGGACCTATAGTCTATTAACCTGACTACCATCTAACATGCCTCACCATGCTTACGTCATCATTTTCAACTTTAGTTTTGATTCCATATCCCATCAATAAAATCAATCCTTTCCATATATTTTTAAATCTCATTGCTTTTATATTTTGTATTTATTTTAGCAAAATCATAACACTAGTTAAAAACCCTAACCCTAGTTAAAAACCCTAGTTAAATCTAACTCTCTGTCTCCTCTGATCCTATACATGAGTAACTAATATGGCCAGAAATTTATATACCGTCATGCTGTTTACACTTTATACACATTACTATCAATGTAAAGTACACAGTCTATAGAGTTCCATGGCAATCATGCTGTATTTGCCAGATATGTTCACTTTATTCACTCATAGTTGGTGAGTCTGCTACAAACTGAGAAAAAAATTCTAGAAATAGCACATCAGTAAGTCCCCGTATCACTTAATAATATACATTCCATCTCCTCTTTTTTTTACTAGATACAAAATATCTACACCTCTAGCTAAAATCATGTGTATTAATTCTCTTCCCCTAGTGAATATTTTTAAAATATGGCTTTTATCATTATTTTACTTCTTTTCACTTTCATGCTCTGGTACCATGATTCAAGCCATAACAATTTCTTGCTTAGATTATTTTATTGGTCTCTAAATTTGTCCCTCTCCTCCACATTTATTCCTTATAATGTCCCTGACCAATTACTTTTTTTTCTGTAAGCCATCCAATGACTTAAAAGAATAACCAAATCATTATGATAGCCTATGAGGCTCTACTGGAGAAGGCAATGGCACTCCACTCCAATACTCTTGCCTGGAAAATTCCGTAGATGGAGGAGCCTGGAGGGCTACAGTCCACAGGGTCGCTAAGAGTTGGAGACGACTGAGCGACTTCACTTTGACTTTTCACTTTCATGCATTGGAGAAGGAAATGGCAATCCACTCTAGTATTCTTGCCTGGAGAATCCCAGGCACGGTGAAGCCTGGTGGGCTGCCATCTATGGGGTCGCACAGAGTCGGTCGGACACGACTGAAACAACTTAGTAGTAGTAGTAGTATGAGGCTCTACTGATTTTATTTTCCCTTTTCTCTCCAATCACATCTCCCCATTATTTCCTCCAAGCACACTGTCCTTCTTTACTATCCCTCAAACACTCTGGGCAAGCTTTGACCTAAAGATTTTGCACAAAATCCTGATTTTGCCTTGAGAACTCTTCCTATAAAAAATGCTATATTTCACCAACTTTGGGTCTTGACCCAGTTCTCAATTTCATAAGACTTTCATCTCCTTATTTGTTGCTTCATTTTTTCTCCATAGCACTTGTTAATACCTGATTTATTGCTTTATTATGCTTATTTATTTTGTTTAGTGTCTATCTATACTAGAATACAAGCATCACTGGAAAGATTTTTTTCTCTATTCCTTTTTATGACCTGTTAGCTGTCTGCCTGCCTGAAACACAGTAGGCATTAAGTAAATACATTTGAATCAGTGAATGAATAACCTTCACTGATAACTGGGGATTGATGAAAATCCCATAGTTCTGTAAAAAGAAAATTGTGATATGCTTCTTATGTGGATATATTTTTATAATTCCTAAGGACATTGGAACATACCAACATTCCTCTTGAAAACTTTTTCTCTTAGATTTTAATCTATAATAGCATCCCATATCAGCTTTATAGTCAAAATGTAATAATTTCAATATTCCTATCATGAGCTATTTTAGAAGAAATTATCTCTAACAGTTCTATTCAAGGACTATAATTCTTTAGAAATTGTCATTTTATTGAAAATGAAAACTTGGTTCCTAAACTTACTCCATCAATATTTCTGTCTTTAAATTTGATTTTAAATTATTTGGGACAAAATAGAGTAGCGATTTTAGGATTAATATGGAATGACATTTTCAATAATGTATAACATTTTGACTTATAAGAAACATATAAATTCCGCTATGTTTCCTTCTGAAAAAGATCACTTTTCTAACAAATATCTACATGTTAAATACAGACTAAACCTGGTTTTGCATATTTGATTTTTGGACAATTAAAAAGCTATCCTACCTATTCATGTATATAGCAGCTTTAATTTTATTGGACAGTTCAATATTGTTAGACGCCAGCTGACTTCTAACTTTCATTTTTTCTTTCTTATATATTACAAATAATTCTCATTTCTATCAGTTTATTCCCGTCCATTATCCAGAAGAACACCAGTGACTGGGATTAACTTTATCATGGCTCATAAATAAAAGTAGAGTTGCCTACAGTTGGCATACACACATGCTAATCTAATTTAGAATACAGTCACAAAGGTCAACCTTCTTTCACTGCCAAAAGAGCCAATATGCAAGCCAGTAAGTGAGTACATCTTTTTGAAGTATCAAAAAAAGAACAAATTAACATAATTATAATAAATAATTAATATTTTGTACTAACATGTCATGGTCTAAGCAGAAGAATGACATAATCAGACTTGAATTTTAGGAAAATCATACCAGGATGATTTTAATAAATGAAAACTTCTAAACCCAACTTCTTTCACTCTTACCATAACAAGAGGAAAACAAAGAGAAGTAAATTCCAT
Source organism: Capricornis sumatraensis (assembly GCF_032405125.1). NCBI lineage: Eukaryota > Metazoa > Chordata > Mammalia > Artiodactyla > Bovidae > Capricornis > Capricornis sumatraensis. The sequence continues at coordinate 41,738,441 of NC_091081.1, read as the reverse complement.
TACTTTAATTAGAGGTAGATATGATGGATTGGAGCCCAATAGCCATCTTAATATATTTCTGGAATGGTTTCATATTTCAGAGGCTAGAATTCCGCATTTTTCTACAAACTCTTGCACCTACAGTTCTGTATATGATTTTGGCTCTGCCAGTCAGATACATTGTCATAATATTCGCATGATTAATGTGATATGGAGGCTACTTATGCTGTGTGTGTTTTTTTTTTTTTTTTCCTACTTGCAAAGACCATCACATGGTGTCTGGTTTTCTTTTGCAGCACTAACAAAGGTATTAATGTGTGGTCGCTTGATCCATGAGTATTAATTATAAGAGTTGTGTAGGGTATTCAATTTCCTAGTGACTTTTTGCAGGTGTTTTGGAAGCTGCAGTTGTAACAGTGCCTCCCTGATCATGAGGATTTTCTGAGAATGGCTTTTTGACTAAGTTTTCTGATCTTGCTGTGGCCTCCTTATTTTGGTTATATGGTGCAGCATGACTCTAGAGCTGGGATATGTAGTGGCAGATTTCTAATTTTCTTAGTCAAAGAATGTTACCTCCCCTTGTGACTCCGTTCTTCACTAAAGTTCTTTTGAAAGCTTAACCAAAAATATATTTCTTAAGCTTAACCAATGACTTTTAAAGCCATTAAATACACTGCAACATATATTCCTGTGCTTAAAATATCTAAATATCCTTATTCATCCAAAATATAAGAAACTCCCACTAAACAAGCCAAACCAGATAATTTTATTTTTAAAAATGGACAAATGATGCACATACATAATTTTCCAAAGAAGATATATGAATGGCCAACAAGAATAGGAAAAGGTGCTCAACATCACTAATCATAAGAGAAATGCAAATCAAAATCACAATGAAATAGCATTTTGAATCTATTAGGATGGCCACTATCAAAAGAATAGGAAATAAGTACTCAAAAGGATGTAGAGGAATTGGAATCTTGTGGACTGCTGGTGGAAATATAATTGTGTAGCCATTATGCAAAATTATACAGAGGTTCCTCAAAAAATTAAAAATAGAACTGCCATATGATCTGGCAATTTTACTTCTGGGTGTATAGCTAACAGATCAAAGTAGTATCTTAAAGAGACATGTGAACACTTCTATTCATTGCAGCATCATTCCTAAGAGCCAAAAGGTAAAAGCTACCTAAATATCCATCAACATATGAGTAAGTAAAATGTAACATATACATATAATGGAATATTACGTAGTCTTAAAATGAAATCTTGTCAATGTTAAAACATGGATACACCTCAAGGTCATTATGCTGAGCAAGGTAAGTCTGTCACAAAAAAACAAACACTATATGATTCTACTCATAGAAAGTATATCTGATTAATCAAAATTATAAAAACAAAATAGAAATCTAATTGTGAAGGGGCAGTGGGAGAGGAAGGGAGATTTAGTCTCTAGTGGGTACAGAATTTCACTTTTTCAAGAAGAAAAAGCTCTAGAGATCTGTTGCACAACAATGTAAATATACTTAACATACTGAAGTATACACTTAAAAATGGTTGCCAGTTAAATGTGATGCTTTTTGCAATGTAAGAGTCTACCTTCTCTGAAACTGAACCCTGACTATTTTACATTGTCGGATGTTAGACCAAATATCATGTAATAGCAAACAAATAACATAACTGCTAGAATATTACAAAGGAAATGGATTTTATAGTCATCAATAATTAAATCACAGCTCTATTCTCAAGAAAGTTTCATTTTTAGGAGAAATAAATGCAGTAAATTGCAACATCCTCTTATCAAAGTTTACAAGGAACCACAATACGAGATTAAGTGGGCTCAATGATTTAGAAATGCCATTTGGCATCTCCAGCAAATAGTATTCGAGTAAATTTGGAAAAACTCACCACTTGAATAAATCAGTGTTTGTGCTGATTTCCAAAGAATCATGAGTCATTTCCAATGTGGAGAACATTTTCAAGGATAGGAGAATAACTGTACCTAAATTTAGAGAAATGAGAAAAGATATGAAAGCTTTCTGTAAAAGAGATGACTGCTTTAAGCTACTTGTACTGTGGAACCAATAGTAATTACATATTTCAGCATATACACAGCAAATCCAGCAAAAATCAATTTCTGACACAACTTATTGCTGTGTGGCTGGCTCAAGGAGGATAAAAGAATTTCCCTAAAATAAAATGATTCTCTGCCTAAGTGAGAAAGGTGTATTCTGCCCATTTTTCATTCAGATGTCACATGAAAGGTATTGATCACAGAAAAATTATTTTCTTGGAAGAGAAAGTATGCTCAATAAATTCATTCAAAAAGCACATTCTTACAGGTCTTAACCTATTAAGACTTCTAGTCTCAGCTCTTTCTCTTACTTTAATCCTTCTGGATATTTGATGCTAAATCATATCAATAATATCTCTTCCAGGTTTAGTACTAAAAATAATTAAAAAAAAAAAAGATTCTGATAGAAGTGCCCAATCAAAGGGAGGTGCAAAAATGAGAGGGAAAATCCACTTATTTTTAGGTGGAGAACATCCGTTCAATGTGGTGGATTCATGTCAATGTATGGCAAAAGCAATACAGTATTGTAAAGTAAAAAAATAAAATTTAAATTAAAAAAAAGACGAACACAAATAGAAAAAAAAATATGGATGCTATGTAAATATTCTGTAATGTATAAGAAGAAAACCATAAGAGATAAATAAAGAACACACTTTGGACGATTTACTATATAAAATAGAAACAATTGGTAGGTACCAGTTGGTTTAAAATATGAAGGAAAATTACATAAAACAAAAAAGAGAAAAGATGAGATAAAATTATATCTGAGATGAAAAATGAGCTGACATTATTTGTTAAAGTCAGAAGCCACATAATTGAAGCTATTAGAAACAAACAAAACAATGAAATTAAAATTTCAAAAATAAACCATTTTGATGAAATATTTGAGAGGCTATTTCTGAATATTAAAAAAAGGAAAATGAATTGTTCAAGAAACTGAGAGACTCAAGGAAGACAACATGAAGATTAAAACACTTCAGAAAACACATACTTCAGAAAAGAAGAGAATAACTGGAGAGGAAGATCAAGTTGGCCAACTAGGAGGACGTGGAGCTCATATCCCTTCAAGAAAATGTAAAAAATACGTCTACATATGGAACAATTCTCACCTGAATCTAGCAGAAGGACTCCTGTACAGTCAAGACTGTAAGAAAGATACAGAAGTATTAGTTAGAAAAGGAAGAAAAGATATTCAGTCAGGAACTGTACATCTGGGAGGAGGCACAAAGGTAAGGGGAAATCATAGGGTTTACATGAAAACTCACCCGAAGGGAGTGAGCCTAGGGTCCTATGTGGAGGAGAGAAGTACCCAGGGCCTCCGGAACAGATAGAAAATCTAAGAAACACTGGACTCAGTTCACAGGAGAACACAGACACACACACACACACACAGACACATACACACACAGAGACACACACACACACACACACACACACACACACAACTGCCCCTAAGGCAAGGCAGAGAAAGGTCAACTGTAGCAGCAGCAAGGCTTCCCAGGACCCTCTTGCTGCATGCTCCAGCCCAAGATGAGTGAATGCTCCAGCCCCACTCACCCCACATCACAGTAAATCACAGGACCTGGGTCAGGCAGGGCAGGGGAAAGAGTAGACCTAGGGACACAGAAGGGACCCAGTCCCAGGGGCAGCCCAGGGAGAACAGTGACAGCAATTCTTGGCATTTACTCAAGTGGTGTCCCAGAAACAGCCCAGATTTCTGATGGCAGAAGCTCTATCACAGCCCACCCTGGATACTTGCAGAGAAATCACATGGGACTCACATTCCCCCACAGGGCAGTTTCACACAGACTGAGAGCCACAGAGGCTGGGGTCATCGAGGAGCTATGAGAGACAAAGGTGCCTTGGCCCTGAGGCAGACTGGAAAAGGTCTGCTCTACTGAATGCCAGGTGTCCTGAGCACCTCACCATGTACCGATCTGGCTCCACTCAGTCCACATCATAGTCAGCCTGGGGTGTCCAGCACCAGAGACAAGACTCAACCATGGGCTATGTCTGAGTGAAGCTGAAGATGCCTACACAGGCAGCCCACTGGACCTCTGCATGTGCACAGGCCTCATTTGCTTAAGCACACCTTCCCTCTAAGGCAAAGAACCTGCTATAAGCAGAGGGAAAACCCACACATAAAGGGAACAGAGCCATCTCCAGCCTGAATCTCAGGGTTTCTGCTCCAGCAAATTGGGGTTAGATGCTATGCATGACAGGGCAGTGATGGCCACTGAGTAGAGAGGAAGTTCCACCTCAATCATGGTGCTAGCCCCTCCATCTCCAGGCCAATGCCCTACCAACGTGACAACTGCCAGCACAACCTGAGGAAAGATATGACTGGCAAACACCTCAAATCCATCAATCCCACCAAAGGAATTGGGCATATGTGGTTTGCATTGAGACACTCCCACATTAAAGCACACCTTGAAAAGCACAATAGGCAACTCTTTTACCTAAATTCATAAAAAGCAACTTAAGAGATGGCTAGGATAACAGTATTCTAACATTTACTTAATAAGTGTTGCACAAGGGAAGAGAGAAAGAAGGGGATCAAAAATATATTTGAAGAAATTTTAGTTGAAAATGTCCCAGACCTGAAGAAGGAAATATATCTTGGTACAGGAATCACAGAACTTCAAAATAAGATTGAAGCACGAACTAGATGGACCTCAGGGTGAACAGCTGATTTTCTGCTATGGACAGATACTCCAAAACAGCAGGAGAGATGAGTTGAGCCCTGCCCAGATAAAAGACAGAAACCGCATATTTTCCATTCTCAAAGTCAAGAAAACCTTTCAACTGTATACATGTGCATAAAGGCTCCTTGGATGTCAAAAGGGAGGGAGTGTCACCTCATAGTAAATGATGTCAACATATCATAGGCCTTTTTGCTAGAATCCATGTTGGCTAAGAATGCATGCTCAAACATGGAAGGACACTGAGATTTATCAAATACAGATTCAGAACCAGGCAAAGCAAGATGACTGGCCAAAGGAAACCTGGAATACATGCCCCATAAAAGTGATTCAGGCTACCACACAGGTGCAGCTCTCTCTCAGAGCCCACCCTTGTGTCTATTCATAAGTACTGTAGTCTTTTTTTTTTTTTTTTCCTGCTAATGAACACTTTACTCATTTGACTACCTTCCATCTTGGTGGGAAATTTTTCTGCAAAGCCAAAGGGTTAGGGCCTTGTCACTGATCATTGGTCTAGTGGCTAGGATTCAGCTCTCACTGCCAAGACCCTACCTCAGTCTCTGAATGGGAACCTAAACAATACTTCAGCTGCTGCAGGCAAGGCTACCTGAGATTAAGATGAACTCCTCCTGCCACACACACACACACACAAATCCACATCAAGATGTATCAAAATTGAAAAAAAAATTCTAAATGTAGTGAGAAATACAAAGAGTAATATACAAAGGAATTACCACAAGATTATCACCTGATATTTCTGCAAAACCTCTAAAGAAGAAGGGAATACCATGATATACTCAGAAGGCTGAAAGTGGAAAACCTGCACCTAGAATTCCCTTTCCAGCAAGATTATTTTTTAGTATAGAGGAGAGATAAAGAACCTCACAGACAATAAAAATCTAAAGAATTAATCAATATTAAACATACCCTCAGAGAAATATTGCAGGATCCTCTCTAAATGGAAAATAAAAAAAGAAATGTATAAAATATATTAAAAATGAAAAATACCACTAGGAAAGGCAAATCTGTATAAAGATTAAAGATCACTTAAATACGCCAGTAGGTAGATTAAAAGACAAAGTAATGTAAAAATCAACTATAACTACAACAAACAGTTGAGGGATAAGTAGGAAGATGTAATCCAAAACACGAACTGTGAGGAATGGGAGTCAAAAAGATAATAATAGTACAGATCTTTTAGAATGTATTTGAACATCAATGACTACTAATTTTAAAAAAGGGTCACAAGGCTGGTTCAACCAAAGAAATACATGCTAAGCATGTTTACTTTTTAACTCAGGGAAGACAGATAACAAAATTCATAGTTAAATCCTACAGCATACTGCTGCTGCTGCTAAGTCGCATCAGTCATGTCCAACTCTGCGCGACCCCATAGATGGCAGCCCACCAGGCTCCTCCATCTCTGGGATTCTCCAGGGCAAGAGTGCTGGAGTGGGTTGCCATTTCCTTCTCCAATGCATGAAAGTGAAAAGTGGAAGTGAAGTCGCTCAGTCATGTCCGACGCTTCACGACCCCGTGGACTGTAGCCTACCAGGCTCCTCTGTTCATGGGATTTTCCAGGCAAGAGTACTGGAGTGGGGTGCCATTTCCTTCTCCAACAGCATACTGAGATGTGACAAATACTATAGGAAAAATAAAATAGGGAAGCAGGTTGGGAGGGCAGGGGATGGCAATTTATTAAAACAAGGGCCTAGAAATTTCTGCATTTGCAGCAACATGGATAGACCTAGGGAATATTATGCTTAGTGAAATAAGCCAGACAAAGACAAATACTGTACAACATCACTTATATGTGGAACCTAAAAAATAATAGAGATGAGTGTACATACAAAAACAGACTCAAATATATAGGAAACAAATTAGTGTTACCAAAGGAAAGGGAAGGGGTGGAGTACAAACTAGGGGTATGGAATTAAGAGATACAAACTACTATGTATACAACAGATGATCAGCAAGGTTATATTGTACAGCACAGGGAATTATAGTCATTACCTTATAATAACTTTTAATAAGGTGTAATTTGTAAAAATACAAAAATCACTATGCTAAACCCCTGAAACTAATATAATATTGTAAATTAACTGTGCCTCAGCAGAAAAAAAATTCTTTGATACTGAAAAAAAAAAAAAAAGATTAAGTGGAAAAACACATTTCAAAAATCTAAGAAAATAAGATGACTAAACCCCTGAATCTCTAACTGGCAAGAGCTCACTAAGACAGGGATTATTATGAAAAAGTTATAATAGGACTTCCACTTTGCTTTTCAGCCTCTTAGAAGCTGCCACTCCATCCTAACAACAATCAAAATGATGAACAACCTGAAAAAGCAAAACTTAGATCTCTGAACGGAGGGCTGGGAGCAGGAGTACTGGAGAAACCCATGTGTTCTCGCATTGTAGATATTCACAAGTAAATACAGAGAATTATAGCTTACCTTCCCTGGTGGGTCAGACGGTAAAGCGTCTGTCTACAATGAGGGAGACCTGGGTTCAATCCCTGGGTCGGGAAGATCCGCTGGAGAAGGAAATGGCAATCCACTCCAGTGCTATTGCCTGGAAAATCCCATGGACAGAGGAGCCTGATAGGTTACAGTCCACGGGGTCGCAAAGAGTCAGACACAACTTCACTTTCACTTTCAGGGCTTCCCTGGTGGCTCAGCTGGTAAAGAATCCTCCTGCAATGTAGGAGACCAGGGTTTGATCTTCCCTGAGTTGGGAAGATTCCCTGGAGAAGGGAAAGGCTACCCACTCCAGTATTCTGGCCTGGAGAATTCTTGGGGTCACAAAGAGTCAGACATGACTGAATAACTTTCACTTCACTTCACAACTTACCAGAGCAGAAAACAAGCTGAAACTTCCACAAGAACTAGCTATGCAGTAGTAAAGCCTGAATTGACATTGATGGATTACTGGAAGTCCACTGTGGACAACCTTTTGTGGTAAATACACTAGGAAACCCAGTCAGAAGGGAGCTTCCACAATTTGGTCAGATTTACTCCAGGATCTTGAGTGAGTGTTCACAGTAAATACCAGAAAAGACCCCACTCAGCCTTCCAGAAGCGAAATAAAAATTGGAGCCCTTTTAAAATGCACCAGAGCATGTGTTCTTAACAAGGTCTGCCCTCAGGGGAAACTAGTTAACCAGAGTCCAAGTTGATGGGTTTTATTAAGAGTCTAGTTGACCTGGGGAAATAGAAACATAAAAACTGCTGTCTCTATTTTTCTTTTTACTTGGGGAGAAGGAAATACTCAATGCCCACTTTAGGTATTCTGTCTCACCTAAAAGAGGATGAGGATGAGAAGCACTGTGCAGCTCACAGTCCAAAGGCATAGGCAGACTGAATTACTGAGATCTAACTAGAGCACTGTCTTAGAGCTTCCTCTCCCTCCACAACTTAGCACTACATTATTCCAAGCCTACTTATAGATGTTCCTCTTATCCAGTACATTGTATTCAGCTACCAAACAAAAACAAGACATATTCAGAGGCAAACAAACATTAAAGACAAAACATGCATCAGACAGAGCATGCATCAGTACCAGACCCCAAAATGGCAAAGATGTTGGAATTATCAGACCAAGAATATAAAACAGCTAGATAACTATTGCTGGATTGCTGGGAGAAATATGCAGATGACACCACCCTTATGGCAGAAAGTGAAGAGGAACTCAAAAGCCTCTTGATGAAAGTGAAAGAGGAGAGTGAAACAGTTGGCTTAAAGCTCAACATTCAGAAAATTAAGATCATGGCATCTGGTCCCATCGCTTCAAGGGAAATAGATGGGGAAATAGTGTCAGACTTTATTTTGGGGGGAGCTCCAAAATCACTGCAGTTGGTGACTGCAACCATGAAATTAAAAGACACTCCTTGGAAGTAAAGTTATGATCAACCTAGATAGCATATTGAAAAGCAGAGATATTACTTTGCCAACAAAGGTCCGTCTAGTCAAGGCTATGGTTTTTCCAGTAGTCATGTATGGATGTGAGAGTTGGACTGTGAGGAAAGCTGAGTACCAAAAAATTGATGCTTTTGAACTGTGGTGTTGGAGAAGACTCTTGAGAGTCCCTTGGACTGAAAGGAGATCCAACCAGTCCATTCTAAAGGAGATCAACCCTGGGATTTCTTTGGAAGGAATGATGCTAAAGCTGAAACTCCAGTACTTTGGCCACCTCATGTGAAGAGTTGACCCATTGGAAAAGACTTTGATGCTGGGAGGGATTGGGGGCAGGAGGAAAAGGGGTCGACAGAGGATGAGATGGCTGGATGGCATCACTGACTCGATGGACGTGAGTTTGAGTGAACTCTGGGAGTTGGTGATGGACAGGGAGGCCTGGAGTGCTGCAGTCCATGGGGTCGCAAAGAGTCAGAGACAACTGAGCGACTGAACTGAACTGAGGATAACTATCTTAGAGTTCTAATGACTGAAGAAGATAGCATGCATAAGCAGATGGGTGATATAAGAATAGAGATGAAAATTCTGAGCGAGACTCTCCCCGCAAAAAACACTAGCAATTGAAAGCACTATAAAAGAAATGAAGAATACCTTTGACAAGCTAATTATTAGCAGGCTGGACACAGCTGGGGAAAGAATATCTGAGTTTGAGGATATCTAAATAGTAATCTCCCAAAGAGCAAAAAGCAAACATCAATTAAACTATGAGAAAAAAGAAAAAAAGAACAAAATATCCAAGAGCTGCATGGATTAAGTGGTAGTTGCTCAGTCATGTCCAACTCTTTGGGATCCCATGAAATGTAACCTGCCAGGCTCCTCTGTCCATGGGGATTCTCCAGGCAAGAATACTGGAATGGGTAGCCATTTTCTTGTCCGGAGGATCTTCCCGAACCAGGGATCAAACCCCGGTCTCCTGCAATGCAGGTAGGCTCATTACCATCTGAGCTACCAGGGAGCTGTGGGAAAACTGCAAAGATGTAACATATGATAGGAGTATCAGAAGGTAAAGCAAGAGAGAAAGGGGTACAAGCAATATTTGAAACAATAATGACTGATAATTACTCCGAACACCAAATCACATATCCAGGAAGCTTGGAGACAACAAGCAAGATAAATGCAAAAAAAAAATCCTGTCACCTAGAAACATTATTTTCAAATTACAGAAAACAGGAAAATGAAAAAAAATCCCGAAAGGAAAAAAGCTGGGAAGGAAGTATTTACCATTATCATAAAGATAATTATAGCAATTATAACTGATTTCTCTTTAGAACAACATGCTAAGACAATAGTGGAGTAAAATACAGAAATTACTGAGGAAAAAAACCTGCCACACCAGAATTCTGCTACCTTGAAAAATTATCTTTCAGAATTGAAAGATTCAAGCCTTTGCCAAACAAAAAATGAGGGAATTTGTTAATAGTTGACTGCCTTGCAAGAGATGCTAAAAGAAGTCCTTTTAGTGAGGAGAAGTTTAGGCAGGTATAAAACTCGGGTCTACATGAAGGAGTATCACAAAATGGGTAACTGAAGGTAAAAGACAATTTTTAATTTTTATGGACTATGCTAACACATAACAGTTTATTAAAAATAGTAAAGGCAACAATGCACGTGAATAAACAGCATAAATAACAGTGATACAAGGGACTGAACAGAGGATCATTTTGTTATTGTAAGGTATTCCCACCACCAGTGAAAGGGTATAATGTTATTTGAAAGTAAACTTGGACTAGATGTAAGTGTACATTGCAAACTCTAGGATGGTCATGTAAAAAAGTGGAAAAATAAATAAAATTGAAATAATAAGACAGCAGGGAAAATGGAATCATAAAGTGCTCAATTAAAATCACAAAAGTCAGAAACAGTGGAAGATAAAAGTAGGAACAAAGATCAAAAGCAAGAGATAGAAAGTACTAACAGATATGGTAGATATTAACACAACTATATCAATAATCACTTTGAATATCAATAGTCTAAATGCCTTAATTAAAAGAGAGATGTCAGAATGGATCAAAAAGGAGAGACAACTGTATGTTCCCTACTTTTAAATATTAAGACACTTACAGATTAAAGGTATAAGGATGAAGAAATTTGTAACAGGCTTTCAAAAAAATGTGAGGGTAGCTATATTAGTCTTTGCACAGAGCACAATTCAGTCTAAGAAAGTGACAAGAATAAAGAGGGGCATTTTCTATGATAAAGGGGTCAATTCTCCTATAAGACATAACAATTCTCATTGCTTATGCACCTAACAGGAGAGTGTCAAATTTACGAGGCAAAATCTAATAGAATTCCAAGGAGAAATGAACCCAGTTTAGGTATGGGACTTCATCACTGACCCTATCAAAAATGGGGAGTTCCAGAAGGCAGAAAACCAGAAAGGACAGATTTGAACTCAACAACACCATCAATCAACAGGATATAATTGACATCTATAGATTACTTCATCCAGCAAGAGTAGAATACATGTTATTTTCAAGCTCACATGGAACACTGACCAAGGTAGACCCTATTCTGGGACATAAAAACATAAATTTAAAAGAATGACTTTGATACATCTGCTCTCATTCAAAAACAGAATTAAACTAGAAATCAATAACAGCAGAAAAATCCCCAATACATGGAGATTAAACAAAACACTTTGATATAATACCTGGGTCAAAGAACAAAAGACTCAAAAAAAGTTAAATTATATTTTGAAGTCAATGAAAACAAAAATATAATTTATCAAAATTTGTGGAATTTAGAAAAAAGCCAGCCTTAGAAGGATAGTTAGGTATACATATCATTGAATGTATACTCAATAGCAGTTAGATATTTCACCATACATACAGCAAATCCATCAAAAATCACTCTCTGTCATACTGTATCACTGTGTGGTTCGTTCAAAGAGGATACATGAATTTCCCTAAAATAAAATGATTCCCTTCCTAAGTAAGAAATGTGTATTCTGCCAATTTTTGGCAGATATCCCATGAAAGGTATTGGGCACAACAATATTATTTTCTTGGAAGAGAAAGCAGTCTCAACAAATTCATTCAAAAAGCACACTTCTGCAGTTGTGTTAATCTATTAAGACTCCTTGTCTCCTTTTTCTCCTCTCCCCTAATCTTTCTGCACGTCTGATGCTAATTTATTTCAACAATACCTCTTCAGAGATTGAGTAAACAAAATAAATTTTTAAAAGATTCTAGTAGAAGTATCCAGTCAAATAGAGATGTAAAAATGTAGGGGAAAAACTTCACTTAGTTTTCAGATGGAGTAAGGAGGAAAGTAGGAGTCTTGAATATTTTGCATTCATTCAAACACACATAAAAAAATAATATGGATGCTATGTAAATATTCTGCAATGGGTAAAAAAATAACCAATAAGAGATAAAGAACGTACTTTAGGAGATGTAATGCATAAAATAGAAATAATTGCTACACACTAGAGGATTTACAATCTGAAGGGGAAAAGGAACACAGTACAAAACAAGAGGAAAGGTGAGAAAAATTACACCTGAGAAGAAAAATAACCTGGTATTATTTTTAAAGTCAGAAAGCATATAACTGAAGGCATTAAAACAAACTATGAGATTAAAATTTCATGAAGAAAATCATTATTTTGAGAGGATATTTGGGAGGTATTTCTGAATATTGAGAAAAAGAAAATAAATGAAAAATTTTCAAACGACATAGAGACTCAGGAAGACAAAAAAAAATAAAAAATAAAACAGATGCTTAGGAACAGAACAGAATAAGTGGAGAGAAAGACATCAAGATGGCAGAGTACGAGGACCTGGATCTCACATCTCTTCATGAAAACATCAAAAATACATATACACGTGGAAATATTCTCACTGGAAACTAGCTGAAGGACTCCTGTACAGCCAAGGCTCTAAGATACACATTTAATTGGTTAGGAAGAGAGGAAAAGAGATCCAGTTCTGATCTGTGAGACTGGCAGGGGATTAGAGGAAAAGGGAGTTTGCAGGGGTGGCAACCACCCTGGGGAGTGAGCTAATCAAGGCATGGACCAGGAGTCCCTATCCTGGGGTCTTGTGAGGAAGAGACAAGCACCGTTGGATGGTTGGAGGACCTCAAAAACAAATAGAAAGGACAAAATACACACACACACACACACACACACAGATACACACACAACACACACACACACACACACACACACACACACACACTGCCCCGCCCCAGCCCAAGATGAGTGAATGCGCCAGCCCCATTCACTCCACATCACAGTAAATCACTAGCTCTGGATTGAACAGAGCCAGGGAAAAAAGTTGATCTCAGCCCACAGAGGGGTCCAGTCCCAGGAGAAGCCCAGGTCGGGTGGTGATAGCAATTCTTTGGCACTTACTCAAGTGGTGTCCCAGAAGCAGCGCAGATTTCTGATGGGAGCAACTCTGATACAGCTCACCCTGGATACTTGCAGAGAAAAAACACGGCCCTCACACTCCCCTGCAGGGCAGTCTCACACAGAGGGAAAGCAGGAGAGGCTGAGGTCAGTGAGGAGCCATGAGAGACAAAGGCGACTTGGCCCCAAGGACGAGTGGAGAAATGTCTGCTCTAGTGAATGCCAGGTGTCCTAAGAGCACCTCACCATGTGCCCCAGCCCAGAGCAAGCAAATGCTCTGCACTCAGTCCCCATCACAGATAGTCTGGGGTGGCCAAGACCAGAGACAAGACTCAACCGTGAACTCTGAGTGGAGATGAAGATATCTACACAGGCAGTGCCCTGGACCTCTACATATGCACAAGCCCCACTTCCTTAATCATGCCCCTCCTCTGGGGCAAAGAATATGGTTCAAGTAGGGGAAAAACACACAGAGAAGAAAACAAAGTCAGCTGCAACCTGAACCTCAGGGCTTCTGCTCCAGCAAATTGGAATCAGACCCTACGCATCACAGGGCAGTGATGGCCACTGAGAAGAGAGGAAGTTCCACTTCTATCATGGTGCCAGCTCCTCCATCTCCAGCCCAACGTGCTACCAAGGTGGCAACTGCCAGCACAACCTGAGGAAAGATGTGACTGGCATCCACTTCACATCCAGCCATTCCACCAAAAGCCTTGGGCACATGCAGTTTGCATTGGGACACTCCCACAATAGTGTACACCTTCAAAAACACAATAGGTAAATGTTTTACCTAAATGCACAGAGGAAGAGGAAGTTAAAATCTTAAGGCAGAAGAACTACATCCAGTTGAAAGAGCAAGAGAAAACCCCTGACAAAATAATGAAACCTAATTTAAACAAAACACTTACAAAATAAAGAATTCAAAACATTGGTAATAGACTGTTAAATTAGGGAAAATAATCTAAATACTTAACATTTTAACAGGGAACTAGAAACTATAGAAAAGATCCAGTCAAAAATTAATAATTCAATAACTGAAATTTAAAAAACAAAAATGTACATGAGTTCCCAACCCTGAACGCCCCTCCCACCACCCTCCCCATATCATCTCTCTGGGTCATCCCAGTGCACCACCCCCAAGCATCCTGTATCCTGTATCAAACATAGACTGGCGATTCGTTTCTTACATGATAGTATACATGTTTCAAGGCCATTCTCCCAAATCATCCCACCCTCTCCCTCTCCCACAGAGTCCAAAAGTCTGTTCTTTACATCTGTGTCTCTTTTGCTGTCTCGCATACAGGGTTATCATTACCATCTTTCTAAATTCCATATATATGTGTTAGTATACTGTATTGGTGTTATTCTTTCTGGCTTTTAAACCAATACAGTAAAGTGAAAAAAAAAAGAGGAAGGTCACAAAAAAACACAGTAGAGCTCAAGGAAAATGGCAGCAAACAGAACAGGTGAGTGCGCTGGTATTCTGTGGATATTACTGGGAACACAGAAAGCAGGGTGAGGCTGGAAATAGCTTCTTGTTACAAATAAAAGGACTACTTCAGAAAAAAATAATAAAATGAAGGAAGGAAAAAAAGTGCACACACACTAGAAGAAATGAATAGGACACTAAGTGATGTAGAAGGACACATATGTTATCTAGATGATAGAAGTAAGGAAATCACCCAATCAGGATGACAGAAAGAAAAACAATTTAAGAAATGAAAGCAACTTAAGAGATGGCTAGGATTAACATTCCAATATTTGCAATATAAGTGTTACAGAAGTGCAAGAGAGCAAGTAAGGAATCGAAAATGTGAAAAATGTGAATAAAATATGCAGAAATTATAGCTGGAAATGCCCCACACTTGAAGGAGGAAATAGTTTGGCTGATAGCTCAGTTGGTAAAGACTCCACCTGCAATGCAGGAGACCTGGATATTATCCCTGAATTGGGAAGATCCCCTGGAGAAGGGAAAAGCTACCCACTCCAGTATTCTGGCCTGGAGAATTCCATGAACTATACAGTCCATGGGGTCGCAAAGAGTGGGACATGACTGAGTGACTTTCACTTTCATAGGACTCACAGAAGATCATAATAAGGTGAACCTCCCAAAGATCCACATAAAGTAATATAAAAATTAAAAATAACAGAAATTAAAGAGGTAATTCCAAAGGTGCCTAGAGAAATACAAAGAATCATATACAAAGGAATTACCATTAAGACTATCAGCTGATACTTCTGCAGAAAGTGCACACCAGAAAGGAAAAATGCTGAAAGGGAAAAACCCCCACTTAGCATATTCTAGGTAGCAAGAGTATTGTTTAGTATACAGGAAGAGATAAAGAACGTCTAGACAAGCAAAATATACAAGAATTTATCAGTATTATACCTACCCTAAGATAAATGCTGGAGGGTCTTCTCTAAATGGAAAATAGAATATATAGAAAAGGAAAAATTCCACTTGGAAAGGAAAATCTATAGTAAAGATTAGAGATAAATAAGCCAGAAGGTAGATTAAAAGACAAAATAGTATAAAAGCAAGTATAACTACAGTAAATAATGAAGAGATAAGTATGATGATATAAGATGTGATATCCATAACACAAAAAGGGAAAGGGGAATAAACGATACATATCTTTTAGAGTGTGTGTGAATGTCAATGACACCAGTTTAAAACAGGTCATAAGAATGGTTCAAGAATACCTGCTCAGGATACTTTTGAGTTTTTTAACTCATGGAAGATAGGTGACAAACAAAATGAGTAGTTAAATCCTACAGTATATTGAAATGTGGCAAATGCTATAGAAAAAGTAAAACAAGGAAGAGGGTTAGGGAGGGCAGGGGAGGGCAATTTATTAAAACAGGATCCTGGAAATTCCTGCATTTGCAGCAACATGGATAGACCTTAGGAATATTATGCTTAGTAAAATAACTCGGACACTGAAAGACAAATACTGTAGAATATCACTTATATATGGAAGCTAAAAATAATCCAAGTCAGTGTATATGCAAAATGGAGATTCACAGATATAGGAAACAAACTTATGATTACCAAGGCGATAGAGAATCTGGGAGGATAAATTAGAAACATGGGATTAGGAGATTCAAACTACTATGTATAAAACAAATAATAAACAAGGATATGTTGTATAGCACTGGGGATTGTAGTCATTACCTTGTAATAACTTTTAATGGTGTATAATCTGTAAAAATACTGAATACCTTTGCTGCACACCTGAAACTAATATTGTAAATTAACTATAGTTCCACTTAAAAGCTTACATAGCGCTGGTACAAAAAAAGAAAAAATAAATGGGAAAACACTTCAGAAATCTAAGGAAAAAAATGGTTCTTAAATTTCTAAATTGCTGAATCTGTAACTGGCAAAGGGTCACTGAAACAGGAATTGTTATGAACAGGACTTCCAGTTTCTTGTTCAGCCTGTTAGACGCTAACACTCCATCCTAACAATGGGAAAACAAAACAAAACAAAACAAAACACTGAATAACCAAAAACAGCAACAACTCTTCTAAGATCCCTCAGGGGTAGTGGTGGCACCAAAAGACAAATTATTGTTCCCAAATTGGAGCTATTCACAGGTAAATACAGAGAATTACAACATACCTAAGCAGAAAACCATAAGCTGAAACTTTCACAATTAGTTGAAATAGGAAAGCCTGAACTATTATTGATGCATTTCTAGAAGCCCACTGTGGGCGAATTTGAGAGTTAAAACCTCCAAAAAACCTAGCCAGAGAGTAGCCTCACAATTTGGTGAGATTTACCTCCAGGAACCTGACCAAGTTTTCACAGTGAATACCAGAGAAAATTCCACTTGGGCTTCAGGCAGGCAAAAAAGGAAAAGGAGCCATTTTAAAATGCACCAATGCATTTTGTTTTTCTTAATAAGGCCTGCACTCAGAGGAAACTGCTTAACCAGATTCTAAACTGCTGGGGATTATTAGAGCCTAATTAATCGGGGGAAAAGAAATATGCAGCACTGCTGGCTCTAATTTTCTCCTTGGAGAGACAAAAAGACCCACTGCCAGTTCACTTTAGCTATTCTGTCCCTACTAAGGGAGGCTGGGGATGAGAAACACTGTGTGCAGTTCACAGTCCAGAGGCATGGGCAGACTGAAAAACTGAGATCTAACCATAGCACTATCCTACAGCTTTGTCTCCCTCCACAACTTGCCACTACAGTACTCCAAGCCTACTTACAGAAGTTTCTTTTATCCAGTATATCTTGTCCAACTACCAAAAACAAAACCAAGATATATTCAAAGGCAAAAACATAGATAAAAGACAAAACATGCACGAGACAGAGAATGCATCAGAACCAGACCCCAAAATGGCAATGATGTTGGAATTATCAGACAAGGAATTTTTTTTTAAATTTTTATTTTTACTTTATTTTACTTTACAATACTGTATTGGTTTTGCCATACATTGACATGAATCCACCATGGGTGTACATGAGTTCCCAAACATGAACCCCCCTCCCACCCCATATCATCTCTCTGGATCATCCCCATGCACCAGCCCCAAGCATCCTGTATCCTGCATCAAACATAGACTGGCGATTCGTTTCTTACATGATAGTATACATGTTTCAGTGCCATTCTCCCAAATCATCCCACCCTCTCCCTCAGAGTCCAAAAGTCCGCTCTACACATCTGTGTCTCTTTTGCTGTCTCGCATACAGGGTCATCATTACCATCTTTCTAAATTCCATATATATGTGTTCATATACTGTATTGGTGTTTTTCTTTCTGGCTTACTTCACTCTGTATAATTGGCTCCAGTTTCATCCATCTCATTAGAACTGATTCAAATGTATTCTTTTTAATGGCTGAGTAATACGCCATTGTGTATATGTACCACAGCTTTCTTATCCATTCATCTGCTGATGGACACCTAGGTTGTTTCCATGTCCTGGCTATTATAAACAGTGCTGCAGTGAACATTGGGGTACATGTTTTATTTCTATTCTGGTTTCCTCGGTGTGTATGCCAGACAAGGAATTTAAAACAACTAGGACTAGTAGGCTCAGGGATCCAGTGGAAAAAGTAGATAGCATGCATGAACACATGCGTGATATAAGATTAGAGATGAAACTTGTAAGGACCCAGAAAGAAATGCTTAAGATCAAAAACTCTGTAACAAAAAGAATATCTTTGATGAGCTTATTAGCAGACAGGAAACAGCTGAGGAAAGAATTTCTAATTTGAGGATATCTAACTAGTAATCTCCTAAACTGCAAAAAGCAAATGGCAAAAAGCCTCAGGGGAATAAAAAACCAAAATATCCAAGAGCTGTGGGACAACTGCAGAATATGTGACATATGGACAATAGAAATAATAGAAGGAAAAACAAGAGAGAAAGGATTAGAAACAATATTTGAAACAGTAATGACTGATAATTATCCCAAACAGCAAACCACACATCATCCAGGAAGCTTTGAAGGCAACAAGCAAGGTAAATGCCAAAAAACTTCACCTATACATGTTATATTTAAATTACAGAAAAATAAAGGACAAAGGAAAAAATCCTGAAAGGAAAGAGGCTTGAGAGTTGGATACTTCCATAGAAGTAATTTTATCTCACTTCTCCTTAGAAAACATGCAAAGATGATTACCGTGGAGAAAATATTGAAAATGTTGAGGAAAAATACCCCACCACCTTAGAATTCTATACCTTGCAAAAATATCTTGCAAAAATGAAAGATAAAGACTACCAGAAAAACACAAATTGAGGGAATCTGTTACTAGTAGACTGCCTTGCAAGAGATGTTGAAAGAAGTTCTTTAGTAAGGAGGAAATTACATAGGTATGAAACTTGGACCTACATAAAAGAAGAGTATCAGAGAAGGGATGCTGTGCTGCGCTTAGTCGCTCAGTCGTGTCCGACTCTTTGCGACTCCATGGACTGTAGTCCATCATTCCCCAACATCCATGGGGATTCTCCAGGCAAGGATACTGGAGTGGGTTGCCATCTCCTTCTCCAGGGGATCTTTCCAACCCAGGTCTCCTGCATTGCAGGCGGCTTCTTTACCGTCTGAGACAAGAGGGAAGCCCACGAATACTGGAGTGGGTACAGAGAAGAAATAAGTGAAGATAAAATAAAAATCTTAATTTTTCTAGATGGTACACATAACAATTTATTCAAAATAAAAATAACAAAAATTAATGTGAATAAGCAACATGAATAACATCAGTGTACAAGGGGCAAATTGAAGGAATTAAGATCATTTTGTTATTGTAAGGTACTTGCACTAACTGTGAAGTGGTATAGGTTATTTTAAAGTATACTTGCATTAGTTGTAAGTGTACATTGCAAATATATTTCCTATATTAATAACACAAATATATTATATACTAAATATATTATTAATATATCAATAATCACTTTGAATATCAATAATTTAAATAGCCCAAAAGACAGATGTCAGAATGGATCAAAAGTAAGACACAACTATATATTCCCTATACTTTAAATATCAAGAACACTTATAGATAAAGGTATAACAGATTTTCAAAAAATGTGAGGGTAGCTAGCTATATTGGGTTCTGGATCATATACCCTTCAGAATAAGAAAATATCAGGGATAAGGAGGGGCATTGCACAATGATAAAGGGGTCAATTCTCCTAGAAGACATAACAATTCTCATTGTGTACACACTTTTTTGCATACAAAAAAGCGTCAAATTCTATGAAGCAAAAACTGGTAGAACTCCAAGGAGAAATAAATGAACCCACTTTACAATTGAGACTTCATCACTCTTCTATCAAAAATGACAGATTCAGCAAGGAAAAAAATTCAGAAAGGACAGAGTTGAACTCAACAATACCATCAATCAGCAGGTATAATTAACATCTGTAGATTACTTCATCCAACAGCCACAGAATACACATAATTTTCAAGCTCACACTGACCAACACTGGCCCCATTCACCTTGTTTGTCCTGACACTGAGTGCCTTCAATAAACTCTATACTTTCCTTCACCACAGCCTGGTGTCAATAATTTGGCTTTGCTGTCCACTGGAAACTGACCAAATTTGGTTTGGTAACAAAATAATTAACAAAGAAAAGCATACCTCTGTTGCCCTGTATTTCCTTGTCTGCTTTTATTTATTGGGCAGGGGGAAGAGATAGGGAAAAGACAGAAGAGATTCCTTATGTCCTGGGGCAAGGGTAGAGGGCATCACAGTAACCATGGTTTGTCTCCCTTCCCTTGTCTGGGGTAGACTTAATAAAGAGAGAATCTTGGAGAGAAAAAGAAAGAAAAATCATGCATTTGTGACTAAGGAAAACGTTTAGAAATAATGAATTAACAAGCAGATTCTTTAGAGGAAAAATTAAAGATAAAAGGCCAACTAGACATTTTTAAAAAGACAAAAACAAATGATAAAAATAATAGATGCATCAGAGAAAAAATGGAAAGAGAAGATATAAATCAACTGATAAATTGTTAGCCTAGAAAGTAGAATAAAAACTACACATAAATAGAGTAATAACCATGGAAAAAGTAGAGGCAATTAAGCAGACTTATCAAGAAAAAGGACTTCCCTGGTGGCTCAGATGGTTGAGTGTCTGTCTACACTGCAGGAGACCTGGGTTCGATCCCTGGGTTGGGAAGATGCCCTGGAGAAGGAAATGACAATCCACTCCAGTACTATTGCCTGGAAAATCCCATGGACAAAGGAGCCTGATAGGCTACAGTCCATGGGGTCACAAAGAGTCAGACACGATTGAGATACTTCACTTTCACTTTCATCAGGAAAAAATATAAATGACATTAATTTTAAAATGTATATTTGAAATTAATAGAGCATCAGTATAGACTTGTAGATATAAAAAACATAACATGGAAATATTGTAAACAAGGTAATGCCATATACTCAGCAACTTCAGTAAAATGGACTAATTTCTTGAAAGATACAAATCAAATCTCAAGAAAGAATAATCAGAAATCTAAGCAGTTCTATATGTATTAAAGAAATTGAAAATTTTAGTTAAAACCTTCCAACTAAGAAAACACCAGGATCAGATAGTTTCACTAGTGAATTTTACAAAACTCTGAAGGAAGAAATGATACCAAAGCTATACAAACTCAGAAAACAGAAGAGAAAGGAAAACTTCCCAATTAATTCCAGCCCTTGATCTTCAGGTCATGAGTTAAACTATCACCTTTTTGCTTTTGTACAGTCAC
Source organism: Capricornis sumatraensis (assembly GCF_032405125.1). Taxonomy (NCBI): domain Eukaryota; kingdom Metazoa; phylum Chordata; class Mammalia; order Artiodactyla; family Bovidae; genus Capricornis; species Capricornis sumatraensis. The sequence continues at coordinate 41,717,147 of NC_091081.1, read as the reverse complement.
CCAGACAATGCTAATGAGCTGCCAGGTTGTGAACCACTGGCATGGTAACCAGGCAGTCTCATATTAATGTTGTACAGATAAATATGCAATGTGGTAAGGCTTTCATGGACAGAACTGTAATATGTACTTAAAGTCCTCAAATAATTCTGTTTTTTTTAACCCAATTTTAGGATTTAACATTAAAAAATCAGAAATAACACATTGAAATGTAAGTACAAGAGGATTTTTGTTAAAATCACAATTAACATTTTCTTAGTAGCATGTTTTAAAATAATTTATGGTATGGCTTTAGGAAGCATCACTATGAACAAAGCTAGTAGAGATGATGGAATTCCAGTTGAGCTATTTCAAATCCTAAAAGATGATGCTGTGAAAGTGCTGCACTCAATATGCCAGCAAATTTGGAAAACTCAGCAATGGCCACAGGACTGGAAAAGGTCAGTTTTCATTCCAATCCCAAAGAAAGGCAATGCCAAAGAATGCTCAAACTACAGCACAATTGCACTCATCTCACATGCTAGTAAAGTAATGCTCAAAATTCTCCAAGCCAGGCTTCAACAGTATGTAAACCATGAACTTTCAGATATTCAAGCTGGATTTAGAAAAGGCAGGGGAACCAGAGATCAAATTGCCAACATCCACTGGATCATCGAAAAAGCAAGAGTGTTCCAGAAAAACATCTACTTTATTGACTATGCCAAAGCTTTTGACTGTGTGGATCACAACAAACTCTGGAAAATTCTTAAAGAGATGGGAATACCAGGCCACCTGACCTACCTCTTGAGAAATCTGTATGCAGGTCAGGAAGCAACAGTTAGAACTGTACATGGAACAACATGTTGGTTCCAAATAGGGAAAGGAATACGTCAAGGCTGTATATTGTCACCCTGCTTATTTAACTTATATGCAGAGTACATCATGCAAAATGCCAGGCTGGAAGAAGCACAAGCAGGAATCAAGATTGCCAGGAGAAGCATTGATAACCTTAGATATGCAGATGGCACCACCCTTATGACAGAAAGCAAAGAACTAGAGAGCCTCTTGATGAAAGTGAAAGAGGAGAGTGAAAAAGTTGGCTTAAAACTCAACATTAAGAAAATTATGATCATGGCATCTGATGCCATCACTTCATGGGAAATAGATGGGGAAACAGTGGAAACGGTGGCTGACTTTATTTCTGGGGGCTCCCAAATCAGTACAGATGGTGACTGTAGCCATGAAATTGAAAGACACCTGTTCCTTGGAAGAAAAGTTATGACCAACTAAGACAGCATATTGTAAAGCAGAGACATTACTTTGCCAGCAAAAGGTCTGTCTAGTCAAGGCTGTGGTTTTTCCAGTAGTCATGTTACAGATGTGGGAGTAGAACTATAAAGAAAGTTGAGCACCAAAGAATTGATGCTTTGAGCTGTGGTGTTGGAGAAGACTCTTCAGAGTCCCTTGGACTACAAGGAGATCCAACCAGTCCATCCTAAAGGGTAATACTGGGCTCATAAAATTAGTTAAAAAGTCTTCTCTCTGCTTCTCTCTTCTTGAAGACATTGTAGAGAACTGTATAATCTATTCCTTAAAAGTTTGGTAGAATTCAATAGTGAATCCATGTATGCCTGGTACTGTTTTGAATATTAATTATTGATTCAAGTTCTTTATTAGTTGTCAGCCTACTCAGATTGTCCATTACTTCTTGTGTGAATTTTGGCATATTGTCAATCAAGTGATCAGCCCATTTCATCAAATTCATGGGCATAGAATGGTTCAGTTTTCCTTTAATATTCATGGGATTTACCCTGATAACTCTCTTTTTATTTCTAATAGTAATTTCTGTCTTTTTTTCTTAGCTCACTGAATTTTTTGCTCTTTCCAAAGAACCAGCTTTAGCTTCATTGATTTTCTCTATTGATTTCCTGTTTTCAATTGTATTGATTTCTGCTCTGATTAATATTTATTTTCTTCCACTTACCTTGGATTAATTTGATCTTGTTTTCCTAGTTTCCTTGATGAAAGTGAAAGAGGAGAGTGAAAAAGTTGGCTTAAAGCTCAACATTCAGAAAACAAAATCATGGCATCTGGTCCATCACTTCATGGGAAATAGATGGGGAAACAGTGGAAACAGTGACAGACTTTATTTTGGGGGGCTCCAAAATCACTGCAGATGGTGATTGCAGCCATGAAATTAAAAGACGCCTACTCCTTGGAAGAAAAGTTATGACCAACCTACATAGCATATTCAAAAGCAGAGACATTAATTTGCCAACAATGGTCTTTTTAGTCAAGGCTATGGTTTTTCCTGTGGTCACGTATGGATGTGAGAGTAGGACTGTGAAGAAAGCTGAGTGTCGAAGAATTGATGCTTTTGAACTGTGGTGTTGGAGAAGACTCTTGAGAGTCCCTTGGACTGCAAGGAGATCCAGCCAGTCCATTCTGAAGGAGATCAGCCCTTGGTGTTCTTTGGAAGGAATGATGCTAAAGCTGAAACTCCAGTACTTTGGCCACCTCATGCGAAGAGTTGACTCATTGGAAAAGACTCTGATGCTGTGAGGGATTAGGGGCAAGAGGAAAAGGGGACGACAGACGACAGAGGATGAGATGGCTGGATGGCATCTGATGGACGTGAGTTTGAGCGAACTCCGGGAGGTGGTGATGGACAGGGAGGCCTGGCGTGCTGCGATTCATGGGGTCACAGAGTCGAACATGACTGAGCAACTGAACTGAACTGAATGTTGACATTTATATAATTAGTTTGAGGTCTTTCTTCGTTGCTAGGTCACACATTTAATGCTATAAATTTTCTTCTAAGCCTGACTTTGCTGAATTCCACAATTTTTGATCTTATGTTTTTATTTTCTTTGATTTCAAAATATATTTTGAGATTTATTTGACCCATGTACTATTTAAAAGTATGTTGTTTAATCTCCGTGTTGTTGGGGATTTTTCAGCTATCTGTTGTTTCTAGTGTTACCATCAATCAGCAGGATGTAATTAACTCTTAGATTTTATTTATTTAGTAGAAGAGGAAGTAAAAATATGTTTCATTAATGTGAGAGTTAAAGAAGGAGACAAGAAAGTCTAAGAGACCCTAAAAAATCTGTACATCTAATATCTCTGAACTATTTGTCTTCTGCCATTTAGTTTTAAAAAATTATCTACCTTATCTATAATTCATTCCACTTGTTCAGTCTTCTGAATCAGCAACTTTTAAAAGATTTCATACATCACACAGCTTGAGACAGACAAAATAAGATCAAAGTGTGATCTTTATGTTAGTATCAAGATATTTTTAAAGGTAATAAGTTCCTAGACTATTTTGGGTAAAGTGAAGAGTAATTTTGATGCAACCATTGAGATAATTTATCAGCCTTCTGGTCTCTGTCTCCAAATTTTAAGCTACCATCTTGTGGGACAACAGAATGGTGTCGTGGGCTTTAAAATATTCATATTGGCAAATATAGTTTGGAAAGCAAAACATTATGGAATTAGTCATTTCTCCATATCATTTTAAGTTATGTACATTGCCAGACCTCCAGGTGAGTACACAGAAAGCTCAGGATTCTAAGGCCTCATTATTGTGATTTTGGCCAATGAGCCAAAAGCTTAAAATGAGAACTGTCTCTTCACCCAATGGCATCAGCATGGGTGCATTCCTTTCCCCTGCTTCAGTTGTTCAGTTCTCCATATCACAGCATTTTTTTCTTCAAAGTAAACTATTCCAGCTTTCACCATTTGAAGAAACAGTATATATTTCCAGTACTTTCATTATTTTGTTTATGTCTATAATTACTTTGAAGTTCAAATCTAGAATTTGAAAGGGCTATGATCATTATGCAGTTAATTAAAAAGAATTTAGTATATGTGGGAATATCTTGAAACATGAAGTTGGGAGGTGATTAAGTCTATTGAGTGGATGTGTGAGTGTGTGTATATGTTTTAAGTCCATAAATATTGGATATCACATTGCAGAGAAACTCTTCTTTAACCCAAGAAAAGAGAAGGATAAAGTCAATGAAGTTGTGATACCATACCTAATCGTTCTGGATAATTCCAGAAGGTAATTTCTAGATGACCTTGTTTCTCCATTGTCATCTTAAACCTTAAATAACAGTTTATTTACACTTCAACACCGAAAATCTGTAAGGTTCTTTTTCTGGTATTCACTGTAATTTTACAGATGAATTCCAATAAACAGTGGTAAACATTATTGCAAAAGGAAATAAGATCTGGGAATAAATTATTGCCATTGCTATTCATTTTCATATATAAATATTTCATTTCTTCCAAAATATTTTGCTTTAATGTGTACACAAATTTATTAAGAGAAATATTGAAAAGGAACATCAATGAACATAATTCATGCTTGAAAAGATAATTGTGGTCAGTGGCTTACAAATAATAAAATTAGGAAGTGATAATATAATAGCAGCAGTGTAAGCAGTCACTTTTACTTATGATTAAATGATTCATTTTAAAATAAATGTAGTAGATGGAGACATTGTCAAGTATGTGGATTATATGATATTATGTCATGCAAAAAAGGACAAAATCTGCACTTGGCTTATTGTCAGATAGTGCTTTAAATTCCTGTCTGGATTTAAAATGTAGATGTTTCATTGTGGATTTAACTTCGTTAGAAAAGATCAACCACCCAAATGAAATCACAAAATATATAAACTCAAGAGTCTATGGTAGTTTGAAGAGATTCATAAGCTTGAATTGACTCTAAGCATTTTACTTCTGTTAGCAACTGGAGATATATATATATATATATATATATATATAATAATCCTTTGAATCCTAAGCACTAGCAGGTATCTTATGTAACAGATCATCTTCAAACTCTAATCTTTGATTTATACAAGACACGAATCAGAATTTACTGGCCTACTAGTACTTTTCAAAGAGATGGGTGAATAGATGAAAGTGAAAAAAAGACTTCCCTTGTGGTTCAGATGGTAAAGAATCTGCTTGCAGTACAGGAAACCAGGGTTTGATCCCTCTGTGTGTGTGTGTGTGTGTGTGTGTGTGTGTGTGTGTGTTAGTCACTCAGTTGTGTCCAACTCTTTGCAGCCCCATGGACTGTAGCCTGCCAGGCTCCTCTGTCCATGGAACCCTCCAGGCAACAATACTGCAGTGGGTACCCATTCCTTTTACCAAGGACTTCCCAACCCAGGGAACGAACCTGGGTATCCCACATTGCTGGCAGATTCTTTACTGTCTGAGCCAACAGCGAAGCCCTTTGATCCTGATAGTTATTATAAAATACTAGAGAGTTGGACATGACTGAGTGACTTTCACTTCACTTCACATTTCATGTTGTATAATGTATCCTTATAGCTTATTTTAGACATAATAGTTTTTAATTATTCAGTTCAGTTGTGTCCGACTTGTTGTGACCCCATGAATTGCAGCACACCAGGCCTCCCTGTCCATCACCAACTCCCAGAGTTCACTCAGACTCACATCCATTGAGTCAGTGATGGCATCCAGCCATCTCATCCTCGGTTGACCCCTTCTGCTCCTGCCCCCAATCCCTCCCACCATCAGAGTCTTTTCCAATGAGTCAACTCTTCGCATGAGGTGGCCAAAGTACTGGAGTTTCAGCTTTAGCATCATTCCTTCCAAAGAAATCTCAGGGCTGATCTCCTTCAGAATGGACTGGTTGGATCTCCTTGCAGTCCAAGGGACTCTCAAGAGTCTTCTCCAACACCACAGTTAAAAAGCATCAATTCTTCGGTGCTCAGCCTTCTAAACCCCTATCTTTATCTTGTCCCTCCTTCCTTCCCTCTTCCCATTGGTGGTTTTTTCTCTATGCCTTGGGTCTGTTTCTTTTTTGTTACATTCACCAGTTTTTAGATTCTACATATAAGTGATATAATGCAACATTTGTCGTCCTACACTTAGGTAGCTTTGTGTCTTGACAATGGGAAATAATGCTACTGTGAACACTGGAGCATGTACCTTTTCAAATTAGTGTTTTGGAGTTTTTTTTAGATATGTATTCAGGAATAGAATTGCCATGTCATATGATAGTTCTATTTTTAATTTTTCAAGAAACATTCATACTCTTTTCCATGGTGGCTGCACCAACTTACATTCCCACCAATAGTGTACAAGGGTTCACTTTCTCCACATCCTTGCCAACATTTGTTATTTGTATTCATTCTGATGATAGTCATTCTTGAGTTGAGTGGCTAAATGTCTGTAAAATGGCTTCATAGTAAGGCTTTCTCTAAAGGAGAAAGCTAATGGGGCTCAAGAAGCTATTTTCAAATCAGGAAGAACAATATGAAGAGTGAAACCTGCTGATGATTCAAATCTAAGGCAGGGCTGATGTTTCCATGTTGTGGAAAGCTTGGAAGTTGCAAATGGCTATCGAAGAGGAATGCTTTTCAACATTTTTCAAAATATACATCATAACTCTAACAGAAATGTCACTGTTTATAAGACTGAAGTAAATGATTATGACTTGTTACTTTAAAAGTTAGTAGTTCGTGGTTCTTATTCTCCTAGGTCCTTCCCTGGCTTCTTATATAAGTAATTATTCTAGCATATATAAATATACAAAAAGGAAACTTTAAATATATATGTCATATGTGTATGATTCTTCAAAGATAAGAACTCACTATACATCCCCAAACTGATTTTCACAATCGTTAATGAGTTGGACAATTCAAAAAATAGTTAGGATGATGCCCACATTATATGAAGTAGGGTATAAGAATTTATTATATTTTCTGCATTACAAAAAGTTGTCTTCTCTTTAAAATTTGTGTATATCTGTATGCATGTGCATCTTCACCAAGTGAGACCAAATAAAAATCATTTTAAACATGTTTTATAGAGGGTATTGGAGAGAGAAATGGCAACCCACTCCAATGTTCTTGCCTAGAGAATCCCAGGGATGGGGGAGCCTGGTGGGCTGACGTCTATGGGGTCACACAGAGTCGGACACGACTGAAGCAACTTAGCAGCAGCAGCAGCCTAGAGGGAATTATGTACAAAAACAAACTTATAGTTCTTAAATTTATCTCAATTAGATACCAAATGAATGAGTAAAGTTTAGAAGAATTCCCAATTTCAAAGCCATGGAGTATTTATATTGAAAACAATGAATCTATCAAGTCTGCTTTATCTTCACATCATTCAGGGTGTATTTTCCCTCAGTCTGAATCCCTATGGCTTTTCAAATGGAGGAACTGGATGACTCTTTCTGAAGGTCATACTCACATTAAGCTCTTCTTTGAGTGAAATCTTTCTTTAGAAAATTATATACATCCACACTCATGAATCTGCCAGGGTTCCTAAATTTTATGTGTTTTCCTACTAACTTTGCTGTCTGCTATCTACTTTAATATTAATAAGTTATATTCAGTAAAAATATTTACTAAAAATCATACCTTCCAATGTTCAATATGTAGAAGTAGACACAAACTTTGAAATGTATATGTTTTTCACATTAAATTTTATTTGAGAAGATTAATTTTCAATTTTTCTTTCATTTGACTCATCAGCAACTTTTTAAATATCTGATATAAATAAAGTTGGTACTATGCCTTCAACTTTCAACGTAAATTTTTAATTCAAACAAAGGGTGAGTTAAAAACTTTTTTAATCTGTGTTCCTTCTCACCAGTTTTGCAAGTTTTAAAGAGGCTCTGAATATAGGAAAGGGCTTAAGTACATGCTAACTGCTACAAAAAGTGAAACATTTAATGTAATATTTGACATTCTTAGAGAAATCCTATCAGAAATAATAAAAAATAAATTGAAGGCTAGGCCTACTTGCATTTCTGGTATTGACCTCAGGTCCACTGATCTGGAAAATTAGCATCTGGCCAAGAATGATAAGACCTACAATACTTAAGGAGCAGTTGGAAAATAGATTTTAAGAAATTCAAGAACAACTTCTTACAGTGTGCACACCTGGGCTGCATGCTGAATTCATAAACTTTATGCCTATGTGTATACTCAGAAATTTTCAGGTGGACTGTGCTTAAAAGCATTTCTGCCTAAATAAAGTCGAGATTTAAGTGGGTGAGCAGATGGCAGGCTAGATGCAGAGACTGGCTTACCCAAAGAATAATAAGAATTTTACTTCACATATAGGCTTTTAGTAAAAATTTCAAAATTGAAGTAATAGTATTATTCTCATTTTACTCTAATTTGTTGGTATTTGTGAAAAGGAAGATAAATTTGATTAATGATCCTAATGCCCAAAGCTTATGCTTAAGAAGAACTAAAGACTTTAGATTGGGTTAGTACAGTTCAAGTGGAAGCTTATGTATGCTTAACAGTTGATTAGAGAAAATAAATTCCTTCTTAGGTGTTAATGGAATCTGTCACTCTCAGAGATGATCTTGGAATGTTTCTCATTTATGAATAAACAAAATTCAGTCTAGATCTAAGTTTTTCTGGATCTTGATGTTCTATGAAAACATAGTTCACAAAATGTGTGCTTTGCAGAGACCTGACAAGGTTAACAGCTTAATCTGCACCTGTAATTAATTTAGGGGGATGAGACAAATTGTTGGTATGTGGAGATAATGATTAGCTTTATAGACTGAAGAGCACCCATTGTGAAATATGTGTTCAGTCAGTATTGTGGGCTTCCTTGGCAGCTCAGCTGTAAAGAATCCTCCTGCAGTACACATAGGTTTGACCCCTGAGTCTGGACCCACTCTAGTATTCTTGCTGGGAAAAATCCCATGCGTAGAGGGGCCTGGCATACAACAGTCCATGGGATCACAAAGAGTCAGACACTACTGAAGCAAGTGAGCACAACACAGCAGTCAGTATTGTACAATACTTCCCCCATGGGCACAGTGAAGGAACAGTGAAGGCTCAGGGTAATTTCTTTGGTAACTTACAAACCACGTCTGTGATTATGAATTGGTTTTTCATTTTCTATTATATTCAGCTGCATTTAGGTAAATTCACTAACTCTTTTATTTATCTCTTTTGAACAGCTTTTCAGATCTGAAACAAAATATTGTTTTTTGCAGCAGTGCATGCACAGTGGAATCATGCCGTGGATCCCTAGGCACGATAGCCTGGGGAGACTGGTCAAAAAGAATTTGGATTAAGAAAAGAAAGGCTAGGTTAGGATCCAGAGATTAAGTTCTAATCTCTGCTTGGTCCCCACTGTCAAGTGGTATGACTATAGTCAGAGTCCTATACTTCCAAGAGTGAGTTGAGTTGGCCTATAACTTGAGTTATAAAATAAAGAAGTCGATGTAAATGTTTTCAGGTTTCCTTTAAGGAATAATATGTCATCATTTAAGTCTGTTTGGTCTGATTTGTATTTTGCATTTGCACAGATTAAGAGCTAGAAAAGAAGGAAAGCAGCCCAGGATCTCTAAATGAGAGAGCCTGGATTAGGCCTAGTAGCTATTTTTCAAGGGAAGTTTAGGCTGAGGATAAAACATTATTTTCAATATCTTGGGATCTAAGTGATAATAATATGTTCAAATGGAAGATCATTATTAAAAGTGGGTTTGAAAAGGAAAATTATAGACCAATAGCTTTCATGAATACAGATGCAAAAATCCTCAACAAAATATTAGCAAGCCAAATCCAACAATACATAAGAAGGATCATATGTATGATCATAAGAAGAATCCACGGTCAAGTTGGATTCATTCCAGATTTGTAATGCTGGATCAACATATGCAATTCAATCATTATGATACACCACAACAAAATACAAGACAAAAAAAATCACATAATCATCTCAATGGTTGCATAAAAAGCATTTTATAAAATTCAACATCGATTATTGGTAAAAACCCTAGGCAAAGTGGGTATAGAAGGAAAATTATTTCAACATAATAAAAACCACTTATTACTAGCCTACAGCTAGCATAATATTTAACAGTGAAAAGAGAAAAGCCTTCCCAGTTTGGAAGAAGATGAGTATGCTCACTCTCATCACTTCTATTCAACATACTATTTGAAGTCCTAGCCAGAGCAATGCAGCAAGAAAAAGAAATAAAAGATATCCAAATCAGAAGTAAGAGACAAAACTCACTATTTGTAGATGACACAATATGCTCTAAAGAGAATCCTTTAGTCTCCACACCAAAGCTATTTGAATAAATGAAGCCAGCAAGGTAAAAAAATACAAGATAAATATACAGAAATTTTTGTATTTATTTACACTGAAAATGAAATGAAATATAAGATAAAGCAAAAAAAGTCAATATAAACTGCATTTAAAAAATACCTAGGAATAAACTTAACTAGGGAGGTGAAAGACCTATATGTTGAAAACTGTAAAACATTGATGAAACTGAAGATGGCTCAAAGAAATAGATGCTCTTGAGTTGAAAAAGTTAATATTGTCCAAATGGCCATACTACCCAAAGTAATATACAGATTTAATGTAATCCCTATTGAATATCCATAACATTTTTCACAGAACTAGAACAAATTATACTAAAATTTATATGAAACCACCAAAGATCCAGAATTGCTGAAGCAACCTCAAGAACAAAACTTGAGGCAAACCTTTCAGACTTCAGACAAAAACTACAAAGTTATGTAATCAAAATAGTGTGGTATTGACACGGGACCTATAGATCAATAAACAAAATAGAGAGCCCAGAAATAAACCCAGACAACTATAATCAATTAATCTATCACAAAGGAGGCAAGAATATACAGTGTAGAAAAACAGTCTCTTAAAAAAGCAAAATAGCTGAACTCATAAAATAAGACTCAAAGCAGCAAATTAAAAAAAAACAAAACTGGTGTTAGTAAAGCTGAAATTAGACCACTCCTTCACACCATACACAAAAAATAAACTCAAAATGACTTATAGACATAAATATAAGACATGACACCATAAAACTCACAGAAGAAAACATAGGCAAAACATTCTTGGACATAATTATAGCAATATTTTCTTATATCAGTCTCCCAAGGCAATAGAAAATAAAGCAAGAATAAACAAAGGAATCTAATCAAACTTAAAAGGTTTTGCACAGCAAAAGAAACCATCAACAAAATGAAAAGACCTACAGAATGATCGAAAATATTTGCAAACGATGCAACTGAGATGGGGTTAATTTCCAAAATATGTGGCAACTCATATAACTCAATATCAAAAACACAAACAATGCAATCAAAAATGAGAAGAAGACCCAAATTAGACATTTTTCCAAAGAAGACATAGTGTGTGTGTTAGTCACTCAGTCAAGTCCAATTCTTTTTGACTGCAAGGACTGTAGCCCATCAGGCTCCTCCGACCATGGAATTCTCCAAGCAAGAATACCAGAGTGAGTTGCCACTTCCTTCTCCAAAAGAAGACATGCAGATGGCCAAAAGATGTTCCACATCACTAATTACCAGAGAAAAACAAATAACTACAATGATAACTCACATTGATCAGAATGGCCATCACCAAAAGTCAAGAGATAAATACTGGAGAGAAAAGGGAATCCATACTGTTGGTAAGAATGAAAGTTGGTGTAGCAACTATGGAAAACAGTATGGAGGTTCCTTAAAAAAATAAAAATAGTACTGCCAGATGATCCACCAATCCCACTTCTGGGCACATATCCAGAAATGATTAAAACTCTAATTCAAAAAGATATATGCACCTCCAAAGATCATAGCAACATTATTTATAATAGCTAAGCCATGTGGATCACAATAAATTGTGGAAAATTCTGAAAGAGATGGGAATACCAGACCACCTGACCTGCCTCTTGAGAAATCTGTATGCAGGCCAGGAAGCAACAGTTAGAACTGGACATGGAACAACAGACTGGTTCCAAATAGGAAAAGGAGTACGACAAGGCTGTATACTGTCACCCTGCTTATTTAAGTTCTATGCAGAGTACATCATGAGAAACGCTGGGCTGGAAGAAGCACAAACTGGAATCAAGATTGCTGGGAGAAATATCAATAACCTCGGATACACAGATGACACCACCCTTATGGCAGAAAGGCAAGAGGAACTAAAGAGCCTCTTGATTAAAGTGAAAGAGGAGAGTGAAAAAGTTCACTTAAAGCTCAACATTCAGAAAACAAAGATCATGGCATCTGGTCCCATCACTTCATGGGAAATAGATGAGGAAACATTGGAAACAGTGTCAGATTTTATTTTGGGGGGGCTCCCAAATCACTGCAAATGGTGACTGCAGCCATGAAATTAAAAGACTCTTACTCCTTGGAAGAAAAGTTATGACCAACATAGATAGCATATTCAAAAGCACAGACATTACTTTGCCAACTTCCAGTGGTCATGTATGGATGTGAGGGTTGGACTGTGAAGAAAGCTGAGTGCCAAAGAATTGATGCTTTTGAACTGCTGTGTTGGAGAAGACTCTTGAGAGTCCCTTGGACTGCAAGGAGATCCAACCATTCCATTCTGAAGGGATTTCTTTGGAAGTAATGATGCTAAACCTGAAACTCCAGTACTTTGGCCACCTCATGTGAAGAGTTGACTCATTGGAAAAGACTCTGATGCTGGGAGGGATTGGGGGCAGGAGAAAAAGGGGTCGACAGAAGATGAGATGGCTGGATAGCATCACTGACTCGATGGACATGAGTTTGAGTGAACTCCGGGAGATGGTGATGGACAGGGAGGCCTGGCATGCTGCGATTCATGGGGTCGCAGAGTCGGACACAACTGAGTGACTGAACTGAACTGAACTGAAGCCATATAAACAACCCAAGTGCCCATCAACAGATGACCAACTTAAGATGTAGTATATATAAACATAATAAAATATTACTTGGACATAAAAAATGAAACACTGCCATCCGCAGCAACAGAGATGAACCTAGAGAATATTATACATGGTCAAGTATGTCAGAGAAAGACAAATACCATATGATTTCATTTGCACATGGAATCTAAAACTAATACAAATGCATCTGAATATAAAACAGAAAATCCATAAACACAGGAAACAAACTAATGGTTACCAAGGGGTAACCATTAGAGGGAGGATGGATAAATTAGGAATTAACAGATATAAATCACTATACATAAAATAAATAAGCAGTAAGGATTTATGTATAGCACAGGGAACTATTCAATATCTCATAATAACCTATAATGGATAATAGTCTGAAATATATATGCATATACTCCCGAATCATTTTATTGTACCCCTGAAATTAACATACTATAATTCAACTATACTTCTGTTTAAAAAAGTAGGTCTAGGCATATGGTAAGTGAAGTGTCCAGCGGTCACTCAGTGAATAGTTTGCAAGCTCACATTTGCAAGCTGGATGTGTGCCTGAGTGTCAGTGGCTTTCTGAATGTTTTTCTTCATCCTCCCTTTGATGCATTAGTGATCCAAACTCTATTTGTTCTGAGCAGCTATACAGGAAACCTGACCAACCTAGAACATAAAGCTGGTCTCTCACTCTATGTATCTGAACTCTGTCTGCTACATCCCTACACAAGCTTAGTTTTAATCAGATAAAAACAAAACAACCACAACAATAATAAATAAAAAGATATCTATCTTCTCATCTACGCTGTTCCTTCTTATAGACTGTCATAGGTAAATATTTTAATATCCATCAAGCTTTTTCCAACTAAGGGCTCTCTGTAATATTTTATTTTGCTTTAAGTTTTTCTAAGTATTATGAATTGTCTACCATCCTATCTGGTGGGCTACCATCCATGGGGTTGCAAAGAGTCAGACATGGCTGCAACTAAGCACAGCACATAGCACACCTTCTATCATGTATTTGCTTTTTGTCTGAAATTTTTGCTTCACAGTTTCATGAATAAAGATATTTCAACCCACCCTCATCAACATGGTAAACCTCACTGAAGTCCCAAACTATACATTCTATCACTCTGGGTACCTAAAGGCAGCAACTCTAGGTACATGATTCTAAACAGTCTTATTAATTATTTATTTACAATGTTTTTTGTATCTTCACAATATTTTTGTATCTTCTAAGTGATATTATGTTTTTTAAAAGTCTAAGTTTGGCACCCCAACTGGCAAAGACTAAGGCTAAAAAAATTCCTACCAGAAACCAAACTTTTATTCAGTCTACAATTCATTAAAATTTCCTTTTAAATCTCACTTAGGGAAATGTTTATCAACAACTTTGTCAATTTCTAGTCTTTCTAATTTACCTGCTACATTAAAAATGTTTTGGTCTTTTAATCAGTAAAACAATATTACACCTAAAAATGTATTAACATACATGTTATGGACTGCCTATAAGTCAGAGTCACAAACACCAGACACACTTCAACTTTGGTGAATATCCTCTTAATAGGATCCCCAGTCCCTCAACCTAGACAATATCACCAGGCTCAGGAGTTTACCACTGGAGATGGCATTGTTCCCTGCAATGACTTGCCCAGAGACTAAATCTCTGTCACACAGACACCCAGATGAGATGGTTGGATGAGATGGTTAGAGGCTACCTCTAGCTACCAGAGGCTACCTCTCCAAAGAGGCTAACAAATTGGACATGAAACATTTATTTCTATTCTTCTTTACTAGAAAGAAAGTTAAAATGTTAGTTGCTCAGTCATGTCTGACTCTTTATGATTCCACAGACTGTAGCCTGCCAGGCTCCTCTGTCCATGGAATTCTTCAGGCAAGAATACTGGAGCGGATCGCCATGCTCTTCTCTAGGGGATTTTCCTGACCCAGGGATTGAACCCAGATCTCCCGCATTGCAGAAAATATCTTTACGGTTTGAGCTACCAGGGGACAGTTTGTTATTAGAGTTTCTGTTATATTTTGGGGGTTTGCTATCCATTTAATCCACATTTCTGGTATACTCCTTGCTCTTGCCATCTCATGTACCCCTACCTAAGGGAGTACACTTGACTGATCTATCAGTTCATACCCTTCAACAACCATAGCTGCTGCGCCTGCCACCCTGCCCTGAGGGATACACCAGTTCAGTTGCTCAGTTGTCTCTGACTCTTTGCGAGTCTGCAGCAATCTGGCATGGACTGCAGCATGCCAGGCCTCCCTGTCCATCACCAACTCCCAGAGTTTACTCAAACTCATGTCTGCTGAGTCAGTGATGCAATCCAACCATTTCATCCTCTGTCGTCCCCTTTTCCTCCAGCCTTCAATCTTTCCCAGCATCAGGGTCTTTTCAAATGAGTCAGTTCTTTGCATCAAGTTGCCTAAGTATTGAAGTTTCAGCTTCAGCATCAGTCCTTCCAATGAACACTCAGGACTGATCTCCTTTAGGATGGACAGGTTGAACTTCTTGCAGTCCATGGGACTCTCAAGAGTTTTCTCCAACACCACAGATCAAAAGCATCAATTCTTTGGCACTCAGCTTTCTCTAGAGTCCAACTCTCACATCCATACATGACTACTGGAAAAACCCTAGCTTTTACTAGATGGACCTTTGTTGGCAAAGTAATGTCTCTGGTTTTTAATATGCTGTCTAGGTTGGCCATAGCTTTTCTTCCAAGGAACAAGTGCCTTTTCATTTCATGGCTGCAGTCACCATCTGCAGTGATTTTGGAGACCAAAAAAATAAAGTCAGTCACTGTTTCCATACAGGGATACACCAAAATATTATAAAAAAAAATACCTAACGCACACTATTACTGAACCAGTTTCATTTGCTTGATGTGCAGCAAGCTAAAAAAGAGACACCAAGGTTTGCAGCAAAGAAAGGGTTTATTCACAACGCAGCTAAACAAGGTTGATGGGAAAGCCAGTCTCAGATCTTCCTCCCTGAAGGTGAGGGGCATAAACAATTTATGGGATACAGAAGCAGGTGGTCTTAGGCGTGGGGAAAGACAATTGGAGGCAGAGAAAAGGTGAAGTAATCAGTATTCTGTGAAGTCTCAGTTACACTGTTTGTGTATGGGATGTGTGTTCAAAAATGGTGGGGAAGTAATGCTCAAAATTCTGCAAGCCAGGCTTCAGCAATATGTGAACCGTGAACTTCCTGATGTTCAAGCTGGTTTTTGAAAAGGCAGAGGAACCAGAGATCAAATTGCCAACATCCGCTGGATCATGGAAAAAGCAAGAGAGTTCCAGAAAAACATCTATTTCTGCTTTATTGACTATGCCAAAGCCTTTGACTGTGTGATCACAATAAACTGTGGAAAATTCTGAAAGAAATGGGAATATCAGACCACCTGACCTGCCTCTTGAGAAATCTGTATGCACGTCAGGAAGCAACAGTTAGAACTGGACATGGAACAACAGACTGGTTCCAAATAGGAAAAGGAGTACGTCAAGGCTGTACATTGTCACCCTGCTTATTTAACTTCTATGCAGAGTATATCATGAGAAACACTGGACTGGAAGAAACACAGCTGGAATCAAGATTGCTGGGAGAAATATAAATAACCTCAGATATGCAGATGCCACGATCCTTATGGCAGAAAGTGAAGAGGAACTAAAAAGCCTCTTGATGAAAGTGAAAGAGGAGAGTGAAAATGTTGGCTTAAAGCTCAACTTTCAGAAAACGAAGATCATGCCATCCAGTCCCATCACTTCATGGGAAATAGATGCGGAAACAGTGGAAATGTGTCAGACTTTATTTTTTGGGGCTCCCAAATCACTGCAAATGGTGACTGCAGCCATGAAATTAAAAGACAATTACTCCTTGGAAGAAAAGTTATGACCAACCTAGATAGCATATTCAAAAGCAGAGACATTACTTTGCCAACAATGGTCTGTTTAGTCAAGGCTATGGTTTTTCCTGTGGTCATGTATGGATGTGAGAGTTGGACTGTGAAGAAAGCTGAGTACCGAAGAATTGATGCTTTTGAGCTGTGGTGTTGGAGAAGACTCTTGAGAGTCCCTTGGACGGCAAGGAGATCCAACCAGTCCATTCTGAAGGAGATCAGCCCTGGGATTTCTTTGGAGGGAATGATGCTAAACCTGAAACTCCAGTACTTTGGTCACCTCATGTGAAGAGTTGACTCATTGGAAAAGACTCTGATGCTGGGAGGGATTGAGGGCGGGAGGAGAAGGGAACGACAGAGGATGAGATGGCTGGATGGCATCACTGACTCGACAGACGTGTGTCTGAGTGAACTCCGGGAGATGGTGATGGACAGAGAGGCCTGGCGTGCTGCGATTCATGGGGTCGCAAAGAGTCGGACACGACTGAGTGACTGAACTGAACTGAGGGTAGAGTTGGGGGCCCTCTAATGTCAAGTTTATCTATTGGAATCTGCACAGGTCCAGTTTTAATGTTGGTGGTCCCAGCCAGCCTCAGCCTGCTCAAGCTTGAACTAGACACAGCTGATTCACGTTCCTGGGAAACAACTGTGACAAACACCTTACTGTTTAGGTTACATGAAGCTTGGAGGGTATGCAATTTGTAACAAAATAATTAAGGTGAGCTTGTTCTGTGAAGATAGACCAAGGTGAAGGGGGTTTTAACAAACTATAAGACAAGCTCAAGGATTTCTATTAGTCCTCCGTTTCTGTTCACCCTTTGGGGTGTGGTTTCAAAATGTTTTTTAACTCTATGGGGCATAGCTTCAATACTTTTATCACAGTATAACACCATGGAGATACTATCAGATACCACAGAAATTTCCGATCTGTTGTCTTGGCTAATGTCATCTAATGAGAAACTGAAGTTATGAGCAGCCTATAAGGACCCCTTATATTTCTATTTGTTTCTTTCCTTTTTCTCTCATAATGTTTTCTATGCTGTTTAGGCCAACTATGTCCTACTCTTTTAAGGTATCTCCTACTGCTCGGGCCACTCAAATACCCAAAAAATCAAGTTCAAACTAGTGTTAAGACATAGGGGAAACAATTGTAACAGTTTTTGTGGCTCACCTGGTAAAGAATCCACCTGCAATGCAGATGACCTGAGCTCAAACCCTGGGTTGGGAAGATTTGCTGGAGAAGGGAAAGGCTACCCACTCCAGTATTCTGGCCTGGAGAATTCCATGGACTGTATAATCCATGGGGTCACAAAGAGCTGGACATTACTGAGTGACTTTCAGTTTTATAATACTATTTGATCCAGTATTGAATCCCTGGCAAGAGTCCCCTCAAGCTGCTTTCTTGAGCAGCCTATTTAGTCCATACCCACCACTACCTTGCCTATTGGACTCTTATATTCTGGACCAATATCCACCTACCTTAGTTAACCCAGGGCCAGGTACTAAGCAACCATGGACAGACCCTACTCTTTAAAGCCACTGAAAGTATTCAAACTTAGCCAGTTCTAAGCCTGCTTGCCCTGTCTCGCCTGCTTTCCCTTGGAAACTACAATATAGGCTCTTGCTAATGGTCTTCCCTTCAGTTGACTACAGGTGATTCCCAGTGTAGCCCCTCATGATGTGATGTGTTCTCCCTCTCTTGAATCTGAGAGTATAAACTATCTATTCAATGGCAGTTATCTTCTGACCTGTTGGCCTTATCAAACCCAAGCAGTAAAAAAAAATATATATATATATATATATCCCCCCAAAAAAACACCTATTAAAATCATATTTTGTTAACGTATCATTTTCTGACATTTCATTAAAACTTTATATCCTGAAGGCCCCACTTAAAAGGTTTTTAACAGCTTGATATATCAATAATATTCATTTTCTTCAGGGTATGAGCAGAGGTGTATGATAGTTTTCATACAACAGTTCAAGAGGAATTAGAAATTGCCAATAAGCATGATCTTTTATTTTTCTGAAAGGTTTAATGTGTAAGAACATAGCCATGGGCTCAAAAATTACAGAATTTCAAGTACTAAAACAAATATATTCTTGTTTTTGATGTAGAGACATATATTTTAAAAAGTCATTTTATCAATATTTTTCATTTTGAATTACTCTCTAATCAAATCTTTTGTACCAAGACTATCAGGTTTCATTAAAAAAATTTGCATCTGAGTTAAGAACATGCAGCTCTGATATTTATAAAATGATTTATTTTGCATATTTATTATTATACTTGTTAAGAGATTTATTTCTGTTTTGCTTCATTTCTTTTATTTTGAAGCTATGTGGTACACACCATGTTTGGGGGAGACATATAAGTGGGAGAAGGAGAATTATTTCTAACAAAATTGCTAAACTTTTAAAATAATAATATTTTAGAGTTATAGAATAAATAGTAAATATGATGGTAATCTTTTAATTTCAAAGTTTTACAAAATCTTGGATGCCCCCACAAAAGAAAAAAGATGAGGAACTAAATTCAACTACCAATGAATATTCTGAAAGCTCAAGAAAGCTCTGGTGATTCTGGGGTAAACCAAACAAAGCTTTGCATGGCTCAGGAGGGATTAATATACTTTGAATTACTTTAATCCTTTAGGCTTAAGGTAGTTGTTCTATTAACTATATATGAAACTCCTGGGATAGGTTTCCCAGCTTTATACAAATCTTTATAGTGATCCATGTAGTGTTATAACTGAATTGAAATCAGAAATACTGATTATGTTTAGAGGTCAATGCTCTCCAATCCCATCCCAATGGTTTAATTTCTTATATGATGTGAGTTGTATTCACAACTGCCTGTTTGCCCTGGGAATTGTGAAAAAATCATAAGTAACTGTGGAGATTAAGTTTTCTCTATTAGTTTGAAACCTATATTTGCATGTGTGGATTTGTTTTAACCTTAGTCCAAAATTTTAGCACAACACAAGATTCCCCACTCCTTTTCTCTTCTTCTCATTGGGTCAGGTCTGTATAATCCCTTCCCCTTAGGTTGTCCCATTTTTGTTTAAGCATTTTTTCCCTCCACAGTCAATTTCTAGTTCTCATTCTTTCGGATAGATACTGACTGGTGTACTCACTTCAGTACTCTGGTGAAAATTTCTTACCTATGTATTGCAGACAACTAAGGAGCCCGCATGCTGCATGGAAGACTGAAGATCCCATGTGCCACAGCTAAGACCCGGTGAAGCCAAACAGATAAACAAAGACTTTTTAAAGAAGAAAAAGGAAATCACAACTTACCAGAACAGAAAACCATGAGCTGAAACCTCCATGGAAGATAGTGTGGGGTAAGAAAATCTTAATTCTACCTGAAGAATTGTTGGAGGCTCAGGGTGGAAAGACTGAGAAGTAAAATCTTCAGGGTGAACAACTCACAGGGAGGTCCCCACATTTTGTGAACTTCTCCCTAGGAGCTTAACTAGTTTCTCACAGTGAATCCCAGAGAAAACTACCCTGTGCTCTCCACGTGAGGAGAGGAAAACAGCCTTTTTGAAATACAATAGAGCAATCCTTGATTCTTAATAAGATCTGCTCTCAATGGAAACTTATTAACTAGAGCCTAACCAGGTGGGATGTTATTAGAGTCTAAGTAACCTGGGAAAGGGAAATAGCCAACTCCAGTTGGCTCTTGCCTCCTGCATGGAGAAAAGAAAATGAGAAATACCAGTCTCCTCCGGCTTCCATGAAAAAGAACAAAAACACACAACTCCAGCCCATTTTAAAGGGGGATACTGAGAAGTACTTGTGAAGTTCACAGTGCAGAGGCACCCCTAAACACAGGATTATAGAATGCCTGCCTGCCCCCACAGCATACTGCCACATTATTAAAGGTCTATTTACAGCAATTTCTTTTACCCAATACTTCATGCACAGATATCAAGAAAAAATTACAACAAACCGTAAAGCCCCTTGGCATTCCCAGGTGGCTCAGTGGTAAAGAATCCATCTGCCAATGCAGGAGATGTGGGTTTGATCCCTGGGACAGGAAGATCCCCCAGAGAAGGAAATGGCAACCCACTCTAGCATTTTTGCTGGGAAAATGCCATGCATGAAAAGAGGAGCCTGGAGGGTTACAGTTCATGAGATCACAAAGGGTCAGACAATACTGAATGACTAAGCACACAGCTCCGTCCAAAGACTGAGAAATTTCCCAAACTAATGTCAGACACCAAACTACAAATCCAGGAAGCCAAGAGAACACCGTGCTGGATAAATGTTAAAATATTAAACCTGGGCATATCATTTTCAGACTAAAGGAAATAAAAGATACTGAAAACGTCCTGAAAGAAGCCAAAAGGACACACACACACACACACACACACACACACACACACACACACACACACACACACACACACCTTTACATATGCAAGAACAAAGCTAAGAAATATTTGTAACTTCTCAGAATCCATGCCCCCCCCCAAAAAAAAAGAGTGTACTGAAATGTTTAAAGTGCAGAGAGAGAGAAAATCTAGAATTCTGCATCCTATAAAATTATCTTTCAAAAGTGAAAGACTTCCTAAGGAAAATAAAAATTGAGAAAATGTATTGCCAGTAGACCTGTCTTGCAATAAATGCTTGCAGATTTTTAGAGAGGAGGAAAACAACATAGATAAGATGCAGGAAGTAAGCATCCAAGAAGAAATAAGTGAAGATAAAAAATTATTTTTCTTATTCTATTTGATCTAACAGAATACTTTCTTCAAAATAAAAGAGTAACAGTGTATTTAGATATACATACACACACACACACATACACACACACACACACATATATATATATACTTACAGACAAGTAAAATGAATGACAGCAAAATAAACATGTTAGAGGAAGGAATCAGAATTATTTTGTAATAATAAGGTGAGTGAGTGAGTGAAGTCACTCAGTCATGCCCGACTCTTTGCAACCCCATGGATAGTAGCCTGCACCAAGCTCCTCCATCCATGGGATTTTCAAGGCAAGAGTACTGGAGTGGGTTGCCATTTCCTTCTCCCGGGGATCTTCCCGACCCAGGGATCAAACCTGGGTCTCCCACATCGTAGACAGATGCTTAACCGTCTGAGCCACCAGCTCAGGTAATAATAAGGTACTATCCATGAAGTGACATAGTGCTATTTGAAAGTCTACTTGTATTAGTTATAAAGGTATATTGCAATCTCCACAGCAGTAACTAAAACACATTTTAAATGAAATGTAACTGATATGCTACAAAAGAGAATGGAATCATATAAAATGCTCAATTAAAAACACAAAATGCAGGAAAAGACTGAAATATGAAAATTGGAACAAAGAACAAGACCAGCAAGCAGAAAACAGCAACAAATATAGTATATATCAATACAAGTTATATCACAATTATGTTAAATGTTAATGGTCTTAATTTAATATAGATTAAAAGTAAATAGACTGAGACACACCATGCTGATCAAAGAATGCATGAGCAGCTATATTAATTTCAAAAGGAGTCAACTTTGGAGCAAGGAAAGTTATCAGGACTAATGAAGGATATTACATAATAATAAAGCAGTCAACCTCATAGAAGACACGACAATTGTCAATGTGTGGTGTGCCCAACAGAGCATACACTGTGTGAAACAATAAGTGAAAAGACCACAAAAAGAAATAAATGAATCCACTATTGCAGCTGGAGATTTTAACACTCCTCTTTCAGAAATTGAGAGATTCAGCTGACAGAAAAGCAGTAAGCACATAGTCGACTCAGTAATAGCATCAATCAATGGGATATAATAGATATCTACAAACTACTTCATCCAACAACAGTGCAATAGATTACTCCCCAAGATACACCACATTCTGCACCATCAAACAAGCAAATGTTTGATGAGAATTCTTATGACATCTGCTCTCATACAACAGTGGAATTAAACTAGAAATGAATAACAGAAAGCTGAAAACTCTAAAATATTTGGAGGTTAAACACATTCTAAATAATACTCAGTCAAAGAAGAAATCTTAAGAGAAGTTAAAATATATTTTGAACTCAATGGAAATGAAAGCACAGCCTAAAATTTATGGGATGCAGAAAAGGTAGCACTTTGAGGGGAATTTATAACATTGAATGGACATATTAGAAAACAGACTTAAAATCAATCAACTAAGTGTCCACCTTAGAAAAAAAATATATATATAAAGAACAAATTCAAGGTAAACAAAAGAAAAAAACAAGAATTAGAGCAGAAATCAATAGAGAAAATTAGTGAATGCAAAAGCTGTTTCTTTGAAAAGATTAGCAAAACTAATAATAAGACTCCAGCTAAGCTAACTAAGGAAAAAAAAAAAAAGAGAAAGGGCATAAATTGCTAAGATCAGAAATAAAATGAGATTATCACAGCAGATCCCTTGAACATCAAAATTTTATTTAAAAATATGATTAACAACCTTGTTCCCACAAATTTGATAATGTATATGATAAAGATCAAGTCCCTGAGAGATACAGTCTTCCCCAAATTACACAAAATTAAATAGAAAATCTGCATAGGCTTATATATATGAAAGAAATTGAATCATTAATGAATACAACAGAAAACACCATGCCATCAGTGTTCACTGGTGAATTCTACTAAATATTTAAGGAAGAAATGATATGAATTGTTTAGTCTCTTTTAGAATAGAGAAGCAAATGGAATACTTCCTAACTCTGAGCCCAGTATTAGCCTAAAACCAAAGCACATAACAATATGACAAGAAAACTATAGACCGCTATCTTTCATTGACATAGATGCAAAAATTATCAACAAAATGTCAGCAAATCAAATCTGACAGTGTGAAAAAATTATATACCATGGACAAAAAGAGGTTTATTCAAGGTACAAAAGACTAGTTCAATATCTGAAAATCAATCAATGTAATTCATCACATCAACAAACAAAAGAGAAAAAATCAATAATCACATTAATAAATGCAAAAAACCCATTTGATAAAATCCAATACCCATTCATCATAAAGACACTCAGTAAACTAGGAATAAATAGGAACTTAATCAAATTAATAAAGAATGCCAAAAAACCTACAACTAGCATCATATTTAATAATGAGAAATTCAAAGCCTTCCTGCTAACATCAGGGAAAAAAAAAAAAAAAAAAAACCCTGTCACAAATGCTTGTAAACTTGTACCAGAAGTGCTAGCTAATGAACAGGACAAGAAAAGTGCATAAAAGTATACAAATTAAGAAGAAATAAAACTGGTTTTGTTCACAGATGACATGGTTACCTATGTAAAAAATTTGAAAAGAATTGACAAAAATTCCTGGAACTAAGTGATTATAGCGAGGTTGCAAGATACAAGGTTAATATACAAAAGTCAATTGCTTTTCTATGCATAAGAAATAAATAAGTGAATTCAAAATCAATATTGATTACACTTTATTCAGTACAATGAAATAGATATGAATTTAAAATATGTACATAGTCTATAAGAAGAAAGCTACAAAACTCCAAGGAACAAAATACAAAAAAGGACAAAACAAATGCGGAGATATTTCATGTGTAAGCACAGGAAGGCTCAGAATTGCCAAGATGTTAATTCTTTGCAACTTGCTCTATATATTCAATGCAATCTCAATCAAAATCCTAATATTATTTCATGGATAATGACAAACTGATTCTAAAATTCTTATGGACAGGCAAGAGACTCAGAATAGCCAACAGAATATCGAAGAGCAAAGTTGGAGGATTTATAATACCCAATTTAAAAACATATTGTAAGGCTACAATAATCAAGGAATTGTTGTATTGAAGAAGAACAGAAAATATATTAAAGGAACAGAATAGAGAGCCCAGAAATAGATCCACATAGATACAGTCAACTGATCTTCAATAAAGGAGGAAAGGCAGTACAATGGAGCAAAGACAGTGTTTTTAATAAATGATGCTAGACAAATGGATATTGACATGTAAAAAAGTGAACCCAGATACAGACCCTACCCCTTTCACACAAATTAACTTAGAATGAATCACAGACCTAAATATAAATTGCAAGACTGTAAAACTCCTATAAGATAATACAGGAGAAAATCTCGATGATCTTGGGTATGGTGATGCTTTCTAGATAGAACACCAAAGGCATAATCCATGAAAGGAAGAATTGATAACCTGGATGTTACAGAAATGAAATTTTCTGCTCTGGGAAAGACACTGTAAAGGGGATAAAAAGACAAAGCAAAGACTGGAAGAAAATGCTTGCAGAAGAATCATATAAAAAGTATTGTTTTGAAGTTAGTGTTTGAAAGTATTGTTATCCAAAATATACAATGAACTCTTAAAAGTCATTAATAAGTAAACAACCAACCAATTGAGAAATGGACCAAAGACCTTAGGAGATACCTCATGAAAGAAGATATATAGTCAAATGGACATAGGAAAAGATGCTCCCCACCACATATCAGGGAAATGCAAATTAGAACAATGAGTTACTACCACATGCTTATTAGAATGTTCAATAGCCAAAACAACAATACCAGAGGCTATTAATAGCAAGGATGTGAAGTAACAGGAACATTTATTCATTGCTGGTGGAAATGTGAAATAGTATGAAAGTGAAAGTGAAATCGCTCAGTCGTGTCCGACTCTTTGAGACCCCATGGACTGTAGCCTATCCGGCTCCCCCATCCATGGGATTTTCCAGGCAAGAGTGCTAGAGTGGATTGCTATTTCCTTCTTCAAGGGATCTTCCCGACCCAGGAATCGAACCCGGGTCTCCTGCATTGTGGGCAGATGCTTTACCATCTGAGCCACCAGGGAAGCAAAACAGTATAGCTACTTTGAAAGACAGCTTGACTCTTTCTTACAAAACTAAATTTACTCTGATCATACAATCTTGTAATTTGTTCCTTGGTATTTACCCATGAGTTGAAAAATTACGGGCTTCCCAGATGGCTCAGTGGTAAAGAACCCACGTGCCAATTCAGCAGATATGGTTCACTCCCTGGATCGGGAAGACCCCCCTGGAGATGCAAATGGCAAGTAACTCCAGCTTCTTGCCTGGAAAATCCCATGTACAGAGGTACTTGACCTGCTACAGTCCATGGGATCACAAAGAGTCGAACATAACTGAGCAACTGAATACACAAGCCTGAATACTTATATCCACATAAAAATGTGAACATATACGATTACTTCCTGGCTTCCCTGGTGGCTAAGACGGTAAAGCGTCTGCCCGCAATGCAGGAGACCCGGGTTCGATCCCTGGGTGGGGAAGATCCCCTGGAGAAGGAAATGGCAACCCACTCCAGTACTCTTGCCTGGAAAATTCCATGGACAGAAGAGCCTTGTAGGCCACAGTCCATGGGGTCGCAAGGAATCTGACACGACTGAGCGACTTCACTTCAGCTTTACTTATAACTGCCAAAACTTAGAAGCAACCAAGATGTCCTTCAATAGGTGAATGGACAAACAAACTGTGATGCATCCAGACAGCTGAATATGATTGATTGCTAAGGAGGCATCTTCAATACATATTACTGCATGAAAGACACCAGTCTGAAAAGGCTACATACTGTTTAATTCCAACTATGTGGTATTCTGAAAAAATAAAAACTATGGAGATAGCATAAAGTTTAGCTATTGCTATGGGTTAGGGGAGTGAGAATGATAAATAGGTAGAGCACAGAGGAATTTTTTAGGGCAGTGAAACTATTCTGCATGGTACCATAATGGTAAATACTAGTCTATGTTTCGAAACCCATAGAATTTACTGCTGCTAAGTCACTTCAGTCGTGTCCGACTCTGCGACCCCATAGACGGCAGCCTACCAGGCTCTCCTGTCCTTGGGATTCTCCAGGCAAGAACACTGGAGTGGGTTGCCATTTCCTCCTCCAATGCATGAAAGTGAAAAGTGAAAGTGAAGACGCTCAGTTGTGTCCGACTCTTAGCGACCCCACGGACTGCAACCTACCAGGCTCCTCCGTCCATGGGATATACCACACCGAGTATAAATCCAAAGCCTATGGGTTTGGGGTAATAACAATGTGTCGAAGTAGACAAATACATTTATCACTCTGGTGGGGGATGTTGATTATGATGGAGACTATGATGTGTGAGGCTGAGGGTTTATAGGACATTTATGAACCTTCTACTAAATATGCTGTGTAGAGCGGACTTTTGGACTCTGAGGGAGAGGGAGAGGGTGGGATGATTTGGGAGAATCGCCAGTCTATGTTTGATGCAGGATATAGGATGCTTGGGGCTGGTGCACGGGGATGACCCAGAGAGATGTTATGGGGAGCGAGGTGGGAGGGGGGTTCGTGTTTGGGAATGCATGTACACCCATGGTGGATTCATGTCAATGTATGGCAAAATCAATACAGTATTGTAAAGTAAAATAAAGTAAAAATAAACATTTTAAAAACAAAAAACAATAAAATAAAAAAATAAAAATCCTTTCATAAATTTACAGTTGCTTTATATTGTGGATATAAGCAAATTAAAAGAAGAGAATTTCTCAGTTTTTTTCTGAGGTACCAGAATAACTGAGTTGAAAATATTAGCTATATTTTTTGAAAACAAGTTTCTGAGGATAACAGAATTCAAGGTGCCGTAAAACTTTAGTGGGTTGTTAATGGGAAAGACCATTTAAAAAAACACAGTAATAATCCTTCAATGTGTCTTTCATTTAGTGATGTGATTCATGACAGCTTCTATAACAATACTTTTGCATTTACACCTACCTAAAAACTGTATTTTTATAAGCAAGCTGGGAAATGATCCATTGAATAGCAAAGAAGTAAAATTAATTCTGAGCCCCATTCAAAAATAAATATAACCATTGCATTAAAATGTGTTTGTAAAGGTGTCTTTTTTTAAAATAAGAAATTTTCTAAGGTGATTGCCCTGGAAAGATTTCCTGCATAAACAGAAGCTTACCAGTTTTTACTTCTTCTTTAGTCTTTAGATAATGTCCCTACTCAATTTAAATTTTAAAATATTTCATTTTTTAAATTTTTTTTAAATTTTTTATATTTACTTTATTTTACTTTACAATACTGTATTGGTTTTGCCATACATTGACATGAATCCACCAAGGGTGTACATGCAATTCCAAACACGAACCCCCCTCCCACCTCCCTCCCCACAACATCCCTCTGGGTCATCCCCGTGCACCAGCCCCAAGCATGCTGTATCCTGCATCGAATATTTCAGCACTATTTTAGACTACTGGCCTATGATCTGAAAGCATTGTTGAGAAATTTTTGCTTAAGTTTGAATCTTTCCTTCCATGTACAATTAAATAAAAACAACTTACATGGCCACTTGTCTTCCAGAGCAGAAATATTTCACTCATTCATAAAACCCTCTTGACCTACATAGAAAACCAACCACTCCTTAACGGCAGACAAGTGGAGAGATTTGCAGAACAGAGTTCCTACATTTTTCCCCAACTAACTCAAATGTTCAAGAATTTGCTTATTCATTTTCCTATTGATTCATTTATTTAGAATTCTATTGATTATCTACCGTGTGATAGGCACTATTCTTAGTACTCCCATTACATAAAGGAAGTTAATATTTCTGCAAGGCACAACCTAAAGATCTCTCAGTTATTTGATTTTTGCTAGTATGTGCCTTGTGACCCTATGCTCTGTAACCCACCAGGCTCCTCTGTCAATGGATTCTCTGTATGGCAAAACCAATACAATATTGTAAAGTAAAATAAAGTAAAAATAAAAATTAAAAAAAAAAAAAAAAGGCCACTTGAATCCAAAAAAAAAAGAATGTTGGAGTGGATTGCCAGGCCCTCCTCCAGGGAATCTTCTTAAGCCAGGGATCAAACTTATATCTCCTGCATTGGCAGGCAGGTTGTTTACCACTAGTGCCATTTGGGAAGCCCTTTGCACAGTATAGAGAATCATGATATTCACAACTTTAACCCACAGGAGTATTGTGAAACAAAAATTGAGACAATGCACGGCAAAGCCCTTTTGATAAAAACTAAAGCACTATAAAAATGAAAGGAATTGCCACCACTAAAAGTTAAATGGCCTAGATCCCTTTGACTACAAGTTACTGCTCTTATGTCACCTCTTTTCCCTTTAACAAGACCATAAAATTTTATGCTGTACAAAAACTATAGAGTGTACTGGCTGCCTAAAACAATATCTAAACAGGAAGCACTTCTAGGAGTTGCTTAATTATAAAATATTCTTTATTATTTAAATAGAATTTCTGCTGCTGCTACTGTTAAGTCGCTTCAGTCGTGTCCAACTCTGTGTGACCCCATAGATGGCAGCCCATCAGGCTCCCCCGTCCCTGGATTCTCCAGGCAAGAACACTGGAGTATGTTGCCATTTCCTTCTCCAATGCATGAAAGTGAAAAGTGAAAGTGAAGTCGTTCAGTTGTGTCCGACTCTTAGCGACCCCATGGACTATAGCCCACCAGGCTCCTCTGTCCATGGGATTTTCCAGGCAAGAGTACTGGAGTGGGGTGCCATTGCCTTCTCCAAAATAGAATTTCTAGTGACCTTGAAAGACTTTTAATTTTTCCTGTGTTTAGGTTAATCTTACTTGCTATAGAAAGATTTCCTTAAATTTGTTTTTTAAAGGTAACTAATCTTGTATATTTTATTACTTTATGTCATATTTTATTCTTTATTCCTCTGAGATATAATTTGTTTTAATGCAATTTTCATAGATTTAACCAAACTTTAAAAAATGTATTGCAAAAACTTTCAAAAATATTTTTATACAATTTTAAAAGTTGCTTTCCACTTGCAGTTATTAGAAAGTTTTGGTTAGATTTCCCGTATTGTGCAATACCTCCATGATCCTATCTTACACTCAGTAGTTTGGGCCTTCCACGTCTCCATTCTTGTGTTGCATACCCCTCACTGGTAATAACCACGAATGTGTTCTCTATATCTGTGAGTCTGCTTCTTTTTTGTTATATCCATGAGTTTGTTGTATTTTTCACATTCCATGTACAAGTGAAATCATACTGTATTTGTTTTTTTCTGTCTGACTTACTCCATAAGCACAATACCCTCCAAGTCCATACATCTTGCTGTAAATGGCAAAATATTGTTCCTTTTTATGGCTGAGTAATATTCCATTGTGTATGCATGTACCACATTTTCTTTATCCATTCATTTGTTGATGGACACTTAGGTTTATTCAATATTTTAGCAATTGTAAATAATGCTGCTATGACTATTTGGGTGCATGCACCTTTTCAGTTTAGTGGTTTGTTTCTTTTTTTTTTCAGATGAAAACCCAGAAACGGAATTGCTGGGTTATATTGGAATTCTGTTTTCAGTTTTTCAATAAACCATCATACTGTTTTCCCACAGTGGTGCACCAATTTACATTACCACTAACAATAGTTGACTCTATTTTGAATGCTGGAATCTGTCTGACTCTTATAAGTGTTTAATGAATAAAGATTGATTGAAATAAAAAACTGTACCATCTTTACAGCTGCAATTGCCTTTTCACAAAACTATACATTTCTCCAATTTTTATTATAAGAATTATAACAAAAGTTTGAAACTATAAGACAGTGAAGAAATATTCAAAAAATTATATTAATGTTAGCATTTTTCAAATATGCATTCTCTCCTTTATATATAAACATAGAAATAAAAATAATATTTCATAAACAAAGTAAGTTATAGACAACATGATGCTTTATTCCTAAATCCTTTAGAGCACAGATCCTTAAAATAAGGACATTTATGTATATTGCAATAATAACACACACTTCAAATAAAATTAACAATTTCTTAATATATCATCCAGATTATAATCAGATTTTTCCAATTCTGCTTAAATACTTGTTACTTTTCAAAATCATAAAGTAGCCTAAGCTTATGCCTTACTTTTAAATATGTGTCTGTAGTCTTAGTGTAGGGCAATCCTCCTACCTTATCTTCTCCCATGATATTGGATTTTTGAAAAGATTAGGTCAGTATTTTTATAAAATGTCACACACTCTGCACTTGGTTGAATGTTTCCTTGTGGCATCATTTAATGATTTCCTCTAGCTCATACATTTCCTGTAAATTGGAAATTACATCTATCTCCTTGATGAAATTCATACATTTCTTTCCAGTAATACTATGTAGGTGATGCTGTACACTTCATTCTGGATCAAATCAGGTGGTACAAAATGACATGTCCCAATATCATATTGCTCCATTATTTCAAATGTTGATTTTGATCACTTATGGTGGAAACCTCCCAAAATTGTCAATGGTAAAAGTATGTGGGTTTTTGCCCATTCAATTAGAGTGGATCCTTGAACAACAGGGGTTGAACAGTTCGGATCAACTTACACAGAGACTTCTTTCATTAAATAGGTACTGTTACAGTACTACGTGATCTGTGGTTGACTGAATCCACAGAATTGAAACCACATTCGTGGAGGAACTGCTTATGTGGAGGGCTGGCTGTCAAGTTATGTGAGGACTTCCAGCTGAAGAGACAGTGGTGCTCCCTAACCCCCACATTATTCAAGGGTCAATTGTTTTATGAACACTATAGGGATGCTCTGCTCTCTAGTGCCTTTCATCTAATGGTTTTAATATTCATAAATGACTTTAAATGATATGTAAAAAAATACATCTCTTCCCTCATGAGTACACAAACAATTGAGAAATAAAAGACATAACTGCAACAGCTGTTTACAAAACAAATGATTATATAACATTATGTTCCACATGTAAGATACTCAAGTGTTAAGCATGTTACAGATGTTAAAAAGGATAATTGAAAGTCAGGAATATTAAAGTTCAGAAGCAAGTAGGAATAACAAGATAGTCAAAGGAGCTGAAAACTAAGAGAGATTATGATTTACAGCAATTAAGCAGCTGACATTGGTGCTGTTCTAGGGTAGAGTTTTAGTGTCCCTCCTTCATAAGATGATGAATCAAGTGATGACCTAATGGAAAAAACCGAAGGCTTATTAGGGTGAACTTCCTGAGTGCGTAAAGTTGGTAAAAAGGAAGCTTCTTTAATAAGCAGAGACTTTTTGCTCTGATTTATTGAGATATTTTGACACTACCATCTTCAATTTTCCTCTTTTACCTTAACAACCAATCATCTCAGAGTTATCTTTTCCTTGTAAGGTGATGTTGGGGATGACAAGTAAGATAAGTGTGATTGACAATAGCAAGAGCTTCTTTTCAAGATATTACCAATGAAGTAACTTCTCATGAAGACTAAGATAGAACCATACTGCTGTGTGGTTGATACAGAATAGTAACAAATGGAACATAAATTACCAGTGTAAAAGACAGTGAGAAGAGAGAAAGAAGACATAAAAGAAAAATATTCATCAACTACTGAAGTATAAAGGAAGATAGAGAAGGATGCAAGGATTTGTACATAGCTGTAATAGATGATTTCTCATATAAATTAACATTGTTAACTACTGCTTTAAATAAATGGACACACACATACAAAAAGTCTCTGTGGTAAAATAAGCCAAACAGAGATTAAAAATTTTTTTAAAAATTATCCAAGTTTACAAAGCCAAGAAAGAGAAAAACTAAGATTTGAGTACCATGTATTCTAGCATTTAATTTTTACTCTTAAATTCTGACTTTGTGTCAGAACCGATTATCAGAAGCAACCAGAGGTCTCCAGGTGATTTTTATCCCAAATTATAGAGGTCAGTTCCTGGAAAATCCCCATGTGCAGATAATTATTATGTGGTAACTATTTTTAGCTTAGTAAGCAACAGAACTTGTTTGGAAAGAGCCTGGAAAGAACTAAATTTTAACTGGCATTTCTGAACAGTTTCTGCAATGGTTATTTCCTGTAGTTTTCTTATTTGTATTCTTTCCAGTTTCAGGAATTTTTTTTCCCTTTCTTTACCTGTGATAAAGCATATTCTCTCTGAAGAAATAAAACCAAAGAATTTTAGAAGCTGTAATTTAATAATTAATCCTCAAAGTACTCATGAAATGGCTTAAAATCTTGGCATTTATATTTTCTATGGGACTATGATATCACATAGAGAAAACAAGAACATATTGAGATCTGAATCTTAAGGGAAATATTACAATAGAATAAATAACATCTCTCTGCATAAGCCACACAAGAAGGAATTTATTTTAATAACAGATAACAAAAATTTAAACCCATTTACTTTTGTTTTATATCTCACAAGGAACAAATACTAAATAATTTAAGGAACATACTTGTCAAAATAACAAATAGAACCTGGGTAGATTGTAAAAAATTTATGACTTGTTTATCAGGTTTTGTTAGTCTTACCAAGCAGCTTTGCAGCAGATTGTTATTGAAAGAACTTAGTTAAATGTAAACCTGTCCTCAATGACCAAAGAAATCACATGGAGACCTTACTAAAAAATAAGAAAAAAAATCTATGTTCACTCACCTTACATTTTTTCCCTAACTATAAGTTAATTGGTATGCACATCAATTTTTAAATTTTTCTTGTAGCTACAGGTGGTCCTGCTGATCAGCTGATGTTGAAAAGGACTGTGTTAGTTTCCTAGGGCTTCCATAACAAAGTACCACAGACTAGATGTCTTAAAGAAAAATGTGTGTTCTCAAAATACTAACCCTTAGAAGTCTGAGATCAAGGTGTCAGCAGGTCGGTTTTTTCTGAGGTTTCTCTCCTTGGCTTGTGGCTAACCATCTTCTCCCCATACCCTCACCTTGTCTTCTCTTTGTGCATCTCTATCCTTATCTCTTCTTATAAGAAGACCAGTCATGCTAGATCAGGACCCACCTGAGCAACCTCACTCCAGGACCTTCCCTGATGGTCCAGTGGTAAAGAAATCACCTTATAACGCACAAAACTCAAGTTCCATCCCTAGCTGGGGAGCTAAGATCCCACAAGCTGCAGAGCAACTAAACCTGCACAGCAACTACTGAGCCTGAGTAGTTCTGGAGCCCGTGTGACACCACAAAAGAACTTACACAAGAGAGACCCTGGGAGCTGCAAATAGGACTCCACATAGCTAATGAAGAAGAAGGGTCTACCTCCAAATAGAGTTATGTTCTAAGGTACTGGGTTTTTAAGATGTCAATATGTGAATTTGGCAAGGACACACTCCAGTCCATAACAAAACTAATCTAGAAAGTGATTAGTTAAGGATAACATACAACTTTTGAAACTATGAATTCTTTAACACACTTCTAAATCCTTTATGATAAATTGAACTGGAGGCTTTTATACTAAACAAAAATGTAGTTTAGAAATTCACAGTACTGGAATACTTCTTCTTTTTAAACATTTTTAACTGATAATGCTTTATCTCTAAAGTAACCATTTCCACATCTCAATGACTTCAAAGTAGAAACTTCAGATAAAGTGTTGTAAAGGTGGTAATTTGAATAATAAAAAACTCAAGTTGTCCATCCACAGAAACCAATTGATTCATAGGTGAAGACTAGAGTCAACCAGAGCCATGAAACCATGATTTCCCAATTTATTACAGATTATCAATTATATGTCAGGCTTCCCAGGTGGTGGCTAGTGGTAAGGAATCTGCCTGCCAATGCAGGAGGCTCAGGTTCGAACCTGGGCAGAGGAACCCGATGAGCTATAGTCCATGGGGTCACATGAGTTGGACACAGCTGATCACACACACATTCATACATACATACATACATACATACATATATAGTTATATGGCAACCATGCAAAGTTACCCAGTCATTTAGGGACATTGGTTTCACATGTGAATCAACTGGAACTATTTTTAAAATTTTACTTCATGGACAATTAAAAACAAATAGGTATGAAATTCAGGTGTAGGTATTTTAAGGTGATTGCATGTGTAACCGAGTTGGGGAATATGAAAGCCGTACTAACAGACAGCACCTGAATATAAACCTAATTAAGTTTTTAATGGTTTTCAACCCTGTTAATTTCCCTGTTGATCAGAAAGTTGCTCTTAGATAATCTACCTCATCCAACTTTCCTAAAAATATACAGAGCCAAGGGGATGGAAATTTGAAAGTAAGAGGCTACACCTAAACTTACCATTTTAAGTGTATATCTAGATAAGTAAAATACTTCATAAAAATAGCAAATACTGTGCATTGTTGTTAAATTCTATGTGAAAAGAAGCCCTTATCAATAATCCAAATCCATGCAATGTGTTTTTCAATTATACTTGAGTTCATTTCCAACCTAATTTCCAGTTTTCTAGCTTGCTATCAAAACACCCAGCAACCTTCTCAGTGACAGCTTTGAGACAATGCCAGAAATCCTGAGTATGCCCATTAAAAAATAATGAGTCTATAGCTAGACATTTTATTACACTGTTTATGAAAATGAACACCATAATGTTAAGAATTAAAATCAAAGAAGGAATTGCTGTTGTTTCTATACATATTATTTCAATCTTAAGTATTTTTAACTGTATTTTTACTAACCATACAGTTTTAAAAATCAAATTTACTGACGTATAATTTCCAAAATAAAAATTGCCATTTTTAAGTGTAAGGTTTCACAAATATAAGCACCAGTACCACTAAAGTATAGTCTCATCACCATAGAAAGCCCCTTGGTCCCTTTTCCCAACAAATCCCTCAAGCTCTGTCCTCCCAAATGATGAGATTTATGTCTATATAAGTTAGTTTTGCATTTCCTAGAATTTCATTCAACAGGAATCATTATAATAGGATGCATTTTTTGTTCCTGACTTCTTTCATCCAGTAGTTTTTTTTTTAATTATGTATTTCATTCATGCAGAGTCTATCAGTAGTTTGTTCTTTTAACCACTGCATATTTCCTTATAAAAATATGCTAAAATTTATTTTATTTATGTATTAACCTGATGATGAATATTTAAGTTACTCCTGGTTTGGGGCAATTATAAATAAACCTATGGTGAACACCCATGTAGAATTCTTTGCTGGACATAAACTTTCATTTCTCCTAGGTAAATACCTAAAAGTGGAATGAATGGGTTATTATTTTGCTAGAGCTGCTATAATAAAGTAACACAAACTGCATGTCTTAAATACAAAATGTATGCCTTGCCATTCTAGAAGTTGGAGATCAATGACATCAACTAATTTTGTCAACAGGATTGGTTCCTTCTGAGTGTTAAGAATAAGAATCTGTTCTATGTTTCTGTCATAGCTTCTGGTGGATTTCTGGCCATTCTAGCTTGTAGCACCATCACCCTGATATCTGCTTTCATCTTCACATGGCATTCTCCTCTGTGTCCAAAATCCGCCTTCTTATAAGGACACCAGTTATATTGGATTAGGGTCCACACTATTCCAATATGATATCATTCTCACAGAACAAAATGACTTTGCTGAAAAGCAAAAAGCTTAGGCTAGAAATCAGAAAGTAGTCATTCATGGTGCTCCTGCCAAAAATATATAATCTGAGTATAATCATGTGGACACATTGGACAAACCCAAATTGAGAGACATTTTATTGAACTAATTCCCTGTACTTTTCAAATATCAATATCACAAAAGACAAAGAAAGATGGAGGAATTATTCTATATTAAAAGAAACTCAAAAGACTTGAAAAGTAAATATGATATGTGATCCTGTTGTGGTAAAGGACATTTGTAGGACATTTGATGACATGTTAAAGAAGTTATTACATTAAACAATGGTATTATTATATATCAATCTTAATTTTTATAATTATATTATTGTCATATAAGAGAAAACCTTGAAAGTGGGAATAAGGTATGTGAATACTGTAAAATAGTACAAAAAATTAAATATACTCCTCCCCCCCAATATATACATAGAGGAAATGATAAAGTCAATATGGGAAAATATATATTCAGATGAGATTACCAAGAGAATGAGTGTAAATAGCAAAGAGAATAATGCTTAGGAAAAATGCTTCAGTATCCCAAAGTTTAGAGATAAGGGAAAATGGGGGGAAATGAAAAAAAAAAAAAAAAGGCTCAGCTGAACTAGGTTGAGAGGTAAGATCAAAATTAGATGGAAAACTTTGAAATCTTAGCAGCTTATTAGAATTTTCAGAGAAACAGAACCAATAGGAAATACCTATATCTATTTCTATATTTGTATCTATCCATGCAATAGCTCACAAAATTATGGAGGCTGGCGAATCCAAAACTTGCAGGATAGGACAGCAGATTGGAGACCCAGAGAACAGCAGCTTGAGTCCAAAGGCAGCCTAGAGGCAGAATTCTCTCTTTTGGGGGGAACTTTAATCATTTTTTCTCTACAACCTTTAACTATTTGGATGAGGCCCACCCCTACTATGAAGGGTAACATAGTTTACTTCAAGTCTATTAGTTTAAATGGTAGTCTCACCTAAAATTATACCTTTATGGTGACATCGAAACTGGTGTTTGACCAAATAATTAGAGATCATAGTACAGCCAAATTGACACAAAACTATCCATCACAAAAGCTAACTAAAAAAGAGGATATCAAAGCCAAGAGAATGAGGCAATATATAAAATAAATGAGAATTTGGCTATAAACCGACCATCAGAATTAGCAAAACAATGCCACTAATGATTACAGAATCACCGCAGAGGGTGATTGCAGCGATGAAATTAAAAGATGCTTACTCCTTGGAAGGAAAGTTATGACCAATCTAAACAGCATACTAAAAAGCAGAGACATTACTTTGTCAACCTTGATGCTGGGAAAGATTGGGGGTAGGAAGAGAAGGGGACAACAGAGGATGAGATTGTTGGATGGCATCACCGACTCAGTGGACATGAGTTTGGGTAAACTGTGGGATTTGGTGATGGACAGGGAGGCCTGGCGTGCTGCAGTTCATGGGGTCGCTAAGAGTCAGACACAACTGAGCAACTGAACTGAACTGAACTCAATGATTACATATGGTTTGGATGGTGGTACCTGATTGGAGCAAATCCAAATGAGAATGTGAAGAGAGATATTTAATGCAGTAAGAATAAACAATCATTTGAGGAAATTTTTACTTTACAGATGGGGAGAAAAATGACATGGTAGCTTCTGTGATGGAGTCAAGAGAAGATTGTACTTCTTAAATATGGGATAGGTAGCAATATATTTGCTAAAGAGAGTAATCTAGCAGAAAGGATGAAGAAGGAAAAAGAGAAATGCAACATTTTGAATAGTTGGAATGGGAAACCTCCAATAGAGACATGGAGGGGTTGAATTTAAACAGGAGTGTGGACTGTTAATCATATAGATGGGAAGTTGAAGGTATGGGCAGAAAGGTAAGTTATGATGAGAATGTAGTAATAGGTCCTTATGAAAGTTCTCTTTCTATTTCTAATGAAAAAGGACAGGGCCAGCTTTATGGTGTACAACCCATACAACTGCACAGGACCCAGTGCTCAGAAGGGTCCCATGGATTTTGAAACTCTGTTGTTGATGTTATATAATTCTTAGAAGATTTATGTTTGAACTTTTGTAAAGCCCAATGAGACAAAGTAACATGAGTGTGAGCAGAGGAGATAGACACAATCGATGTATCTTCTCTTTCTTGCTATCACTTTCACATATGACATTCATGATGCCCTGTGAACACAGAACTCCAATGGATATGCTAGGCATGGGAATTCGGCAAGACTCAGAGCAAGCACAAGGTAGACAAGCCTTTACCTACGAATGCCTGGGACACTGACAGCCCAAGAAGCCACACTATCAGTTGTACAAGAACTTGCTTGCAACTCAGAAAAAAAAGCAACAGTGATCCAAGAAGCACAAAAAAGCCCCAGAATTTATTATATCTTTTCTTATTCAAGTTATAATACTTCCCTGTAGTAGCTCACTTCTTATACTGAAAATGATGACATGAAAGGGAAACACAGGACAACATATACTTCTTTTTCTTTCAGTTTTTCCTCACTCAGCAGTAAGCTGAGGTAGACAGTTTAAACAGAATGTCCATGAATAAAGAAGGAAAAAGAAAATGTTTGGTTAATTTTGTAAATTTCCTCTATTCTGACAAAAACAAAATACATATGCATACACGAAACACAAAATGTAAGTTTTGTAATTTTGCTGGTTCTGCATACAAGTTTTCTTATATTTGCATTGAAAACTGACATTGTATAATATAAAGATTAATGTAAAATCCATGATAATAAATCAAACTTTTTAAGTTTCTCTTTACTTAGGACAAGATTAAATGCAAAGTTAAAAAACTGCCATGATATTGTCAGAGAGAGAGACCATAAAAGGAAAAAAATTTATATCTCAGTACTTTTGCTGTCTTTTGTTTCCTATTTTTTAAATAAGAGGCTCTGCATTTTTAATTTCATATTCCATCCTGCAAATTATGCGGCTGGCTCTGAAACAGCAAGCACATGATCAGCTAAGAATGATGATGAGAGAGGAGATTTTGGAAGTTTGGGGAAAGAGATGTTATGGTTGAGTGGAAGTGTGAATAGTAATAGTAAAATAAAATATGATTACTGGGTAGCATTAAAAAACCACTAGAGGTTAATGATCATAATTATAAAGAGTGTCCAGTCAGCATGACTGTATTTTCCCTCAGACATATTCATTTGCATGGAGGGCAAGGAGGTTGAGTGTGTATGAAAGGAAGCAGAACCATTGTAATAACTGACTAGGAAATTTAATCTAAACAAGGAGGGAAGTGAGAATTTAAGGAGCTAACAGATTTTTGAGAAGTCAGAAAATCAAATATGTTCTTATGTTTGGAGAACTGTTAGAGTTGGAGTACTAGAGGAAGTGAGCCAGAAATAGAAAAAGTGGGAGGTTTGATGTTGAAATTTTGGATGGGAGGTTGTTATTGGTCATAAGCACTAGGGTATAACCATGAGAATGTGTGGCTATGATAATGTAGAAGAGATCAACCTACTAAGCATTCTGAATATTGGAGGGATCTTCACGGATGGCAAAATCTGAGAGTTATGATAGCAGTATTGCTGGAGAAGACTATAGAGAATCCAGACCTGACATCAAAGGAGGAAGAGTATTGATTCTAGGAAATGATAATTGACTCCAAGAGAGAGAGGTGTTGACAGATTAGTGATAAAAGATTCAGAGATATAGGGAATCTAAATTTCCCTTTAGCAGAAGAAGAGTGGGAATTGAGGTCAGAAGATAATTACAGAATGTAAAGGCATCAAAGTTCTAAGTGATGAGTATTAATGTAGAAGACCAGGGTTTCTAGAGTATTAACATGAAAAGGAATAAATAAAGAGCATGATGTAGCGATCATTCTTGATAATCTCAAGTTTTGGGGTTGCATAATTCTGAGGCACCCCTGGAAACCTGCTCATGGAAAGTCCAAGTCCTACAGGGAAGTTTCATCATTAATGACTGGACACTCGCAACCGCTCTAATGACAATCAGTGGAGCATGTATGAATTTATGAAGATCTGCTTATTCAGAGAAATAACAAGTAATTTGAAAACAAGCATAAGCTAAGTGTGTGGGAGTAAAAAAGATGAAATTTTAAAGGTGGACAATGTTAAAGGGATTTGAGCTTCAGCCTACATATAAAAAGGAGTCTTTTAAAAAAATTTTGTTGGAGGTATAATTTACAATCTTGGATTAGTTTCAGGTGTACAATAAAGTAAATCTGTTTTCCATGTACACATATCCACGCTTTTTTAGCTTCTTTTCCCATATAGGCTATTACAGAGTATTGAGTGGAGTTCCCTGTGCTATGTAGTAGGTCCTTATTAGTTTTCTATTTTATGTATTATAGTATGTATATGAGCTTCCCAGGTGGCACTAATAGTAAAGAACCTACCTGCCAATGCAGGAGACTTAAGAGACTTGGATTCGATCCCTGGGTGGGGAAGATCCCCTGTAGGAGGATATGACAACCCACTGCAATATCCCTGCCTGGAGAGTCCCATGAACAGAGTGTGCATATATCAATCCTGTTCTTCTAATTTTTCCCACTACTCCTTACCCCGAGGTAACCATAAGCTTATTTTTACATAAAGAGGAGTCTCTTAATGACCTCAATTCAGTTCAGCTGCTCAGTCGTGTCTGACTTTTTGTGACCCCATGGACACACCAGGCCTCCTTGTCCATCACCAACTATGGAAGTTTACCCAAAATCATGTTCATTGAGTCGATGATGCCATCCAACCATCTCATCTTCTGTCATCCCCTTCTCCTCCTTCTCAATCTTTCCCAGCATCAGGGTCTTTTCCAATGAGTCAACTCTTCGCTCAGGTGGCCAAAGTATTGGAGTTTCAGCTTTAGCATCAGTCCTTCCAATGAACACTCAGGACTGATCTCCTTTAGGATGGACTGGTTGGATCTCCTTGCAGTCCAAGGAACTCTCAAGTCTTCTCAAACACCACAGTTCAAAAGCATCAAGTCCTCTGCACTCAGCTTTCTTTATAGCCCAACTCTCACATCCATACATGACCACTAGAAAGACCATAGCCTTGACTAGATGGACATTTGTTGACAAAGTAATGTCTTTGCTTTTTAATATGCTATCTAGGTTGGTCCTAACTTTCCTTCCAAGGAGTAAGCATCTTTTAATTTTATGGCTGCAGTCATCATATGCAGTGATATTGAAGTAAAAAAAATAAAGTCAGCCAGTGTTTCCACTCTTTCCCCATCTATCTGCCACAAAGTGATGGGACCAGATGCCATGATCTTCATTTTTTGAACATTGAACTTTAAGCCAACTTTTCACTTTCCTCTTTCACTTTCATCAAGAGGCTCTTCAGTTCTTCACTTTCTGCCATAAAGGTGCTGTCATCTGCATATCTGAGGTTATTGATATTTCTCCTGGCAATCTTGATTCCAGCTTGTGCTTCCTCCAGCCCAGTGTTTCTCATGATGTCCTCTGCATATAAGTTAAATAAGCAGGGTGACAATATACAGCATTGATGAACTCCTTTCCCTACTTGAAACCTGTCTCTTGTTCCATGTCTAGTTCTAACTGTTGCTTCCTGACCTGCTTACAGGTTTCTCAAGAGGTAGGTCAGGTGGTCTGGTATTCCCATCTCTTGAAGAATATTCCAAGAATATTCCACAGTTTATTGTGATCCACACAGTCAAAGGCTTTGGCATAGTCAATAAGGCAGAAATGGATATTTTTCTGGAACTCTCTTGCTTTTTTGATGATCCAGTGAATTTGGCAATAAGGAGTTCATTACCTGAGCCACAGTGAGCTCTCGGTCTCACTTTTGCTGACTGTATAGAGCTTCTCCATCTTTGGCTGCAAAGAATATAAACAATCTGATATCTTTGTTGGCCATCTGGTGATGTCCTTATGTAGAGTCTTCTCTTGTGTTGTTGGAAGAGGGTGTTTGCTATGACCAGTGTGTTCTTTTGCCTTTGCCCTGGTTCATTCTGTACTCCAAGGCCAAATTTGCCTGTTACTCCAGGTGTTTATTGACTTCTGACTTTTGCATTCCAGTCCCCTATAATAAAAAGGACATCATTTTTTTTGGTGTTAGTTCTAAAAGGCCTTGTAGATCTTCATAGAACCATTCAACTTCAGCTTCTTCAGCATTACTGGTCAGGGCAGACTTGGATTACTGTGATGTTGAATGGTTTGCCTTGGAAACAAACAGAGATTATTCTGAATTTTTTGAGATTGCATCCAAGTACTGCATTTTGGATTCTTTTGTTGATTATGATGGCCTAGCTTGGGGTAATATGGGAAAGAGATGGGGAAACAGTAGAAACAGTGTCAGACTTTATTTTTTGGGGCTCCAAAATCACTGCAGATGGTGATTGCAGCCATGAAATTAAAAGACACTTACTCCTTGGAAGAAAAGTTATGACCAACCTAGATAGCATATTCAAAAGCAGAGACATTACTTTGCTGTCTAATGTTCATCTAGTCAAGGCTACGGTTTTTCTTGTGGTCATGTATGGATGTGAGAGT
Organism: Capricornis sumatraensis; assembly: GCF_032405125.1. Lineage (NCBI taxonomy): Eukaryota > Metazoa > Chordata > Mammalia > Artiodactyla > Bovidae > Capricornis > Capricornis sumatraensis. The sequence continues at coordinate 41,674,714 of NC_091081.1, read as the reverse complement.
TGGACTGTGAAGAAGGCTGAGAGCTGAAGAATTCATGCGTTTGAAATGTGGTGTTGAAGAAGACTCTTGAGAGTCCCTTGGACTGCAAGGAGATCCAACCAGTCCATTCTGAAGGAGATCAGCCCTGGGATTTCTTTGGAAGGAATGATGCTAAAGCTGAAGCTACAGTACTTTGGTCACCTCATGTGAAGAGTTGACTCACTGGAAAAGACTCTGATGCTGGAAGGGATTGGGGGCAGGAGGCGAAGGGGACGACCCAGGATGAGATGGCTGGATAGCATCATGGACTCGATGGACGTGAGTCTGAGTGAACTCCGGGAGATGGTGATGGACAGGGAGGCCTGGCGTGCTGCGATTCATGGAGTCGCAAAGAGTTGGACACGACAGAGTGACTGAACTGAACTTAACTGATAGTAAGGAAAGATTGATATTCAATTCTGCAATTAATTGGCTGTGTGAACTTTGATAAGACACAGGTGTTTTCTGCAACTTAAAAAAGGAAAAATAATGCATATAAACATTTATTTTACATTAATTTAGCTTGTAAGAGACATTATCAGATCTATTCTATAATCGTAACTTTTGAAGAAGGGTGACTACTCTCGATCAGGCCAGAAAGGTAGAGCGCCATGTCTCAGAACAAAAGGAGAAAGGGTGATGAGACAATAAATGATTAAGTGGTAATTTCAGTTCAGTTCAGTTCAGTCACTTAGTCATGTCTGACTCTTTGTGACCCCATGAATCGCAGCACACCAGGCCTCCCTGTCCATCATCAACTCCTGGAGTTCACTCAAACTCACATCTATCGAGTCGGTGATGCCATCCAGCCATCTCATCCTCTGTTGTCCCCTTTTCCTCCTACCCCCAATCCCTCCCAGCATCAGAGTCTTTTCCAATGAATCAACTCTTCTCATGAGGTGGCCAAAGTACTGGAGCTTCATCTTTAGCATCATTTCCTCCAAAGAACACCAAGGGCTGATCTCCTTCAGAATGGACTGGTTGGATCTCCTTGCAGTCCAAAGGACTCTCAAGAGTCTTCTCCAACACCACATTTCAAAAGCATCAATTCTTTGCCACTCAGCCTTCTTCACAGTCCAACTCTCACATCCATACATGACCAATGGAAAAACCATAGCCTTGACTAGACAGACCTTTGCTGTCAAAGTAATGTCTCTGCTTTTGAATATACTATCTAGGTTGGTCATAACTTTTCTTCCAAGGAGTAAGTGTCTTTTAATTTCATGGCTGCAATCACCACCTGCAGTGATTTTGGAGCCCCCAAAAATAAAGTCTGACACTGTTTCTACTGTTTCCCCATCTATTTTCCATGATGGGACCGGATGCCATGACCTTCATTTTCTGAATGTTGAGCTTTAAGCCAACTTTTTCACTCTCCTCTTTCACTTTCATCAAGAGGCTCTTTAGTTCCTCTTCACTTTCTGCCATAAGGGTGATGTCATCTGCGCATCTGAGGTTATTGATATTTCTCCCAGCAAAAGTCCCAATAAATTAACCTGATTGTGACCTACTGGATCTTTGATTAGAAAAGAGTAGAAGACAAAGGTAAATTCAAGGACACCAGGGGCTATGATTTAGTAGAATCAAAGAAGAAAGTGGTGTAAAGATAAAGATTATGCTGTATACTTTGGCGATCTTAGATTGGAAGAAGTATAAATCCAGCTAGTAGGATCCATTGAGGAAATAGATATATTCAAAAAGATACTTGTCCACAATAAAGACAGAAATTTGAAAGTCATAGAATTTCAGGCACTTGAAAAGAACAAAAGATTCAGAGTGTAATAAGGTGTGATTGTTTAAGTTAAATAATGTAAAAGTTCAGTAGAAGTGAATGTTGATGAGCAAGGAGGCTGAGGTGTTAGATGAATCTACAGCTTCATTATTCAGGGATGATAAGGGTAGATGGGAGGAAACCTGGCAATCATCTGCAAAGTCAAAAAAGATTAGGTTACAGGGGCCTACATTTTGCTTGTTATTGTCTTCATCACTTTGTGTGCATGGACCATCATGCTAAGAGAGAGAGAGAGAGGGAGAGAGAGAGAAGAGGAAAGAGGAGGAGAAGAAAAGGGAAGAGAAGAGAGCCTCTAAATAAATTTAGAGCTCTCATAATTTTCAGATGCTTCAGAAAGAGACTGAACTTTCAAATCATTCTAAGATATGTTCAAGATATTAGCCCAACATCTCTCTCTCTCTCCAAAAAATACTTGAATATTTTTTAGTATGTGTTGCCTGTCTACCTTGCATGCATGCTTACTTAGTCATGTCTGACTCTTTGCGACCCTTTGGACTGTAGCCCACCAGGCTCTTCTGTCCATGGGATTTTTCTGGCAAGAATACTGGAGTAGGTGCCCATTTCCTCCTCCAGGGGATCTTCCCAACCCAGGGATTGAACCCACCTATTCTGTGTCTCCCACATTGCAGGCAGATTCTTAACCCACAGAGCCATCAGGGAAGCCACACCTTTCATAAGATAGTGCAATATAGAGAAAAGAGATCAGTTTCTGATGTTGGAATTAAATCCTGGATCTGCTATGCAATCTTGAATAAGTTCATCCCATTTATAAGATGGATAAGTATTTTATAGGTCTGCTAGGATGGTGTGGTGTTATATATGAAAAAGATCCTGTCCTTCTTGTCTAAGTGGGAGGCTGATGAAGAAACTGTAGGAAGAGGGAGGCAAATGTTGTCTTGGCATCAAAGATGTTGACGAAAGGAGGATTTGGAGGCATTTGATGTATGTGAAATTATGGTACCTAGATATTAGATTAAGTCAAGTGCATTTGAAAGCTTTCCCAACTGTGAAAGTTTCTCTAAGTAGTTCTCTCTACAGGTTCACCTCAGGAAATTAACACACCCCAGGACCAATTGAAGTTCTCATCAATTAAGCTAATTGACACAGCAGGCTCAACCTATTTTCCAGTGGTGAATATAAAGTATTTGTTCAACAAACAAAGGCCTCTTAAATCTTTGGAAAGCCTACCCTAGTCAGTTGGTTGAAGGCTCAAAATTTAAAAACAACAAAACTTATAGATGTATAAGCTTAATAATACCAAACTCACCCTTCAATTAGGCAGGCCTTGTGTTGAGGAGAAGGGATTTATTACATTCAACTAAACTTATGATTTTGTTTAAAAATTTTAAACATCAAGATTTCCATATTTTCTTTAAGCAAAGGAATGTTCTAATAAAATTCTTTACAGTCTTTTAAAAATATGCTTTAATATTTTTATTGCAACCAAAATATAATATGAAATAATCAATTTCATTTTTAAGCTTTGTGTTCAAATTGAAAAATAATTATTAAGTTTTCAAATGGTGTTCTTTTAAGTCCATTACACATTTCCCCCTCAAACCAAGCTTCTGTTGACAATGAATTAAAAAAAAAAAAGGATAGAGGATATAAAATTTCTTTGTAAAATTTAAATTATTTTTAAAGTAGATCTTATTACTATTATCCTGGAAACCAACCTGATGACTTTTCCTTTAGTCTCCTATTGAAGTTTATGTACTCATTCAAATTACAACACAGGTTTTGTTCTTGTTTCTCCATTTTACGAGTATATTGTCTGCTTGACCTTGGAAAACTTATTTACCTTCTCTGCATCTGTTTCAGAGAAGGCAATGGCACCCCACTCCAGTACTCTTGCCTGGAAAGTCCCATGGACGGAGGAGCCTGGTAGGCTACAGTCCATGGGGTCGCTAAGAGTCAGATACGACTGAGCGACTTCACTTTCACTTTTCACTTTCATGCATTGGAGAAGGAAATGGCAACCCACTCCAGTATTCTTGCCTGGAGAATCCCAGGGACCGGGGAGCCTGGCAGGCTGCTGTCTATGGGGTCTCACAGAGTCGGACACTACTGAAGCGACTTAGCAGCAGCAGCAGCAGCAGCATCTGTTTACTAAGTAAAATGGGCCAGTTTGAGAGAGTCACTGTGAGAATCAAAAATGAGACTATGCAGTAAAAGTTTTACTGTGTTTGCTAGTATAAGTTAGCACTCAATAAATGTGAGCTATTATAGGCAGAAAAAATGGAAAAAGGAAAGGAGAGGAGAGGCACTCTGGGTGGAAGGGATGTTGCATGTCAAAAACACAGGAGTAGAGCTCAGCTGTGCTTGCTGATTGGCAGGGAGCTGTCAGGCTAGAATTCTGATGTTGCAGGAAGTGATGACAGGTGATGATTCATGAGGATTTTGTAAAGCAAAACTGAAAGTCTGGGTTTTAAGTTTTGTTGGTGCACACTGGAGAGATTTTGTTTGTTTTTCTTGTTTTAATTTTATTAACAGTAAGTGTCATGATCAAGAAAATCTTTTAGGAAGATTTAACTGGAGCAATGATGGATGTTGTTGAAAATGAGAACAAGCCTGAAATGGAGTCACTAAACTCCACATCACCAAACCAAGACCTAACAATTACTATTTTGGCTCTCCAGGAAAGAAATTTTAAACCAGTCAATCAGGAATTGCCTGATCAGCACTAGTTAGGTTATTGCTGATGGATTCCTGCTATCTTCTAAAGGAAAGTTATCTTGAAATAATTAACTCGCTTTTTGTCTGGCATAACGTTTTTTGGGGTTTTTTTTGGTTTTTTTTTCCCCTGTTCCCTTCTGCCTTTAAGTCTATCATTTTGTTCAGCTCCTTGGAGCTCCTTTCTACATGTTAGATGGAATTCTGCACAATTCATGTATTGTTGAATAAGATCAATAATATCTTCATAATTCACTCAGCTAAATTTTGTTTTGAATTTTGTTTTAACAATGTGAACTTTGAAGACTAGAGATGAGTCAGGAAATTATTATAAGAAGCTGGAAATAGGTTAATAGTATTTATTGGATCACAAAACAATACAGGAAGACTTAGATATAAGTTAGTATGTTCTTTCTCCATTTCTGAATTTTTTACAAAGAAATCAAAGTATAAAATCAACTAATGATTTACTTTGGTCACACAACCAGTTCTACTAAATCTAGGGCTAGAACAAAATGTTCATGTTCCCAGATCCGTGCTGTCTCCCTAACACTAAGCTATCTCAGTTCAGCAGGCACATATTGAAAAATATGCCATGTGCAAATCACTCAAATGGGTACCTCAGGTAATATGAAGGGAAGACATGAATTGTAAGAAATAAAATGTGATTGGTTTATAAAAAGTGAACGTGCTAGTTGCTCGGTAGTGTCAGATCTTTTGCAATCCCATGGACGGTAGTGCACCAGGCTCCTCTGTCCAGGAGATTCTCCAGGCAAGAGTACTGGAGTGGTACTTCTCCAGGGGATCTTTTCGACCCAGAGATCAAAACTGAGTCTCCCATGTTCAGGCAGATTCTTTTACCATCTGAGACACAGCAGACTCTTATGATGGCTTATACCATTATGCTTTTGCTTTGGAGTATTTGAAGATGTCACAAGAAATTATTTCACAAATTTGCAAAGACTTAAATACTGCTAGTGACTCCATTTGTAGCAACTTAAAAATGTCTAGTTTTATTATCTGTCAACCAAAACATTTTTCAAAAAAGTATAGTAATTCTGAATTACATAGGATTATTAGCTAGTGCAAATGGCCTCTTACTGTCCTCCAATGAGGAAAAACTCAGGGCTCTCCACTTGAGCTTCTTTGACACCACACTGGCAGCGTGATAGTAGGCCAAGGGGTATCTTATACTTTGGTGAAGTGAAAGTCACTCAGTCATGTCCAACTCTTTGCAACCCCATGGACTATATAGTCCATGAAATTCTCCAGGCCAGAGTACTGAAGTTGGTAGCCTTTCCCTTCTCCAGGGGATCTTCCCAACCCAGGGATTGAACCCAGGTCTCCCTCACTGCAGGCGGATTCTTTACCAGCTGAGCCACCAGGGAAGGCCTATACATTGGTAAGAATGGACAAAAAAGTTCCAGTCTCAGCCTTTGTCAGTAAGTATGGTAGTAAGGCCATGGTTTTTCCTCTGGTGTTTGCTAGATAAGAGTGATTATTGTCTACAATTTTTCTGTCTTGTTGGCTTTCCTTTTTCTGGACCTTTGATTAAAAGGAATGAAATTTTATTGGGGCTATTTTTGCTTGTGTGCATTAGCGTTTCCAGTATTTCTGGATTACTGGCTTCTCCAGAACTAAATTTGGCTTGGTTAATCAATACTAAGCAAAAAGAAAATCCAGAGAATCATCAATGTCATTACTTTAATCACAAGATCCCTAGACTGTCTGCTGTCTTCTCTCTATCTTTTTCTAGAGTCTTCCTAAGTTTGTACTTTATACTATGTCAAAAGATTTTAACTGTACTTAGTGGGAGGTATAAGGAAGACTATATCTATTCTAACTTTCCAAAATTGGAAATAATTTATGAGCTTTCTAACCTGATTTTTACATTGTAACATAGGATAATTCCCCCCTCAAAATATTTTTTCTTGTCTTATTTTTATTGCAAAAGATCTGATTTTATAGTTTTTCTCATAAAAGCAGCACATCTTATACATTTCAACCATATCGTTTCAGATGTTAGAAAACCACTATTAGGTGCTGAGAATATTTCACATTCTGTGTTCATTACAGAATCCAACTGAGATTAAGAAAACAATAACTTTAGATTTTTCTGATTCTAAGATTACTTATTATAAATGACAATAAGTTTATCTCCAGAAGACATTAAATTGATAATTTCAGAAGAATATAAACTAATAGAACTAGAAAGAAAGATGTAACAATAGAACTGAAATATTTGTTTTGTCTTTAAGTGCTTGAAGAATAGAACAGTCAATTGGGTTATTGAGAAGTAGATTATATTCAAATATCTACTGATAATATGTTTATATTGTATACATAGCAATTTAACCTGGCTGATTTTTCATCAATCCCCCCCTGATAATTAGTTTTATGCCATCTTGCTGGGAGGTATACTTTTCTCAGCCCTCCTGGGAATATCTACAATATGGTTTAAGCACTATTATGAATAATATAATACAACATTAAGATTTTTATCAACATACAGATTACATATTCATATTAAAAATTAAATGTGTAGAGTGCATAAAGTATTGAGGATTCCTAAGTAACACTGGTCTGCAAAGTGAGCTCACATCACTACAATCACTGACATTTATTCCTTTTTCTGGGCTGGCAGGAGAGACTCGGTGGGCACTTGATCTTTGTCAACTCCAGCTTTATCCAAAGTGTATATGTTTGCAGAGTTTCAAAGACAGGTGACAAAACACCTCAGCTCTACCTCTGGTTCAACAACTGTTTCCCCTTCTTGATAGATTTCACCCTTTTCATTACTTGAGCTGTGATTGAAGCAACCAACTGCAACCTTCACCTTTCTGGAAGCTGGTGACTACTTTCCAGTGGAGTCACATGCATGCTATCAGAATTTTCCAGGCCCTTGGCAGGGAAGGGCATGTGTTTAATTTTACTGGATAGTACCACTGGCTTTCTTCAGGGCTTACAAAAAAGATCGCTTCTTATCCCTGAGTCTAGCTCAGTTGGCTAAAGGGAAAATGCATTTAAACACAAAGACTCCATATTAAATTCTATTTACAGTCAACAAGATTTTAAGTGGAGGGTTTCTTATTCAAAAATACTTTTTATAATTATCTTCTTGCTCTCAATAATAAATATTTATGCATAATTATCAAAATACATAAGTACAAGAACTTGATTGGATGGACTTTTAAGTCTCATTGCCTCTCCATCTCCTCCACTGCTTATTGAAAGGAGATCAAACCATGATTCATTCCGTTTTCCAGGGATGTGTAGATGTACAGAGTTTACCTAATACAAACTGACTTTTCTCTCAAACCAGAGACCCACTAGCATGGGAGCTGAACTGTGTTCTCTTTGTCTAAGAAGATGTGGTTATAGTGTGACACCAGCTCTCTGCTGAGGGATAAGAAGTCACTAAAAGTGAGTTAAATAATCTTTATGAAAGGAACTGCTTACTTAGAACAAAAATGAAGTTTTGGGCTCTGGATATACTATAAAAACACAATTTTTCTTCTTTGTGACTAATGAAAGAGAGAAAAATATCAAAATAGAAGAAATTCACACAGGATATATTTCATTTCATTCATAAACACTCTAAGTCACAGAGTCACCTGCAAAAGAACACTGAATGTTCAAACATTATAGCACACTTACATTACTAGGAAGTACTTTGCTCTGTGAGAACATGTAATAGAATAGACAAGATTCCATAAACTTTGCCTTAAACAATGACGGATTTGTATGTTTGTCTTGTTTGTTGCCAAGATGTTGAAAATGCACTTGTTGACCATTTACTTAGTATGATGACAAGCATTCTATGTCCAGTCATTTCTTGAAGGGTTAATATAGATAAAATTATGACATTATTATAATACCTGAGGAACAACACCAAACTATGTTGAAAGTGTGAAAAAAAGTGTTAAAACATTAGAATTATTCAAAGTCCATAATTATACCAAGTTTTTTCTTGAATTCATTTCTTCTATGTTATCTTCTTTTGTCTGCCTTTTTTAAAACAGGATTTCACACATTTCTTCATAGTTTTGAGAGACACAAAACAATCAAATCTGATTTCTCCTTTTGTTAACCAATAAGAAAGTGAACTATGGCCTGTACTATGTTAAATACTGAAGGTAATACAAATTATAGAAAGAAGTTAAAATGGGAGAATCCTGTGAGTCTGTTTCTGCTTCTTTAAATAAATTCATTTGTATCAATTTTTGATTCTATACATAAGATATCATACGATATTTGTCTTTCCCTGTCTGACTTACTTCACTAGTGTGATAATATCTAATTCCATCCATGTTGCTGGAAATAGCATTATTTCATTCATTTTTATGGCTGAGTAATAAAACAAACTTACAGTTACCAAAGTAGAAAGGTGAGTAGGGTGGGGTAAATTTGGAGTTTGGGGTTAACATATACACACTCTTATATATATAATAGATAATCAACAAAGACCTACCATTTAGCTCAGGGAACTCAACTCAATATTCTCTAATAACCTATATGGGGAAAGAATACGGAAAAGAATAGGTATAACCGAATCACTTTGCTACACCTGTAACATTGTAAATCAACTATGCTCCAATATAAACTAAACATTAAAAATAGAAGAAAAAAAAACTACAGTCTTACAACAAAAATAAAATAATCACTCTGTCATGAAAAAAAGAAAATGCTAGAATCCTGATTTCTATTAGCTTTCAAGCTTTTTAGGTTAAGAAAAACATACAAAGGTGTAAACAGATACTAGACCTTGGGGTGCCATGTGAATTGTGGGGTATATTGGAGTAAAACTTTTGAGTGATGTATAAGCCTATGGTACAACTCTTGGGATGTTCTTTCATGGTGCTACACACTTGGTGTCTTCACAATGCCTAAATTTATCCCATCTCTTGTCTGGGTTTGTCACCTGGACTATCTCCCTTACTCAAGGACCCTATCACCTTTTGCTGAGGACCAAGAAGCACCGGGAGGAACAGCAGGAGTTCCTCAAGGTCTGGACATTTGTTTGGAAGTGGCCTATTGAAAACATGTCCTGCACCCATGGTGTGCCATGCACTGTGCTAAACTTTTTATTTACATGTCTTCTTTAATCCCTCTACCACATTATGAGGTAGGGTGCTATTAATATTATGCCCTTTAATAGATGAGGGAATTGACTGACACAGAAAATTTTCATAATTTGTCTCAGGTCAAAAGTGGGTTTTTGAGAGAGGAGAAAATAAAAACTAAGGGGCTGATAGAATACATTCATACACTAGAGGAGCAGACGTTAAGAAAATAAAAAAATCTAGGGGTATGCTTTGCAAATCTCTCAATATGCAGAAACCAGGGGTGTTTTAGGTTCTAATATCTGACAGAATTCATTTTATACATAGAGGTTGTTTCCTCCAGGAAATGGTAACCAATATCATTATCAGTTCAGTCCAGGCACTCAATCATGTCCAACTCTCTTATACCGCATGGAATACAGCACGGCAGCCTTCTCTGTCCTTCACAATCTCCCAGAGCTTGCTCAAATTCATATCCATCGAGTTGGCAAATTCCATCCAACCATCACATAGTCTGTCATCCCCTTCTCCTCCTGCCTTCAATCTTTCCCAACATCAGGGTCTTTTCTAATGAGTAAGCTCTTCCCATCAAGTGGTCAAAGTATTGGAGCTTCAACATCAGTACTTCCAATGAACATTCAGGACTGATTTACTTCACAATTGACTGGGTTGATCTTGCAGTCCAAGGGACTCTCAAGAGTCTTTGCCAACACCACAGTTCAAAAGCATTCTTTGGTGCTCAGCTTTCTTTATACTCTAACTCTCACATGTATAGGTGATTATTGGAAAAACCATAGCTTTCACTATATAGACCTTGACAGCAAGGTAATGTATGGTTTATAATATATTGTTTAGGTCTGTCATAGTTTTTCTTCCAAGGAGCAAGCATCTTTTAATTTCATGGCTGCAGTCACCATCTGCAGTGATTTTGGAGCCTAAGAAAATAAAGTCTCTCACTGCTTCTACTTTTTATCCATCTATTTGCCATGAAGTAATGGAACTAGATGCCATGATCTTCGTCTTTTGAATGTTGAGTTTTAAGCCAACTTTTTCACTCTCCTCTTTCACTTTTATCAAGTGAAAGAGGCTCTTTAGTTCCTCTTCACTTTCTGCCATAGGATGGTGTCATCTGCATATCTGAGGTTATTGCTATTTCTCCTGGCACTCTTGATTCCACCTTTTGCTTCATCCAGGCTGGCATTTCTCATGATGTACTCTGCATGTAAGTTAAATAAGCAGGGTGGCAACATACAGCATTGACGTTCTCCTTTCCCAGTGTGGAACCAGTCCGCTGTTCCATGTCCAGTTCTAACTGTTACTTCTTGACCTGCATACAGGTTTCTCAGGAGGCAGGTCAGGTGGTCTGGTATTCCCATCTCTTTTAGTATTTTCCAAAGTGTGTTGTGATCCACACAGTCAAAGGCTTTAGCATAGTCAATGAAGCAGAAGTAGATGTTTTTCTGGAATTTTCTTGCTTTTTCTGTGATCCAACAGATGTTGGCAATTTGGTCTCTGGTTTCTCTGCCTTTTTCTAAATCCAGCTTGAACATCTGGAAATTCTTTGTTCATGTACTGTTGAAGCCTGGCTTGGAGAACTTTGGGCATTACTCTGCTAACATGTTAGATGAGTGCAATTGTGTGGGAGTTTGAACATTTTTTGGCATTGCCTGTCTTTGGGATTGGAACAAAAACTGACATTTCTAGTCCTGTGGCTACTGCTGAGTTTTCTAAATTTGCTGGCATATTGAGTGCAACATTTTAACAGCATCATCATATAGGTTTTGAAATAGCTCAGTGGAATTCCATCACCTCCACTAGCTTAGTTCATAGTGATGCTTCCTAAGGCCCACTTGACTTTTCACATCAGGATGTCTGGCTCTAGGTGAGTGATCACACCATCATGGCTATCTGGTCATTAAGATCTTTTTGTATAGTTCTTCTGTGTATTCTTGCCACCTCTTCTTAATATCTTCTGCTTATGTTAGGTCCATACCACTTCTGTCCTTTATTGTCCCCATCTTTGGATGAAATAATCCCTTGGTATCTCTAATGTTCTTGAAAATATCTCTAGTTTTCCCCATTCTATTGTTTTCCTCTATTTCTTTGCATTGATCACTGAGGAAGATTTTCATATCTCTCCTAATATTTTTTGGAATTCTGCAGATGGATATCTTTCCTCTTCTCCTTTGCCTTTTGGATCTGTTCTTTTCTCAGCTATTTGTATGACCTCCTCAGACAACAATTTTGCCTTTTTGCATTTCTTTTACTTGGGATGGTTTTGATCACCACCTCCCATACAATGTTATGAACCTCCACCCACAGTTCTTCAGGCACTCTATCAGATCTAATCCCTTGAATCTATTTGTTACTTCTACTGTATAATTGTCAGGGATTTGCTTCATGTCATATCTGAATGATCTCTTGTGTTGTTAGAAAAGAGTGTTTGCTGTGACCAGTACACAATATTTTTATAAGTGATTGAAAGTTTTTGCAGTATAGTTGTTTTACAATATTGTGTTAGTTTCTGCCATACAATGAAGTGAATCAGCTATGTGTATATATATATATATCCCCTCCCTTGTGGACCTCCCTCTCATTCAGCCCCCATTCAGCTACCTATGTAGGTCATTACAGAGCACTCACTCTAGCTCCCTGCGCTATACAGCTGGTTCCCATGAGCTATCTATTTTACACATGATAGTGAAGAATGGATAAAAAGTGGTGCATCTATACAATGAAATACTATATGTATAATGAAATATACTCAGCTATAAGAAGGAAAGAAATTGAGTCATTTGTAGAGCTGTGGATGAACTTCGAATCTGTCATACAGAGTGAAGTAAGCCAGAAATAGAAAAGTGGATGTTCCATATTGATGCCTACATGTGAAATCTAGAAAAATGGTGCAGATCAACCTATGAGCCGGGCAGGAATAGAGACCCAGATATAGAGAACAGACATGTGGATACAGTGGGGGAAGGGGAGAGTGGGATGAATTTGGAGATTAGGGTGGACATACGCTTCCCTGGTGGCTCAGAGGGTAAAGTGTCTGCCTGCAATGCAGGAGACCTGGGTTTGATCCCTGGGTCAGGAAGATCCCCTGAAGAAGGAAATGGCAACCCACTCCAGTACTCTTACCTGGAAAATCCCATGGACAGAGAACCCTGGTAGACTACAGTCCATGGGATCACAAAGAGTCGGACATGACTGAGTGACTTCACTTTCACTTTCTAAGTGATTGTAATTTACTTTTTATAAATTGTGGGTCTCTGACCACTGATATCTATTGATACAAAGCAGAGTACAAAACCAAGCAGGCTATCTTTCTACTTGATAATTTTGTTTGCCTTTCCTTTTTACTTCGTTTTACCTAAAATGGCAATTCTTTGTTTTGGATTGTGGCTAGCAAATCAATACAGGTCTACATAGGGTTCGGGGAACATTACTTTTAATTGAAACATAATATTGCAGAGTGAAATTGGTGACGTGTTTAAAGTGCTCTAATGGGCTTGGCAATACTTGTGATTTCTAAATTGCATTGACGTAGGATTAATGTTTGGATATCTTGGTGGCTTTATTGACTGTATGGATCTTTGCAAATGCTGGCTGCATAAACTATTTGGCTGTGGAGCACAGCTTTGGAAGTGCGGAAGGAGCTCCACTTGTTTCAGTGATGGATGATCCAACTGCTGCTACAGAATAAAACCCATCTGGCTAGTACAAGGTGGAATAAGAAATCAGGGAGGAAGGGTGCTTTTATGAGTTCAAATTTTCTGGGAGAAAAATTAAGGGAGAAATTTCAAACTCAGGACTTTAACTTTTCTGTGGGAAGAAGAAACTATCTGTAGAAAGTTGTCTATTGTTAACTGTTAGAGAGGATTAGCACACTGCTGCTATATTTGGCATGATGGCATTTTCAAATTATGATGTTATTTCAAATATACTGGAAAACCATGTTTTTCAGCCTAATTGGATAATGGAAAATTTCAAAGTGAAATTCAGAAGACTTTCTCATTTTATGCAGTAAGGTGAACTTTGAATAGCTGTACTTCCCTGAACTATTAAAATGAAAAAAAAAAACTATTAGAGGTAAAGTAAAAAGGCATAAAGTTCCCAGTTCATTGATTAAGAAGGTATTATAGTGGCATGGATTGGAGAAGTTGTGGACAGGGCTTCTCTGATAATCTTTGATAACCTCTCCCAAAAGGGATTCTAACATTCTTGGTTGATTATGGGATTTAGTATTAATTCTCTGGGGTTAATAAAAGGTACATTAAAAAATCACGAATATGGTGTTATTTAGGGGAAGTTCAAGGTTCTCATCTGCTCCCGATTTTTACCATCCAGCCCCAACTTCATCCTTTGGGAGGAGAATTTTCAATCTAAACTTTTCAGATTTAAGATACTACAATGGGCTACAGTTAAAGGGAAGAAATTTCAAAAGCTTTGTGTGTCTGGGTGGTGTTTTTCTTTATTATTTTTTAACTGAGGTGTAGGGATTCCCTCATAGCTCAGTTGATAGAGTCTGCCTACAATGCAGGAGACCTGGGTTCGATCCCTGGGTTGGGAAGATCCCCTGGAGAAGGAAATGGCAGCCCACTCCAGTATTCTTGCCTAGGAAATCCCATGGACAGAGGAACCTGCCAGGCTACAGTCCACGAGGTCGCAAGAGTCAGACACAACTTAGTGAACTAAACCCAAACCAACCAGTGGATCAGATGGTAAAGAATCTGCTTGCAATGAGGGAGGCCTGGGTTTTATCTCTGGGTTGGGAAAATCCCCTGGAGAAGGGAATGGCAACCCACTCCAGTATTCTTGCCTGGAGAATCCCATGAACAGAGGCTACAGTCCATGGGGTGTCAAAGAGTCAGACACGACTGAACGACTAACACACTGACATACAACATTATATTAGTTTTAGGTGTGCAACATAATAATTTGATATTTGTATATGTTGTTAAATGATCACCACAATAATTCTAGTTAATATTCATCACCATACATACTTACAGAATTTTTTTCCTGTGTTAAGAACTTTTAAGATTTACTTTCAAATAAACAAGTGGGACCTAATTAAACTAAAAAGAAAAGGAAATTATAAACAAGGTGAAAAGACAAGCCTCAGAATGTGAGAAAATAATAGCAAATGAAACAACTGACAAAGGATTAATTTCCAAAATATACAAGAAGCTCATACAAGTTAAGACCAGAAAAACAACCCAATCAAAAAGTGGGGAAAAGACCTTAACAGACATTTCTCCAAAGAGGACATACAGATGGCTAGCAAACACATGAAACGATGCTCAACATCACTTATTATTGAGAAATTGAAGATGACAGCTACAATGAGATATCACCTCACACCAGTCAGAATGGCCATCATCAAAATGTCTATAAACAATAAATGCTGGAGAGGGTGTGGAGAAAAGGGAACTTTGCTGCACTCTTGGTGGGAATGTAAATTGATACAGCCACGATGGAAGACAGTATGGAGATTACATAAAAATTAAGAATACAACTCCCATATGATCCAGCAATCCCACTACTAGGCATATACCTGAGGGAACCGAAGCTGAAAAAGAAACATGTACCCCCTATGTTCATTGCAGCGCTATTTATCATAGTTAAAGCATGGACGTGACCTAGATGTCCATTGACAGATGAATGGATAAAGAAGCTGTGGTACATAAATATAATGGAATACTACTCAGCCATAAAAAAGAGTGCATTTGAGTCAGTTCTAATGAGGTAGATGAACCTAGAGCCTATTATATAGAGGGAAGTAAGTCAGAAACTTAAAATATATATATACACTAACACATATATATGGAATCTAGAAAGATGGTACTGATGAAATTGTTTGCAGGGCAGCAACAGGCACAGACAAAGAACAGACTTGTGGACAGCAATGGAGAAACAGAAAGAGCAGACTTATGGATTCGGGGTGGGAGGAAGGAAAGGGAGGGGTGTATGGAGAGAGTAACATGGAAACTTATATTACCGTATGTAAAGTAGATAACCAATGAGCATTTGCTATATGACTCAGGGAACTCAAACCAGGGCTCTGTAACAACCTAGAGGGATAGGGTGGGGAGGGAGGTTCAAGAGGGAGGGGACATATTCATATCTATGGCTGATTCATGTTGATGTTTGGCAGAAACCAACACAGTTCTGTAAAGCAATTATCCTTCAATGAAAACATAAATAAAATAAAAAGATTCATTTTCTTAGGAACTTTCAAATATGTGACACAGTGTTGTTAACTATGGTCGCCATGCTTTACATTACATATCCATGCCTTATTTCATAACTGGAAGTTGGTATTTTTGAACCCATCACCCATTTTCAAACACCACTCTGTTCTCTGTATCTGTGAGATTTTGTTTGTTTGTTTATATCTTTCTTTTTTTTTTTTGAAAGTCAATTAATCTACTTTTATTACAGACAAGAGAAATTAGCATTTTAATTTCTTCGCAACTTATTGGTCGGCAGTTTTTTTTTTAATATATTTATTTATTATTATTATTTTTTTAATTTTAAAATCTTTAATTCTTACATGAGTTCCCAAACATGAACCCCCCTCCCACCTCCCTTCCCATAACATCTCTGTGGGTCATCCCCATGCACCAGCCCCAAGCATGCTGTATCCTGCGTCAGACATAGACTGGCGATTCAATTCTTACATGATTGTATACATGATAGAATGCCATTCTCCCAAATCATCCCACCCTCTCCCTCTCCCTCTGAGTCCAAAAGTCCATTATACACAGCTGTGTCTTTTTTCCTGTCTTGCATACAGGGTCGTCATTGCCATCTTTCTAAATTCCATATATATGTGTTAGTATACTGTACTGGTGTTTTTCTTTCTGGCTTACTTCACTCTGTACAATCGGCTCCAGTTTCATCCATCTCATCAGAACTGATTCAAATGAATTCTTTTTAACGGCTGAGTAATACTCCATTGTGTATATGTACCACTGCTTTCTTATCCATTCATCTGCTGATGGACATCTAGGTTGTTTCCATGTCCTGGCTATTATAAACAGTGCTGCGATGAACATTGGGGTACATGTGTCTCTTTCAATTCTGGTTTCCTCGATGTGTATGCCCAGCAGTGGGATTGCTGGGTCATAAGGTAGTTCTATTTGCAATTTTTTAAGGAATCTCCACACTGTTCTCCAAAGTGGCTGTACTAGTTTGCATTCCCACCAACAGTGTAGGAGGGTTCCCTTTTCTCCACACCCTCTCCAGCATTTATTGCTTGCAGATTTTTGGATCGCAGCCATTCTGACTGGTGTGAAGTGGTACCTCATTGTGGTTTTGATTTGCATTTCTCTAATAATGAGTGATGTTGAGCATCTTTTCATGTGTTTGTTAGCCATCCGTATGTCTTCTTTGGAGAAATGTCTATTTAGTTCTTTGGCCCATTTTTTGATTGGGTCGTTTATTTTTCTGGAATTGAGCTGCATAAGTTGCTTGTATATTTTTGAGATTAGTTGTTTGTCAGTTGCTTCATTTGCTATTATTTTCTCCCATCCAGAAGGCTGTCTTTTCACCTTGCTTATATTTTCCTTTGTTGTGCAGAAGCTTTTAATTTTAATTAGATCCCATTTGTTTATTTTTGCTTTTATTTCCAGAATTCTGGGAGGTGGATCATAGAGGATCCTGCTGTGATGTATGTCTTTCTTCAAACACTCTCTTCTCCCACATAGTTAAAGGAAATCTTTCAGAAGACATCTGAAGTAAGTGTAAGGCAGGGAACCTAGGCTGATTCCACCATCGTCATTAGAGCAAATCTTTAAAAAAATGTTTTTCATGCTCTTATCTGGGCACATGTGTGTTGGCCTTTATTAGGACTGGAGTTTGAAATTGGGTTTGAGGTTGGGGGAGGGTGTGAGTGGAACAAATCTTTCAGCCTATTTTGGTTTGGGCCCATTTGGACTTACCTAGCTTAGGGATCACCTTCATTGTCTCAGTCTAGCCAATTAGCAAGTTACAGAGGATTCAAGATAAAAGTCCACCCATTGTAAAAAAAAAAAAAAAAAATGGAGAAGGAAATGGCAACCCACTCCAGTATTCTTGCCTGGAGAATCCCAGGGATGGGGGAGCCTGGCGGGCTGCCGTCTATGGGGTCACGCAGAGTCAGACACGACTAAAGAGACTTAGCAGTAGCAGCATTGTAAAACGGTCATTTTTCTTTATCTAAGTATACTTCTCTTTCAAGAATCCTATCAAGAGGAATGGCAAATCTTGGGTTATTTTTAGGTCTTGGTTCTAATGTCATTTTAAACCCACTTTAATATACTCTACCCTGGTGTTCTTGGACTTAATTGCTGGCAATTGCTACCTTGTTATAAGTTACACACCTGAAATGTTGATTTTGTTTACCCTTACTGGTTTGTACTATTATCTCTATTACAGTCCAAGTCCAAAATTATTGTAGTTAATCTGGTAAAACAGAGCAGATTCTCAGGGCTTTCACCCCTAGATATCTAAGGTTTTAAAACAATCCTCTTATTTCAGACTTGATTTGAGGATTTTTAAGCCAAGTGGTTATTTGATGGTATAAAAGAGACATGCTGTATTAAACTACCCATATGACTCCAATTGACCTTATAAAAATATAATTGCTGCAGTATATATGCATATCGAATATCCATTACCTCTGACCCTTTCAAAAGGGTTTGAAACTAGGGCCCCATGGAAAGCCAGACTTCATTTGCTTTTAGTCTCTAAATTGGACTTGGATTCTGTAGCAGGTCTGGATTTTCTCCTCTCCGCATATAGTAGAATCTTTGCCTCCACATATATTTACAATTACCAAGAGAGCACTCTTTTGTCCAAGGGGCATTGACAATGCAAAACTCTTTCTAGATGACTTAATGTAGCCCATAAACATTTTGTTAAGCAACGAATATTTACAATTGCAGAAACCAGTTGCTTGCTTTATGGAGAGAACATTTCATGTAGACATCATATTTTTTTCAGTGATTGCCAAAAAAATCAATTTGAGCTTTCAGTTGAGTATAAAGTATATAATTTATAAAATCTAAAACAGACAATCACTATATTATTCCTGAAGAATTTTTTTGAAATTCACAGAGGGAAGATAATAATGCTTTTATTTCTCCAAACAATATATCAATATGCTTTTTAAAAAAGTACACAATAGTTTTTCAGAACCATATGTACTTTTAACAAATAAAGCATTAAATTCTAAAAGGTAGAAATATTATTTATGATTATTAAGGTTAATATGATAGACTCAAACTGGATTTTAGAGTTGAATCTCAGTTCTACCACTTCTTAATTATGAGGAATTTGGCCAATCATTTTACCTCTTAGAATTTTATTTCCCTCACCTTTAAAAAATGATTAATGCTATAAATCTTAACTTATAGACATGATTGAAAAATTATGTTGGAATATCTGGTACTGAAATAATAATAATAGTTTACTCTCTATTTTTACATAATTCGATGTAATACTATTTTATGTTTAATTTAACAATGAGAATACTTAATAACATTGCTATGTTGGGGACCAACAAAAACCTCAAGCTGTTGATATCAAAGATGCTATTTTTTTCTTTGTGTAATCTACAGATAAGAAAACTAAGGTAGTAGGTTTAATTGTTAAGAATATGGACCCTTAAGTTAGATTCCCTGGTTTAAATTTCAGTCACCCCTCCACTCCAACACTAGACACACACAAGTTATGTGACTTTGGACAAGTACTAAACTTCCATATACTTTGATTTCTCTTTTTGTAAAATTGGGACAATGAAAGTACATGTTTGATAAAAATACAGTACATAAAACTTTTATATAGTTATTTATATTAAAATAAGATCAATAAAAGTTATAATCACTAACCTTAGAAGATTGTCTGTAACCATACAGCTAATACATGGAAGATAATTTCTGCCCAGAATTTCTGATTTTAAGTTATTTTTTCCTCTTAACTCCATGCTGCCTGCCCTTGGAATTTTATGTAAATGGAAGAATTTCATAATCCTGATACATAATTACATAGAACATGCAGTAGTTCCATTTTCCTTACCAAAGTGGGTTGATGATAAACAAAACATTGCAGAGTCCAAACCAGAGGCCCGAGTCTGTGTTAAGATCATAGATTCCCATAAACTTATTGCCTGCCAAAGTCACTGACATTGACTGAATGTCCAAGACCTCTGTCTAAATCAATTGTTAGACTGTTGCTATGGACCCAGGATCACTGACTGAATAAATCTCCAGCTGGAATCTACTCTATTGGCATTCTAGGTCCCCAAGGGGCCCTTACCAAGTGTGGAAGCAAATGTAGGCAATAGTGAAATAAATGCATTATTAATAGTGCATCTATTTGGCAGGGAATGAAGTCAAGAAAGATTGTCACAAGTGATAAATATAAAGTGTTCACTTTTTCAAGTTTCATTTCTAGCTCTAATTCTAACACAAGTTTTGCCAAAGAGTCTGTAGAATGAATAGCAAGATATGAAATTTCTAAACAAAGCTAGTGAAATAGTTAAAATTTTGATTAAAGTCTCGGGTTTGTTTTCATTTGGAAAACAAACAAAATAAGCCTCCTGTTTATGAGGCTGTTACCTCATAAACAGCCTTTGTTTATGAGGTAAAGTGTTTTTCCCACTTTTTGAAAATGCTTTTATCCATTCAGTGTTCATTTAAAATCATATTTTCCAAGGATACCAGAGAAGATCGCTTCTTTAAAAGTTTTTAGAACACTGCTGATTATTGCTGGATGTTTTTCAAATTCAGTCAAGGAATCACAAAGTAAAAGCATCCAATGTCAATTCTTTGAATAATGGCAAGAAATAACTTGCCATATCAAAAAAAAACTTTGTTCATCACCTAATCCAGGGAAAGCAGAAAGCTATGTCCCTGAAAACTATACTGAAACAGACTAGAAAAAGAAAAAAAAAATTCTCTGCCAGAGACCAGTTAGCATGTGAAGCCAACCCAGAGTGTGTTCAATGAGCTTCATGAGACATGCAAGTGACATAGATACATGCGTGTGAATGTGAATGTACACCTATGTCTCAGTTTTTCTGTGAGAGATGGAAATACCATTGAAGAAAATGGGCTTTAAGGATAGAAGTGTCTCATAATGGGAAAAATATACTGAGGATGATTTAGGATTGTTTTATAAATCCCTGCAAAAATAAACCAGCCAAAATGCAGGTTACAATTTCATTGAGGATTTTTTTCTATTTAATTATTTCCCAAATATAGTTCTCATCAAAATGGAGGAGTTAAAGAATGCATAGTTTTCTAGGGTGTGAGATTCATAGATTTGAAATAGACATTAGCAGTGTTTTCACCTCACTTTCTATAGCATCTCTGCAAGGTAGTGATTCAGCTTCTTCTTGAAACTATAAAGATAAGAGGTACCAGCCCACTCTTGCCACTATTATTTGACATAGTTTTGGAAGTCCTAGCCATGGCAATCAGAGAAGAAAAAGAAATAAAAGGAATCCAGTTGGAAAAGAAATAAAACTATCACTGTTTGCAGATGATGTGACATGGAATTCTCCAGGCAAGAATACTAAAATGGGTAGCCATTCCCTTCTCCAGAGGACCTTCCTGACCCAGGGATTGAACCCGCATCTCTTGTGTCTCATGCATTGGCAGGCAGGTTCTTTACCACAGGTGCCACCTAGGAAGCCCCCACTGTTCACAGCACCACTACTTACATAGACGAAAACACAGCCAGAACACTCTTTGACATAAATCACACCAAGATCCTCTTTGATCCACCTCCTAGGGTAATGGAAATAAAAATAAACAAATGAGACCTAATTAAACTTAAAGCCCTCTGCACAGCAAAGGAAAAAATAAAATAAAAAAACAGCCCTCAGAATGGGAGAAAATAGTTGCAAATGAAGCAACTGACAAAAGATCAGTCTCCAAAATATATAAGCAGCTCATACAGTTCAATATCAGAAAAACAACAACAAAATTTTTCCAGAGAAGACATACAGATGGCTAATAAACACATGAAAAGATGCTTAACATTACTAATTATGCTGCTAAATCTCTTCAGTCATGTCCGACTCTGTGAGACCCCAGAGATGGCAGCCCACCAGGAGCCCCCGTCCCTGGGATTCTCCAGGCAAGAACACTGGAGTGGGTTGCCATTTCCTTCTCCAATGTATGAAAGAGAAAAGTGAAAGTGAAGTCGCTCAGTCGTGTCCAGCTCCTAGCAAACCCATGGACTGCAGCCTACCAGGCTCCTCCGTCCATGGGATTTTTCAGGCAAGAGTACTGGAGTAGGGTGCCATTGCCTTCTCCTACTAATTATTAGAGAAATGCAAATCAAAACTACAATGAGGAATCATGTCAACAAATCAAAATGGTCATTATCAAAAATCTACAAATAATAAATGCTAAGGAGGATGTGGAGAAAAGGGAATCCTCCTGCATTGTTGATAGGAATGTTAACTGATAATGCCTTCATGGAGAATGGTATGGAGTTTCCTTTAAAAAAACTAGGGATAAATCTCCCATATGGCCTAGCAATCTCACTACTAGGCATATACCCTGAGAAAACCAAAATTCTAAAAGACACATGTACCCCAATATCCATTGCACCACTATTTACAATAGCATGGAAGCACCTAAATGTCCATTGAGAGATGAACCAGTAAATAAGCTGTGGTACAGATATTCAATGGAATATTACTCAGCCATAAAGAGAACAACTTTGAATCAGTTCTAGTGAGGTAGATGAACCTAGAGCCTGTTATACAGAGTGAAGCCAGAAAGTGAAAACAAATATCATATAGTAATGCATATATAAGGAATCTAGAAAAACCGTATCGATGAATCTATTTGCGGGGAAAGAATGGAGATGCAGGTGTAAAGAATAGACTTACAGACACAGTAGGGGAAGGAGGAAAGGAAAGGAAAGTGAAGTCGCTCAGTCGTGCCCGACTGTAGCCTATCAGGCTCCTCCGTTCATGGGATTTTCCAGGCAAGAGTGCTGGAGCGGATTGCCATTTCCTTCTCCAGGGCATCCTCCCAACCCAGGAATCGAATCCAGGTCTTGCTCATTACAGGCAGACACTTTACCACCTGATCTGGAGAGGATGGGACTAATGGATAAAGTAGCATTGACATATATACACTATCATGTATAAAATAAATAGCTGGTAGGAAGTTGCTATATAACACAGGGAGCCCAGTCTGGCACTCTGTGATGACCTAGAGGGTATGGGGTGGGGGAGGGGAGGGAGGCTTAAGAGGAAGGTGGTATATGTATAATTATGGTTCATTTGCATTGTTGTACAGCAGAAACCAATACAATATTGTAAAGCAATTTTCCTCCAACTAAAAGATAAATTTTTTGTAAAAAGAGCTACCATTTCTAAGTGGTCACTGTATTAAGTAGTTCATAATTATCCCAACTATTCTTCTAAATGACCCTATGAAGAAGACATTATCATCATTTTTTTTTTTAGACAACTGAGGTTTACAACACTTACTAATTTGTTCAAGATCAAAGAATTGATATGAACTCAGTTCCTTTCACTTTCAAAGAATGTGCTCTAAATATCTATGCTATGTGTCTTTGAGCTTTCCAGATGAACAACTTTAGTTCTTAGAAAATTTTTCCTTATACTGAGTAGAAATATGCATTCCTATAAATTTCAGATTAAGTTTAATACTTTTTAACTGCACATCAAATAAAGTAATAAAGCAATTAGATTTCCCTATATTCTTCTTCTTTTTTTTTTTTATGGTATACCAGACACAAATCTAAACTCTCCTTTAAAGGAAGAAAGAAATATCAGAGTCATGAGGAGATAGAGTGAACTTAATGGAATCTTTCTATCTCATCAATCTACCATGTTATCTAGATTCTTCCAGCCCATGTGACTAAGAGATCATCTCCAAAAGACCCCTGTGAAAACAGAAGCTACTTAAGATCAGTAAAGTATTTGTATATCAACATGGATTAGTTCATCTATTAACTTTTTTCCCTATAGAGAAGAGAACAAGGAAGGGTAATATAGGATTCCTGGTGGCTCAGATGGTAAAGAATCCTCCTGCAACGCCGGAGATCTGGTTTCAATCCCTGGGTTGGGAAGATCCACTGGAGGAGGGCATGGCTACCCAATCCAGTAATCCTGCCTGGAGAATCCCCATGGCAGAGGAGCCTGGTGGGCTACAGTCCATGGGGTCGCAAAGAGTCAGACCCGGCAGAGTGACTAAGCACAGCACAACATATTCTGATGTATCTACACAGAAATAGGTACTGGAAAGGAAGTCGCTCAGCCGTGTCCGACTCTTTGCGACCCCGTAGACTGTAGCCCACCAGGCTCCTCCATCCATGGGATTCTCCAGGCAAGAATACTGGAGTGGGTTGCCATTTCATTCTCCAGGGGATCTTCCCGACCCAGGGATCAAACCCAGGTCTCCTGCATTGCAGGCAGATGCTTTAACCTCTGAGCCACCAGGGAAGCCCAGAGTTTAAGTATAGAATATATAATTGCTTGATAGCATTCCCAAGCAACCTCTCATTAAAGTCCTTTCCTTCCAGGATTTATGATAATATAAATTCTTCTATTACTAGATTTCTGTGGGTTCAACAATCTCTTTACCAGCATTTTCTATTGAAATACAAATATCCTTAAAATTCAATGTGAATTAATTTCACAGATTCCTTCCCGCCCCTATCAGTAGGCACTGAGATGGACTCAAAGGAACTGACTAGATCAGTGTTTCTTCAACTTTAGCATGTATCAAAATCTTTGGGAGGGTGTGCCACACCCCAGTTTTCTTGGTTCAGATGAAGTCAAATGGGGTCCAAAAATGTGCATTTCTAGTAAGTTTCCAGGTGATGCTGGTAGTGCTGGTCTCAGGATACACATTGAGAACCACTGGATTAGGAAATGGTGTAGAAAGGATAATAAGGAAAGACTAAAGGAGAGTGTTCCACAGCCTGACTTAGCGCATAGATCTTTAGTGTTAGAAAATTCACAGTGCTTGTGTATAAGCCTATCTCCAATAAGAAAAATGAGTCATGCTCAAAGCAATGTATACCACTGATGCATGCTGGTGAGGTAGGATTTGAGTCTTCTGACTATCAATTTGGCATTTTAGTCATGAACAGAGCCTTTCAAAGTTGAAGCTCAAAATACCTCCAAGCTGCTTGTGAAAAGTACAGATTTCTAGATCTTATTCTGGACTCAGGGCCCAGATAGTCTCCATTTTAACAAATTCTCCCGGTCACTAAGATTTGGTAGGCCTGAATATACCACTCTAAAAATCAAAGCAGACAGCATCAGGTTCTAGGGACAGCCTACATGAGAAGAGTGAAGACCTATGTGAGCAGGAGAGCAAGCTGTGATACTTGAGGGGAGCTGATATAGACTGGAAGGAAACAGGATGCACATTTCCTATCCAACAATTTGGTACAAAATAGATGCCCATTGTGGAAACATCACCCCATGACACCCATTGTATAGAAGAATTTTAGATCTATAGAGAATGTGAACACAGAACACCCATGAGTTATCCTCACTTGGCAGGAATCAACTCTACTATAAGTTCAGTTCAGTTGCTCAGTCGTGTCCGACTCTTTGCGACCCCATGAATCGGAGCACACCAGGCCTCCCTGTCCATCACCAACTCCTGGAGTTCACTCAGACTCATGTCCATCTAGTCAGTGATGCCATTCAGCCATCTCATCCTCTGTCATCCCCTTCTCCTCCTACCCCCAATCCCTCCCAGCATCAGAGTCTTTTCCAATGAGTCAACTCTTCGCATGAGGTGGCCAAAGTACTGAAGTTTCAGGTTTAGCATCATTCCTTCCAAACAAATCCCAGGGCTGATCTCCTTCAGAATGGACTGGTTGGATCTCCTTGCAGTCCAAGGGACTCTCAGGAGTCTTCTCCAACACCACAGTTCAAAAGCATCAATTCTTCGGTGCTCAGTCTTCTTCACAGTCCAACTCTCTCATACATACATGACCACAGGAAAAACCATAGCCTTGACTAGACAGACCTTTGTCGGCAAAATAATGTCTCTGCTTTTGAATATGCTATCTAGGTTGGTCATAACTTTTCTTCCAAGGAGTAAGCATCTTTTAATTTCATGGCTACATTCACCATCTGCAGTGATTTTGAAGCCCCCAAAAAATAAAGTCTGACAGTTTCCTCTGTTTCCCCATCTATTTCCCATGAAGTGATGGGACCAGATGCCATGATCTTCATTTTCTGAATATTGAGCTTTAAGCCAACTTTTTCACTCTCCTCTTTCACTTTCATCAAGAGGCTTTTTAGCTCCTCTTCATTTTCTGCCATAAGGGTGGTGTCATCTGCATATCTGAGGTTATTGATATTTCTCCCGGCAATCTTGATTCCAGCTTGTGTTTCTTCGAGTCCAGCGTTTCTCATGATGTACTCTGCATAGAAGTTAAATAAGTAGGGTGACAATATACAGCCTTGACGTACTCCTTTTCCTATTTGGAACCAGTCTGTTGTTCCATGTCCAGTTCTAACTGTTGCTTCCTGATCTGCATACAGGTTTCTCAAGAGGCAGGTCAGGTGGTCTGGTATTCCCATCTCTTGAGGAATTTTCCATCGTTTATTGTGATCCACACAGTCAAAGGCTTTGGCATCGTCAAGAAAGCAGAAATAGATGTTTTTCTGGAACTCTCTTGCTTTATCCATGATCCAGCAGACGTTGGCAATTTGATCTCTGGTTCCTCTGCCTTTTCTAAAACCAGCTTGAACATCAGGGAGTTCATGGTTCACATATTGCTGAAGCCTGGCTTGGAGAATTTTGAGCATTACTTTACTAGCATGTGAGATGAGTGCAATTGTGTGGTAGTTTGAGCATTCTTTGGCATTGCCTTTCTTTGGGATTGGAATGAAAACTGATCTTTTCCAGTCCTGTGGCCACTGCTGAGTTTTCCAAATTTGCTGGCATATTGAGTGCAGCACTTTCACAGCATCATCTTTCAGGATTTGAAATAGCTCAACTGGGATTACATCACCTCCACTAGCTCTGTTCGTAGTGATGCTTTCTAAGGCCCACCTGACTTCACATTCCAGGATGTGGCTCTAGATGAGCCATCATACCATCATGATTATCCGGGTCATGAAGATCTTTTTTGTACATTTCTTCTGTGTATTCTTGCCACCTCCTCTTAATATCTTCTGCTTCTGTTAGGTCCATACCATTTCTGTCCTTTATCAAGCCCATCTTTGAATGAAATGTTCCCTTGGTATCTCTAATTTTCTTGAAGAGATCTCTAGTCTTTCCCATTCTGTTGTTTTCCTCTATTTCTTTGCATTGATCGCTGAAGGTTTTCTTATCTCTTCTTGCTATTCTTTGGAACTCTGCATTCAGATGCTTATATCTTTCCTTTTCTCCTTGGTTTTTTGCTTCTCTTTTCACAGCTATTTGTAAGGCCTCCCCAGACAGCCATTTTGCTTTTTTGCGTTTCTTTTCCATGGGGATGGTCTTGATCCCTTTCTCCTGTACAATGTCACTAACCTCATTCCGTAGTGGTCCACTGGAGAAGGGAATGGCAAACCACTTCATTATTCTTGCCTTGAGAACCCCATGAAAAGTATGAAAAGGCAAAATGATAGGATACTGAAAGAGGAACTCCCCAGGTCAGTAGGTGCCCAATATGCTACTGGAGATCAGTGGAGAAATAACTCCAGAAAGAATGAAGGGATGGAGCCAAAGCAAAAACAATACCCAGCTGTGGATGTGACTGGTGATAGAAACAAGGTCCGATGCTATAAAGAGCAATACTATGATAAAGTTTCCCTTTAATGATTCATCATGACAGATAATTTCCAAACTATATGAGTATTTTGAGTGTCATCCCATAGGG
This sequence comes from Capricornis sumatraensis, assembly GCF_032405125.1. NCBI lineage: Eukaryota > Metazoa > Chordata > Mammalia > Artiodactyla > Bovidae > Capricornis > Capricornis sumatraensis. The sequence continues at coordinate 41,647,297 of NC_091081.1, read as the reverse complement.
ACTTTGATCTTTGACTCCTACAGAGCAAATGGGGAATTCAACAGGAAAGAGACAAAGTTTAGCTTGCTTAGGTTTAGCTCTTTCACTTTCCCCAAATATGCAATTGTATTCTTATTTCTAATTAAGAAAAAAATTACTTGCTAATTTGTCATCTTTCTTTATTGTTTATCTGCTCTTATGCATGGGAGATTAATAATGAAAACAATTGTCCCCATCAAAGTAGCATATCATGAAATTCAATATCTTAATCCCATTATTTTTCCAAAGCTTTCATTAAAATAAAATCACTTTTAAAGAAAATAAGGAAATAATGAAAATTTCATCAAATTTATTTTTTGCTGAGTACCTTTGGTCTTTTAAAGACATGAAAATGAAAACTATATTTTTATAAGCATTGAAAATAGACTTTAAAACACTATCATAAGTCATCTTACTATATATAGCACACATTAGATTGGAGTAGAGGTCAAATCAATTCCTATGTGAATACATATTCCACTTTAACACCACGAAAGAATGATATATCTGCAAATCATTTTCTGAGCTTTGTATTATAAGAACATAGTTCTGAAATATAAGAATTCCTTCTCCAAACTCCTCATAGATTCTTTCAATGAATAAAGCAAAAGATCTGAGAAAGCTTTTAAGGCATCCCATGATTGGCCTCATTTTTCCCCATTTCAATTTTATCTTAGATAACCCTACTCTCCCCACCCCTCCTGCCTTTGCCCCTGCTGTTCTATGTATATAGCCTTACTATTCCTAACCACACTTAGATTTACCTTGACTCAGATGAACTTGATGTACCAGGGACTCTTAATTGCACAAGCATCTCCAAGACTAGAAATTGCTGGGAGCTGTAAATAGTTCAAGAGAGGATCTGGAAGTCAGGTTGCAATCAGGAGGGATTTCTCTGCACCATTTCCAATAAACTGCCTAATAGGGAAAAGTCATAATCTATAAGCTCCTAGTAATTTGGTAGGATTTACTTTTTTTTCTAATAAATACTTCTGTCTCTAATTTTTATTTTCAAATGTGCGTTCTTTTTCTTAAAGATAGTCATAAAGTCTGTAAGTTTCATACCCACGATACCTGCATATTGCTTTTATTTTCATGTTTCTTTGATAAAGCTGTTGTAGAATATCCTTTCAATTTCCCACTGTATACCCCATTTCCCATATCTCTGTATATATCAAAATAATATACATCCTTTAATTTTTACTTCAAATGTTATAGTGTCATGACCTATCAAATCTCCAATCAGTATAAATCTCATCTGTATACCTATATATAAAATATCTTTTTTATCATAAAAATCACTGTCTCAAATGCCATAAGTTATATATTTTTAATAAGACAAAACCATATCTTTATTGTCTTTGCTTCTTTAATACCCATGCAACAACCAATAGCAGATGGAAAATCAGGGGTGGACATAGCAAATTTACAATTAGAATAGCAGTCATCGTATGTATATTATTTATTAAGCATAGATATTGTGTTGGTAACTTGATACATAGTATACCACTTAATAATAACTGCATAGCAATTATTAATATCTCCATTGTACACACCAGGAAAAAGGAGGCTCATGGGTAGATTATTTGCCTAGGGTCATTGTTATGAACTGAACTCTATGTTTGGAGATAGGGCCTTTGAGGAGACAATGAACATTTAATGAGGTTGTGGGGTAGAGTTCTAACCTAACAGGACCAATATCCTTATGAGAAGACACTGGAGATGTACATCTGCATAAAAGGCCTTGTGAAGACAGCTAGAAGATGGCCATCAGCAAGTCAAGGAGAAAGCCCACAGGAGAAACTAAGCCTGCTCAAAACACTTATCTTGCATTTCTAGCCTCTAGGATGATAAGAAATAAATTTCTGTTGTTTAAGCCACCAAGTTTATGTTATTTTGTTATGGCAACATTAGTAGACTAAAACAGTCATACAGCTAACAAACTCTGGAAATACTGAAGTTAAATTGAACTGAGGCCGATTTGGTCTTTCTGCTCCAAGGTCATGCTGAACAAATGGTTCAATTCTCTGCACAGAGATAATTCATATTCAATTTATAAAATATTCAAAATATCTGTGATTCACAAGGACAAGAGTTTCCTTTCTTGCTAGTCAAAAGATAGCAACAGAATAAAATTCTAAATTATTTTATATTAACAAAAAGTCTTTGAAATGAGTTTGATATTTATGTCTAATGCCTGAGTCATAGAATTATTTCTTTAATGATTAAAATGACAACACAGGAGAACACAATTAAGAATCGTTGAATAGATACAGAATTGAGAAGAGAATATATGGTGGGTTTGATTTCATTTCCCTTTCTATGTAAAAGAAATCCAATATGCCATACATACTAGAAATAATAATGAATATATTTTATAAGTAATTGAATTACCTTGAGTTCCATTTATTAGAAGAATTTGTCTTAGAAGTGAATTTTTGCTATTATGGTATGCTATAAGTTTTCAGAACGCTCTAACAAGGTCGAGTTTTATACTTACAAAGCATATTGTAGACACAGAGGATAGAAAGAAACTGTGGTTAAATATATTCTGCAACTAGAAATCAGAAAACAAAAATATTGAAAAAATAAGACCAACAAAATTTTTCCATATAATAATATATCAACACAAGTTTTTTTTGTATGATCCAACTATATTGTTAAATTTATGGAAATTTGGGGACAAATAATTTTAAAATGTAATTAAATTTAGTTAAAAAAAAGTTCACCTATTTTTCCCCTCCAACTCCACTGTTTATGGGGCAACTGCTAATCTCTACTCTGAATCTATGAGCATTTTTCCCTTCCGATTCCACATATAAGAAAATAATACAACATTTATTTCCCTGTCTGATTTATTTCACTTAATGAAATGCCCTTGAAGTTCATCCATTTTGTCTCAAATGGCCAGATTTTATTCCATTAAATCTTTAATGACTGAATATTACATATATATTACATATATAGGAAATGTTCCACATATATGTACATGTATATATCGCAGTTTATTTCTTTACCTATTCATCCACTGTTTCCATATTTTGGATATTGTAAATAATGCTGCAATGAATATGAGAGCCCATATATATTTTCAAGTTAGTGTTTTCCTTCTCTTCAGATAAATGCCCAAAAGTAGAATTGCCAGATCATGTTATTGGTCTATTTTTAATTTTTCACAGAACTTCCAGATCGTTTACAATAGTACCTACACCAATTTACATTCCTACCAACAGTGAACAAGGGTTCCCTTTTTTCCACATCTTCACCAGAACTTGTTATTTCTTGTCTTGTTGGCAACAGCCTTTCTGACAAATATGAGGTGATACCACATTATAGTTTTGATTTGCATTTCCCTGATGATTGACAATGTTGAGCATCTTTTCATGTACCTGTAAGCCATCTGTATGTGTTTTTGGAAAAAAATTTCTTCAGATCTTCTCACCACTTTTAATCACGTTTTTTCTTTTTTTTGCTATTGAGTTGTATGAGTTAGCTGTTGGGTTGCCATTTCCTTCTCCAGGGAATCTTCTCGACCCAGGGCTCGAACCTACATCTCCCGAATTGGCAAGTGGATTGGCACTGAGCCACCTGGGAAGCCCTCTACATTTTTAATATTAACTCACGATTTGCAACATTTCCTCCCATGGCTTCCTTTGTTGTGCAGAAGTCCTTTAGTTTGATGTAGTTCTGTTGTGTTTTTGTTTTTTTGTTTGCTTTTGTTATTTTGGTATCAGACTCAAAAAATCATTACCAAGATCTATATCAGAAACAAATTTGTAAATTAGTTAAATTTCTTGAATGTAAGTTTTTCTATAATATTTTTAAACTAGAATTAGACTTAAAAGCATATTTACTTTGGTTTTCTGATTTCCAGGACCTAATATCTCAACCAGATGAAACTGATTAACTACTGGTTAACTCATACTAAGCTAGGAGATCTGGATTCAACTTCTACCCAGTCACCATCTTGTTCTGCGTGACTCATCTATCCTCTTTATGCTCCTTTTACTCACCTATAAAATATAGATAAAAAGATTGGACTTAATTCTATTTCCCCCTCCAGTTTTATAATTTTATGGTTATAAAGGAATTATTCAATATTTGGTTTTCCAGTTCCACACTGTCTTTTCCTTGCTGAAGTGTCCCTGAAAATCACATTTGAGATGGATGAATCACAGGATTGAAGAAGTCTAGATCTCTGTGTCTGATAGAGAAATAAAGTTTTACTGGGATTGTTCACTGAGGTTTCAGGATATATTTGATAACACAGCAAAGCTAAGACTATTTAACAAAAATATATTCCATAGTATGGCCTAAGTCTCCCCCCACCTCCTCAAATTCATATGTTGAAGCCCTCACTCTCAATGTGACTGTTTTTGAAGATGTAGCTTTTAGGACCTAATAAAGATTAAATAAGGTCACATGGGTAAGGTTCTAAGCCATTAGATTTGGTGGGTTTCTAAGCAGAGATAGAGATTCCTCTCCCTCTCTCTCTCTCTCAGAGTGGATACCAAGGACAGGCTATTTGAACACAGAGTATGAGAGCAGTCATCTGTAAGTCAGGAGAAGAGCTCTCACCAGAATCCACCAACTTTAGGCTGGCATATTGCTACACTCTTTTAAAATGGGCCTAGAGGATTCAAGCTTAATTCTGGTTCAGTCACCTGCATTTTCTATTTGGACTGACCTGGTGCTTGACCATAGGATAATAACCTCTTATCCAAGTACACTTCTTGTTGAGGCCCCTCTACAGTGCTTCGTGTAGGCAAAAGTAAGAAAATAGTGATTTCTGTAAGCTTTAGAAAGTGTCTTTTTCCCTCTTGCACCTGATCCTCCCAGCAAACAGATGCAAGTAGGGGATGCTTGCAAGAAAGGTGAAACTATGTCCACTAGACCGGGAAATGGGACACACTAATTTTATGGCAGTGGAAGGGCAACAGTGACATTGGGATCTGGGAATTGAGGAAAGAACATTAATAATTTTCATCTTTCAGAATTGAATTCTGCAGCTATTCACTCAAGCTATGCCTGACATTGCTCTCCCAAACTATTGCAAACACCTTAAATTAAACTGACTCTTGGGTCAGTCCAACCGACTCATGCTTGGTGACACTATGGACTATAGCCCCCCAGGCTCCTCTGTCCACAGGATTCTCCAGGCAAGAGTACTGGAGTGGGTTGCCATTTCCTCCTCCAGGGGATCTTCCTAACCCAGTAATCGAACCCATGTCTCCTTTGTCTCCTGCGCTGGCAAGCAGATTCTTTTACCACTGAACCACCTGGAATTAGGTCTGCCATTCCCTGACAAATAGCTCTGACAAAAATTTGATTGCTATAACTCTTAGACTTCCTGAGAAATGTATCACAAACAGTGGAGGACAGCCTCTGTATTTTCAACTCTCATGCAAAACACCTGAATACGTTCTGCATCCCACATTTCTATAACTGTTGGCCAGTCATTCCACAGCAGAGACTGACACAACCTGGTTGATAACATGGATACCCACAAGTGGTTTCTTCAACAGCAAAGGCTAGACATAATTATTTAAACTGATTGGGAACCCTAAGGCTTACCAGAGAGCCAAGAAATTACATTGGATGCACTGTCACATTGCACCCCTTGACTGATAGAGGTCCCACTTGTGCCAAACCCTAAATGACAAATTGAACAAATATAGTCCCACTTCATTACTCAGAATAATTAGAGTAGTTTGCAGTGTGATGTACTCATGGGAAATTTCACAAGTCAAGAGACAAAGAAACAAGGGGTAGATAATTATTGGGATCATTTCTCTATGGGCCTCTTGGTTTTCTGCAGATTTTATAAGCAAAAGACTGACTAGTGTTTCTTCCAGACTATTTTTTCACAGGTGTCTTTATAGTGAACAACATTGCTGGCAGTCCTGGAAGAAATGGTGTCTTCTCTGAAGTAAACACAAGTCAGGCTTATTGTCCATTATTAAGGTTTCATGTTCACTAAAGTCAGGGTTCCTTTTCTGTCATGCAATTCATTGCATACACAGGTGTCACTTGGTCCTTTTGGTGCCATCCTGCAGGAATTCCCTGGTGGCTCAGACCGTCAAGGGTCTGCCTGCAATGTGGGAGACCTGGGTTTGATTCCTGGGTCAGGAAGATCCCCTGGAGAAGGAAATGGCAATCCACTCCAGCACTCTTGCCTGGAAAATCCCATGGACGGAGGAGCCTGATAGGCTACAGTCCACGGGGTCGCTAAGAGTCGGACACGACTGAGCGACTTCACTTCACTTTGCAGGAATTGAGGTTTGGAAGTTTACTTCAGAAAAAAAGCTTATCCTTTGGTTACTGCTATCGCACTGTGAGTTTAATAATGCAATTAATCTGAACAGATAACTTTTCCTAATACACATGGAAAATTCCCTATAAATTTTAGAATGTCTTTTCAATGGAAAATTTACTTTTTTAAAATGACTTTATATATCTTAGCTTTAAATGTAGTGCTTCACGAATAGTGCATTTTATGGAAACGTACTCTCCATACATATCCCCCCAATCCACTGAAATCAGTTATTCCAAGCAGATTGCTTTCATTGCAAACATAATCAGAAAGGAATTTGAATGTTCAGATGTATTGTCTGTTTTCCTGATGAATAATCTGTTTTTGATGTATGCCCTTTGTTGCTCAATGTTCATTGGTCTTTATTTATTTATTATATGTACTTATCCTTACTTGTCAGTGTCTCCTTATAGCCTCTTTTTAAACCATTTTTTTTCACCTATTTGTCTTTTTTTTTAATTTTTATTTTTACTTTATTTTACTTTACAATACTGTATTGGTTTTGCCATACGTTTTTTTTAAGAGAGATTATGTTAACTATGAATTCTTTGAGAAATAGAATCCTATTTTAAAATTCTTCACTTACTGACTTGTGTAAATCCTCTTGTGATATACGTTCTTCGGTCTTTGTTTCAAACTGTCGTTTGCTGAATGCAGCTTAAAAAGGCCAAATTCATTATATGGCCTGTCATTGAGCTGAGATGATTATTTACTAAAGACCAGTGGGGGAGTCTGAGAATGAACTAGAGGAAACTTGGAGCTTTGATTCAAGTTAGACACTATCAGGATTAGTGTCTTATTAAATCTATTATTTCCTTTTACCTGGGATTGTATCTCTTTAGGTTTTCCTCATTCAAAATCTTCCTGAGCATAGAGATTCATACTGAGTGAAATCAGACAGGAAAAAAAACAAATACATGATATCACTTATATGTGGAATCTAAAAAAGGTACAAATGAACTTATCTACAAAACAGAAATAGAATTACACATATAGAAAACAAACTTACTGTTACTATGCAGTAACAGTAAGGGGCATGGAGGGATAATTGGGAGATTGGGCTCAACATATACACATCATTATGCATAAAACTGATAACTAATAAAGACCTATTTATAGCACAGGGAACCCCACTCAATACTCTGTAATGGCCTTTATGGGAAAAGTACCTTAAAATAGATATGTATATAGGGCTTCCCTGTTAGCTCAGTTGGTAAAGAATCCACCTGCAGTGCAGGAGATCCCGGTTCGATTCCTCGGTCAAAAGATTCACTTCTGAAGAACGGATAGGCTTCTTCATTGGAGTGGGCTTCAGTGGGCTTCTTTACTCCAGTATTCTTGGGCTTCTCTGGTGGCTCAGCTAGTGAAGAATCCACCTGTAATGCAGGAGGTCTGGGTTTGATCCTTGGGTTGGGAAGATCCCTTAGAGAAGGTAAACACTACCCACTCCAGTATTCTGGTCTGGAGAATTCCATGGACTGTATAGTCCATGGGGTCACAAAGAGTTGGACACAACTGAGCAACTTTCACTCATATGTATATGTGTAATTGATTCACTTTGCTTTACAGCAGAAACAAACACAACATTGTAAATCAACTATACTTCAATAAGAATGCAAAAAAAAAGTCACTGTGTTTTTAAAATCACAGCTCTAGCAGGGACTGACCTTCCCTCTGCTTTCCTCCCTCATTGACTCCAGGGCCTTCAGCATTACGTTCATTACAGTTTCACCACACTGTCCACTGCCAGGTCATGGCCTGGATCTCTTGCTCCACTGGCTCTTGGAGAAACTTAAAAGTTCGCCAGAGCTCTGTTGACTCTTTGTGTCCTTCCCAGCCTTACTTCAAACATTACCATATTTGCAGTGGGCTTTTATAGTTTGTTTGATAGCTATAGCTACTTTCTTGTTTCACTGAAGAGAGTTTATCTCCTTTATTTGGCAGTAGGCTTTATAAAAATAGAGGACTAAAAGTGTTATTACATAATCATCTTTAATCAGAGAATTTTAGAAGGAAATTTTTATCACTTTTGGGAGGTTGAGAAAATGAATAATGTTTGAAGTCACATAGACAATCAAAGCTAAAAATCAGTATCTTCAGATAAGTGGTTACCAAATAATATCATTAACCAGTGGGAAAAAATGACTACTCTGCCAATTTTGTAAGGGTTGAGAAGAGATTATTTCGATTATAATGTTGTCCTGCCATTGTCAAGCTTTCCTAAAATGGTAGAGCCAGAGAATAACCTGAAAAGAGGAGAGGTAGTGGAAATCCCCAGCACGCTATGAGTATCTACTAATAAAAATATGTGAATGTTTTTTCTACTATTGCTTTCATCTGCTTTGTTCACTGCATAATTTATGCTCTAGACCTGACTGTTTCCTTCTCTCAGAGAGTAATGTCCAGTGAGTACTAGACAATTTGGACAATATTTTGTAAGTGCTGGAGGTTCACTGATATCATCTATTCCTGATTTTAGGACTTCTCGTGTGTATTGCGCTCTTTATGTGTAGAATTCTGTGATCAAAAAATAAAAAAGTACTAAAAGTTATTTTCATGGTATGGACACAAGGGAGAGATAATAATGCCGTGATACATCCTTGCTGTATTAAGCAGTATTTCACACAAAGAGTTATTATAGATTTCATTAATTTTTATAATTAAAAGAAAGGAAAACCAAGGTGTTAATAATGTGGAAAAACTTGGAGGTAAACAAAAAATTACATAGCTGATCAATTGTATTAGCAATGAAAGCAAAACAACTATTAATTTTCTGCTGACATACCAAGCTTCTGTCAATGTGCATTGTGAGCCTGTTTATACCTTGCCAGATGGCTCCTCAGGCAGTAAACATAGGGAAAACATATTTATAAAGTAGTTTAGCTTGCAAAACAAAGCAAAACAAATATATATCAAGAAATTTATGCTTTTTGGTAATGGAGTTGTCACTCTTGGCAATAAATATCAAGGGAAATTCTGGTTAGAATCAGAACTTGAAATTAAATGAGCATTGAAGTCCCAGTCTATGGTTAAAAAATTAACCCATATAAATGAAAGTCATCTCTGTAGGCTTCTGATTGATAGTTCACCTTATGACCAAGATATAAATTCCTATTCCCTACAGTTATCTTTAATTTTAAGCATCTAGAGTTTTAATAATGCATACACCTAATCCTGCCATTTCACACACAGCAACAGTGAGACCTGACAAAAACGGCAAGAGACAACACAGAAAATAACTTTATTACCATAATACCTGAGACTGCAAGCCAAGTGACCAAACAGTCCTCCTCAGTTCCCTTCCTCCTGCTGCTCTCCTCTCTGGAGCTCCTTCCCAATAAATTATCTTGCTTTGTCAGCATGTGTGTCTCCTCAGACATTTATTTCCAAGTGTTAGGCAGGAGCCCACTCTTGGGTCCTAGAAGGGGTTTCTTCTTTCTGCAACAACTTTAGACCAGGATCATTCCAAATCAGGAGGGATTTCTACAGATGGCATTCTAGGAGACCTATCAGAATATCTTCCAATCTGTTATGTTGCATCCACTCTCCTCCCACTCCTATCTCACCCCTCCTTACTGAGTTGCTTAATAGAAGGAAGAGTATGAGATTCAGTTAAAAAAAAAAAAAAAAGCCAAAGTTAGTTGCTCAGTCGTGTCCAATTCTTTGCAATCCCATGAACTGTAGCCTGCCAGACTTCTTTGTCCATGGAATTCTCCAGGCAAGAGTACTGGAGTAGGTTGCCAAACCTTCTCCAGGGGATCTTCCCGACTCAGGGATTGAACAAGGCTCAAACCTAGACTGTCACTATGATGACAAACAAATCATTTTATCATTTTCTCTCCATTTCTCCCTTTGTGACATGGAAAAATATGTACAGCTGTGATTGCTTATAGGTAATAACAGAGGTGAGGGATAGGAAAATCTTTTATGTTACTTAAGAGAAAGAGGTTATATGAATTCCTAGTACCATATAATCATGTTTATAACCAGAACAGAAGTCAGGATTGAAATCTTGGTTCAGTCCCACAGATCACAGCACATAACAGGAGGAATGAAAACTGTTCTCTAAAAGGTGATTAAAGACTTCTCAACTGACATCAGGTATCCATGCTCAGGGTCAGAAATTTCTGAGAAGTGCAAAAATTTTTAGAGCTCATTTTCCCCCCAGTATCTCATTTAGTTTCTGTTACAAATTTGAAAAATATCATGGGTTAAGTAAAAGTACATAGTATAGAAATATCCAGGAAACATAATAGAAGCTATGATGTAGACAGAGACAAAAACAATGCATAGGGATAAAATTAATAATGTTACCATTTCTGAGGTTATGGATATTTCTCCCAGCAATCTTGATTCCAGCTTGTGCTTCATCCAGCCCAGTGTTTCTCATGATGTACTCTGCATAGAAGTTAAATAAGCAGGATGACAATATACAGCGTTGACACACTCCTTTCCTGATTTGGAATCAATGTGTTGTTCCATGTCCAGTTCTAACTATTGCTTCCTGACCTGCATACAGATTTCTCAAGGGGTAGGTCAGGTGGTCTGGTATTCCCATCTCTTTCAGAATTTTCCACAGTTTGTTGTGATCCAACAGTCAATGGCTTTGGCATAGTCAACAATGCAGAAGTAGGTGTTTTTCTGGAACTCTCTTGTTTTTTCGATGATCCAATAGATGTTGGCAATTTGATCTCTGGTTCCTATGGCTTTTCTAAATACAGCTTGAACATCTGGAAGTTCATGGTTCATGTACTGTTGAAGCCTGGCTTGGAGAATCTTGAGCATTACTCTACTAGCGTGTGAGATGAGTGCAACTGTGCGGTAGTTTGAGCATTCTTTGGCATTGCCTTTCTTTGAGATTGGAATGAAAACTAAACTGAACTGAGCACCATTTCTGAAATCTCAAAGTCAGGTCTAGTTATCATTTCACAACCAGTGCAAAGAGTATAAAAAGTAACTCAAAAAGTATTAATGCTTAGAAAACCTAAGGTAATGAACCAGTTCCCCCAATAAACCAAAAAGGATTTAATAGTTTAGCTACTCCAATACTTCTACAAGTGCTCCATGTAACATTAGTATACCTGTGATAATATTTGCCAACCTATAAATTATATTTTTGAAACAGTCAACACAGCAATAAAAACACCATTGTGTCAATCAGCACCATAGGGAAAATTTATCCCTTCTAACCAAATACAAGTTAAATTACAGTGTTGATAGGGAATTCAGAGTCCACTCTCATCACCTGTACAAAAACAATTAATGCCAAAAGTCCCAGCATGTTTTAAATATATAATTATCTTTTTGTACCATGTAGTTTCTATAGTATTCTGAAAGGAATATATATGTATATGCATGCATGTGAGAGCATGCATCCACATGAATGTGCGTATCACTCACTTATAGCTAATTATAAACACTAAAACATACAAAAAATGGTTTCTATACTAAGCACTCTACTTATAGAAAGAGATTGGCCTTAGCCACATCATTGTTGCCCAAGCTGCATTTTTTCTCATTGGAAAGTATGCCAGGCTATTCATTTGCCTCTCCAGAGTACTTCAGAAAATGAGGATAACCAGTGAGGCAGTTAGGAGGACTAAGTAATTAATAAGGAATGGATCAGCCATTCCCAGAAACAACTGTGCAGGACTGCTTCCAGTCACACCAGCAAACAGACTCATAATGCAGGTAAGAGACACCTGTTCTTCCTAACAGCATTACTTCAGATGCACCAGGGTACCTGTTAGCTGCCAGAGACACTCATATTGATGATAATTTTAAATAAGTTGAATAAAATATCCATGAAAAGAAGCCCAGGAAGGCTACCATACAGAGCACTGCCTTTTGTTACCTGCTTTCTGAGTATTCTTTGACTGTGATCCTGTCAAAACCTTCATTTGCTTCCTAGAGGAAGAAAACAAGACCTTGGCTATCTCAACTCTGAAAGCAATCAGGAGCTCTGATGAAAGATGGCGGTGCTCACATTCTGTTCTCACCTCATCTCAGTTCCCTTGTTTAACATGATCACCACTCAGCATGGCAGGGTGCCCTCTACCATTGTTAAGTCTGTGTGCCTGCCTCATAACAAGGCCACACAACACCAGAACATCAATTTGGAACAGAGAAAGGTTTATTGCAGGGCCATGCAAGATGAGTGGCTCATGTCTTAAAACCACCCAACTCCCCAAAAGCTTTCCACAAAGCCCTTTTCTTGGAAAGGTGAGGGAGGGGCATGGTTAATTGTTGCAAACGTTTTGGTGTCAGAGCCTTTGTTCCTGAGGTAAGATACTAATGTTCCTGTAAATCTCTGTCAGACAAATGTTCTCTGTTCTGACAAGAAAGGGAAAGGTCTCAAGGCACAACTGTCACCTTCTGTGGTCCCGGTCCTAGCTGAAGAGGAGACAGATCTCAGTTGGCGGCTCCCTCAGGCCAAGTCCCCAGACCCAGCCCAACTGTCTTCACTGAGGGACCCAGGTGCCAGGACCCAACTGGCCCTCAGTCTCCTCAGGGCACCCAAATGGCGGGCACCAGGCCCCAGAGAATGCATCCCAGGCAGACTACCGCTGCTGCCCTTAGGTCACAGAGGCGGTGATGGTGCGGGGAGGTTCACTTCCACCTCAAGGCCTGGGCCAGACCGTGGTGAGGGCTCTGAATCCTGAAAGACACAAGCCTCAGCCTGTTCCCGGGGTCCCCCAAGCTCACCGCTGGCCTGGGGCCAGGTGAATTGGAGACTGAAAGGAAGGTGGCCGGGATCCGCCTCTTACTTCACTCCACCGATGACAACCACCACTCCACCAACTTTTGGCCTAATGGCCCACACTAATGGTCACTCAGCAACAGGTGCTTGCTTGGGGGAGAGACCCACTCTGGCACCAACCAATGGCTGAGTGAGGACAGTTAATGGGCTTGTGTAACTGTTGCCCAGTAATGGGGTATGGGTTACTGGCTTGCAGCATTGGCCGAGTTATGGCAGAAAGTGAAGAGGAACTAAAAAGACTCTTGATGAAAATGAAAGAAGAGAGTGAAAAAGTTGGCTTAAAGCTCAACATTCAGAAAACTAAGATCATGTCATCTGGTCCCATCACTTCATGGGAAATAGATGGGGAAACAGTGGAAACAGTGTCAGACTTTTTATTTTGGGGGGCTCCCAAATCACTGCAGATAGTGATTGCAGCTATGAAATTAAAAGACCCTTACTCCTTGGAATGAGGGTTATGACCAACATAGATAGTATATTCAGAAGCAGAGACATTACTTTGCCAACAAAGGTCTGTCTAGTCAAGGCTATGGTTTTTCCAGTAGTCATGTATAGATGGGAGAGTTGGACTGTGAAGAAAGCTGAGCACCAAAGAATTGATGCTTTTGAACTGTGGTGTTGGAGAAGACTCCTGAGAGTCCCTTGGACTGCAAGGAAATCCACCCAGTCCATTCTAAAGGAGATCAGCCCTGGGTGTTCACTGGAAGGAATGATGCTAAAGCTGAAACTCCAGTACTCTGGCCACCTCATGCGAAGAGTTGACTCACTGGAAAGGACTCTGATGCTAGGTGGAATTGGGGGCAGGAGAAGGGGACGACAGAGGATAAGGTGGCTGGATGGCATCAGCAACTCGATGGACATGAGTTTGAGTGAACTCCAGGAGTTGGTGATGGACAGGGAGGCCTGGCGTGCTGCAATTCATGGGGTTGCAAAGACTCAGACATGACTGAGCAACTGAACTGAACTGAACTGAGGGTCATGCATGGCCAGCAGGCATTATTACAATACCAGTTTGCTGCTGCGTTTCTCCTTTCTGTCCATTTCCTGGTCTAGTCTGTGTGTCTCCCACTTTCCCTGACCAGCATCACTTCTCTGCATTTTTGATACAGCCTGGCAAAAAGAAAAACATTGAATATGCCAAGGAGTTGTTTTCAAACTGTAGATTTGAACCAAAGAGTGCTAAATCCTCATAGGTATATGAGTTTTGTGTTATATAGCAACAAAGGGAAAACAAGGTTCTATTTAGTGTCTGTGCTAGATTGTGAGTCATTCTAGAGACTGAGATCTATGAATTGTTTTTTAAATTATATCTATAGTCTGGATTATAAAAAAAAAATTCAATCTGATGGTGGTGTGTGGACAAGGATGTTATGCAGGTTTATACAAGCAGTTTATGCAAGAAAAAAAGGGGGGACAAGATATGGCAGGGTGTCAAATATACACAGTGCCAAATGTCTTCAGATTTATACATTCTTTCAGGCACAGACACATGTATGTGAATTTCTTAGGGGATTCAGAACACTTGAAGTTAAATGTTGTATAACGAAGTTATTTCCAATAGCCAAAGCATCAGCAATAACTCTCAAGAGAAAGTATCAAAGAAATATGTTCTTAAAATATACGTTCGGTTCCACGCTGTTTGGATGTCACATGATCTCTTAAAGTGCTGTTTGTCCAACTAAGCAAGTTTTGTTACTGCTGTCATTTAACAGCCTATTTTCCTGGGCTGGGAAGGTTATAATTGTTATTTTATGCTATGTTATTTGATTTGTTAGGGTTTGATTTTTTTTCTGCTGCTGTTTCTTTTAGACAATTTTGAACTACTGCTAGTTGATTGTACTTGTGCCTGGAGGGTATCTTTACAAACAGCACAGAGAACTGAAAAATAAATGAGATTCGCATATTTGTAAGGTCTTTGAAGTGAGAGGTTGTAAAGATTATAGATATTATCTTTCTACATTTATAACAGAGTCTACAAGTAAGAAGCATTTTCCCCAATCACCAGAAATTTTTTTAAAAAATATAAAAAAGCAGGGTTGTAAATAGCTGGCCTTTATGTTTAAGGGTAAAAAGCAAGAATGCCACTGATTTTAAAAGGTAGAGACAGATATATCTGTTTGTATTTAATAATTCATAACATTTTTAACTCAAAAGACTGAGAGGGAAAGGGATTTCCAAAAATTTGATTTGACATATTTATTTTCAGAAATAATAACAATAATAAATGAAAGCTTCCCACAAATCAAATTACTTTTCCCAAAAGAGACTACAAAAGTTCTTAAAATCATGATCTTTTGGACATGTGATAAATTGTGAAAAATCAGTACTTTAGGAACTTCAGAAAAACATCATTTATAGTTGTTGAAAATCAATTTTATCCTTTATGTCTTTGGTAAAGAAATATTCCTCATGCTAGAGAACTGGGCATTCCAATTCTATTTTTCTCCTTCTACTTGTCATTTTCATTAAAGCCAAGGCAAGGCACACATGGCCCCTTGCTTAATGGAAGTGGTAAAAGAGTTAATATCTTAAAAAACACATGAAAAAATGCTGAACATCCCTCATTATCAGATAAATGCAAATCAAAACCATAATGATGTACCATCTCGTGCTGGTCTGAATGGCTGCCATCAAAAAGTCTACAAACAATAAATGCTGGAGAGGGTGTGGAGAAAAGGGAACCCTCTTACACTGTTGGTGGGAATGCAAACTAGTACAGCCACTATGGAGAACCATGAGGAGATTCCTTAAAAAAAACTGGAAATATAACTGCCATAAAGTGAAAGTGAAAGTCATTCAGTCATGTCCAACTCTTTGCGACCCTATGAACTATATAGTCCATGGAATTCTCCAGGCCAGAACTCTGGAGTGGGTAGCCTTTCCTATCTCCAGGGGATCTCTCCAACCCAGGTCTCCCACAGTGCAGGTGAATTCTTTACCAGTTGAGCCACAGGGAAGCCCAAGAATACTGGAGTGGGTAGCCTATCCCTTCTCCAGTGGATCTTCCTGACTCAGGATCAAACTGGAGTCTCCCGCACTGTAGGTGGATTCTTTACCAGCTAAGCTATAAGAAAAGTCCCTGATAGCTCTATAATCCCTTAGAACTGCCATACACCCCAGCAATCCCACTGCTGGGCATACACACCAAGAAAACCAGAATTGAAAAAGACACATGAACC
Source organism: Capricornis sumatraensis (assembly GCF_032405125.1). NCBI lineage: Eukaryota > Metazoa > Chordata > Mammalia > Artiodactyla > Bovidae > Capricornis > Capricornis sumatraensis. Next base: position 41,631,027 of record NC_091081.1, on the reverse strand, counting down.
CCAGTGTTATTTGCAGCACTGCTTACAATAGCTAGGACACAGAAGCAGCCTAGATGTCCATTGGCAGATAAATGGATAAGAAAGTTGTGGTACATATACACAATGGAGTATTACTCAGCTATAAAAAAAAGAACACATTTGAGTCAGTTCTAATGAGGTGGATGAAACTGGAGCCTATTATATAGAGTGAAGTAAGTCAGAAAGAAAAATACCAATACAGTATATTAATGCATATATATGGAATTTAGAAAGATGGTAATGATAACCCCTATATGCAAGACATCAAAAGAGTAAAGAACAGACTTTTGGACTCTGTGGGAGAAGGTGAGGGTGGGATGATTTGAGAGAATAGCACTGAAACATGTATATTACAATATGTGAAATAGATTGCCAGTCCAGGTTCGATGCATGAGACAGGGTGCTCAGGGCTGAAGTACTGGGATGACCCTGAGGGATGGGATGGGGAGGGAGGTGGGAGGGGTGGTACAGGATAGGAAACACATGTACACCCATGGCTGATTCATGTCAACGTATGACAAAAATCACTACAATATTGTAAAATAATTAGCTTCCAATTAAAACAAATAAATTAATTTTAAAATAATAAAATAACATATTTTAAAAATATATTTATACATATGAATACATTTGAATCAGTTCTGTTGAGATGGATGAAACTGGAGCCAATTATACAGAGTGAAGTAAGCCAGAAAGAAAAACACCAATACAGTATACTAACACATATATATGGAATTTAGAAAGATGGCAATGATGACCCTGTATGCAAGACAACAAAAAAGACACAGATGTGTATAGCAGACTTTTGGACTCAGAGGGAGAGGGAGAGGGTGGGATGATTTGGAAGAATGGCATTGAAACATGTATACTGTCATGTAAGAGTTGAATCACCAGTCTATGTCTGATGCAGGATACAGCATGCTTGGGGCTGGTGCACGGGGATGACCCAGAGGGATGGTGTGGGGAGGGAGGTGGGAGGGGGGTTCATGTTTGGGATCACATGTACACTCGTGGTGGATTCATGTCAATGTATGGCAAAACCAATACAGTATTGTAAAGTAAAATAAAGTAAAAATAAAAATTAAAAAATATATATATATTTATATAAATTCACACACTGATGGTTAAAGATACAAATTCAAACATGTATAACAAGCAAATCATAAAAGCATGTAACATTTTGAAAAAAATATATTATCAAAATCCATAATTGGAAAATCAACATGAAAGATAACTGTATGATTATAAATAAAACAGATTCACCGCATGAGTTTTACCCATCCTTTTGCTGTGCATTTGGGACATCTCTTGCTGCTGCTGCTAAGTCGCTTCAGTCGTGTCCGACTCTGTGCGACCCCATAGACGGCAGCCCACCAGGCTCCCCCGTCCCGGAGATTCTCCAGGCAAGAACACTGGAGTGGGTTGCCATTTCCTTCTCCAATGCATGAAAGTGAAAGTGAAAGTGAAGTTGCTCAGTCGTGTCTGACTGTTCGCGACCCCATGGACTGCAGCCTACCAGGCTCCCCCGTCCATGGGATATTTCAAGCAAAAGTACTGGAGTGGGGTGCCTGCCATTGCCTTCTCCAGGGACATCTCTTAGATTAATACAAATGTGAGATAATGCATGTGGTGCTGACATCTGATGATGGAAACAGTTGGCAATATTGTGTGACTAGCTCAATCTGACTTTGGAGGCTGGCATGAAGCACCTGGTATAGTCAGCATTTAATATTCATTTATATGCCCATGATTTTTAACATCATGTAGAGAAGTGCATCAGATATTAAATGAATTTTGTTTGCTAGTCTTGTCCTAATCAACAGACTGTCTATGGGTAAGTCATTAACCATACTGGATCTATAGGTGCTCTCTGATCTTTCCAGCTCTAATACTTACTTCAATTTTGATAGATTGTGATAGTTACCACTGTGCATTTAAAATAACTCAGAAACTTACAGTAGAAATAATTTTTAAGTTATAGAAATATACCAAAAATTAAATGTGTCCAAATTAAATCCAAATTAGTATCATGCTTTCACCTACCAATGATGAGTTCTTCTAAATTAAAAACCAACACAAAGAGCCAGTCAGTCATATCCTACTGAACTTCAGAACAGAGGATGATGTATTAATTTTGAAAAAAGTACAAAAGGTAACATGAGTGGTGGTGAGTTTTGGTTTTGGGCAAGTCACTTTAACATCTCCAAGCTTCATACCTTAAAAATGGAGATAATACACTTACCTCAGAGTACTATCCTGGGGGTTAAATGAGAAATGTACAAAATGATGATTATTAAACTACAGACATTTTTACAAACGTAAGATAATATTATGCATTGCTGCTGCTACTGCTAAGTCGCTTCAGTCCTCTCTGACTCTGTGTGACCCCATAGACGGCAGCCCACTAGGCTCCTCCGTCCCTGGGATTCTACAGGCAAGAACACTGGAGTGGGTTGCCATTTCCTTCTCCAATGCATGAAAATGAAAAGTGAAAGTGAATTCACTCAGTCGTGCCCGACTCTTAGCGACCCCATGGACTGCAGCCTACGAAGCTCCTCCGTCCATGGGATTTTCCAGGCAAGAGTACTGGAGTGGGTTGCCATTGCCTTCTCTGAATATTATGCATTAGCTATATTATATATCAGTTTTGTACATCTTGGGGCTTCCCTTGTGGCTCAGCTGGTAAAGAATCCACCTGCAATGTGGGAGAGCTGAGTTTGATTCCTGGGTTGGGAAGATCCCCTGGAGAAGGGAAAGGCTACCCACTCCAGTATTCTGCCCTGGAGAATTCCATGGACTGTATAGTCCAAGGAGTCACAAAGAATCAGATATGACTGAGCGACTTTCACTCACTTTGTACATCTTTATTAGCAATAATACCTGAGGGTCTCCAGATAACTTCATCAAAACTGAAATTATGTTATGAAATTTATAATACAAAATTTCAGATTAAAACTGCCATCAATTCAAAACACTCAGATAGTTTGGAAGGCTCACATGGGACAAATTCCCTATCTGAAGCTTAACAATATACTAGCTTCTAATAGTGTGGATTTGTAAATAATTTATATATTTGAGAGAGTTCATTATATAAGAAATACTTCATCATCTTCCAAATTTGTCCCTATTTTGTTACTTGATTTTATTACTATATTTTATTATTTGGTTTTGATTTTACCTTATATATGGTACAACTATGTAAAATAATGCACTGAGTTAGATGCTACAGTGGCAGAAATGTAACAGAAAATAGGTAGATAAAGATACAGCATAGTCAATGGCCTCCACAGACTTTATTTTCAGGGGAAAGATAGATATTCCAAATCAAACAAATGAAGTAAATGGATTTTAGAGAAAATGTTGCATATAGTCAGAATACATAAATAACTGAACTCAAAATTTCAAGTCAGAAAATGTTATCTTGTCACCTCATTTAAACTTGGGGCATGTTAGTAAGGTTCAGGACAGGCTGGCCCTCTTAAGCCAGGAGGTTTGAGCACAAGATGAACAGAGGCTATTATGCCAGGACTTGAATGGCTGTAAGATAAGGCAGAACAGGAACATTAGCTGTGGAAATTTGAATTGTTAGGATAGGAACTCCAGGTACCTAAAAGGACTAATGATTAGAGACACAGTGTTCAAGTAGGAAATACAGAAAGGTTTGGGCAGTAAATGCGTCAGTAACAAGTATGAGGTTATGGAACAAAGTGGCAGAAATTCAATAAATGGTCAAAATAAAAGTTTAAAAAAGTCCAAGGATTTTGGGTTAGAAAATTAGAGGTTAGAATATATTAATTAATTAGTTCTTTATCCATTAAATATTTACAGATAATCCAATAAACCAAAACTTGAGGAAACACAGATAAAAATGAACAAGTCTTGCTACAGAAGAATTTATTCTATAAATGTTTATTGAAATTTATTCCCAGGGCTGTGGTGCCCATGTGTTAGACTAAATGGTAGGCATGATATTTACCCCTTGGAGTTTATATCTTAATGGCAGCAAACAAATAAATGGAAATAAGATGGAGAAAAACAATTCAAAAAGACACATGTACCCCAGTGTTCACTGCAGCTCTGTTTACAATAGTCAGGACATGGAAGCAACCTAAATGCCCATCAATGGAGGAATGAATAAAGATGTGGTTCATATATACCATGGAATATTATTCAGTCATAAAAAGAATAAAATAATGCCATTTGCAACAACATGGATGGACCTAGAGATTGTTGTACTGAATGAAGTAAGTCAGACACAGAAAGACAAATATCATAAGATATCGCTGAGATGTAGAATCTAAAAAAATGATACAATAAACTGTTTTTAGAAAACAGAAGTAGAGTGACAGATGTAGAAAACGAACTTATGGTTACCAAGGGATAAGGGTGGAGGATAAACTGAGAGAGTGGGGCTGATATATATTTGTTGTTGTTTAGTCACTAAATCATGTGACCCCATGGACTGTAGCCTGCCAGGCTGCTTTGTCTATTGGATTCCCCAGGCAAGAATACTGGAGTGAGTTGTCATTTCCTTCTCCAGGGGATCTTCCTGACCCAGGGTAGAACCCATGTCTCTGCAGTAGAAGGTGGCTTCTTTACCACTGAGTCACCAGGGAAGCCCTTGATATATACACACCACAATATATAAAATAGATAACTGAGTAGAATCTGCTGTATATCACAGGGAGCTCTACTCAATACTCTGAAACAGCCTATATGGGAAAAAAATCCAAACAAAAAACAAAACAAAACAAAGGGTGGATATATGTATATGTAAAACTAATTCATTTTGCTGTACATCTAAAATTAACACAACATTGTAAATCAACTATACTCCAATAAAAATTTATTTTTTAAAAAAGCATATGTGAACCACCACAAGAAGCAGAAGCATTTAGTAGATCTTAGAGAAAATAAAATGCAGGCATTTGTCAGATATACGCAAACTACAAATATACCCACAATACACTTGGTAGATGAGTTTTCCAGGTGACTCAGTGGTAAAGAACCCACCCGCCAATGCAGGAGATGCTGTTTTGATCCCTGGGTTGGGAAGATCCCCTGGAGAAAAAAACGGCAACCCACTCCAAGTATTCTTGCTTGGAGAATCCCATGGGCAGAGGAGCCTGGTGAGCTATACAGTCCAGGGAGTCACAAAGAGTTGGACACAAGTGAGCAACTAAACAACTACAGCAACACACCTGGTGGATGGTGTGAAAATGTTAGTAGCTCAGTCGTGTTTGACTCTTTGTGACTCCATCCATAGCCTGCCAGGCTCCCCTGTCCATGGAAATCTCCAGGCAAGAAATATTGGAGTGGGTTGCCATTCCTTTCTCCAGGACCCAGAGATCAAACCCAGATCCCCTGCATTGCAGGCAGATTCTTTACCAGCTGAGCCACCAGGGAAACCCTGGTGCATAGTGTGACCTCAATATATATTTATTGAATAATGAAATAAATAGATTATTAATGAGGGAAACAATATGCGGACAGGTGGAATGATAACAAACAGGGTTAAAAAAGAAGGGGTATATCTACATATATTTCAGCAAATATCATGAATACAATGATCAAAAATTCAAGATTTTCTGAAATAGCTTGTCCTGTAGTTCCCCAAAGACACTCCTGCTTGCCAGGCACATATTGATGATTTGCTTTAAAATTTTGATCCTTTTAAGCATAATGAAAAGAAAAGTGAGGTTTGATGCCAAGGCAAGCTTCTGCGGCAGAACCCCTCTGAAGCAGGGCCCATTTGGTCTCAGAAGACTGGTGTGAGCTTGTAGTTGGAGACACGTGGGGGTCCTTGAGGGTCAGAAGGCATGGGTCAGTGAGGTTATAGCTAAAGGATTCATTGCTGGCTTGCCAGCTACCTAACTCCTCCTTCTCCACCCCACCCACTGATGATTACACCTCAAATACTAGTAGGTTGTCAGGGAGTTTAAACACAGAACTACTGCAAAAATGATTTTTCAATCCTCTCTCCACTATCCAATGCATAAAATAATGACCCAGAAAAATGAGCTTAGTACCTTCAGTAACATCCATCAAGAAGAGCCCAAGGCTTTACCCAGAATTCTTTACAATTTCTTGCACCATTTGTTCATAGTTTAATTAGATTAGCAAGCAAATTATTGTCAATTACACAGTTTCTGACAAAAGTAATCGCATACATAGACACTATCTTGAGATGAGTTGTTTCTGCAATAGATAATTTTCTTTCTCCCCCAACTCACTCCTACAGTATTTTCTAAATTAAAATCCCACACACTAAGCTGTACCACAGCAATGCATCAAATGTCATTTGCTGCTTCTTCTCACATTTAATTTAATTTTTAATGTCTACAGTTGAAATTACTCTGTAAATTTGTAATAATATTACAGAAATTAATGTTTTTGCCTGAATCTGTGATCTACAATAGTGGAGAGAGGAATTCTAAACAATATTTGATTAAAATATTAGAGATTTTGATCTTCTGAATAACCTCAAGACATTTATCCCACAGTTATGAAAAATAAAAGTCTGTTATTACAATGGGAGCCTATTTTGGTTCACCTTAATATCTCATAAACATTGGAATATTTAGCAGTTAGAAGTATGTGCATGTGTGCTAAGTCGCTTCAGTCATTCTGAATCTTTGCAACCCTATGGACCACTACCTGCCAGGCTTCTCTGTCCATGGGATTCTCGAGGCAAGAATACTGAAGTGGGTTGCCATGCCCGCCTGCAGGGGATCTTCCTGACACAGGGATCGAACCCATGTCTCTTGTGTCTCCTGTATTAGCAGGTGGGTTTTTTACCATTAGTGCCAATTGAGAAACCCCAATTGGAAGTACAGCTTAACATAAAGACTAACCATAACAAACTTGGGGAAAATATCTATTAACAGTTGTAAGTATGCTTTTCATTTACTCTTAGACCAAGTCAGTAATTAGAATATACACACAGTTGAGAATTTATAATCAAGTCCCTATAATTTTCTATAGCTATACTAATTATTAATCATTAGAACTGGCTTTAAATCTTCCTGATTAATGATGATTCACTTTGATAAGCAGGCCCCTGAAAGTCAACCATCAGCAATGAATTCTTTTCAAAGGACTTGCTTCTAAGGCTGCTTCCAAACCCATCCAGTCTATAATATAACAAAGATAAATAAAATTCTGTAATCAGTAGAAATCCATATAGTGTGTATATGTATATGCGGTGTGTGTGTGTTTCAGTTTGTATAATTTCTATTGACCTATCTTGATGTTAGGCAATTCTTTCTACTACTGAATTGAGTCTACTGAAGAGACTATCAGACACTTCATCTTTGTTAATGTTGTTCATTTCTAACGTTGCCTTTGGATTCTTTCTTATAATTTCCACCTCTTTGTTGAAATTAGCCATTTAATCATGTATGCTCTTTACCTTTTCCCATAAAAACTGTTAACCTATTAAACACAGTTATTTTAAGTTTACTGTCATATCATTCCAACTATTATATCATGATTGTGTTCTCTCTCGGAAGGTAGAACTTTAGCTTTTGTTTTCATATGCTTCCTAGTTTTTCATTGTTATTGAAAGCTGGGCTTCTTGTATAGCATAGTAAAGACTGAAGTAAGTAGCTTTATACCTGGAAATGGGCATACTTTTCTTTAATCAAGGCCTGTAGTGAGCAGATTTGATTGACTCTAATTAAAAGTTGGGCTGGGTATGTTTTTTGTTGCTACTATTACCTTAGTGCACCACAGGCTTAAACTTCCTCTAAATAATTACTTTGCATTTAGAGTAAAGGCTAGGTTTTCATACGTTTTTAATGTTTTTGGTCCTGAGTGCCTGCTGCTCTGTTAGTTTTAGGCCTTGGCCTTGCATCTCAGAAGTGGTTTGTCTCTAGCAGGATTCCTTTTTAAATTTAAAGCTTTATAATTTAGAACAGTTTAAGTTCACAGAAAAACTGAAAATATAGAGATTTCCCATATGCATGCATAGCCTCCTCCATTATCAACATCATTTACCAAAATGTCACGTTTGTTACCAAGGATAAATCTACATTGACACATCACAATCACTCAAAGTCCAGAGTTCACCTTAGATTTCATTCAATGCTATGCATTCTATGGAGAAGAATATAATGACACTTATCCATTATTATGATGCAGAGTATTTTTATCGTCTAAAAATTCTCTGTACTCTTCCTGTTCATTCTTCTTGCCACCCTTGAGATATTGTTTTTATTCTATGCCTGTTGGCCTGCTAGGGGCTGGAGTAGGAGTATTCTATGTTTGAATAAAGCCTCAGTCTTTATTTCTGCTGCCCTTCCACTAGCGAAAGGGTTTTGGGGGTTTTTCTGTTTGTTTGTTTGTTTCCCTCTCTCTCTTGTTTTACCTCACTTGCAAGGAATCTCCACCAGTGTAATGGCAGCATTTGTTGCCCTCCCAGCAGATTTAGCTTTTGTTCAGTAAGGAGGTGGAATGAGCATCTCAGCATTGCCCCACAGCTAAGCCCCACTGGCAGCTGCTATTCCCCTCCCCTCCTGTTTTGTACCATGAGAGAGTCTAAGAATTACCCTTTTTCATGTGTGAGCACCGGTGAAGTTTGTGAGGGAAAACCCTGGAAAAAAGATGAGGATACCACATACGTCTATAACCCCAAGATGTTCACCTCTCTCACAGTATACTGTGCAGTGAGCCATGTACCCTAGCTGAATTCCTATTATGGAGTGTCCATGTCTTGTCAAAACTAGTGCTCCAATCTTTTCTTCCCTTGCTTGCTTCTCCTTAGATTTTGAGCCAGTTTGTTGCTGTGCAATGTCAGCACGCCAATGGACTCAAGGATGATTATGCATTTTGTATTTGTTTGGTTTTTTCTTCACCTGAAGATTTGGAACATCACTCTTTGCAGCTCTCTACATCTCTCAATAAAAACAAAAGGTGGGCTGAAGCCCAGAAGCAAGGTGGCGGGCCCTGGTGCTGGTATGAAAGGGGAATGCAGTGCAAGCGTGAGGTAACAGAAGAAGCAGCAGTGTTTCACTTCTTCAGAAAGCCTCTGGAATCTAAAAAACTGTCAGTACCAGAGACAGAAGCACATGGATTTGTCCTTTTAGAGATCAAACCCTAAACCTTTGGAGTGGGATCACTGACTTCAAGACCCTAGACTACCAGAGAACTAACCGTGAAAGTGAAAGAAGTCACTCAGTCGTGTCTGACTCTTTGCAACCCCATGGACTGTAGCTTATCAGGGTCCTCTGTCCATGGGATTCTCCAGGCAAGAATACTGGAGTGGGTTGCCATTTCCTTCTCCAGGGGATCTTCCCAACCCAGGGATCGAACCTGGGTCTCCTGCATTGCGTGTGGACGCTTTACCATCTGAGCCACCAGGGAAGCCCCTAGGGAGTATCAAATAATGAGAACTCACACAGAGGAAACCACTTGAATACAAGACCTGGCATCACCCAACCACCAATAACACCCTGTGCAGGATGCCTCATCTAAACAACAAACAAAACAAAAATACAAACTCAGTCATCAGCATAGAGGATTACCACCTCATTGAGCCTTGCCCATCAGAGGAAAAACAAAAACAAACAACACAGAAACAAAAACTCAGCACAAATCTCACCCTGGAAGCTTACACAAACCACTGGACCAAACTTAGGAGAGCAGAAACCAAAAGGAAGAAAGAATTCAACCTTGAAGCCTGGGAAAAGGAGACCTCAAACACAGTAAGTTAAAAATAATAATAATAATAATAAAAAGACAGGGAAATACTACACATGAAGGAACAAACTAGAAACATAAAACTCCAAATAAATGAAGGGGAAATAGGCAAACTACCTGAAAAATAATTCAGAATAATGATAGTAAAGATGATCAAAAATCTTGAAAACAGAATGAAGAAAATGCAAGAATCAATTAACAAACACATATAAGAAATAAAGAATAAACATACAGAGATAAACAACACAATTACTGAAATTAAAAATACTTTAGAAGGAATCCATAGCAGTATATCTGAAGCAGAAGAACAAATCAGTGAGTTGGAAGATAAAATGGTGGAAATAATGTCTGAAAAGCAGAATAAAGTAAAAAAAAAAAATGAAAAGAACTGAGAATAGTCTCAGAGACCTCTGGCACAATATCAAACTCACAAACATTTGAACTATAGGGGTCCCAGAAGAAGAAAAGAACAAGAAAGGGTATGAGAAATATTTTGAAGAGATTATAGTTGAAAAATTCCCCAACATGGAGAAGGAAATAGTCAGTCAAGTCCAAGAGGCACAGAGTCCCATACAGGATAAACCCAAGGAGGAACATGCCAAGACACATACTAATCAAACTTTAAAGACTAAACACAAAGAAAGAATCTAAAAAGCAGCAAGGGAAAAGCAACTAGTAATATACAAGGGAAACCCCATACGCTTAACAGCTGATCTTTCAGCAGAAACTCTGCAGGCCAGAAGGGAATGGCAGGATATATTTAAAATACTGAAAGGGAAAAATCTACAACTGAGATTATTATACCTGGAAAGAATCTCATTCAAAATTGATGGAGAAATAAAAAGCTTTTCATTCAAGCAAAAGTTAAGAGTTCAGTACCACCAAACAAGCTTTACAGCAAATGTTAAAGGGACTTATATAGTCAGAAATACAAGAGATAAAAAGATCTACAAAATCAACCCCAAACAATTTAGAAAATGGCAATAGGAACATATATATCAATAATTACTTTAAATGTAAACAGATTAAATGTTCCAACCAAAAGACACAGACTGGCTGAATGGATACAGAAACAAGACCCATATATATGCTGTCTGCAAGAAACCCACTGCAGACCTCAAGACACATAGACTAAAAGTGAGAGGATGGAAAAATATATTCCATGCAAATGGGAAGCAAAAGAAAGCTGGAGAAGCAATCCTCATATCAGACAAAATAGACATTAAAATAAAGATTACAAGAGACAAGGAAGGACACTACATAATGATCAAGGGCTCAATCCAAGAGGAAGACATAACAATTGTAAACATCTATGCACCCAACATAGCAGCACCTCAATAATAAGACAAACACTAACAGACATAAAAGGACAAACTGACGGTAACAAAATAATAGTAGGAGACTTTAACACCCCACTCACACCAATGGACAGATCATCAAAACAGAAGATTAAGCAGGAAACACAAGTCTTAAATGATACATCAGATGAGATGGATCTCACTGATATCTTCAGAACATTCCATCCAAAAGCAGAAGAATACACCTTCTCAAGTGCATGTGGAACATTCTCCAGGATAGACCACATTTAGGGTCACAAATCAAACCTCAGTAAATTTAAGGAAACTGAAATCATATCAAGCATCTTCTCTGACCACAATGCTATGAGACTAGATATCAATTAAGAGAAAAAAAAACTGCAAAAAAACACAAACACATGGAGATTAAACAATACCTTTCTAAATAACCAACAGGTTACTGAAGAAAGCAAAGGGGAAATAAAAAAAAATTTCTAGAAACAAATGACAATGAAAACACAACAACTCAAAGTCTATGGGATATAGCAAAAGCAGTTCTAAGAGGAGAGTTTATAGTAATACAATCCTATCTCAAGAAAAAAGAAAAACATTGAATAGACAACCTAACTTTGCACATAAAAAAACTGGAAAAAAGAACAAAAAAAAAAAAAAACCCAAAATTAGCAGAAGGAAAGAAATGATTAAAAACCAGAGCAGAAATAATTGAAAAAGAAAGGAAAGAAATGATAGTAAAGATTAATAAAACTAAAAGCTGGTTCTTTGAGAAGATAAACAAAATTGAAAAGCTTTTAGCCAGACTCATCCAGAAAAAGAGAGAAGAATCAAATCAACAAAATTATAAATAAAAAAGAGAGGTTACAGCAGACAATGCAGAAATATGAAGGATTATAAGAGACTATTATGAACAACTATATGGCAATAAAATGGAAAACCTGGAAGAAATGGACAGACTCTTAGAAAAGTTCAGTCTTCCAAGACTAAACCAGGAAGAAATAGAAATTATGAACAACCCAATTATGAGCATTGAAATTGAAACTGTGATCAAAAATCTCTGAAAAAACAAAAGCCCAGGACCAGATGGCTTCACAGGAGAATTCTATCAAACATTTAGAGAAGAGTTAATGCCTATCCTTCTATATCTTTCAAAAAATTGCAGAGGAAGGAATACTTCCAAACTCATTCTATGAGGCCACCATCACCCTGATACCAAAACCAGACAAAGACAACACACACAAAAAGAAAACTACAGGTCAATATCACTGATGAGCATAGATGCAAAATTTCTCAACAAAATGTTAGCAAACAGAATTCAACAACACATCAAAAAGCTCTTACACCATGATCAATTTGGGTTTATTCCAGGGATGCAAGGATTCTTCAATACATGAAAATCAATCAATGTGATATACCATATCAACAAATTGAAAGATAAAAGCCATATAATAATCTCAATAGATGCAGAAAAAGCCTTTGAAGAAATTCAGCCCCCATTTATGATTAAAACTCTTCAAAAAATGGGCATAGAAGGAACCTACCTCAACATAGTAAAGGCCATATATGATAAGCCTATAGCAAACATTATTCTCAATGGTAAAAAATGGAAGCATTCCCCCTAAGATCAGGAACAAGACAATGGTGTCCACTTTCACCTCTATTATTCAATATAGTTTTGGAAGTCCTAGCCATAGCAATCAGAGAAGAAAAAGAAATAAAAGGAATCCAGATTAGAAAAGAAGTAAAGTTCTCACTGTTTGCAGATGACATAATACTGTACATAGAAAACCCTAAAGATAGTATCAGAAAATTACTAGGGCTAATCAGTGAACTTAGCAGAGTTGCAGAATACAAAATCAATGCTCAGAAATCATTTGCATTTCTATATACTAACTGAAAAATCAGAAAGAGAAATTAAGGAATCAATCCCATTCACCATTGCAACAAAAAGAATTAAATATCAAGGAATAAACTTACCTAAGGAGACAAAAGAACTGTACACAGAAAATTATAAAACACTGATGAAAGAAATCAAAGATGACAGAAACAGATGGAGAGATATTCCATGTTCCTGGTTAGGAAGAATCAATCAATATTGTGAAAATGACTATACTATCAAAAGCAATCTACAGATTCAATACAATCCTTATCAAATTACCAATGGCATTTTTCACTGAACTAGAACAACAAATTTCACAATTCATATGAAAACACAAAAGACACAAAATAGCCAAAGCAGTCTTGAGAAAGAAGATTGGAGCTGAAGGAATCAACCTTCTTGACTTCTGATTATACTACAAAGCTACAGTCATCAAGACAGTATGGTACTGGCACAGAAACAGAAATATAGACCAATGGAACAAGATAGAAAGCCCAGAAATAAACCCATGCACCTATGTGTACCTTATTTTAGACAAAAGAGGCAAGAATATACAATGGGGCAAAGACAGACTCTTCAATAAATGGTGCTGGAAAAATTGGATATTTACGTATATAAGATTGAAATTAGAGCACTTCCTAACACCATACACAAGGATAAACACAAAATGGATTAAAGACCTAAATGTAAGACTAGAAACTATAAAACTCTTAGAGTAAAACATAGGCAGAGCACTCAATGACATAAATCAAAGCAAGATCCTGTATGACCCACCTCTTAGAGTAATGGAAATAAAAACAAAAACAAGTGGGACAGATTATACTTAAAAGCTTTTGCACAGCAAAGGAAACATAAACAAGGTGAAAAGACAACCCTCAGAATGGGAGAAAATAATAGCAAATGAAACAGCTGACACACAATTAATTTCTAAAATATACAAGCAGCTCATATAACACAATACAAAAAAATAAAAAAATAAAAAAGTGGGGAAAAGACCTAAACAGACATTTCTCCAAAGAAGACATACAGATGGCTAACAAGCACATAAAAAGATGCTCAACATTATTCATTATTAGAGAAATGCAAATCAAAACTACAGTGAGATATCACCTCATACCAGTCAGAACGGCCATCACCAAAAAGTCTATAATCAATAAATGCTGGAGCGGGTGTGGAGAAAAGGGAATGCTCTTGCACTGTTGGTGGGAATGTAAATTGATATACCCACTATGGAAGAGGGCATGGAGATTCCTTAAAAAAACAGGAATAAAACCACCATATGACCCAGCAATCCTACTCCTAGGCATATACCCTCAGGAAACCAAGATTGAAAGAGACACATGTGTCTCATTGTTCACTGCAGCACTATTTACACTAGCTAGAACATGTCAAGCCAGTAGCTCCCAGTAGTTGAAATAATTTGGAAAATAAAACTATAGTGCTTAGCATAGGGAAGAAATGGCTTAATAAATATAATTTTTAAAAATTTTTTAAAAGGCAACTTTACCTCTTTGAATTTAGAACTGAATCGCCAGTCTATGTCTGACGCAGGATACAGCATGCTTGGGGCTGGTGCATGGGGATGACCCACAGAGATGTTATGGGTAGGGAGGTGGGAAGGGGGTTCATGTTTGGGAATGCATGTAAGAATTAAAGATTTTAAAATTAAAAAAATAAAAAACTAATAAAAAAGGAAAAAAAATTTTGTTACCTTTTTCTTTTTTTTTTTCCACAATTGCTTCTATTGACTTGCTATAAATAGAAAAATAATACATTGCAGTTGGGAGTTTCAAAAGTAGAGAACAGAAAGGTAAAATTTAACAATAACTTTGAAATAATCATTACTGAGCAAAACTTTATCTTCTTTTACCTTACATTCCAAAATTCTTAAATTTCATAAATATTTATGTTGCTGCTGCTAAGTCACTTCAGTTGTGTCTGACTCTGTGCTGCCCCATAGACGGCAGCCCAACAGGCTTCCCTGTCCCTGGGATTCTCCAGGCAAGAACACTGGAGTGGGTTGCCATTTCCTTCTCCAATGCATGAAAGTGAAAATTGAACGTGAAGTCGCTCAGTCATGTCCGACCCTCAACAACCCCGTGGACTGCAGCCTACGAAGCTCCTCCATCCATGGGATTTTCCAGGCAAGAGTACTGGAGTGGGGTGCCATTGCCTTCTCCACATAAATATTTATACACAGACACAAATGCCTATCAACTGGGAAAGAGACTAAACACAGTGTTGTCATTAGCCTGAGTAAATATTTGCTGTTTAGCTGCTAAATCTGATTCTTTGTGACCCCCTTGATAAGTGTGATAAGCCTCTTGATAAATTTGAAAGAGGAGAGTGAAAAAACCTGGCTTAAAACTCAGAATTCAAAAAAACTAAGCCTGGCATCCAGTCCCATCACTTCTGGCAAATAGATGGGGAAAAAGTGGAAACTGTGGCAGATTTTATTTTCTTGGACTCCAAAATCATTGCTGATGGTGACTGTAGCCATGAAATTAAAAGACACTTGCTGCTTGGAAGAAAAGCTATGACAAACCTAGACAGTATATTAAAAAGCAGAGACATCATTTTGCCAACAAAGGTCTGGACTGCAGCACATCAGAAAAATATGGTAAACTAATAAATGTTATTTCTATCTACTACTAATTTAATAAAGCTTTCTCCCTAGAGAAGCAGAAGTTACTTTAAGATGTCCTAATTTGCTTTTAAGCATCTGTTAAAAGAAGAAATTATAGCTCCTATCATCTGCGGGAACCCCTGGAGAAATTGTACAGGTAGCTTGCCCCAGGCCAAAGTTAATCAGTGAGTCACTGGCGAGTCCAATTCCCAGTCTGGTGGATTGCTCTCTTCATCTCCCTCTCAGCAAAGAAATCCTTATTTAAGATTCTTGAAATTTTAGATTTATTTTCAAATGTTGAGGTGGCTCAGTGGTAAAGAATCTGCCTGCCAAAGCAGGAGACACAAGGGATGTGGGTTTAATCCCTGGCTGGGATAAGAAGCCCTGGAGGAGAAAATGGCGACCACTCCAGTGTTCTTCCCAAGAAAATCCCATGGACAGAGGAGGCTGGCAGGCTACAGTCCATGGGGTTGAAGAGTCAGACATGACTGAGCAACTGGGCACACATGCACACATTAATATGAGTATCCACCATCTTTCTCTGTATTGTCCTTTGGTTTTTATTGGTCCAAAATACTGTTCTCCAAACATGTGACTTAAATAGAAACCAAAGCTGAATGTTTAGGATCCATAATTTTAGCGAAGTTGCTTTCGCAGTGCCAGAGGCCAGTTCATCCTAACCTGGTGAATGGCTTTGATTCTGGCTATGCAGCAAAACCTCCTATAGAACAATGCTTTTCAGGCTTCAGGTCATATAGGCAGAGTGACAATATAAAGCCTTGACAACTCCTTTCTCAATTTTGATCCAGTCTGTTGTTCTATGTCCGGTTCTATCTGTTGATTCTTAACTTGCATATAGGTTTCTCAGAAGATGGTAATGTGGTCTGATATTCCCATTTATTTAAGAACTTTCCACAGTGTGTTGTGATCCACATAGTAAAAGGCTTTAAAGTAGCCAATGAAGCAGAAGTAGATGGGGTTTTTTTCTGGAATTCCCTTGCTTTCTCTATGATCCGTGGATGTTGGCAATTTGATCTCTGGTTATCACTGTGCTTATTTAACATATATGCAGAGTACATCATGAGAAATGACAGGTTGGATGAATCACGTGCTGGAATCAAGACTGATAGGAGAAATAACAATCTCAAATATGCAGATGATCTATTCTGATGGCAGAAAATGAAGAGGAACTAAAGAGCCTCTTGATAAGTGTAAAACAGGAGAGTGAAAAAACCTGGCATAAAGCTCAGCATTCAAAAACACTAAGAGCATGGAATCCAGTCCCATCACTTCATGGCAAATACATGGGGAAAAAGTGGAAACTGTGGCAGATTTTATTTTCTCCAAATAAAATTTGACTCAAAATCATTGCTGATGGTGACTGTAGCCATGAAATTAATGGACACTTGCTCTCTGGAAGAAAAGCTATGAAAAAACTAGACAGCATATTAAAAAGCAGAGACATCACTTTGCCAACAAAGGTATGTATAGTCAAAGTTATGATTTCTTCAGTAGTTATGTAGGGATATGAGAACTGGACCATAAAGAAGGCCAAGTGCCAAAGAATTGATGCCTTTGGACTGTGATGTTGGAGAAGACTTTCAAGAGTCCATTGGACAGCATGGAGATCAAACCAGTCAGTCCTAAAGGAAATCAGTCCTGAATATTCATTGGAAGGACTGATGCTGAAGTTGAAGCTCCAATACTTTGGCCACCTGATGGAAAGAGCCAGCTCATTGGAAAAGACCCTGATGCTGGGAAAAATTGAGGGCAGGAGAAGGGGTAACAGAGGATGAGATGGTTGGATGGCATCACTGACTCAATGGATGTGAGTTTGAGCAACTCTGGGGGATAGTGAAGGACAGTGAAGCCAGGCATGCTGCAGTCCACTGAGTAGAAAGGAGTCAGACAGGACTTAGCAACTGAACAATAGACTTCATATGGATATCAACAACCAAATTTTTTTCAAATCATGAACTTTAGTGGATGTGGCAAAACCTAAGATCCTACATTTCTCAGAAGCTCTACTGGTCTGGAGGGCATGTATTGAAAGCATTTTTTTAAAACAATAGAACTCATATTTAGAAATTTTTATACCTAACTGGAATTCCTTGGGAATCCAATTGGTTAGGACTCAGAGCTTTCAGTGTCATGGCCCAAGTTGAATCCCTGGTTGAGGTCATCCTGCAAACTGAAAAGCATGACCAAAAAAATAAATATACAATAAATACAAATCAGTGTCTTTTTACTGAAGACCTAAGAGTTTGAGCTAGTATCTGTGTTTTCTAAAAGGTCCAAATGTGGTTCTAATGCACACTTAGGTGTAAAAATCATTTCTGTGCATGTGTTTTTCAAAGTGTTGGCAAAAGTTCTTGTATAGCTCAATTTTTATATTAAACTTCATGGTACACATTTTTCTTATTCAGCAAATTCTCTGTTAAATTATTGGATAAAACAAGTCTTTTTGAAATATGATGAACTGTGATATGATAAAATAATATTTTAAATTCACATGCTCACATAGCGTTTTTAAGTAGGACATCTTTTTAGAATTTCTTTCATTGAAGTGAAAGTCATTTTGGATGTCTCTTTTTTTGTTTGTGAGGGGAAAAAATTGGTCTTTGAGATGAAACAGTGAAGTTTAAAGTTCTGATAATTTAGAAATCTTTAGAGGTGACCTAATTAAGTTTTAAACCATAATCACAAACTCTCCTACTTCACAAAATTTTTACAGGTTTGAAGATAGTCTCCTTGTAGGATCCCATCAGAGAGAGATTCTTTTGCTATTAAAAGTTCTATCTATTTTCACCTACTAACTAAGAGGACCTTAATGTTTCCCTCAGCTTAACCAAACTTTAGACAGGCTTCTTTTTTTTTACCTCTATGCCACTGATCTACCTCTTAGAGCGTTTATTTTAGAAACCACGTAACTGCAAATTCTGTCTCTACTCTTTTGAAATATAAATCATTCTAAAATCCTTTTGCCAGTTTCCAGTTTTATTACCCAGGACTGTCTTTCTCAAGTACCTGGAGGCCATCCTTTTGAAATGTCATCATTAAGCTTTCTTCTTTCAGTTTCTGGAAGG
Source organism: Capricornis sumatraensis (assembly GCF_032405125.1). Lineage (NCBI taxonomy): Eukaryota > Metazoa > Chordata > Mammalia > Artiodactyla > Bovidae > Capricornis > Capricornis sumatraensis. The sequence continues at coordinate 41,612,409 of NC_091081.1, read as the reverse complement.
TCAGGAGCTTAACATATGTGGGCACCTTGCCTCATGTTGCAACACTACCTCTTATTATACAGATATGAGTGTTTATCGTTTCTTTGGAGGAAAGCCAATTAGCAAACATTGATGGCCTATGATTCTCCCCACTCTGTCTCCTAGAATCAATCCCACCCTTATTTCAGAGCAGTTGAATTCAGACTGAGTTCCGGCTCTACCAGCCTATTGCAGTTGTCTTGAATAAAATCTTCCTTGACTGCTCAGCTTTGTCCAGTATAATTTTCCTTGTGATACCATCTTAACATTAAAGTTTCAAACTGACTTTGAGAAATGATCTGTTTCCCAGCTTTTCTGACAGATAAATTACTTGTTCTCTAATCTCTTAGCAACCATTCTACCTAACACCCAAGAGAATCTTTCTTGTTTAATTGAATCATTGTTAAGTCTCACCAAACTGCATGTTTATAGCACTTATGCATTGAAGCTGATCAGAGGACTCTAGGTAAGTTGGGTGAGTATACACTATAGTACTTATTTAAATTGGGCTTTGAACTGTGAAAAGGAAAGTGGTTTTTTCAGACCTTGTTATGAGCTTTCCAGTCATGAGTTCCCTCCTGGGATACAGTTAATCATAACCCTTTGTGTCAGATTTTCAAATGGGTTTGAATATTTTGTACTCATAAAAGTCCTCCTTGGTGTTTTTATCTTTCCAACTGACATAAGGGAATAAACAAACAATTGGCTGACTAAGATAGGTTAACCACATTTATTTTTGTCAGCCAGTGCTTTTCCTTTGTTAATGTTTATTTTGGCCTATTATCCTATAAGCCCATGAGGGAAAGGACCACATCTAATCTGTTTATCATTGTAAGCAATGTCTAATACAGTGCTAATTGTACACAGACAAAACAGAGTTATAGTGGCAACATGCAAAAATCAAAATTAGAAGTACTCAGACAAAAAGTACTATGTATTTAGTATATGTGAACTTTGTGAGAAGGATTTATGGGAGTTTAGTTCCCCAAAGATAGCTAGAATGTTTGCTGGTTTACATTTAGAGACCAAATTCCTCAAGCCTTATAGGTTATAGGATTTCTAATTCTGTCCTAATAATGATCACCAATTTTTTATAATTCTGTAAAGATGCAAGTAAAATAAAAGGTCTGTAGAATAAATTCTGTCTACAAGATTTATATAATCATTGAATAGAGAATTATGATTTCTATTTGTTTTATTTTCTTGACTCTGTTAGAACATTCTAGTTGTTTTAGAGTGTATTCTATCCAATGGCATCCCTTGTTCTCCTCCAAATTCCACTGCTGCTGCTGCTGCTAAGTTGCTTCAGTCGTGTCTGACTCTGTGAGACCCCATAGACAGCAGCCCACTAGGCTCCCCTATCCCTGGGATTCTCCAGGCAACAGTACTGGAGTGGGATGCCATTTCCTTCTCCAACGCATGAGAGTGAAAAGTCAAAGTGAAGTCGCTCAGTCGTGTTTGACTCTCAGTGACCTCATGGAGTGCAGCCCACCAGGCTCCTCCGTCCATGGGATTTTCCAGGCAAGAGTACAGGTGTGGGATGCCATTGCCTTCTCCGAAATTCCACTATTGAATACATTAGTACAGTAATAATCACATCACATTTATTGAAGGAGACTGTATTTTAGCCACTATTTTAGACACTTAATATTTGTCAACTAATTCAATCTTTGCAACAACCCTGTGAAGTAAGTACTATATTTAAGACTATTTTACAGATGAGAAAACTGGGCTCAGTAATATCAAATACCAATTCAAAAGCATACACCACCCAAATAGCAGAGCCAAAATTCACAATTCTAATCCAGGTTTATCTAACTCTAAAATTTATTCTTTTTATCCTTTAATTTATCATGATTTAAGATATAATTTTTATCTTGTGAGAAAATGATTAAGTAATATATATAACCTTAGACAAAATCAAAGTCCTATAAAACAGACTAACTGAGAATAATGCAGGCACAGTCATTTTTATTGTTCGTACTTGTAAATGATACTTTCCTAGGCCTTTAAAAATATCTCCCCAAGATTATCCCCCAAAATTTCAACAATACAGCTCTTGCTGGGAGGTATTTGTATCTTATTCAATACTATGATTATTTGTTGTGAAATAAAAAGCCAGGCTCTTTACTTATTATTTATCCTTCTTTATCTAACTTCTGTTTAGGAAACATTTAACAAGACACTACATTCAAATTATTTGACACAGTCGAGAATTCTATTAAGTATTCAGAGCTTTCAAAAAGAAACTAAAGGTTATTTCATAACGACTTACCTATCAATTTTCTTAGATTCATTTAGCACCAGAAAAATATTTCGTTCGATTAATTTGTTGATCTTGATTTTTCTTTGCATTGCTGCACGTTGAAAAAATGTCTTTTACTTCTAGATTCTTTAACACACACACACTTAGAATCTGTCATTTTGGTGAGCCAGGAGTTTGTATTATGCCAATATGTTTATGGGTTACATAAAAAATATACAGGTATCAGAAATCAAACCTTTAAGAACTTCATTAAAACTGGCCTCCAAAGTCTGGGTTTCACTAGTGTCACCTAGTTTCCCATCCTCTAGCATTCTCCCTCAGTCATCCTCTGTACTCCTAACACAGCAGTCAGCTTTAAGTGTTCCCTTTTTAACTGCTACAGTGAAGCTCATCCCCGACTGTACAATAAAATCATCTGGGGAATGTTTAAGATATACTGATGCCCCTCCACCCCTAGAAGGTTGGTGACCCAAGGCATTTAACAACTTTCCAGACAGATCTAAAGTATAACCAGGATTGAGAAACTCTGGACTCCAACCTGAGCAGGTCTTTTATTTGATGTACTTATGGTGCTTACCCAGACACTTCCTTTGGAGAAAACCTTGTGTTGCCTAAAGAAATATGTTTGAGAACCACTGCAGAGTTGAATATGCCTTCCTTATGACACCATGGAAAGAACTGATCTAAAATATTTTGAAAATATGGTACTAAATTCTATGTACATCCCACCTTTAAGGATCTCTGAGAAAAGAGGACATGTCTTATTCACTCTCAATCCCAATTTTGTCTTTGTAAAATGGGAATTCTTTTATACAGGTGTTGTGATGATTAAAGAAAACAATCCCTTATAAAGTATCCAAAGCTTTGCAGGGATCGGTAAGAATGTATTTAAAGGTACAGAATGAATATTTAACCTAGGTGTAAATAAAGATTATGATTCACTCTATTAATACAAATAATGCATGCTTGTCATAAACAATATTTCTATTTACTTTATTTCTATAGTTCAGGATACTAAACTAGAAAAGCTCATTCTGTGCATATTCTCCATTGGAAAAAAGTACACAGCTTCAACAGGCTTCCTAGGTGGTGCAGTGATAAGGAATCTGCCTGCCAATGCAGGAGGTACAAGACTTGCAGGTTCAATCCCTGAGTTGGGAAGACCCTCTGAGTAGGAAATGGCAACCCACTCCACTATTCTTGCTTGGAAAAGTCTCATGAACAGAGGAACCTGGTGAGCAGATATACCTGAGTGACCAAGCATACACACAGAGCTCCAGCATAGCCAACGCGCTGATCATTACAGCTGCCCTCCAGTCCTCCACCCCCAGTAAATAGATGCCTTCGTCATCCTCCTTAGATTCCAACATCTTGTTCCAGGCAATCCACCCCTCTTCACTGTGCTCTGTTCTGACAGGATGAGCTGGCATCTTCTTATACAAATGCCCTACAATGTTTAGACAAAGGAAAAAGAAAGAAGTTCAGTTTCTTTTTAAATATTATTTGCTAGTGAATTTCTGTCACAAGTGAGATTATATTTATATATTTACTTACTATTGGAAAATTATACTTACTGGAAAATAGATTTTTAAAAAATCTTATACAAAGCTAAGATCAAGTGTATATCTTTTTCATTCTGGTGTAGAGAATGTAAAGATGAAATTGGAACAGCTTGTAAAAGTAACAACAAGTAATAAATGTTGAACATGATAGAATTATGAACACCACCATTTTGAACAACCAGCAATTCAGTAATTGATTCATTTTTATTTTGTCCAAATTGTATACTAAGGGAATGTTCATCTAAATTATATCACTTCCTGAGATTTAAGTAGCTGGTAATATAAACCAGTAATGCTGAAGAAGCTGAAGTTGAATGGTTCTATCAATACCTACAAGACCTTCTAGAACTAACACCCAAAAAACATGTCCTTTTCATTATAAGGGGCTGGAATGTAAAAGTAGGAAGTCAAGAAATATGTGGGGTAGCAGACAAATTTGGCCTTGGAGTACAGAATAAAGCAGGGCAAATGCTAATAGAGTTTTGCCAGGAGAACACAAAGTCATAGCAAACACCCTCTTCCAACAACACAATAGAAGACGTCACACATGGACATCACCAGATGGTCAACACCAAAATCATATTGATTATATTCTTTGAAACCAAAGATGGAGAAGCTCTATACAGTCAGCAAAAACAAGACTGGGAGCTGACTATGGCTCATATCATGAACTCCTTACTGCCAAATTCAGACTTAAATTGAAGAAAGTAGGGAAAACCCCTAGACCATTCAGGTACGACCTGGATCAAATCCCTTATGATTACACAGTGAAAGTGAAAAATAGATTTAAGGGATTAGATCTGATAGAGTTCCTGAATAACTATGGATGGAGGTTCGTGACATTGTACAGGAGGCAGGGATCAAAATAATCCCCAAGAAAAAGAAATGCAAAAAGGCAAACTCGCTGTCTGAGGAGGCCTTACAAATAGCTGTGAAAAGACGAGACGTGAAAGGCAAAAGAGAAAAGGATAGATATACCAATGTGAATGCAGAGTTCCAAAGAATAGCAAGGAGAAATGAGAAAGCCTTCCTCAGTGATCAGTGCAAAGAAATAGAGGAAAACAATAGAATGGGAAAGACTAAAGATCTCTTCAAGAAAATTAGAGATACCAGGGAACATTTTATGCAAAGATGGACAGAATTAAGAACAGAAATGGTATGGACCTAACAGAAACAGAAGATACCAAGAAGAGGTGGCAAGAATAGACAGAGAACTATACAAAAAAACAGATCTTCACGACCCAGATAATCACAATGCTGTGATCTATCACCTAGAACCAGACATCCTGGAATGTGAAGTCAAGTGGACCTTAGGAAGCATCACTATGAATAAAGCTAGTGGAGGTGATAGAATTCAGCTGAGCTATTTCAAATCCTAAAAGATGATGCTGTGAAAGTGCTGCACTCAATATGCCAGCAAATGTGGAAAGCTCAGCAGTGGCCGCAGGACAAGAAGAGGTCAGCTTTCATCCCAATCCCAGAGAAAGGCAATGCCAAAGAATGCTCAAACTACCGCACAATTGCACTTGTCTCATATGCTAGCAAAATAATGCTCAAAATTCTCCAAGTTAGTCTTCAACAGTATGTGAACCATGAACTTCCAGATGTTCAAGCTGGATTTAGAAAAGGCAGAGGAACCAGAGATCAAATTGTCAACATCCGTTGGGTCATCAAAAAAGCAAAAGAGTTCCAGAAAAATATCTGCTTCTGCTTTAGGCCAAAGCCTTTGACTGTGTGGATTACAACAAACTATGGAAATTCTTCAAGAGATAGGAATACCAGACCACCTGACCTGCCTCCTGAGAAATCTGTATGCAGGTCAAGATGTAACAGTTAGAACCACACATGGAAAAACAGACTGGTTCCAAATCAGGAAAGGAGTACCTCAAGGCTGAATATTGTCACCCTGCTTATTTAACTTATATGCAGAGTACATCATGAGAAATGCTGGGCTGTATGAAGCGCAGCTGGAATAAAGATTTCCAGGAGAAATATCAATAACCTCAGATATGCAGATGACCACCCTTATGGCAGAAAGCAAAGAAGAACTAAAGAGCCTCTTGATGAAAGTGAAAGAGGAGAGTGAAAAATTTGGCTTAAAACTCAACATTCAAAAACTAAGATCATGGCATCTGGTCCCATCACTTCATGGCATATAGTTGGGGAAATGATGGAAATAGTCACAGACTATTTTTGTGGGCTCCCAAATCACTGCAGATGGTGACTGCAGCCATGAAATTAAAAGATGCTTCCTCCTTGGAAGAAAAGCTATGACCAACCTAGACAGCATATTAAAAATCAGAGTCATTACTTTGCCAACAAAGGTCCATCTAGTCAAAGCTATGGTTTTCCCAGTATTCATCATATATAGATCTGAGAGTTGGACTCTAAAGAAAGCTGAATGCTGAAGAATTGATGCTTTTGAACTGTAGTGTTGGAGAAGACTCTTGAGAGTCCCTTGGACTGCAAGGAGATCCAACCAGTCCATCCTAAAGGATATCAATCCTGAATATTCATTTGAAGGACTGAAAGTACAATTTTTTGGCCACCTGATGTGAAGAATTGACCCATTGGAAAAGACCCTGATGCTGGGAAAGATTGAGAGTGGGAGGAGAGGGAGCAACAGATGAGATGTTTGGATGGCATCACCAACTTGATGGACATAAGTTTGAGTAAGTTCTGGGAGTTGATGGTGGACAGGGAAGCCTGGTATGCTGCAGTCCATGCAGTTGCAAAGAATCAGACATGACTGAGCCACTGAACTGAACTGAATTTCAAAATAGGAAATTAAGTATTTTGGCTCAAGGCAGCATCCAAATACTAAATAAAATCCGACTCCAAATGACTGAGGAAATTTTATCTTCAAAGCTCAAAATTTATGTAAAACTTTAGAGAGTATAGTGTGTCTGGAATTCAGATAAAATTCTAAATAATTTGATTTACAAAAAGCTTTCCATGATACTATGCCCATCAGAGAAAGACATGAATCAGGCACTCCACTGACAAGAATGTAAAATGGCATCTACATGAAAGTCCAACTCTACAGTTGTAAATATAGAGCTTCACCAGGTAATTCATACATCATATTTCTTGACTCTATAGTCACTTGTTTGCCCTGAGCACAAACCAAAGTAAAACTACTTTAAAGCATTAAACCAACATATCTGATCTTCGCAATTTCCTTCTTCCCCACCATCATCTCTAATGGACACAGCTCTATTCTGCCTTTTATACAGGCACTAGTGTCAAGGCTTTTCCATTCCTTAATTCTGAATTTCCTTCACTCCAATTATTACACCAAGATATTTAGCATCGCCCCAGCCTTCAAACTTATTTGCCAAAGTTCAAGATAGTACTTAGCAAAAAAGCCTGATGCTACTGGGAATCATCTCTTAAAATTCAATAATGGTTGTAAATGAAAATTTCCCCCCATCACACATGTACCATGAATGACTGGGTATAATGTTACATGCCTATGCTACTAGCTACTCAAGAGGCAGAAACTGCAAGATTGCTGAGCTCCAGGGTTTTGGCTTGCAATGTGCTCATACTAAATTTAGCAACATTATGCCATGGAGACATAAAGAGATTTTTCATCTAGCAGGGGAAAAAATGCTCAAAAAGATACTTTAGCTCAACCATGGCAACCTGAATGCACAATATTTTTAAATTCACTTGTTTAAAAATAATATTTCATTTTCAATCTACATGCTAAATAACCTTTTCATTTTATATTGTTCATTTGGGGAATTTATATGCTACCAATATACTAATAGAATGTTAAATTTGAATTTTGTATATTTTAATTCATAGTATAATTGATGTTTTATAACTTATTTATAATTTTCTGTATTTGATTTATAGTATATTTTAAATTTATGCATCTGTGCATCAGATTATAAATCATGTATATTTATATTTTGTATTTGCTTTATAATATATACAAGTTTTTGAATTGTTTATATATTTAGTTTCAACTGCTTTTTATTAGTATATACTGGGTAATTTTAAATCAAATACTAGTATTAATATTGGTATTTTGATATTATGAAAATAAATACACATACACATATTCTTTTCATTCTGTGTCCGTATTACAATTTACCAGAGGAATAAATACTCCAGGAAGGAAACAGAGCAAAACTTACGTGCTAGTTAAAACACAAATGTTTAGGATGAGTATTTAAAAAATGAGTGTTTCAGTCTCATTTTTTTTTCCTGATGTCAGATGCCTCTTTAAGTTTATATGTAGAAAAATCCACGATATCTGCAACTACCTAATAATTCCTACAAACATTATTCAACTCCAGATTTTATCCACCTTTATTCCCATATAGTAAAAGAATACTGAAAAGATTGCAGTTCAAATTGAACTTGTATATGTTGTCAACAGAAAAAGAAATCTTTAAGGAAAAGATTTGGATAATGACAGAGATATCAAGTTGCAACACTCAAATCTGTCAGAATAATCTAATTCATTTAGCAGAATCAATAAAGCAGGAAGATTTCTTAAAAAGAAAGATTGACTTAGATACAAGAAATATAATACAATAAAACAGGGGAGTCCTTAAGTTGATTGAGCTTAGATTCATTTTCATTTCTATTTTACTTTAATAATGACCACAGAGTATATGCATATCATAATAGCATTACTTATTAATGCTATATTGTCAATATTAATAATGAACAGCCTTATTTTATAAGGTATGGTTCAAAATGTAAAAGATAACATATGATTCCTAAAAAATAAACATATTCAAGATGACAAATTGAGAGGGTGATCTTCGTCATTTATCACTTCACGTAACAGTGTATATTTCCAACATCTAAATTAAGTTGACAAACATAATAGTTCAGGAAATAGCTGCATAGTTAATTGAATGATTAATGATATATAAAATGCCAATAATAATGATATTAATGCCTGACATTCACTGAGTGCTTTGTACGTGTCAGCACAGCACTATGCATTTCCCATAATATCATTGTTATAATCCTAAGGTACTAACATTATCCTGGAATGTGAAGTCAAGTGAGCCTTAAGAAGCATCCTTATGAACAAAGCTAGTGGAGGTGATGGAATTACAGTTGAGCTATTTCAAATCCTGAAGATGATGCTGTGAAAGTGCTGCACTCAATATGCCAGCACATTTGGAAAACTCAGCAGTGCCCACAGGACTGGAAAAGGTCAGTTTTCACTCCAATCCCAAAGAAAGGCAATGCCAAAGAATGCTCAAGGTACCACACAATTGCACTCATCTCACAGGCTAGTAAAGTAATGCTTAAAATTCTCCAAGCCAGGCTTCAGCAATACATAAACCGTGAACTTCCAGATGTTCAAGCTGGTTTTAGAAAAGGCAGAGGAACCAGAGATCAAATTGCCAACATCCACTGGATCATGGAAAAAACAAAAGAGTTTCAGAAGAACATCTATTTCTGCTTTATTGACTATGCCAAAGCCTTTGACTGTGTGGATCACAATAAACTGTGGAAAATTCCTCAAGAGATGGGAATACCAGAACACCTGACTTGCCTCTTGAGAAACCTGTATGCAGGTCAGGAAGCAACAGTTAGAACTGGACATGGACCAACAGACTGGTTCCAAATAGGAAAAGGAGTATGTCAAGGCTGTATATTGTCACCCTGCTTATTTAACTTATATACAGAGTACATCATGAGAAATGCTGGGAGGGAGGAAGCACAAGCCGGAATTAAGATTGCTGGGAGAAATATCAATAATCTCAGCTATGCAGATGACACCACCCTTATGGCAGAAAGGGAAGAGGAACTGAAGAGCCTCTTGATGAACGTAAAAGAGGAGAGTGAAAAAGTTGGCTTAAAGCTCAACATTCAGAAAACTAAGATCATGGCTTCCAGTCCCATCACTTCATAGGAAATAGATGGGGAAACAGTGAAAACAGTGGCTGACTTTATTTTTCTGGGCTCCAAAATCATTACAGATGGTGATTGCAGCCATGAAATTAAAAGATGCTTACTCCTTGGAAGGAAAGTTATGACCAACCTAGACAGCATATTAAAAAGCAGAGACATTACTTTGCCAACAAAGGTCCATCTAGTCAAGGCTATAATTTTTCCAGTGGTCCTGTATGGATCTGAGAGTTGGACTATAAAGAAAGCTGAGTGCTGAAGAATTGATGCTTTTGAACTGTGGTGTTGGAGAAGACTCTTGAGAGTCCCTTGGACTGCAAGGAGATCCAACCAGTCCATCCTAAAGGAGATCAGTCCTGGGTGTTCATTGGAAGGACTGATGTTGAAGCTGAAACTCTAATACTTTGGCTACCAGATACGAAGAGCTGACTCATTTGAAAAGACTCTGATGCTGGGAAAGATTCAGGGCAGGAGAAAAAGGGGACGACAGAGGATGAGATGGTTGGATGGCATCACCAACTTGATGGACATGGGTTTGAGTGGACTCCAGGAGTTGGTGATAGACAGGGAGGCCTGGCGTGAGGCGGTTCATGGGGTCGCAAAGAGTCGGACACAATTGAACAACTGAACTGAACTATGCTTATCACCATATCTTAGATGAAGAAACTAAGACACAGTATTAAACATTGTCCATTGATTTAATAGCTTACTGTAACTGTGTGTAACTGAGTTAAAATGATTTGGCCACATTTTTCAATGATGCCTCATTAAAAAAACATAAAAAAAAAACAAAAAACAGAACTCAAGAGACTATTCATGAAGTTTTGGATACAAAATATATATGAGATGTGACTTGTCACCAAATAGGAAAGAAAATAAAAAAGAGAAATAAGAAACACTCACTTTGGCAAGATGTGGTGCCTCTACTGATCAAGATTCAAAATCACCCTAACTGTCTCTTCTACTTTTTATTGCTATCTCAGCATCATTCTCTTGACATAGATTTGCACACAAGGTTGAAGGTTAAGCACCTGGAGATACTGCTAAAATCCTTACTACTCTATGACTGGAGTTGTGATCCTCAGTATAAGGCCACTGGGTGTATATATATATTTGGAGGGGAATGAGAGTAGACAGAGGAGTATTCTTTACATTATAGATTTTTGTTTTGGGGAATTTAGAATTTTTCAAAGAATTTACTCCCATTCCCTGTTTGTGTAGCAGCTGCACTGATAGTGCTCTGATTTCTGGACAGGAGATTGTGAGGTTTAACTTTCTCAGTTCAGACTTATGACCAATGGTCTGATTTTTAGCCCCTTGCCTCATCACCTGAGATAGTATGGCAGGGAGAATTTCATGGAAGGTAATGATTGTTCCATATATAGATTTTATTTGACCATGGTGAGCCATGTGCAAGTCCCTACAGAAAGAAAAGAGAACTCTTTTATACAGAGGAAAGGAAAGTTGGGAAGGCTTTAGTAAACAGAGTCCTTGGATTATTATTGGCTGAGTCCTTCCCAGGAAAGAGGAGGGAGTCCTTCTTCCTGATGGGCTCTGCAAACTTTGAAGAGTGTGAGAGCTCCCTCTTCTGGTTTCCCAGCTCTCTTGATGGATGTTTCTATTTATTAATTTTTTAGTTTGTAATGTAAAAATAAAAAGAGAATTTCCAAGCTGGTTATGCTATTACTGCTCAGTATGAATTGAGAGGGTAAATCTCCCACTAGCTAAAGCAAAGCAACACACAGAGAACAGTACTCTTACCAGAGAATGCCCAGTATCAGAAGGACAAATTATTGATATATATTCTGACACCAGGCCTGGAATGTCTTTGGGGTTGCCCATCCAATTATTTCCTGGTGTAGGAAATGGAAACCCACTCCAGTATTCTTGCCTGGAAAATTCTATAGGAAGAGGAGCATGGAGAGGTACAATCTATGGGGTCGAAAAGAGTTGGACACGACTGAGCAACTGAGTATACACACATATCAAATTATTTAATAAATTCCACCATATAGAGAGCATATTATAAAGCAGAAAGTCAGACCCGACTGAGCACACACGCACCCATTAAAAAGCCAAGGTATCACTTGGCTGACAATGGTTCATATAGTCAAGGCAATGGTTTTTCCAGTAGTCATGTATGGATGTGAGTGTTGGACCATAAAAAAGGCTGATTCATGTCGAGGTTTGACAGAAAACAACAAAATTCTGTAAAGCAATTGTCTTTCAATTAAAAAAATAAATTTAAAAAAAAAAAAAAAAAAGCTGAATGCCGAAGAAGTGATGCTTTCGAACTGTGGTGTTGGAGAAGATTCTTGAGAATCCCTTGGACAGCAAGGAGATCAAACCAGTCAATCCTAAAGGAAATCAGCCCTGGATATTCATTGCAAGGACTGTTTCTGAAGCAGAAGCTCTAATACTCTGGCCACCTGATGTGAAGAATCAACTCATTGGAAAAGATGCTGATTCAAGGAAAGATCAAAAGCAAAATGAGAAGAGGACTGCAAAGGATGAGAGGGTTAAATTGCATCACCAACTCAATAAACATGAATTTGAGCAAACTCTGGAAGGTAGTGGAGCACAGAGAAGCCTGGTGTGCTATAGTCCATGAGATCACAAAGAGTTAAACATGGCTTAACAATTGAACAATAACAATTATATAATAATGATTATGCATCTTTATATATATATATAATTTACTTTCAATGAAAGTCTTTTTTTCAATTACATAAATGTTCTTAAACATCATTCAAAATTTTTTTGCACATGTATTAGCATTTCTCTGGGATAGGTAGAAAGAGAAAGAAAGATATCCCTATGTCTATATATTTACATAAGTACACTAGAAAAGACATTTGTGAAAATATGTATCATTGATGCGTAGATTACTCAGAAGTGCTTTAATATCCAGATAGTTGAGAATTTTCTAATTTCTTTTGTCATTTAAATCTAGCTTAGTTCTACTGTGTTGAGATAGCATTCTTTGAATCATTTCGATCCTTTGCTATTTATTGAAGGCTGTCTTTATTGACTAGCTTAGGATAATTTAGGTTAATAGTCCATAAATACTTTCACTTGTATTTGCTGACAAATTTCCATTATGTCAAGTTTGTTAATTTTTTTTCAGATCTTTTATATTTTTCCTGAATTTTGTTTCCTTCTTCTATTGGCTAATGAGATAGATATGTTAAGGTCTCCATATAACAATTTAGTTCAGCTCAGATCAATCGCTCAGTTGTGTCTGACTCTTTGTGACTCCATGGACTGCAGCACACCAGGCTTCCCTGTCCTTCACTATCTCCCAGAGTTGTTCAAAGTCATATCCATAGAGTCAGTGACGCCATCCAACCATCTCATCCTCTGTCATCCCCTTCTCCTTCTGCCTTCAGTCTTTCCCAGCATCAGGGTCTTTTCCAATGAGTCAACTTTTCCCACCAGGCAGCCAAAGGATGGGAGCTTCGGCTTCAGCATTAGTCCTCTAATGAATATTCAGGACTGGTCTCCTTTAGGATTGACTAGTTTGGTCTCCTTGCAGTCCAAGGGACTCTCAAGAGTTTTCTCCAACACAATTCAAAAGCATTGGTTTCTCAGTGCTCAGCTTTCTTTATGGTCCAACTCTCACATCCATATATGACTACTGGGAAAACCATAGCTTTGACTAGATGGACCTTTGTTAGCAAAGTAATGTCTCTGATTTTTAATATGCTCTCTAGGTTGGTCATAGCTTTTCTTCCAAGAAGCAAGCGTCTTTTAATTTAATGGCTGCAGTCACTATCTGTAGTGATTTTGGAGCCCACGAAAATAGTCTGTCACTGTTTCCATCATTTCCCTAACTACATCCCATGAAATGATGGGACTGGGTGCATGATCTTCATTTTTTGAATGTTGAATTTTAAGCCAGCTTTTCCTCTCTCCTCTTTCACCTTTACCAAGAGTGTCTTTAGGTCTTCTTTACTGTTTGCTGTAAGGGTGGTGGCATCTGCAAATCTGAGGTTATTGATATTTCTCTCTGCAATCTTGATTCCAGCTTGTGCTTCATCCAGCCCAGCATTTCTCATGATGTACTCTGCATATAAGTTAAATAAACAGCCTTGACCTACTCCTTTACCAGTCTGTTGTTCCATGTGCAGTTCCAACCATTGCTTCTTGAACTGCATACAGATTTCTCAGGAAGCAAGTCAGATGATCTTGTATTCCAATCCCTTTAAGAATTTTCCACAGTTTATTGTGATATACACAGTTAAAGGATTTAGCATAGTCAATGAAGCAGATATTTTTCTGGAATTCTCTTGCTTTTTCTATGATCCAATGGATGTTGGCAATTTGATCTCTGTGTGTGTTAGTCGCTCAGTCGTGCCTGACTCTTTGCAACCACATGGACTGCAGTCCACCAGGCTCCTCTGTCCATGAGATTTTCCAGGCAAGGATATCGGAGTGGGTTGCCATTTCCTTCTCCAGGGGATCTTCCCAAACCAGGGACCGAACCCAGGTCTCCTGCACTGCAGGCAAATTCTTTACCGACTGATCTCTGGTTCCTCTGCCTTTTCTAAATCCAGCTTGAACATCTGGAAGTTCTTGGTTCATTTATTGTTGAAGCCTAGCTTTGAGAATTTTGATTATTACTTTGCTAGCATGTGAGATGCATGCAATTGTGAGATAGTTTGAACATTTAAAGCCTAGTGTGATATTAAAATAGCTACATTAACTTTATTTAGTTAAGGTACAAGTACTATATGCATAGTACATCTTCTTGTATCCTTTCTGTTATCAAGCTTTCTATATTCTTGTATAAAATGTGTGCTTCTAGTATAAAATATATAACTGGCTTATTTGGTTGCATAACTTGTCAATATTAGTATTTTGCTTATACTTAATCCTTTACGTGTCATATTATTATTCGTATGCTTTGTTTTATCTCACCATGTTACCTTTTTGTTTCTATTTGATCAATCTGTTTAAAGTTACTCTTTTTAATTTCTTGCATTTTTGTATACCTATTTCTATTAGCTTGTGTCAAACCAAAAATGCAGAAGGTTGTAAATAAAACTTTATTTGAAGTCCTAAAAATTTCAATTCGGGAAACAGATTTGGGTAAAAATGAGAGTGTTCTGGGGAAGAGAAATAGTCAGGGACTTACAGTGGGCAAAATCCATGGGGTTGTACTCTGACCCAGAAAGAAAATTTTTGTCCTTAAGGTATGGCTGTCATAGGTTGTTTTATGGTGTGTGCATGCTCAGTCACTCAGTTTAGTCCAACTCTTTGCAATCCCATAGACTGTAGCCCACCAGGCTTCTCTCTCCATGGAATTCTCCAGGCAAGAATACTGAGTAGGTTGCCATTTTCAACTCCAGGGTATCTTCCTGACCCAGGGATCAAACCCATATCTCTGAGTCTCCGGCACTGTCGGGCAGATTCTTTGCCACTGCAACTTCTGGGAAACTCACAAATTTGCAATATTGCCCTCTCTCAGCACCAAGCTTCAGATGAGGTGTCTTTCTTTTCAATTCATCGTACTCAAGAATTTTGCTGAGTTGAGTGTAACATCTGGCAGCAACAAAATTGTTTTCCTTCATCTGTTTATAATGTGTCTTTCCATCCTCATCTTACTAGACATGATTTCTCTCTCATCCCCATGTGTTTCAGCAGGATTCCTGAAATAAATTTGCATTTGATGCTTCTGAAGTCAGTGCCCCAAGAGCATAGGAGGACCAACACTTGCTGTGTTGTCTTTTCTCAGCTTTTGAATACCCCAGCCTTGCATGTCTGCCATATCTTTTTCTGTATAAATATCTTGAACATAAGCTCAAATAATAGCATCATTCCCAGAATATCTATGACACTTTGAAACAGATCCAATAATTTGGACTCATCCAAATTCACTCTCTAAGATTACACACCTTCAGATTTCACTGGACACAAAACACAACTTCCAAACTAATAACACCTAATCACCACTATACTGAAAATTCATCCTGAGAAATTGAAACTGGTACATAGAAGTATACTGGTAGGTGTAAGTTTCCCTTTCATATCAGTCTATAATGTCCTTCAATATTTTATTTTCCTAACTTTATCTGCTCAGACATTCAACTAAAGAAATCTCTTTCTCCAATTTAATCAATTTACATTATTTTCATTCTTCCACTGCTCCTGTTCCAGTGGTAACCATTCCAGTTTCTTCTTGATTTCATGGATAAACTTGATTCTAGAAGACAGACCATTATATGTATATGTCTTGTTAATTGTTTCTTATACCTTAGGGTTTGTGATAATTTGTGTCAGTAAGTTATGTACTTTTGTCACTATAAAAAGCCCCATTCTTCCCTTCCATTTGCTTCTTAATAAAAATCTACCTTTTTATGAGCAATGCAATGGGTTGAATTTCTGAAATGCTCAGAGCTTTTATAACTTAACAAATCCAAAATATCTGATGTCTTTTAGTGGCAAGTGACACTAGAGATTATGAACAAAATATAGGAATCAGACCCAAAAGACAGGTTAGTTAAAAAAAAAAAAAAAACAGAATAGGGAAAGGACTTGGGATAGCTAATCTATAGTGCCTGCTGACATCTGACACTGATAAGTCCCTTTCGGACTTGATTAAGTCACATAGTGAAACCAAAAATAATTTTCATTGGAGATTCCTTTGGCTCAAAGCAAGTTTTTACTAAGCCTAAACGATGACCTTTTTTTACACTAATGCTCATTACAGCTCTTTCCACTTGGGAAAAGCTGTGCTCCAATGACAAGCTTTAACAACTTATGACCTAAAGCCGGGGTGTAGCTAAACAGCCTGCATACTGATGAGGCTGGAGCTTTTGCTGAGGGCTTTGTTGTTTAGTTGTAAGTCCTGTCTGATGCTTTTGCCATCGCATGGACTATAGCCTGTCAGGCTCCTCTGTCCATGGACTTTCCCAGACAAGAATACTGGAGTGGGTTGCCATGCCCTCCTCCAGGGAATCTCCCCAACCCAGGAATCAAACCTGCATCTCCTGCATTGGCCGGCAGATTCTTTACCACTAATCCACCAGGGAAACCTATTGTTGATGGCTTCAGGTATATAAATCCAGGTGGGGGGAAACTGCTATACATATACTGAAGAGTCTCACCCGGATGGAAATTCCATATGTCCTTCCTTTACAAAGGTATCATCAAAGTCTGAAGTTCCCTGCCTTGCCAGAAGCTTCAGTATGCATATATTTTTATGAACTTCCAATTTTACTAATTGACTGTAACTCAAGAATTCAACTGAAACATGAGATTTTGGAGTTTAAAGTGTTAGGGAACCATTGACCAAAACCACTTGCCTTGGCCAGGCACAATGATAAATGCTTGCATGAGTCACCTCACAATAGCAGGTGTCAATAAGGAAGGTGATGCTGCTGCAGAAAATTAACAGAGAGAATTCAGGAGGGGCTGAAAGGAGGAGGGAGGAGAAAGGGTGTCTTTCCAACCTCCCAGAAACCCTGAACCTGGAGTCCATCTTGGCTGAGAGATGCAGGCACCACCAAGAAGAATCCTGAATCAGACAGCATATGAGCCAAACAAGATGATTGGCCAGAAAAAACCTGGAAACTCATCCGATTACCATAAAACCTGAGGCAACAAACCACATGGCAGACTGGTTCTCCTGGGTCCCCTTACCCCTTCTTAATGAAGTCTTTTGCTTTGGCTGTCCTTGTGTCTCCTTGGGGAATTCATTTCTGAGTGTTAGACTAGAGTTCACTCTCAGATCCTGGAAGAGGTCCCCCTTCCTGCAACAAAGGTGAACAATACAAATCAGTTCTGTTCCATATATGACTTCTGAACAAACTGATACATCAAATAAATGACTGAAGAAGTGGGAGATAAAAATATCACCTTTATCTTATTGAAGAAATTTGGTTCAAAAAAAAAAAAAAAAAAAGCTTATAACCACAGGTAAAAGAGCCCCTAATCCTGACTGCCAAAGTTAAATGTTTATCTGTCAGCCGCAGAAGGTTAAGGGAAACAAAGTCATCTCTTTCAAAAGGAGATTCCTTTTACAATCACAGCAGGGAGCAGTAGAGGTGTATTTGGCCCATTAAAAAGGAAGGAGTTAGGAATGACATGTTCTACTTTTTATTTGCATGGAACATATGGTTTTAAGCACTGGGAACATTGTTCTATCATAAATCATATAGTTGATTCAGTTCATTGTACAGCAATAACTAACACATTGCAAAGCAATTATATTCAAAAAAAAAAAAAAAAAACCCCAAAAAACAAACAAACACGTGTTCTGACCACTGAAATCTCATCTCTACATGTTATCTTTCCACTATCACCAATATTGCTAACAAAGCTGGTTTTGAAGAATAGGCTGAGGAGAGAACCAATCATGTTTACTATTATAAAAATCCAGAATAAGCTCAGTGTATCCACTCAGACTGGCCTTGCCAAACCCAGAGGACAGATCTGTACCATGACCCACACTGCCTCTAGGAGTGGGGCACACGCTTTCCTGGCAAGCCAGTTCCCCAGAGGAATCAGGAGGAACTGAGTTGAGAAGGTACCATTTATTCTGCCCAGACGTATTGATCAAATTATGCCCACTTGCCTAGAGAAAGTGAATGAAAGGAAAGAGAAAAACTAAAATTGTTTAGAAAAATCTCTTCATGAAAGTCAGAATTAGGCAAGATACATTTACTAGTCACAAGACTCCATTTTGTTCAAATTCATTGGTATAAATTGTTTCATACTTTTGTTTTAGGTAAGTTTCTGGAAGCAAAAGCATTTTATTTCGTGATGAAGTACAACACAGTGGTTAAGCAAAAGGGCCCTAGGACACACTGCCTCAAGTTAATTCCTGACTTGTGGTGTGGCCTTGGTCAGATCTGAGTCCTTGGGCAACAGTAAACTGAGACTAGTAATAGTCTCTACTCTGTTAGGTGAATGCAGATTAAATTAGTAAATACATGTGAAATACAAATAGCTTTTGTTATCTGTGCACTTTCTCTTAGCTTACTTATTTCTGTTTTTGCTCAATTTGACAAAAGTTTATCTGATCAGTTTTTCAAAAACCTTAGCTATTTTCAAAATTTTATTCTTTTTTGCCTCATTATGGCATGCTGTGCCTGCTCAGTAGTTCAGTTCTGTCCTACTCTTTGTGACCCCATGAACTGTAACCCTCCAGGCTCCTCTGCTCATGAGATTTTCCAGGCAAGAATACTGGGGTGGGTTGCCATTTCTTCCCTCAGGGGAACTTCCTGACCCAGTGATCCAACCCACATCTCCTGCATTGCAGGCAGATTCTTACTTCTGTTTTTATATGACTTTTCTGTTTATCTTTCTTAAATTTATATACTGAATGATTATCAATAATTTTCAATCTTTCAAAAATTTTCATTTCAAATATCTGCATTTAAGTTTGTAAATTTTCCTCTAAATTGCTATTTAGACTCATCCTAATGTTTTAATATCTCATATTTTCATTGCTATTTAAAGTATGTCTTAATTATTTTCTTAGCCTAAATGGTCTGGACCTAACAGAAGCAGAAGATATTAAAAAGAGGTGGCAAGAGTACACAGAAGAACTATACAAAAAAGATCTTCATGACCCAGATAATCATGATGATGTGATCACTAATCTAGTGCCAGACATCTTGGAATGTGAAGTCAAGTGGGCCTTAGAAAGCATCACTACGAACAAAGCTAGTGGAGGTGATGGAATTCCAGTTGAGCTGTTTCAAATCCTGAAAGATGATTCTGTGAAAGTGCTGCACTCAATATGCCAGCAAGTTTGGAAAACTCAGCAGTGGCCACAGGACTGGAAAAGGCCAGTTTTCATTCCAATTCCAAACAAAGGCAATGCCAAAGAATGCTCAAACTACTGCACAATTACACTCATCTCACATGCTAGTAAACTAATGCTAAAAATTCTCCAAGCCGGACTTCAGCAATACGTGAACCGTGAACTCCCTGATGTTCAAGCTGGTTTTAGAAAAGGCAGAGGAACCAGAGATCAAATTGCCAATATCTGCTGGATCATGGAAAAATCAAGAGAGTTCCAGAAAAACATCTACTTTATTGACTATGCCAAAGCCTTTGACTGTGTGGATCACAATAAACTGTGGAAAATTCCTCAAGAGATGGGAATACCAGACCACCTAACCTGCCTCTTGAGAAATCTGTATGCAGGTCAGGAAGCAACAGTTAGAACTGGACATGGAACAGCAGACTGGTTCCAAATAGGAAAAGGAGAACGTCAAGGCTGTATATTGTCACCCTGCTTATTTAACTTCTATGCAGAGTACATCATGGGAAACGCTGGACTGAAAGAAACACAAGCTGGAATCAAGATTGCTGGGAGAAATATCAATAACCTCAGATATGCAGATGACACCACCCTTATGGCAGACAGGGAAGAGGAGCTAAAAAGCCTCTTGATGAAAATGAAAGAGGCGAGTAAAAAAGTTGGCTTAAAGCTCAACATTCAGAAAATGAAGATCATGGCATCTGGTCCCATCGCTTCATGGGAAATAGATGGGGAAACAGTGGAAACAGTGTCAGACTTTATTTTGGGGGGCTCCAAAGTCACTGCAGATGGTGACTGCAGCGATGAAATTAAAAGACGCTTACTCCTTGGAAGAAAAGTTATGACCAACCTAGATAGCATGTTGAAAAGCAGAGGCATTACTTTGCCGACTAAGGTCCGTCTAGTCAAGGCCATGGTTTTTCCTGTGGTCATGTATGGATGTGAGAGTTGGACTGTGAAGAAGGCTGAGTGCCGAAGAATTGATGTGTTTGAACTGTGGTGTTGGGAAAGACTCTTGAGAGTCCCTTGGACTGCAAGGAGATCCAACCAGTCCATTCTGAAGGAGATCAACCCTGGGATTTCATTGGAAGGAATGATGCTAAAGCTGAAACTCCAGTACTTTGGCCACTTCATGTGAAGAGTTGACTCACTGGAAAAGACTTTGACACTGGGAGGGATTGGGGACAGGAGGAGAAGGGAACGACAGAGGATGAGATGGCTGGTTGGCATCATGGACTCGATGGACGTGAGTCTGAGTGAACTCCGGGAGTTGGTGATGGACAGGGAGGCCTGGCGTGCTGTGATTCATGGGGTCGCAAAGAGTCGGACACGACTGAGTGACTGAACTGAACTGAACTGAAAATCACTACAGATGGTGACTATAGCCATGAAATTAAAAGATAATTGATTCTTGGAAGAAAAGCTATGACAAACCTAGAGAGCATATCAAAAAGTAGAGACACCACTTTACCAAAAAAGATCTGTATAATCAAATCTATGGGTTTTTTTCAGTAGTCATGTATGGATGTGAGATTTGGACCATAAAGAAGGTTGAGCACTGAAAACCTGATGCTTTCAAATTGTGGTTCTGGAGAAGACTTTTGAGAGTCCCTTGGACAGCAAGGAAATCAAACCAGTCAATCCTAAAGGAAATTAATCCTGAGTACTCATTGGAAGGACTGATGCAGAAGCTGAAGCTCCAATACTTTGGCCACCTGATATGAAGAGCCGACTCACTGGAAAATGCTGGGAAAGATTGAGGGCAGGAGGAGAAGGGGGCAACAGAGGATGAGATAGTTGGATGGCATCATCTATCAATGGACGTGAGTTTGAGCGAACTCCGAGAGACAATGAAGGACAGGAAAGCCTGGCATCCTGCAGCCCATAGGGTCACAAAGAGGTCACGTCTGAACAAGTGAACAACAACAACAATTTAGCTCATTTTTTTGATTCCTGAATTTCTTTGAAAAGTTATTTTTCATTTCAAATATGTGGAATTACTTTATTCTTTGGTTTCTCACTCTCAAGAATCATTTCCAATTTTACTCTTAAAATCAGAGATGGAGGTATGATTCACATTGTTCTAGGTATGGTATTCTGTAAAATCAAATATCCATTTCTAAAAGCAAGTAATTTTTGTTGCAGTTATTTTTATCTATTAATAAAGTTATCTACAATAAAGAGATTTATGAATATGTCTATAAACATGTATGTACAATTTGCATTCTTACAGTCTCAAATGTGAGCATATCTAACCTATGCTGCTTATATTGCATATTTTTTATTCAGAATAACTAGATCTGCAAAGCCACATGGTTTAAAAATATAAAACAGAAAAAATATATAAAACTGCTTGTGAGCATATTTTAAAAGTAGGTATTAGAATGAATTTTCTGTCATTTGTTTCAAAGTGAAACCAAAATAAAACATTTGCTAACCACAGATAGAGCTAAAAATAGGGCTATCTGAAATTGCTACTAGTATATTCCTATTTATTTCCTCAAATCATCATATTCGAGTACTTAACAAAAACAGATCTTTAATAAATATTGAGTGTAAAGATATTTTAAAATTTTTCTATTATTAATATGTACAACCAATGAGGATATGAGAAACAACTTAAGTTTATGTTCTTATGAGAAAAATAAATACAAAATAAAAATGGAAAATTTAGGATTTTCATGTTGGTCATACTATCCTCATATAAGTCTATAATCTTTAGAACTCTACTTTCCTTTTTATAAAATTGGAATAAACTCAGCTTCATTGACGTAGATGTAGGAATAAATGTACATAGATTGATAAATCCCTAAGGATGAATACTGCTAAAGTGTAAATCTGATGAGTTTTAATACTTTATGTTTTTAACTCGTTTCTTTCCCAAGAAGCTATATCATAAAATTATAATGAAAAATACATATTTCTCTAGAAATCTTTACATCACTTCAAGCATATTTTTAAAAGGGATTCCTTCAGGTTATCCTGGGGAAGAGAATGGCTACACACTCCAGTATTCTTGCCTGGAGAATTCCATGGATGGAGGAGCCTGAGTCAGACATGACTGAGCAGCTAACACTCTTCAGGTTATATATTCATGAGAAAATCTGATTAAGGGACAAGCACTTTTTCACAATATGATATTGATGTGTTAATTTAGCAGAAAAACAAAACACATTAAATATGTAAAATGCACATAGAAACTCAAATTTCATTTGAGCTCAATCTGCAAAACCCATTCATATAATCTATCAGCTTGGGGATTTTTATTTCATTTTAAAGTGGTATACGAGACCTGATAGAGCATTTACTTCTGCACACTTTGGTTTCCTTAGCACCCTATTACGTGTGTTGAGTTTTGCTAATGTCTCTCTTGTCCATTCCAGCAGGGCCTCTGTTGAACTCTTTTCTATCATATTTGCCCATTGTAATTCCCAACTCCCCTTAGATCACCGGTTGCTCAGCTTGTAAACTGTTTACCCCTTAACTACCAGAAATCACCTGAACCAAAATTTGTTCCCAAGTCCCCTCTGATAGTATAAAAGATAGCTACAATTCCTTGCAGTTGTAACCTTTTCTAAATTATCTTTGTTAATGTCTTTGTTTGGGGTAAAAAATAATTTGTGACCCTATTCTGTATTCCATCTTAAAATGATCCATCTGTATTTGTTTTTTTGTAACATTGTTACCATTTGTCTAAAGATAAATGAGTATCTTGGGCTTCCCAGGTGGCTCAGTGGTAAAGAACCTGGCTACCAATGAAGGAGACACAGGTTCAATCCCTGGGTCAGGAATATCCCCTGGAGAAGGAAATGACAATCCGCTCCAGTACTCTTGCCTAGAAAATCCCATGGACAGAGGAGCCTGGCAGGTTACAGTTCATGGAGTCACAAAAGAGTTAGGCATGACTTAGCAACTAAACAACAACAAATGAGTATCTTTCCTTCTTGCATACATAACCCACCCAGTGCTTATACTGTGGTGCTCAAAGGGCAATGGTTGAGGACCAAGGCACTGCTCCACTTTGCAGGAAGCAAGACTCCTCTGCAGAAAGCAGTAGAAATCTTGGAGGTATAGAATGATCATGGGTCTTGACATCAAGGTTCTACCATATCTTTGTCTCTACTTTGAAACCTTCAATGCTCCCCAAATCTACATTTATACAATGAAGGTGATATATTCTTACATCGGAGCAGCATTTAATCAATAAAATAGTAAATACTCTAAACAATCTGAATAGGCTGGGCTTCCCTTAATAAATGATGTACTTACAAAGTGCTCCAGATTCTCATCAGTATTCTGGTATTGCCCATATTTTTTTTTAAAGTGTAGCCATTCTAATAAGTATGCAGCAGTATCTTCAATTTTTTTCTCGTGGACAAATCCCTAAATATTTCATAGTATATTCTCACTACAACTTTAAATTACAATATATTACAAAGATGGTTTCTTTTTCAATAGAGTTTTTCATTATAATCCATATATTTAAGAGGCTGAGAAACTCAAATTAACCCTTATTTTTGCAGTTGAAGGAAGAAGATAGTGTGAGAACACCATAAAGATCTCATAGTATGGAAATGATTTTATTGATCTTTAGGAAATAACCAGAATTTATGCCTTCAAGATTTTCTTGGAATCACATTCACTTTGAGGCTTTATATAAATGACACATTTTCCTGTTAGAGAGAACAACCTAACAAACACTAAATATCTTCTAAGTTTGTAATGACATGTCACCATGGACTTAATGCAAAGCAAATAAACTTATAATAAATTTGTTAACTTTTACATTTTTATCCAGACACATAATGGTCTGTAAGATAACCTTTCAGAAGTGTGTAATTTAATGATAGAAAATAGTTCTAAAGTCTCTTTGCTTCCCAAAGCACGTTTTAAAAAGAATGACTCAGAAACAAAAAGATAAACTAAATTAAAATAGGTGATAGATGCATTATGAAAATCATTTTATTGAAATAGTTACTATGACTCCTATTCTGTGAAGGAGTTGGATGGATTGGAAACTCAAATTGCCTGCAAACAGCTATTGATGCTAAATGTTGGTAAAGGTCTCATCGAGTAAAACTTCACATGTGTAAAAAGATAAAGCTGTGTTCTGAAAAGAGATGAAGTGAAGGGCAATCAATACTCATTCGTTTGTTGTAGAGTTTGAGAGAAATCTAGAAATAATTGAGCATGTGGCACTGAAATCCTCAACTGTTTTTTAGTCAATGAAAAAAGTGTCAAATGAAGAATAGGTTGGCTAGAGATCCAGTCAGGATGTTTTAATACGTTTAATAAGAGGAGATGTAATTAGATTCCAGGACACGTAGATATATTTCACATGTTAAGGAAGCTAGTACTGAAGGAATTACTACCTTTGGGACTCAGGGATCTCTGGAGACAGGAAAAGTCATTTTAAATATCACTGGGCTAGTTACAGTGGCAAGATACTGGAGAAGAGGAAAAAAATAAAACAACAACAACAACAACTCTGTCAATTTAAAGATTTTCCCTCACCTTTTCAATCTCAGTTCTTCCTGTTAGATATCAAAAGAAGAAATTCAGAAAAAAATTGAGCCAATAAGAATTTAGGCCTGCACTGGATTCTGATTTTTGGGAAAACATTTGATAACAATGAGCATGAGTGGTTTCTGCATGGGCAGTGGTACCCATGGTGATAGAGCAAAAAGTCTTTGGAGCCAGACTCCATAGGCCATCATTCTGCCTTCAGCACTCTCTATATGTAGTCCATAAGGGACCATGTAATATCATAAATAGCCAAAAACCTGTTTTTTTCATGTGAGATGAATATGCCTCAATTATCAAGCTGACACAAGAATGAAATGAGAGAACTGATATGAATTTCCTAGTGTATAGTAAGTGCTCAAGAAATATTAGCAGTTTGAATGTTGAAATTTATTATCTCAACAGATGCAAGACAGTCTGCCAGGCTGGATATTTTTCCAGTTCCATTTATGTCTTTATCAACAGGTTTATTGTAGAATTCAAACATATATATATATATATATATATATACACACCATGGACAGAGGAACCTGGTGGGCTACAGTCCATGGGGTCGCTAAGAGTCGGGCATGATTGAGCGACTTCCCTTTCACTTTTCACTTTCATGCATTGGAGAAGGAAATGGCAACCCACTCCAGTATTCTTGCCTGGAGAATCCCAGGGACAGAGGAGCTTAGTGGGCTGCTGTCTATGGGGTCGAACAGAGTCGGACATGACTGAAGTGACTTAGCAGCAGCAGCAGCATACACCATGTAATCTGGCAACCATAGTTATGTCAACATACTTATACTCAGCATACTAAACTGGTGCAAATTATGAGGCATCATATGATCAAGAGAAGTTAAAATCAGTAACTACAGTCATCTGAATGTTCTGTTTATGTTGATTTTGCCTTGGTTTTGGCAAACTCATTATATCTGAACCTAAACCTGTTGAAATATGAGATTAGGGTTTATCTTCCATATTGTTGACAGTGTTTTAAGTTAGTTTTTCTTCAATTTGTTTCCTCTTTAAGAATCTTTTTATCAAATATTAACTCTCCAAGTGTTCTCTGATGTCAGCACCTGATTTGGGGTAAAAGCGATATTATATTTGCCCATTAGATCTAGATCAACAAATGCAATATACCTAAAATATTCTTATCTTATATAGAAAATGGACATTCAATAGATAGAAATATAATGTGAAGATATCTCCACAAGGTATCATACTTTTGGTCAACTTATAGACCTTTCTATAATAACTTAGTCCACACCATTGCATTAGTAAGCACAGTATTCCACATATAAATCAAGCATGATTTCTTGACAGAAAGATATTTGAGTTCACAGGGTTCAACTTTAGATAAATAAGTTACAGGAGACTATGTAAGTGGTTGCCAAGGGGTAAGGGGGAGAAGGAATGATTAGAGTTTGGGATTAGCAGATGCAAGCTATTATTCATAGGATGGATAGAAAACAAGGTTCTATTGTATAGAACAGGGAACGATATTCACTATCCTGTTATTAATCATAACGGAAAAGAAGATGAAAATGTATATAACAAAAAAAGCCCTAGAAGATTAGAATAAAACTACAAGGACCTCAGAAGAATGCTGTTTAATCTATTTTCATATAAAATAAACTACAGGCGTTAAATGGCAAACCACTCCAGTACTCTTGCCTGGAGAATCCCAGGGACAGGGGAGCCTGGTGGGCTGCCGTCTAAGGGGTCGCACAGAGTCGGACACGACTGAAGCGACTTAGCAGCAGCAGCAGAACAGACATTAATAATACTTTTAACTTAGTATTATTAAAATTAATCATATTTTAGGAGCATTTGGCAATATGTTTGCATTTTGTCAACATATGTTAAAATGCACTTAACAACAATGAAACTAGGAAATCATTGTTTCAAGATGACTTAGTCACCACATTTTTTTAAATTATTTCATGTCTCATTTTTCTCCTCACGGTTCTGGAGCATCTAAAAGCAGATTCTACTGCTTCCTTTGTTTTTTAGTGCCTCTTCTCCTCACAAAATGCTTGACTTGTACTTCAAATTGACATTCTTATCACCAATGCTCTACGTGAGCAATTAAAGATGATGTTTTTGACAGTTACTGATGGCTTTATGGCCTAAAACTAAGCAATTCCTGAATCTTACTCTACTAATCACCTTTAACCATCACTCTACCTCCCCTCTGGGCTTCCCAGCTGGCACTGGTGGTAAGGAACCTGCCTGCCAATGCAGGAGACAAAAGAGACTCAGGTTCAATTCCTGGGTAAGGAAGATCCCTTGAAGGAGGGCATGGAAACCCACTCCAGTATTCCTGCCTGGAGAATCCTATGGACAGAGAAGCCTAGCGGGCTACAGTCCATAGGATCACAAGAGTCAGACACAACTGAAGCGATTTAGCATGCATGTACTACCTCCCTTCAGCCCCACCATCAGTGCAAGAATCTAAAGTAGCTATTTACAAAAATGAGTTGCTGAATAGGAATCAAAGCACTTTCAATAGCTACTAAAGTTTTGGAAACATCAGTGTATACTTCTAGGTTGGGGGTGTAGGTGGCTCTTGGGTAAGGATAAAGTAAGACTTTCTATTTACTCATTTACTCAAATTTAATTCTTGGACCCATCACACTCTGGCTTACTTGTGGAGAGAAAGAGAAATATAGAAAACTAATATGCAGAGAAATTTTTTGAGAAACTACTTCCTTGGAAAAGGGTGGGCTAGGAGTGAAATAAGAGAAGAGAGTTACACTTCATTTTCTAGCTGATGGCAGACCTTATCTATCTCTGCTCACTGCATGGATGAAGAATGGGCAATGTGGACAACACTTGAACACTGCCCTTTGAGTACAGGAATCCCACCACTTACATTCATAGCTCCACGAGTATTTGATTTTCTGCTCAATCAAATTGGAAATGTGTTTTCTCTTGAAAGTGATTTAAGAAGGAAACATCAAACTTCCTGGAGTCAAGAAGGGTGATAAAGACTGTTTCTTTGTAAATTGTATTAGGACTGTTGTTACTGTTTATGAACTAGGGGCAACGTCTTCCTTACCTCCCTATATTTTTAAATTATTTGAAAGAAGCCTTTTTTTAAAAAGAAATTAAACAACTAATTATATTTTTTAAAGGTCATATACTGCAACCCAAACTGTTAATGTGTTTGGTGTTTTTCAAATGGATAACTGGGCCTGGTATGGCCCAATGAGTTCTGGAACTTCTTAATCATCCTAGAGGGCAAAATGACATCAGGAAGATACAAGCCTTTGCTGTACAGGAATTTTGCGGCAGACTTAGGTGTTTCCTGTTACACTATAACTCATCAAAATGGAACAGTAAAATAGGGTTAAAGTTATACACACACACACACACACACACACACACACACACACAAGCACGTGCGTGCTTAGTAGTGTCCAACTCTTTGAGATCTCATGGACTGTGTCTTCTCTGTCCATGAGATTTTGCAGGCAAGGATACTGGAATGGGTTGCTATGTTCTCCTCCAGGGGATCTTCCTGACCCAGGGATTGAACATGTGTCTCCTGAATCTTTTGCATTGACAGGCTCATTCTTTACTGT
Organism: Capricornis sumatraensis; assembly: GCF_032405125.1. NCBI lineage: Eukaryota > Metazoa > Chordata > Mammalia > Artiodactyla > Bovidae > Capricornis > Capricornis sumatraensis. Next base: position 41,583,801 of record NC_091081.1, on the reverse strand, counting down.
TGAGCCACCTGGGAAGCCTATGTGTGTATATATGAGTTATATTATTTTAGTCTCAAACATAATATATTATTAACATTCAAATATTTCCAATCTCAGAATCATCATATTCCTGACAAAAAGTTCAGATTTGAAAGTATAGTTGTTCCAGTTGAGGAAGGTGCTGAGAAAGATCCATATCTGGGGATCCTGCATGGCTATTTGGTTAAAATCCCATTCATTCCATGAGTTCTTACATATACAGTTGATTCCAAATGTTACTCTACCACTTAACTCATCAGTTCATCATAAGCCAAAACTAAAAGCATCCATAAAGTGGATGAAGGACTCAGAGAACTGAAAATAGAGCCTTGAAGACTGATTAAAAAGAGTAGATGAAAATTACTTTCTGCTGAACAAAGTATTAAAGAAAGAAAGCAACAATACAAAAACAATGAAGGGGGCACAGATTCAGTCCTTGGTTGGGGAACTAAGATCCAACTTGGGGCATGGCCAAAGAAATTTAAATTAAAAATAATAAAAATTAAAATTTAAAAATTGAGGTCATTTATGAATTCCATGAATATATAGGCCATATTTCTAACTATAATGATTGACATATTCATAGTATATAATATTTCTTCCCATTAAAATTTTTAACATGACTTTAAGTATGTAACCAATCATACTTAAAGAAGAAGTTTAGGTAAGTTATACTTCATGTATGAGAACTTAAAGATTAGAAAAAATATTGATATTATAAAAAACGTTGATTTAATCATTAAAATTAGATTTACTCATAAGTACTGTTGAAAGTGATGGATTTTTTACAGCATTTACTCTGAAAATTGCTTGATATATACTAGTGACTGTTCATGTATTGATATATGTACACATACTGTTTAGAATAAAATCTTTCCTTGGAGAAAGCACAATAAAACATACAACAAACTTATAAATAAAATCTTGCAGATAAGATTCCCTCACCGGAGACCAAATTCTTCATAGTCGTTTATATTTGAAACTTGAATGCTGATAAAATGCCTAAAGTTCATACTGTTAAAGAAGACCATACGTTATTATTAAGAGCAAGATTGATTTGCAATTACATTACTATATTAAATTTATTTATGACTACAAATCTTTTTTTCTCTTCCACTTTTAATATGCTTCATGAAGAATAAGCAAAATAAAATGCGTTAATAGAGGAGGTAAAATAATCTTGTTCTCTCAACACTGATCTTTTAAAATTATTTGAGAAATGACTTGAGTCACTCTTGACTAAATCTCTAGTATTAAAAATCATAACCTTCCTGAAGTTTAAAACATAGATTAAAAATTCTTTATAGGAATTAAAGACTACTTGGATGATTTTCCCCCAAACTCTCCATGTTGTAATTCTTGCTATTTGACATACAACATATACAGGATATTTAATAGTTTATTGTCTTGATAGTTCCCTAATGTATAGTTGAGTGTCTTTTTATTTCCTTCTTTAGGCTTTTGTGTTCTTTATTCAGAACTATCATTAATGAAGACAAATCTTTTTAAAAACTGTTCACTTGCTCTATTTCTCAGGATTAGAATTATTAAGTATGAGCACTGAGGAAATCAGAGTCCTCTGGCTATCATTCCAGTACTTACCAGTCCATTCTGAAGATAAACCCTGGGATTACTTTGGAAGGAATGATGCTAAAGCTGAAACTCCAGTACTTTGGCCACCTCATGCGAAGAGTTGACTCATTGGAAAAGACCCTGATGCTGGGAGGGATTGGGGGAAGGAGGAGAAGGGGACGACCCAGGATTAGATGGCTGGATGGCATCACGAACTCGATGGACATGAGTCTAAGTGAAGTCCGGGAGATGGTGATGGACAGGGAGGCCTGGCGTGCTGCGATTCATGGGGCCGCAAAGAGTCGGACACGACTGAGCAACTGGACTGAACTGAACTGAATGTATATATATTTATGCATATAGGCTATGCATATGCTGAAAAAATTCTGTAGAATATTATGTGTTAATATCTAACAAAATTGCATGACCATTTTCACTTTGATCCAGAAATCTTACTTCTAAGGCTCTACTTTGCATATACGCATCTGCAAATACAAGATAATAATAATGTAATTTCAAATAATAGTGCAATAAGCAGGACTGTTTATTGTACTATTCTTTGAAATAGCAAATTTTGGATAAAAACTAAATATCTATTCATAAAAGACAGATTAAATAATTTATGCAACAGCCATACAATGAAATGCTATTTAATTAATATAAGAAGATAATTAACTTTGAAATTATATGGAGTATTTTCCAGCTATGTCAAGAGTTTATATAGTATGATATCCTTTGTGTAAGAATATAGAGGAAATCATGTGTGTATTTCTTCTTATATGCACATATATGTCAGACATGACTTAGTAACTGAACAACAACAAATTATAATATGTAATATATGACACAGAAAGAAATGATAAACAGTGACTAAAGCAAACGATTAATTTGATGGTAGGCATAAAGAAGATGGGAAAGATAAAGAGATGGAGATAAGAGTTGACACATAAATGGCAACTAGTAAATGTGGAAGGAATGATAGGAAAATAAGCATTTACAACCTCTAAGGTAAAAGTTGAGTCAGACAAGCATTATCAATAGACTGAAACCGTTGTATGAAGAGTTGTCAGAAAACAGGCTATTTCTATCTCTTAAAGTTAAAACACAAGAGATTTCTTATTAATTACTAACAAAAATAAATGGTTAGTTACAACTGAAAGATTTGGTGACCAAACTTTGTATTATCAATGATGAAACAACTTGATACGATGTTCTTATTCTTGTGAAACAGTAAGAAGCATATAATAACACCTCTGTACTGTTTTTGCCAGAATTATTAACTTTAATCTATTCATGTGGAAACAATTATAAAAAACAAGACTACGATGCATTCTAACAGACCAAAGCCCTGGAATTATAAAAAAATTCGATATTATGAGAAATTTAGAAGGTAGAGGGACAATTCAACATTGAAAAAAACCAGAGGTTAAAAATATAAATATAATTTACCAACTGCAATTGGTCCTGAAGTTTTACCAAAAAAATTCTAAAAGATATTTTAGAAACAATTAAGACACGAATGTGTGAAAATATAAAGTAGACATCATTCATCTAGTGGTGCATCTATGTATACAAAGAAGATTTTTCTAACATAATCTAATATATATATATATATATATATATATTCTTCTCCATCCTTTATCACCCACCCCCCACACCATTTCACCACTTGCTGAAATCCCTATAGAGGACATCATTGCAAAGTTGACATTTAAATTAAGAGACATTACAACAATTAAACAATTTATGAAACATTTTCTTAGTGGTTTTACTCAAATATAGATGTTAGCAGAAAGTCTGTCTGCAAAACTCTCATCTCCAAAAGCCTCACCATCCCTCAGGAGCACTGCAGCATTCAGGGACTAGAGTTGTAAGAGAAACTAAAACAAGTCACATGGCCCAGATCTAAGAGAGGACTGACATCGTAACACCTAGGCTACTGAAACTGAAGAAAAAGAGCGTGCTTCCCACGCCCATCAGAATTTTTTTAACTTAAAATTTGAGAATGAGAGCTGAGCAGGCAAAGCCAACAGCTGTCAACTACAAGTGTCATGGCAATTTCTCACCCCAGAACAGCACACCTTATTTTCTTTACATTTTATGACTTCAAATAAGCTACATGAACAATTTTTGGAGATTTAAATTTTCTCTTCTAATCAGTATACTCCCATATACTTTTGTTTTTATAGAATGAACTATCTTTGATTACAATTTTCTTGATTTCACATTCATCTTTTTTGAGTGCACACATGTGATACTTGTTCATTTTAAATTATACATCTTTTCTGTATTAATTTATTTCTCATTATTTTCCTGCTATTCAATTTCTAGTCATATTTCTACAAAGTTAAATTAATATTAAGGGTGAGATACTAACCTCCAAAGCAAAGAGATTTTGATTCAAGGATGATTCATTTTTAATAAAGAACAAAGTTGTCACAGTAATACATTAATTTTCTGGAGCGTAAGGTGACTTTTACTCTAGCAGCAACATATATCCATCACTTTTACCCTTCATTAGTGAGATAAAATAGTTCTTGATGGGAATGAAAGAGTACCATGTTAATAAATGATCATATTTCTGTTCACAGAAAATGAACAGAAAATATAAAAATCATCTTGTAAATATGAGTTTTAAACTTGCTTTTTTAGGGTTCAAAAAATTCATGTCCTTAATTTATTATGTTTTTCAGTGATTCATATATACTATTGATCCATTGATCCTTCTGAATTTTTTTCTTTTATAGAATGATATCAATAAATTTTTTCTTCATAATAAGGCAATCCTAAAATCTCAAATCTCACTATTCAGTTCTCAGTCATCTAAGACACACAGACACACACATACGTTATGCAAACCTTGATGGTTGGCTTCATTTGGCTGGGCTTTTTCTGGATTTGGTGGGCTGTCACTGGGTCTTACTGTGTTTAGCTTTGCTCCATGTGAGCAAGACCCCAGGCTGAAAAATCAAACACTACTGCAACTTACTCTTGTAATGGCAGAAGGTAGAAGTTCAAGGTGACTGACAGAAAGTTGCATACTTCTAGCAGCTTCTGATAAGATGAAATGTCTGTTGCATCATTTCATATTCCCTTGGGCAAGACAAGTCACATGTTAAAGCCCAACATTGTTGGGGCATAAAATTATACTTCTCCCATGAGTGGAGGCAGGTGTTGGTAGGTGGATAGTGAATATTTAGAGACTAATAGTATCTACCACCGAAGGTAGCCAAGAAGCTAATTTATTTTACTGTCTTTGCAACCCGATGGACTGTAGCCCACCAGGCTCCTCTGTCTATGAGATTTTCCAGCAAGAATACTGGAGTGGGTTGCCATTTACTTCTACAGATGAATATACTTGTTAGTAGATAGGAAACTATTCACCCACCTACTAATTTATATACACATTGTCTGAATGTCATTCAGATTTACCTTCATCTATTTGTGAATGCTATGAGATGTATATACGAGTATTCCAAAAACTGGTATCTCGCGAGACTTAAAAAATGACAGCAGCAGAAACTTGGCACATTTATATACCATAGGAATAATGAACAAATCTATTTATTTGTAAACATTTCACCTTCAACTGCCTGCCCTTCAGCCACACAGACATGATTTGAAGACTTTTAAACATCCAGGAATTTAATCACAAATATCTTCCAGTGCTGGCCAGTAATAGCATTTCTTATTATCTCTCTTTTTTCTTTTTCTTCTCTCAAAAATACACCAAGTATAAGAAAAACCACCAGAAGTCACAGATTGCAACCTTGATAAACACGGTGCAGACTCAGAAACAGATGGAGGTGTGTGAGGCTCTGTGCATTCCATGATGTTACTTTTCTCTGGTGTGATTCACAAGAGGTGATGATCCTGGAGCCCAGATGCTGGCTCTGCAGTACCACCCAGAGCTTCACCCTCTCTGTGTCCTATATTCTATTCAATGAGTCTGAAAACATTTAGACCCTGCTGGGCATGTTTCTTTATTTTTATTTTTTATTTTTTTTTTTATGATTAGTTAGTAGTGAAATGAAATGGGCCCTGAAGATAGTGAATCAAGTTTAACAAGGAACCAGATACAATTTTTCCCCCTGAGACAAGGCTAGCATTTTGTATACGTACAATCACAGGAGAGCACCACCTGGGAAGCCCATGCTAGATGCAAGTTGAGGCAAATTCCAAGACTGAACTGACTTTAACGATAATGGCATACTCAGATGCAAACCTAAAAGAAAGATCTTGAGAGCAAGAATTTTAGCTATATCTAGTCCATGAAAGATCTGTTCTACCACATGAAGTAGGTGTGTTGGAGTCAGATGATTTAAGAATGGAGAAAAACAGTAAGAGTAAATTAAATAGTACTAGATAAGAGATTCCAAGTAGTCAACCAATATTATAATCATAGGAATCAAGGAAAGATGTTATTGACCAGGGATGAGACATCATATTGAATTTTTAATATTACAACCTGTTTCACGCATCCACCTTTACAAACTGCTAGATAGACAGATACCCAGGGGAGTTTAAGGATGAATACAAGTCACGATCCAGTAGATTTTCTTCCCTACATAACACATAGAATGTGGCATACACTTGGGGGAGAATTCGGTTTGTTAAGAAAATTAGTCATTCTTTGCTACATGCATATACTTTTTAAAAGTGGATAGTGGGATAGTGAATTAGAGATAAGGATAGAAAAACTGTTTACAACCTCAAAAGTAAGTAAGACAAATATAAGTTTATTATTAAGGGCAAGGATTGTGTCTTTCTTGTGGGTATTTTGACTCCATTGCTAAATCTTGCAAGCATGCATGTGTGCACAGTCATGTCCAACTCTCTGTGACCCCTATGGACTGTAGCCCATCAGACTGCTCTGTCCATGGGATTTCTTAAGGCAAGAATTCTAGAATTGGATGCCATGCTCTTCTCCAGGGGATCTTCCTGACCCAAGGATCAAACTCAAGTCTCCTGCATTGCAGGTGAATTCTTGACCACTGAGACACCGGGGATTCCTGCTAAACTTTATTAGGTAACTAACAAATATTCATTGAATAAGGTGAAATATGAAACAGAAGGAATTAAAGTAAAATTCTTATTGCCCAATACTCCAAGGAGTAATGGGCATGATTTGGCAGAATCATGGAAGAGAAATCCATGTGGGAGAAATTTTTAGAAAATAGAAGGCAAATTATGCATAGCATTTAAATTTTCAGGGTCTGAAAAATAAAAGCTAAATCCCCAACTTTATGTTCAAGATTATAGGCAAAGAGAAGTTCCATAAGTTTATTTAAGTGACTTATGAAGTATAAATACCACCTAAGGAAAAGCATCTTTTGATGTAGCTTGAGTAGCTTGAGTTGTAAAAGAATGACTGAAGGTAGAAAAATGACGTGAAGACTCATAAGTAGTCCAGCATTAGTTGAAGAAGGACTAGTGTAGATCATGGGAAGGGAATGCAATGATCAGACGTAGTCTTGAGAAAAAAAAAAACAATAGAGAGTACTAGAGATCCCAAGCAGCCAACCTACATTACAATTGGAGTAAACAGGAAAGATGTTTTATTGGCTGAGGAGATGGTTAGGAGAAGATAGCATACTGAATTTTTAATATTATAACTTCTTTTGAGCCAAGAAATTTAACAAATGCTATCATTTTGCTATGGACTTCCCTGGTGGCTCAGATGGTAAAGAATCTGCCTGCAATGTAGGAGACCTGGGTTCAATCCCTGGGTCAGGAAGATCCCCTGGAAAAGGGAATGGCTACTCACTCCAGCATTCTTACCTGGAGAAATCCACAGACAGAGGATCCTGGCAGGCTACAGTTTTGGGGGTCACAAAGAGTTGGACATGACTGAGCGACTAACACACACACGTAGTTTTGCTATATTTGTTTAAATTCTCTTTTAAAGAAATAAAACAATACAGATGCCTTTGAAATTCCTTCATTTCATTGATTTTCCCCATGATCAAAGGCAGGCATTAAATTTGATTCATGTTTACAGCTTATGCTTTTTTACCTTTATTAAATCTGTGTGATTTCATAAAGTATTGATTATGGTATTTAAAATTTATCTTTTATTTTGCAGCTTGCTTTATTAAACTCATCATTTATGGTTATCCATGTAAATATTTGTGGTATAGGCATCTGTTGGTGATATTGAGGGTTTAATTCTAGACCACCACAATAAAGTAAATCACACAAAGTCTTAATTTCCCAGTGCTCATGAAAAATATGCTTACACTATATTGTGGTTTTTCAGTCACTAAGTCATGTCGGACTCTTTGTGACCTCATGCACTACAGCACAGGCTCCTTGGTCCTCTACTATCTCCCAGGGTGCGCTCAAATTCATGTCCACTGAGAGGATGATGCTATCTAACCGTTTCATCCTGTGCCAGTCCCTCTTCTTTTTGTCTTAAACTTTCCCCAGCATCAGGATCTTTTCCAGTGAGTTGGCTCTTCCAATAAGGTGGCCAAAGTATTGGCGCTTCAGCTTCAGCAACAGTCCTTCTCGTGAATACTCAGGGTTGATTTCCTTTAGGATTGACTGGTTTGATCCCCTTACAGTCCAAGGGACTCTCAAGAGGTTTGTACAGCACCACAATTTGAAAGTATGTTCTTCAGCACTCATCCTTCCTTATGGTCAAACTCTCAAAACCAAACAAGGCTATTGGAAAAACTATAGCTTTGATTATACAGACTTTTGTCAGCAAAGTAATCTCTCTGCTTTTTAATATGCTATCTAGGTTTGTTATTGCTTTCCTTCCAAGGAATAAGCTTCTTTTAATTTCATGGCTGCAGTCACTGTCTACAGTGGTTTTGGAGTCGAAGAAAAGAAAATCTGTCACTGCTTCCACTTTTCCCCCTTCTATTTGCCATGAAATGATGGGACTGGATGTCACGATAATTTGCTGAGTTTTAAGTCAGCTTTTTCACTCTCTTCTTTCACCCCCCATCAAGAGGCTCTTAAGTTCCTCTTCACTTTCTGCCATTAGAGAAGTTTCATCTGTATATCTGAGCTTGTTGATATTTCTTCTGGCAGTCTTGATTCCAGCTTGTGAGTCATCCAGCCTGATGAACTCTGCATGTAAGTTAAATAAGCAGGGTGACAGTACAGAGTCTTGCCATGCTCCTTTCCCAATTTGGAACCAGTTGGTTTTTCCAGGTCTGTTTCTAACTGTTATTTCTTAATCTGTATACAAGTTTCTCAGGAGACAGGTAAGGTGGTGTGGTCCTCCAGTCACTGAGAATTTTCCACAGGGTTTTGTAATCCATGCAGTCAAAGGCTTTAAAGTGGTCAATGAAGCAGAAGTAGATGTTTTCCTGGAACTCCTTTGCTTTCTCCATGATCCAACGAATGTTGGCAATTTAATTGCTGATTTTTCTGGCTCTTTGTAACCCAGGTTGTACATCTGAAAGTTCTTAGTTCATGTGCTGCCAAAGCCTAGCTTAAAAGGATTTTGAGCATAACTTTGTTAGCATGTGAAATGAGCACAATTGTACAGTAGTTTGAACATTCTTTGGCATTGCCCCTCTTTGGAATTGTAATGTTAACTGACCTTTTCCAGTCCTGTGGCCACTGCTGAGTTTTCCAAATTTGTTGAGATGTTGAGTGCAACACTTTCACAGCATTATCTTTTGAGATTTCAAATAGCTCAGCAGGAATTCCATCACCTCCACTAGCTTTGTTTGTAGTAGTGCTTCCTAAGGCCTACTTGACTTCACACTCCAGGATGTCTGGCTCTAGGTGAGTGACCACACTTATGATTATCCAAATCTTATCCTTTAAAAGGTTTTATTAAGACCATTTTTGTATGGTTCTTCTGTGTATTCTTGCCACCTTTTCTTAATCTCTTCTGCTTCTGTTGGGTCTTTACCATTTCTGTCCCTTATCATGCCCATCCTTGTATGAAATGTACCCTCAAAATATCCAATTTTCTTGAAGAGATCTCTAGCCTTTCCCATTCTATTGTTTTCCTCTATTTCTTTGTCCATTTAAGTAGGCCTTCTTGTCTCTCTTTACTAACCTCTAGAACTCTGTAATCAGTTAGTTATATCTTTCCCTTTCTCCTTTGCCTTTTGCTTCCTTACTTTCCACAGCTATTTGTAAATCCTTCACAGACAACCACTTTGCCTTCTTGCATTTCCCTTTTTTGGGGATGGTTTTATTCACTGCCTCCTGTATAATGTTATGAACCTCCATTCATAGTTCTTCAGATACTCTGTCTACCAAATCTAATCCCTTGAATGTATTCATCACCTCCATTGTATAATCATAAGGGGTTTGATTAGGTCATATCTGAATGGCCTAGTGGTTTTCCCTACTTTCTTCAATTTAAGCCTGAATTCTGCAATACATTTTGATTTCCTGGTGCATATTAAAAATATGTTTATACTGTATTCTAGTCTGTGCTTCCCAGGTGGCACTAGTGGTAAAGAACCTGCCTGCTAAAGCAGGAAACATAGGCAACACCGGTTCAATCCCTGAGCTAGGAAGATCCCCTGGAGGAGGACATGGCAATCCACTCCACTGCTCTTGCCTGGAGAATCCCATAGACAGAGGAGCCTGGCAGGCTATGGTCTATAGGGTCACAAAGAGTCGGACAAGACTGAAGTGACTTAGCATGCATGCATACTCCAGTCTGTCATGTGTTCAACAACATTATGTCTAAAAACACAATGTACATCACTTAATCAAAAATAATTTATTGCTAAATAATGCTAACCATCTTCTGAGCCTTTGTTAAGTTATAATCTTTTTTACCATTGGAGGGTCATGCTTAGATGTTGATGGTTGCTAACTATAACCAGAGTGGTCATTCCTGAAAGCTGAGGTGACACTGCCAATTTCTTAAAATATGACAGCATTGAAGTCACCCATATCAACTGACTCTTCCTTGCGTGAATCATTTCTCTGCAGCATGCAGTGCTGTTTGATAGCATTTTACCCACACTAGAACCTCTTTTAAAATTGGAGTCAATCCTCTCAAGTGCTGCCACTGCTCTGAGCTTACTTTATGTAATATTCTAAATATTTGTTGTGATTTTAACAGTCTTCACAGTTTCTTCACCACAAATAGTTTATTTTCAATAAATCACTTTCTTTGTTCATTAAGAAGTAATTCCTTGTCCATTAGTTATATCATGAAACTGCAGCAAACCAGTCACATCTTCAGGTGCCACTTCTAATTCTAGTTTGCTTGCTATTAATTTTATTTGTTTATTAATCACATTTGCAGTTACTTCCTCCACTGAAGTCTTAAATCCCTCAAAGTCATCTATGAGGGTTGGAATCAACTTCTTCCAAATCTTCTATTAATGCTGATATTTTGAACTCTTCCCATGTTCTTAATGGTGTCCAGAATAGTGGATATTTTTCAGAAAGTTTTCAATTTACCTTGCCCAGATCCATCAGAGCAATCACTATCTATGGCAGTTTTAGATATATGAAATGAATTTTTAAATAGTAAAACTTGGAAGTCAAAATGACTGTTGGATCTATGTGCTACAGAATGGATGCTGTGTTAGAAGGCATTAAGTCAGCATGAATCTTGTCCTTTTCCATTAGAGCTCTTGGGTGATCAGGTATAATGTCAATGAGCAATAATATACAGAAAGGAATCACTTTTTTTCTGAGCAGTAGAACTTAAGAGTGGGCTTTAACATATTCAGAAAACCATGCTGTAAATAGATATGCTGTCATCCAGACTTTGTTGATCCATTTATAAAGCACAGACAGAGTAGACTTAGCATCATTTTTAAGGGACCTAGGATTTTTACAAGAGTAAATAATCATCGGCTTTAACTTAAAGTCACCAGGTGCATTAGCCCCTAACAAGAGAGTCAGCCTGTCCTTTGAAGTTTTGAAGTCAGTCAGGCACTGACATCTCCTCACTAGCTGTGAAAGTCCTAGATGGCATCCTCTTCTAATAGAAGCCTACTTTATCTACATTGAAAATCTGTGGTTTAGTGTAGTCATCTCCGTGGATTACCTTACCTAGACCTGCTGTGTAACTTGCTGCAGCTTCTACATCAGCACTTGCTGCTTCATCTTGCACTTTGATGTGATCGAGATGACTTTTTTCTTTAAATCTCATGCATCAGCCTCTGCTACTTTTAAACTCTTCTGCAGCTTCCTCAACTCTCTACGTTTTCACAGAATGAAAGAGACTTAGGATCTTGCTCTGGGTTAGGCTTTGGCTTAACAGAATGCTGTGGCTGGTTTGATTTTCTATCCCGACCACTAAAACTTCCTGTCAGCAATAAGACTGTTCTGCTTTCTTATCATTTGTGTGCTCTCTGGAATACCACTTCCAATCTCCTTCAAGAACTTTTCCTTTGCATCCACAGTGTGCCTGTTTAGGGCAAGAAGCCTAGCTTTCTGGCTATCTTCACCTTTCACATGCCCTCCTCACTAAACTTAATCATTTCTAGCTTTTGATTTAAAGTGAGAGATGTGGGACTCTTCCTTTCATTTGAACACTTAGAGACGATTGTAGGATTATTAATGGTCATAATTTCAATACTGTTGTGTCTCGGGGAATAGGGAACCCAAAGGAGAGAGACAGAGAAACAGAGTTATAGCTGGTTGGTGGAGCAGTTAGAATGCAGACAACATTTATCAATTAAGTTAATCACTTTATATGGGGCTGATGTGTGGTGCCCCAAAACACAATAGTAACATCAAAGATTACTGATCATAAATCATCATAACAGATATAATAATAATTTAAAAGTTTAAAATACAGTGAGAGTTATCAAAATGTGACAGACACAGAGTGAGAAAATGCTGTTGGAAAAATGGTACTGATAGACTTGCTTGGTTCAGGGCTGCCACAAAACTTCAAAAAAATGCAACATCTGAGAAGTACAATAAAGGTATGCCTGCACAAGTCTCATTCACTGTTATTGATTTATTGACTTTGTTTATGGCATCTTCGGTTTTCAATTGCAATGTCCAATCTGTACTTATAGAGCCTGCAGTTCATGCTTGGCTTGAAGTAATAGTGCTTCTGGTTGTTATTTGTTTATTGTGCTTGTTGTTTTAAACTTACTTCTAAAATGTGGGACTTAAACAGAAATTTATTTATAGTATGGTATGTAAGTTGTTGCTGTTCAGTTGCTCAGTCATGTTCAATTCTGTGACAAAGCACACCAGGCTTCGCTGTCCTTCACTATCTCCCAGAGCTTGACCAAACTCATGTCCATCAAGTCGGTGATACTATCCAACCATCCTGTTCTCTGTCATCCCCTTCTCCTCCTGCCCTCAATCTTTTCCAGCATCAGGGTCTTTTCCAATGAATCAGCTCTTCACATCAGATGGCCAAAGTATTAGAGCTTAAGCTTCAGTGTCAGTCTTTCTGATAAATATTCAGGACTGATTTCCTTTAGGATGGATTGGATTGATCTCCTTTCTGTCCCAGGGACTCACAAGAGTCTTCTCAAACACCACAGTCCAAAAGCATCAATTCTTTGGTGCTCAGCCATCTTTATGATCCAACTCTCACATCCATACATGACTATGGAAAAACCATAGTTTAGACTTTGTTGGCCAAGTAATGTCTCTGCTTTTTAATATGCTATCTAGGTTGTCATAGCTTTTCTTCCAAGGAGCAAGTGTCTTTTAATTTCATGGGTGCAGTCACCATCTGCAGTGATTTTGGAGCCCAAGAAAATAAAGTCTGTCACTGTTTCCATTGTTTTGCCATCCATTTGCCATGAAGTGATGGGCTGGATGCCATGATCTTCATCTTTCCAATGCTGAGTTTTAAACCAGCTTTTCCACTCTCCTCTTTCACTTTCATCAAAGGCTCTTTAATTCTTTTCTTTCTGCCACAAGGGTGGTATCATTGGCAAATCTGAGGTTATTGATGTTTCTCCCAGGAATCTTGATTCCATGCTTCATCCAGACCAGCATTTTGCGTGATGTACTCTACATATAAGTTAAACAAGCAGGGTGACAACATACATCATTGACATATTATTTTCACAATTTGGAACCAGCCCATTGTTTCATATCCAGCTCTAAATATTGCTTCTTGACCTGCATACAGGTTTCTCAGGAGGCAGGTAAGGTGGTCTGATATTCCCATCTCTTTAAGAATTTTCCACAGTTTGTTGTGATCTACACAGTTAAAGGTTTTAGTGTAGTCAATGAAGCAGAAGTAGAGGTTTGCATGTAAGTTAGGGACATAATCTTCTTCTTTTCAATATGGATAATCAATTACAATTTATTAAATAGTCAATATTTTATACACTTACTTCTAATGTTATCTCTGTATGTTATATTCTAATGTTATCTCTATGTTATCTCTATACAGAAAGCTATATCTGTAGGTGAATTTTTTTCTAATATATTTGCTATCCTTGCTCTAACACCACAGTTATTTTGACTTTTATAACATGAGTAGCAGAGGTGAGAGTACCACTTGTTAACGTCTACCAAAAGCTTGCTGGGAATTTAACTGGATTACGCTGAAACTGTGAACTGATTTTTGGGAGATGTGACATATTTGTGGTACCCTCTTCCCATTTATGAAAATATATCTCACAGTTTATTTAGTTCTGACTCCATAGTCATCATAAACTTTTTACAATACCCTACCAAAAAGGTTCCTTTTATATATATAGATTATAACTAGCTGCTATTTGTAACTGGATCTCTTTAAAATTTCAACTTTGATTTGGTTTCCACTGGTGAATAGAAACACCATTGATTTTTTTACTTTCCTTCTTATACACTTCATATCATAGAATGCCCTTAGAGGTTCTAATAATTTGCATCTGTTGTTTTTAAGATCTATGTAAGCAATCCAATTACTATGAAAATGTGCAAAATTTATAAGAGTTATTACTTAGACATATTTTTTCAACTGAGTAAAATTTATTTAATTACACTTCTGTCTCTTCCACTAGAATTATTATTTTTTTGTTATTTAAGAACTTTATATTATGACTATATTGAAACATACATAAAAATAGAATGATGAACCTCTTTGAACCCAAGAGCCATCTTCAACATCATAATCAACATTTTATCAATCTTGTTTCATGTTATTCCTTCTTTCCTCCCCACTGGGACTTTTTTTGTGTGTGTGCTCTTTATTTTTATTTTATTTATTTATTTATTTTTACTTTACAATACTGTATTGGTTTTGCCATACATTTACATGGATGCCACGGGTGTATATGAGTTCCCAATCCTGAACCCTCTTCCCACATATTTTTATTTATTAATTTCATTGGCTACAATTGCATTGTCCACTATATTTAGTCACCACCCATGTATGGCTATTTAAATTTAGTCAATTAAGTTTAAATAAAATTAACTACTTAGTTGCTCAATTGCTATAACAACATTTCAAGTATTTCATAGCCATATGTAGTTATTGGCTGCCATGTCATACAACACAGAAATAGAACATAACCATCATCACAGGAAGTTTATTAGGCAGTCCCAGGCTAGAATCTTCAGTGTAGAAAGGAATAGCACATACAAGATTTCTCACTATATTAATTTCATAATGCTGTATAACTCACAAACTTTGTGACTTTAAATAGCACAAGTTTATTATCTCATAGTTTCTGGATGTCAGATAACTGAGCATAGAGCACAGTGTGACAGAATCCTCTGACCAGGGTCTTACTAGGTTGATATCAAACTGTGGAGCATGAATGCACTTCTCAACAAGAGATGGACATCTTCCAAGCTGACTGGTTCTGGCAGCATTAATTCCTTTGTGGTTGTAGGCATGAAGGTCCCCAGTTGCCTACCAGCTATTGCCCATGATTCCTTTCAGTTCCCAGAAGCCAACTGTAGTTCCTTGCCATGTGGCCCTTATGGAAGTTTACAACACAGATGTCTGACACAGTAGTATTTTATAGTAAGAGTTAAACACAATGTGCCTACACATTCTCCCCTGTGGCTTTTTCCAGTTTGGGACTATTATAAATACATCTGTAGACATTCTTATATGACTTCGTTGAACATATATTTTTATTCATCTTTGATAAATATATAGAAATGGAATATCTGGGTCATAAGAGTATAAATGTTTAATTTCTTTAAGCTTATCAACTGCCAGTTTTTCAAGCTAATAGTACCATTTTACATTCTCATCAGGATTGTACAAAGGAATGTTCCTTTTCAAATCCTTTAAGATTGCTCCATTATTTGTATCTTTTACTTCATATATTACTTTTATTTTTCTTCTTTACTTTAGAACTTTATTTTTTTAATCTCATCTTGAGTGACAATTATCCCCTCCTCATCAAGCATTTTTGTAGCCCCTATCTAGCCTCCTGGAGACCTCTCCTTAGTAACGGTTTTTATTATGACTCTCAGCCCTTAAGACTGAAATTTTAATCTGGTATATTTACCATTTTGGCTAAGGTCTATTTGAACAGCTCTCTTTACTTTCTTCAGCTTCTTCAGGTAGAAGTTCAAACCTCAGACCTGGGCAACAATTTCAACTCTTTTCAGCATCCTTTCCCAGGAGGGCTAGAAGAATGGAAACTTTAGCCTGGCTCTGGTCCCCTGACATGTGTGCCCTATTTTCCATTTAATTATCCAGAAGGAAAAAAAAAATCCAGACCATCTTTTCATGGGTCCATTTGCAAAAGCCTGGCAAGCATACAGAGTTAACTGTTGGCTACTATTCTTTTTATGTTAACTGTGTCTCATGTTAATGCATTGCCCTTGGAGACGTATAG